>NC_136920.1:115623253-116823253 GCF_949752795.1 Hyperoodon ampullatus
AAGAGAAATATGAACAGGAAATAGAGGATGAGGAGTCCTACCTTAGACTGTGTAAAAGAACAATTTGAATAATCTTGCTACAAATGTTCTTGCCATATATTGTATTATACTTTAAATATTTAACTATGTTTTAGTATTTTAACACCCTACTCTTTTGCAGGAAACTCTTATGGCAGGAATGAACTAAAAAAAAATATTTCATAATGAAAAATTAGCTATCATATTTTCAGTTCCTAAAGAAGTTGACAATAAAAATGTACATTTCAATCATGTTTGTTGCAATTCACTATCTACTTTGGAGACTGCAGTAAAATCACTGATCACATGACTATTAGAAGACACAATTCTGCTGCAAGAGCATCATTATCAACTTCAAAAGTTAGTATTTTGAAAGGAGGGACATCAGAATTGTGAGAGCACAAGTTCTTCCTCTATTCACTCTCCTTTAACAACTGGTTAGATATCCATAACCAAACAAAAGTCCTTCTGCATATTACACAAAGTGATCCAAGAGGTTTCTAGCCTGCCTGTGCACCTGAAAATAAACAAACAGACATCAATAAGAGCTGTGGATCCACATCAAAATTGTCCAACACCCATTCACCATGACCAGGGATAAAAAGAACTCACAGAATACAAACTGGGGGGATACACACGTGCAAAAGAGAATTTGTGGATGTCCGGCTTGCCTGAGGGGAGATTCCAGCACACCATCAGAGTAAGATAGAGATGAGTTTGGATGCAGAGGAAAGAAGGTCAGAATGGCCTCCGTCTGTAGGGCGGTAATGCAAGGGTCTGGGAATTTGGCTTGGTTTTGGCAATGTCTCAAGCAGAGGAGTTAGAAAGTGTTCACTTCTCCCAAGGAGGTGGAGGAAAGGGAAAGTGGTGAGTGACAGCCCAGCTAACTCTAGTTGTGTGGGTTGTGGTGGGAGAAAACCCATTTCTCTCCAGCAGCAGCTGGATTTCTGAGGAGGGACCTCAGCAACTAGTGGGGAGGAAGCACATAAGAATATCAAAGGGCATTAAAGGCATGCATTTCCTGCTGTCTGTTTCACGAATTAAACAGGAAGTCCACCTGCAAACCTCTGAGAGTACCCCGCACTTGAGGATCCCCACTGTCTAGAGGCACCCACCCCCAAAGTCCCAAGTGCTGAGCCTGCACTTTCCCTTACTCTACGGCCACTTCTTGCGCATGCTTCTTAGTGCATTTGTGAGATCCAGCTGTAGCAGACAAAAAGGGCAAACTTCAGCTAGATTATCATTTTCTAGAAGACCAAAGATTTTTAGTAGTTAGTCTATTGAATTGAAATAGGACATACAACTTAGTTAAGGAGGTGTCTACTACTTCAAATGCCAAAGCAGAAGTACATACCTACAAACACATGAGAAAAATCAAGGAAATATGGTATCACAAAAAGGAAATGATAATTCTTCAGCAGTCAAATTCAAAGGCATGGAATATTGAGATCTAACTGATAAAGAATTCAAAATAGCTCTTATTAAGAAATCCAATGAGCTATAAGAACAGGCACTTTAATGAATTCAAGAATAAAATTAATGAACAGAATGAGTTCTTTACCAAAGAGATTAAAATTATAAAAAAGAACTGAACAGAAATGCTAGAGCTGAAGAATTCAATGACTGAGGTGCAGAATGCGATAGAAAACATCAGTGACAAGGCAGATCAGATGGAAGAAAAAATTAATGACTTGGAGATGGGGATATAGAAATAATTCAGTTAGAGGAGGGAGAGAACTAAGATTTTTCAAGAGTGAAGAAACCCAATGAGAGCTATTAAATGCTATCATACATAATATAATAATTGGTGTAACAGAAGAAAGGAATAAGGAGGCCTAGTGTTTATTTAAGGAAACAATAGCTAGAAATTACCAAACCTGGGGAGAAAATTGGAACACACAAGTCCAGGAAGATAATAGAATACCCTATTATCTCAATACAAAAAGACCTTCTCCAAGACACATTATAATGAAATTACCAAAAATCAATGGTAAAGAACCTTAAAGTCAGCCAGGGAAAAAATAGGAAGTAACCTACAAAAGAACCACTTGAGGCTATTAGCAGATTTCTCAGTAGAAACTCTACAGGCCAGGAGAGAATAGAATGCCATATTCAAAACAGTGAAAGTTAAATGCTACTAACCAAGAATACTTTATCCAGCAAAATTACCCTTCAGATATGAAACGTAAATAAAGGCTTTCTCAGACAAACAAAAACTGAGGGAGTTCACCACCACTATACTGCATTGCAAGAGGTGCTGAAGGGAGTTCAGGCTGAAAGGGAAAGATTATAATCAGTGATATGAAAACATATGAAAGTACTCAAGAAACTGGTAAATTGAAAAATAGACAGTCAGAATTAGAAAACTGTAACTCTATATTAGAACCATTTAACTATATTAAAAGTTAAAGGAAGAATATTAAAAATAACTATAACTACTATGATTTATTAATGAATATACATCATTGAAAAAAATAAATTGTGCAATCAGAAATATAAAAGGGGGTTCTTGCCTGCCCTTCCAGCCAGTATTTTCTAAGGACCTTCATGTCTGCTCATCTATCTTCTCTCATGGTACCTACAACTTGCTTCTATGCTCAGTGATAACAATAGGGTGGGTTAGAAACATATTTTGTGGTTGCTAATTAGAAATAACTCTCTTTCTTTAATTGAATGGGCCATCACGTGGAATGCCAGATTCTCCAGATGAGAATATAAACCTCAAGAAGGCAGTCTAAAATGTTGACATAGGAAGATCCTACACTCATCCCCTCTAATGAACACACCAAATCTACAATTACATATGAAAAAAATTCCCTCTAAAGAAGACCTGAAAATAGATAAACAGCTCTTTCAAAGCAACTCACGCCTACCACAAGAAACAGGAAAATTCTCAAACAACCTAACTTTACACCTCAAAGAGCTAGAAAAGCAAGAACAAACAAAGGTCAAAGTGAGTAAAAGGAAGAATATAACAAAGGTCAGAGCAGAAATAAGTAAAATACAGGCTTAAAAAAAATAGAAAATATCAATGAAGCTAAAACCTGGTTCTTTGAAAAGATAAATAAGATTTTAAAACTGTTACCTGTATTCACTAAGAATAAAAGGAGAGGGCTCAAATAAATAAAATCTGAAATAAATGAGGAGACATTAGAACTGGTATCACAGAAATACAAAGGCTCATAAAAAGATACTATGAACAATTTTACACCAATAAATTGGAAAACCTAGAACAGCAGTCCCCAAGTACTGGTCCATGGCCTGTTAGGAACTAGGCCATACAGCAGGAGGTGTGTGGCAGGCGAGCAAGCAAACCTTCATCTGTCTCTTCCCATTGTTCCACATTGCTCGCATTACCACCTGAACCATCCCCCACTCCATCCATGGAAAAATTGTCTTCCACGAAACCAGTCCCTGGTGTCAAAAATGTTGAGGACCACTGACCTAGAAGAAATCAATAAATTCCTAGAATGATAAAACCTTCCAAGCCTCAGTCATGAAGAATTAAATCTGAATCCATCCATGATTAGGTAAGGAGAGTGAATAAGTAGACAAATATAACCCAACAAAAATAAGGCCAAGACCAGATGGTCTCAGTGATTAATTCTACAAACTATTCAAAGATAAGTAATAATTCTTCTCACACTCTTCCAAAAAATTGAAAAGATGAAAACTTCAAAACTCATTTTATGAGGTCAGCATTACCCTGATACCAAGAACAGACAAGAATACTTCAAGAAATTAAAATTATAGGCCATTATCCCTGATGAACATACATGCAAATATCTTAAGGTAAATATTAGCAAACTGAATTCAACAATATATTAAAAGGATCATACTCCATGATCACTGGGATTTATTCCAGGGTGTAAGGATGGTTCTACAACAGTAAATCAATCAACATGATCTACTACTTTAATAAAATTAGGATAAAAATTATATGAGCCTCTGACAAGATGAAGAAAAAGTGTTTGACAAAATTCAACATCAATTTGTGACAAAAAGTCTCAACAACGTGTGTATAGAGAAAATGTACTTCAACATAATAAAGACCATGTATGACAAGCCTACAGCTAACATCATACTCAACAGTGAAATGCTGAAAGATTTGCTCTAAAATCAGAACCAAGACAAAGATACCCACTCCTGCCACTTTTATTCAACATAGTATTGGAGTCCTAGCCACAGCATTCAGCCAACGAAAATAAATAAAAGACAACCAAATTGGAAGGGAATGAATTAAACTGTCACTATTTGCAGGTGCTATGATCCTATATACTAAAACCCCTAAAGATTACACACACACACACACACACAAACTGCAGAATGAATCAATGTTGCAGGATACCAAATCAATATACAAAACTCTGTTGTGTTTCTATACACTAATAAAAAACTATCAGAAGGAGAAATTTTAAAAAATAATGTCATTTACAATTGCATTAAAATGAATAATATTTAGGAATACACATTTAACCAAGGAGGTGAAAAACCTGTATGTTGAAAACTCTAAGACATTGATAAAGACTTTGAAGAAGACACAAATAAATGGAAAAATGTTCCATGCTCATGGATTAAAATTATAAATATTGTTAAAATGTCCATACTACCCAAAGCAATCTACAGATGCAAAGTAATATCAAATAAACAACTTAAATTTATATCTCAAAGTACTAGAAGAAGAAAAATTTAAGCTCAAAGTCAGTGGAAGAAGGAAATAATATTGATCAGAGCAGAAATAAATGAAATAGAAACTAGAAAAACTATTGGAGGGATCAAAAAAAAAAAAACTAAGCTGATTTTTTGAAAAGGTAAAAAATATATATTATGTTATTAGTTTAGCCTCAGCTAATCTAAGAAAACAGAGAAGATAAAAATAAATAGAAATAAAAGAGGAGACATTCCCACTGATGATAAAGGAACACATAAGATCACAAGAGGCTACTATGAACAATTATACACTGACAAATTAGATAAGCTAAAATTAATGGATGAATACTGAGAAACAATACTTACAAAGACTGAATCAGGAAAAAAAAAAAAAGAAAACCAAAAGAGACCAATAATACATAAGGGGATTAAATCAGTAATCAAAAACCTCCCAACACAAAAAGCCCCAGGACCAGATGGCTCACTGGAAAATTCTATCAAACAGTTAAAGAAGACTTAATGCCATTCCCTCTCAAACAGTTCCAAAAAATTGAAGAGGGGTAAATATTTCCAAACTCATTCTATAAGCCAGCATTACCCTTATATGAAAGCCATAAAAGGGCCACTATAAGAAAAGGATATTATAGACCAACTATGGACTATCCCTGATGAATATAGATGTAAAAATTCTCAACAAAATATTAGCAAACCAAATTCAAGAACACAATAACAGAATTATACACCATGACCTAGTGGGATTTATCCCTGGGATACAAGGATGATTCATATTTGCAAATCAAGAAACGTAAAATATTATATTAATAGAACAGAATATAAAAGTCACATGCCACCAAAAGAGATACAAAAAAAGCATTGGACAAAATACAACATACTTTCATGATAGAAAACCTCAACAGATTGGGTATAGAATGAACATACCTCACATTAAAAAGTCCATATATGACAAACTTCCAGCTAACCTTATACTTAATGGTGAAAAATTGAAAGCTTTTCCTCTAAGATCAGGAACAAGACAAGGATACCCATTCTCTCTACTCATTCAATTTAGTAAAGTCTTAGCTAGAGCAATTAGGCAAGACTAAGAAATGAAGGCATCCAAATCAGAAAGAAAGAAGTAAAATTGTCATGATTTGCATACAAAATGATTTTGTATATAGAAAATTCCAAAAGACTCTATCAAGAAACTGTTGGGACTAATCAATGAGTTCAGTAAAAAAAAAAAAAGCCTATACTATTCTCAATAGTAGTAAAACAATAAAATACCTAGGAATAATTTTAACCAAGGAATTAAAAGATCTGTACAATGAAAACTACAAGACCTTTGAAAAAATTGAAGACAAAAACAAGTGGAAAGATATCTTGTGTTCACTGATTAGAAGAATTAATATTGTTAACATGTCCATACTACCCAAAGTCATCTATAGATTCAATGGAATTTCTATCAAAAATCTAATGACATTCTTCACAGAAATAGAATAAATAATCCTAAAAATTGTATGAATACACAAAATACCCTGAATAGCCAAACAATTCCAAAAAAGAAGAAAGCCATAGGTATCAAATTGCCTGATTTCAAAATATACTACAATGCTATGGTAATCAAAACAATATGGTACCTGCATAAAAATAGACACATAGATCAATGGAACAGAATAGAGAGTGCAGAATTAAACACCCATGTGTAGGGTCAAATAATGTTTAACAAGAGAGCCAAAACACCCAAAATAGGGAAAGGATAGTCTCTTCAACAAAAGATGTTGGGAAACCTGGATAAACACATGCAGAAAAATGAATTTGGTTTCATAACTTACACTACTAACAAAAATTAACTTCAAATGGATCAAATATTTAAATATAAAACATGATACAATAAAATCCTAGGAAAAAACATAGAGAAGAATCTCCTTGGATATTTGACTTAGCAATGATTTTTTTGGATATGACATCAAAAGCACAAACATAAAAAGCAAAAATTAACAAGTGGCCCTACATCAAACTTAAACGTTTATGAACAGCAAAGGAAACAATTAACAAAATGAAAAGGCAACCTACAGAATGGGAAAAAGTTTTTTAAACGCTATATCAAATAAGTGGTTAATATGCAAAATATAGAAAGAATTCATGTAACAATTATAAAACAAAACCCAGAAAACAACTTAAAAAAAACCCCCAAAATTCAACTAAATAATAAGCAGAGGAACTAAATAGATATTTTCCAAAAAGACATCCAAATGGCCAACAGGTACATGAAATTTGTTCAAAAATCACTAAACATGAGGGAAATGCAAATCAAAACCACAATGAAATATCATGTCACACTTGTCAGAATGGCTATCATCAAGGAGCCAAGAGGTAACAAATGTTGGAGAGGATGTGGTGAAAAGGGAACACTCTTACACTGTTAGTCAGAATGTAAAACAATGGAAAACAATATGGAGGTTCCTAAAAAAATTAAAAATAGAGCTACCATATTATTCAGCAGTTCCACTTCTAGTGTATAACCAAAGGAAATTAAAACAGGATATTGAAGAGATACATGCTCTCTTGTTTGTTGCAACATGACTTACAATATTCAAGCTACATAGAAACAACCCAAGACCCAACAACACATGAATGGATAAGGATGTAAGATATATATACCACTACACACACACACACACACACACACACACACACACACACACACACACACTGGAATATTATTCAGTCATGAGAAAGAAGTGCATCTTGCCATTGTGAGCACATGTATAGACCTTGGGGAATTAAGCTAAGTGAGAGAATCAAGACAGAGAAAAAAGTACTGTATAACACTCACATCTGGAATATACAAAAGCCAAATTCTTAAAAACAGAGAATAAAATGGTGGTTATCAGAGGATGGGGATTGAGGGGATAGGAATATATTGAAGGGTACAAACTTGCAACGATAAATAAGTCCTAGTGATCTAATGCATGTGTAGCGAGTATAGACAATATTGTATTATATTCAAACTTGCTGAGAGACTAGAACTTAATTAATTCCAACCATTAAAAAGAAATGATAATTAATGAAATGTGAACTGTGAAAGAGGTTCTGATTGTCATTACATGACAATCATATTACAATATATAAATATATCAAATTAACATGATGTACACCTTAAATTTATACAATGTTACATCTCAAATATATTTCAATAAAATTAAAAAGTTAGTATTTTAAGATGAATATGAGCCTGATAACAACAAGGGCAAATGCAAAACGTACATTTATATATTGTTTGGTGAAGCATGATATTTTATTTGATAGAAATGTTACTGTTTATTTCATTCCAAATATTCTTGTGCATATTTGAAAAATGAAGTGATAGTACTTAACACACTAGCTCCTTTAGCAGAACAACTTCCCAGATAGTTGAGTGATGCCAATGTTATAACTTTAGTGTAATTGGACACTTGAAATAAGTATAAGTTTTAATACTTGCAATAATTGTTCAGTATTGTCATCTAATTCATGGAATAAAAATAAAGTTCTAGAATTCTCATTCTTTGTTGATTAAAAATAAGATATTAAGTTGTACTGTGAATTTAGTTAAAAATTTCAACAGTGAAGATAAGATAGTTTCTAATATTATAATACAAATATAAATATTAATAGAATATGGCAAAGTCAATTGTTCTTACTACATTAAGGAACCTATGAAGCACAAATATACATGAAACTTTTTGTAAGATACATATGATTTATTATTGTATTCAAACAGGCTATAATAGTCTATCCTGCTAAATAGATGTTGTAATTGATATAGACAATTTTACATATATTAAATAATAAGGGGTATTATAAAGTTTAAAAAAAGGTAAGTGTAAACTAACATATATAGCATGCCAAGTGTTATTTTAAAAAGAGGGAAGGGACAAGAAAACATACAAAAATTTGCTTATCATTCCAAATATATATATGAGAAAGATAAACCAATGAAATTGGTTACATTAAAGCAGGTAACAGAAACAGAGTGGAATGTATATGGGAAGGAGAGACATTTCTCTGAATATGTCTTCTTGTGTAATTGTGATTTTTTGGAGGCATGAAAATATTGCACATTAAAACAATAAAAGATTTACAATAATGGTAATGGAGGTGGACGTAAAACAGAAAATAACGAATCCAATTATTTTCCAAGAAATATTACAAAAACACTGAAGGAGAAAAAAAGAACTAATCTGAGTAACTTACAAACACATTATTTGAATTCAGTCTTGGGTGGTATGAGTTCCTGAAGGGAGGGGACACCTAAAATCAAGTCCTGAACTTTTTTTAAAACATTTCATGAGAGACTTTCAAGATGGCAGAGGAGTAAGACATGGAGATAACCTTCCTCCCCACAAATACATGAGAAATACATCTACATGGGGAACAACTCCTACAGAACACCTACTGAATGCTGGCAGAAGACCTCAGACTTCCCAAAAGGCAAGAAACTCCCCACATACCTGGGTAGGGCAAAAAAAAAAAGGAAAAACAGAGACAGAAGAATAGGAAAGGGACCTGCACCTCTGGGAGGGAGATTTGAAGGAGGAACTGTTGCCACAAGCTAGGAAACCCGTTCACTGGCAGAGACAGTGGGCGGGCAGTGGGCAGCTTCAGAGCCATGAAGGAGAGTACAGCAACAGGGGTACAGAGGGCAAAGCGGAGAGATTCCTGCACAAAGGATTGGTGCCAACCAGCACTCACCAGCCTAAGAGGCTTGACTGCTCACCCACCATGGCAGGTGGTAGCTGGGAACTGAGGCTCCAGCTTTGGAGAACAGATCTCAGGGAGAGGACTGGGGTTGTCTCTGTGAACACAGCCTGAAGGGGACTAATGTGCCACAGCTAGCTGGGAGGGAGTCCGGGAAAAGGTCTGGAATTGCCTAAGAGACAAGAGACCACTGTTTTGGGGTGCATGAGGAGAAGGGATTCAGAACACTGCCTAAACGAGCTCCAGCGACAGGCGTGAGCCACGACTATCAGCATGGACACCAGAGATGGTCATGAAATGTTAAGGTAGCTGCAGCCACCAAGAAACCTGAGTGCAAGCACAGGTCATTATCCACACCTCACCTCTCAGGAGCCTGTGCAGCCCGCCACTGTCAGGGTCCCGTGATCCAGGGACAAGTTCCCTGGGAGAACACCTGTCATGCCTCAGGCTGTTGCAACATCACGCTGGCCTCTGCCGCCATAGACTCACCCCACATTCCGTACGCCTACCTCCCCTGGGCCTCAGTGAGTCAGAGGCCCCTAATCAGCTGCTGCTTTAACCCCATCTTGTCTGATAAAAGAACAGATGCCCTCAGGTGACCTACACACAGAGGCAGGGCCAAGTCCAAAGCTGAACTGCAAGAGCTGTGTGAAGAAAGAAGAGAAAGGGAAATTTCTCCCAGCAGCCTCAGGAGTAGTGGATTAAGTCTGCACAATCAATTTGATGTACCCTGCATCTCTGAAATACCTGAATAGAAAACGAATCATGCCAAAATTTATTTTCCTTTCTTTTTTTTTTATGAACACCATTAGAGTTCTTGATACTGGTCAATTAATTTATTTATTTATTTTATAACATCTTTATTGGAGTATATTTGCTTTACAATGGTGTGTTAGTGTCTGTTTATAACAAAGTGAATCAGCTATACACACACATATATATATATATACATATATATATGTATATGTATATATATATATATATATATATATACATATATATATATATATCTCCCCATTTCTCCTCCATCTTGAGTCTCCCTCCCATCCTCCCTATCCCACCTCTGTAGGTGGACACAAAGCACTGAGCTGATCTCCCTGTGCTTTGCAGTTGCTTCCCACTAGCTATCTATTTTACATTTGGTAGGTTATATATACCCACGCTACTCTCTCACTTCATCCCAGCTTACCCTTCCCCCTCACCACCAAAATTGAGGCAGTGGACTTTGGGAGCAATTGTAGACCTTGTGGTTGCTTTCTGCATCTAATTTGTTTAAGAATTTATGTTTTTCTTAGTTTCATACTTAGAGTATATTAACATTGGTAGATATGTTTATTGATTTAGTTGTTCACTTCCTTTTCATTTATATATATATATATATATATATATATATATATATATATATATATATATATATATATATATATATATATATATATATTTTTTTTTTTACCGTTTTCTCAATTGTGAGTGTGTATGTGTATGCTCCTTTGCATGAGTTTGTCTGTATAGCTTTGCTTTTACCATTTATTTAAGGTTCTGTCTTTCAGGTTTTTTTGTTTTGTTTTGTTTGTTTTAGTATAGTTTGTAGTGCTTTTTCTCATTGCTGGATTTGTTTTTTGGTTTGGTTGCTCTCTTCTTTCTTGCTTACTTTTTTTTTCTTTTGTCTATTCTTTTTTTTTTTTAACATTTTATTTTTATTTTTTATTTATTTTTTTAAATTAGTTTCTGCTTTATAACAAAGTGAATCAGTCATACATATACATCTGTTCCCACATCCCTTCCCTCATGCATCTCCCTCCCTCCCACCCTCCCCATCCCACCCCTCCAGGCAGTCACAAAGCACCCAGCTGATCTCCCTGTGCTCTGTGGCTGCTTCCCACTATCTATCTACCTTACGTTTGGTAGTGTATATATGTCCATGCCTCTCTTTCGCTTTGTCACAGCTTACCCTTCCCCTTCCCCATATCCTCAAGTCCATTCTCAAGTAGGTCTGTGCCTTTATTTCTGTCTTACCCTTATGTTCTTCATGACATTTTTTTTTCTTAAATTCCATATATATGTGTCAGCATACAGTATTTGTCTTTCTCTTTCTGACTTACTTCACTCTGTATGACAGATTCTAGGTCCATCGACCTCATTACAAATAGCTCAATTTCATTTCTTTTTATGGCTGAGTAATATTCCATTTGTATATATGTGCCACATCTTCTTTACCCATTCATCCGATGATGGACACTTAGGTTGTTTCCATCTCCGGGCTATTGTAAATAGGGCTGCTATGAACATTTTGGTACATGTCTCTTTTTGAATTACCGTTTTCTCAGGGTATATGCCCAGTAGTGGGATTGCTGGGTCATATGGTAGTTCTATTTGTAGTTTTTTAAGGAACCTCCATACCGTTCTCCATAGTGGCTGTACCAATTCACATTCCCACCAGCAGTGCAAGAGGGTTCCCTTTTTTCCACACCCTCTCCAGCATTTATTGTTTCTAGATTTTTTGTTGATGGCCATTCTGACTGGTGTAAGATGATATCTCATTGTAGTTTTGATTTGCATTTCTCTAATGAGTAAAGATGTTGAGCATCCTTTCATGTGTTTGTTGGCAGTCTGTATATCTTCTGTGGAGAAATGTCTATTTAGGTCTTCTGCCCATTTTTGGATTGGGTTGTTTGTTTTTTTGTTATTGAGCTGCATGAGCTGCTTATAAATTTTGGAGATTAATCCTTTGTCAGTTGCTTCATTTTCAAATATTTTCTCCCATTCTGAGGGTTGTCTTTTGGTCTTGTTTATGGTTTCCTTTGCTGTGCAAAAGCTTTTAAGTTTCATTAGGTCCCATGTGTTTATTTTTGCCTTTATTTCCATTTCTCTAGGAGGTGGGTGAAAAAGGATCTTGCTGTGATTTATGTCATAGAGTGTTCTGCCTATGTTTTCCTCTAAGAGTTTGATAGTTTCTGGCCTTACATTTAGGTCTTTAATCCATTTTGAGCTTATTTTTGTGTATGGTGTTAGGGAGTGACCTAATCTCATATTTTTACATGTCCTTATCCAGTTTTCCCAGCACCACTTATTGAAGAGACTGTCCTTTCTCCACTGTATATTCCTGCCTCCTTTATCAAAGATGAGGTGACCATATGTCCGTGGGTTTATCTCTGGGCTTTCTATCCTGTTCCATTGATCTATCTTTCTGTTTTTGTGCCAGTACCATACTGTCTTGATTACTGTAGCTTTGTAGTATAGTCTGAAGTCAGGGAGCCTGATTCCTCCAGCTCCATTTTTTGTTCTCAAGATTGCTTTGGCTATTCGGGGTCTTTTGTGTTTCCATACAAATTGTGAAATTTTTTGTTCTAGTTCTGTGAAAAACGCCAGTGGTAGTTTGATAGGGATTGCATTGAATCTGTAGATTGCTTTGAGTAGTAGAGTCATTTTCACAATGTTGATTCTTCCAATCCAAGAACATGGTACATCTCTCCATCTATTTGTATCATCTTTAATTTCTTTCATCAGTGTCTTATAATTTTCTGCATACAGGTCTTTTGTCTCCTTAGGTAGGTTTATTCGTAGATATTTCATTCTTTTTGTTGCAATGGTAAATGGGAGTGTTTCCCTGATTTCACTTTCAGAATTTTCATCATTAGTATATAGGAATGCCACAGATTTCTGTGCATTAATTTTGTATCCTGCCACTTTACCAAATTCATTGATTAGCTCTAGTAGTTTTCTGGTAGCATCTTTAGGATCCTCTATGTTTAGTATCATGTCATCTGCAAACAGTGACAGCTTTACTTCTTCTTTTCCGATTTGGATTCCTTTTATTTCCTTTTCTTCTCTGATTGCTGTGGCTAAAACTTCCAAAACTATGTTGAATAAGAGTGGTGAGAGTGGGCAACTTTGTCTTGTTCCTGATCTCAGTGGAAATTGTTTCAGTTTTTCACCATTGAGCACGATGCTGGCTGTGGGTTTGTCATATATGGCCTTTATTATGTTGAGGAAAGTTCCCTCTATGCCTACTTTCTGCAGGGTTTTTATCATAAATGGGTGTTGAATTTTGTCGAAAGCTTTCTCTGCATCTATTGAGATGATCATATGGTTTTTCTCCTTCAACTTGTTAATATGGTGTATCACGTTGATTGATTTGCGTATATTGAAGAATCCCTGCATTCCTGGAATAAACCCCACTTGATCATGTTGTATGATCCTTTTAATGTGCTGTTGGATTCTGTTTGCTAGTATTTTGTTGAGGATTTTTGCATCTATGTTCATCAGTGATATTGGCCTGTAGTTTTCTTTCTTTGTGACATCCTTGTCTGGTTTTGGTATCAGGGTGATGGTGGCCTCGTAGAATGAGTTTGGGAGTGTTCCTCCCTCTGCTATATTTTGGAAGAGTTTGAGAAGGATAGGTGTTAGCTCTTCTCTAAATGCTTGATAGAATTTGCCTGTGAAGCCATCTGGTCCTGGGCTTTTGTTTGTTGGAAGATTTTTTATCACAGTTTCAATTTCAGTGCTTGTGATTGGTCTGTTCATATTTTCTATTTCTTCCTGAGTCAGTCTTGGTAGGTTGTGCATTTCTAAGAATTTGTCCATTTCTTCCAGGTTGTCCATTTTATTGGCATAGAGTTGCTTGTAATAATCTCTCATGATCTTTTGTATTTCTGCAGTGTCAGTTGTTACTTCTCCTTTTTCATTTCTAATTCTATTGATTTGAGTCTTCTCCCTTTTTTTCTTGATGAGTCTGGCTAATGGTTTATCAATTTTGTTTATCTTCTCAAAGAACCAGCTTTTAGTTTTATGGATCTTTGCTATTGTTTACTTCATTTCTTTTTCATTTATTTCTGATCTGATTTTTATGATTTCTTTCCTTCTGCTAACTTTGGGATGTTTTTGTTCTTCTTTCTCTAATTGCTTTAGGTGCAAGGTTAGGTTGTTTATTCGAGATGTTTCCTGTTTCTTAAGGTGGGATTGTATTGCTATAAACTTCCCTCTTAGAACTGCTTTTGCTGCATCCCATAGGTTTTGGGTCGTCGTGTCTCCATTGTCATTTGTTTCTAGGTATTTTTTAATTTCCTCTTTGATTTCTTCAGTGATCACTTCGTTACTAAGTAGTGTATTGTTTAGCCTCCATGTGTTTGTATTTTTTACAGCTCTTTTCCTGTAATTGAAATCTAGTCTCATAGCATTGTGGTCAGAAAAGATACTTGATACAATTTCAATTTTCTTAAATTTACCAAGGCTTGATTTGTGACCCAAGATATGATCTATCCTGGAGAATGTTCCATGAGCACTTGAGAAAAATGTGTATTCTGTTGTTTTGGGGTGGAATGTCCTATAAATATCAATTAAGTCCATCTTGTTTAATGTATCATTTAAAGCTTGTGTTTCCTTATTTATTTTCATTTTGGATGATCTGTCCATTGGTGAAAGTGGGGTGTTAAAGTCCCCTACTATGATTGTGTTACTGTCGATTTCTCCTTTTATGGCTGTTAGTATTTGCCTTATGTATTGAGTTGCTCCTACGTTTGGTGCATAAATATTTACAATTGTTATATCTTCTTCTTGGATCGATCCCTTGATCATTATGTAGTGTCCTTCTTTGTCTCTTCTAGTAGTCTTTATTTTAATGTCTATTTTGTCTGATATGAGAATTGCTACTCCAGCTTTCTTTTGGTTTCCATTTGCATGGAATATCTTTTTCCATCCCCTTACTTTCAGTCTGTATGTGTCTCTAGGTCTGAAGTGGGTCTCTTGTAGACAGCATATATATGGGTCTTGTTTTTGTATCCATTCAGCCAATCTGTGTCTTTTGGTGGGAGCATTTAGTCCATTTACATTTAAGGTAATTATCGATATGTATGTTCCTATTCCCATTTTCTTAATTGTTTTGGGTTCGTTATTGTAGGTCTTTTCCTTCTGTTGTGTTTCTTGCCTAGAGAAGTCCCTTTAGCATTTGTTGTAAAGCTGGTTTGGTGGTGCTGAACTCTCTCAGCTTTTGCTTGTTTGTAAACGTTTTAATTTCTCCATCAAATCTGAATGAGATCCTTGCTGGGTATAGTAATCTTGGTTGCAGGTTTCTCTCCTTCATCACTTTAATTATGTCCTGCCACTCCCTTCTGGCTTGTAGAGTTTCTGCTGAGAGATCAGCTGTTATCCTGATGGGGATTCCCTTGTGTGTTATTTGTTGTTTTTGCCTTGCTGCTTTTAATATGATTTCTTTGTGTTTAATTTTTGACAGTTTGATTAATATGTGTCTTGGTGTATTTCTCCTTGGATTTATTCTGTATGGGACTCTCTGTGCCTCCTGGACTTGATTAACTATTTCCTTTCCCATATTAGGGAAGTTTTCAACTATAATCTCTTCAAATATTTTCTCAGTCCCTTTCTTTTTCTCTTCTTCTTCTGGAACCCCTATGATTTGAATGTTGGTGCGTTTAATGTTGTCCCAGAGGTCTCTGAGACTGTCCTCAATTCTTTTCATTCTTTTTTCTTTATTTTGCTCTGCATTAGTTATTTCCACTATTTTATCTTCCACCTCACTTATCCGTTCTTCTGCCTCAGTTATTCTGCTATTGATCCCATCTAGAGTATTTTTTATTTCATTTATTGTGTTTTTTTTTTTTTTTTTTTTTTTTTTTTTTTTTTTTTTTTTTTTTGCGGTATGCGGGCCTCTCACTGTTGTGGCCACTCCCGTTGCAGAGCACAGGCTCCGGACGCGCAGGCTCAGCGGCCATGGCTCACGGGCCCAGCCGCTCCGCGGCATGTGGGATCTTCCCAGACCGGGGCACGAACCCGTATCCCCTGCATCGGCAGGCGGACTCTCAACCACTGCGCCACCAGGGAAGCCCATTTATTGTGTTTTTAATCGATGCTTGATTCATCTTTAGTTCTTCTAGGTCCTTGTTAACTGTTTCTTGCATTTTGTCTATTCTATTTCCAAGATTGTGGATCTGGGAAATAGAATCTTGCATCATCTTTACCATCATTATTCTGAATTCTTTTTCAGGTAGACTGCCTATTACCTCTTCATTTGTTAGGTCTGGTGGGTTTTTATCTTGCTCCTTCTCCTGCTCTGTGTTTTTCTGTCTTCTCATTTTGCTTATGTTACTGTGTTTGGGGTCTCCTTTTTGCAGGCTGCAGGTTCGTAGTTCCCGTTGTTTTTGGTGTCTGTCCCCAGTGGCTAAGGTTGGTTTAGTGGGTTGTGTAGGCTTCCTGGTGGTGGGGACTAGTGCCTGTGTTCTGGTGGATGAGGCTGGATCTTGTCTTTCTGGTGGGCAGGTCCACGTCTGGTGGTGTGTTTTGGGGTGTCTGCGGACTTTTTATGATTTTAGGCCACCTTTCTGCTAATGGGTGGTGTTGTGTTCCTGTCTTGCTAGTTGTTTGGCATAGGGTGTCCAGCAGTGTAGCTTGCTGGTCGTTGAGTGAAGCTGGGTGCTGGTGTTGAGATGGAGATCTCTGGAAGATTTCCGCCGTTTGATATTATATGGAGCTGGGAGGTCTCTTGTGGACCAGTGTCCTGAAGTTGGCTCTCCCACCTCAGAGGCACAGCACTGACTCCTGGCTCCTCAATTTGGGATGATTTGTTGTCTATTCATGTATTCCACAGATACAGAGTACATCAAGTTGATTGTGGAGCTTTAATCCACTGCTTCTGAGGCTGCTGAGAGAGGTTTCCCTTTCTCTTCTTTTTTCTCACAGCTCCTGGGTCTCAGCTTTGGATTTGGCCCCGCCTCTGCGTGTAGGTCACCGGAGGGCGTCTCTACACAAACTCAGACCCACGCCGGTCCGCGCAGCAAAGACCTGTCTATTCATTTTTGATTATTTTTTCTTTTTTTATTTTTATTTTAATAACATAATTTTATTTATTTTTTATTCTTTCCTACTTTCTTTTTTCTCACTTTTCTTCTGATCCGTGTTGCTGACAGAGTCTCTGTGCTCTAACCATGTGTCAGGACTGTGCCGCTGAGGTGGGAGATTTGACTTCAGGACATTGGTCCACCAGAGACCTCCTGGCTGCATGTAATATCAAATGGCAAAAGTTCTCCCAGAGATCTCCATCTCAACCTGAAGACCCAGCTCCACTAAACGACCAGCAAGCTACAGGGCTGGACACTCTATGACAAACAACAAGCAGGACTGGAACACAAACCCACCCATTAGCAGACAGGCTGCCAAAAACAATAATAAGGTCACAGACACCAAAGAAAAAACACCAGATGTGGTCTTACCCACCAGAAAGACAAGATACAGCCTCATCCACCAGAATACAGGAACAAGTCCCCTCCACAGGGTGTCCTTCAAAACTCACTGAACCAACTTTAGCCAGTGGGGGTTGACACCAAAAACAATGGGAACTATGAACATGGAGCCTGCAAAAAGGAGACCCCAAACACAGAAAGTTAAGCAAAATGAGAAGACAGAGAAATGCAGAGCACATGAAGGAGCAAGGTAAAAACCCACTAGACCAAACAAATGAAGAGGAAATAGGCAGTCTACATGAAAACAATTGAGTGTAATGATACTAAAGATGATACAAAATCTTACAATGGAGAAAATATAAGAAACGTTTAACCAGGACCTAGAAGAATTACAGAGCAAACAAATAATGATGAACAACACAATAAATGAAATTAAAATTTCTCTAGGGCTTTTCTGGTGGTGCAGTGGTTGAGAGTCTGCCTGCCGATGCAGGGGACGTGGGTTCGTGCCCCAGTCCGAGAAGATCCCAGATGTCACGGAGCGGCTGGGTCCGTGAGCCATGGCTGCTGAGCCTGCACGTCCGGAGCCTGTGCTCCGCAACGGGAGAGGCCACAACAGTGGGAGGCCTGTGAACCGCAAAAAAAAAAAAAAGAAAAAAAATTTCTCTAGAAGGAATCAGTAGCAGAATAACTGAGGCAGAAGAATGGAGAAGTGATCTGGAAGATAAAATAGTGGAAATATCTACTGCAAAGTATAATAAAGAAAAAAAGAATGAAAAGATCAAAGACTGTTTCAGAGACTTCTGGGATAACACTAAATGCAACAACATTCGAATTATAGCGTTCCCAGAAGAAGAAGAGGAAAAGAAAGGAACTGAGAAAATATTACAAGAGATCATAGTGGAAAACTTCCCTAATACAGAAAGGATATAATCAATCAAGTCCAGGCAGTGCAGAGAGTCCCATACAAGATAAATCCAAGGAGAAACATGCCAAGACACATATTAATCAAACTATCAAAAATGAAATAGAAAGGAAAAATATTAAAAGCAGCAAGGGAAAAACAACAAATAACATACAAGGGTATCCCCACAAGGTTAACAGCTGATCTTTCAGCAGAATCTCTGTAAGCCAGAAGGAAGTGGCAGGATATATATAAAGTGATGAATGGGAAAAAACTACGACCAAGATTACTCTACCCAGGAAGGATCTCATTCAGATTTGATGGAGAAATTAAAAACTTTACAGACAAGCAAAACCTGAGAGAGTTCAGCACCATGAAACCAGTTTTACAACAAATGCTAAAGGAACTTCTCTAGGCAAGAAACACAAGAGAAGAAAAGACCCACAATAACAAACCAAAAATAATTAAGAAAATGGGAATAGGAATATACATATCGATAATTACCTTAAATGTAAATGGATTAAATGCTCCCACCAAAAATCACAGACTGGCTGAATGGATACAGAAACAAGACCCGTACATATACTGTCTAAAAGAGACCCACTTCAGACCTAGGGACACACACAGACTGAAAGTGAGGGGATGGAAAAAGATATTCCATGCAAAAGGAAATCAGAAGAAAGCTGGAGTAGTAATACTCATATCAGATAAAAGAGACTTTAAAATAAAGACTATTACAAGAGACAAAGAAGGACACTACATAATGAGCAAGGGATCAATCCAAGATGAAGATATAACAATTGTAAATATTTATTCACCCAACATAGGAGCATCTCAATACATAAGGCAAATACTAGCAGCTATAAAAGGGAAAATCGACAGTAACACAATCACAGTACGGGACTTTAACACCCCACTTTCACCAATGGACAGATCATCCAAAATGAAAATAAATAAGAAAATACAAGCTTTAAATGATATATTAAAAAAGATGGACCTGGTTGATATCTATAGGACAGTCCATCCAAAAACATCAGAGTACATTTTCTTCTCAAGTGCTTATGGAAAATTCTCCAGGATACATCATATTTTGGGATGCAAATCAAGCCTTGGTAAATTTAAGAAAACTAAAATCGTATCAAATATGTTTTCTGACCACAATGCTTTGAGACTACATATAAATTTAAAAGACTGTAAAAACTAAAAACACATGAAGGCAAAAAAATACACCAGTAAATAAACAAGAGATCACTAAAGAAATCAAAGAGGAAATAAAAAAATACTTAGAAACAAATGACAATGAAAACATGATGACTCAAAAATTTTGGATGCAGCAAAAGCAGTTCTAAGAGGGAAGTTTATACCGATACAATCCTACCTCAAGAAACAAGAAACTTCTCAAATAAGCAACCTAACATTACACCTAAAGCAATTAAAGAAAGAAGAACAAAAGACAAGCAAATCTAGCAGAAGGAAGAAATAATAAAGATCAGATCAGAAATAAATGAAAAGAAATGAAGGAAACAATAGCAAAGATTAATAAAACTAAAAGCTGGTTCTTTGAGAAAATAAAAAAATTAATAAACCATTAACCAAACTCATCTAGAAAAACAAGGGAGAAGACTCAAATCAATAGAATTAGAAATGAAAAGGAGAAGTAACAATGGTCACTGCAGAAATACAAAGGATCATGAGAGATTACTACAAGCAACTATATGCCAATAAAATGGGCAAACAGGAAGAAATGGACACAGTCTTAGAAAAGCACAACCTCCCAAGACTGAACTGGGAAGAAATAGAAAATATAAACAGACCAATTACAAGGACTGAAATTGAAACTGTGTTTAAGAATCTTCCAACAAACAAAAACGCAGGACCAGATAGATTCACAGGCAAATTCTATCAAACATTTTGAGAAGAGATAACACCTATCCTTCTCAAACTCTTCCAAAATATAGCAGAGTGAGGATCACTCCCAAACTCATTCTATGAGGCCACCACCACCCTGATACCAAAACCAGGCAAAGATGTCACAAAAAAAAGAAAACTGCAGGCCAATAACACTGATGAACATAGATGCAAAAATCCTCAACAAAATATTAGCAAACAGCATCCAACAGCACAGTAAATGGATCATACACCATGATCAAGTGGGGTTTATCCCAGGAATGCAAGGATTCTTCAATATACACAAATCAGTAAATATGATACACCATAACAACAAATTGAAGGAGAAAAAACATATGATCATCTCAATAGATGCACAAAAAGCTTTTGACAAAATTCAACACCGATTTATGATAAAAACCCTCCAAAAAGTAGGCATAGTGGGAACTTACCTCAGCATAATAAAGGTCATATATAACAAACCAACAGCCAACATCATTCTCAATGGTGAAAAACTGAAACCATTTCCTCCAAGATCAGGAACAAGACAACATTGTCCATTCTCACCACTTTTTTTCAACATAGTTCTGGAAGTTTTAGCCACAGCAATCAGAGAAGAAAAGGGAATTAAAGGAATCCAAATCAGAAAAGAAGAAGTAAAACTGTCACTGTTTGTTGATGACATGATACTATAAAAAGAGAATCCGAAAGATGCTACCAGAAAACTTCTAGAGCTAATCAATGAATTTGGTAAAGTAGCAGGATACAAAATTAATGCACAGAAATCTTTTGCATTCCTATACATTACTGATGAAAAATCTGACAGAGAAATTAAAGAAACACTCCCATCTAACATTGCAACACAAGGAATAAAATACCTAGGTGTAAACCTACCTAAGGAGACAAAAGACCTGTACGCAGAAAACTGTAAGACACTGATGAAAGAAATTAAAGATGATACAAACAGATGGAGAGATATACCATGTTCTTCGATTGGAAGAATCAACATTGTGAAAATGCATATACTACCCAAAGCAATCTACAGATTCAATGCAATCCCTATCAAACGACCAATGGCATTTTTCACAGAATTAGAACAAAAAAATTTCACAATTTGTATAGAAACACAAAAGACCCCGAATAGCCAAAGCAATCTTGAGAAAGAAAAACGGAGCTGGAGGAATCTGTCTCCCAGGTTTCAGACTATACTACAAAGCTACAGTAATCAAGACAGTATGGTACTGGCACAAAAACAGAAAGATAGATCAATGGAAGAGGATAGAAAGTCCAGAGATAAACCCACACATATATGATTACCTTATTTTTGATACAGGAGGCAAGAGTATACAATGGAGAAAAGACACCCTCTTCAATAAGTGCTGCTGTGAAAACTGGACAGCTACATGTAAAAGTATGAAATTAGAACACTCCCTAACAACATACACAAAGATAAACTCAAAGTGGATTAAAGACCTAAGTGTAAGGCCAGACACTATCAAACTCTTAGAGGAAAACATAGGCAGAACACTCTATGCCATAAATTACAGTAAGATCTTTTTTTTTTTTTTTTCTGTATGCAGGCCACTCACTGTTGTGGCCTCTCGTGTTGCAGAGCACAGGCTCCAGATGCGCAGGCTCATCGTCCATGGCTCACGGGGCCAGCTACTCCAAGGCATGTGGGATCTTCCCAGACTGGGGCATGAACCCACATCCCCTGCATCGGCAGGTAAACTCTCAACCACTGCACCACCAGGGAAGCCCCACAGAAAGGTCCTTTTTCACCCACCTCCTAGAGAAATGGAAATAAAAACAAAAATAAACAAATGGGACCTAATGAAATGTCAAAACATTTACACAGCAAAGGGATACAAAAACAAGACAATAAGACAACCCTCAGAATGGGGAAAATATTTGCAAATGAAGCAACAGACAAAGGATTAATCTCCAAAATTTGCAAGCAGCTCATGCAGCTCAATATCAAATAAACCAAACAACCCAATCCAGAAATTGGCAGAAGACATACATAGACATTTCTCCAAAGAAGATATACAAATAGCCAACAAACACATGAAAGGATGCTCAACATCACTAATCATTAGAGAAATGCAAATCAAAACTACAATGAGATATCTTCTTACACCATTCAGAGTGGCCAGCAACAAAAAAATCTACAATCAGTAAATGCTGGAGAGGGTGTGGAGAATAGGGAACCCTCTTGCACTGTTGATGGAATGTAAATTGATACAGCCATTATGGAGAGCAGTATGGAGGTTCCTTAAAAAACTAAAAATAGAACTACCATGTGACCCAGCAATCTGGCTGCTGGGCATATACTCTGAGAAAACCATAATGCCAAAAGAGTCATGTACCTCAAAGTTCACTGCAACTCTATTTACAATAGCCAGGACATGGAATCAGCCTAAGTGTCCATCTAGAGATGAATTCATAAAGAAGATGTGGCACATATATACAATGGAATGTTACTCAGCCATAAAAAGAAATGCAGTTGAGTTACTTGTCGTGAAGTGGATGGACATAGAGTCTGTCATACAGAGTGAAGTAAGTCAGAAAAAGAAAAACAAATACCGTATGATAACACATATATATGGAATCTAAAACGAAAAAAAGAAAAACAAATGGTTCTGAAGAATCTAGGGACAGGACAGGAATAAAGATACAGAGGTAGAGAATGGACTTGATGACACAGTGAGTGGGAAGGGTATGCTGGGATGAAGTGAGAGAGTGACATGGACATATATACACTACCAATGTAAAATAGGTAGCTAGTGGGAAGTATCCACATAACACAGGGAGATCAACTCGGTGCTTTGTGACCACCTAGAGTGGTAGGATACTGAGGATGGGAGGGAGATTCAAGAGGGAGGACATATGGGGATATATGTATTTGTATACCTGATTCACCTTGTTATAAGGCAGAAACTAACACACAATTGTAAAGCAATTATACTCCAATAAAGATAAAATTTTTTTTCACTTTTTGGTTGTATGAGCAAAGCAACTCTGAAATTATTTTAAAACTGTTATACGATTGAGAAAATTAGTAAATATGCAGACCTTGGGAGTCAGAATTTTCATTGTTGAAGGAGAAAAATAAAAATATGGAATATACAGATATATTAGATTTGGAGGTATAGGTGTGAATTCATGATTTCTAAAATATGTGCTTGTATGTCTCTATGCATGTACATATATACACATATGTACATATATACACTGTATGTGTATATAGATAAAAAGATATAGGAATATATATATGCATGTATTTCCTAGCTCCGACCAGTAAAGAGTTCTAGAAACAAAAGTATCCAAGTAAAAATAAGGACACCTAACACTCAGAGATCTTGGTTTCTGGTAGCATTTCCAACTAAAAGGAAAAGCTTATTTCCAGGGCTGTGACATCATAAATAAGAAGTTTTCAAAAAATTATGGGGATATGTCACAAGGGCACAGGTGGTAGCTTGAAGGGGACCCACTGGTCAAATCTGGTTTAATCTGAACACCAAGGAAATTAAGTACAGTAATGAATTAGAAACAATTGACAAAATAGAAACCCATTGATCTACATCAACCATTAACAGGTAAAGAATACATACATATATAAAAACTATATTTATAAAGGGGAGGGGGGCTGTTGCTTACAATAAAATGGCAAGTGTCAGCTAGTGAATACGGAGCAGGTATTAGAATTGGAAAATTTTCGTTTGCAACAAAAATTTTAGTAATTTTAGTAAATAGTAAAGTTTTGCTAAGAATCAACAGATGAAAAGTTTTGGGGGGAAATGTAGATGATTACGGAATACTTTCATGACTTAAAAGTGTTTCTTTCAAGTTGCTTATCAGTTGCAAGGTGAAAATATTACATTAAACAGTGGAGAGATCATATATAACTTGGTCTGTGTATTCAAAACTTGAATCACCAATTAGGACAAATGGACATCAAGAGCTTTCAGCTGTGATTTTTAGAGACGAACACATCACAACAGTCAGAAATATATAGTGGGTACCTAATATAGAGGAATTATCAGGGAAACACAAATTGAGGAGCCTACTATTAAATACAAGTAGGAGATAACTACACTCTTATAATGTCAGTGTCATGAAACACAAAGAAAGGCTGTGGTCATATTCTAAATTTGTAAAAAAAAGATTGAATAGACAAGATAATACATTTATATTCTGTAGTGATGAAAAACGCTATAAAGGAAATTATTTGTTCAAGGGGAAATATTGAATCACAGACTTCAGATTGGATAGAACTATTAGACCACTGTTAAATTATTAGGTAATGTCTACTCTGCAGTTATATAAAATAATATCCTTATTCTAAGGAAATACCCAAAAATATCTTGTAGTAAAAGGCCATATTTTAATATTCAAATGGGGTAAAATGTTAACAGTAGGTAAATCTGTATAAAGGGATAAAAGTGTTCTCCATAATGTACTTATTGTTGAACGCTTACTGCAAGGTTGAAATATTTTCCAAGTAAATTGTTAAAATATTAAATTATGTTTTAAAAGCTTTAACATTATTGCATACATGACAAGTATAGTAAATCCTTAAAGAATATTAAATCTATTAGCTAAGGCCTACTGTTATCTTCTTTCCACAATAGACAGTAAATTTAGGGAGACACTGAGTCGAAAATGACTGGCAAATATTAAAAACTAAATAGTTTTCTTAGCTTTACACATTACTACTTAACTTTCCTTTTTTATAAAGACAACTCAACTATTTTAAACGATTTG
Source organism: Hyperoodon ampullatus (assembly GCF_949752795.1). Lineage (NCBI taxonomy): Eukaryota > Metazoa > Chordata > Mammalia > Artiodactyla > Ziphiidae > Hyperoodon > Hyperoodon ampullatus. Next base: position 115,648,409 of record NC_136920.1, read on the forward strand.
CTCCAGTCACACACATACATGCACACCCACATACACACTTACATGCATCTGTTTTGTACACTTATTAAATTTTATTATGTGGAAATCTGCAGTTCAGAAAAAAAGGACCCTGAATGGACAAAGCCTGCACCTAGTCCATCATTTCTCTATTACCTTTCCCTTTGACTACCTCACTATGAATTGTTTATTTCATTGACACTTGTGAGTAAGCCAAGGATATTTCTTGTGAATTTCACTCACTGCTGTTTATAAAAGCCAAGGAGTCACAATGAGACCCACCCCCTCCCTGACCAGAGACCTGGATGAAAAGCAAACTCTTAGCATAGACTTCAGACCATCCTTGCAGAGTTCAACAATGTTCTTACAACGCTATTTTAAAATCAGTGCAATTGAAAATCATCAAAGACTCTCTGCTCTGTGTCTGTGTGACTTTGATAGAAGCCAATCTTTATATAAAAATAAAACATTTTTTAGAAAATGTGGTAAGGTGATTTCATTATTTTAAGATGCAAGGAAATAGTTATTCAGAAGATTTTAGACCTCAAGAAAAATACATTATTTTCAGAACGCCATCCTCTATGCAAGTAATAAATCCAAACACCAGGCTTTGAATAATTTTCAATGCTTCTCCTAAATGCAAACAATAGGGAATGACCTTGAAAAATCACTATTTAGATGAGTTGAATTTCATATCACAATGTTCTGGTATTAGTCACCTTCCTCACAGATAAATATCTAGACTTTAACATCCAGAATATATCAGAGAAAATGCAGCTGTACAGCCTGTGCTTGTTTCTTTTTCAATTATTGTCATGACAATATGCCTCTTAATATCACCTTCTTAATAGCTCTATTTCCCTGATATGTTAAGGAAAACAAAATCAGTGTGTCTGTGTTGAACCTGATGGAAAAATGGAATATTAGTTACCACCATCTTTTCTTACCCCAAACTGCCAAACCAATAATATATGAAGCCTGGAATGTCTATCATTTATCTGGATAGACCTTCTATTAAAGGTCATTTGTTAGCAGTTGGATTGACTCGTTGTTGTTGTCACTGATTTTAATTTTCACAAAATTTTCTCTTTGACCCTCAATTTCTTTAATTTTATATGCTACAGATAGTCAGTATCTAATCCAAATATTTTTCATAAAGTGTCAGGACTATCACTGTAATCTCTTGATTTAACTCCCAGTCTCTGAATTCTCCCTATATTTATCTCTTCCTTTCTATTTCAAATTTCAAATGCTATCCTTCATGATCCTACTGTCTCATGCTTAAACCTCAGTAATTAATTCAAACTTGTGTCTCCCCATTTCATCTCTCTCTTATATGATTGAAAAAATAATAAATCTAACCATTGCTTTCACTAAGTATAATGTGAAATGAGATAAGTAAATCTTCATTATGTTTGTGATTTTCGAAAATCAAGATTAGAGCATATTCTCAGGGTCCTGGACTTTGGGAAAGAGGTATGATGAACATATTGAATTATAACACTTGTTAACTTGTTAATCCTTTCAGCTGCAAATAGAGATTCATTCTCATCCTGCTTTATTTTCCATTTCTTCACCAAAACCACACAACTAGCTGTTTCCCTAATGCCCTTGTATAGTGTGGAATTTGTGATTTCAACTCTTTCTTTTGGTTTACATTTGGTTTGTATATTATTGGTATTTCTTTTTTCATGCTTTATTTTCAGTTTTTCTGAGACTTTTTTCTTACGTCTTATATAAGTTGTTGACCATCTAAATATTCACAGTAAGAGCATCTTTTATTTAGAAAATTTATCTTCTGGTGTATAATTACTGCTATAATAAGACTTATTATGCCATTTTTATTTCATATTGTGCACTTATAGTACGTGGTTATTGATTCATTTGTTTTCTTACTCTCCAGGCATTCACAATTTAATGACAAAGTTAAGTAACGGAAAACAACTAACCTACAAAAATGCATACAAGTCAATGGTACTGAAGCCATTTTTGTTCCAGTATCTGTAGGTTACACATTTGTCAGGGAGAGGGAAATTTCTCCCTCTACCACTCTTGAGTTCTTGTGGCTGGACTAATAAAAAAATTGACACAAGACAGATTTACAAGAGAAAAAGAAGCAAATTTAATTTGTGCACATGGAGGTCTTATGGAAATAGGACCTAGAAGTAGCCAAAGCAGGCAGCTTTTATACTTTTTAGACAAAGAAAAAATAAATTTGAGAGGAGTTGACAGGACAAAAAAACAGGTTTGGGTGCTTAGTTAGTGAGGAATTTAAGCAAAGATTGGGCTTGGGTAACAAGCTTTGTTTATATAGGCTTCTCAGCCTGGAATTCCCTGACTCAGGTGATAAAGTTGTACCACCCAGTACAGAGAGGACAATTTTCACATGGCAGATTTATTTCCTGCTTTTAGGGAGACAGAGAGGAAAATCAAAATGTTCCTCTTGCATCTACCATTTCTTAGGTAACTTTAATTCAAAATAATCATTATGCCATTGAGGCATATTTTGGGGTGGCCTTCCTTGAGCCCCAACACATTCAAATAAACTACACTCTAACTCCAGATACCTTGAAAAAGAATGTGGCTCCTTGCAGCTGGTTTTTTTAAAGTGATACCACTGTGAGTTTACAACCAATCCCTTGGACAGCTTCATAAATTTCCTTTTGCAACACCTCTTCTTCTTTAACTGAAACTGCCGCACACAGAAACTGCTAAAAGTTCTCTCTTGTTATTTCTCTGACTCCACAGGCTCAGTATCCCACTTCCCAGCCACAGATACATCAATATCACACAGCAAGTACCTTTGAATTGCATTGATCTTCTGCCCACTTTTTCTTTCCCCATTGGGCTACCCAAACGCACTGTATTTCTAAAATGTTTTCACAGAAAAGTCACATTTTATACAGCCTCCCACGGAAGTCTAGTTTATTGTGGAAAACTGAGTCATAGTTTTAAATATTTGTTACCTCTCTTGAATGGAAGGTTATATTTCCTTGACCTTACTGTGCATAGGCTTGGTAATGTGGATTTTTTATCCAATGAAATATTTGCAAATGTGCTGTGTGTCATTTTAGGGTGACAGGTTTTAAAGCCATCATGAAGAGTGGTTCACCATACTCAGTACTTCTTTTTTCTTTCTAATTGGATTTTTCTTTTTGTTTAAATTGAAGTATAGTCGATTTACAATGTTGTGCCAATCTCTGCTGTACAGCAAAGTGACTCAGTCATACACATACAGACATTCTTTTATTTATATTCTTTTCCATTATGGTTTACCCCAAGATATATATATATATATATATATATATATATATATATATATATATATATATATATATATATATATATATATATATATATATATATATTTTTTTTTTTTTCGGTACGTGGACCTCTCACTGTTGTGGCCTCTCCCGTTGCAGAGCACAGGCTCCAGACGTGCAGGCTCAGCGGCCATGGCTCACGGGCCTAGCCACTTTGCGGCATGTGAGATTTTCCCAGACCGGGGCATGAACCCGTGTCCCCTGCATCGGCAGGTGGACTCTCAACCACTGTGTCACCAGGGAAGCCCTATCCCAAGATATTGAATACAGTTTCCTGTGCTATACAGGAGGACCTTGTTATTTATCCTTTCTAAATATAATAGTTTGCATCTATCAACCCCAAACTCTTAGTCCATCCCTCTCCTTCCTCCCTCCCCCTTGGCAGCCACAAGTCTGTTCTCTATGTCTATGAGTCTGTTTCTGTTTTGTAGATAGGTTCATTTGTGCCTTTTTTAAGATTCCACATATATGTGATATCATATGGTATTTGTCTTTCTCTTTCTGACTTACTTCACTTAGTATGATAATCTCTAGTTGCATCCATGTGGCTGCAAATGGTATTATTTTGTTCTTTTGTATGGCTTAGTAGTATCCCATTGTATATAGGTACCACTCAATACTTCTTCTGTCACAACTGTGAGTAATGTTTCCATGATAGACATTTAGCATGACTGATGAATAAACCTTGCCATTTTTAAATTATCAAGATTTGTGGGTCAGCATTTTACACAGTGTAACCAAGCATCTCTTGATCATTCATTCTTCTTTTGTCTTTCCCTCTGCATGGTTTGTTGCATGCATTGCTATCTCTGGGATGTTTGGAGAGTAAATTGTTCCACAAAATATAGGACTGACTGTGGAAAATACTATATTATAAATATAGAAATGTAAATAAAATAATAAGAGAGTTGATAATTAATTCTGATGGTGAAAATTAGGAAAGTTTCATGGAGGTAGGGCTTAAATAACTTAAGTAAGCTAATCTTATAGGAGTGATTAGAAGAAAGAGATGAACCGGGGAGGGGGTATATTAGTTTTCTATTACAGCTGTTCCAGTTAATCAAAATTTAGTGTTTTACCACAAATTATCATCTTAAAGTTTTATAGTTCAGAAATCCAACATGGATCTTAATGGGTTAACTTCCAGGTATTAGCAGGTCTGCACTCCTTTCTAGAGGCTCTGGGTAGAATTCATTTGATTATCATTTCTAGCTTCTCATATTCCTCTGTTTTCCCTGACCCATGGCACTTTCCTCAATTTTCTAAGCCAGAAATAGCAGGCTGAGTCCTTCTCATTTTGCCATCTTACCAACTCTTTCTTCTGAGTCCCTCTTCAAATTTTAAGGACTTTCATGATTACATTGGGGCCCCCTGAATAATCTAGGATAGATCCCTCTTTTAAGGTTAGCTGACTGGCATCTTAAATTCCATCTATAAACTTATATTCCCTTTGTTATGCAACCTTACATATTCACAGGTTCTGGGGATTGAATGTAGCCATCTTTGGGAGAGGTGGGCCTTATTCTGCCTACCACAGGAGGTAATTCTGTTTTCCAGTCAATACTGAGATTGAGGTACAATCATCCTCCAGGAGATGTGAGTATGGTCAAATATTTAAGGAAATTGCAGCAATACATTCTCCCTTGGTTTTCAAGGGTGGGCCCATCAAATGCCCATCCAAGAATTTTGCTCTATTGTCCTACAAATATTAAGAGTAAAGTGAATTTCTACCAACAGCTTTCACACACACTTTGCCTGTGAGATCTTGATTGATTCCCAAAGTTTTGTTATTTATGGCACCTCGTCTCCAAAAGCATCTACAAGACTAAGTGCCTTCTCTCCACAGGGCTGAGTACTTCATGAAGAAAGATTATATATGGTCACTGCCACCCTCAGACTGCTATAGTCAATTGGAATTCAAACGTTTCCTTTTCAACCTCTACCTCAGCTTCGGAAGAAAATTGTAGGTTTACATGATGAAATTAACTTACATAAGAGGATGAAAGCAATCCGAAAAATTCCCCAAAAGTATCAAATGATATTAAAATTTACTTATTTTAAAAATATTTATAACACCAAAATATTATTGACCAGCATTAACTGCAATTATCACAAAGAATCTGGGGACAGGGAGGGGAATTAACATTGTAAATTACTTTGTTGTATTTGCATCAGGTGAGCTGGTTTAACAAAACCAAGACAAATGACTGTGCCTTAAATCTACACAGATTTATTGCAGTGTGTTCTACTTCATTATCAATATATTTTATTACTATAATTTTTCTGTATTAATGTCCTCGAACCTACCACATAAAAATTTTTATGCTTATGAGGTGCTTTTGGACTAGGTTTTGATTAAAGTGGGCAGATTACAGAAGGACATGAAAAATAATAGAATGATTCATAGAGTGAGTAGTAGGTATACACAGCAAAAATTATACTAAAAAGTTATACAAAAAGATTGAAAAGAGTTTTGCAATCAAAGGTAAGCTTTCTAAAATACCTTGGTGGAAGATTTCAAATGAAACTCTTTTTATCATTGACATAAAAAAAGTAGAGAAAATATCTCACTTTTTTAGAAACTAGCTTCCATACCAAGATCAATGAAACATGGCTAGTTGGACTCAATTAAATTAATTGCTGACTAAAATTGAAATATGTCCTGTGTATCAGCTCAAATTCCTCCCTGACTATTATAAATATATACTCCCTTGTTCCTCATACAGGCATCTTTAGAACCCAGTCAGTCTATCTTGTGTTATACCTTTATAGACAATTACATCTTTCTTGAGGTATCATGTGAATTATATTTTATAGTACTCCAGGTGAAGTATAGTTATACTTATATACGTTATATATAATAAGATCATCTTTTTGATTTATACTGTATTTCTGTATAGAATTCAGCTTGCTTTTTTCAATATAGAATTATAGTGAATGTTAAGCCATGGGGAACAGTTTTGTAATAACTCCCAAATTCATTTTCAACTGATTATTGCAGAGTTCTTTATTTTTTCCTACTAAGGTTTATCACAATTTGTTACTCTATTTGGTATGAACTAAATTTTAGAAGCATCTTTACAAACACATTGCAAAAAGAAGCTTCTTTTTCTCAACTTTCTTTCCTTTTTTAATACATTAAATCTCCTATCTACAATTATTTTCAAACCAAAGTATACTACCTTCCACACAGTTGCACATATTGAGCAGAAATTGGTGAAAGTTTCTAGGTATATTTTACTACTTGATAATTTGATAAAAAACAAAGTTGGCACAAAAGCAACTGAGAAAGAGCTTTTGATTAAAAAGAAAAAAAGCAAGTAGATGAACACCTGAAAGGATAATAGAAAAAAATTCATTTTTTCCCTCACTTTATTCCTTCTTTCTTCACCATCCCAAGCTTTCAGAAAATATGGTTCTATTACTTTCCCCTGATCAATGTTAATTTCTCTCCCAATCCTCACCTTTAGTTGGCCTCATCATTCTTTTAGGCTGGAAAGCAGAATACCAATATTTGAATAACATAGAGAAAAAAGATACTTTAGCTGTATTTGTATTTATATGGATAATAAAAACCAACAGAGCTATTTTATAGTTTGAAGAACACAAAAATAATCAGAAGGAAGAGAATTATAGATTTGTATATCTTCTATTAAAAAATGAGCTATTATTCCCTCCTTTATCTTGTCTCAATAGCACTCTACTGGATATGTTAGTAGAATTGCTGTTTTTGAATTTTGGGGTTCCAGTAGTCTGGAGAAGGAAGGTAAGAAGAGGCCTTACAAAGGGAGAGGTCAGTGAAGCCCAGATTTTAAAAGGCCATGTAAACAGTAACAGAGGCAGCTTTGCTAGACTACCTATATCCAACTTTAGTGAACATTGTGTGTCTCAATGACCAGAGAGCTGCAAAGAGCCACGGAGCATCCAGAGACCATTCAGGCACTTAACTGAGGACTATATATATCACCTGGGAAGAGTTCCTTTATTAGCTGTTTTTCATGTTTTTGTCCTGTGAATACCTCCCATGGAAAGCAATCAATAAATCATGGGTTTTATTTGTTCAAGAAGAGTAAAGTCTATCTGTGACCAAAATTTTGCTTGGTCCCAACCAATTGCCCTCTCAAACAACTTTCTTCTTTATCAATGATTAAGTTTTCTCCAACAAAAATGACATCCACGAACATCTAACCTTATACTCAAGCAGGACTGAATGGAATCAGTTTGATATATCCCTTCACATTTGCACAGTTGTGAAAACACAATATGAAAAGTGAATCAGTACCTCTGATTTATTAATGAAATATTATATGGAAGTTATCATTCTTTAAATAAGGAATTAATTGTTAACACAGATTCTGAACAGGAAGTTATTCTTCTTCACAGAAGGGAGTGAACTGTTGTTTCTATCACTGAGGACAACACATTGCCAAATGAGAAAACAAGCAATAATTGCTCACATCAGGGAAATAAGCTTTTTATAGTATCATCAACTCAGTATATCAGTCACAGTAGCAATCATTCTCAAAAAAAAAAAAAAATCTCATGTCATTTTAAAGTCCTAACTAAACTCCTTTGAACATTGTTATGCAGAGATATTAGGGCTAGGTTCAATTAGGATCTTGACAAATACATCATCAGTCAAAGATTATCATCCAGCAGAAAAACAATAATAGTATTATGTATAGTTAGGGTGAAGAGGTAATATGGCATGATGGCCAAAACCACAGGATATGAATTCATAGCACAGCCTGAACTCACACTCTACGTTAGAAGTCCAGTTCTGTCACGTGCACTGCTAGCATGTTGATGGAAATGATTATATTAATAAAATTACCAGTATTATTATGTGCCAGGCATCACAGTACTGGATTTGTAAATATTATCTATAATCCATAGTATGCTATTTTATCTGCTACATTTTCCCACTTTTACTCTCCCATACACATAAATTCCACTATCTAAACTTTAAGGTCAAATCAAATGTCATCACCTCTGGAAATTTGAAAATCTGCATCCTGAAATACCTTCCTCTACCTCTAGACCCAAGTATAATTGATTAATCCCTCCTTCTAATATATTCCCATAAATACATTGTACACAATTTTATTGTTTCACTTATTCATATGCTCACATGCCTAAGTGAATTATGAACTTCACAATACACCTTGAATGATTGTCTCTCCTATTGTTCCAGTCAGTCAGTATAGTCTGAAAAATAGTGGCTTATTGAAGGTGAGAGTACATGCCCATGAATTCCAACTAGTAAACAAATGAGAACAACTGATTCTGGAACTGTATAAAATGACTCATAATGGTTCAAAGTTGAAAAGGAAGAAAATAAACACATCATTCAGTAATTGCACTGAAGAGAACAATTCTGACGAGAGACAAAGGCAGCAGGAAGAATCAGGCAACGTTTTTCAGAGAGGACAGAGATGCTTTTTCATTAAAATAATTAATTATTTAACAAATGGATATATGCAAATTTTCTGCACTAAAATATGAAAATATGAGAACTAAGAAGAAAAATGAAGCACTGAACCAATCACCTGTCAACAAAAGGAGGTTAGCAGGTCTCTACATTAGAAGAATCAGAGATTAAAATCAGAATGGCAGGGGGCTTCCCTGGTGGCGCAGTGGTTGGGAATCCGCCTGCCGATGCAGGGGACACGGGTTCGTGCCCCGGTCCGGGAAGATCCCACATGCCGCGGAGCGGCTGAGCCCGTGAGCCATGGCCACTGAGCCTGCGCGTCCAGAGCCTGTGCTCCTCAGTGGGAGAGGCCACAACAGTGAGAGGCCCGCTTACCGCAAAAAAAAAAATAAATTAAATAAAATAAATTAAAAAAATAAATAAAATCAGAATGGCATCTTTTCATGTTATGACAGTTGATTCAAATGCTTAGAAAAATAGCTTTTTAAAATATACAGAATGCTTTTATTCTTATTAAATCAAATCATGTATGTCTATAGCCTCAGTTGAAATAACACTGTATTTATTACAATAGAATAATAGAAATAGATAATTCCATAATAATTTTTCCATGCTGGAGAAAATTTATTTATTCATTTATTTTTTCAATTTTTTTTTTTGTTTTTGGTCTGCTGTGAGTGAGGCAAAATTTTAGGTACTAGAGATAGAGGAGTTATCAAAACAAAGTCATTGGCCCCATGGAATTTACTATCTGTTGGAAGGAGACAGACAGTGGTCAAATAAATACACAAAAATAAAATGTATTAAATGATGGCAAGTGCAGGAATAAAAATGAAACAGGTGAGGGGAGAGGATGCTGGGGTGTGATTTTATACATGGGGATCGGGGAAGACTACATTGATAGTGAGGCTTGAGTAGAAATCTGAAGGTAGGACAAAGAAAGCCTATGGATTCTTGGGGAAGAGAATCAGTAAAAGAGAATAGCAAATGCAGAGCCCCCAAGATTTGAAGCCAAACAGTTTGACTACAAAGACTATGATCTTAATTAGTACTCTACCTTTCCTTGTAGGGCTGTTATGAGGATTAAGTGAGTTACTACATAAGGGCCCTTATCATACTGCTTTCAACAAATCTAATTACTATTAGAAAAATTGTAAATGCTATGTAGACCAAAGCAGAGTGTAGCTACACAGACCTTTTAACTCTTCAGCAATAGAATAGTGGCACTCTTATCAGCTTTAAAATTATGGCAAAATTGCTGAATTGTGACTTATTAATAACCACCCAAAAATAATATGTTAAAAATAATTACTAATCAGCTGTGAAGATATTGGCAATATAAAAGAAATTTTCCTCCCAGATTATATAATTTAGGATTAAAAATAAGAGTCAAGGAACAGGACAAGAACCAATGGAAATTTCTGAGTAGTCATTGGTGAGTATTTTTGTAGGCTTACGGCTAGCAGATTTTATCCAGCTGTGTTTTTTCTACCATGAAACATTCAATAAAATGTTATCTTATAATATGTTCCCTTATTTATAGAATCTACCCATTCTGGATCTGCACATGCCCATCAATGTTCTCAATACATTCCCAAAGCCAAGTGGCAGATGTATCACATTGCTGTAGAATGTCTGGTCTGCCCATGTGAGTACACATCCTGACTGAATTTGCAGCACCCCATCAGTTACAAAATGCTCTGTTGGCACAACCTCTTCTGGCAGTGGCCAAATGGTTGCTCCGGAGTTCACACTTACAGGAAGGTCAGGCAGCCTTTTTAACTGTGAGGGCATAACTCATAAGTAATTTCAGATGAGCTCAAAGGTACAATATTTTCATGACATCACAGACAACTCAATTTTGTTCTTAGAAAGAGAAAACTGAGAGTTGTTATCATCACTAGCATCCAACAGTTGACTGTCCCTGGGTCAACACTTTTGTTTAAATGGACTTCGTCAGCTTCTAACCCATTGAATTCAAATACAGCATCAATCACTTCAACACTCCCTCCCAATATACATATCTGAGCAATGCCTTCTCTTTCCCTAGAGCTATTCCCTCCAGAGGACCTCAAAAAAGTCCAGAAGGTGAGCATACTACTCTGGCTTGCAATATCTTGTTTCCCACTATGTTTTTTTAAAAGAGCCATACCAATCTACTTTCTTTCTCAAAGTTTTTGCCTCTCTGAAACTTAGAGAAAGTTACAGAGATTTCAGAAGTCTTGCCAACTTATTACAATCTCTATCTTTTATTGGTAGAGGCTCTTCTCCTGAAAGCCCAAGTACTCACTTAGCCTATATTACTCCTCAGTGAATTCTCTAGATAACAATGTAGGTAGAATTTAAAATAAATTGTCACATTTAATTCTCACATACAAAGGAAAAAGAAAAAAAATCTATACAACAGCTAATTATTATCTCCTTTTAAATGTAAGACTGAGGTTCAAACAGGCTTTAGGTAATTAACTGATTTTAAAACGCTCGTTCACTCTACTGCACTCACACTTTTTCCTTATAATATGTTAGAACATAAGAAGGTGGTTATGAATAAAAGCATTCAAGAGACCACAGGTAGGTCTTGTCTAATGCTAAGGCTTTTCTAGTACAAGTCAGAGCTAATTCCACTTTTTCCCAAATGGCTCAGTTTTTATTTTTACATAACCTGCTACAAATTCTCTTCCCTTTTCTTTTTCTCTTCTGTCTACAGGTGTTTAACAATATCCCTCTTTCTGTTACTGTAAGACACTTATGAAATGCCACATCAACTATAGCTACAATTTGATTCTGAGCTTGTTAGTGGAGGGAGATCAAAACAATGCTAAGTCCTTATTTTTGATTATTTGAATTAATTTGTGGTCTGATTGCTGAGGAAGATGGTTAGTGCTGTCACTGTATATTTAATGCCTCTGACAGTAGCAAAATATTTATTGCTAGCAATTTTATATTTTACATAATAATAACATTTATATTTTATTAAATGTCTGAAAATGTCCTGATTGAGATGCTCTGAAGGTATAGTACACTAAAGTAAAAATGTAAGCATATAAACTGACATTTATATTAGTCACATAGTGTCTCTTAGACTGTCAGACCTAATGCCTTCTTCTAAGAAAATAAAAGTATTTTGAAATTACCCTTTACTTCTTGAAATTAAATGTATAGCTAACATAAAATGCAGACATGTATTAAAATAAATGTAATGCATTAATAGTAAAATAAGATGGATGAAAAATATAATGTCTTATGTCAGTTTCCCCAAAGGCAGAGTTCTCTATTACATCCTCACATGTGAGGGAGCTTCCTGAGGTCTCTTTCATAAAAACACTAATCTCACTCATGAAGACTCCATCCTCAGAACCGTTGGAGAGCAGGGTAGGCTGCCCGAAAATGTGGCTCAATGGCAAATTGACTGTTTTGAATTAGTTACTTAAGAAAAGGCCAAGGCGAGAGAGACACTCTGACCCTTCTTTCTGTCTCTCTGAAAGCAGGAAATAAATCTTACATGAAAGGTGCACTCCCTGCATCTGGAGGTAGAAGGACACCCTTATCCCCAAAGACAGGGAATTTGGGACCAAGAAGCCTTATAAATAAACCCTGTTACTTATTTAATTTAGTACCAAGCCCAAGCTCTGTCTAGATTCTACACTAATTGGGCACCCCAAACCTAAGATTATTTGTCATGTCAATTCCTCGCAAATTTATTGTTTCTTTACCTAAAAAATATAAAAGCTGCCTGCTTTGGCCACATTTGAGGTCCTATTTCTATGAGACCTCCATGCACATGAGTTAAAATTTGTTTATTTTTCTCCTGTTAATTTGCCTTGTGCCAATTTTATTATTAGTCCAGCCACAAGAACTCAAGAGGGCTAGAGGGGGAAATATCCCCCTCCCCAACAGAACTTAAGCACCACCCAAATGCCCGACCTTCTAATACCATCACATGGCATTAGAATTTCAACATATATATTTAGGGGGAACACAGACCATATCAGGGATTGAGGAATCTCCTATTCCAGCCAAAGGAAATTATATGAAGGAGCATCTCAGCAGTTAGTAGCTAGGGTGTGAGGGTACAGGCCAGGTAAAGGAAATATAGGCAGGGCAGCAACCACTGCAAGAATAAAAATATAATAAAATGGCACATACTTTAATATATAAATTCTCAAGTACAACTACACTTGAAAAAAGAAAAAGAAAACATTCAGACATTTGAACCTATTCATGGAATTATAATGAGTATGAGAGCTACTGTAATAGGCTAATACAGGTGGTTGTGTAGAGATTGAAATACCACAATGTTGCCTTAAGAGACATGATTTTCCAACATGTAGCTTAATCTTGGGACAACCTGAATAAAAAAAGGACTCTTTCTTCAAATGACACAGTAGTTGCATTTTAAAAAAGTCAGTGTACATAAAAACTGCAAAAAACGTGTTGGAAAAATAAAGAAGAGTGTGGTTCAAGGATCAGATAATGATAAACAAGGCTTTCACTTTCAAAATATCTAGAGGAATATTTGAAACCTGTGAAGAACATTGAAATATTCTTCATTTTGCAATTGTCTACACATTGATGGTTAGCTTTCTTGCCTTACCCACTAACATTTCCTCTCAATCACTGAGACAAAGTGTCCTTGCCAGAAATTTCCAAACCCTCTGCCTCCCAAAATTCGTAAGATGTTTCCAGGGTTCAATACAACCTTACTGAGAACTATTGGTATAGCCTAATTAATCTTGAGTAAGTTAATTGGGGACAACGGTAGGTTTCATGATAAAATATTCCACATTCTACAGTTAGATTCCAAGGACACTCTAGAAAGACTCTTGTACACACACGCACGTGCACACACACACACACACACAACATTGAAGAGCTGATTGTTAGAAAAATTATGGAGCTAGTGCTATAATATAAAAGCAGATAAAATACTACATATACCTAATAAGTAGACGTGTGTTATTTTATCAACCTAAAGTAAAATATAATGTTCTATCTACTGGTCTAATCCTTATATTTGTATGTGTATTTATAGCATAATTTTGGTCTATGGTTCTAAAAATTCCAGATAACATTCAAAAAGAGTGCCAATTAGAACATAATGGCATTCTAATGTTATGGAAAGAAATATAGAAATTTCAAAAATTAATGAAAGGTCAAAGTAAATTTAGAGAGAGAAATTCATCTCTTATTACACCATATTTGCAAACAATATTTGTTCTCCCTTGGACTCAGGCCTGTAGTCATTTTGACAGTATTTCATTTAATAACAGTGCAAAAACTTCTTACATTGGGCATTCATACTGTTAATACATTAAAAAGTGTCCATTAAAATTCTCAGGATCTTAGAGTTAAAAAAAAAAATAGTCTGCCTTTCCCCCATTGGTGCATCCAGGTTATCTTATATCTTAAGGAATAGAATTTGAACAACTCTGAAATCCCCTACCCTTGAGTTTGCCTTGAAATAAAAATGGAGAACAAAAGGACAGGCATAAATGGAAAACAAGATTGCAAACGACTGAAGAAAAATATATTGGAATATGTCCATCCGACCTAGCTGCCTTCACAGACTGCTTATACTTGCCCTGTAATCTGAACATACTGAAAAAGCCTTTTAGCTACTGCATAAATTATTTTTCCTGGAGAAGAAGCATTACAGAACCAGAGGAACTGCAGCAGGCAGAAGTATCCAGAGAAAACTAGAGTTATGTGGAAATAATTGTTACTAATAACTATAGTAATTACTATTCAGAGAAAAAGTTATCCTTTATTAAAATCATCTCTTTCTCTTATGCTCTGAACTTCATCATTTCCTGTATCTTCTTGGAATACATTTCCACAATTCTATCCACCTCTCACAACAATTTAACATGTTGCTGTCCTCTATCTTCCTTTTTAATCCATCCTTCATAGTCACTCAGGTTTATCTTAAAATTACTCTCTTTAGTTATTCCAGAGAGAAAAATATGATATATGCATCATATTAAGTTTGAATCATCTGATTGGCCTTCAAGATCCCTAACAGTCTGCTCCACCCAACATTTTGATCTCTATTTTTTACTATTCTCTTAAATGCTTTCTGCCCATCATTCTACTCAAGACTGTGTGCTTAATGTAGTTCCCAGACTCTAATGACGTGACTTCAAGTGCAGTGGAGGAATATTCTGGATCCTCTACTTAGTTAGAAATCTAATATGAAATTAGTCTTGACTAATAGTTTTTCCCTATTTTGTTACTGAATTACAGTGCCATCATGTCATTTTGTTATTCCTTACCTTTTAAACACAGAGAACTGAATAACCTGCTTGTTATTTGTCTTGAAGAGTCTTAACTTTTTGTCATTGCTGTCGTTGTCGAGGATCAATATAATTTACTTATTCAAGTGATGCTCAGTGAAGGTATGGGCAGAAAATTATTCAAGTGTCAAGATTTTGAGCTGAATGTCACAAGGACATGAGTGTTCAAAAGGAGTAGCTGTTCCAGGACAAATAATTTAAAGTTAAAAGCAAAAATTGTGGAGTCAAGCCTAATTCTCCCATTTTTCCTGATAATGATTTCTACAATTCTGATCAAATAATGTGGTGTTACTATAGTGTTAAATTTAGGAAAATACTGTGAAAGTTTGCCTTAGAAGAAAGCTTTCTTGATCTTTTTTTAAAAAAAAAAATAAAACCATTTGCTTATAAATCTTAGTCATACTATCTCACCTTGGAGCTAGTCCAGAGATATGAAAAGTCCCAGTTCCCATATTATACAAAAGAGTTTCATAAAATCACCTAAATTTCTTGAGCCAGATTAGTCTTTTCTTTTTTTTCCTTAGTTTCTCCAAGACTCAAAAGAGATATTATTACTGTAAAAAATTGTCCTGGAACTGGTTGCACATTTCATATCTATTGAATCTTATTATGTTTACTCATTCTGTTTTCCTGTACCTGGAGTATTCCTGGAACCTCTAAATATCAATTAAAAGCCCTACAAATTATTTGACTGTCAGATTTGTCTGGTTTTTTGTTTTCTTTTTTCCCTATAAATTTCTGCCAAATAAAAGGAATAACTCGAGTGCATGGAATGGAAACCAACCAAAGTAAAAGGAGTTTTAGACCTCATGGCTATCTAATAAACAAAAATAAAAAATAGAGTCCCATGAGGCTATTTGCTTCTTCTCTAATTGATTTTTTCTCTGTTTCTTTGAAAAATTTACCCAGTCCTGTTTTTATATAATTAAGAATTTGTCTGGTCTTTGTCTCTGGTTCCTGGGAGATAATCTCTAAATCCTTAGAATTTCCCTAGTGATATGAGTGTCTTTGTTATTCATGGTTAGCCCTAGGATCACACCTGAGTTTATGCTAAAAAGATGATTCAGGATGAGAGCTACTAGTTATGACAGAAAGATGAACCATGTGATTAGAGATTTTGGGCTTTGAGTCACTTACTCTCAGCTCAGCCTCCCAACATCTCAGGAGGATAGGGGGTTAGAGGTTGAGTTCAATCACATGGCCAAAGATTCAATCAATTATGCCTACCTAATGAAACCCCAATAAAAACTCTAGACACCAAGATCAGTGGAGCGCTTTATCTGCCTGTGTATTTCATCATGACTCTCCCATAACTTTGGTTCACATGAAGCTTTGACTTGACAGGCACCCTTGTAATATTTTAGCCTCTTCTATTATGGTACAAAGATTACCAGAAACTATTTCATATCCATTGGAATGGGAGGCAAACATTGGTGACCAATGGCAACTTTGTTGGTAAATTTTGACTAAGAAGTGCATTTAGACAAAGTAAATAACTATTTTCCTGGTTAAAGCATCTTCTCAGTGATGAAAGGAGTTCCCTGATTCTCCCCCCACCTAAAGTTTCAACATCTAATGCAAAGAATTTCCCTGCACATAAAGTAGGTCAATTTTCACCCTTTAGAGTTCTGAAAGTAAAAGCAGCAAACAGTCCTGTTTTTTTTTAAGTAAAAATGAGTTTATTCAGCCTATCAAAACCCCACAATATAATCTAAAATTGATATTTTGTGTGACAATCATTAAGCATCTTCCACATCAATAAGTTTATTAATATTAGCTCTGATTGTGAACCCTCTTCCCATGCAAGATGAAGTCTTACTCCTCCACAAAATTGTCTTGTGTTTGAGCTAACTACTTATAACTGCTCAATTAGCTAAAATGTAATAATTTCTTAGTCAGTCAAATAGTGAAGAAACCAAAGCTTTTGGTTTGGTGAATCACAAAGGAAAATGCTTAGTCCAGTTCATATATCACAAGTTTTAATTCAAAGTATGTTATGACTTTTTGAATGCCCAAATAAATCCTAAGGCAAATCCTCATTGAAAAGTGAATATGGCAGTGTTTTGAGCATATAACAACAAGAAAGACACAGTCTCCTGAAATATGTACCTCAACAACAAATGATTTTGGTGATCAGTTCCTTATCGTTAAAATGGCTCAGTCTCTGAGTATCCTTGGGTTTAATTTTCTGAGAAAGAGAATGTTACTGGCTCAGCTTGGATAAGGTGAACACTCTTGGTTCAAAGAGCTGTGACTAAGAAGCTGGGATTACTTGGTACCAGTATGGTCATTTCATCTTCACTATAGTCTTTAATGTGGGCACTCAAAAGAATACATCTTAGGAGGCAAAAATTATCTTGGATATTATGCTATGGCACAAAGACTGAATTCATAATACATTCCTGTTTGTTGTTGTTGTTTTTATTATTATTATTCTTAGGTTTCCTATAAGTACTGAGTCTGTGACTTAATTGGGAATGTTCTATGCTCATTCTCACAGCCTAACACAGTGCAAGTCCACAATAGATGATTAACAAATCATTATTGGTACATTGTTATTATTAGAAGGGTATTATAAGGAATTAAATTTAATCTTTGTCTATGGTGAGGGAATTATTTTAAGAAGTCTGGAAAATAAAGAAAAATAGTATCAATATGTGAACTATATTTTGCATATTTTACTATATGCAAAACATATAGTAACAGAACTGGTGTGATATAGTGGAAAGCACCCTCATTCAACAAGACAGGAGACTGAGATTCAATTCCTGGGTCAGTTGCAATTATTTTTCATTTTTATTATCAAGTAATTCTCTGATCTTCAGTTTCTTTAATGTAAACAAGAGAGTTGGGGGAAATGTATTTCAAGTTGTGCCCAGTGACTTAATTCCCTAGAGAAACAAAATTTTATGTTGTCTGTGGGATAATTTCAGTGGTCTAAAATAATATTAAAGAAATATCAGTGTTCTGGGAGCAGGCTGAAGGATGACATTCGGAAAGAATTTAAAAAGAAAATAAATATTTATCATGCCCCTAGTTCATGTTATATATTGTTTAAAGCACTCTTAGTCACATTATTTCATTTTATCCTCATAAATATTCCATCAAAACTGATATAAGCATCCAAGTGTATATTTTAGCTTTTATCATTGGAAACTCCTTTAGGCATGGCTGATTTAGGATCTAATAAAACAGCTTGAAGACCCAGGCTGTATTGATAATTTAGCACTGTTCTTCCATAAGTTGCCTTCATTTTCAGAAGGGTGTTTCCCTTCAGAGTGACATAATTACGGTTGCAGAACCTGCCTAATGTTTGCCAGCTCACAGCGTGAGAAAAATAACAGCTTAAACCAAGATCCCAGTTATATCAAGGATTCAAATTGCATTCCATGTTCATCCTTGAACTAGTTACAGTTGCCCAGTGAATGGAATACATTGACTGAAGATCAATTTACCTGCTGCACCTCTAGTAACACAAAGCACATAAACGAGAATAGGAGAAAAATGCAGAAAACTCAGGGTACAATTTCTCAAATGAGACTTAATTGAGGTTAGACAGTAGAATCATGGATTTATTCATTCAACGAATTTTATGGCCAATGTCCATGATCTGGACTCTGTGCTAGGCACTGGGGAGGTAGCCCTAAATAGTCAGACAATGTCTTTAGGATTCATGAAGATTAGATTGGTGGGGTAAGAGATAGGCAATCTATCCTGACAATAGTTTTCTATTTCTATTCATCCAGAATCTCAGAGAGAAGGACAATGCATTGAAGTAAAGCCTTCATTTTATGCCACCTGTTCCTATCGGAACATCATATATTTTCAAATTCAGAGAAGACGTGGGACAAAGCAGCTAAGAAGCTGCAATGAAAGTGGTGCTTAAAATATGTAGAATTGAAAGGTAGACAGAATTTGAAATGTAGAATAAGGCTAAATGGAGTTAGAACATTTGTTTCCAGCTTTATTGAGAAAATGTTGAAAGTAATAATTGATTGAAAGCTCTTCAAAATTCCACATAGTAGCTACAATGCGCTTTATGCTATGTAATACTGAGTCCAAATTGCTCTTTCTTAGTCTTTACCTTTAATATTATTTATTCTCTCTAAATTACTTATGTGTTTAGTTTTTTTGTTATTGTTTTGTTTCTTGTTCTGTTTTTTGCTATCTACACTCATACAGATTATAGTGAACAGTGACGTGCGTTTACAATTGAGCTACCCTCCATTACTTGTCTTTTCCAGGGCACTCTTACCCAGAAAGATAATAGTTGCAAATAACTCTATTGTTCATGTAAGAAACTTTCCAGGAAACAATTTAATGAACATCAAATTGTTCAACTTTTCAACAGGTAGCATCAAAAACTCTTTACCCTCTAGGATTCCAGGACTGTTTACACTCTTGACCCCAGACTCTTATGTTGTTTTGTCCACCAATCATCAACTATTATATTATAATCCTTACCCAATCCTAATCAAGCCCCTGCTCTGAAAGATACACCTAAAACTAGACTAAAACCTTGTAACTGCCCTGAATTTGCCCTCCCTATTTGGAGATGCTACTAACATTCTGTCAAAGTAGTCATCTCTCTTACCAGCTTTGCCTTAAGAGGTGGTTTGGTGACATTTTCCTAGAGCCAGAATTCAATAGCCATGAGAGAGTTTAACTACTGCAATTCTAACCTGGAGTGCCTGCATATACTTGCTGAATGAATAGATGAATGAATTATAGGGTCATTCAGATTCAGAACAGATCACACTTTATAGTTCTATGCTTAAACTATAAAAAAATTCCATAACTATTTATCAAGAATTATGTTAATAAAGTGCTTAAGGCTATACCACTTCCACATTATTTCTGTTGTCTTCTTAAAGAGTACTTCAAAGAATTTTGAAGGGAGAAGTATGCACAACATGGAAAGAAATGGGCAAATCATTTGCAGATAAAGAATGGAATTAAAATTGACCAATTTGACTATCCATTGATACCAATGAGAAGCACTCTAGGATTACAAATTTATATTCTTTATGAAATATTTTCTGATGAAGTGTAGATAGTCAATCCTCAAAAGCCCATGAAACGCTTTCGTGCAATATATTTTTTTTCCACATCAGCTGTAAGTGCAAAAACCCTCGTTGAAATTCATGCAGGATAAAGAGGTATTAGAAACAAAACTTGATATCCAGGGAATATTTATTTTAAGCATTTTGGCCTATTTAAGTAGCCAAAAATAATGGCTTGTCTTACTACCTCCTTAAGGGAATTGTCTCCCTAAATATAAGCTAATTTTTAATGTATGGTTAAAATGTCAATTTTCCATGATTACATTAATCTTAGTGCCAAGATTTAGACTCAAGATTTAGAGTCTCAGCCTAAGTTGATTAGACAAGAGAAGAATGATAGCATTGACTACTTTGTCTTACAGATAGAAATAACGCAAACAGGTATAGCCTCAGGGTAGCAAACAATATACATATGGTCAGAGTCCAAAGAGAAGATGAATTCAATGGTAAAGTGGCAATCACTATTTTTCAGCTTCAGTTTTTTGCTTTTGAGAGAAAAAGTTCTTTTTCCTCCTAGACAGAGAGGGGAAACCCACAACTGCATCCCAAGGCAAGGTATTTCCATAGACAGGAACAGTTTAGATGGAAAGTAAGGACAAAAGGTAACCTTGTGATTTGGGGTTTGCTCCTACTGGGCAGTTAGACAAAGTAGACTGTGAAATGATTTTGTAGACAACAAAGCCCTGTAAAAATGCTAACCCATTAATCATGGGTGGTTTTAATTATGGTGATATTGATTAGTATAGCAACTATGCAAAATCTAAGCCAGACACTGTGCTTTCCTGAGCTTGCTTTTTTTATTTCCCTCCTCCGTTTCATGAACAGCTGGCTTAACCAAAGCCTATTTTAAGACCAAAAAAAGAGCAAACATGAATAAAGTAAAGTTGAACGTTGTAGAGGTTTACAATAAGAAGTTACTGAAGACAATGGAATTCTGGATTCTCTAAGAAAACTTGGATTCTTCAAAGAAAGCTCTGCAAAGTATTATGCCTCTAGGAGATGCTTCAGTCAATTTCTATTGTAAATGCATGAATGGTTCTATTTGTTTTTATTCCCTAGATTGAATATACATAGTTATATTAAAAGACATATATTTGACGTACTTTCTAAAGCATATACATGCATTCTGTGCTTTGGGGCCTAGGCCCGCTGCTTTTGTGGGAATATTGTCTTCCTACACACAATCTACTTCACACAAATGGCAATAAGGAGAATCCCTTGATTTATAGTGAAATAATATGTCTAATGGTATCAAGTCAGATTCCCATATTTAGGCACACTACAACTCAGATCTGCAGAGAAAACAGAGCTAAATGTAACTTATTTTCTTTTCTAAACTTGATGAATGGTCTTCACAAGCTCAACTGCTAGGTAGTGATAAATAAAATTTAAATTTTAAAAAACTTCAAATTTTCCATTTAATATATTTAATTTCTCTTGGTTTCAAATAATCACTTAATTAATTTAAGTTTGGGTAAAGTCTCAGGCTTTCAAATTTAAATTACCTGCCCACATGCCTATCAATATGACTTCTGAATATTAATAGGAATCTTAATAGACCTCATGGAGAATGAGATGGGCAAATGGCAGGGAGACCAAAGAAGACTCAAGGTTCTTACATGTAGATCCTTGTTCTGTTTTCCCAAGTAGAGTTTTTAACCAAAAAGATCTGCCATTTTTTGGCCCTTGAACTAACGTCTTTTGAGATGCTTCATGTCTTAATTAGTGTTAAGCTAGTGCCTGATGGTGAATTCCCAACTTTTGTCTTTTTGGTCACAAAATCCCTATACACTATAACCACCTTATCAGTTTATCAGTCTAGTCAGTATATCTGTAGTTCTCTTCAGAAATATGCAGAAACTGGAGGGTCTTCTGCATTTTTCAGTGGGCTATGGGGAGCCTGGAGTGTTGTCTCAGGTTCATCAGTCTATGCTATTCCCCATAGCCGCTCACATGCCACGGTGGACTAGGACCTGAGCAAGTGAGGAGCTTCTCCTGGAGAGTAGCAGCCTCTCAGCGACTATACCACAGAAAGGCAGCTTCATTTCCTAGTAGTAGCTTGTAGTGAGGTAGGATTAGGAAACAGAAAAATGGATAAGAGTCTTGCCTAACTTCTTTGTATCTTCCTTACCTTTTCTCTGAAGGGTAGTACATTCAAAGCAGCAAGCTTAACAATATATAAAAAAGTGTACAAAAGGTTTTCAGTTGTATCTGAAAAAACATGTATAAAGTTTAATACAAGTTTAAACTTAATAACTAGCATTATGTGCCAGGCATTGTGCTAAATTTTATTTATTTATTTATTTAGAAGTATAGTTGATTTACAATGTGGTGTTAGTTTTAGGTGTACATCAAATTGATTCAGTTATGCATATATATTTTTTTTTCAGATTCTTTTCCCGTATACGTTATTATAAAATATTGAGTATAGTTCCCTGTGCTATACAGTAGGTTCTTTTTGGTTATCTATTTTATATATAGTAGTGTGTATCTGTTAATCCCAACCTCCTAATTTATCTCTCCCACCCCTTT
The DNA here is from genome assembly GCF_949752795.1 of Hyperoodon ampullatus. Lineage (NCBI taxonomy): Eukaryota > Metazoa > Chordata > Mammalia > Artiodactyla > Ziphiidae > Hyperoodon > Hyperoodon ampullatus. The sequence goes on from NC_136920.1 coordinate 115,671,048, forward strand.
GGTAACCATATGTTTGTTTTCTATGTCTGTGGGTCTATTTCTGTTTTGTATATAAGTTCGTTTGTATCTTTCTTTTTAGATTACACATGTAAGCGATATCATATGATATTTCTCTTTCTCTGTCTGACTTACTTCGCTCAGTTTGATAATCTCTAGATCCATCCATGCTGTGGCAAATGGCATTATTTCATTCTTTTTATGGCTGAGTAATATTCCATTGTATAAATATACCGCATCTTCTTTATCCATTCATCTGGACACTAAGGTTGCTTCCATGTCCTAGCTATTGTAAATAGAGCTGCTATGAACACTGTGGTACATGACTCTTTTTGAATTATGGTTTTCTCTGGATATACACCCCAAAGTGGGATTGCAGGATCATGTGGTAGCTCTATTTTTAGTTTTTTTAAGGAACCTTCATACTGTTCTCTACAGAGGTTGTACCAATTTACATTCCCACCAACAGTACAGGAGGGTTCTTTTCTCTCCACATCGTCTTCAGCATTTATTATCTGTAGACTTTTTGATGATGGCCATTCTGACCAGTGTGAGGTGATACTTCACAATAGTTTTGATTTTCATTTCCCTAATAATTAGTGATGTGGAACATCTTTTCATGTGCCTTTGGCCATGTATGTCTTCTTTGGAGAATGTCTATTTTAAAAAATGGGTAAGGGACTTCCCTGGCAATCCAGTGGTTGAGACTTTGCCTTCCAATGCAGGGGGTGGGGGTTGGATTGGTCAGGGAGCTAAGATCCCACATGCCTCATGGCCATAAAACCAAGACATAAAACAGAAGCAATATTGTAACAAATTCAATAAAGACTTTAAAAATGTCCACATCAAAAAAAAATCTTTAAAAAATGTTGGCTATTAGTTTCTTAAATGTGTAAAAGATCTTATTTATTACTCATATCAAACTTGTAAATAGGTATCAATAGTTTATCTTTTTTTTTTTTTTTTTTTGTGGTACACAGGCCTCTCACTGTTGTGGCCTCTCCCGTTGAGGAACACAGGCTCAGCAGCCATGGCTCACAGGCCCAGCTGCTCTGCAGCATGTGGGATCTTCCCGGACCGGGGCACAAACCCATGTCCCCTGCATCGGCAAGCAGACTCTCAACCACTGCGCCACCAGGGAAACCCCTAGTTTCTCAATTTTAATGAGTGATTTCAAGGCTCAAGGAACTTAACTTCTCTAATGTCACACAGCCAATATGTAGCAAAACTTGTATTCACATCCAATATAGATGACTTCAAATGATACCTTTAAATGCTATGATCAAACGTAAGAGAGGGAAGAACTGAATCATCCACATCTATACCTCTATGAAAACAAACATCCAGGAAGATATAATAAAACCCAGTAAACATAAAAATTGAAAACTTAGAGTCCATAAGTTTTAGTATGATATATTGCCTGTTTTTGGAATTCATAATGCATGTGTTGGGCTAATAATAGTAAGGAAGATCTATCAGCAAATATAGGACATTAAAGCTCTTCTCAGGGGCTTCCCTGGTGGCGCAGTGGTTGAGAGTCCGCCTGCCGATGCAGGGGACACGGGTTCGTGCCCCGATCTGGGAGGCTCCCACATGCCACGGAGTGGCTGGGCCCGTGAGCCATGGCCGCTGAGCCTGTGTGTCCAGAGCCTGTGCTCCGCAATGGGAGAGGCCACAACAGTGAGAGGCCCAAGTACCGCAAAAAAAAAAAAAAAAAAAAAAAAAAAAATGCTCTTCTTGGAGTTCCAAAGTAAAGGAAACCATGTGTATATATAAATACAGCCTTAGAGCTGTAGAATTCAAATTTCAATATTAAGTCACTCTGTACTGGAAATATCTAGAGTGCTTTTTGTTTCTCATAGTAAACTTTAATAAAATATATAGAACTGGAAGGGGCTCCAAGGAAAGACCCTTAAGATGGACATTTTGTATTGCTTATGTGACCTGGGTTAAAGGGAGTGATTACCTCATCACCAGGGAATACAGATTGCAGGTGGCCCATGACATGTGATCATTCATAGTACACAGTTTCTTATCACTGAGTGGGATTTGGAGTTCAAGTCGTTGCTGCAAATGATCACTATTATTGCAATGAGGAATTTAGGGATGGTGAGGTGAGCTGGCTTCTTCTGATTGAACTGGATAGTATAAAGAAAGAAAATTACAGCACAAGGCCAGGCCTTAAATATTTGGCTTTACCTCTTTGCTTTTTAAATTTTTGCTTCCCAAACTCACCTATTCCAGTAAATTTAGACTTTCTGGAGTCCCTAAAACAGGGGTCCCAACCCCAGGTCCATGGACTGATACTGGTCCACAGCCTGTTAGGAATGGGGCGCACAGCAGGAGGTGAGCAGTGGGCGAGCAAGCACAGCTTCACCTGCCGCTCCCCATTTCTCACATTACCACCTGAACCATTCCCTCCCCAGCCCCCGTGGAAAAGTTGTCTTCCACGAAACTGGTCCCTGGTTCCAAAAAGGTTAGGGACCACTGCCCTAAAAGGCTCTCTTGTAATTAACAGTCATAGACTGAGACAACACTAAATCAGACACAGAAATCAATCTAAGGAGTTACAGAAATACAAAGTAATTTGAAACCTCTACCTTGCCAGGTCTGATATGTGAAAGTCAAGCTCTTATTAGGAAAGAATTAGGCTCTCAGAATCATAATGGAAACATTTAATTGAGATACAATAAATATGAGTCTTGTAAACCTCCAAATCCCATTAATGTTCCCTTGCCTACAAAACAGCTGCTTTTTACCTTTTGGGGGAGAAAGCCATGACTTATTGAAGATACTGAAATGATCTTACCTGTATCAGTCAGAGTCTAGTCAGGAAACAGAATCATAGCAATTATTTGAAGACAGAGAATTTTATATGAAAAATTATTAACTAGGAATAAAGTTGTTAGCCAGGTAACCAAAAGGATAAAATGAGAACCCTAAGGTATTGGAAAGGTAGCAGCTGCAGGATACAGTTACTGTCCCTGAATCTGAGAGAACAAAGGAAGTGGTTGGAATTATTAAAACTTAGAAACTTATAGGAGGGTGCCTGAGAATCTGAGACCAGACCACTGAAGAGGAGACACTGGTTGGCTGGAGCTGGTATATGAAGGTGGGTGCAAGATAAAGCTGGTTGTGCTAGTGTTTGGAAAAGTTACAAACAGAATTCAGTTAATGCTACTGGAAGGAACTGCTACTGATGGCATGAGGAACCATTAATGAGGTTACCCTGACAGGAACCAGAAGTAAATAGGAAACTCACAAGGAAGAACCTGGAAGAAGTAAGAAGTTTCTTCCACCTCTAGACTTGTAGTCTCTTATACCCCTTATTGCAGATTCTAACATTCTAACACTTGGCCAGTCAGCAAGGTGTTTGCAGAGACTCAATTCCAACATCACAAAGAGTATACAAAGGTACAGGCACATCACCTTAGGCAGTTCTTTCAAGAGTATTTGCCAATTATTCTCGTGCCCTGCTCCAGTCACCCCTCACAGCTTTCAAATCCATAACCGGAGTCATATCCTTACATGTCTTAGGAAGACAAATGCAAGATCTGGCTTGAAAGGGGATGCTTTACCCATCAGAAATGTGGTTTACAGATTAGTTGCAGGATTTTGCTAATTTACATTGTGAAAAACCTATGGAATATGTGTGGGAATGGATTATGTGGCTTCCGATAGGGAAGAGTAAACACAATATTAGAGGAGCTGAATTTATCATTAAGGGTGATATTTTGGATTCAATTTTACCTCGACTACTTACAAGATTTGGGAACTTGGACAAGATGTTTAACTGTTCTTTGCCTAATTTTGCTCATCTATAAAATGGGGATAATAACTGTATTTACCTCATGTGATTATTGTGAAGATTAAATTAATATATGTATTTGCTTAGATAAGTATCCAGAACATACTAAGTGTTAAGAGTGTTAACAAATAAAAAGTACGCAGGAAGCTAGAAGCAACTGTTAATAGTTTGAATATTTCAGAGAAACTTGGATTCAGAAGTCACCTGAATTAAATAAAGTTGAGGTATTAGAAATTCTTTACATCAGGGTCCCCAACCTTTATGGCACCAGGGAAAAGTTTCATGGAAGACAATTTTTCCATTGACCGGGTCATGAGGGTGGAATGGTTCAGGCAGTAATGTGAGCGATGAGGAGCGTCAGATGAAGCTTCACTCACTCACTGCTCACCTCCTGCTGTGCGGCCCAGTTTCTAACAGATGTGGACCAATATTGGTCTGCAGCCTGGGGATTGGGGACCCCTGCCTTACATAATGTAATGGAAAAAATCCAATGACTTAGGAAGATAAGAATGGTGGAGTACATTTTCACCTGTGATCTGTTCATCCAGCCCTATCTATTTCACCCTGGAGGTCCACCAATTAAATATTAGTCTAGGCTTCCCAAAGGGATTTGTGGCCTTTTAACAAGATGGGTGTACATTTTACACAGCAGAAAGAAAACAACCTTGACTTTCAAAGGATTACCATACAGTGGTTCCCAGCTAACAATAACATTTGGGGTCTCCTATGTGACTGAGGTTTACCAGTCAGAATAAGAGTGTGTATGGACTGGGTGATAAATGGGGTTTGGCTTGAGTTCAGCTCCAACAGCATGTTTGTAAAACAGCCTTGTATTTATTTCTACCTTTTTCTTTTTTTTTTTTTTTGTTTTTTTTTTTTGTTTGTTTGTTTTTTGCAGTTCACGGGCCTCTCACTGTTGTGGCCTCTCCCTTTGTGGAGCACAGGCTTCAGACACTCAGGCTCAGTGGCCATGGATCACGGGCCCAGCCGCTCCGCGGCATGTGGGATCTTCCCAGGCCCGGGCACGAACCCGTGTCCCTTGCATCAGCAAGTGGACTCTCAACCACTGCGCCAGCAGGGAAGCCCCCTATTTCTACCATTTTTGATTACATAATTAGAACAGACAAACTTGGCAGCTAACAAAATTCCCACACTGCTTCCCTCATAAGAATGAGGATTATTTTGCTTGTTAAAGCCTAGGTAAAACCCCTTGAACTTCCCCTCTATACCAAAATAACAAACCAAATTCAATCATATAACACTGATGCAGCACAGATATTATTTCCACCAAAAGACTGGAAGGATGTCAAAGTGATGATTTCTATCATGTCTCCATTTAAGTAGCCGAAGTTATATTTGTGTTGTGAAGAGAAGATGGATCAGTCTTTGAGAATGACAGTGAATTATTTTAAACTTGATCAGATGGTTAAAACCAACTGGGGTTGCTGTTCCCCTTGTGGTGTCTTTATTCCAGCTAATCAACATTCTTCTGACAACTGGTAAGCAGTTTTCAGCGTGAAAATTATTTTTTTCTTCCTCTGTCTTAATAAGCAGATGCAGTTTACTTTATGGTCAGCAGTACACCTCTGGTTCTCTGCATAAATTGGCTGCAAAAATCTTGATCATCTCACTATCCTATAGGATATTATGCTGTTCACTGCATGGATAACATTGAGTTGACTGAAATTGATAAGCAGAAATACACAGAATGCCTATACATACATACGTATATATGCTAGAGAATGGAAAGTAAATGCCAGCAAAACTCAGGGTGTCACCTCAATGTTACACAATGGTCTGGGGATGTTGAGATAACCCTCCAAAGTAAAAAAGGATTAACTTCGTTTTGCACAACTATTTCTTCCTCAATATGGGGTGGCAGGGATATTGGCATTGGTGGGAGTTGACATTGTATGATTTTGAACCCAACAGTCCAATGATGTCACCTTATTCAGTTCTTCTCATCCTTCCAACAACTTAGCAATCATCAAATCTTACACTAAATTTCTTTCTGCTTGAAAAACAATGGTTTCTGTTAACAGCTCTGTACCATGGTGGGTACTGAATAGTTTCATATTGCTGCTGTAACAAATTACCCAAATTTAGCAGCTTAAAATAATACCTGGTATCATCTTACATTTCTGGAGGATGGAACTTGGAAATAGGTCTCACAGAACTAAAATCAAGGTGACAACAGGCTGTATTCCTTTCTGGAGGGTCTAGAGGAAAATTTACTTTCTTGCTTTTTCCAACATATAGAGGCTGTCCACATTCCTTAGTTAGTGTCCTCATTCCATTTTTGTCCCCATTCCATCCATCAGTCCAGTCTTTCTCTATTGCTTCACTCATTCTAAATTTCCCACCTCTTTCTTTTACTTATAAGGACTCTTGTGGTTGTATTGGGCCCACCCAGGTAGCCTAGGATAATCATTTTATCTCAAGGTCATCTGATAAGCAACTTAGTTGCATCTGTGACCTTAATTCCCCTTTGTCATGTAGCATAACACAGTCACAGATTCTAAGGATTAGGACTTGAACATCTTTGGAGGACTATATTCTGTTTCCATCTCCTCTTCCCTTTCCGTCCCCCCTGACTCTTCAGAGTAGTACCAGTGACTTTTATTGAACATGGAGGATATAAATGAGCACATATGCCTCACCTCCTTCTGTATTCTTCTAGGGTACAGAGAGCATACATTGCACTATCTGTGCAAGGTGGTCCCAGGGAAAGGCATGAAGCTATCTATTACAGGCTAGGTGCATAATCTCAGGGTGCCTAATCTGGGGTCAGTGTTAACCAGGTCGGTATCAGCATATCTAAAGAACTTTGCCTAAAAGTCATTATTAGTTGTTAAATATTTTATCTTCAACTATCTGTCTTCAGTATCTATATCTCAATGGGTCCTAAACTCTTACAAAGCAAATAGCATTAAAAAAAAGCATATTCACCAAAAGAAATAATATATGCCAAAACAAAATAATAATAGCTTCTACATGAGAGGTTACAAGCATTAACTGAGGTTATATATTTTACAATACTATCTAGAAATTGACAAAGCAAAAATATAAAGAATTTATTCAGAAAATTAATTGTCAAGTCCATCATGAGAGAGCTTGCAGTATTCTGTTTAGGTAAAAATAAGGAACTGACATGGCCATTACATGAGGTGTACAGAAGTCTTTTGGATTCTACTCCCAGTTTCAATGTGTGGGAGTGTAGGGTTCCTACACACCAACAAACAATGCTTGAGACACCAGCTGGGTGTCCTACAGTTCAGTTTTGACACTATTTACAATTAGATGGCAACTTTGTATCATTTCTTTTTAGATTCCACATATAAGAGATATCATATGATATTTCTCTTTCTCTGTCTAGCTTCACTCAGTATGACAATCTCTAGATCCATCTATGTTGCTACAAATGGCATTATTTCATTCTTTTTAATGGCTGAGTAATATTCCAATGTATATATGTACCACATCTTCTTTATCCATTCATCTGTTGATGGACATTTACGTTCGTTTCATGTCTTGACTGTCGTAAACAGTGCTGCAATGAACATTGGGGTGCATATATTTTTTCAGACCATGTTTTTCTCTGGATATATGCCCCAGAGTGAGATAGCAGGGTCATATGGTAGCTCTATTTTTAGTTTTTTAAGGAACCTCCATACTGTTCTCCATAGTGGCTGTACCAATTTACAATCCCTCCAACAGTGTAGGAGGGTTCCTTTTCTCTACATTCTCTCCAGCATTTATTGTTTGTGGATTTTTTGATGATAGCCATTATATAGCTTTTATAGTAGCATTTTTCCTGTCATCTAGTACTAAGGCCATCCTTTTTCATAGGATAAATAAGGCCAGCTACTGACTGAATTATAAAACAAGAAGCTTATCTTTAGTAACCTACATTCTTCTTTTAAGTGTCTGCTTTAGGTTGTGCTAACAAAATCACCCAATATTTTCCTATTATACAATAATTTGGAGTCCCATTAGGAAAAGCAGTGTTGAACACCTTTCTAAAAATCAGACATGCACTTTAAGTTCACATCCCATTCCTGTCAAAGATCCCATTATCTTAACTTTTATGTTAAGTATTAAATTAATTAAAGAAATGTGCCAATCTCTCTAGCTTGAAATTCTGTGCACTCCCATCCCTAACGATTGGAATCATTAGTTCAGAAGCTACTTAAACATCAACTTTCTTTAATATGTGACATTCATTCTTTCAATAAATGTATTATATTAAGTTATTATCATAGATGCCAAGTGCTCTCTGGGCACTGAGTACATAATAAAGAACTAAACAGACAAAAATTTCCTCCAAAGTTAATGTTACCTCTAAACAAAGCAGCAAAAACATTGTTTTATCTTTTTAAGCCCATCTCATTGTCTTAATAACTTGTCAAGCTATTCAATGCATTTTATTTTCATATCCTATTAGGTCTCCAGTCTACATTAAACTCCCTCATCCTACATCTTCCCTCTCTACATCTATATCTGTCAAATAATCCTACTCTACATCTTATTCATTCAGGGTCCAGTTAGCCAGATGTTTGGAGGTGTCAAGGTTTTTAACGCAGATAATGAACTAAAATGTAAATCATTCAACAGTCAATAGTCCCCAGCATATTTGCATTACAACAAAGGTATTAGGAGGAAAGAGATAAAGGACAAAATGAAAGAGAGAGAGTAAGAGCAAGCTTGGGAACAAGCAGGGAAAGATGAGAGAAGGAAGGAAGGCAGGAGGGGAGGGGGGAAGGTAGGACAAGAAGGAAGGAAAATAACAATAACAATAGTAATGCAAGTGAATATTGGTTGATTGTTGGTAATAACCCAAACCATAACTGTCATTTGTAAGCATAAGCCCTACTTTGTGTACTTTCTATCATTCATGAATAGAACTTGGCACTCATTTGTTTTCTGAAACTATTGATGGTTTTATTGGCCAAAATCCATAAATATCACCTCTGAGTGATGGGTTAAATGCTAGATTATATGGGCCAAATTTATAGAAACTATCTGTATTAGTTTTCTACTACCGTGTAAAATATCCCACAAGTTTAGCAGCTTAAAACAACATATATTTATTATCTGACCATTTCCATGGGTCAGAAGTCAAGTACTGGTTGGCTGGGTCCAATGTTCAATGTTTCATATGTCTGAAATCAAGATGACAGCCAGGTTGCAACCTCACATGAGACTCAGAGTTCTTTTATAAGTTCATTCAACTTATTGGCAGAATTATTCAGTTCCTGTGGTTGCAGGACTTAGGTTCCCATTTTCTTGGAGTTTCAGCCAGGGACCACTCTCAGCTTATATAAGCTGCCTTCAGATCTTAGGTCTTAGATGTGAGCCCTCTCACAACATGGCAGCTTACTTCCTCAAAACCAGCAGAGTAATATCACCCAAGTCTGCTAAGATAGAATCTTACATAACGTAACATAATCATAATCCACATTCAAGGGGAGGTTATCAGAAAGGTCATATATACCAGGGGGCAGGAATACTGGTGACCATCTTAGAATGCTGCTTGCCATAATATCTTATAAATTTCCTACTTTAGAAGTAGCCTTGTTCTTCAGGTGTTCTTGCTTGTGGATAAATAACATGGATCAGAAATAGATTCTATAATGCAGGAACAATTTAGCTCAATTCAGAAAATCTGCCCATTTTTCCGCAGAATCTTTTCTTCTAGAAGAGCCCTCCTGCTTACTTTCTCTCCTAACAATGATAGCAAACTTTTTCATAAAAAAAGCATCTGTGAAATGTCATTTGGGGTTATGTTTAAACTACCAAAATCAAACTGTATCAATGATGATGGCTTATAGTGCTAAAACATGAGCTTCAAGTCAATGATTTTTGCGGAATTAGATGTGTTTTTCTAGCTTCTTTCCTAATACTATGATTCAAGGAGTCTTTTAGGCAAAAATATGCTACTGAATTTCCTGTTTATCTTTATTTCAGAGCTGTAAAATATACTAAGTACAGAAAATTCTGTAAATTCTCCAAATATTCTCATATTAAATATATGACATAGAAAAAAATATTTAAAACATTCATAAAACAGGACTGGTGTTTTACATACCTAAATCACACAAAAAACTGTTCAAATTCAAAATGTGTTAAATTCTGTGTATACCTACTAGAGAAGTTTTTTTTTTTTTTAAACACATACACTGAGTGCTTAAGCACATTCAGAGAAAATATGAGTATAGCAAAGCTAACTGTATGTCACATAGACACACTGAACCATGACAAAATAATCTATCTGTTAAACTGAGTGGTTTCTTTGCCCAGTATTGATATCCTTAATAAAAGGGCTTTGAATGTTATTTTTAAATATATATTGTAACGTAAAATAAAGAACAAGTAAGATCATGGTTTATTTTGTATCTTGTGAAGTAGATAGTTCTAATTTATGTCTTCTATTTTTCTCCCCCACTCACTATAGAAATACAGAAGAACATAGGAATAGGGGAGGCTTAAGCATGTACAGACCTGGGGTAAAACCAACATAGTCACTACCATAAAGTTAAGGTAATTCAAAATTACCTAAAAGAGGCCCTATCAGATATGTGGTTGATTTAAAACAAAAGCAGAATTTTATCTTTTTTTCCCATTTTGTTGTGTAACCATGTAAAAAATGTTTTATTTTTAAAAATCTGACATGTGAGTTAATATTACGGCTTCTGATACAATTTAGTATGAGTAGAATTGAAATAAAATGGAGGAGAAAAGTTTTTTGGCACTGGATAGATTTGTGATTAGTTTGACTGGTAGAAAACAAGTCAATGAAACAGGACCATAAAGTAGATGATTTAAGTTAATAACAAAGTGTTTCCCTGCATGACAGAATCAGGGCTATACTCTATCTAACCTTTTTCATCAGCTAAAGACATAGTTCCTCACTCTTGAATTGGAAATTATGAAAATGTTTAATTCTGAATTTATAAACAAGGAGGCTAATTCAGTAATCTGAGGGCTTCCTTTGTAAAATGTTTGAGTCACCTAACGTTCTTCTACATCATTCTTTAGTCTTGTCCTGTTGAATTTACATAGTGTTGCCTTTGTTAATGCTCTTTGTCCCTCTTTCCAGGAACTAGTCAATTTTAAAGCTTTTTATCTTTCCCCTTTATCTGCGTCATAACCATCTGTCATAACAACTGACAGAGAGTAATATGGGCAATTATTATTTATTTATTCACTCATTCACCCATTTATGTATGTATATAAATATCCATTCATTCAATATTAGGAGAGTATCTGCATGAGTCAGAGTTCCACTAGGGAAACAGAACTAGCAGTAAATATTAAGATATATTTAATATAAATTATTAAATTGTGTATTAAATATATTAAATATTAATATATAGTATTAAATAATACATAATATTAAGTACATAAATTCATTGCAAGGAATTGGCACATGATTGTAAGGAAGACTAGCTGGGCAAATCTGAAATATGAAGGCAAACCATCAGGAAGGACAGGACAGGTTGGAAATTCTTGGGGAGAAGCAGAAGCCACACACCACAGGCAAAATTTCTCTTTCCACAAGGAAACCTCAGTTCTGCTCTCAAATCCTATCAACTGATTTGACTAGGCCCACCCACATTAATGAAGATTACCTCTTTTACTTAAAGTCAACTGATTGAGGATGTCAGTCACATCTACAAAACACCTTCAAAGCACCATTTAGGTTAGTGTTTGACTGAATAACTGGAGACTATAGCCTAGCCATGTTGACATTCAAAACTATCACAGTATCAAATATTTGTGAAGTACAATGGTAGGCACAGTGGGAATTGCTACAATGAGGAAACTGTGTTCAACTAAGAACATATTTCCCTGAGTAAGAATCTTTATTATACCTAACAGTCCAACTATTCTGCTGAAAAAATGAAAACCAACTTGAAATAATGGGGAAAATGACCCCATATAACTTATGAATCAAGATCTTCATGTGACCTTCCCTCACCTCCCTTGACTATGACTTCTGATATCTACTATATTCCTTACAGAATTCATATAAGGAATACTTTTTGTGTTCAACCAAAATATTAAGTTGTCATATTGAACTATTTTATGAGTACTCTTACTCCTCATCTAGCAGTTAAGCTCCTTGAATAAAGAAAATATGTAGTGCTTGGGTCCTCCCTCCATCTCCTATCATGCTTTTTGGGGATATGATGTTTGCTAATACGAACTAAAAGGCTCAGTCCACTATTGATTTAAACCACATTTTTTTAGCATTTAAAATTCTTGGAAACTCATAAGTAAGGGATATGAGCTTTGTTGGTCAGAAAATAGGAATTAAAACAAACCCCACTCTGTGTTCCTATCCAATAACTTTTCATTGGCCTTTTTGTATAAACCCTTCTCCCTGAGGATGAGCTGCCATACAACAAGGGCTGTAAAGGGCTAAACTGAGACTCCTAAATTTGACCTCCTAGTGCCTCTTCCTGAGAATGTCACTACTAATCAAAAGAGCTCAACTAATGGAGTTTAAAGTGACAGGGTCTTTTATAGAGTAATAAAACCTTTTAAGATGTACTTCAGGGGCTTCTAATCCTCCCAGTAACATAGTAAATATAATAAACATAAAAATCATCTTTGCAGCTGTTGTGTGTGTCAGTAGCAATAATAAACTCTCAGCACTGCAAAAGACCAAAATAGCATCTGGTATTTTGATTCACCCAATTTAATCACATAGAGATTGAACATTTACTATTTTACAAGTTTTCTTTATTGATTTACAAGATTCTTATAAGATTATGTGAAATCCTGGGGAACACACAGTTAGCACGGACCTTTCTGTTCATCCCACAGGCTTATACACATTACCAAAAGTACTCACGTGTCGCCTCAAGGAGAGATTTAGCATTACACAGTACAGAGCTTTGAGTGAAAGAGAGAAATCAGATGGTGGATTTTTAAAAGTTATAATGCTATGACAATTTCTATCACAATATTAATAAGCAACATTAGTAGACTCTTTTCTAGCCTCTAACTTTCAATCTTCAGATATTATTTTGATAATGCTTACAGAAGTTTACTAGTAAGATCACCAATGATAATTTTTTCCTATGGAACAGATCTTGAATCAGACTTTCAGACATAATACTTTGTTATAAATCCTAATCATTTTTGGGTTTTTTCTTTGTTGTTTTGGTTTTGGTTTTTTTCAATGTAAACAATAACAAATCAGTTTATAAAGATTGCAATCTGATGGACGTCTTCAGCAAGTAACAAAATTCTGTTGCTGTAGTCCAGATTCCCTGTTTGCAGATTTTTGTGACTTTCTCTCCATTGCTACTTTAAAGTGCTTGGAACTGTGAGACAGAAGTATCTTCCACATCATGAACTTTAAGAGGGTTTATTAATCATTATATAATATCAAACAACTCATTACATTCAGATGTTTAATATCTAGAAAATATTAGTATAAAAAGTAAATTATATTTTTTCTTTAAATTTTTCTCCATATTATATACCTTTTATATTAAAAAACAGAATATGACCAAAAATTCTGTGTTTTGTGTGCTAGCACTATGCTAAGCATATGAGGTTCAAGCTCAAACAAGACATGGTTCCATACACAAAAGAGAATGACTCCTTTGAACGGAAGTGAATGAAAGGATGGAACCATTTCTTTTCCAACATTCTGTCTGAACATGAATTCCCATTAGTATGTGCTTAAGATTATTAATGAGATAAAGTTTCTATAGTAAAGGTTTACAGGGAGATCACAGATTTTTTTAATTTTAAATCTAAATGATACATTGAAAAAGAGAAATATAGTACAATGACTAAAGTGTTAAAGAACTCACTCTCTCCTAGTATTAGAGAGGCATGTACTATGTTCAATACCTGCACTCACTTCCCCTGCCTCCACCAAAAAAATCAAAAGCCCAAACATATTTGCTTCTTGGATTTCATTTGTTTCTTATTGAAGTCCTGGCTTGGAAGATAATGTTCTGTAGAGATGTGTTGGTTCTAGGTGTGTTGGTTCTAGGTGTGTGCCAACTGTTGTTCTGAAAACACTCATGTTATATGTCCAAAGATAAAGGATTGTTCTCTTTGCATGATGGACCCAAGATTGCTATTGTTGACTCTTGTCAAGATTTACTGATCTGGAATATTCTTGTGAAGAAGAAATAGAAGAATTTCATACTTAATGTAAATTAGTTTCTGGGTCTCCATGGGATGTCTTACATGTCTATTTTTCTTACATACAGGAATTGATCATTTCCTCTGGAAAAGAAGAAGGTAAGAATGTAAAAAGTGACTTAAAATGGCAATCAAGTGTTTTAGGGCAGGGAGGAAAAACAGCTGCCCTATAAGAGGGCATGCCACCTTTTTGAGTCATAATAGGAGGATATGGACTTGAAATACAGCAGGAGGGATTTAGGTTTACATGTGAGGGGAAATTTACTATAGAGATAAGAGACACTGTCCTTCCTGATTGTCCATCTGTCCTGAATAATTAATGTATAATCTTGCTTAGTGGATGACAAATGAATAAGATCATAACATAAGATGTTTCACAAGTTGGTATAGATTAGTATTAATCCCTCACCATCATATAAGCTAACTGATAAATTTTATAAAGAGATTGGAAAACATCTGGTTAATAAGCCACCTCAAATATATATCTAGAAAAGCAAGAATTTTAAGAGACTTTGTAGAATTTTATGTGCTCTCAACAAACCCTTGCAGGAATCAGCAAGTTCTTTAAGAAAGAGACAAGTTGCCTGTTTGACTTCATGTAGGGAAAAAAATAACTTTAAGAAAATACTTTTTGCCTATAGCTAAAAATCCAAGACTACTGATCATCTGACAGTCATAAATTTTACAGAGCTAAAAAGTCAAAATTATTTTTCTCATGATAAAATTAGTGCATGCAAAAAACAGTGGGCAACAAACAGGATAAATTGCATTCAAGAAGGCCTGAAAAAATGGGTCCAGCCTGTCAGCCATCTCTCAAATATTTATTGCCTTGAAGTAATTTGCTCTATCATCTCAGATATAGCCTGAGAGGGGCTGATTTGTTATGCTTTAACATCTTAGACTGAGTGATTGGATAAAGCCCTGAGGCCTGCAATTAAAAGATAAATGCTGTATGAGCAGATGCAGTTTCAGTAGCCCTTCCTCTATTATATATTGTGCTTTTTTCTAGTCCAGGTTATGACCATAAATTGAATTAGCCAGTTAGCAACTACAGTAAACCCCAGGAAAAGTATAGGGTCTTTAATTGCTCAGTGAAGACACCTATCCGTAGACCTTCATAATTGTACCAATATAAAATAGGCTTTTAATGTGGTAGAATTCCTAAAAATAGAAATACTTCTCTAGTCCCACTGAGGCAAAGTCATGGTGGACAAAAGAATATGAATATTATCCACGGAGACAGGACTTAGAGCAAGAAGTGGAAGACCAGGGACACACTTCACTTGTTGGGAAATTAGTCCTTGTTATTTTTGTCCAGCAATATTTGGAATATGCTGTAAAGCAGTGCTATACTGTAGTCAGTCTTCAAAGATGCTCCCTAGTGAATGACTCCTCCCAGCATTCATGCTCTTTTGTGGTCCCATCTGTATTTAATCTGAGATGTCCCGGTGACTAGATTCAACTAAGAGGATACAGTGGAAGTGATGGTGTAACAGTTCTGAGCCTAAACTTTAAGAGGGCTTGGAAGAGCCTTCTAGAAAGCTCTGAGCTACCATGTAAAAATCCCATCTACTCCACTGGAGAGACCACATGAAGACTATGGAAAAAATAAGTAAGAGACCAGGTGATAGAGAGGCACCCCTACATGGAAAGGAAGAGGGAGCTGCTCTCCTAGAATACAGTGTAACCTCCAGATGATTCTATCCCCAGCTGCCATCAGACTGCAACCACAAGAGGAAAACAGGTGAGACTGGCAGAACTATGAAAGTTAATAAAGTGATTGTTTTAAGCCACTAAGTGTTAGGGTGATTTTGCAATCAGTAATAGATAACTGGAACAGAAGTTGTCTCATTTCATTTTTTTCTTTTTAATTCTAAGTAAGTGTTATTACTGTGGTTAACCTGTTTACCATCCCAGAGTAGAGTACATGGAAGTTTGTTGAATTAGTTTAATCATTTAAGCATAAACTATAGACTACGTGAAACCACGTTTAGACAGGATTGACTGAAATGCTCACCACCCATTGATCTTGGATTTGGAGCTGAAGGCAGCATCTAGACATGAGTTGGGGTTGTGGGGAAGATTGTTAGAGCATTTTTGGTTTTATGTGAAGTAGTTGTAATATGTTATGAGGAAGAAGCCCACTTGAAATAATTTGTATGAGGAAAAAGAGTGCATATTGTGGAGAGAAAGGAAAGAGGATATGTGTGTGCTTACTTTTTCCAGCATCACTTCCCTACTTTTTCAGGTAACACAAGCTTTTTTGGTAGAAGCCTATTGTATATGGTTTCGGTAAGACAGATGCCATCCTAACTCCACCAGAGGATGCTGAGCTTCTAAGGAAGACTATTTATATAGGAGTTGCTTGTACCTGCCTGCTTGCTTACCATGTAGGGAGATTCTGAGAGAGAAGCTAGACCAGACAGAAGAATGTATGTTTTGAAGAGAGGTGGAAGAAGAAAGGGAAGGAGAGAGAGAGAAAAGGAAAGGAGGGAAGGAGGGAAGGAGGAAAAGAAAGAAAGAAAGAGAGAGAGAGAGAAAGAGAGAGAGAGAGAGAGAGAAAGAAAGAAAGGAAGAAAGAAAGAAAGAAAGGAAGAAATAAATAAATAAAGAAAGAAAGACAGAAAGAAAGAAAGAAAGAAAGGAAGGAAGGAAGGGAGGGAAGGGGGAGGGAGGAAGAAAGAAAAAGAAATAAGTGGTGAAGGTGGAGAACAAAAGATCCAATAACACTATTTAAGCACCTGAACAGGTGATTCCTAGTCTTCCCAGGAATAGGAGCCAATAAATTCTCCTCCGTCTTCCTCTTTCTTTGTTATTGTTATTATAATTAGTGCTATTATTATTTGCTTTTGAGTTGTTTTCCTGTCATTTGTCATGAAAAGAGTATGATTAAAAGTTGTCATTCCCCCAAAATTTTACTATAACTTTCTTGGAGAATAAACTACAATTGTTATACTAGACAATAAAATACATATAATCTGAACCTTCTCTTTTTCCTAGAAGATATGTTACAGAGGGACAATGTGATCTTGCTCAATGTCATAATGACCCCTATGAGCCCTTTCTAACAGAATTTTGACAGTATTTTTTCCCTTGGAATATGTCTCAGGGAGGGTTTGACTTTCTGGACTGTGTTCCATCAAAGCCCCATTTCAG
This sequence comes from Hyperoodon ampullatus, assembly GCF_949752795.1. NCBI lineage: Eukaryota > Metazoa > Chordata > Mammalia > Artiodactyla > Ziphiidae > Hyperoodon > Hyperoodon ampullatus. The sequence continues at coordinate 115,688,182 of NC_136920.1, forward strand.
GGAGGCATACATTTCAAGGAGAGCATTATCAGCACAAGTGCAGGGGCATGGTTGGTTTAAAAATAGGGAGTCATGTGAGGTAACTTAGACTGCAGGCTGAGAGAAAATTCACTGGGATCCAGAAAAAGTAGTGAAAGCTTTTCCCATAGCCTACGGAATTAGAGCTAAGTCAAGAACTGTTGGCCTGAAGTCACAATAAGGTGATGAGCAGAGCTCTAAAAGCTGGATAACAAATAAAATAAAAAGAGCGAAATCACCATACTAGAATCAGAGGCTGTAAGCATCCTACCCAAAGGAAACTTGCTGGAGAGGTTCCTGTAGCTCATTTGGAGTGTGTGTGTGTACAGGTTGAAAGAAGATGTTGTGAAGATTGTCACAACGAAAAGTAGAACCACAACTGCCTTATTAAAATCTGAACTCTTTGACTTTACTTTTTAAATAAGTATTTTTCAAAGTGTGCTCCAAGGAACACTATTCTCACATCATGCACCATAACTATAATCCATAAGACTGGGAAACAACACATATTACAGACTCCCCTTAGATCCCCAATAAACATAAGAACATTAAAGACAGTGAGAAGTTCTGCACTAAAGAGACCATTTAACATTTGTTAACCTGAGATTACTCAACACATTCAGCAGATACTAAAATTTTAGAGAATCAGCCCATTAGCATTTAGTCTGGGAAAAGATTGGTCTATGGAATGCTTCCCGTGAAATTGCCATGCTAAAAAGCATGGCATCAAAGTTCGATAACTTAGTCCAAATTATCTTTACAGACTTTTCACCTACTCTATACCTGCAGAAATATACTTGTCCAGCCACACTGACCCACTCTCAAATCCTAAGTGGGACATATACTTTTATGCCACTTTGCCTTTCTTATGGCCAATAATAATAGCCTTTACCCATACTTCACTTGAGTTCAAAATTCCACTTCCTCTGTGAAGTCTCTCCCAATTCCTCATTCAACTAATTTTTCAAAGCCATGCTTGGATTTCTTCGAAGCACTAATTTGACCTAATATTAACATTACTTGTTAAGTTACAAAATCTTTGTAGGCAGGATTATAATTTATTTATCTCCTTATACCCTGATACCCATCAGAGTAATATAAATATATGAGGAAATCCATAGGTATGTTGAAGTAAATTTAATTATACAAAGTCAAATTTAGTTATTTACTAAATGAGAGCATTGAACAATGATGATGTAAGAAAGAAATTATGTGTGGTAAAGATATAATTATATGTAGTTGTATCCAGGCATAGAAGATTTTTACTATTTCCTATCAGATAAGAATACAATGCCATGGACTCCTCAAGGTTAATCAAGTTGACTCACTGCTGCTCCCTTGAGATAATCTGGCATAATCTCTTCATATTGCACTTTTCAAACAAGAAAACATGGAAATGCACTTTTTATGTATTTAAATATCAGAAATTCTCCAGTGCAATCTCTGGCTCTCACATTCTTCATTCAATAATGCTCGTCTGGAAATAATGAGACACCCAGGCCTCCTGTAGAACTCATCCGTTTCATCAATGTAATAAAAATCTTTCTTCAAAATTAATGGGGAACCTTATATTGATTTGTATGCAAAAATCCAATGGGATTTTTTTGCCTGTGCCTGAGAAGACACATTCTTATAGCAAGATGGCACAGGGAAAAAAATTCTCAGACTTATGGAGGAAGATAGTCCTGAGCTGAATTCATGCCCCACTAATTATCAGCTGTATAATAAATACTAGGGTAGTTATTCCCCTCTCTAAACTTACTTTCCTCTTTCATAGAACGAGGACAAAACATCAATTTTATGTATTGTTATATGAATTTCATGAGAGATTATATGTGAAGTGTCCTACATCTAGACTACCTTATGCCATATATTTTCTATAGATGGAAATAATTTTTTGGTCCTGTAATGACATAAACCTGCAACATATAGAGTCTAGGTGGATGTGGAAGAATAAGACATTTGTTTATTCTGTAAATAATATTTTCTTAAGAATTCCCATCACCATGAATTAGAAAAAGAGTATTTTTCCTATACTGAAGATACAAAAAAAATACATAATCAGATATTAATCAAATTATCAAATATAGCTAAGATGTAATGATAATAGTTAGAAGTACTTATAGAGCTATTTTGAGTAATGTAAGAACACAAAGAATTGCTAACTGTTGGGGTCTATTTAGCACTGCTCTTCTCTACTTGCCTCTTGAACTAATTAAGAAATATAACAAGGAAGAAAAATAGAAGTGAAAATATATCCCTTTTTGTACTGATAAAAATGTATAGTTGTGGTGGGCTTGCTAAATGAATCCTAAATTTAGATAGCTGTGGTCACCTCTAGGAAAGGGACCTTGATATTCTGCTTATGAAATGGTCCAGAGCAGTGAGGACAAAAAGCTTGCACCTAGCAGGCTGAATCCCAGAGAAGGAAGGAAAAAGGTGATTTTTCAGGCCAACCTCATTCTTTCAAACTTTTACCAAGTAAGAATTCTTACCTTCCTAGGTTGGAATGAGCAGAGAGAAGAAAGATTCTAGAGTAACTCACTAGAATTTCCTCCACATTAGAGTAGGGAAGAATTTTCTCCCTAAAAGTACCTAACCTATTTTAGATAGAATGACCACGCATCTGTGTTTGATAGCACTTTCCTACCTCACACCTGTTTTCCCAGTGTAATTATTGTGTTCCTTTCCAGTCTCAAAAGAGTTCAAGTTTGTTTCAAAAATAATTTGTCTGACAAATTATGTGATCATAATATCAGAAAATATGGAAGATTTTTCTGGAGGTAGAAACTGTGGCACAGCCTTTGGGAAAGAATAAGAGTTACTGAGGCAAAGAGTGAAGGGATGGGGTTATTGGAAAGAGGAAATGGGAGGGTTGGGGAGAGGGATGTACAAACCTCAGGAAAGCATGGAAAAAGTATCTGGAGCAAGAAACAGCGTGGTTTGTGCAGAAATTATAAAAATGTATATGCTATTGGAGCATCAAAGGTAAGGCAGAAGTGGTAAGAGACTGAAGCCAGGTACAATTGCTGAGGAGAATAGGGGTGGGAACCTTTGTTACATTATGAGTTTTTATAGCACCGATTAAAATGACATTAATTTTCATATTCAAATAACCTCACTGTCTGGCTTTTAAGGGCCTCTACTCTAAAGATGAATGTATTATGATGGATTTCCCATATATATCTATGGGACCTCTCTCTCTCTCTCTCTCTCTCTCTCTCTCTCTCTCTCTCTCTATATATATATATATATATATATATATATATATATATATATATATATATGTAGCTAGATAAACTGAAGAAATACCTTTTAAGACTCTTAAAACATACTTCCAAATACTTAGCACTGTTTGAAGGATTTTTTTTCCTAGAACAATTTTAAAATTTATAGTGTATTTAAACATGGTATACTCAACTGAAGAGTTTATGCAGTGTTATGGAAAATTGTTTTCTCATAGGAAGAAACACCAAGATACTCAAACATAAGCATTTACATTTTAAGACAAATTGTTATGTGTTTAGATAATTTCAGATACTTATTTTTGGCATGTTTGTGAATTTAATAATAAAATTCAGTGACATGTTTTCTATGCTTGATTTTTCAAGAAATTTCCAAGAAATTAAACAACTAAGAAATCATAATCCTTATTCTGGACAAAATTATGCGTTTCAATCACATTTCACCTTTCACATTTACCAAGTAGTAAATTTCACCATAAAAATATTTAATAGTTTAGTAGCTAGAAATGGGAGGATACTTCTTACTTTCACATCATTCTACATTGCCTCAGTTTATATCCTTTGAGTCCCAACCAATCTACTAGCTATTTTAAGTATGTTATCATTTTATTATTCACAACAATCCTATAAGATACATATCCTAAGTTTAAAAATGAGGAATTTGAGACACAGAGGTAGATAAGATTTAACCAAAATCAGGCCACCAATAATTGACAGAGCTCAATTTTAAATTGAAATCTTTTAGCTGCAAAATCCAGTGATGTTTTGAATACACTACATTGTCTCCTTTGCTTTATCAAGTTAATTTTAGACTCAAAATGGAGAATAAATATGGTGTTACATTTAATCATAATCTAAGCTTTAGCCATTTTTAAATTATTCCATTTATATGACAGTGAAATTAGTCAGAGGAGATCAAACAAGGATTTAATAAAAATCACATTAAAATCAGTTTTATACCTGTAAGTGTAAACTACAACTTCTCGTTCCCAGCAAATCTCCTTTTTTCCCAAAATTTTTAACCTCCTGTATGGAAACAAACAAAAAGAGGAGGAAGTATTTCCACTGTTTATTTTCTAGTCTCCTAAAACATTGCCTTTTGTCTACTGGTGTCTGTAGTTACCTTCACTGACACTGGTGTCTGTTTAGAGTAGTGCAATATCATACCCACTTGCCACTCACTCCTTCTCAATTTCACCACATCTTAACTAATAAATCTTCTGATTGAGGGGAAAAAATCACGTCAGATTTATATTGTCCCATAGCACCTCTGAGACTGCTCCAGACTTTAAGCTAATCCATTTATATCTTTTCATTAACTTTTCATCATTAAAATGATTTTCTAATTCTTTGTCCGTATGAAAAATTTCCAAATGGACCTTCAAGAAAAAAGTTTTTATGAGCCAGTCAGGAAATATTTCTACACTTTTTGACACAGAAAACATCTATACATTGTCAAGTACAGTAACAGTTTAGAAAGCATGCATTTCTTCATTCTAAGACCTGACCCTTAGACAAGAACAAATAAATATGAGTCTGTAACCCTCGAACTGTAGAAAAGGAATCTTAAGATTTTATGCTTTTGCAATCTGTGAGTGAGTGTACCTGAGTATACTGTATTGAAATGTTAGAGAGAGGATAGAAAACAATTTATGCAGGACTAAGAGTAGTTAATCAAGGTGATTTTGTTGAGTTCATTTGTTCATGAACAGTCCCTGGGATCCAGAGGAATAAACTTCACTGGAGACTTAGCATATTTAACTTGTATTCCTCCTGGTGTATTTTAACCTGTACTTTTGCTTCTTCACAATGTCTCTCATTCAAAATACTTTAGAAAAGTAAATCTATAACTAACTCTTCCAAAGACTTCTTCTTTTATATTTCAAAATTGAATTATATTAGCCTTTTGTAGAAGGCCAACCTGGAGCAATTCTAGCTATTTTTTCAAGGTTCCACTCTGAATCATCTTGTAATTATCCTTAACAGGGGATGAAAATATGAACACAGGACTCAGAGTCCCACTGATGACTAAGAAGTGGACTTCTAGTCCTGGCATGTTAACTCCAACATAACCCTTAAAAACTGTAACAAAATCTACATTATGGCCATATAGAAGCAAATCCAAGATATGGACTGTGGCTAATAATAACATTTGCCTAGGATTCTCTGCATGTCATAGATAACAAATATCTGTCAAAAGTATCACGCTCACGGTGCACGGGCCTCTCACTATCGTGGCCTCTCTTGTTGTGGAGCATGGGCTCCACACACACAGGCTCAGTAGTTGTGGCTCACGGGCCTAGCCACTCCACGGCATGTGGGATCCTCCCAGACCAGGGCTCGAACCCGTGTCCCCTGCATTGGCAGGCAGATTCTCAACCACTGCGCCACCAGGGAAGCCCGTCTCCCTTTCTATCTGTTAATATTTGCTTTATATATTTAGATGTTTCTTATTAGGTGTATATATGTTAATGAATTTTATATTCTCTTCTTGTATAGATCTCTTTATTATTATATAATGCCTTTCTTTTTCTATCATTACAAACTTTGTTTAAAAGTCTATTTTGTCTCATATGAGTATCACTACCTCTGCTTTCTTGCCATTTCCATTTGCATGGAATATTTTTCTATCCTCTCATTTTTAGTCTGTGTGTGTCTTCAGCTCTGAAGTGAGTCTCTTGTAATCAGCATACGAATTGGTCTTGATTTTTTATCCAGTCAGCCACCCTACGTGTTTTGATTGGAACATTTGGTCCATTGACACTGAAAGCAATTATTGATAGGTATGTACTTATTGCCATTTTGTTATTTGTTTTCCAGTTGTTTTACACTTCTTCTCTGTACTTCCTTTTTTGTTTTTTCCTTGTGATTTCCTTTAGTTGTCCACTTGTGCTCCTTTCTGTTCAATTTTTGTGTATGTATTGTAGTTTTTTGATTTATGCTTACCAAGGGTTCCTACATCTTGAACTATAACTATAATATATCTACTTGTTTTCAACAGGTAGTCCTTTAAGTTAAAACATGTTCTTAAAGATTTACATTTTTACTCCCCTCCCATGTTTTTTGTTTGTTGATGTCATATTTATCCCTTTACTGATTATTGTAGTTCCAATTGATTTTACAATTTTTTGCCTTGAATCTTCATAATAGCTTATTTAAGTAGTTGATCCTCAGACTTTACAATATATTTGCCTTTACTAGCAGGAATTATTCCTTTTCCACCAATTCTTACTTCTTGTTATAGTCCTTTCTTTTCCACTTAGAGAAGAGCCTTTAACATTTCTTTTAGGGTGTGTTTAGTATTGAGAAATTCTTTTAGTTTTTTTCTTGCCTGAGAATTTCTTTATCTCTTTCAGTTCTATGGGATAATCTTGCTGGATGGAGTATCCTAGTCTGCAGGTTTTTCCCTTTCAGTATTTTGAATATATCATGCCACTCCCTTCTGGCCTGCAATGTTTCTGCAGGAAAATCAGCTGATAGCCTTGTGTGGGTTCCTTCGTATATGACTTATTGGAGTTCTCTTACTACCATTAGAATTTGCTCTTTGTCTTTAATTTTATTCATTTTAATTATGATACGTCTTGGCATGGGTCTTTTTGTTTTCATTTTGTTTGGACCCTCTGTGCTTCCTGTACCTGGATATTTGTTTTCTTCTCCAGGTTTAGGAAGTTTTCAGTCATAATTTCATCAAATAATTTTCAACCGCCTTCTCTCTCTCTTCTTTTTCTGGGACCGCTATAATGCAAATGCTGATATGCATTATTTTGTTCCAGAGATCCTGTAAACAGTTTTCATTTTTTAAATTAGTTTTTCTTTTTGTTGTTCTGATTGGGTGATTTCCATTATTCTATCTTCCAGGTCACATATGCCTTTTTCTGTATCACCTAGCCTGCTGTTAATTCCTTCCAATGTGTTTTTCATTTCAGTTATAGTATTCTGTTCTGCCTGGTTCTGTTCTTTTTTATATTTTGTAGTTCCTTGTTAAAATTCTCACTGTGTTCATCTATTCTTTTCCCAGTTAGCATTCTTATTGTTAATGCTTTGCACTCTTTATCTGATAAATTTTATTTTGGTTTCAGTAGTTTTTTTTTTTTTTTTTTTTCAGTTCTTTTCTCCTGGTCTTTCAACTTAAACAAATTCCTCTGTCATTTTGCTTAACATTCTTGGTGTCTATGAAATTAGCTGAAATAGTTATTTATTGTGGTCTTGAAGGGGTGTCCTTGTGTGGGACTATTCCTACAGTCTACATGTGCCCAGTGGCTCTGGATCTGATGTGAACACAATTCATGTCTTTCCTCAAGGTGCACTGGCAGCTATCACCTTGGTAGACAGTGGGGCTGGAGATGGAGGGGTTAGGGCCAGAGTTAGGTGTGAGTTAGGGCTTCTTCTCTGCTTGGTGACCACCACAACTTATCAGGGGCTGGGTCAGGTCACAAGTTGCAGGAGCAGAACTCCATTCCCTTTAAGTGTGTGTTCTTCTCCCTCTTAACACTGGCACCCTCACTCCAGAGCGAGTAATGCTCAGGCAAGAGGGGCTAGTTTGGGTGCCTGGCATGGGTGGGATACAGGCTGTGGTAGTCTAGCTGGGGTCAGAGACCTGGACTGCTTCTGATGCACTGCCTGTATAAGTGCCAGTAATGGCTGTTCCTGCCCACTTAGATGCCACTTCACGTCTGAACCTCCATTTTCCCTTGCAGCTGAGCTCTCTTCTTGGCTTCTGCTGCCCTTGTTCTGTGTGGAGCTTTGCTGCAAGGCAGGTGTGGCTGGTGTGGGTGCTTGGCATGGGTCCGGGCCCCAGCTGTGATGGTTCAACTGCAGTTCATTATTGGGACTGCTTCTGATGTATTGCCTGTGCAAGCACCAGTAAAGTGTGCTCCCACTGTATTGAGGCAAAGCTTCAGGTCTAAGCCATTTTTGTGTCTTAGAACCGAGTTCTCTCATTGGCCATGGCAGCCCTTGTTTGTGTGGAGCTGTGTCATGAAGCAAATGTGCCAGAGCAGTAGCTCATTACAGGCTGGGGTGGGCTCTATGCTGGTTGCAGGAAACTGGCCAGCCAACCATGCAGTTTCAATCCACCCTCTCTGCCTTGTTTTGAGAGTAAGAAAGTGTGTGTGAGCTCCTTGCAAGCAGAGTCCAGGATTCCCACAGCCCTCCCATTAGTCTCACCAGCCCTCCAACCAGCCAGAAGGGTTAGTCTTCCCAGTGTTGGACTGAAGGATTAGGGCACCCAATATGTGGCTTAAACCACTCACTCCCCAGGGAGGGTCTACACTCTTGTAATCTCCTTCCTTTCTAAGTCCCTTCCCAGGGGCACAGGTCCCTACATGATGACTTCTCTTCCCTTCCTACCTAACTGCATGTGCATATTTCTTATAACCTTGGTTGTATAGCTGTCTTCCTGCCAGTCTCCATTTGGTTTTCAGTGAAAATTTTTCTACATGTAGATGTATTTTTGATGTGTTTGTGGCAGGAAGTGAGCTCTACATCTTCTTACTACACCATCTTGATTTCCTTCCTCTCATTCAACATTTTATAGAAAGTCTTTGCTAGTCCAGAAAGACAAGTAAATATGTGAATATTATAAGTTTGTATTTATATTAAGTAGAGATATAGGTATACATAGAAAAATAGAATCTACCATCTCATTATTATCATTAATGAAAGAGAATAAAAGAGTTTAGCAGGGTGGCTAAGTAAAAGAGCAATATACGAAAATTAATGCATTTTCATACAGAGGCAACACAAATTAAAACAGTATAATTTCAGAAAATAATAACATTTATCATATATATATATATATACATTCCATATATGTGTTCTATATATGATATTTATTAATGAATCTAGTAAAAGATGGAAACAAACTTTATTATGAAAAATTTAAACTTTATTGAAAGGCATTAAGCTGACCTAATTAGAGAGACATATTCTCATCATTAAAAATAAGCCACAGCATTAGAAAATTCTTATTGCCATAGTTTCCTGTAGAGTTAATGCTATTAGAGAAAACAATTATTAGGGACTTCCCTGGTGGTCCATTGGTTAAGACTTCATCTTCCAATGCAGGGAGTGCAGGTTCGGTCCCTGGTTGGGGAGCTAAAATCCCACATGCCTCGCAGCCAAAAAACCGAAACATAAAACAAAAGCAATATTGTAACAAATTCCATAAAAACTTTAAAAATGGTCCACCTCAAAAAAAATCTTTAAAAAGAAAGAAAACAATTTTAAAATTTTCTTTGTAAAAATCAATAAGTTGGTTTAAACTTTACACAGAAAAACTAAAGGCCAAGAAAATTTCAAAGAATAACATCATAAGGAATAGCTATAAGCCTTTAAGATTTTTCATTAACCTATAGAAATTAAGTTAAAGACAAAGATAAATGAGGATAAACAAGCACACAGAAAAGCAAAAAAAGAGAGACAGAGATGGTACAAAAACAGTATCAAGCATATATGACAACTTGATACCTGAAAAGGTGACATTGGAGATCTGTGAGAAAAGCATTGTTTATATATAGTATTAAAAAAATGTTTTCATATAGGAAAATAATTAACTTGTTTCCTTACTTGACAACATTCACAAAAATTAATTTCATGTTTAGTTCTTCTGGAATTAATGTATGTGTAAAAAAGAAAAACAAAAAATTTTGAATAGAGAGTTGGGAAACATCTATGTGTCTTAACTGAGTAAAGAATACCTTTTAAAATGCACAGAAATAACAACCCCAAAGCAGAAATATATAAGTTTTATGATTCTAAGAAATTTAAATCTCTTCAAAAGACACCTTAAAAATTGAAAGTCAGTTCATAAACTAAAGAAGGTATTTGCAGTAATAACTAGCATTAAGCATTTAAGCTATATAAAATCTTGAATATTAATTTAAAAGAAAATTAATTAAGAAAAATAATGTGCATTTCATAGGAGAAGAAATATGAATGGCCAAATAACACTTTTAAAATATATTCAACTTCACATAGTTAGGAAAATTAAAACGTAAAACCACCACGAGATATTTTACAACCTCTAAATTAACAAAAATGTAAAAGTGTGACAATACAAATATCACAAGCATATGGAGCAAAGGAATCTTATCCACTAGTGGTGGAAATGTAACTGGCAAAAAACAGTTTGGAATACATTTTGGCATTTTCAAATGAATGTGCTATAGCTATAGGCATCTCCATGGATGAGTTTCAAAAATATAATTTTGAATGAAAAAAACAAGTCACAGAAGAATGCATTCAGACGTAACATAAAACTAATAATATATCTCTCTTTCTCAAGGTAGGTGTGAATACCCAATGACATGATACATGTAAAGTACATACACAAATGCCTGCCATATAGTATGTATTTAATATATATTACTTATTATTGCTGCTGCTATTGCTGCTATTCCTACCCTTCAAGAAGTTAATTAATGCAACTCAAACATTTAATTCAGGAGAAATAAAACCATAGAATAATCAACTCAAATATTTGTTGATATTACATTATGTTTTTAATCAGTTGATACTGATTCAAACACTTTAAACTTGTGGACACAGGTATGAATTCACAAAATGAGATATTTTTCTACATATAAGGAGCTTGGACTATGTGTTACCGCCACTCAACTTCTATACAGATGCTAGGTTATAGTTGAAATTGTGGGATGTTGAAACACTAAAGTGATGTCTTTATAGCCTATATATACTCTCAAAACCCATTAAATAATTATTATGATTATTTCCATTTTAAATAAACAGAAAATAAGGCTCAGAAAAATAACTTACCTAAAGTTCCATAGTTAGTGAGTGACAGATGTAAAATAAACTCTCTGTTCCTTGAACATGCCTCACACTATCATTATTAATTATAAATTAAAAGCAACCTCAAAATGCAGATCACCTAAACAGATTGTTTCCTTTATTCTTCCTCCAAATTGTATTTTACTGAAATGTGATTTTTTTTCTATTGAGTTATATAACTACTATGAGGAAAAATATAGTTGTCCTCTTCATAATCCTTACATTATTTAATCTATTGTCTAGTCATAAATGTTTAATATAAATATTTCTGCCAGTTGGTTGCTCTAAAGCAAGACTTGGAAGACAGAAGTGAGTTGGACTGTTTTTTTATGCTTTTTGTTCTACTCTTCTGACAGACAAGATTGAAGAGATGCCACCACCCACTCTTCAACTTTATGAGCATAAGAAGAAGTCACAGTAGCAATGGCAGCCTGAGTCATTTTTTCAATGTCTCGTCACCAGTTTTGTGGATGTCAAAAAGCATCGGGTTTCAGTGGCAGCCAGACTTCCCTTTCCAGTGGTCAGGAAGTTGCACTAATGGCTACCTGCAACTAGCATACTGACACCTGAAATCTTATTTATAGAGATTTTCAGTTTTATATTTCTAGTGTCAGCCTTCTGATTTTTCCACCTTCCTGATTGGGATACAGATATTAGCTTCTCTGGCATTTCACTTCTGTGGTGTTCTGATGGTCATTCCTGAGGTTGTTCCATGTATTGATGGTTTGTTCCTTTTATTGTTGTGTTGTATTCCATTGTGTGAAAGGACCGTCACATGTTTAAAGCTTTACCCATTGAAGGACTTCTGAGTTACTTCTATTTTGGGAATATCAAAAATAAAGAAATTATGAACATTCATGTACAGGTATTTGTATAAGCATAAAATTTCATTTATCTGAGATAAATTGAGAGTACAATTGGATTGTACTGGATCGTATAGTAACTGCATGTTTCATTTCATAATAAATTGCTAATTTTACATCCCCACCAGCAATGTCTGAGTGATCTAGTTTCTCTGCATTTTCATCAGTATTTGTTATGGTCACTATTTTTTATTTTAGCCACTCTGATAGATATGTAGTGATATCTCTCACTGTGGTTTTAATTTATATTTCCCTAAGGTCTAGTGATGCAGAATAGCATTTCAACTGCTTATTTTTCATGTGCTATCCTCCTCTGTGAAATGTCTGTTTATGCCTTTTACTAATTTTATAATTGGATTTTTTTTAACTGTTGAGTTTTGATGAGTTTTATGTATTTGCAACATAATCATTTGTCAGGATGTGGTATGAAAATTTTTCTCTCAATCTGTAGCTGGTCTTTTCATCTTCTTCATTGTACCCTTTTCAGGACAAAACTTTTACTTTTGAAGAGACCAATTTATAACTTTTCCTTTTTGGATCATGCTTTTGGTAGTCAACATAATCTCTAGCCCTAGATCTCAAGTATTTTCTCATCTTTTTTTTTCTTATAACATTTTTGTAGTTTAACATTTTATATTTAAGTGCATGATCCATTTTGAGTTAATTTTCACATATCGTGATATTGAGGTCAATGTTCTTTTTTTGTTTTTTCCTGTTGAAATGGCTAGAACTTACAGTACTATGTTGAATATCACTAATGAGTTAGTGAGAGTAGATATCCTTGCCTTGTTCCTGGTAGTAGAAAGCACTGAGTCTTCTACCATTAAGCATGATGCTTGCTATAGAGTGTTTTGGGTTTTTTTTTAATTTTGTTTGTAGATACATAATCAAGTTAAGATAATTCCCTTCTATTTCTAAGTATTTATACTTTTCTTTTTTTTAGTACTGTCTTTGTCTAGTTTGGGTATCAAGCTAATACTGTCTTCATAAAATGAGGTAGAAGCTATTCCCTCCTCTTCTGTCCTCTAAAAGAGATTGTGTAAAATTGAGGTTAGTTCTTCTTTACTAAGTGTTTGGTAAAATTTTCCAGTGAGGATATCTGAGCCTAAGGTTATACTTGTGCGTGTGTTGGGCAGGGGGGACTTTTCAATTGCAAATTTAATTTCTTTGGTTGTTATATGGTTATTCCAGTTATGTATTTCATCTTGGTTGAGTTTTAGTGGTGTGTTGCTTTTGAGGAAATGATCCAAGTCTTCAACATTTTGAAATTTATTAGTGTAAAATTATTCATAATATTCCCTTATTATCCTTTTAATGTCTGCAGGGCCTGTAATGATATCCTATGTTTTACTTCTGACATTGGCATTTATGTCATCTTTCTCTTTATATTTTTAAGTTTTGCTACAGCTTGATCCATTTTACTGATATTTTTCCAAGAAAAAGTTTTGTTTCATTTATTTTTTCTATTTCTTCCATGCTTTCAATTTAATTTGCTTTTTTTTTTATTATTTCCTTCTTTTTCCTTGTTTTTGGTGTATTTGATCTTTTTGTCTAGTTTTAGTATAGGAACTTAGATTATTTATTTGAGGTCTTTCTGTTTTTCTAATAAACATTTAGTGTCACATATTTCCCTGTCAACACTGCTTTAGGTGCATCTCACATATGTTGATATATGGTATTTTCATTTTCTTTCAATTCTACATATATTTCTGTTTCCTTAAGACTTGCTCTTTAAGTCATGGGTTGTTCACAAGTGAGTAATTTAATTTCCAAGGTTTGAGGAATTTGTTTGTTTTTATGTCATTTTTTTCTAGTTTAATTCCTTTATGGTTGGACATTACACTCTAAATATTAATTTCAGACCTGTTAAACATGTTGCATCTTGTTTTGTGGCCAAGATATGTTCGATCTTATTAAATGTTCCATGAGCACTTTAATAAAATATGTATAATACTATTGTTTGTTAGATTGTTCTATAAATGTCAATTAGATGCTGCTGATTGAGGGTGCTGTTCAATTAGTTGATATCTCTGCTGGTTTTATGTCTATTAGCTTTATCAAATGGTGTGCTGAATTGTCAAAGAAAATTATGAATTTTTGTTTGTTTTCTCACCCCTATCAGCTTTTATGTATTTTGCAGCTCTGTTGTTTCATTTGTACACACTTAGAATCACTGATATCTTAGAGGACTGATTCCTTTATCATTATGTAATTTCCATAAAGAATCAATACATTATGATCCTTTTATCATTATGTAATGATCCTTTTTATTATGTAATGTAATTTTCTTTGTTCTGAACTCTACACTATCTGGTATTAATATATATTCTGTTTTCTTTTAAATTAATATTACCATAATATATCTATTTCTGTTCTTTAATTTTATTTTCCTTATGTTGTGTTTTTGGTGAGTTTCCTATAGACAACATATAGTTATTTCATATTCTCTCATCAAATCCACAAATATGTCATTTAGTTGGTGACTTTAGGCTGTATTTAAAATTGTTATTGATGTTTCGGGCTTAAGGCTGCCATTTTATTATTTTTCTGTTAATTTTTCTATGTTTTTTTTTACCTCTCTATTTTCCCCTTTCTTGCCTTCCAGTGGTTTACTTGAAACTTTTGTAGTATTTTTCTTCTATATCCATTCTTCTGTTGATCGACATTTAGATTGCTTCCATGTCCTGACTATTGTAAATAGTGCTGCTATGAACATTGGGGTGCATGTGTTTTTCTGAATTATGGTTTTACCTGGCTATATGCCCAGTAATGAGATTGTTGGGTCTTATGGTAGTTCTCTTTTTAGTTTTTTAAGGAAATTGCATACTGTTTTCCATAGTGGCTGAATCAATGTACATTCCCCAAAACAGTGCAAGAGAGTTCCCTTTTCTCCAAACACTCTACAGAATTTATTGTTTGTAAATTTTTTTGATGATGGCCATTCTGGCCGGTGTGAGGCGATACCACATTTTAGTTTTGATTTGCATTTCTCCAATAATTTGTGATGTTGAGCATCCTTTCATGTGTTTGTTGCACATCTCTATGTCTTCTTTGGAGAAATGTCTATTTAGATCTTCTACCGATTTTTTGATTGGGTTGTTTGTCTTTTTGATATTGAGCTATATGAGCTACTTGTACATCCTGGAGATTAATCCTTTGTCAGTTGATTCATTTGCAAATATTCTCTCCCATTCTGAGGGTTGTCTTTCCATCTTGCTTATGATTTCCTTTGCTGTGCAAAAGCTTTTAAGTTTAATAAGGTCCCATTTGTTTATTTTTGTTTTCATTTTCATTACTCTAGGAGGTGGGTCAAAAATGATGTCACTGTGATTTATGTCAAAGAGTGTTCTGTCTATGTTTGCCTCTAAGAGTTTTACAATGTCTGGCCTTACATTTAAGTCTTTAATCCATTTTGAGTTTATTTTGTGTATGATGTTAGGTAGTGTTCCAATTTCATTCCTTTATATGTAGTTGTCTAGTTTTCCCAGAACCACTTATTGAAGATGCTCTCTTTTCTCCATTGTGTATTCTTGCCACCTTTATCAAAACTAAGGTGACCATATGTGCATGGGTTTATCTCTGGGCTTTCTATACTCTTCCATTGATCTATATTTCTGTTTTTGTGCCAATACCATACTGTCTTGATTACTGTAGCTTTGTAGTACACTCTGAAGTCAAGGAGCCTGATACTTCCAGCTCCATTTTTCTTTCTCAAGATTGCTTTGGCTATTCATGGTCTTTGTGTTTCCATACAAATTGTAAAATTTTTTTGTTCTAGTTCTGTGAAAAATGCCATTGGTAATTTGATAGGGATTGCATTGAATCTGTAGATTGCTTTGGGTAGTATACTCATTTTCACGATATTGATTCTTCCAATCCCAGAACATGACATATCTCTTCATCTGTTTATGTCATCTCTGACTTCTTTCATCAGTGTTTTATTGTTTTATGATAACAGGTTTTTTGCCTCCTTAGGTAGGTTTATTCCTAGGTATTTTATTCTTTTTTTGTAATGGTAAATGGGATTGTTTCCTTAATTTATCTTTCTACCATTTCATTGTTACTGTATAGGAATGTAAGAGATTTCTGTGTATAAATTCTCTATTCTGAAACTCTACCAAATTTGTTGATTAGCTTTAGTAGCTTTCTGGTAGCATATTTAGGATTTCTATTTATAGTATCATGTCATCTGCAAACAGTGACAATTTTACTTCCCCTTTTCCAATTTGGATTCCTTTTATTTCTTCATCTTCTCTGATTGCTGTGGCTAGGACTTCCAAAACTATGTTGAATAAGAGTGGTGAGAGTAGACACCTTTGTCTTTTTCCTGATCTTAGAGGAAATGCTTTCATTTTTTCACCATTGAGAATAATGTTTGCTGTGAGTTTGTCATACATGGCCTTTATTATGTTGAGTTAGGTTCCCTGTATGCCCACATTCTGGAGAGCTTTTATCATAATTTGGTGTTGAATTTTGTTGAAAGCTTTTTCTGCATCTATTCAGATAATCCTATGTTTCTTAATTCTTTAATTAATTAATATGGTATATTACATTGATTGATTCGTGTATCTTGAAGAATCCTTGCATCCCTGCAATAAATCCCACTTGATCGTAGTGTATGATCCTTTTAATATATTATTGGTTTCTGTTTGCTAGTATTTTGTTGAAGATTTTTGCATTAGTGTTCATCAATGATATTGGCCTGTAATTTTCTATTTTTGTGATATCTTTGTCTGGTTTTTGTATCAGGGTGATGGTAGCCTTGTAGAATGAGTTTGGAAGTGTTCCATCCTCTGAAATGTTTTGGAAGATTTTGAGAAGGACAGGTGTTATCTCTTCTAAAATGTTTGATAGAATTCACCAGTGAAGCCAAGTGGTTGTGGACTTTTGTTTGTTGGAAGAGGTTTAATCATGGTTTCAACTTCATTACTTGTGATTGGTCTGTTCATATTTTCTATTTCTTCTTGGTTCAATCTGGGAAGGTTGTAGTTTTCTAAGAATGTGTCTATTTCATCCAGGTTGTCCATTTTATTGGCATATAGTTGCTTGTAGTACTCTATTATGATCCTTTGTATTTCTATGGTGTCAGTTGTAACTTCTCCTTTTTCATTTCTAATTTTAGTGATTTGAGTCCTTTCCCTTTTTTTTTTTTTGAAGAGTGACTAAAGGTTTATCAATTTTGTTTATCTTCTCAAAGAATCAGCTTTTAGTTTTATTGCTCTTTGTTATTGTTTTCTTTGTTTCTATTTCATTTATTTCCTCTTTGATCTTTATAATTTCTTTCCTTCTACTAACTTGTTTTTTTTTAATTCTTCTTTCTCTAGTTGCTTTTGGTGTAGGTTAGGCTGTTGTTTGAGATTTTTCTTGTTTCTTGAGGTAAGATTGTTTTGCTATAAACTTCCCTCTTAGAATGGCCTTTGCTGCATCCCATAGGTTTTAGGTCATTGTGTTTTTGCTTTCATCTGTTTCTAGGTATTTTTTGATTTCCTCTTTGATCTCTTCAGTGACCTCTTGGTTATTTAGTAGTATATTGTTTAGCCCCCATGTGTTTGTATTTTTTACACTTTTTTCCTGTAATTGATGTCTAATCTCAGAGCATTGTGGTCGGGAAAAATGCTTGATATGATTTCAATGTTCTTAAATTTGCAAGGCTTGATTTGTGACCCAAGATGTGCTCTATCCTAGAGAATGGCCTGTGAGCACTTGAGAAGACAGTTTATTCTGCCACTTTCGGATGAAATGTCCTGTAAATATCAATTAAGTCAATTTGGTCTACTGTGTCATTTAAAGCTTTTGTTTCCTTAATTATTTTATGTTTGGATGATCTGTCCATTGGTGTAAGTGGGTCTTAAAGTTCCCTACTATTATTGTGTTACTGTCTATTTCCCCTTTTATGGCTGTTAGCATTTGCCTTATGTATTGAGGTTCTCCTATGTTGGGTGAATAGATATTTACAACTGTTATACATTCTTGCATTGGTTCTTTGATCATTATGTGGTGTCCTTCCTTGTCTTTTTAATAATCTTTGTTTTAAAATCTATCTTGTCTTATGTGAGTATTGCTACTCTGTCTTTCTTTTGAATTCCATTTGTATGGAATATCTTTTCCCATCCCCTCACTTTCAGTCTGTATGTGCCCCTAGGTCTGAAGTGCGTCTCTTGTAGACAACATATATACAGGTCTTATTTTGTTCTTCTAGGTCCTTGTTAATAGTTTCTTGTATATTCTCCATTCTATTTCCTTGATCTTGAATCATCTTTATTATCATTTCTCTGAGATTTTTTTTCAGATAGCTTTCCTATTTCCTCTTCATTTATTTGGTCTTTTGGGATTTTTACCTTGCTCCTTTGCCTGCAGTGTATTTCTCTTTCATTTCATTTTTTCTAACCTACAAAATGGTCTTCGTTATTGGTGTTTATGGTCTTCTTTTCACAGGCTACAGGGTTTTAGTTCCCCTTGTTTCTGTTGAGTGCCTTCTGCTGAGTGAATTTAGTCCAGGGGCTTGTGTAGGCTTCCTGGTAGAGGACTTGGGGCCTGCATTTTGTTGAGTGGAATTGAGTCTTTTCCTTCTGATGGGCAGCACTGCAACAGGTGGTGTGTTTTGGGGTATCTGTGAGCTTTATACTACTTTAGGTTGCCTGTCTACTGATGGATGGGGCTGTGTTCCTGTCTTGTTGGTTGTTTGGTGTGAGGTGTTTAGCACCGGAGCCTGCAAGCTGTTGTGGCAGGCCAGGTCTTGGTGTTGATATGGATACCTTCAGGAATGTACATGCCAATTAGTATTCCCTGGGCTTTGGAACTCTCTGGAGTTACAGAGTCCTGGACTCTATGTTTCTACCCCAGAGGCCCAGGCCAGACCCCTGGTCAGGGAACCAAGAGCATGCAAGCCGTATAGTGCAGTCTGATAAAAAATAGAGAAAAGACAATAAAAAAGAAAAACAAAACAAAACAAAAAGACAAACAAAGCTCAGGGCAAATAGCAAGAACAGCAGCAAACAAATAGCAGCAACAACAAAACAACACACACTCATGTGCACACACACACACACACACACAGAGAATAGAAAAAGAAATCAAGGGAATAGACAACCAAACAAGAGAATTCTAATATGAGAAGTGTCAATAAGGATTATACTAATGAAAACAAAGAATGAAAAATAAAACTGAAATGGGGCAAAAAACAACACCAACAACAAAAATGTGAATAAAACATAGAATATAAACTTTAAAACAACTGAAAAAAAAAGAAAAATATATAAAATATAAAATGAAGAACAAAAAGAAGACTAAAGCTGCAAAGCAATAAGAAAGTAAAGAGAAAATAAAAACCTTATATATATTAAGAAATTAATATAAAGTAAAATACTTAAAAAATAAAAGATAAAACATAATAAAAGCAACCACACCAACAACTGAAGAAGACGAAATAAACCAACAAAGAATAACAGTAATGAGAATATTATCCTGGGGCCACCTCCTGAGGGGGCCTTCCAATACCTCTAGGTAGGTCTCTGGACCTGCTGTGGACACAGACTCTGATCTGGCCTGATTCCTGTGTGTATTTGCCCACAAAGTTCAGTGCTGTGAAAGCTAGACTCTTCTCAGATATTGAAACACTCATTGTCTATTCAGGTATTCCACAAATGCAGTATTTATGCAGCCAACCTTAGGGATTTAATTCACAGCTTGTGCCGCTGTGTGGAAAGATTTGTGTTTCTCTTCCTTATTTGCACCACCACTTGGGCTCAATTTTGGTTTTAACCTCACCTCTGTGTGTGTGCCATCCTCGGGCATCTGATCCTTGCCCAGATGTAAGGGAGTAAAAGCAGTGGCTGCTTAGAACACACTTGAATACTCCCAGTGCCTGCATCACCACAAGCTGGCATATGGGAGCATTGTCAGTTCCACCCCCCACATGCCTCTCAATAATCGTGCCTTGCTTTCCAGGCAGACCAAGCTTCCTCTAAGGGAATTCCTGGTCACGGGTCCCCTCACTCCCATCCCTTCTATTATATCCCCACAGACAACTGTGTTTCTCTCCCTGGGTTTGCCCTTCCAACCCCATTCTTTAGCCCTCTGACCCTGCCAGGTTCAGTGGACTCTCATCCCAGGCAGGGGTGCCCAGGGCTGATTCTCAAGGAGGTTTTGGGGTGGGCGGCACTCAGGACCCCAGAGTCTATGTTGGCAGAGGCGACCTTGGACCAAGGGTCAGGTGGGCCCATTGAGGTGGGAACCCTTCCCAATGCCCGCAGAGGCTGAAGAAGCCAGTGGGTGGGGAAGGGGTTTATAATGGCGGCTTGGACCCTTGCACGCTTCTCGACAATGATGTTTTGCTATGGTGTCTCAAGCTGTCTCCACAGACTTTCCTGGATTTTACGCCCCTTGCTCCTGTCCCATCAGGCTGTCTTTTCACGGCCAAGAGCTGCCCTCTCCCTGGGTCTGCACTCCAAACCCCTCTTTCCAGCACCCAGCTCCCCTTTGTAGCAGGTGACTCATGATTCAGGCTGGAATGTGCAGAGTTGTGGTGTAGATCATGCGTGCAGCTTTGACTTTGTCTTGCCCTCCACAGACCATCTGCTGCTTTCTCCTTTGATCCCTCAAAGTTCTTTTTATGTCCCAGCTGATTTCTCCTCCATGAGGGAGTCTTTCTTAATGTGGGGATCTCTCCTCACCTTCAGCTTCCCACCAGATTTGCTGGTCTGTTTTTTGCTCCGTTTTTTTCCCTCTCTTCTTCTTTGTTTTGTTCTTTTAGGTGTCTGAAGTCTACTGCTAATGTTCAGCAAGTGCTCTGTAGGAACTCTTCCATTTGTAGATGTGTTTCTGATGAACTTGTGAAGAGCAACAAATTCTGTGTCCTCCTATTCTGCCATCCGATGGACTCCGTTTTAAATGAGGTTTCCCTTTAGTTATTTTCACATGAATATGCTCTCTGTATATGTGAACCACTCCAGCAGATGTTATAATTTTTGCTTCAACCATCATACATGATTAAGAAACTTATGATGAGAAGAATAGCCTATTATATTTATCTCAGTTTTACCTGTTCTATTGTTTTCATTTATTTTAAAGTTCCAGACCTTTTTCTATTATCATCTTCCTTCCATTTGTAAAACTTCCTTTATATATTCCTAAGGATTAAGTCTGCTTACCTCTTACCAACATATAAGAATATGCTGGTGGCAACTTAGTTTCCTTTGCCAATAAAACAGTTTTAATTTTAAAAAATCATCTTGAAAATAGTTATGAATGCCAAGAATATTTTGATTTAAAAAGGGAGATTAATAAATGAGAGTTCATGATCAGAAATTCAATTATAGAGTGAGATATGACTACTTTTTAGTTATGATTTAAATGACCTAATCTATATATACATATGCATGTGATTTTAGGGCTATACCTACATTAACTTATTTATTTCTCATGCCAGCCCTATGAGGAAGATAGTATTTTTATCTGTTTTGCACTTGAGGAAATTGAGGCACAGAGCAGAAAGAGAGATAATATTTGTTTTTTGAGGGAAAAAGAAAGAAAATGCATTAAAATGTTATCATTTTCTCTTGATAGAAATTTTTTTTTCATTTTCTCTTTATTATGTTTTATAGTTCCAAATTATTTCTAATGAGTATGGAGTACCTTCATAACTAAAAGCAATTTCCAAAAAATGTTGGTCAGTGATATGTTGGGCAATTCTGAACAAACTTCAGTGTAGATACAAATACTGAACAGGATTGAATATATAGCAAGATGTAAGAATTAGGCTAAAATAAATATTTTATATTACTAAACTATATGATCAATCATTGAAATAATTACTGGAAAACATTGAAAATGCTTGATATCACTATTAATAAAAGAAATGCAAATGAAAATAGCAATCAAATTCCCCTCTTTGCCAAAATTTATCTATTTTCTTTACATGAAAATTCCAAAGCGGTGAGGATAAAGTGATAAAAGTACTGACATATACTTATCAGTAGTATAAGTGAGGGTAATACTTTGACAAAGCCTTTTTGTCTTATGAAAAAATGCTTAAAGTACTAGTACCTTTTGATTCAGTTACTCTATTTCTGAGAATCTGTCTTAAAGAATTCACTCTGAACAAAAAAATTTGTGCACAAGAATGGTGGTTATTTATATCAGGACTGAAATATTAAGTATTTTCTGCATTTTGATCTTGGTTCAGCTCAAATAATGTTAATATTTTCCAAAATTCATGTTGATTTCCTGGACTTCATGAAAGTAAACCTTCCAAAAATCCATGTGGGCATTCTTTAACCTTCTATTATTAATATCATCAGACATTTTACCTATGATATCATAACAAGAGCTACCTGTTCTGTTATCAGGTGATGATATTGTGATGGCAATAAAATACTCGATTTTTTTTCACTCAGAAAAAAATGTATTTTTATTGCCTTTAGCAAGATCCTGATTGACTTACAGCATCAGTAACATGAAGCAACTTTCTCTAGCCATACAACTTGCATAACTTATCTCAATCCCATGTAGTAACTTACTATGGTCTTACTATGGTCTTACTATGGTCTGAATGTCCCACCAAAATCCATATATTGAAATCTTAACACTCAAAGGTGATGGTATTAGTAGGTGGGGCATTTGGGAAGTGCTTAGATCATGAGGGTAGAGCTTCATAAGTGGCACTAGTGCTCATAAAATAGATCCTACAGAGCTCTTTAACCCCCTTCAACCATGTGAGGATGCATTGAGAAGTCTGCAGCCTAGAAGAGGGCCTCACCTGACCATGCTGGCACCCTGACCTAGGACTTCCAGCCTCCAGAACTGTGAGCAATAAACTTCTGCTTTTTATAAGCCACCCATCTCTGGTATTTTGTTATAGAACTTTAAACAGATTGAGACATCTCTTAAGCACATACATACCCATGGAACATATACACATCCCTCTATGTATGTGGCTCATTACCTTCTCCCTCTTTCTTAGCAATGAGCATAAGCTCCAGGACATAGTCCATATAAGATTGTCTAGGGATCCAGAATATCTTATCTCTTTTGTAATACCCTCAAGTGTTCCATCAAATCCAATTTCACTATTTCTGTGAACCCAAAATTACCCAAAATACTATTATTTTTAATAAGAATACTGGCAAACCATCTAATGTCCAAATATAAGGAATAATTATTCAATCCAAAGTACATCCCTTTGATAGTATGAGCTAGAGTAATGAAAAGTAAGAATTATGAAATGTGTAAGAGTAAAATATTATAAAATAAAGAATTTAGGACACAAATACACATATGTAAACATATAACACAAAAATCATGTAAAATGTGTAGAGAAAATACTAAATAACAAATAGTAGTCATTGGTGGTAGGTTGAACTATGAGGCAGTTCTCTTCAAAATTTCTTATTTTTTGTATAGCACAGAGAACTATATTCAATATCTTGTAATAACCTATACTGGAAAAGAATCTGAAAAAGAATATATATATATATATATATATATATATATATATATATATATATATATACATATATATATATATGAATCATTTTTCTGTACACCTGAAACATTGTAAGTCAACTATACTTCAATATTTTTTTAATTTCTGATTTTAAAAATTTATTCCGATGATCAAGAATTATACTTATAATGGAAAAAAAAGAAACTTAAAAGAAAGACCTGGAATACATTTTTCAGTTTCTAAAAATGCAAACCTAGTTAGTGAAATAAGAAAGTCAGACAGGAACAAGGGAAAAAATGATCATCATATGCTCAAATTCCATCCCTCTTCTATATTTCATTTGGATTTCATAATGACCTAAAAACTATTATTTTCTTTCCTTGGTCTTTAAATGGTTCACTGATTTTAGCAAAACATAAACAGAAAAATAATAATTTATCACTTTATTCTTATGCCTCCATCTACCCTTTCTCTCTCCCCCCCGTTTTGCTCCTCACATCTTTCATCCTGGATTTCTTCTGGAGCACCCATTTCTTATTTGTTTGTCATACAAAGAAATAAGGAGGAGTGTTTCATGTCCTCTTCTGAAACAGCACTACTTAGTCTATGCTCAGCCTTTGGAGACTGAATTGAAATAGGCTTATGGGGAATTTTCCACTCAAAATCTATCATCTCTGCTTCAGACAATTAATTTTCTAGCAAATAAATGAATAAAATGCCTTCCATTTTCTTACACACATCATTTACATGTATAATTTTATTATATGTACAACTTTTGTGTAATCAAGAAAAATGCAAAAAAAAAATGTTTTCATTGAAAAAATATTGAATAATCTCTAAAAGCATTACTTGGAGACATTGAGAAGATAGTTCTTTCTCTGAATCACACTGGCAAAGACCAGTAATTACTCTATGTCTTATTGCACAAAATTCTATAAAGAAGATTTTCTATATTTCTAAAAATAAGATTTCAGAAATATATTAATATTTGAATGGCCACATTTAATACATTATCCCTCTGAGCATTTCTGAGTCCAGAAAATGAAAAAAAAAATAAAGACTGTTTCTTTTGTGTGTGTGTGTGATTTGGAACTCAAGGAACTGAATAGTGAAAATTATGAAAATCACACTTCTGAGACCACCCATAACCCTATGAAAGAAAAATTGCCCCCAGATCAAGCTAGCCTGAGTATATATACTAGTAATTTTTACTTATCAAACACAGATAAGGTCATATAGAACTCATTGTTATTTGTTTGTATATTTTGTTTGTTTTTGTGTTCTGCATTGTTTTTTGTTGTTGTTGTTGTTTATTCTGCATTGTTTTTAACTACAGCTAGTAATAGGAGCACCAGATTGTAAAATCTGTCACACCATTGGGCTAGGAGATAGTACCAATTGTCCCTTCTCTGTGTCTATCTCCTGCTACTACCTGGCCAATCACCATCAATAATCTAGTAAATACTCTTAGAAAACACTATTTGTTATCATTCTATTGCTGATTCAGTAAAACAAAAAGGTAAATAAAAATCTAATTAAGCACTCTGGTTGGAAGGAGGAAGTAAGAGGATCTTAACTTGCACCTTCTAAACAAATTTTTCACAAGAAATAGTTACAGGTCTATCCATGGGTCACTTGAAATGGAGGTGGGTCAAACAACAAAAAGAGGATGGATAGAGATTGTGATCTAAATACCTTTGTGTATGTCTCTATTTATACTATGCAGCATAATTAGGTCTTTGCTGTATATGCATTCGTTATGTCAGTTAATGGCTAGCCTAATGAAACAGCAACGTGATGAATTATGCATTTGTTCCCACTTTAGAAGTCTTCTCTACTTCTTGTTGTTTGAGGTCTTTAAAAATTAATTATCACAATAGGACGTTGATACATGGAGACTTGAGCAACTAAAATTTAGTTTTAAAGTTATTTTAAAATACTAAAATAGATTATAATATAAAATAAGTAAGGGAACTTGTACAACATATGTCAGAGTAACTAATTTTTATAGTTCCCCTCTCTGAAGCCATTTGAGATGAAGAAAAATAAGCAAATACAGGAAAAAAATAATGAAACTATAGAATACTTCCAAACCTATTGCTTCAAGTCCATGGATAAATCTCTTACAATAATTAAACTAATGGTGGCAAATAGTATTAAATTAAGTGAAAATGCTGGAAAGTGGTATACATCTCTTTTCATTGAGACTATGGGATAATGGGAAGAAATTAAGAGGGAAAAACTCAAAATGACCCTACTCAAAAAGTCAAACAAACAGAAGAAAACAAAATCCTGTTAGGGAGGATGAGGGCTCAAAATATGGGTGGAAACAAGGACACATAGCAAAATCCTTTACTTGGTTGGAGCTCTGTGGGAAAACGTCAAATAAGCCCAAAGATACTCCATGGTTCTGATATAGCTTCTAACCTGAAAGAGGAAAGGCATGCAGATGAGTCTCAATGAGATGAGAGATTTAAAACAAGAGCCTGGGAAAACAAAATGAGCTACTAATTAATGACCAGAATGATGAAAGCCAAGATTCTTCATGTCACTTGACCCCTCACTGGTATGTGCAATTCCATCAAAACAGAGGTAAGCCAAAGGAAAAAAATTGTCATCAATGTCAATATTATCACAATAAATAGTATTATCACTATTATTATATATATATATACCAACCATAACCTAGAGAGAGAGAAAAAAAAGAGAGTTAAGAATGTTTACTTATGCTGATTTTCAAACCTCTCAAGGGATGCAAATAGTATCAATGGAATAAGAATGTTATTAATGTCATAAAATTTTCAACAGGTATAAATAAAGTCAAATTGTGTCCCTTCCAATTTACTGGGGACAAGAGTAGAGAGGACGAAAGAATTAAAAACAGAGGTCAAAATTCAACAAATGGTAAAAAAAAGGAAAATAAGATAAAATTTATAAATGTCATTAAAGAAAGAATTCAGACATATGAATGAAATTTAGAATATATATATGTTAACATTTACATAAATCTTACACCTTATAGACTAAGCACTGGTATACATCTTGGGTTACAGCAGTGAACAAAACAAACCAAGTCCTTCACTCATAAAAATCTAAAAACCCAGACTGAATGAAAAGAGAGTAACCCAGATAGTTTATCAATAAAGTACTAGATAAAAGTGTATGAGGTAAATGAGAAAATAGGAAATAGCTGCAGTATTAATAACAGATAAACTTTAATCTAATGTAAATGTTCAGTTATATAAAGAATGTAACAATATTATGCTGAAAGATACAATCTACAATTACGTTTTGTTTTGTTTTTTTGCGATACGTGGACCTCTCACTGTTGTGGTCTCTCCCCTTGCGGAGCACAGGCTCCGGACGCACAGGCTCAGCCGCCATGGCCCACGGGCCCAGCCGCTCCGCAGCATGTGGGATCCTCCCAGACCGGGGCACGAACCCGTGTCCCCCGCATCGGCAGGTGGACTCTCAACCACTGTGCCACCAGGGAAGCCCTACAATTACGTTTTTAAGTGAACAAATTATGCAGTTAGAAAACCAAAGTCCAATCTAGATTTCCTTAAGTCGTAGCTTTGGTAAACCATTTAATCTCTCTACACCTCAATTTCCTCATTTGTAAAATGAGGATAATAATGGTGTTTATTTGACAGGTTTTGGGGTTGCACCTACAAAAGTACCTGACATGTAATATATTAAATGTAAATGCTTGGTAATAAATAACATTATTTAAATGTTCAAAGTAAAAACTGTAGAAAATATGTAAAAATGAAAATTGGGGCTTCCCTGGTGGTTCAGTGGTTGAGAGTCTGCCTGCCTATGCAGGGGACACGGGCTTGTGCCCCGGTCCAGGAAGATCCCCCATGCTGCGGAGTGGCTGGGCCCATGAGACACATCTGCTGAGCCTGTGTGTCTGGAGCCTGTGCTCTACAACAGGAGGCCACAACAGTGAGAGGCCTGTGTACCACAAAAAAAAAAAAAAAAAAGAAAGAAAGAAAATCACTGCATTGCAAAGGTATTGGTAGATCTAATATGCCTCATACTGCAAATAGGATGTTCTTTATTTTCAATAGTATCAAGAATATTTTAAAATTTGTAAACATATTTGACTCTGAAAAAAATCTCAAAAGTATAAAATAATCTTTAAATGCTACAAAATTTTATTAACCACACAGCAATAAACTGAAATTAAGTAACAAAAGTACTAACAACAACAAAATTGAAATATTTTTAAAGAAACCATTAGACCAAAGAAAAATCATATAACAATTACAGGAGTAACTGAAAAATAATAATGAAAATGGTACATATTTAAACCCTTGGGCCATAGCTAAACTGAACAATATCTATAGCTTAAAAATGTTATTGCAAAATAAGAAATATGAAATTCATGTATTAGTAAAAGAAAATTAATAAAATTGATAAGTAAATTCAAGAACAACGTCCTTGAATAAGAAAATATATAAATATGATATATAAATCAAGTCATTTTAATAAAGAAAAATGGAAAATCATAAATACATAAAATCGGCCATGACTTATAAGATAAAAATCACAGATATAAAGGATTTTTTATTATTCTAAATGTTGATTAACTGTATGCTTTTATGACTAAGAAGACATATCCTACCAGTAGCCTCTTTTGGCTGCTGGAGCAATATAATGATTAGAAATAGAAGCAGAGATTATTGACACTCATAATCTCAGTATCTTTTCTCTCATCCACTTAAGACATGCATCAAGGACATCATAGATGTTAGGCAATGTCTAGACCCACGCAAAATTCAAGCAAAGGAGTGTTCACAAAGATTTTTTAAACACCACTCTGTCCCATCATCATTATTATCAACAAGGGCTAAAATGTTGTTCACAAAAATGTTGGTAATGGTTATCACTGATGATGGGTGATTAAGTTTTTGACACATTGTTTTATTATACTAGATAAGTTTTTATTATCTTAATATTCAAAACCAAAAGTTTTTTTTTTAATTGAAAACCTAAGAAAATTCCTCTGAATGCAAACAAGAAACAACAAAATAGAAAGGAGTTATTATGGGCAGGCATTGCTCACACCTTCTTATTGTGGCTTGTATTTGCTACTATTCAGAGTACATATGGAAACTTTTGGATTTATTGGAATTTACAATAAGGTTTGCCAACATATGACATGAAAAATTTGCCCAGAATTTTTGTAAGACTCCCTTTTAGGAAAGATAGTTTCTGAATTAAGGTGATAAGTTCTTTTAGAACTAGGAGTTCATGGGAGGGTATAAGTTAGCAATGTAATATATAATACTAGTTGCATTTGCTATTATTAAACAATTTTTACATTAACGATATTAAATGCATTTGGTATCAGTAAATGAATTAATATCTGTACAAAGGAAAATTACTGAGCTTGTTGCCATATAGAGCAAGTCTGACCATTTTAACTTAACCAGTAGAAGTTTAGTCAAACAACTAGTTTGTGTGTGTGTATGTTGGAGAATTAGTTCTAGTAAAAAGCAAAGGGAAAACAGACTAACATCTGTTTAGTAAGTACGTAACATTATTATAGACACTTCTCACATATTTTACCTCATTTTGTCCTCCTAACACAGCTGTTAAATATTATAATTCCCACTTGATACATGATGAAACTGCAGCTCAGAGAGTTTTTGGCCAAAGCTATAAAGGCAGCAAGGAGCAAAGTCTGAATTCTAATCTAATGTTACTTTGTTACTGATTAGCAAATAACATTTTCTTTCTATTATACTACTACATTAATAGATTGAGCTAACTAATTTGATTTAATTGTTCAATGACTTTAGAGACTCCTCAGATCTTTTACAAATGATAGAGCTATTTATAGACACAACTAAAACAAGTAGCTCAACTTAGAAGATGTCCAATCCTCTTGGCAATATGAACTTTGACTTTGCTTTACAAAAGAGTGAGACTTTGCTCTGTAGGAGACAGAGGATGGCTAGAGCAAAATCCATTTGTGTCATCTGATTATAAGTATAGCAACCCATAAAAAAAAAGGTAGACTAAATTAACAGTGTGAACATCAATCTATGTTGATTAAAAGGTAGAATTTGAAGTCTAATTCTACTATACCTTTGTCTCAGGAGGACAAAGTCCTTTGTCTCAAAGGACTCAATACAATCTCTCAAAACAAGAATGTTGTACTGAAGAAACATTGAAAATGAGGTATAGATCTATAATCTATATTTATCATAGATCAAAATATTCAGCTCTCTTTGCCTTTGCCTAGAATCCCACGCATAATTCCAGTTATCTTTACTCCAGATGCTTGATGAACTGAGTGCTGTCAAAGAGTAAATGAGTCTTTAACATTTTTTTTCTGACAGATGGCCATAAGCATTAGTTCATCCCTCTGATTATGACTTTAAATATTTGAGGGTCACTATTACTTATACTTTTTACTGATTTCATAAAAATAAATTGATTTATCCTGCCAAAAAATTAAAACTTTTCCAAATTACATCTTACAACACTTAGAAGATAATATTTAACTTTATTTTTCATTTTCATTAAGTCTGGAAAGCAGAAGAAATGACAAAGGGATAATCCTAAGTAAATAATTGACCTCAAATACTTAAGACTGGAATACAAAGAATCTATCAGTAATTTTCTACTGACAAAATGTACACGACTAGTTTTTATGCATTGGCATAAAAAATTCAAAATGAGTTATCCACTTTCATGATACAAGCATACCTATTAAAAAATATTTCATGAAATCTTATGAGAATCATGAATAAAGAAACATATCTGTTCCCATTTATACTGTACGCTGCCTACCTTTGTCCTATTTGACCCTCATTTATTACTTTGTATTTTTTAGCTTTTGTGCTTTAAAATTAAGCTAATATAATAGCAATTCTGTTATGACTTCAAATGTTTTTCAATACTTCAATTTTCTTTGAATGTTTCAGTTCTCTCTCCAAGCCATTTACTCAAAATATTTTACTTGAGTTGTCATAAGTTAAGTTGCAGTTAATCTTAAAGTAAAAATTCTTTTTGGATTGAAGTTGAGTTGATAGAACTATAACTCACAGACACCTCTGTACAGCAAGCAAGTTTGTTTTCCTAAACATTTAACAATTTTAGAAGTTTCAAAGTTTAAAGAGAGAACCCATGTATCATTTCTTCAAAGTCACTCAAGTTTTCAACTTCAAGGACACGCCTATGCATATAACCAGTTTTCCTGAAGGAGTTAAAGTGATTAGCTAGTACAAAATGCATGCAGAATGACTGGGTAAATGATCTCTAAAATAGTGAGTATTAAATGGTTAAATCATAAATCTGAGGAGCCAGAGGCAGAAAGTATGTGAGACTGCAAAAGAATCATAGACAACACAGAACCAGCTTTCTCATCACCAGAAAGCTAGGAGCTTAGAAAACCCTCCTGTCACTCTTGTGTGCCTCAAAGGCAGTTGAACAATAAAAAGAGGCATAAAGGGTGAATAGAAAGTTACCCATGAAAATTTTAGATATGAAGAGGGTGCATAGACACATCAAAAGGAATTCAATGGCTGAGCTTGATATTTCTAGGCACTAAGAAGCTCAGATGGTTTAGTTTGACAGCGATTAAGTTACATTCAGTTAAAACAGTTATAACTGGAACTACAGAAATAAAATCAATACATATTTTGTGTTTAAATATGAACTTTGAAGAGTTTCAGAAAAAAGAGTATATAGTTCTCACCTATAAGGGTTGAATAATACAAGCAAAAGAGGCTGCTTATGAGAGCACTATGCTGCAAGAAATATTCTGTGACCTAAACCCACCCAGGAGGGTCTACTTTGAAAATCCTATATACAATTTTTGAATGAGGGAGAGGAACAGGAGTTTTCAAAGGGAAAAGAGTTAACTTGATAGCCTAGATAGAGCCAAAGCTGGAGACAGATAAGTGAACAAGGTTGAAGCACTTATGGAAAGTGAGCTGAAAGAGGAACTGAAAGCTCCAAGTCATGACATAATATGGGTGGGTTAAGCTAGGAATTTCTTTCTTTTTTTTTTTAAATTTATTTTATGGCTGCCTTGGGTCTTCGTTGCTGCACACAGGCTTTCTCTAGTTGTGGCAAGCGGGGGCTACTTTTCATTGTGGTGCACGGGCTTCTCATTGTGGTGTCTTCTCTTGTTGTGGAGCACAGGCTCTAGGTGTGGGCTTCAGTAGTTGTGGGATGCAGGCTTAGTAGTTGCGGCATGCAGGCTCTAGAGTGCAGACTCATTAGCTGTGGTGCACGGGCTTAGTTACTCCACGACATGTGGGATCTTCTCCGACCAAGGATCGAACCCCTGTCCCCTGCATTGGTAGGTGGATTCTTAACCACTGCACCACCAGAGAAGTCCCAAGCTAGGAATTTCAAGATCTAAGACTGAGAAGTCGTGGCGGGGGAGGGAGAGGTTTCTGGGGATTTCTTTTTATCAGGACATGGTGCAACCTTGTCTGGCCAAGGTAGACTCTTAAAAAGTAATCAGATTGGGTCAGTGAGAGAGTGCATGGGGGAAGATAGACTGCTTTAGAATTCTCTGCTTAATAGTATGACATATCCTAAGACGAGAAAGTAATAATATAGAACAACTCAAGTGAGAGTGACATAGACTATCAAAATAAATAAAAAGACAATGCAGAACCTAGACTACTTTAAAAAAGTAGATTAAAAACTAGACCATATATATATATATGGTATGGCAATGATATATATATCATTTAAATATGAGTTTCTCCAGTTGCTCAGAGAGGAAGAACTGTTTGTATATTCAAGAAACTCATTCTTTACTTGTAAGTTAACTAACCATTAAACTAGTGTTAATTTTTCTGATCACATAATGTGGTTCAGTCAAACAAAATTATTATATTTGTTGTCTTTAAAAAGTTCAGAATTAAATAAATGATTCAAATGTTTTCATATTTTTTTCATTCAACAATATTTAGCAAATATTTTGGGGCCCTTACTACAGGATTAGCCTTATTCTTAGCAAATATTTTGGGGCCCTTACTACAGAATTAGCCTTATCCTAAGTCCTGGACATAACACAATGAGCAGAAAAAGATAAAAATCATTTTCCTTCACAAAACTTACATTATAGTGAAGAAAGAGACATCATAAATGAATAAATACAATATACATTATGATAGACGAGAAGAAGTGAAATGGAGTAAGCTAAAGCAAGGAAAAGGATAAGGAGTATTGGGGGAGGGTAAATTTTAATTAGAAAACTCAAGGAAGTCCTCAGAGACACTGTGACATTGGTAAAAATACCTGATAAATGTGAAGGAATTAGCCAAGATGATTTTCGGTGACAGAGTTACTACTGGAAGTAAGTACAAAGACCCAGAAGAAGGAATATTCAGGTAATTTTCAGGAACAGAAAGGAGCCAGTGCATCTGGAGCAAAGTGATGCGGCTTTTTCTTTTTTTTTTTTTTCTTGCATGGAGTAATTGTTATTTGATTTCTTTTTTCCTTTTTACATCTTTATTGGAGTATAATTGTTTTACAATGTGGTAGTTTCTGCTTTAAAACAAAGAGAATCAGTTATACATATACATAAGTTCCCATATCTCTTTCCTCTTGCGTCTCCCTCCCTCCCACCCTCCTTATCCCACCCCTCTAGGTGGTCATAAACCACTGTGGTGATCTCCCTGTACTATGAGGCTGCTTCCCACTAGCTATCTATTTTACATTTGGTAGTGTATATATGTCCATGCCACTCTCTCACTTTGTCACATCTTACCCTTCCACCTCCCCATATCCTCAAGTCCATTCTCTAGTAGGTCTGTGTCTTTATTCCCGTCTTACCCCTAGGTTCTTCATGACCTTTTTTTTTTTTTTTTAGATTCCATATATATGTTAGCATACGGTATTTGTTTTTCTCTTTCTGACTTACTTCACTCTGTATGACAGACTCTAAGTCCATCCACCTCACTACAAATAACTCAATTTTGTTTCTTTTTATGGCTAATATTCCATTGTATATATGTGCCATATCTTCCTTATCCATTCATCTGATGATGGACACTTAGGTTGTTTCCATCTCCTGGCTATTGTAAATAGAGCTGCAATGAACGTTTTGGTACATGATTCTTTTTGAATTATGGTTTTCTCAGGGTATATGCCCAGTAGTGGGATTGCTGGGTAGTATGGTAGTTCTATTTTTAGTTTTTTAAGGAACCTCCATACTGTTCTCCATAGTGGCTGTATCAAGTTACATTCGCACCAACAGTGCAAGAGTGTTCCGTTTCCTCCACACCCTCTCCAGCATTTATTGTTTCTAGATTATTTGATGATGGCCATTCTGACCGGTGTGAGATGATATCTCATTGTAGTTTTGATTTGCATTTCTCTAATGATTAATGATGTTGAGCATTCTTTCATGTGTTTGTTGGCAGTCTGTATATCTTCTTTGGAGAAATGTCTATTTAGGTCTTCCACACATATTTGGATTGTGTTGTTTGTTTTTTTGTTATTGAGCTGCATGAGCTGCTTGTAAATTTTGGAGATTAATCTTTTTTCTGTTGCTTCATTTGCAAGTATTTTCTCCCATTCTGTGGGTTGTCTTTTCATTTAGTTTATGGTTTCCTTTGAGGGTTGTCTTTGGTCTTGTTTATGGTTTCCTTTGCTGTGCAAAAGCTTTGAAGTTTCATTAGGTCCCATTTGTTTATTTTTGTTTTTATTTCCATTTCTCTAGGAGGTGGGTCAAAAAGGACCTTGCTTTGATTTACACCATAGAGTGTTCTGCCTATGTTTTCCTCTAAGAGTTTGATAGTGTCTGGCTTTACATTTAGGTCTTTAATCCATGTTGAGTTTATTTTTGTGTATGGTGTTAGGGAGTGTTCTAATTTCATACTTTTACACGTACCTGTCCAGTTTTCCCAGCACCACCTATTGAAGAGGCTGCCTTTTCTCCACTGTATATTCTTGCCTCCTTTATCAAAGATAAGGTGACCATATGTGCGTGTGTTTATCTCTGGGTTTTCTATCCTGTTTCTTGATATCAATTATAGGAAAAGATGTGTAAAAAATACAAACACATGGAGGGTACACAGTACACTACTTAATAACCAAGAGATCACTGAAGAGGTCGAAGAGAATATCAAAAAATACCTAGAAACAAATGACAATGAAAACACGACAACCCAAAACCTATGGGATGCAGCAAAAGTAGCTCTAAGGGTGAAATTTATAGCAATATAATCGTACCTTAAGAAACAGGAAACATCTCAAATAAACAACCAAACCTTGCACCTAAAGCAATTAGAGAAAGAAGAACAAAAAGAACCCCAAAGTTAGCAGAAGGAAAGAAATCATAAAGATCTGATCAGAAATAAATGAAAATGAAATGAAGGAAATGATAGCAAAGATCAATTAAAAATAAATGCTTGTTCTTTGAAAAAATAAACAAAATTGAGAAACCATTAGCCAGACTCATCAAGATGTGTCTTTACAGGCAATGAAATGATACATTTGTACAGAACAGATACAACTGATATCTGAAAAGAAGATTCTGGTGCACAGCCTGGAAGAATAAGTAATTGGCCTACTGATAAGATGCAACCTCAGACAGATGTCTTTTCTTATCTGTTTTGATATAAAAGGACTCATGATATAAATTTTTCTCCTGTTTTTAAATGGAACATGTGAGTGCATAAACAATGTGGAGAGGAATAATACTAGAGGTTTCTAAACTCAGAATTTCCCATATGTCTTCTCACATCCAAGAGATAAAACAAGTGTGAAAAATGTTTAGAACAAAGACAGATTTACATTTCAAATTACTTTTAAAAAATCCAGCAGATTTTAGCAAAATATGACCACCAGAATGAATGCTCATTTCTGGTCTACTTCATTATTATTATTTCCATGACATAGAAACACCAGAATGACCATATCCATGAGCTCAATTCTCCATATATTTGATCTATGGTATTTTGGTATATTTTATTTCAAACTGTACCACATCTGAAACATTATCAACAATTTTAACAGGCCTAAATTTTACCTCACATCTGTCAGTCCATAAAATTTTTGTTCTTCATGCTGAGAAATTTTGAGAGAGATATTCTAATAATTTTCAACACAGAATATATTCAGTTAGCATCATATATGATTCACCCTGGAGGAAAGAAAGGATGACTTTTTCTATAGCTGCCATTCATTTTTCCCCCAAATAAATAGTGAATTCCCTTTTTGGAAATTAGAAATTAGTAGGAATACATTAAATTGGTTTCTAATTTTAAATTACCTACTTTTTTTTACTTCTCTTCCCCAATTTTCCAACATAATTTGCAAATGCTTACAAATAGTATAAACCATGTATGAAATCCTTTCTACGATTTCCATGAGTCCAATTTTCTTCCTCCATATAAAAGTTCAATTTTTCCTTTTCTATAGACTCTAAGACAATATTGATCAGATGTATTGCAATTGGTTTTTAAGTATTTGACCTAAATGTACAAATATTTTTTAAAGTGTGCTTTAAATTATTAAAATGATTTCTTCATTTAAATCATTTCAAAAGAAATCCAATGCTCACAGTACTTTCCTGATTACACTTACCCAATAAATGTAACAAATAGACTAATGAAATTTGTAAAACCAACAATTTATTTTGCCATACTGTGAGAAACCACAGAGAGAACCAGAGGAAGTATAGTCTGTTTATGAACCTTAGTTCACTCTATCACAAGGGATTACTTGCAATGGATGAAAAGGAGGAACATTTAGTTATAAAATTAGAGATTTCTTTTTCATTTAGGAGATCATTAAAGAAAGGGAAGACATTTTGTTCCTAGAAAGATTAATAGGTGTTTCAGCACCACTCTCCACATCCTCACCTAGTTTGTGAACACTTATTTCTAACTTTTCAAGATATCCTGAAATCTCTGTAGCTGCACTACCAGTGAAGGAGGATTTACTTAGCTTGAGCTCACATAGAGTATATCTAGTATTTTGACCTTAGATTCCAGGAAGATACTTGCCTATATTAAAAAAAAAAAAAAAAACTTGATAAATTACCAGAAGAAGGAAAGGCA
Source organism: Hyperoodon ampullatus (assembly GCF_949752795.1). Taxonomy (NCBI): domain Eukaryota; kingdom Metazoa; phylum Chordata; class Mammalia; order Artiodactyla; family Ziphiidae; genus Hyperoodon; species Hyperoodon ampullatus. Next base: position 115,724,588 of record NC_136920.1, read on the forward strand.
TCTTTGTAATCACTTGCTCAAAAGTACCCACCTCCAAAGTGTAATTGGCTCCTGAACGTTTATATTATACATATCTTAATTAGTACTGATTGGCAATGTACAACTAATTTTTGTCATCTACCTTCATTTTTAGAAATAGCAAAATGATTTTGTCAACTGGTTTTATTCTGTTGTACTTATTATGATTGTGAGAGTTCAAAAATAATAACAACCACCTGACATACAGTAGATGCCCCATAAATATTGCTCAAATGAATGAAATAAATGAATGAGCCTCCATTCTAATGAAAAATGCTTTTTTAAAGATCTTTACTGGAGTATAATTGCTTTACAAAGTTGTGTTAGTTTCTGCTGTATAATAGTGAATCAGCTATATGTATACATATATCCCCATATCCCCTCCCTCTTGTTTCTCCCTCCCACCCTCCCTATCCACCCCTCTAGGTGTTCACAAAGCATGAGCTGATCTCCCTGTGCTATGCAGCTGCTTCCCACTAGCTCTCTATTTTACATTTAGTAGTGTATATATGTCAATGCTACTCTCTCACTTCATCCCAGCTTACCCTCTCCCTTCCCTGTTTCCTCAAATCCGTTCTCTAGGTCTGCATCTTTATTCCTGCCCCTAGGTTTATCAGAACCATTTTTCTTTTTATTTTTTTTAGATTCAAAATATATGTATTAGCATATAGTATTTGTTTTATTTGTTTTTCTCTTTCTGACTTACTTCACTCTGTATGACAGACTCTAGATCCATCCACCTCACTACCCAAATGCTTTTTTGAGTTTATAACTGAGAGATTCTAATTGCTCCTCTGGAAGCACATACTGAAAGAAAGCACATATCAGCAGATCCTTTGTTACAAGACTCTAAAGCACATTTTAACTTTCCCTCAGCTTCCTTTATCTCTCCAGAGGCTTTCTTTCCAAAACCTTTACTAAAACCTTGCCTTTTGCTTTATCTGCCTTGTCTAATCCAATTTATCAGTTTCTTCTTTTCTCTAATGTTCCAGCATTATGACTCAAAATTAACCTCTGCTGATACTAAATTATCAACATTATGGAGAAAGCGTAAAGATGTAAAACCACATATAGTATATTAAAATTTTACCTACCAGCTTAATCACAATCAGAGAGGCTTTAATCTTGACTACTATATAGGAATTAAAATCCTTTTAGTTTTTCTAAAGAAACTTTAAAAATTCATTCTATCTTCCCACAACCTGACTGCCTCATATGGGCCATCTCTCTTTTTTTTTTGGGGGGGGGGTACGCGGGCCTCTCACTGTTGTGGCCTCTCCCGTTGCGGAGCACAGGCTCCAGAGGCGCAGGCTCAGCGACCATGGCTCACGGCCGCTCCGCGGCGTATGGGATCCTCCCAGACCGGGGCATGAACCCGTATCCCCTGCATCGGCAGGCGGACTCTGAACCACTGCGCCACCAGGGAGGCCCTGGGCCATCTCTTTTAACAGGTGTGTTCTCAGGGAACACAAACTAATTTCAATTTAACCAGACATAATTAAAATGGCAATTACTCCCTCCCTCCTCCTAATATAGAATGTATTTTTAATTGATTTTGGATTGTCAGTGCCACTCATTTTCCCTTGAGCAGATAATACGAAGATAAGTTTATATGGTAACATAGGAAAGGAAGTATGTGTTTAATATTTAAACTTCATCTGAATTATTTGCAAAAAGTTGACTTTTCTTTCTGTTTGTTCACCATGGCACAGATTTTCTCTTACACCTACCAGAAAGCAACTCCCAACTATGAAATAAAGAAAGCAGTTTGACTAGTACTCAACTTTAAAAATAAGACTTAGACATCATGGCATCTACCTAGTTCTCAGATCACCTGCTCTGGAGGAAGGCGTGCCTGCAGGACACTCAAGTAACCTTTTATAGATGCCCTTATGGCAAAAAAAAAAAAAAAAAAACTATGGCTTCCTGAAAATAACACCTTGCCAGGTGTGTGAGTGAGCCACTTTCGAAGTGTATCCTCCAGCTTTACTCATCCTTTCAGATGGCAGCAGCCCTAACTGTCCTCTTAACTACAATTTCATAAGAAACCCTGAGCCCAAAACACTAGATTAATCGACTCCCAAATTCCTGACTGACAGAAACATTTATGTGAGATATAAATGTTACCAATTAAGCTGCTAAGATCTGAGGTAACACAGCCATTAATATCTAGTGAAGGTTTTGTTTGAGTTAGAATAACCACTCTGATATCCATCGTGAGATATCCTTCTGCACTTTAACTGTACTGATGTGGGAAATATATGTGAATATGAGTATTCCTGCCAGTAAGGGGACTACGTTTGCTGTATACCCTTCCTCACTGTTTTGACCATTCCAAGAGAGCAACTTCAGACAAATATGTATCTCTACCATTTTTATGCTGTTATATTGCTCCCATTAATATAATTTTGAATCACTTATTTCAAAAGACCCATAAAAAGAGATACCCAAGGAATTCTGTCATTTATAGATTATGCCAGAAGCATATTCCCAAAAACTGTTGTAAAGATATCAAGAAAATTTATACAGAACTTTATTCCTGGGGAGAATGCCGCATAGGAAACAGGAACAGCTCACCAGATATGAGGAAAATCCTTTATGTTCAATCTAATAAATCCCCATATTCTTTTAGACAGGAACCTCTGGTCATTACATTTTCTTCTTCAGAGAGCTCCACCGTGTGGCCCTGAAGAGAGAAAATAAATCAGTTAACTCAAGGGGTACTTAATCTCTTTTTTAGGTCAGGAAACTCAGGGAGGAGATTAGAATTCATGGTAATTTCATTGAAGAGATCTTGACAATATAAATTTGTAATTTCCTGAGGATGTTGTCATTTATAGCTATTGTTAGATGAAAATAACTAAGCTAACTAATAAAGGGTGGTAATTATAAAAAAAAATCCTAATTTCAAAGGCAAAACATTAGCTTCATTAAATCTTTTATTTCAGGTACTATTCAAGCAATAATTATAGATAAAATAATCTCAGTTGACAAATTTTCTTCGGCCACTAATTTACCACCCCTCCACCAACCTCACCAGAGGAAACCTGGTGTCACCTCTTTCCTTGTGAACTTAGGTTCAATTTTGAGTCCATGGAAAGGAAAAACAAAGAAAATAATAGGAGAATGTTGGCTCTTTCAGGAGAAATATCTACATTTATTAGAACATACGCAGCTAATGAGGGTGGCAAGCAGGTGCTAAGCTCACAGAGAAGCTCAGATCAGTAACAACATGAAAGGAGATAAGAAAGACCTGAAAGAGTCAGCATTTTTCTCGGCCCTTCTTCCAGAGGTTAAACTGACGGATGTGAGACGCGTGGTCATTTTCACAGCAGGCGGCACTTGCCAGTTATTCTCCTGTTACTGACTCCATGAATCAACTTAATGAGAGGAGGGTAGAGTTTAGAATTTCATTAAATGCCACTGCACAGCACTTTTGAACATGCCTTATTACCCATTTAAACCATGCTGAGACTCACGTCCTCTCTTTCCTTTTTCCCCTCCCAAAGGAGAATAAGAATACACCCCCGTTTTGCCACTGTTTTAATCCTTCTGCTATTTACTCTTTTACTATTCAGTCATTTTGATATCCATAATCATTTTATGCTTCTCTCATCCCCTAATGAATCTATTACCCAGAAAGCAAGAGACTCATAAAGACAAAGAATTTTGCTACTTTACATGTGTAAGTTTCATTCAACAGCATTCTCATTTGGGGGGGAAAAAAAACCTACTTTTACTTATTAGCAAACCAGCAATGTTTTAACCTACTTCCCATCACTAATACTGCTTTGCTTTTGAAAAAAATGCTAATATCCAATGAAATTAAACCAAGCCAGCCTTTCTTTTAAGATTTTTTTTCCTTTCACTCATGAAATGCATAATACTAAAGCTGATTGCCTGGCTGACTCCATTATTAGATAACCCCAAAATGTCAAATGGTACTGTTTAAACTAGGTGAGCAAAGCAGAATTACTAGTCCCACACAGGAGAGTTGTGAACCATTATAAAATCAGTGAAGAGAAGCTTATAGGAATTTCACAGTTTGAAATTAATAATCGGGTTTTAGCTCTTGTATTTCTTTTTCACTACTTTCTATTTGGGTACTGGAAGCCAAAACATTCAAAAGGAACAATTAAACTCTCTTGACATCATGAACCTTCTTTCCTGCAGTTGGGTCAAGACACTGTGGGCACTTAGATGGCCCAATGTAGGTCATTTAAAATATAATCAGCTTCCCATTGTTTTCTTATGAGAGATAGTGAGTACTCAAAATTCATCACCATTGTTACTTGGTTGGGTTTTTGTCCATTTATTTTTGGTTGTTTTTAAATCCTATTCATGTACATTTCCATTCTTACTAATTTCACATGGATAATGAAAGTGGGTTCTGTTCTTTCTATTCACTTATGATTAGGGCAGAACTCATGTAAACCTAGAATCTCACCATTCATGCTATACTACTACTGAGATTTTGGGAATTTTTCAAAGAAAATAAATTGTTCTAATCAGATGCTGCTCATTCAAAAGAGTAATGTTTCATCAGACATGCTCTATTCCAGGTGGTTCTAAAAATGTCTGCACTGTAACTGGCCCAGCTAATAATAAAAAGTAAATTAGAAAAGTAAGTTTTAAGAGTTTAATGAATCTGCAACCATGAGTAAGTGCAATTTTGTACCTAAAATAGTTTCCTAAATAATAGAAATTCTTAGGGTGGAAAAGAAAAATCTGGCAAGATAAGAAGCCTTAAAAACGTGACTCCAAAGTAACTATAAATTTTCCAAGGAAGCTGTTCCGTAGTCATTTGCCTTTTGGCGATGCTCCCATATAGTGAACATCCTTTCAGAGTTCCAAAATGAAGGGACATTGTAACGTGAATTTTGGCATTTTATATTCTAGGTATGAAATAACTGATTTTCTGGAGAAACTAAAAAGGGAGGGGGACAGGGAGAGGTCCAGTCCAAATATCCCCCTGTCTGGAAAATTTCCAAATATCTCTACTCAGTGATAGTTTCTCCCTTCTCTGGGCCTCCTTAGCACTTTTTCTCACAGACCTCTTAAAAGGTATTCTGAATGCTATAGGGCTAGTAATATATGTCTTTGCTTTCCCCACTAGATAGATGCTCAACTCTTTAAGTACAGGAATTGGTATTAGTCATTTTTATATTTCCAGAGCCTGATTCAGTATCTGGCACTCATTAAATTCAACAGCAACAAATACATATATCACCTATCATGAATTCATAATCTAGCAGAAATTTCTGGAACCTGTTTTACTTTTTCCGACTCCACAAAAGCAAGTATTAATTTGCACATTATTCTAGGACATTTTTTTTCTTTAATTATTGTCTTAAGAGAGTTAACTTTATCAAAGAATGAACTTAAGTGGCAAAGTAATAAAATAACTAGACTAAAAAAATCAAGGGATCTGTTCACGATGAGGGTAAACTTTTCTCCTATATCTAAAGTATTAATTCTGCTGAAACTAAAAATATTCAGCATGTGTATATATCCTTTATCAATATTAGAAACATATCAAATTTTATTTCCATATGATATACAAGAAGAATTACCAATAGATTCCTGAGTTCTGGTTCATAATCCCAGCGTTATGAACTAGATTTAAGAGCCTAAATTAAATTATATATCTTTCTTTCTAATACATATATTACAAATGATTCAAGGTACATGGAAGTGATTTGAAAATTGTAAAGTACCACACCACTGGGCCCCCAAAATAGAATAGAAGAGCTAAATTTTAAGTCCTTGAAACTAGACATGAATGATAAAATTTCAGATACCAAATTCCAGGGAATAATCAGCTATAAAATTTGATCTATCATTTCAATTCATTTCACATGTATTGCTATAGATCTTTCACTGAATATACAGCATATTGACCTGAGCTACTGCACTTGTTAGCCCTTGTTTTTCATGAAATAAATGGCTTACATTCTAGAAACCATTGAAACATCTCTGGGGAAATCATACAAGATCCCAACTGTGAGGGAAAATAATCTATACATGATGTAAAGAAGAATAAATACTGTTAATTATGGGTCAGGTAAGATTGGTAGTAAGTTAGAAATCATCATCAGTATACAATAAGGTATATATGGTATATTTTTAATTACAAATGAAAAACAAGTCTCAATATTTTGTCAATCAGTGGCTTCCTAATCAATAGAAGTGTGTTCACTTGCTTTGTTAAGTTGAAAGCTGGTGGAATTTTTTTAAATGAATCAAAAAATGTAGAGTGTGTTTTTTTTTCTGAGGACTAAAACCAGAATAGAAAGGATACAATGTAATTTCTTAAAGTACATTTATCCAAAATTTGTAATTTTAACAATTTAAAAACCCATATGTCGAAGGAAAAAGTTAAAAGATGTAGAAAAATTTACAGAGATGTTTTCTGAGTTGTTTATTTTAAGTTTGAAAAATATTTCACTATGCACCCAGTGGTATATAAGTTCATTTTTTACTTATTGTTTTTGTGATAATTTAATATTCTAGAAAAAAAATCTAGCTTTTCCTGTGGTTGGAGTAACTTGATTGTGTTCCTATAGCAACAACCTAAAAACACAAGGCAGGACATGAGTTCAGTTAATAATTCCTCCTCTCCTGTACCTCAGTGGGGAAAAAGGATGAAAAATTAATACACATGCTTTCTGATCAGTAAAGACCAGTCATTTAATGCTACTTTATATTAAAACTTTCTAAGAGATTGTTAGATAGGCCTAGAATTTTCAGGTTAATATGTGGTCTTTTTCAATAAACATAGTTTTCATTCTTATTATTTTGAAGTAAAACTGGGATGCTTAAATTTCTTTGGATGTTTAACTTGATGGTTGTATTAAAGTTATTTTCTAATACAGATATCATGTATACTCCTAATTGTGTAATGTGTTGCCTATATAAGATTATATGTCATCTCTATATAATTGTATATATAAAGCCTGTATGTGTAAGCTTTTTTTATATAAACATATTGAGTGCATTTTATATTTGGTTACATTAATGTGCATACATGTTATTCTGTAATTATATGTTTTTAGAATGTGTCATACTGTCTTGCTCATTACCACCACTCTTAACGTTTACACTTCATAGCTCTACTTCTTCTCTTACCATTTTCTCTTTATACTCACTCCAGTCAAGTTTTGACCCTATTATCTCACTGAATGTGCTCTCTGCAAGATCACCTTACATTTGTGTATTTAACCATTGATTATCCTTTCTTTCTTATAATGCTTAATTCATTTGCCTTCAAGAGCCTCCGTACTTGTTGTTCTTATTGTTACTTTATCTTCTTTATGGCCATTCCTTTTTAGTGTCCTTTGTAGAAAACTTCACCTTGCCCTGGTCAATAAGTGTTGGCATTCCCCAGAGTTTGGCCCTTGGACCCAGTCAATTTTTTATCTGTCTTTTCTCTCCAGATGTTCTCATCCATTCCTTCTGGCTTTAAATATTACCTATGGTTTGATAACCCATAGTTTATAAACTTCCTGCCCTGACCTCTTCCCTGAACTTTAGACTTAGATAAGAAAAATATTTACATGGCATTTCCATTTGGTTTCTAAAGGCGTCTCAAACTCAAGATGCCCCAAACTGAATTGTCTTTGTCCTGTGTCTCAAATTTTAGTAAGTGACATGATCATTTATCACTCCCTCTCTTGTCTCTTCTAATTCACATTCAGTACCCTGACACATCTTCTTGGCTCTCCTTTCTCACTAAACCCACATATGACTAAATACTGCCAAAGTTTCAGGCATATTGTTATCTAATTTCAGTACAAAGCACATTAGCTTTGTGGAACAATTGTGTAGAATTACCACTTGAGGACTGACCTAGATCACAATAGTAAGGACATATATAAAATTATAGCAGCATGGACTAATCTCTTGGAGGCAGGAGTTACTGGAAATTGCCATCTTCTCTCTCCCCTTAGTCCCCTATCTTGCTATCTTATAATACTTGTGAAGGAAATAATAAATGAGTGGCATAAATCTTAGAAATATTCAACAAAGTAGTCCAATAGTATGTACATACTCTTCATATTTTAAAAAGTACTATCCCAATCGTTATTTCATTTGACCCAGAAAACAGCCTTAAAAAACCATTGGCTATGTAGGACTATGATATTTTTAAAGATGAGAAATTTTTGTACAATTGAGATAGAAAATTATTTTCTAAATTCACAACCAAGAAATTACTCAAATATGGCCACCAAGTCATGTTTCTGATGTTAAAACCTTAACTACTGATGCATATGAAAGGTGGTAGCACACCAAGACAGACAGAATCCTTATTGCCATATTTTATATTGGTGCTGCCTATTTATTTTCCCCTCCTCTCCAGGTTTTTCTGTGTCATACAGCCATAACAGCATCATATCTACTCTCTGCTTCAGGCTTTCTAACACACTGATATCCTCCCCTGGAATACTCTTTCCTATCCTCTTTGCCAGAAAAACTCCTTATCATCTGCCATGTCCCAATTAATCAGTAAGTAAATTGTCACTTACTCTAGAAAGAGACACTCTGGAAAATACAAGTTACTTTTTTATGTGGTCTCATAGTACACAATATTCAAACAATAGTCAAAACAGTGTGTTTTAACTGCATATCTTTCCCACTGGAATCATAAGTTCAACAGTGGCAGGGCCAAGTTTGCAGCTGACTTGGTAGACACCATAGCCTTGAGTTCAGAAAAGGTTTATTAAAAATAAAGGAATGATGAGTGGGCACAATAATTTGAACACCAAACCTCAATCTAGTATACCCAGATCATATATCTATCCATAATACTTCATAAAACAACTGGTTTTATCTCTGACATGTTAAAAGCTTGGAAGTCATTAATCTAATCTTGCATAGGAAAAAGCCAAAAACCTGAAAATCAATAACTTTCTCCCAGCCCACCATAGAACTTAGATTTCAAGGCAAAACAATACTCTGAATTCTGGATAAGCAAGTCTAGAGAGTCACAGCCAAAATTCATGTTAGCTGGAGTAAAGCTGCTAGAGCCATGAACTGGAAGAAAGAACTTAAATGATAATTAAGATGAAATGATGGAGGTGGACTGTGGACAAACTTAAGAGTGAGAAACTCCTGGGTGCTGCAGTCTTAGAGTGGCTTCACACCTTGTAGATTTTACCTTTATGAATCCAGAAGTTTCTCACAATTAAGAGCCAAGAGAGATCCCCCTGTGGCACTGGCAGGGAAAGGAGAAAAGAAGCCATTGTGAAATACAGCATACTACTCTCTATAACAAAGTTCGATTCTCCAGGGAACAAGACTTCATCAGAGCCTCATCCCATCTAGGGAAAGGACACTTCTCTGACTCCAGCTCCCTCTGTCCTTCCTGTTTCACTCAAGGGGAAAAACACAGCTAAGAAATACCTGTGAAAGTCATAGCCCAGGGATAAAGGCCCATGAAAGCATGGAGATTTAATCACTGAGAGTATATAATGCTTCCCTTTGCCACACATTACCATTACACCAATAATAACAGTAGATTATAGCTAAAAGAGCTTCAGGATAGACTCTCTCTGCGGAGGAGTACTTAGGGATGATGGAAGTCTAGGAGGAAAACAAGCAAAAGAGTAATGAGAGATTTTTGGCCTTTGATGCCTACAGCTACAGCAAATATGACACATGGCCAAACTCCTAGCCAAATTTTAAAAAAATCTTGAACTGACGTCCTATTTAGCTTAATTCCTATTAACTGATAGAACATATTCAGGAGAAAGTGTATGCTGGCTTGATCTGCAGCACAAAGGAAAGAAAATTCAAATTAAAAGAACCAGTTTAGATGCCTACCAAAGTTCTGAGAATCACTAGATAAACTACTTGTGATGAAGGTTCTAAAACCTGGGTTCACTTCCACATGAGAACCACAAGCATCTCATTAACTTGCACAGTCCTTGCAAGATCGTTAAGCAGATTACTTCCATCAGTATGGAGCCAAGAGCAGAGATTAAAGTCACCTTTGCAGATGTTTAAGTCAAATATTTTAATAAATTGATTATTAGTTGCTAAGCAGAAAGGAACTTTAAATATAAAATCTCTGACAGGTTAAAAGTAGAGACAGAGAAAGATATACCATGATCATACTATTCAAAAGAAAGCTGGATTAGATGCATGAATTTCAGAAGAATAGTTTTTAGAACAAGGAATACTACCAAAAATAAAGAGTGGCACTACATAATGGTTAAAAGGTCAATTATCAGGACATAAAAATTTTAAACATTTATGCACCTAACAGATCATCAAAGTAAATGAGAAAAATGATACAATGGAAAAGAGAAATAGAAAAGTGAACAATTATAATACAATATTTCAAGAAGCCTCTGTCAATGATTAATAGATTAAGAAGGCAGAAAATTCAGGGAAGATATAGTTGACCTGAAAAATCACTATCCATCATTTTGATCTAATTGACAGAGAATTATCCATCCAATAACAGCAGAATACACATTCTTCCCTATCTCACATGAACCACTCACCAAGATGGACATTATTCTGGCCTTTAAAATGCTTGTTAACAAATTTAAAAAAAAATAGAAATCATACAAAAAATGTTCTCAGACCACAGTGGAATTAAACTAGAAATAAATAATAGAAATATGGCTAGAAAATTGCTATATATTTGGAAAGTATACAACACACTTTTAAATAACCCATGATTCAAAGAAGTCTCAAGAGTAATTTTAAAATATTTTAACTAAATGAAAATAAAAGCAAAAATAGCAACATTTTTTAGATACAGTGAAATCAGTCTTTAGAGGAAATTTTATGGCATTAGATGTGCATATTAGAAAAGAAAGATCTAAAATCAATAATCTAAGCTTCCACCTTAAGAAATTAGATTTTTAAAAAGTGAAATTTAAGCCTAAAAGAAGCAGAAGAAAAAGAAATAATAAAAATTAGAAGATAAATTAATGACACTGAAAACAAGTAAACAATAATTACTTCAGTGATACAAAACTGATTCAACATTTGCAATTCAAACAATTATAACCCACCAAATTAACAAGTTAAAAAGAGAAGTCATATGGTTATATCAACTGATGCAGAAAAGGCATTTGAGATAATCCAGCACTCATTCATGATAAAAATTCTCAGTAAACTACAAATACAGGAGAGCAGCCTCTTTTTCATAAAGAATACCTACACAAAAGCCTGAATGTTTATAGCATTTTTATTCATAATCATCCAAAACTCAAGGAACTAAGATGCCCTTTAATAGGAGAATGGACAAATAAGTATATCCATACAATGGGATATTATTCAGAAATGAAAAGAAATAAACAAACTAAAGAGAAAAGCCACAAAAAAGAGATAAATAAAGCTTAGATGCATATTGCTAAATTCAAGAAGCCAATGTGGAAAGGCTAAAAACAAGTATGCAATTGTCCATTAAGAGAAAGCTAAGACAACAGAGATGAGGAAGGGGACAAGTTCAATAGGTGAAACACAGGGAAATTTTTAGGGCAGAGAGAATATTCTGTATTATACTGTAATTGTGAATATATGATACTACACAACTTCAAAAGCCATAAAACCTTGCACCACAAAGAGTGAATCAATATACACAAATTTAAAAATTAATTTTGGAAGACACAGACTGTCAGGATAAAAAGCAATGACAGAAACAGTCTAACTGTTACAAATATATGAAACAATCTCGCCAAAAGGATGATGAATAAGGTGTTGATCTAACTAAAGGAAAATAGTGGAGTCTAAAGTGAAGACTAAAGGCAAAAGGAGAAAAACATCAGCACTGTACTCCAGTTGTTAAACTTATTTCCCATGTGATATGGAAACAATTCTGATACTCCTATATATTTATACTGAAATTGAATAGTTAAGAAAATGTTAGTAGATGGTGGGAAATAGATTTCTCACTATTTGTAAAGAAGGTTATGGATAAGCAACAACAAAAGACTCAAATGATCCGTGTGGTACTGGGTTAGACTTGGAGCCATCAGTATGAACCTGTGCTCATCTTAATACATATTACATGTGGAAATCTTTATAAATATGTACATATACCAGGGCCCCTTAGGTAAATGGATAATTCTAGGACTGGGGCAGGAAATATACAGGATGAGCCTGGAGTTTCTTACAGTGCCAGAAAGTAAAGATGTACTGCACTAAAACACAATGATGTGGTATATCAAAAAGACACAAGAGACACTGGAAAGAGCTTTTAATTCCATGGCTGGAGCAATCTGAGCAACAAAATAAATAAAGTAGTATTGGATTATAAATCAAAGTATAAAATAAATGTCTATAGGTCAATGTATTATATACATAAATGATGTAATAAATAATAAAGGGAGTTATGGTTTTCTCCTGGTATATGCTGAGGAGTGGGATTGCTGGGTCATATCGTAGTTCTATTTTTAGTTTTTTGAGGAACCATCATACTGTTCTTCATAGTGGCTGTACCAATTTACATTCACAGCAACAGTGTAGGAGGTTTCCCGTTTCTCCACATACTCTCCAGAATTTACTGTTTGTAGATTTTTTGATGATGGCCATTCTGACTGGTGTGATGTGATACCACATTGTAGTTTTGATTTGCATTTCTCTAAAAATTAGTGATGTTGACCATCTTTTCATGTGTCTCTTGGCCATCTGCATGTTTTCTTTGGAGAAATGTCTATTTCGGTCTTCAGCCCATTTTTGGATTGGGTTGTTTGTTTTTTGATATTAAGCTGCATGAGCTGTTTGTACATTTTGGAGATTAATCCCTTGTCAGTTGCTTCATGTGCAAATATTTTTTGTTTTGTTTATGGTTTCATTTGCTTTTTTGTTTTGTTTATGGTTTCATTTGCTGTGCAAAAACTTTTAAGTTTAATTAGGTCCCTTTTTTTTATTTTTGTTTTTATTTTCATTACTCTAGGAACTGAGTCAAAAAAGATCTTGCTGTGATTTATGTCCAAGAGTGTTCTGCTTATGTTTTCTTCTAAGAGTTTTATAGTGTCCAGCCTTACATTTAGGACTTTAATCCATTTTGAGTTTATTTTTGTGTATAGTGTTAGGGAGTGTTCTAATTTCATTCTTTTACATGTAGTTGTCCAGTTTTCCCAGCATCACTTATTAAAGAAACTGTCATTTCTCCATTGTATATTCTTCCCTCCTTTGTCATAGATTAAGTGACCACAGGTGTTTCGGTTTATCTCTGGTCTTTCTATCCTGTTCCATTGATCTATATTTCTGTTTTGTGCCAGTACCATACTGTCTTGATTACTGTAGCTTTGTAGTATAGTCCAATGTCAAGGAGCCTGATTCCTCCAGCTCTGTTTTTCTTTCTCAAGATTGTTTTGGCTATTCAGGGTCTTTTGTGTTTCCATACAAATAGTAAAACTTTTTGTTCTAATTCTGTGAAAAATAACATTGGTAGTTTGATAGGGATTGCATTGAATCTGTAGATTGCTTTGGTACAATATTGTACATATACATATTGTACATATATATAATTTTCACAATATTGATACTTCTAATCCAAGAACATGGTATGTCTCTCCATCTGTTTGTGTTATCTTTGATTTCTTTCATCAGTATCCTATAGTTTTCTGAGTACAGGTCTTTTGTTTCTTTCGGCAGGTTTATTCCTAGGTATATTATTCTTTTTGTTGTGATGGTAAATGGAATTACCACAGAGCATTAAGTAGAGTTCCCTGTGCTATACAGTAGGTTCTCATTAGTTATCTATTTTATACATAGTAGTGTATATATGTCTATCCCAATCTCCCAATTCATCCCACCCCCCTTCCCTCCTTGGTATCCATAAGTTTGTTCTCTACATCTGTGTCACTATTTCTGCTTTGTAAATAAGTTCATCTGTACCATTTTTCCTAGATTCCACATATAAGTGATATTATACAATATTTGTTTTTCTCTTTATGACTTACTTCACTCTGTATGACAGTCTCTAGGTCTATCCACATCTCTGCAAATGGCACTATTTTGTTCTTTTTTAGGGCTGAGTAATATTCCATTGTATATATGTACCATATCTTCTTTATGCATTACTCTGTTGATGGGCATTTAGGTTACTTCCATGTACTGGCTATTGTAAACAATGCTGCAGTGAACATTGGCTTGCATAATGGGAAGGGAATCTAAAAAAGAGGGGATATATGTATATGTATAACTGATTCACTTTGCTATACAGGAGAAAGTAACACACATGTAAAGCAACTATACTCCAATCAAAATTTTAAATAATAATAATAATAATAAAGAAGATAATAGACAAATCTTCCATTCAGAGAATTCCAAATAATTTATGTATTTATAATAGTAATAATTACACTCTCAAGGAGCTAAAACATAATTCTCCACTTCATCGTGTGAACTACACATTGTGAAATCCTTCCATAGAGTGCAGTATGGAAGGGAGGGAAAGAGTTACTTTAGTGGAGAAACCTGGAAATTACAATATCAGCCAGGTGATCCAGGTTAACATCAACAGTGATAAGCCATGTCCATCATATTAATAGTATATCCTCAATCTGATTGCCATGAAAATGGCTGTTTATCTTTATGAACTTCTCCCCCAAAACACATAACTCCTTTCTAAGACCCAGACAAGTCCCAGATGAGGAATGTTGTACAAAATACTTAAACAGTACTCCTCAACCTCTCAATCATCAAAATCAGGGAATCTGAGAAATTTGTCACAGCCAAAATTACCTATGGAGAAATAGCTGCTAAATGTAATATGGTGCCCTGGATGGGATCTATAAATAGAAAAAAAGACGGTAGGTATAAACTAAGGATATCTGAATAAATCATGGACTTTACTTAATAATTTATTAATATTGTTCATTAATTGCAATAAATGTATCATACTAATGTAAGATGTGTCAAACTACAAAACAAACAATTTAGTAATGAGTTTAATGTCCATTATTCAAGGGGAAACAACCCATGGATTGGGGGAGTACAGTGCCTCAGAATGAGTGGAACACTATTCCCTAGGGATATTGGGCAAGGATGAGTTTTATAGAACATTAGCAAAGGCAATATGGAAACAGGGAATGATTGACTAGGAGGTCAAGGGTTTCTTTATAAGACTAGCAGGTCTTATTTTCTAGGAAAAGTTCAGGTAGCTAAACTTCAGTTGAAGAATTGTGATTGGTATTTGTTAGGTCTCCGTAACATGTGTTTCCAATAAGTGCAGGCTGACTTAGGTTTAGATTTGTGATCTGGGCTGAGCCACTGGGACGACCTTCATTTTGTGGGTCCCAATATCAGCTGTTAATAATAATGAAACTGCATGTAGGGTATATGGGAACTCTTTTTACTATCTTTTCAATTTGTCTGTATTCTAAAACCATATTTTCTATAACCCAAAGTTGTTCTAAAATAAAAAAGATTATTTAAATAATTATTTGTAAACACAGAAATGATTAGCAAAATGACTAAATAATATTATGGGATAAGAGTAATATGTATGTAGCTATAAACTTCTACAGAACAACATAAGTCATGTGTGTGGAGCACAAATCAAACTTCAGTTCCTCCTCAGTTAAGTGTTGACTAAGACAGTTCACCTTTGGTTCAGGCTGATATTGTCGAGGATCTGCTAGGCTTCTGTGTTTCCCAAGCTCTTCTTGATACACAGTAGTCCACAGGGGATATAGTACTCTCTTGTAACATTGCCTATGCTCTTCTCAAGAAATATAGAAAATAAAGTTATGTTTTTTTGGAATTTCTACTCTAGAAATCACAACTAATTGTGTACTCTGAAGCAGCATTAAGTTGCCTCATTAAGGATGCAAAAGGTGGCAAGAATTCAGTCAAAATTTTTGCATCCAGTTTTGGTACCATATCCCCAAGAGGGTGGAGGGCAATCTCCTAATTGCCATAAAGAAACCATGTTGCCTAATGATGACCTTGTACTACTTTTCTTCTTTGCTTTATTTATTAGATAAAAATGGTCTCTGTTTGCTGAATGTTGTAAATCTACTCTCAAACTGACCTACCTGTGCTCCCTCTCTCCTTGATATTTTTACAAGTTTTTTTTATGAATGTCGTACATAAAAAGAATAAGTAAAACATATATGTAAAGGACAAAGAATAATAACAAAATTAACAGATCACTAGAATGTATAAGAAACCAAAATTTAACAGTTTTGAAAACCACTGTGTGCCATGTGCCAGTTGGATCCCTTCACTCTTCACAGAAGAAACTGCTACCTTAAATTTTGTGTTTCTCATTCATTTGATTATTTTAACGATCATACTGGTGTACATGTGTATGTATGATCAATATATTGTTTTGCCCATTTACACATTATAAATTTTATCCTATTCTCCGTATTCTTTTGTAACTAGCTTTATTTTATATATTATGTTTCTGAAGTGCAGCTTTTCTAGTGCATACAGCAAAACATTTATCTGTTTCATTGTGTGATTGTACCACAATTTTTTTATCTAATCTCCTGTCAGAGGATACTTTTCCCTTTATGGTATATTTTTCCTTCCCAGTCGAGGTTATCATAAACTTTCTTTTCCATTTCTTGGTGCATATGGGAAAAAATTTCTATTAATCATGTGCTTATGAATGGACTTATGGCATCCTATGCTAGGCTTACTTTCAACTTTATTAGTTGATAGCAAATTGTTTTCTGAAGTGGTTTGGAAGGAGAAACTCACTGCCAAATGTTTTTCCCAACACTATTATAGTTAGACTTTATATTTTCCATACAGTTATGTATAAAATGGAGTTTTCGGGCTTCCCTGGTGAGGCAGTGGTTGAGAGTCCGACTGCCGATACAGGGGACACGGGTTCGTGCCCCGGTATGGGAAGATCCCACATGCCGTGGAGCGGCTGGGCCCGTGAGCCATGGCTGCTGAGCCTGCGTGTCTGGAGCCTGTGCTCCACAACGGGAGAGGCCACAACAGTAAGAGGCCCACGTACCAAAAAAAAAAAAAAAAAAAAAAAAAAAGGAGTTTCCTTGTGATTTCCCCAATTACTGTTAGGCTAAAAATATTTATATTTGTTTACTGGACATTTGACAGTGGAAAGCTTGTTCATAATTTTGGTTTATTTTCACTGAGGTTGTTGGCCTTTACTTATAATTTGTAGGAAAAAAGTACATATATAGAGAGACATATACATGTGTGTATAATAAATACTATATGAACAAATATATGTATTAAAAACTATCATCTGTTAGTTATATGAATTGGAAATCTGTTCTTCAAATTTTGGTTTGTCCTACCACTACTTAATACAGCATGTGATGAACAGATGTTTTTATTTTTAGTAATATAAATGTATCACACACCTTTCATTTATAGTTTGTGCTGTTTGAATGTTACTGAAAATTCTCTCTTATAATATCATAAAGAAATTCTTCTGTTATTTTGTAAAATTTGCATAACCTTGATATTTATATTTAAGTCTTTCATCTGCCTGGAATTAATATCTTTTGGTATGATTCAATATAATCAATTGCCCTAATGACATTTATCAAAGAAATATCTTTCTCCTAGATATCTTGTCATATAGGTTTGATGTAGGCTTCTGGGATCTCTATTCTGATCCACTGTGTCAAATACCCATCCTTGTGCTAATACCTCATTGTCTTAGTTCACTTCTAAAATAAGCCTAGATATTTGGCAAGCAGGTTCCTAAACTTATTAAATTTGTCAGGGGTATCTTGGCAATTATTTGCTCTTCTGTAAAAATTTAAGAATTAGCATTCTCATCATACTCCAAAAATAATTAAAATACCCTTTGGTGTACACTTTATGCCTGACTTGGTCTGTGTTTCTCTTCCTTATCTTCCCCTCAGAAGTTCTTTTAAGCTGTAACAGACTGCAGTTTCTTGTCTGTGGTATGTGCTATCTTATGACTTTCCTTTTATCTTAAACTATTTTAGTCTCTTTTTGTGATTAGAGAACATCCAGTGTTGACTATTTAAGCATTGTTCTTATAGCTGAGAACTTCTTTTGGCATTTCCATATCTGTCGTGTTGGATTAATTTAATTGTGTATCTGTGTTATCTATGTCAAGGCAGAGGTTACGTCTGGACCTAAGCATATACTGATGAGGCTTTTGCATATATTGCCCCCATGGACTCAATACCCCATCTCTTAGATCTGGGAATTCTTCTTAAACCTCCAAAATCCAACTCATTATCAAATTATCCAAAATTCCCTCTTTAAATTCCTGGACTTGTGATATGATAGCTACCAGCAAGCACTAGCTACTAGCTACTAGTGCTTGTTATCAAGCACTTGAAATGTGGCTAATCCAAATTGAGATTCACTGGAAGTATAAAATGCATCCTAGATTTCAAGGATGCATTTAGTTATAAAACAGAACAAAAAAAAAAGTAAAGTATCACATTAATGATTTTTATATTGAGTTAAATAAAATGTATTATTAAAACTATTTTTGTCTGCTTCTATTTGACTGTTAGAAAAATTTTAATTACATGTGTCTTTGCATTATAACTCTTTTGGACAGTGCTGATCTGCACAAATCATTCCCTTCCCATTCATGTGCTCCCACATAACTTAATAGATCCATTTCCTTATCATCACATATTATACCATTATATAATTTTCTTTTACTTTGATATTACACTATCATATCATCAGCCCTTAAAGGGCAGAGCCTACATTTTATTCATTTTCAGATCTCTCATGTATTGCTGATGTCATGACCCATAAATACTTGTCGAATAAGATAAGATTGATAAAAGATTGTAAATATTTCAGTGAAAGATAGTAAACAAGTTAAGCTTACAAGGATGATCTGGCTTAAAAAGCAGAGCAATTATATGCAACAAGTGATCCTATTTGCAAAACAATAGCTTCCCAATTATAAATATAGGTAGAAGTTAGGATTGAAATCTTCAGAGCCTTAGTGGAGCCAATGAGGTATGATTATACAAAAATACCTGACCCATATAATCAGAGTGCACAGAAGGGATGTATGTCCTTGTCCATTCTATCCAAAGCCATAAGTAGACATTTGGGAAAAGTCAGTAACCACCCACTCTACTACCACTTCCCATTTCCTCCACTGGAGATATAAAATCTTTATTGATTTGTAAACTCTTAGAATAGCATTTGATCTTTTGTTTAAGATAAACAATCTCTGTTCTCTTAATCTTTTCTAAAGCATCCTATTTTCCAAACCTTGTGATCACTATCAATGTAATTCAATTTAACAAGCTTTCTCATGTCTATGAGGCAATGTGCTGAGTGCTATGGAGGACACACAATGAATATATATGCCTGGCTTCAACAAGTTAATAATATGTAATGAGAAATAGATATATAAACTAACCTTAGCCTAAAAGCAGAAAAAAAGTATAATAGCTTTGCAATTCAAACCAAGAATTATGAGCATGCAAGAGACAGAAAACATAAAGAATGGCACAGAGGTCTTAAGCCCTACAATTTGAGGACTTCATGCAAAATAGAACCAGGTTTTAGGAGGATCCATCTTTCCTGCAGAAATTTCTCAGAAACAACAGGAAAAAGAAGCACCCTTGCATATAAGCGTTTGGCTCATTCTATGGACACACTTCTATTCAAATTATATGATAGAAACTGTGTTAGGCACAGGGAGATGAAAAAGAATAGGACATGGGCCCTACCTTTACAGACATGTATCCAGAGCTACAGTAAATTAACCTATAAAAAGCAAGAGTGTAACATAAGAAGTATCATAGCAGACACATTTCTAATAGTAAGCTACGTAGCTCAATTCCTCTATCTGAGTCCTGGACAAGCTAAGGTTGCCTAATGAATAAATCAAATATTTGAGGTTTTCTATTCAATTGTTTTTCTTTTCCATGTGTTTGGCTGGCCTTCACCCTTTGTCTCTAAACCCCACAAAGATGGGAACTATAGCTACTATTTTTTTTAATCAAAGCTCTATGCCTTTGTTTTATGCCCGCCCATGGACCACTCAACCCAACACTATTTAGGCTCTTTTAGTCTAAATGAAAACGGCTCTCACTAGAATCTTTTCTGTATTGAGTAACACAATTCTTGAATAATAGGAAACATATCTGACACCTTCCTTCCTCAAAGCACTTTTTTGGATCCTCAGAGTATACGTAGATATGCCCTTTGGTGACCTCTCTGCCTTCTTCCATTGCCAGGGATTCTGACTGCCTGAGAAAAGGCTGTTCTATCATTCAAAAGTCTTAGAAAACAAAGCCATTTAAAACACATTTAAGCTCCAACAGATATCTGCTGATTACAAGACACTGTGTTTAAAAATAGATTCTTACCTAAGGTTTTCTGAAAATGAGTTTTACCTTTGATAAAATAACTAAAAAGGCTTTGAGTTCCTCTGAACAGATTGTTTGACAATTGTCAAGTGACAACTCTTTTACCTCAATGATCTCAGATTGAAGGTTTCCACCAACTGCAGTAGCAAAGCACTTTCAAAACAGATTGCACGCTAAAAGGAGTAAATGACAGAAAACATAGCCTGTGTAGCCATATCCTCTATGTCATATTGTGCTAATTCAATTCTGAATGTCTTCTTGACCTCTTCTTATCTTAGCAATACATGGGTACCGTATCCCCAAGTCTGAAAAGAAGCAGGGTCAGGGAAGGTGGTAAGGTGCAGTTCCTTTTGAACGTAAGCTTGCAATAGTTTGCCTGTTTTGAAAGGAGATGCGCAAAGACTTGGCCTTGCATTGTTTAGGTACACCAGGGGAATTTGCAAATCAGATTACCTAGAAGAAGAATTCCAACATTTACTCAACTATGTCCTTTTTTCTTTTTTGCAGAAATGCAGCTTCCTGAAGCCCGGAGACTTACTGGTAATGCATACTAGATTCCCTCCAGTTCAAGATATATCACTATATATCTAAGAATTCAGTTTATGATTTGTCCTAAACTTTACATGGGAAAATCCAAGCAATGGTTACACAATTGTTTATAATAACCCTCACTAAGAGCCACAGTTACTAAGGAGATATGGAGAAAGGGATTCAAGGGGCTCTATTTGTCATCCATAAGAGCTCATGCCAAGTGCTTTGCACAAGGCCAAGCAGAAAGTAAGCAGTAGACCAGGGACCTTCAATCAGATCTCTTACCTCTGATCCAGTTTGACCTCACAACAACTGCCATAGCAGTGTTGAGGTTATCTTTGCACCTCACTTACACACACGCACGCACACACACAAACATGTTCACATACACACTCACAACATACGCACAATCGTGAAGCCAGACATTGCAGTTTAAAAGATGGTGGGTTGACTGGAGTGCTGTCCCTGAACAGTTTAGGAATTCTCAGTTTAGTAGAGAAAAGAAATCAGTAAGGAGAAGCATTATCATCTAGTAGAAATACTGTAAACAGAAGTGTCACAAGAACCAGGAAAATGCATGAGTAGCTCTACTATCATTTTGTTGTACACACTCCTTTTGTATTCTAATGACTGTGATGTTCTGGTTCCTCCACCATATCATGATACCCTTAAGAAAGAGACATCGTGCCTTATTCATGCATTCATTCAGTGAAGTTATGTGTAACATCTATCTTGCTAAGTACTTAGCATGAGTTAAACTATGTCCTTATAATTGAGAAGCACACAGCCTAATAGGGAAGAGAGACATAAAAGATTCTCATTTCAGTACAGTGCTTGAATATAAAACATAGGAAAGAGAATAGTGTAGCATTGACACTTATTGAGACTATCTTATGAGTCAGACACCACCCTGATTGGTTACCTCCATTCATGTAATGCTCATAGCCCTTGAAGTAGCTATAATTACTATCCACATTTTACCAATGAAGTCACTGATGCAGAGAGAATTTAAATATGTTGGCTGTGTCATAGAATTAATAAATAGAAGAGATGGGATTTTAAAAAATGGGGCCACAAAAACCATGCTTTCAACCATTAAAATGCCCTACTATTCAGAGTGTATTAACACCTACCCTTAAATTTCTTGTGGCCTGGTTTTCTCATCCATAAAAAAGGGGTAAAAATTAGTTTCTCTAATAGAGATAAGTATTAATTAAAATTATATATGTAAAGTTCTTGGATCTGTGTCTTGCATGTAGGGAATGTGGCCAATGTTCTTAATAGCAAATATTTGTTGAATACATGAATAATTCTCTCAGGAAATCTGTGAAAGAAGTATATATTACCATCTCACTAGGGCTATTTATCTCTAAGGCAGTGGAGCTGCCCCAAATATTCTTGTAAGATTTCATCTAACACAAAGAGGTTTGTTGAGTTTCAGGAACTCTGGATGTCATGTAATAACCCAGCCACAAGCACTCAATCTGAATGTGCCTTGGGTTCTACCCTGTGCAGATTACAACAAAATTAATTGCCTTGTCTCTGCATCCGGAAAATATTATAGGTGCCCTAGCCACTATTTATAGCTTCAGAAAGTTTCCAATGTGATTGTCTGTGACAATATGTCAATTTCAATTCTGTGATTATGCTGGCACCTAGCAGAGAGGGGTGTGCAATATGTAATATTAGTGCTTCTACACTCCCTTGGAGATGCAATTAGAATAGTAAATTATGTCATCTTGCAGTGCTTTTCCCACATCAGCTGTACTTCCTGTGCATGAATTCCAGGTAGCACCGGACATTTTATTCAGAAACAATGCATATGGACAATAATCCCATTAGCTTTCAAGATGGAGAAAAAAGACCAAAAATATATTTTGGCCAAAAATGTCTTCATTAAAAAGAGTAAGTGCTCATGACAGCTTGAATTCAGTTTTTTTTTTAATCTTAGAAAGATGAATTACTATATTTAGATGACCTGCTTCTAACACAAAGTAAGAGTCTTTCTCATTCTTCTAAACTATAACTTCTTTTTTGTCTCCTGGCACCTTTCTTTTCACTGGATATGTTCAAGTTGTCAGAGATAAAACAGGAGGAAGGTTTCTTATAAATGGAACCAACATTAGCATTGGAAGTAGCACCAGTAGCTGCAGAAAGAGATTGATGGCCCTGTAACTCCTATCTGGATGTCAAGATTAAGACCATGAAATGAAGGGCCTCGTATGAAGATTTGTTATCAGTAACATTTCACATGATCTTTGCTGAAACCAACAATGCAGCTATTGTCTGTATCTTTCATCATTCTATTTACAATAATCTTTACTACTAATCTCAGTTTGGAAAATATTTACTTGCTGATTTACATTGGAAAAAAATTAAATCTACCTGATCTAATTCTTTATAAATTTCTCATTGTGGTGAAGAAAATGTATCTATCAATCATCTGATTCTGAACTTCGTTTTAGACCCAGTGCTAGAACTCAGATATGACTCCAGCCACTATTTTTCCAAAATTTCACTGCCGCCTCAGTTTACAAACTTTAAAATAAGGTCTTGGTAATGTAGAGAGAAAAATTCAAAAGATAACAAAAGGTAATCAAGACATGTAGCAATGTTGCCTTGTAACATGCTAATTAAATTAGTGGGATTAGTACAAATGATGGATAATGACATGGAAATAATTCAAGAAACTCATAGTTGCAGGTTTAAAACAACAATGTGGATTTTAAAAGATTGACAGAGGTGTTTTTTTTTTTTTAAACGGGAAATTGTATAGACTTAAAAACCTTCAGTGAAGAGTCACTGGGAACATCTGAAACACTACGCTTGATACTGAGAGTGATTTTACTATTCTATGAGCTTTGTGGGTAATTAGAAATATTTGACTCTCTCTGCTTACCTTTATGGAAGTGAGGAGAATATACTCAGAAACATTTTGTAAACGTGGCAGTGTAAATACAGGTGAAAGCAGGGAGCCAGAAGTCCATATCTTGGACAGCTATAATTAGACAATAAATGTTAAAACCATAACCCCCCAAAACAATGTATGCTGCCATTAACAGCATACGTTTTTTTCTTAGAACGTAGTCCCTGTTCTCAGAGACTTTATTTAATTTATTTATTTATTTATTTATTTATTGGCTGCATTGGGTCTTTGTTGCTGCGTGAGGGCTTTTCTCTAGTTGTGGCAAGTGGGGCTACTGTTCTTGAGGTGTGCAGACTTCTCATTGTGGTGGCTTCTCTTGTTGTGGAGCACAGGCTCTAGGCATGCGGGCTTCAGTAGTTGTAGCACCACTGAAGTGAAGTAAAGTGAAGTCCAGCATACCTTTTCTTTTTCAGAGAAATTGTAAAGCAGTGAGATGATCTGTATTAAAACAACTCAAATAACCAAAAAGCATACTTCAGAGGATCTGACAAATTTGTCTAAAAACACCAAATACTTAAAAAAAATAATGCTTAAAAAAACACAAAAAATTTTTATTTCTTTTGACATAGATTAAGGAATTAATCAGAAAGAGGAGGTAAAAAATTTTATGGATGAAGGTGTTTGTTGCAGCATAATATTATTTTAATTTTTATACGAGGTATAATATATACACCACAAAGGATGTACATGTTAAGTGTATATAGTTCAGTGAACTCTTATGTATATACCCATGTAATCTCTACTTAAGTCAAGATATAGGACATTCCCAGCACCCCAGCAGGCTCCATTGTCTTCAATGTCAATACCACCAACCGCAGGTAACCACTACAATCATTTCTAACACCATATATTAGTCTTTGTCTGTTTCCAAACTTCATGTAAGTTGAATAACATATACTTTTTGTGCAAGCTCCTTTCACTCTATATTACATTCTTAAAATCTGCAAGTGGGACTTCCCTGGTAGCACAGTGGTTTAGAATCAGCCTGCCAATGCAGAGGACTCAGGTTAGATCCCTGGTCTGGGAAACTCCCACATGCCGAGCAGCAACTAAGTCCATGAGCCACAACTACTAAGCCTGCATGCCACAACTATTGAAAAACCTGTTCTCCACAGCAAGAGAAGCCACCACAATGAGAAGCCCACACATCACAATGAAGAGTATTCCCCACTCATTGCAACTAGGGAAAGCCCGCGCACAGCAACAAAGACCCAACACAGCCATAAATAAATAAATAAATAAATAAATAAATAAATAAATAAATAAACAAACAAATTTATTTATTTTTAAAATTCTGCAAGATCTGTTACATGTATGGAGTTTTATTTTTCTCTGTGGCATTCCATTGCATTAATATACTACAATTTATTCATCCACTCTCTGATAAACCTTTAGATTATTTCTAATTTTGAGATATTATCAATGAAACTGCTATGAAACAATCTTGTACATGTCTTTTCAGGGCACATTTAAGAGAGAAATTGCTAGTTACATATTCCTTTTTAATAGGAAAAAAATTCTAGAGCAAACTACGTGTCAGTTAATAGAGAAATCATTATGTAAATTACAATGCTTATTTTCTAAAAAATTTGATAGTATATAAATAAAATGTATAGTAATAGATACTATGTAGTAACGAGTTAATACTTATGGTGTAACTTTAAATTAGGTGAACAGAAAACAAAATACTCTCCATACTATAACACTATATGCAAAGATATATATGTATTACATAAACTTAATATCATAAAAAAACAGCAAAAATGCCACAAGGAAAAACATGAAAATTTTTTTTTATCATAGTCAATGAAACAAGGCAAAGATGACATTACAATATTAGTGGTAAGCACAGAAAACACCTTTTAAGGAATGAAGAAAGAATAATCCAGATAACAATCAGAGGAAAAGAACTAAAACAGGTAGAGGTGGAGCTAGCTATATAGTTTGTGATTGTCTAACTTAAGAGGTTGAACATTGACAAATATGTTGATAAATTTGTACAATTAGTTAATTATCTTTGATATAAGGAGAAATATGTTAGATATAAAGTGGCTTGAAATAGCATAAGTTTAAATCAAATATTTTTATAAGTTGATCAACTCAGGAAGAATAATGAATACAAAAAAAAAGGAGTAATTTCTAGTTGTCTCCATGTTACTATGTATGTTATCTGCATAGTAAACTTTGCATAGTTCACATTGTCCTTAGTGGAGATGGGTGGCATTACATCCATGACATCTAGATGCTGAGGTATATAAAACCCTGTACTATGCTGTCTGGGGTATGGTTTTACTCACAAACCTGATGGGATCCGAAATTTAATCATCATAATCTCAGTCTCTGGGAATATGTAGTACATTGGAAAAGTTGTTTCTGTTGGTAACGAAATGAAGAATCATACTTCAAATTTTAACTGTTTAGTGTTTCAAATATCCTTTTATCTATGCTTCAACTATATGGTTTGCAAGATCATTGAACTGTAAGATCACATAATTAACTGAAAAGAAAACTTATGTGGGTAATGACTCCCAGTGTAAGAAAATATTTAAGGAAACTGTGTTGAAGCTCCCCATACCTCTGCACAGTGGTGAGAAAAGGAAATGAATTTTCCCTTAGAAAAATTAAACATTAAATCAAGCCACTCTGTCAATACATACTAAGAGTTTCACATAACTGTGAATGGTGGAGCAAAAAGAGTAACTGAAGGGATATGTACATAATTAATATGCTTTATAGAAGCAATCTCTACCCTCATTGGGTGTTTCAAAGTGGTGGCCTTCAGGGTATTAGTATGCCTAATCTTCTGTATTTAATTTTGCAGAAAATGTTGTAGGACAGATAATGGAAAAAATAACTGAGAAATATGTTGCAAGGAGATATTGATTAAAATCAGAGATATTGATTGAAGTCTGAGGGAGGGCAGAGGAGGAAAGCGTTACAGAAACTGGCCTGGGATTTACGTCTTTACCAATAATGGAGGAACATTCCTGAGTGGGCAGGGGGAGACAAGTGTTTCAGTTGAATTTCTTTGCATATAAGATAATAACCCACCTTAGGACAATAGACAAATAATTGCTAATAGCAGAATGCTTCTCTATGAAGTGCTGTTAGAAGGACGATCCTGATTTAAGATTTCTTATGGTAAAGAAACCTAGAGTCTATGAAATTAGGAGGCACACTCTTGGAAAGTGTCATGAAATCCCTGTAATAAGTTGGATATAAAATAGTGATGTTTCATAACTTAGATGCTCACACTGGGTAAGGTGACATGCATACCTCACCTGGAGATCTTTTCTATTACTGTGGGCCAGAAAGTACGTCTGATACATGAAGGGAAGACCAAGAAAGACACATGGGATATCCAAGTCCTCTCCCTGCTTTGCCCATGCCACTGATAGTTTGTGTCCTTGAACGAGTAAAAGCTCAGATATGTGTGTGTGATTTGACAATTAGATCCTCTGTGTTAGCTCATAGTGAATGAACCATTAATTTAACTATTAACCTTCATAAAATACAGGATGAAAAGAATCTCATCTTGGAATGTTAAGAAAAGGTAATCCCTGACACAAAATTGTAGCCAAGTTTCTGACATCATATTTTCTTTAATGATAATATCTACCTATCTATCTATCCTCTGTCTATCTATCAATCATCTATCTATCATCTAAAGTTATACAGGGAGTTTAGGCCTATGTCCACAAACAGAAACCTAAAATATTAATTAAGAAGTCAGAGAAAATATGTAAATATTGATTGTAAGTAATATAAGGCTTTTTTCTAGTTATCTTTCCATCTCAAGATAATTAACTAGGAGGTAATGATTGATGAAAATGGAAATTTTAAGCTAAGAGCTGGCAGATATGTATAAGAGTAAAGTAGTCAGTACATTGTTTTTCCTCTCTTAGGGGAGAGTTTTTGCTGAGTTGCAAACAATTCATTGAATCAATAAATATGTGTTAGCAGCATCATCTATGCACCAGTTACTGTGTTTGATTTGGGGGCCAAAAAAAAAAGATGAATGACATACATATTACTTCTATTAAAGAGATAATATTATAATAGTAAGGGAAGGTAGGTAAATCATATTATAATATGGTACAGCAAATGCTATAAGCAAAAATCCCAAGAGATATACACAAGAGGAGGATCGAATGTAGACAAGGGGTGGGTGAATGAGAAAGTCTAAACAGTAGAAAACAATCAGAAATATGTTTTATTAAAAAGAAAAATAAATAAATAAGGGAATTTCCTGGCAGTCAACAGTTAGGACTCCACGCTTCCACTGCAGGGGGCAGGGGTTTGATCCCTGGTGGGGGAACTAAGGTCCCGCAAGCTATGTGGTGCAGCCAAAAACAAAAAAAAAAAGGAATAGGTTTTACATAGTTAGTTAGTTAGTTAGTTAGCTAGCTAGTTGTAAATGCTAAAATACCACTTCAATATCAGAAGCAACACTTTTTCTTTAAAAAATGATCTATATCACCAGTCTTTATAAAGCAATAACAAAGTGTAATGAAGGTGTTTTTTGGACCCCATTGCCTAGGAGTTCTTTAGACTCGCTCACCTAAAAAAAAGATAAATAGAATTGAACAAACATATCAGCTTGTTATCAACTATAAAAATCATATTACTACTTAGTTGAAATATTTCACAGAATCAAAATACAAAAATATAACAGACTACAGCACTCTGATTTTTCTTATCTGCCTTAATGAACGTACCACATGGAGCTTTTTCAATCAGAATTGTTGGCAGGGGAAAAACTCTAACCTTGGCACAAGAGGGAACCTGATGTTTTTAGAAAATACATATTTTTAAAAAGAATAAGGAAAATAAAATGCAACTTAGTAAAATATACATAACCATAGTTGACTAACACTGAAAATTCAGATTGTTCTCTCTCCCATTTTCTCTCCTTATTTCAAGGTGTGATCATTCTCTTTTGTGAATTTCTAATTTTGTCGGCATCTATGTATAAAGGGAATAACAAGACAGGTGCTTCTAGTCTTTACACTTGTTTCATTCATATATGGAAAATAACAATTTTCTGAATCCTCTCTGATTTATCACAATCTGTGCTTCCTGGATCTCTGTATTCACTTATAAATAGCTTCTGATGGAAATCATAACTCTATCTCCACTACAAAAACCACCAATTGCTTTACCTAACTCTGAAAAACTGATGGACTCAGTGAAAAAAAATCTTGATATCTAACCAAAACCAATTATTTGAAAGACTCTCTGGCTGACTAGCTCATTTTATAAATGCATAGGTACTAGGAATTCAAGGGTGTGTTTTGGACTACTAGATTAGCCAGTGATTTAGCTTTTCTCTTTTCAATGATGGTTGTCAACTGCAAAATAGAGAGGATTTGTGAGAAAAAAAAGAAATCTATTGAGCATCTATATATGGCAGGCCTTTTACTAAACAATGCATATATTATCTCGTTTAATCCTAAAAAATGACCTGTGAGGTATTATTACTTCCCATTTCACAGATGAGGAGGCTGAAAATAAGACAAGTTAACTTTTTCATTGTATAGATATTGAAAGAAAGTGATAGAGCTGAGATTTAAACTTAGGCCCAAATCTTACCCCTCAGATGAGGAATAGATATATTCCTAAAGCTTCTTTTTTGTTTGTTTGTTTTTGTTTTTTATAAACGCTTCCTTTTTTAAAAAAAATTTATTTTATTATTGGCTGCATTGGGTCTTCATTGCTGTGCGCAGGCTTTCTCTAGTTGTGGCGAGCGGGGGCTACTCTTCGATGTGGTGCACGGGCTTCTCATTGTGGTGGCTTCTCTTGTTGCAGAGCACGGGCTCTAGGCATGCAAGCTTCAGAAGTTGTGGCTCGCGGGCTCTAGAGTGCAGGCTCAGTAGTTGTGGCACAGGAGCTTAGTTGCTCTGTAGCATGTGGATCTTCCTGGACCACAGATCGAACCCATGTCCCGTGCATTGGCAGGAAGATTCTTAATGACTGCACCACCAGGGAAGCTCCTCACAAAGCTTCTTGTTAGTAATCTAAGGAGCTCATTGAGCAATATGGACATGTACATACAAACACATTTCCAATACTGGGAAATGATAGATGATAGATAGATAGATAGATAGATAACAGATGATAGATAGATGATAGAAAAATAACAATGTTAAGGCCATTAGGGTAGCATCCCTTTTACATAATCATATATATACTTTATTTTTATGTTTACCAATTAAACCTTTCAAATACATTCTAAATTCTACCCCACATAAAAATAATTGCAGGGCTTCTTTGGTGGCGCAGTGGTTGAGAGTCCGCCTGCTGACACAGGGGACACGGGTTCGTGCCCTGGTCCGGGAAGATCCCACATGCCGTGGAGCGGCTGGGCCCGTGAGCCATGGCCGCTGAGCCTGTGCATCCGGAGCCTGTGCTCCACAATGGGAGAGGCCACAACAGTGAGAGGCCTGTGTACCGCAAGAAAAAAATAAATTAATTAAAAAAAAAATAAATGCAGAAAAGGGCTTTTGGATGATTGTGATGATAAGACATTCTCAAAGGAAAATACAAGTAATAGTACTTTCCAGCAATTAATTGCAAATAATCTCAAATACTTAAACTACTATTTAAAATTGTTGAACCTTAGTTTCTCTATTTAATTTTTCCATAGCATGTAATGTCCATAAATCTTGAGGGAGTGTGTTATTTCATACCCAAATATAAAAATTCTCACAAATTTGCAAACTAGTAGCATGAGTAAAATAAAAAGTAGAGTAATTATCTCAAAAACAATGGCCAGAATATGATATTTTCAAACTGTAGAAAGACATAAATGATCGATTTTCTTTTCTAGTCACCCAAATGTCCTCAAGATAAATGACACAGTATAATTAAGTAGAGGAAAGTTTACTTTGCTCAGATCCATAAGGAGCAGTAAATCCTTAACACTTACTAAATTTGTGTTAATGAGGTAGTCATGAAAAGCACGTTGTTATTAAAAATGATTTTAGAGCTTTAAAAAAGAAAAGAAAATTGCTATTCAGGTGAATTGAAGAATTTTTCGGTCAAGTATCAAAGAAAAAGAAAAAATGACACTTGTTTTTACACCTTTATCAAAAATAAGCACCAGGGCTTCCCTGGTGGTGCAGTGGTTGGGAGTCCGCCTGCCGATGCGGGGGACATGGGTTCGTGCCCCGGTCTGGGAGGATCCCACATGCCGCGGAGCGGCTGGACCCGTGAGCCATGGCCGTGAACCTGCGCATCTGAAGCCTGTGCTCCGCAACGGGAGAGGCCACAACAGTGAGAAGCCCGCATACAGCAAAATAAATAAATAAATAAATAAAATTAAAAAAAAAATAAGCACCAAAGGCAATAAAGATACATCAGCACCAAGGTGACTGACAAGTGGAAACCAAAAGAGCATATGCTAGTGTTATGTGGCATGAAAGAGGTTTAAAATACAATCTTTACACATCAAGAAGCACAATTTAACTGTTAGGGTACTTGGAATGGAGAAATTCTATATTTCTAGCATTTGGATCAAATAGAGAATTATTTTAGGTTATTTGCCCTTTCAGAACTTCCCTTTCCTCTTTGGTAAAGAATCAGAATAAAATACAATCTTACAAGGTTTTTTCCAAGATCACATGAAATAAGGAATTTGAAAACTATAGAGTGCTATAAAAAATAGAGCATTTTTATTACTCTGTAGAATGAAAATTATTCAGAGCTAATAAATGTATAGCTGTGTGAAAACAAGAGAAGCCAGATGGGTTGAATAATCCATTTAGGAAAATCCACATTTTAAAGGAGTTCCAGTGCATCTCACTGGTCAAATTAACTCAATGATGCAGTCACTGGGAGTATGATATGGGGTCCTTGTCCTATTTTCTCTCATTCATCATTCAATGGGCTGGACTGTTTTGGAAAATGAAGAAAGAAGCACATGGGGAAGATGTTTAGATATTGTCATGTCTGGTTTTGAATCTATATAGGCTCTGTTTCATTCTAGAAAAATGAAGATCAAAGTTTCTTAATCCTCCAAACCCCAAAATAAGTATGGCCTGCTGTGGAGAGAATATTTCACTGAAAAATGTTTTTATTCAGTATTCCTTTGTGGATCCCAGTTCCAAGGCATCATCTTAATAGGCAAGTCCCTCTCATAGCTAAACAATTACAAGGACAATAATATTGTAATATTGATTACATTTTACAAGTGATATTTTGCCCTG
Source organism: Hyperoodon ampullatus (assembly GCF_949752795.1). Taxonomy (NCBI): domain Eukaryota; kingdom Metazoa; phylum Chordata; class Mammalia; order Artiodactyla; family Ziphiidae; genus Hyperoodon; species Hyperoodon ampullatus. Next base: position 115,756,552 of record NC_136920.1, read on the forward strand.
AGCTGTGGATGGCAGGCTTTGAGGAGCCCATGATGTCCTACCTACCTCAAAGCAAACCCTGACTTGAGTTCCATACTGATTATCATCATTGCTTTAGCCTTTCTATTCACACCCAAATGAATGATTATATGCGACCTCAACATAGCAAAGGACAAGGAACAGACATTGAGGAAATACAGTGTGGTAAGACTGGAATTTAGAAAGGGTCAAACTAATTTTTTTTTCATTTTTTTGTGGTACGTGGGCCTCTCACCGCCATGGCCTCTCCCGTTGCGGAGCACAGGCTCTGGATGTGCAGGCTCAGTGGCCATGGCTCTCGGGCCTAGAGCTCTGTGGTATGTGGGATCCTCCCAGACCGGGGCACGAACCCGTGTCCCCGGCATCGGCAGGCGGACTCTCAACCACTGTGCCACCAGGGAAGCCCCTAATATTCTTTTTATAGCCCTACAATGTGACAGGCACTTAGTAATAATTTGACTAAAGTCTCTCCTTTAATCTTTACAACAGTCTTGTAAGAATATTTTTTTAAATTATTTCAAAGCTTTCAGATAAGAAGAATTCAGTTTAGAAAGGTTAATTTGTTTAAGTAATGGTTGATGGAGTCTAGAATCCAAAGTCATGGCCCATATTCCTGTCACTATCACAGTACTTCTCAGACTTTGTGAAATTTTTGTATTCATTTTTGTTTTTGTCCTGTAATTGTGTTACCATCAGGGGAACATTTTCATTAAAAAAAAAAAAAATCTCATAGAGAAACTCAACTGTAAAACAAATTTCAAAGAAGTTAATTTGACTGCAAGTGAGGTCATGAAGAGGAGGCCTTCATTAATCACCCCTCAACACCCCTACATTGGCCACTATGACATTTGTTCCAAAGCTTTGTTCATTTCCAGGACTCAGAAAATCACTCAATTCAACAAGCTAACTTGAGTCATTACTCTGAAAACTGCTCCTGGTGAATGCAGATTTAGGTCAAGGGGATGACATGGAATGAGATTACTAAAAGGGAGAGGGTTGCAACAGAAAGGAGACAAGAATGAGATCACAAAGTTAATTTGCCTATTTCACAATTCAACCTATGATCAGTCCTGGATAAATGACACTCAATGTCATTTACACTAATGATTTGAATGCAAATTTATTTTGACCAACATTCTTTCAGATTAAGAAGCATACATATTCCTAGTCACATCTTACATTAAAGAAACATCTGACATATAATTGATTTATTTGTCCTTAAAGAAGAAAGATGAATAAATGCATTTTAAAGCACCATTAATGAGTAAAACAACATTTTAATTAATGTGCCTTTAATTAAACAAAATAAATTTTCTTCACAAGATCCTAAGTGATTTTTTTCCACCACCTCCCCTAGGCAAAACAACAGCATTAAATGTTTCAGCCCATTAGGTTTTAAAGTTTTAAGTGACAGAAAAGTTGGATTCCTGAATCTATATTACAACCCACTCACAATGGAAAATTAATAGCTCATAAATGTAACTTCTGTTACTAGCAAATCACATCAAATATTTTCCTGAAATAAACATTTTTTTTTAACGGAGCTAATTTTAACTTCTGTCCTCTGCCCTAGGTGGTCACAGTTCAACGAAGGAACACAGCAGCGGCAATGGACCAGAGTAACTTGGGAACCAAAAGTTCACACACCTGTAGCTTCAGCTTTTCATGCACCATCTATTTTTCTCTTCTAGCCCAAGGCATAGGCCTTATAAATTATTGTTGGTTTTTATTTACATGTAAACACATAGCCTAAGCAAATATGACATAAGGGTCCACAAAATATGGGTAAGAAAATTATCTTTTAAAAAAATAGACAATTAGCAAACAATAGCTTCAAAAAAATACCTTCTGTGAAATGTGGACAAAGTGAAGTTTCTGTTTCCACATCTGGGGGAAACATACACGATAAGAATTAAGAATGCTGTAATAATTTAAGAAAGCAGATTTAACTTTGGTGTCCCTGGAACAAGTTGAGAGACAATATTGTTCTTCTTCAGGCTCTTGTCTTAAATTTTGCAAAGTAGTGTCCAATCATCAAATGCAAGAAGACTCAATGAAATGCTAATCTCTGACTTGCCAAGGCAATGCATTGTAATTAGAATCCTTTGTGTTCCACCTAAGTCAGTGGTTCTTGAACTTTTATGTACATAAAACACACCAATGGGTGCTTTTCAAAGTGTAGGATCCAAACCCCATTCCAAATTCAATGAGCCTGGGAGAGGGCCTAGAACAATCTATTTATCCTATGTGATTCTAAAGGAAGTAGTGTGATGACCATGAATAGACACAGACCTATAAAGATTTTTTTTCCATATATACACTTTTGTAGAAAATTTGGAAAATAAAAGAGAAAAAATTCTGAAAAGAAAACATAATCTCTTGTAGTCCCATCACTCAACATAGCTACTACTAAATCTGTACAACAACTTCTAGGAGTATATGTATAATTATCCACAGTTTTCTTCATGCTGCATATATTATATATAATATTGCATATCTAATTTAATATTATATCTCAAAAACTTTCTTTAAGTCATTAAAAACTGTGTATAAAATTCTGTGATGATTATATTTCCTCTTAATATTTGAAGATATTATACCATGGTCTTCCTACACAGTGTTGCTAATGAAAAGTCTAATGATAGATTACTGGTTGCTCATAGGTGACTTTTTAAAAAATCTCTGAAAACATAGACAATTTTATTTTCATCATTGATATTCTTAAACTTTATCATCCCATGTTATATAAGTAAAAGTTTACCTACAAAATTAGAGGAGTTACACAAATGGAATTTTGCTAACCACTTTCTATGTCTTTAATTGTTCATTTAACAATGGATTTTACAGGATTCTAGATAGAAGAGGGCCAAAGATGACAGAATAGGAAGACCTTCAGTTCAGTACCATGGCTGGGGACACCAAAATTACAATTTACAGAGCAACTATTAATGAAAACAACCTGAAGGCTAACAGTAAAGAGCTTCAACAATTACAAATATAAAGAAGGAAGCACTACAAGATGGGTAGGAGGGACAGAGACATAGTATAGACAAGATCCACAGCTCCAGTTGGGCAACCCACAAACAGGAAGATAATTACAATTGCAGAGAGTGTCCCCAAGGAGAAAAAGGCCCAAGCCTCACATCCAGCTTCCCAGCTCTGGGTTCCTGCACCAGGAAGATAAGCCCCAGAACTTTTGGCTTTGAAAGAAAATGGGACTTGCTTTCAGGAGAGTCAGGTGGCTTGTAGGAAACACAGACTCCACACTTAAAGGACACAAACAAAATCTCACACACTGTGAGACCCAGGGCAAAAGCAATAATTTAAAAAGATGCTGGGTCAGACCACTTGCTGATCTTGGAGAACCTTTCAGAGAGTCAAAAAGCAACTGAGACTCATCCTTGTGACATAGACACTGGAAGCATCCATTCTTGGGAGCTCACTTTACCATGAGGATACTGGTGCTAGAAAGTGCTGTTTTGGAGTCCTACCTCTAGCTCATTAGCCCCAGGCATAGAAGACATAGACACAGCTGGCAAAGACACAGTCCCACACAAGAGTAGACCAGTTGCCATAAGCCCTCCCAAGCCTCTCAGCTGACCTAGGACCTGACCCCACCCACCAGTGTGCTGATACCAGTCATGGACCCCCATAACCCTGTGGCCAGGGACACTAGAGCCCAGCACCACACACCAGTGGACCGGCACTAGCCTCAGGACCCCATGGGGCCCTGCAGCCAGACATTGGGACAAAGACCCACCCACCAGCAGGCTAACACCAGCTCCAGGACCTCTGAGCCCTTCACCTAAAAACCCCAGGGCACAGCTCCTCACACTTACTAGCCAGCACTAGCCCTGGGACCAGGCTCACTACTTGTGGACAGGCATCAATCCTGGGACCACCTGGGCCCCAATCCCACACACCACAAGTGGACACCAGATTCAGGACAACTTGGGCTCATCACCTAGCAGGCTGATAGTTCCAGGACACCCCAGGCCCACAGCAGACCACATCAGAAACCAGTCCCATAAACCAGCAGGCTGACACTAAATCCCAAACCCCCACAGTCCCACAAGGATCTGTGTCAGGATCCTGCATGCCTACCAGTGGACCAGCACCTGACCTGGGATCTTTCAGGTCCCAGCCCCACACACCAGCAGGCCAGCCCCAGCCCCAGAACACATGGCCCATGAAGCCACCTGCCTTGTGAACTGACCCAGCCCACTAGCAGACAAACATCAAAACTGGAACTCCCTGGGCCATGCAGACAGTGGCACAATGACCCAGCCACTCCCAGCAGTGACCAGCAGTCTCCACATTAGGCAGGGCCTGGCAACAAGCCAGGCAAGAGTACATTCATTCCTACCAGCATGCTCACAGTAGTCAGTCCTGCCACAACAGAAGGACCCATGTAGCCCCCACAGAGGATACCTCTAGGGCACATAGCTCTGGTGACCAGAGAGGAATGTACTGCTGGACCCCATAGCATGTCTCCTGTATAAGGTCACTTGTTCAAGATGGGGAAACATAACTGACTTATCTAATACATAGAAATAAAGCAGATAATTAGGAAAAATGAGGCAACAGAGGAATATGTTCTAAATAAAGGAACAAGATAAAATCCCAGAAGAAGAACTAAGTAGAGACAAGCAATCTACCCAATAAAGAATTCAAGGTAATAATCATAAAGATGCTCAATAAACTCAAGAGAAGAATGGAAGAATACAGTAAGAAGTATAACCAAGAGTTAGAAAACATAGAAAAGAAACAGAGCTGAAGAATATGTAACTGAATTTTTTTTAAAAAAATACACTAGAAGGAAATAACAATAGATTACATGATACAAAGGAATGGATCAGTTGGAAGATAGATTAGTAAAAATAAATGGAACTGAAAAAAAATATATTTTTTAAATAAGGACAATTTAAGAGACCTCTAGGACAACATCAAGTGTACTAACATTTGCATTATAGGGACCCCAGAAGAAGGGAGAAGGGGGTAGAGAACTTATTCAAAGTGATAATAGCTGAAAACTTTCCTAACCTGAGAAAAGAAACAAACACCCAGGTCCAAGAAGCACAGAAAGTCCCAAACAAGAAGAATCCAAAGATGAACAGACCAAAACAAGTTGTAATAAAAATGGCAAAATTTAACAATAAAGAGAGAATATTAAACATAGCAAGGGAAAAGCAACTAGTTTTGTACAAGAGAGGTCCCATAAGGCTATCAACTCACTTTTCAGCAGAAATTCTGCAGTCCAGAAGGGAATGGCATGATATATTTAAAGTGATGAAAGGAAAAAAACCTATAGCCAAGGATAATACACCCCACAAGTCTATCATTTAGATTTGAAAGAAAGATGAAGAACTTTACAGACATGAAAAAACTAAAAGAGTTCAGTACCTTGAAACTGACTTTACAAGAAATGCTAAATGTAGTTCTCTATCAGAAAAGAACGAAACTAGAAATATGAAAATTACCATAGGAAACATTTTATTGGTAAAGGCAAATATAGAGTAAAAGTAGTAAATGAATCACCTGAAAAGTTAGTAGGAAAGATAAAATCAAAAGTAGTAAAATCATCTATATTCTACTTATTGTGAAATAAGTAGTTGAGGGATACACAAAACAAAAAGATGTAAAATATGATGTCAAAAACATTAAATGTGGTGGGGCAAGTAAAATGCAGGGTAGTCAATATGTATTCTAACTTAAGAGATCATCAATTTTAAAATATATATATCTGTAATACATATATTAAATCTATAATAGATACACACAAAAAAAACAGAAAGGAATCCAAACATAACACTAAAGATAACTATCAAATCACAAGGGAAGAGAGCAAAATAACAAAGGAATAAAAAGGAACTACAAAAACACCCCAAGCCAGACACATAATGGCAATAAGTGCATACCTGTCAATAATTACTATAAATCTAAATGGACTAAATGTTCCAGTCAAAAGACATAGAGTGGCTGAATGTATATAAAAAGAAGACCCATATATATGCTGCCTATAAGAAACTACTTCAGATCTAAAGACACATACAGACTGAAAGTAAGAGGATGTAAAAACAAATTCCATGCAAATGGAAATGAAAAAATCCAGGGCAGCAATATTTATATCAGACCAAATAGACTTTAAAACAAAGACTGTAACAAGAGACAAAGAAGAATATTACATAATGCTAAAGAGATCAATCCAAGAAGAATATATAACAATTTAAAATATGTAAGTACCCAACATAGGAGCACCTAAATACATAAAGCAAATATTAACAAACATAAAGAAATAACTTGACAGAAACACAATAATAGTAAGTGAAGTTAACACCCCACTCACATCAAAATACAAACAACAGACAGAAAATCAATAAGGAAACATTGACCTTAAATGACACATTAGACCAGATGAACTTAAGAGATATATAAAAAACATTCCATCCAAAAGCAGCAGAAGGCACATTATTTTCAAAGGCACATGGAATATTCTCCAGGATAGATCACATGTTAGGACACAAAACAAGTATTCTGAATTTCATGAGTATTTCATGAGTATTTCTCTGCCCCCCACGTATATTGCTCAAGAAGCTGCTGCCTTACCTGGCCCAGTGGAAACTCAAATATAGAAACTTCCTGAACCATACATAGGTCTGGTTTACTGATGACTCTTCTGGCTAACTTCTACCAGGATGGAATAGGGTACAGTTCTCACTCATACCAGCCCCTGAGAACTAAAGGATCCTTGCCTTGATTTTTCTCTGTGTTTGTTTCAAAAGCACGTGTTATTTGACAGAGATGTTTTGCAGCTGTGCTTTAAGAGATATGCAGTGGTCAACAGCCCTGAACTGGGTCTGACTTGGCCACAGGAACACACTTGCATAGATGAGACCTGGAGGTGTCCAAAAGTTACCTTTGCTTCATTACCATGTTAAGATCTCCACCAAGGGAGGGACTTGTACTCTGCTGAGCACAATTCATGCAGTGAACAAAGTAAGTGGAAGGCTGAGCATGCCCAGGCTGCCCCTAGCTGCCCCTGGAAATCTCTGTCCCTTTCCTAGAGCCCCGATGACATGTCTGACTCCTACTCCTTAAAATTCCTTTATTCCTCTCCCTTAGGGAGAAGGTGATTTTGGAGTACAAGTTCTCCCTTCACCATTCCTTGATCAATGAATAGTTTCTGCTCTGTTACATTAAATCTGGTTTGTTTGATTAGCAATTGTGATGCTGGCAAAAGACCCATTGAGGGATCCCTGACCCATTGGGGATTGGTAACACAGCTGCCATCCAACCTGAGAGGGACAGTAAAGGATGCCTGGCACAATGGGTAAAGCCTCATGCCATGTGGATGGCTATCCAGGCCACCCCAATAAATGAGCTGTGCTATATTTTCACTGACTCATGGGGCTGTGGCTAATAGCCTAGCTGTTTGGTCAGGCCACTGGCAAGCCTCAGAATGCCATATAAACAATCTTCCCTGTGAGGATGAGACATTTGTATCAAAACTAGCTCTGCTGCTAATAAGTTTTTGTTACCTGTGTAGATGCTTACCAGAAAGGCTCTTGTGCTAACTGAGGAGAGCATAACGAATGAGCAGACCACATCTGTCACCTAAATACAAAGACTGAATAGCCCTCTAACTCAGGACAAGCAGACATGCATCCCATTGCCTCCAGGATCCATGAGAAATCAGCCTATGGAAATTCAAGCACCATCTTAGACTAGCCTATGTGCTTAGACTGCCACTTCTATTTGAAGAAAAACAGCATGAAAAAGCTGTCCTACCTGCCAGGCCACGGTCAAAGCTAAAAATACTCACCAGGGACAAACCTTTCAAGCTAATGGTCCAGGGAGTTCTTGACAAATAGGTTATGTCAGGTCTCTGATCCCATCCAGAGGGATCTATCACCAGAAAAGCCCACTGAGGTCCCCAGGAAAGATAAGATGGAATCTATGTGATAAGATGAGGTCTAACCTCTTCTTTTGTGGTTTCACTTGCCTGTAGGCAGCCATGGCCAGAGGTCTTGTCCTTAACACATCGGATTAGAGTTCCCAGTGCAGACTGAAAGTTGGCAAGTCGTGTGGAGAAGAGTTGCCCACAGCACTTCAATAAAGATGGTGATGATGGACCATGTGCAGAGAGGCTGTGCCCAGCACTTCGATCTGGAGCCTTGAGCAACATAACTACGCCTGACCTGCAAGAACTCCACCCCTCCCTCCACAGATGAGAATCCTACAAACCAGCCCCACCATCAGCCTGTTTGGGAGAGTGTGTACTTTAGAACGTGAGCTCACACCTCTCCGTTCTTTGATCAAAGGATAAAACTTTGCTTCTGAACTGAACTTGGTCTCATTCTATTGATGCGACTGACACCAGGCAGGATGACACTGGTTGGGGCTTGACTCAAATACTCAGTAACTGTTCCACTAGATCTTGATTACAGTTGACACTTTCTCTGGGTTTGACCTAGCCATCCTTGTGAATTCCACTGACTTAGACCACACTGGCCAGGTCACACAAGTCCATATTTGTATCTTGTTCAGGCTTCCTGAGCACATTGTGTCTAGTAATGGCCCCAAATTGTGGCTCATGTTCCACATCAGGAGACCAACATGGGCATACAACGGATTTTTCATGTTCTATATCACTCCCAAGCTGCAGAGGTGATTGAACATTTTAATGGACAATCAAAAGACAGGTTTAAGTGTCTTTTGATAGGATGAGTAAAGATAATTCTAGTCTGAACTCAAATCTCAAACGATCAGTCTGGGATCTCAATGCAGCAATTCCCTAGAAGGGTAGCTCTCATTTGCCCCATACCTTTTACCAGGCTGCCTGCCCTCTTCCTTCAATTGTACAATCTTTTTTTTACAATTATTGACAGCTTGTTCTCTATAAGGAACCCTGAAAGGACCCTCCATCCCTTTCTAACTCTTCCTGAAGACTCAAATTAATGGGAGATTAGAAGGGCTATTAAACAGTGAAGAGGGAGAGTCATTAACCTCCTTCTCCATCTACTACACAGGTGCAGAGGATGGATTTTTGCCAACAAGGACTTTGAAAGTTATGATCATCAATTTGAGGACTCTAGTTTAATATTTTCCCTAAGGTGTCCCTGCTGCTTTGCTTCATGTAGCCCCATGGGATCTATAGCAATACATAGAATAGAAACATTTATTGAACTGCTGGAGGATCCAAGCCAGAAGATTTGGGTAAATCACCCCAGAAAATGGATTAAGAATGCTATCCTTGCCCAACGTACAGGACAGATTGCCACACTGCAGTCAATGGGGTAGGTCTCCTTAACCTATAGGATGTGAGCTCCTTCAAACCTAAGAGCCTGGGTAAAGGAGAGGGAGGGGAAGGGGATGTAACTTCTCTCTTCTACAAAATACACTGTGTGACTCCTGCCATGCTGAATTTGTTGATAAATCTGCTCCAGGCAGTCACCCCTGTCCTGAATGTGACAAGCCATTGGATATGTCACTGCCTGATCCCACAAATAAACATTTGATAGCTGTGCCAATGAATACCAGGAACAGACATTTCTCTAACCACAGACCTCCTGACACCTCCTGTACCCAAACCTTATTCATCTGAACTGATGCTTTGTCGCAACTGGACTCTGACACTGCAGAAGCTAAGTGCTATCAGGGGTACACTGGGAACACCTGGGAAAGGGATCATAGGCTCTGCCATCAGTGCTACTTAGATATGGGTAGTGACAGTCTTCTCCTCCAGTCTTCCCCTACACTCGCCCCAGTCCTACACAAACTCCTCAATTCTGCTAAAGAATTCTGCCCACCAGGAGAGACTCTTAGCTGGTTGATCCTCATAGTATTCAATGACTCTACCCTCTCAACGCTGTGTGTGCACCCTCTTGGGATATTATTTCATCTGCAAAAACCAAGCCATCACCTGTCTTCATCCTACAAATGTGACGTACATATGGGCATTAATAAGAACATCCCCTCCAATTGAATATGTCACATTATGCTGACACAGGTGGGAGCTCCAAAACCAGGCAGAGCCCAATTACTAGAGGGAATTGACAGGTGACATTCTGAACTCTCTGCTCACAGGTATGCTCATGTGGTTACCCCAGCATGAGGGGCATTCAATTAAGAAAAGTTTTGCACAACCTGTCCCTGACCCTCGCTGAGGTCATTAATGATAATACCTCTGCTTTGTAGGCAAAAAAGACCAACTCAATTCTGTGGCTCAAATAATGTCAGATAACTACATAGCCCTCAACTTCCTGCTGGCTAGCCAAGGAGCTTGGGTGTGATTGGGGTCCACGGCGATGTGCACTCCTCCAGGCAGGCCTGATTTTCCTGCTTCAAGTGACTTGGATCATGGCCCTTGTCCACTGTTGCCTCAGAATAATTAACCAGTTATTGTCAGAGCTCCTTAAAGTCCAATCTATTTGGGCCCATCGTGGGATAACCTGTGTTTTTCACCCTAGCCCAGAAAGATCAAGAGTTGGAGTTGAAGAGTCTGACTCCAGCCCCAAATCCTATGGATAATCTTTAAGCCCCTATTTTCATGTTTTTCACAAATAGCACTAAAAAAATGTGCATGGCTTGAGGGAAAAATCTAGTATTAGCTGATGTCTACAGGCTCCAAACATATTTCATTTGGGAGTAGAGGGGAGTTTTGCCAGGCCATTACTTCTTCAACTAGGTTATTATAAAGCAAACTCATATTCAAGTTCCAAGAAAACTTTCACACTATAACTCTGACCTAAGGTTTGTTGACCTTGTCAACTACCTGTCTTTATCTCTGTGGCTCTTTGTCCTATTTGCTATACTTAAAACTTCTCCTCTATCCATACGTTAAGAGTTGTCTCTGAATTCATAGGCTCTGACAAAGTTCTGCTTCTTATATAAGAGTGTGGGAAACTCCAGCAATCTAGTCTCCAGTGAAAATAATGAAAATTATTTTAAACTTCAATTATTCGAAATTTCTGGAAGTGACACAACAGACAGGTAACAAGTAAAAAGCTTCAAAAAATATACTAAAATTTATGAAGAATTATGAGAATCTGTGGTAATGGAACCGTGACCTGTACCCTCCTTTCCCAGCCTCAGTTTAACACTATGGAATCTCCACTGTAGACTGGGGCAGAGTCTATAACCCTTATATATTGAAAACTGAAACTTTTATTACTATGTAATATCTCCTTAAATGTATTTAATGATTTAGTTTTAATATTTTATTTTTTCTGATCTCAACATTACTTCTCATATCTTATTATTTATTAGCATTAATCTAGTACATATTTTCATCATTCTTTTCAATTTTAGAAAGATTTTCTCTTAGGTGTTTTCCAGTAAACAGCCTATGTCTTCAAGGTGGAATGATTTTCAAGAGTTCACCCAGAAGAATGGCTCCTGCCTAGATCTGTATTCTGTGCTCTGGTTGCACAATTAATCTAATCTTTCTGGCTAACATCTTCTAAAATGTCTTAAAATGTTCTGGTTTGCTAATGGTACCCTGTCTTATTTCTGGTCCCATTATAGGTTTATTCTAGAAGGATAGAAAGACAGGCAAATAAAAATATATTCATCCTAGATGGATATGTATAAGAAGATTATTTTCTCTGTTGTTTCTATATGATTTGGATGAGAAAGGAGAAAATGGATGTATTTAGTCTGTCCTCTTGATCTGTTCTCTTAATTGTCCTCAAATATGATGAACTCAGGCTCACAGAGAGTAAGTGATTTGTACAAACTCACTAATTAATAACTAATTAATAGCAGAAAGAAAACTGAGACACCAAGCTCTTAATTTCTATACAAGAACCCTTTTCACTAGAGTGTGTCTTCAATACACACACGTTTAAAAATTTATAGCACAAAAAGAATTAAGTGAAAACATAATAGTTGTGAAAAAGCACTTCTAAATGACTTTTATAAGTAATGTTTAGAATTGAAGTGTAGCAACTGTTACAGAAGCGCTCCACTTACAAAACTGAAAACGGCTCCCTCTTTAATAAAACCAATGCATCAGAAAGTCAATATATATCCTACTGATGTGCTCATTAGAAGTGGAGACTGAGTTACAAAGCTCAATCAGCAACTGGTCAATGCAGGATTTCAAGTGGACATCATTGGCCCATCTCCAGTGAACCAATCTATAAGTCTTCTTCTAAATCATCCACGATGTTCAGACCTTTATTTCTTCCTGAATTAGCTAAAGTTTCTTCAGCATTTCATATTATTTTTATTCAAAAATATATCTTCTATTTATCTCTAACCTGTTTATTGACGCTGAGTTTATAGGCAAGACTCATGACTGAAACTGAAAGCCATGGGAGACTGCAAAGTCGGATCGTTTTTAGTCAAGAGCTCAGAAGATTAACCACGTGATCCTGTAATTTATAATATCAGTTATAAGCCAAGGAGTTTCATACACTTGGATAGATTTCACAAATACCTTCCACATCAGAACTCACAAAGGCTGACTTTTTCTACTAATCATTTTTACTAGTGCTTTTGTAACAAATAAAAGAAAAATTACATTGAGATTAACATGCCAGATTTTAACTCTAAACTTTTTATGTCCCAGAGAGTAAACTCATATTATAAAAATAGGTCCAGCTTTAAAGTATAAACAGGGTACACAGTGAATAAATAAATAACCAGAGGAATTTTCCTGAGAAGAATCTAGGCTGGGAGTAAAATTAAAATGACCTTCTGAGACTAGAAAATGTCCTACAAAAGAAGGATGCAAATAGAAGGGGAAAAGTGCCAAGAAAAATATTTAGGAAAAAGAAAATCAAAATAATGTACAATTAAAATATAATCTAGAATAAAATATTATGAGTCAGGCCTCTTCTCATATACTACTGACATCCAAAATATATGTATAGAAAAAAAAAAGGATATACTTTCTCATAAGGTAACATTATAAGTGGTCTTTATGTCCCCATGTCCATTCACAAGAACAAGGAACACATAATAAGCCCAAAGTTACTTTACATGTACATATAAAGTATAAAAGATAGAACCAATGCAAAATCTTTTTTTTTTTTTTTTTTTTTTTTTTTTTTTTTTGCGGTACGTGGGCCTCTCACTGTTGTGGCCTCTCCTGTTGCGGAGCACAGGCTCTGGAGCACAGGCTCAGTGGCCATGGCTCATGGACCTAGCCGCTCTGCGGCATATGGAATCTTCCCGGACCGGGGCACGAACCCATTTCCCCTGCATCGGCAGGTGGTCTCTCAACCACTGCACCACCAGGGAAGCCCATTTTTATTTACTTTTAAATATTAAAAAAAGTTGACTCAAGTTTACAATATACCTAAGAAAAGGTAAATGCAAATACAATTTTGCAGGGCATGAATTAATGATTGTTATTATTTGTACTTGTCAATTAATATCCTCCTTACCTGCAAAAGAACTGAGGCAATTTACAAATCATATGTAACAAAAAAGTGTGTAAAATGGATAGAACCACTTTTGCTCAACCTTCCCCTCCCCCACTGTTCTCAGAGATACACACTCTGTAGTGCAGGGATTGCACAGTTTGTGCAACTTGTAGTGCAAAGACAGAAACTGTTTAGAACAAAGTGATTATATTCCCGAGGACAGAGTTCGAGGAAGCCCGCTTATTCTTATAAAATATCCTTCTGGGTTCTCTATAGGCTAAAACATATTTCTATTTTTAATATTGTGAGATATAAAAGGCAAGGGGATAAGAAAAGTCTTTGAAAACCAAGCATATAGGAAGCTAAGAGTATAGCTCCTAATCCTTCCTTGCCTTCATTTTATTTCCCTGGAGAATGGGAAAACAGTATCAGATAGATATCTCCTCGTGGACAGGTGAACTTGAGTATAGAAACTAATGTTTGCTTCCCCTCTGGTGACTTCTGAAGGCTGACAATATATTATTCATATATAGCACATAGGGAGGTGGCACAGAACCACAGCGCTGCCCAGAGGGCTACTGAGCCAAGCAGAGGAAGAACAACTCAGAGAAGAAGTTAAAGTGTGTATTGCTGGCAGGGTCCAAATAGTCACCGTTGTCCTTTGATCTTTCTGTAATGGAGAGGGTCAAGGTAAAGATGTCAAAAAGAAACATGCACAAAAGCCCATGTCAAGACCACATCATCAGACCCAAACAGACTGAGTAGGAGGATCTCTTCCCCTACCCACTGCCCATCCCATGAGCAGCACTCCTTTCCTCCATGCTGTCTGACCTACAAACAAGAATGAGAGTGACAGCCTTGAGTATACAGACTCAACATGGAGACATGAAGGGAAGGAAGTTCAGAAAGAAGAGAGTTTGAAATCCGAAGAGTGATTGAAGTAATGATTATATCAAACACTTTACTGACTATTCACCCAAGAGAAATATAAATTTTAATAAGTAGATTAATTGTGGATATTATTGGGATGGATGAAGATTTAATCAAGAATGGGAAAAAAGATTCCTTCTCTGTATATTTGGGGATCCAGTGACTAAAACCATTCATACAAGCTTTATATTTGAATATATCTTCATTGAGATCCATCAGGCAAACAAGATACACATGGTAGGTAAGTACACAGTTGATTGACCTACAAGTATATACTTTACCTAAATTGGTATCATCAAAGTCACTACTCAGAAATGAAGATTTGGTATTGGACTAAGGAAATTGTCTTAGTCTGCAATGTCTCTTGCTTTTGAAATTTCTGTTGTTGTTGTTCCCACTGTGGTTATGTATTTTGGTGTAAGTTGGGTCAGCAGGTTGAGTTTGCTTTCAAGACTTGTCCTAAAGGGGGCAGGACTAATCAGCTCAGCCTTAGTCACATGTCCTCCCCTGTGACAAAAGGGATCAGGATACTATAGTTGACTGGTTCAAGCAGAACCATTTGTGGTGGAAAGAGGACACTCCCACAAAGAAAAGATAGTGGAAGAATAAAACAAATGTATGCTTACCACCTAGGTGAAAAAAACAAGAAGACAAAGGTAGAGGAATACATGAAAGAGAAAATATGTACGTGAAAAATACTGGACTAAGAATTCCTACTGAGCTTCTTCACAGCCAAAGCAAGAAGAGAAAAAAGAATAATATAATTGTTCTTGACAACTACAAAGAGGAAACAGAACAGTTAATCAAGAGAAACTTAGTGGGTGATACACAGTAATTTTCTCAGAAGGCTTATGTAATGATCCTCGATAAAAAAGGAAAAATAAATGTTGGAGAGGACAGGGAGAAGGCACCATATACTAAATTATAATTATGTGATGCCTTATTTTGGAGAATTAAAGGAAAACCATCTACTACTTAACTTTCTGATAATCTGATACAATGTGGATTCAGAATTAAAGGCCTTTGTCTGACTTTTGCTCTAGTGTTTCCCAAAACCTAGCTGCATACCAGAATCACCAGGAGTGCTTATTAAAAGCAAGGATTTCAACGGTCTAGATTGAAGCCTGAGAAGCTGTACTTAATAATGCCCCTAGCAATCCTAATTTAGGTATCCCTGCTTGGGAACCACTGCTTTACACTATAGTCTCAAGCACTGATTGTCCTAGCCAGGTGTCTGAGAGGACTTTGGACATTTGCCCATAAATCCATCCACTTCCCTTGCCCTACTCTCCTTTGTCTCTTGTTAAGGTGGGAATAGAGGACAGGTTGGCCTATGGCTTGTTTTTCCCAGGCTCCTATGTTACCTGACTTCCAGATAGGTTGAGTCAATTGGAAGTAGTGGTAAGATATTAGATTGCAGAGGAAAGGGGAGAGGCCAAGGTATTCCAGACATCACTACCACCAACTCTGCCTCACACTACCCCCACCTGGGGCTGCACTTAAAATTTTGGCCCTGTGTCTTCCATGGCTTCAACTCTACTAGACCATGTCTCCTCCTTGGTTCCAGCTCCAGATAGACAGACCCTACTCGTAGCACTGATTTCTGGGCTCTGAAAATCCTATCTCCCTTCTTTTCTTGAGCTTTGGAGGGCCCTGGAAGTGGAAGTTGATTTTAGCTGCTGATGATCTCGAGGTTGCTTCACAGTCCTCTGTTTGGCTTCTCAGGTCTTCCACCATCCATGTAACCAATTCTCTGTATTAAATTCTCTCAATTTAAAAACATACAATGGATTTTGACCAGATCGTATCTGATACTGTGTAGTTAATTGAAAGTCCAATATATTTCAGATACTGGACACATATGTGATAAAGCTCATATTCCAGATGATAGTTCCATAGGCAAAGATGCTTATAAACATACAACTATGACTTGTATTTTTCACCATTTAGAAACCTACCACAACGGCACATTGGAGTGGAGATGAGTTTCATTATTGCCCAGAGAAGAAAAGAGACTATGCTCAGAAAACAGCTTTTTAAACATATGTTTTAACATTTGTTTAATTGAAAACTCATATTCTACACATTAGTACATGCAAAAGTTGTTTGTGGCCTCAAACTTCTGATAGCAGAAGTTACCAATCATTACATAATAAATGAAGCTTCATACAGTCCCTCTGGAATGGAAAATTTATGATCTTCAAAATACACTCACAGATACATTAAATGAAGTGTTTAATATATATTAAATATATATTTGATTTAGGCATAATTGATAGAGCTGTTGTTATTGAGGCATAATTATCCAGTACATTCAGTTGCATCCTACATGTCCGCATGGAGTGTAAGAGAAAGCACACTATACTGAAACTTTACTAATGAAAAGATATTTTTAGTTATTTTGAACACAGGTATTTGATGAAAAGCTTTCATGGAAGAAGAAACATATAAAGATTTACTTATGTGGAAATTCTAAAAGGATATCTCTTCTGTGTACTTACAAACATTCTTATGGCTGCCATCACTGGTTATTATAAAAGGCTGAGTGACATATTTAGGTATTTACACTAAACTATGGACTATGTAAACTCTCCATTAATAGCTAGAAACTTGTGAATTTAGAACTTTTCACCAATTAGCAGAATAACTAGGTAAAGTAAGAACCTACTGAAGCATTTTCTAGAAAGAATAATTATTATACATTACTCTACACAGAATTAATCGCTATCTTCTCTGTTAGACTGAAAGCTCCATGAAGGCAAAAATCTTTGCTATTTTGTTCATCTTGTTAAAGGAAAATCTGAGTCATATTAAAAATAAGAGTTTATTTGAACAAAAATCTATTCGAATCAGGCAGTGCCAAAGCAAAGGGGTTAGGAGTGCTCAGCTGAATGGAGCTGGGGAGAGATATTTATAGGGAAGATGGAAGCAAAGTAAGGAACTTATTGACTGGCTACAGCTTAAAGCCTAGTTGGTTGCTTGTGACTGGTTGTCCTCAGGTTTCAATTTCATAACCTTGAACTTTTACAGGCTTAGATTTTGATTTGCTTATGTAGGCTTCCACAACATTAGAACCAACTTTGTCTAATGGCCTCCTGATTTATTTAACATTCTCTATCCACAGTACTTAGGACAGTACCTGGCACAGAGTAAATGCTGAGAGAATATTTGTAGCATTGAAATAAATTGAACTTAACTGAATTAAATTGAATTAATTAAGAGGTCTGAGTGTTTAATTCATAATTTGTACAGAAATCTATATAGGCCATCGTGAAGTCTCCTAATACAATGTTCTTTCCTTCTTCCTTGTTCTGGTTCTGGAAAAAGAGAGAGAATATGAGACTCCAAACATCCACACAAAGTCAGAAGACTGGGCATGAAGTGATTGCAAGTCCTGCATGTGTGACTTACCCAGCAGTTATTGAAATGTTTCTCTGATACCCTCACTTTAACCACTCTCTTTCCGTTGGACTGCTGTAGCAGAATACCATAAACTGAAAATTTATTTCTCACAGATCTGGAGCCTGGGAAGTCGACGATCAAGGCACCAGCAGATTCACTGTCTGGGAAGGGCCAACTTTCTGGTTCATAGACAACCATTTTCTCACTGTGCCCTCGCATTGTGGAAGCCCCTCTTTTACAAAAGCACTAATCCCATTCAAGAGGGTTTTGACCTAATCACCTCCCCAAAGCCCTACCTTTTAATACCTTCACTTTGAGGGTTAGAATTTCAACACGAATTTATTTATTTATTTATTTTCTTTTTTGTGTGTGTGTGGTGGGAGGGAATGTAAACACTCAACCTATAGCACTGACCAGGAAGTAACACCATTTCCAAAAGGACCCCGTCTTTAAAATACCAAATTATGTTTTAGTGAGAAAGTAAATGATGAATAGGAAAAAGTCAAATATGTTATTAGAAACATCCATATGCCTGACAGTTATACATACACAAATATTCTTTAGATTAAAAGTATAACAAACTATTGAAATGTTTTGCAGATGTAGATAAATTCCACAAAATAAAATAATAAGCAGGTGGGTCTAAGATAGTAATGGACAGACACAGAGGTGTCCAGCTGTATCCAGCTGCCCTCACTTTTCTCTAATTTGTGTCCAGTTTTTTCTTCCTACCCACTGGCCAAGCTGACCAACAACAGCCTTAACCACCACCAGAGGCTTGTCTCTGTACCACAGAGCTGTTAACTGCAGGAGCAGTAGCTATCCATAGACTGATGCCCTTGTCAGATATGCTGAAAGTTCATATACCAGTCCACTCATTTCAGTGCTTTAGGAGGTCTATTAGTAACTTCTCTCTGATCTTCTAGCTCCTCCATTAGAACTTTATTTCCTCAGCTCCTCCTGCAACTGCATAATAAATATCTTATCACACATCCTGTGTACTGGTTCTATTTCCCTAAATGGACCTTAATTAGTGCAACGGATTTCTGATTCCAGACACTATATTACTAGAATATATCTCTTTTCCAATTTCATCAAATTAGAAATCAATAGCTGTTGATAATAGTATTTTATCTTAATTTTAAAAGATTTTTAGAATAAAATCTGCTATCCTTTCACACAAAGACCAACTGCCTTTATATTCAGATACTAAATAACTTCTGGAGAACATTTGTAATATTATATACTAGTAATATAAAAGTAAATTGAGACCAAAAGTATTCCTGATTATTTATATAATATCAAATTTTATTATTTTACACTATTCATTTCTATGTATTAAACATTTCTTTGTGGTTAATGTATATAAACAAGTGTGTTTAATATATATTAAATGTATAATATAATGTTATATGTATTATAAATAATATAACTGATGTTGGGAATATCTTTTCTGCTTTTCATTGTCTTACTACAGAAAAACATGTCCAAAATTATTCAGAAAGAAGTGTTTAAAGAGTCTCAAACACTAATTCACAATATGGGTTCTCATTCCTGTAATTGCATTCATTCATTATATATGGATATACATTACTGACTAGACTACTATTTTCTCAAGAAATTTCTTTCATGAATTGTATCCCATCAATATTAGTATCAACAGTGAATAACACAGTAAATGACACATAGTTGGTACAACATATTTTGAATAAATGAATGAATGAAACTCTTGGCCACCCTCTGCCTTCTGTCAGGAAACTTCTACTTACTACGGCTACATAACAGATTATTCCAACCCATAATGGCTACCTTAATGGCTAACTCAACTGACTATCAAATGTAGTCAGTTTCTGAGTATCTCTCATTGTTGCTGTGGTTCAGGGACTAATGAGCAGCTCAGCTGGGTGGTTCTGGTTTGGGGGTCTCTCATGATATTATAGTCAGATAGTGGCTGATGCTGGGGTCATCTGAAAGGTTTCTTCATTCCTTTGTCTGGCATGATGTCTGGGAAGATCAAACAGCTGGGGCTGGAACACTTGAGGCTCCTTGAACATCTTCTCTCTATATCTTTGTAGTATCTCCATGTGATCTCTAACATTGTGGCTTCAGTATAGCCAGACATTCTTAATATTGGCTCAGGACTCTCAAGGCATGTGCCCTTTTATGGGAGGAGTGTCAAAGGACTTGGTACAAGTTTTAAAACTACCACATACCTTATACATTTTAATTCAGCCAAATATCTAATACTTTCTTAAATCACACAGTTCTTCAGTGTTGATACTTAATATTTAACATAAAATCAAGGGTCTATATTTTCTTACAGAAAGCTTTCCAATATATTTAAAAACTGAGAAAATGGTTATCACCAATATTACAATGGATTTAATTTGTATCTAGGCTTAACTTTCCCTTCTAAACCAACAACATCCCTCTGAATGCCAAATCCTAACTTTATGGTTTAGCAGCCTTATGATATTGAGAGCCACTGAATAGTGGGATGTCTGTTAGAGGGAGTTCAGATGGAGCTCAGTGAAATTTTGAGGCATGGACACACATCCCTTCAGATGGGTGGTTCATGAGCAACATGCAGTTTTCTCTTAATGGAAAGTCTTCTCCAGAGAGCAAAGACAAGATATTCAGACAACCTCGGGAGCTCATTCCAATGGCTAAGCATAGCTTCTAGTTACTAAGTCAACACAGTGAGCTTTCTTAAACCTAGAAATATATTGTGTTGTGTGGTCTCTCCAAACTCATTTCCTGATTTCTAGATGGTTCTGTGTCCCCTCTCCTTAGTCCCAATTTTCCTTCTCCCACCTATGCCTTCCTGTCTAAGCCCAGAACTAAAATTCCCAAAGAGTGAAATAATCTGAATCTTCTAACATTCTCTTCTCTGTCTCTTTTTATAACATCAACTCTATGCCTTACTTACTTCAGTAACTTTACTTTTTATTCATTAAACAGATACATATAAATTGTCATCTGTATACCAGGCACTATTCTACATATTTGGGATGTATCAATGAACAAAACAAATAAATGTCCCTGTTATTCTAAATCTACAATTAACATAACAAATAAGTGAATTATAGTGATAAATGCTGTGGATAAACTGTAAAATAGAGCCTGGTAATTTGGATAGGATATCAAAAGCTTTGCTTTCAAAACTATTTCTTTGATAAATGCTTCAAGATAAGGATATTTCAGAAGTAAAAAAACAAAACAAAACTTCTCTTTCTCATTGCTGCAACACCTGAAACTAATTTTTTTCGAGGCAGTGTATTGTCTCTGCCTTCTGAAGGCAAGGGTGCTTTGCAAAGAGGTGTGGAAATGAAGGACAGATTATTACTCCAGCATGCTCTCTCACTATCCCAATGTTACAGTCTACAGATACCAGAGACAAAGGTCTTCTTATAAGTGATAAACTAGCTGCTCATGCTTCTTATAAGTAATAAATTGCTTACCCATGCTCACTAAGACATATTATTATTTTTAAATAACTCTCTTCAAGAAAGATAGGAAATGACCACCAAACTTTTGGAAATGAAAACCTACTTTGTTAATGAGGTGACTACATGTATTCATTAACACATCACTTGAAATTTCAACAACGTGTAATATAATACCATCGAAATAAGCAATAGTCTATAAGAAAGATCAGAAATCTGCCCTGAGCTTCTGTCATAAAACCATTCTGAAAAATAAGCAAAATAAAAATTAAAGCACATAAAAACTTTGAGCAATAGAAGGAATCAGAGAATTGGTTTTGAAATGTAGCACTTTCTTTACAGATTATTGTAAACTACAGTGTTGTGGCAGAAAAACTTACTGAAGTAAGAAATGTTATTTCTTCACTCTCATGCCCTGCCCTATTTCATACCTTATTTTTGCCTCAGACATACGGTGTGATAGAAAAGCATAAAGAACCCGAAGGCAAAGGTCTTGCTGTGTTTTAAAACATCCTTAATCTTTTGACAAGATAAAAATAAGTGCATATGTGTGTAAAGGGGGCAGAGGAAAAGCTTTTGGGGGCAAGGAGAGAGAATGCAAGAGACTACTCCAGCCTGGAAAGGATTGTAGGTGGTGATGCAAGAGTAACAATGACCACGTTTTGACAGCACACTGATCAAGGCACAGAAGACAGAGGGAGTACACTGGAGCCAGGTTTAAGGGGAAGAGTCTCAATATCAAATGTTTCATGCCACAGAGGTAAGGTGTGTCAAAATATAATTTTTTAGATGTTAAAAACATAGTTCTCACACAAATAAATAGGGAGAATGCATCAACTCATAATGATTGTATTATCAGAATAGCAAAGCTGGTTCAAAGGATGGTAAAGTAACATGCATATATAGTCAATGAAAAAAGAAATAGAGAATTCCAGAATAAAATCCCTAAATTATAAAACCAGTTAATGCTGTCTTACTGGACAATAATAAATAATATTTAGAATTACCTTCTTTATGGAACAGAAATATCTCTTCACAATAAAACATTTTCATCTTAACAGATTTATTTGATACAATCTATTTTTATAGAGTTGTAAAGGTCCAACCCAATAGTAAATACTAGAGCAAATACATATAATTCCATCTAGAGGATAAGAAAACCCTTTTTATATGAAGTTCCAGCATGTCATGATGGTCACATAGTCTTTTTTTTTTTTTTTTTTTTGCCTTACCTCCAAATTTTGGAATTTTTTTACAGGTAGAAGTTGTAGACACATCCAAACTGAGGGAGTAGCAACAGAATTAGATATAATGGGGCAAAGTCAGCAGGAAATAGTTAACCAATTAAAGGCGCATATATACACTAGCAAATGTAAAATAGATAGCTAGTGGGAAGCAGCCGCATAGCACAGGGAGATCAGCTCGGTGCTTTGTGACCACCTAGAGGGGTGGGATAGGGAGGGTGAGAGGGAGGGAGATGCAAGAGGGAAGAGATATTGGAACATATGTATATGTATAACTGATTCACTTTGTTATAAAGCAGAAACTAACACAACATTGTAAAGCAATTATACTCCAATAAAGATGTTAAAAAAAAAAAAAAGGTGCTTAAAGAGATTGACACCTGGAAACCTTGGCACAATCCTAGGAGAAGGAGGAGAGGAAACCCAAATTATTACAGTTAATTTTCCCACCAGCCAGGCAGGATGGGGATTTGGATATGGACTTAACAAAGAGTAATGATAAATAATGTGATACTTTCATACAACCTAGCGTTATGTCTAGAATTCGTTCTCAATAACAAATAACACAATTAGACCATAAGATGCCAAAGGCTCAGAAGAACACAAGAATCCAGAAGAAAATCAATACACATTTCTGTCTTTCTTAAAAATGACTGCACTTATTATAGGACAATGGATTGGAGAAAACGTAATTGGTTAAAGGGCTTAGTCCAACCCATCAAAGATTTTTCAAAGTTTGCTTCTTTGATTTTGGCTTAACATACTATACAGCCTGACCCTATAATAGTGAAGGGCATTAGGCTGCCATACATTTTCCACCTTTCCATTGACCAGATCAGCTTGATGCTTCTCTATCCTAAACTGAAATCAAGGTAGGACGGGAGTATAGTTACACATGATGTCCTGGTAATGACAACAGAGCACATTGTTATTCTGTACTCGGTACATTTGACTGTGTTGTGTTAATGAACATTCTCAGAATTCCATTCTCTCCCCTCTCACTTATTCAACTGCAAAACCTCTAGCAAGTCACTTATCTCTCAAGGCCAGGGTTTTCCCATCAGTGAAGTTAAGGGTCAGTTTTCAACCTCCTTCTAGGTTTCAAAGTCTATGCTCAACGTACCTGACTGCTCACCTCTTTACCAGAGCAGGGCTACCAAGCATATAAAACCAGAACTGCTGAAGAAACAGGCCAAAACCCAGACAAAGACAGAGAAATGTCTATTTTAAAAATGATTATCTAATTACCAAGATAAATTAGAACAATTTTTAATTAATAAAATGAAATTAGATCCAGGTGTTCAAAAGCATAACTTTGAAGAAAACAAAGGTTGGTTGCAAAAAGAAAATAATGTCCAAAGAGTGTTTAAAAACTAAACACACACATACATACACACACCTCATATTAAAATTCATTTAAAGGAAAATATATTAACTAAACAAAAAGGAAAAAAAGAAGGAAAGAAATGGCACATGTGTCTATTTTGCCCAGAGACATTTTGATGCAACTCAGGAAACTCTGAATAAACACAGACAAATAGGTAAGCAGGGAGAATTAGTTTTTTCAGTCCAACCTGACTTGAACTCCTCTTTGAGAAAAGTCCCTTGTGCTGTGCACACATCATAGTATTCTGGATACCTTGTTTACAGGTACAGACTCCTGCAGGGAGCACTTATTTTTTCCCCCACTATTTCATTTGCAGTAAATATAAATTATCTTCCCATGGGAGCTGGGAGGCAAGAGGTGAGACAGCCTGGTCACCTTTCAACATTCCTGACTGCAAAGGATCTTTGGTAAACACCAAAAAAAAGCCTTCACGGCATTCAGCAAAAAAAATAAATAAATAAATAAACAATGAAGCTCATACTTATTTTGCAAGCCCTGGAGAGTTTCTAAGAACCAGGTGATCTCAGTCATCAAAGAAACTGCAGGCATATGGGGCCAGGCCTCAGGAGTGCAGAGCTTCCTTGAAGGAACTTGAGATTAAATGATAGCTTTCCATAGACATAGGAGCTCAGAAAAAACTCTGCCAGTACGGAAATGTATTAACTCTCAGGGGTATGTTTTCAATGCAGAATGCAAGCAATTTAGCTACTGACTCCCACTGACGGTGGCTATGCAGTTAAATCCTAATCTGGCACTTTCGACTTGGACCCTACAGCTTTCTTTTCTTGCTAAGAGAGAGAGCATTTTGTTGCCAATGCTGGGGGTCAGCAGGGGTGGGGTTGGGGTTGCAGATAAAACGATTCATTGGTTTACAGCACTAGGCATCTATACACTCCAGTGATACCCATTTCTAAACTTTGAAACAGTTGTCTATGAATTTTTGCAGAGGCCAAACTATGTAAAAGGTAAAGAATATACACGTTTTTGGTAGACCAATGAGAAAAATGCTTACTTATTTTCTTAGAAACACAGAATTTTAGATATTTAATCCTAATATTTTCTAATACTTAATCTACTAATTGTTTTGATGTCATCTATATTAATACTTATTTCAGTGCATTGATCTTTTAAGAGTTTGGGCTTCTTATATGTCTACTAAGGGCAGTAGACTCTCTTCACAGAAAGAAGCACATATATCCAACTATGTTAACACAGTTTGATAGGGTTCACAAATTCCCTGAAACCCACTCATGGATAAAAAGTCCCAATTTAAGAATCTGTAATCTAATATAGATCCACATAAATATTATAAAACCACTCTCTGTGTTTGCAACATAAAAAGTAGTAAATGAGATTTGAGGTACCTGAAGGAATTGGTGCTAAATAAAGCTATTGTATTTTCCATTACAATTGTTTTCTCCATATAATCAAGAGGATATCTCAATGTACCATGTTGCCTATGGTATGGCATATGGTATATTCAAATACAGGAAATGTGGACACTTTAATGAAATTGATTAGTCTGCCAGTGAATTCAATAAAAACAACCAGCAACCAGAGTGAGCAACTACTCATTTTATTCAATTAATTCACCAAAGATATTTGTTCAGCAAACATTATATTTGGTGAAGTCAATTCATATTCTCTGCCAACTCACTGCCAAAATCATTCTCAGGATTTTAATCCCTTATGAAATGGTAAACATGCTGTGATGCCTTTCAGCATCTCTAGTAGCAAGCTATTTATTGAAATGACAATAGCAATAAATTTTACAATTTCCAGCTTGTATAGTATGTTATGTCAAAGATAAGGCCTCAATACCTGGTTAGCATTGCCTTTGACTGAATTCTTACCATGTTTAGGGTTCTCCATGACATTGGAAATCAAAGTAGAAAACTTTATTTCTGCCCATCAGCATCTTTATGGTTGATCTGGTTGGTAGATGGGGAAGGGATAGACAGGACCAGTAGAAATATAAATACACATCTATAAATATAGAAACACAGTCACAATTTATTACTATTGTACAGACTATTACACAAAGGTCAAGTAACGAAGGATCTAGAAATGATAACAGAAAACTGATACCATCCTGAACAAGTATCAAGAGCTTCGGCAGAGGTGAGGAGCATGATTTAGAGAAGATAGTTTTGAAGGCATTTCATTTAAAGTGTTACCAGAAATTCCTCAAAGTTAGAAAACTTGTTAAGTACTTAGGCAACATGCTTATTTGAATTGAATTGGCAATATAATTGAGGATGTCACTAGAAATTAGGACGTTTAGAATCCATCCTGTCTCTAACTGAACAGGAACAGTCTTGTCCAGGTATTATCCTCTGGATGCTATTTGTTCTGTCCATGCTGAGCATGAAGATACTGAGAGCAAACACTGAGTAGTTTTATTAGGATGAACACCTCTACTGATATCAGAGGGAGTTTTAACTCAAGACTATAAATATAAATAGCTAAATGAAAGTAACTCAGAGCTTAGCATGCATTATTTACTACATATGTCAGTTTATTTTAATATATGTTAATAGTAACTGACACCAAAAGATACTTATATAGACATAGACATATGTTTGGGCATAGCTGCAAATTCACTTTCATTAGTCTGTTGATAGTACCCTTAACTAGATATGGCTTGGGAACATTTTGTTTTGAATGTTTCCAAACACAAAGGAGTCAGTTTCCCAAATTGGAAAGATTCTAATAAAAGACTGTGAGAATTAACTGTCTTCCTCTCTCCTTTTTTTTGAACTTCCAGACACTTTTTTTTTAACATTTTCCTTTAAGGATTTGTCCCACTACTACTACTTGCTCTGAATGTATTATTTTCTTTGCCCCTGCCACCCACCAAAAGACAAAGGGAAGCCTGTCCAAAAGCATAAGGAAGGACCCCAGAGAAGAGATTATGTGTGATAGGAGCTATCTTCCTACCAAGTTTTCATACTTCATTGTTCATTGTGATGGTCAGGGCTGCATCCATGATGACCAATAACTACTATATAAACAAGTACATACAGCAAAGGCTTCAAAATCTAGGCAGCCAGATGCTCTCAAGAGGAGAAGTACTTAAAGTAAGGAAATGATTTTTCACTACCAAACTCTATGTGTTCTTTTCTATGAGGAAAAGTGTTCATTCTTAGCTCTGAAGAGAATCTTAACATCAGTTCAAACTACACTAATTACTAAAAGCATGTTTTAATAATGTCATTATGTAAAGCAGATGAGTAAAGAAAAATTATAGTTAGGCAACTTCCCAAATATTAATATAAAACATCCACAATGATTTTGCAAAGGTAATTGATTCCTATTTTTTTACAAATGGTGATAAAATATTTCCTGCTACTTCAGATTTATACTCTAAAAGATGAAGCAATATCTTTATTACTGCTTAGGAAGCAATGTACAGTTCATTCTCTCTTTAGGAATTTGTCATGCTCTGGCCTTCATTCAACAGAAGTAAGACATACGGGAATTTGACATACCAAATTTATTCATCAGAATATAAATTGCCTCATAAATGCTTTCACTGATGTTTTGATTAGCAGATAGTATTGTGAAGGAAGTCAGAATTGGTGATCATCAAATGTCAGGAAATTGAATGATATTTGATGAAGACTAGATTCTTTAATTTTATTAAATTTCCAGATAGTAAAGACCATATCTTATTCATCTCCTGAGAAACATACCCCTGTTCCTTTGCCCCTTAAGTATTTTTTAAATAGTTTTCTTCTTAGGGAAGACTAACCAGAATAACCATTTTTTAGAACACGTTTCCAATGAAAGTAATGTTACTTCAACCCAAGAAACAGTGAAGCCAGCTATACATTGTAAAATAAATATAACGAGAGAGCTATTAAAGTGATCACTTATAATGATAACAATAAAACATCTGCCATGCAAGTCAAGATTTATTTAGCTGTACATAAATTAGAGTCCCAGAACAGTTTGAAACAAGAAAGAAAGGAACAATCAGTAATCCACTGATCATTAACAAAAGCAAAATGTTAAGTTTTAGCCTTGACCCAAATTTACTGTTTATTATCTTTTCCCACTACAATTAGAGGATTCAGCATTATTAAAACCTAATTAGAATTTTTATCCTCTTCTGACCTATGTTTTTATGCTTGTTTCTTGGTGTAATATTGACTGAAGCTAATTGGCAAGTATGTCTATGAAAGACAAACCCTTTACAAACCCAAGCATCCATAAAAATCAACTGAGGTAAGCTGTTAAGTGCCTCATAAGAATATGGTTTGCTGAGCACCACTTTCAGAGATTCTAATTTGGTTGTAAGAATGTATTTCATAAATAATTTGTGAATAACTTACTTTTTAAATATTTTATGTAAGATAAAATGTTATTTCTATTTTAATGGAAGTGTCATTTCATACATGGGTATGTTTACTTTATTCGCAGAAGAAAAGATGGTTATGCAGTTGGGGTGCAGGGAATTGCAGATTTCCCAGATCAAACCCACCCTAATGAGTCTTCCACATGAATGTCACTCTAGGGTAGAGAACAGATGCCCTGACATAGCCTTATATGTCTGCTTAATGTTTAGAATGAGCACCTGAAAATAACAAAAAGAGCCCAAAGCTATACCTTTAGATATAAAGAATGGATAGCTAAAATCATCATCATCATTGTCATCATCATCAAGAAAAAAAAAGGAAGTCTTTCCTCCTCATTGAAAATTGCCATCTGTCTTCAAAACTTGGGCATGACCCTGCCAGTATTTTTCTTTTCCAAAATTTTCTCCTCCAGGCTTCCAATAGGAAAGTTGAGTATCTGGAAGAATGTTTGCCACATAGTAGGTGTTCAATAAATACCAGTTGCATTCTTGAGTGAAAGATTTCATTGACATCTCAAGGGATAGGAAGAGGAGAATGAGGAGAAGATGGGGGTTTTATTACCTTCAATTTACATATGAAGATACTGAGGCTTAAGGAAATTGAATAAGGTCACAGAGCTTTAAGCAATGGAACTATGATCTGAACCAAGGTGGCCAGACACCACAGTCCACACTCTTAATTCTTCATTACATTGTTTTCCTGTTGTTGACTCTTCTCTTGCTCTCTGAATTGTTTAAACTGTCATAATGTACCCTTAAGGGAAAATATAAGGGATAGCTCTGAAGGGCTTCAAATGCTTTTCAAAGAGCAAAGCCTAGTCAGAGAATGATAGAATGTTAAAAGGGATCTCAGATATCATCTAATCCAGACACACAAACATCCTTTTTTGGAACCATTATATAAAAGAGCAAATATCCTCAGATAAATTAAGCTACTTGTTCAATACAGCCAGTCAGTGGCCATAAGGAACTCAGAACTAAGATCACCTGTCAATTAGTTCACATCACTGTCCTCAGCTTTCCATAGGCCTTAATTTATACACTAGCAATAGTGGATCAAATATAGAACTTAGGTATATATCAATGATAGAACCCTAAAATTTCTAGGCTATTATTTAGATGCACCACTTGGTTGAGGTGTTGGAGATTTTTTTACAGTATAGAATCTAGACCCTGCCCCCCATACTTTGAGGGATCCTTAGAGATCTTAACTATTTCCCCACTTCTAATAAGTAAGATACACCCTCTACACTGAACAACCATATATTAAACAAATGTAGGGGTCTGAAAAATTTAACACACTACACTGTGATATTTGATGAAAATGCAGCATCTTTGTTTCCCACTAACTGATTTAATCTTCCTCCTGAGCCTTACACACATGGAATAGGGTGGACACAGAGGGAAAACTAAACTTTAAATTTGCTGAAAAATATCATTTCATATATTCAGTTTAAATAATCTCCTCTGTTCTGTCAGTTTGGGTAAATTATTAGTCTTTTAGCTTGCTTCCTTCTCTCCTTCCCTTCTCCAAAATGGTATAAGATAGAATCTGGGACTGTAAGGTAATCTGTGTCATCATAAATGCTGTATTTTCTGAACCCTTGGCAGTCTCAGCAACAGAGTGGCTGGTCTGTTCTGGTCCCGGAGCTGGCCTTTTAAGGTTTTATTTCTGGCAGTCACCACCTCAAGTTGAGGAGTCTGAAACACATTGTACCCTTTATCCTACCCTATGCAATATGAACAGTCGATTCTCCCAGCTCTCCTGCATGACGTTTCAAAGTCCCAAGGAAACGTCTGAGTTTAGCATTACCCACAGAGTTACAGAGTAGAAACAAAGCTCTGCTTGGAACTCACTCTCCTAAACTATCTAACTAGTTCCAATCCCTGGTGCTGTGTTCTCACTCTTGCACCAGTTGGAAGTTGCATCCTGCTGATCCTCTCCTGGAAACCTGAAGTATCTCTCAGAGTGTGCCCAGGAACGTGTCCTTAGCTTTCATCCTGAGGTGGAGAAAGCAGAGCCATTAAAAGCAGAGCAATTAACTCCTGATACCCCCACCACACTCACTGTCCTTCTTCCCGCAATCCTCTAGGACTAAAGTAAGAGGGCTTCTCACCCACTGTCTTTTGTTTTTGTGGCCGTGTTGTGCACCATGTGGGATGTGGGATCTTAATTCCCCAACTAGGGATCAAACCTGCACCCCCTGCAGTGGAAGCATGGAATCCTAACCACTGGACCACCAGGGAAGTCCCATTCTCACCCAGTCTTATGAGGAAGAAGTTCCTAAGGTGTATTTTCAGTTTTCTCCACCCCTAGGTTATTGTTGTTTTTTATAATGGAGTCTCACACTTATAATTCTTGATATATCCATCAAAGCTAAATGAATTTACATAATCCTCTTTTTTCCCCAAGTCACCTGATTTTCATGACTATGATCTTGAGGATTCAAAATGCTACTCTGGACGTTGAGAACTACATTGACTTTATTTAGCATCCTTGCTAATATGATCTCAATCAGCCACCAGGTTAAATATACACCTCTGGCTGAAGAGAGGAAGATCAGGAACAAAGAGATGGAAAAAATAACTACATTGATGTATTTCGGAAACAGTATTGCTTTTATCACAAGGAATGAGCTTAAATTTCAAACAGTAGTTGGTCAACATGAGGAGAGATCATGGCTTACTCTGAACTTCATGCAACTTTTTTTAAAAAAGCCATGAACTGGAGGGACCAGGAGAAGACGGCGTAAGAGTAATACACGGAGATCACCTTCCTCCCCACAGATACACCAGAAATACATCTACATGTGGAACAACCGCTACAGAACACCTACTGAACGCTGGCAGAAGACCCCAAAAGGCAAGAAACTCCCCACATACCTGGGTAGGGCAAAAGAAAACAGAATAAACAGAGACAAAAGGATAGGGACGGGACCTGCACCAGTGGGAGGGAGCCGTGAAGGAGGAAAGGTTTCCACACACTACAAGCCCCTTCGCGGGCGGAGACTGCGGGTGGTGGAGGGGGAAAGCTTCGGAGCCACGGAGGAGAGCGCAGCCACAGGGGTGCGGAGGGCAAAGCGGAGAGATTCCCGCACAGAGGATCGGTGCCGACCGCCACTCACCAGCCCGAGAGGCTTGTCTGCTCGGCCGCCGGGGCGGGCGGGGCTGGGAGCTGAGGCTCGGGTATCAGGTTTCAGTCGGAGCGCAGGGAGAGGACTGGGGCTGGCGGCGTGAACACAGCCTGAAGGGGTTTAGTGCGTCACGGCTGGCCGGGAGGGAGTCCGGGGAAATGTCTGGACCTGCCGAAGAGGCAAGAGACTTTTTCTTCCCTCTTTGTTTCCTGGTGCACGAGGAGACGGTATTCAGAGCGCTGCTTAAAGGAGCTCCAGAGACAAGCGCCAACCTCAGCTATCAGCATGGACCACAGAGACGGGCATGGGACGCTAAGGCTGCTGCTGCCGCCAACAAGAAGCCTGTGTGCGAGCACAGGTCACCATCCACACCTTCCCTCCCAGGAGCCTGTGCAGCCCGCCAATGCTGGGGTCCCGGGATCCACGGACAACATCCTCGGGAGAACACACGGGCGCGCCTCGTGCTGGTGCAACGGCATGCCAGTGCAACGTCATGCCGGCACAACGTCATGCCGGCGCAACGTCACGCCGGCCTCTGCCGCCGCACGCTCACCCCGCCTCCGTGTCCCTCCCTCCCCCGCAGCCTGAGTGAGCCAGAGCCCCCGAATCAGCAGCTCCTTTAACCCCGTCCTGTCTGAGAGAAGAACAGACGCCCTCAGGCGACCTACAGGCAGAGGCGGGGCCAAATCCAAAGCTGAACCCCGGGAGCTGTGCAAACAAAGAAGAGAAAGGGAAACTTCTCCCAGCAGCCTCAGAAGCAGCAGATTAAATCTCCAAAATCAACTTGATGTACCCTGCATCTGTGGAATACCTGAATAGACAACAAATCATCCCAAATTGAGGAGGTGGACTTTCGGAGCAAGATATATTATTGTTTCCCCTTTTCCTCTTTTCTGTGAGTATATAGGTATGCTTCTGTGTGAGATATTGTCGGTATAGCTTTGCGTTCACCATTTGTCCTAGGATTCTGTCCATCCGTTCTTTTTTTCTTTATTACATTTTTTTCTTTTTTACTTTTTAAAATTATTTTCATAATAATTATTTGTTATTATTTAAATAACTTATTTTATCTTACTTTATTTCATTTCATTTTATTTTATCCTCTTTCTTTCCTTCTTTCTTTCTTTCTTTCTTTCTTTCTTTCTTTCTTTCTTTCTTTCTTTCTATTTTTTCTCCTTTATTCAGAGCCATGTGGAGGAAAGGCTTTTGGTGCAACAGCCAGGAGTCAGTGCTGTGCAACTGAGTTGGTAGAGCCAACTTCAGGACACTGGTCCACAAGAGACCTCCCAGCTCCATATAATAACAAACAGTGAAAATCTCCCCGAGATATCCATCTCAACACCAACACCCAGCTTCACTCAACGACCAGCAAGCTACAGTGAAGGACACCCTGTGCCAAACAACTAGCAAGACAGGAACACAACGCCACTCATTAGCAGAGAGGCTGCCTAAAATCATAATAAGTCCACAGACACCCCAAAACACACCACCAGACGTGGACCTGCCCACCAGAAAGACAAGATCCAGCATCATCCACCAGAACACAGGGACAAGTCCCCTCCACCAGAGATCCTACACAACCCACTGAAACAACCTTAGCCACTAGGGACAGACACCAAAACAAACGGGAACTACGAACCTGTAGCCTGCAAAAAGGAGACCCCAAACACAGTAAAATAAACAAAATGAGAAGACAGAGAAACACACAGCAGATGAAAGAGCAAGGTAAAAACCCACCAGACCCAACAAATGAAGAGGAAATAGGCAGTCTACCTGAAAAATAATTCAGAATAATGATAGTAAAGATGATCCAAAATCTTGGAAAGAGAATAGAGAAAATGCAAGAAACATTTAAAAAGGACCTATAAGAAATAGAATAACTGAGGCAGAAGAATGGATAAGTGACCTGGAAGATAAAATAATGGAAATAACTACTGCAGAGCAAAATAAAGAAAAAGAATGAAAAGAACTGAGGACAGTCTCAGAGACATCTGGGACAACATAAAACGCACCACCATTCAAACTATAGGGGTCCCAGAAGAAGAAGAGAAAAAGAAAGGGACTGAGAAAATATTTGAAGAGATGATAGTTAAAAACTTCCCTAATATGGGAAAGAAAATAGTCAATCAATTTCAGGAGGCACAGAGAGTCCCATACAGGATAAATCCAAGGAGAAACATGCCAAGACACATATTAATCAAACTATCAAAAATTAAATAAAAAGGAAACATATTAAAAGCAGCAAGGGAAAAACAACAAATAACACACAAGGGAATACCCCACAAGGTTAACAGCTGATCTTTCAGCAGAAACTCTGCAAGCCAGAAGGGACTGGCAGGACATATTTAAAATGATGAAGGAGAAAAATCTACAACTAAGATTACTCTACCCAACAAGGATTTCATTCATATATGATGGAGAAATTAAAACATTTACAAACAAGCAAAAGCTGAGAGAGTTCAGCACCACCAAACCAGCTTTACAACAAATGCTAAAGGAACTTCTCTAGGTAAGAAACACAAGAGAAGGAAAATACCTACAATAACAAACCGAAAATAATTAAGAAAATGGGAATAGGAAAATACATATTGATAATTACCTTAAATGTAAATGGAATAAATGTTCCCACCAAAAGACAGAGACTGGCTGAATGGATACAAAAACAAGACCCTTATATATGCTGTCTACAAGAGACACACTTCAGACCTAGGGGCACATACAGACTGAAAGTGAGGGGAGGGAAAATGATATTCCATGCAAATGGAAATCAAAAGAAAGCTGGAGTAACAATTCTCATATCAGACAAAATAGACTTTAAAATAAAGACTATTACAAGAGACAAAGAAAGACACTACATAATGATCAATGGATCGATCCAAGAGAAGATATAACAATTGTAAGTATTTATGCAAAAAACATAGGAACACCTCAATACATAAGGCAAATACTAACAGCCATGAAAGGGGAAATCAACAGTAACACATTCAGAGTAGGGGATTTTAACACCCCACTTTCACCAATGAACAGATCATCCAAAATGAAAATAAATAAGGAAACACAAGCTTTAAATGATACATTAAACAAGATAGACTTAATTGATATTAATAGGACATTCCACCCAAAAACAACAGAATACACATTTTTCTCAAGTGTGCATGGAACATTCTCCAGGATAGATCATATCTTGGGTCACAAATCAAGCCTTGGTAAATTTAAGAAAACTGAAATTGTATCAAGTATCTTTTCAAACCACAATGCTATGAGACTAGATATCAATTACAGGGAAGGATCTGTTAAAAATACAAACACATGAAGGTTAAACAATACACTACTTAATAACCAAGAGATCACTGAAGAAATCAAAGAGGAAATCAAAAAATACCTAGAAAAAAATGACAATGAAAACACGATGAACCAAAACGTATGGGATGCAGCAAAAGCAGTTCTAAGGGGGCAGTTTATAGCAATACAATCCTACCTTAAGAAACAGGACATGTCTCAAATAAACAACCCAAACTTGCACCTAAAGCAATTAGAGAAAGATGAACAAAAAAACCCCAAAGTTAGCAGAAGGAAAGAAATCATAAATATCAAAAGAGAAATAAAAGCTGGTTCTTTGAGAAGATAAACAAAATTGATAAACCATTAGTCAGACTCAACAAGAAAAAAGGGAGGGGACTCAAATCATTAGAATTAGAAACGAAAAAGAAGTAACAACTGATACTGCAGAAATACAAAAGATCATGAGAGATTACTACAAGCAACTATATGCCAATAAAATGGACAACCTTGAAGAAATGGACAAATTCTTAGAAATGCACAACCTGCCAAGACTGAATCAGGAAGAAAAAGAAAATATGAACAGACCAATCACAAGCACTGAAATTGAAACTGTGATTAAAAATCTTCCAACAAACAAAAGCCCAGGACCAGATGTCTTCACAGGCGATTTCTATCAAACATTTAGAGAAGAGCTAACACCTATTCTTCTCAAATTCTTCCAAAATATAGCAGAGGGAGTAACACTTCCATACTCATTCTATGAGGCCACCATGGCCCTGATACCAAACCAGACAAACATGTCACAAAGAAGGAAAACTACAGGCCAATATAACTGATGAAAATAGATGAAAAATCCTCAACAAAATACTAGCAAACAGAGTCCAACAGCACATTAAAAGGATGATACACTGTGATTAAGCGGGGTTTATTCCAGGAATGCAAGGATTCTTCAGTATATGCAAATCAATCAACATGATACACCATATTAACAAATTGAAGGAGAAAAAACATATGTTCATCTCAAGAGTTGCAGAGAAAGCTTTTGACAAAATTCAACACCCATTTATGATAAAAACCCTGCAGAAAATAGTCATAGAGGGAACTTTTCTCAACATAATAAAGGCCATATATGACAAACCCACAGCCAGCATCGTCCTCAATGGTGAAAAAGTGAAACCATTTCCACTAAGACCAGGAACAAGACAAGATTGCCCACTGTCACCACTATTATTCAACATAGTTTTGGAAGTTCTGGCCACAGCAATGAGAGTAGAAAAAGAAATAAAAGGAATCCAAATCAGAAAAGAAGAAGTAAAGCTGCCACTGTTTGCAGAAGACATGATACTATGCATAGAGAATTCTAAAGATGCTACCCAAAAGTGCTAGAGCTAATCAATGAATTTTGTAAAGTAGCAGGATACAAAATTAATGCACAGAAATCTCTGGCATTCCTATACACTAATGATGAAAAGTCTGAAATTGAAATTAAGAAAACACTCCCATTTACCACTGCAACAAAAAGACTAAAATATCTAGGAATTAACCTACCTAAGGAGACAAAAGACCTGTATGTAGAAAATTATAAGACACTGCTGAAAGAAATTAAAGATGACATAAACAGATGGAGAGATATACGATGTTCTTGGATTGGAAGAATCAACATTCTGAAAATGACTCTACTACCCAAAGCAATCTACAGATTCAATGCAATCACTATCAATCTACCACTGGCATTTTTCACAGAACTAGAACAAAAAATTTTACAATTTGTTTTAAACACAAAAGACCCCGAATAGCCAAACAATCTTGAGAACGAAAAATGGAGCTGTAGGAATCAGGCTCCCTGACTTCAGACTATACTACAAAGCTACAGTAATCAAGAGAGTATGGTACTGGCACAAAAACAGAAATATAGATCAGTGGAACAGGTTAGAAAGCCCAGAAATAAACCCACGGATATATGGTCACCTTATCTTTGATAAGGGAGGCAAGAACATACAGTGGAGAAAAGACAGCCTCTTCAATAAGTGGTGCTGGGAAAACTGGACAGGTACATGTAAAAGGATGAAATTAGAACACTCCCTAATACCATACAAAAAAAAAAATAAACTTCAAATAGATTAAAGACCTAAATGTAAGGCCAGACACTATCAAACTCTTAGAGGAAAACATAGGCAGAACACTCTATGACATAAATCACAGCAAGATCCTTTTTGACCCACCTCCTAGAGAAATGGAAATAAAAACAAAATAAACAAATGGGACCTAATGAAACTTAAAAGCTTTTGTACAGCAAAGGAAAGCATAAGCAAGACCAAAAGACAACCCTCAGAATGGGAGTAAATATTTGCAAATGAAGCAACTAACAAAGGATTAAGCTCCATAATTTACAGGCAGCTCATGCAAATCAATAACAAAAAACAAAAAACCCAATCCAAAAATGGGCAGAAGACCTAAACAGACATTTCTCCCGAGAAGATATACAGATTGCCAACAAACACATGAAAGAATGCTGAAAATCATTAATCATTAGAGAAATGCAAGTCAAAACTACAATGAAATATCATCTCACACCAGTCAGAATGGCCATCAGCAGAAAATCTAGAAACAATAAATGCTGGGGAGGGTGCGGAGAAAAAGGAACCCTCTTGCACTGTTGGTGGGAATGTAAATTGATACAGCCACTATGGAGAACAGTATGGATCTTCCTTAAAAACTAAAAATAGAATTACCATACAACCCAGCAATCCCACTACAGGGTATATACACTGAGAAAACCATAATTCAAAAAGATTCATGTACCAAAATGTTCACTGCAGCTCTATTTACAATAGCCAGGACATGGAAGCAACCTGTGTCCAGCAACAGATGAATGGATAAAGAAGATGTGGTACATATATACAATGGAATATTACTCAGCCATAAAAGGAAATGAAATTGAGTTAGTTGTAGTAAGGTGGATGGACCTAGGGTCTGTCATACAGAGTGAAGTAAGTCAGAAAGAGAAAAACAAATACCATATGCTAACACATATATATGGAATCTAAGAAAAAAAAAGTCATGAAGAACATAAGGGTAAGACGAGAATAAAGACACAGACCTACTAGAGAATGGACTTGAGGATATGGGGAGGGGTAAGGGTAAGCTGTGACAAAGTGAGATAGTGGCATGGACGTATATACACTACAAAACGTAAAATAGTGGGAAGCAGACGCATAGCACAGGGAGATCAGCTCAGTGGTTTGTGACTACCTATAGGGGTGGAATAGGGAGGGTGGGAAGGGGGGAGATGCCAAAGGGAAGAGATATGGGAACATATGTGTATGTATAACTGATTTACTTTGTTATAAAGCAGAAACTAACACACCACTGTAAAGAAATTATACTCCAATAAAGATGTTAAAAAAAAAAAAGCCATGAACTGACTCAATAAGTTTCCTGTGTCTGAGAAAGTGTGTAAATATCAAGACCAGTTGCACATTTCCTTGCCTCCTGATAACATGGCCCCTCAACTGAGGGAGATGAAAGAAATCCTTCACTTGAAACTTTGCTGAATCTCCTAAACTTGAAACAGTTAGGTCACAGACACTAATAACCGTCAGATAGCGTATTTGTCACTCTTCAGGTCTTCAAATGAAATTTAAAATTTCAACTCTTATTCTGCAAAAGATACACAAGTGGATAGGTCCCTTTATGAAAAATCCCAATTACTCAGACTTCCTTTGCTGTCATAAGCATGTTTCAGACAGAAAATTTGCAGTTCAAATGAGTCAAATCAACAAAAATTTCCATCATATGAGTAAGAGAAGAAAACTGTCACATTTAGTGTTATTTTAAAATAGGAGTCAGGAGGAGTCACCTTTTGTTTTGTAGGAAACAGGGCAGGTTAAAGATTTCATTTTGCCTAGTCTTTTTCCTGAGAATCCTCACTGCAGCCCCCTTCTCTTTAATAAAATGAATTTAATTTTACAAAATCCATTTTTGAGGTAAAAAATGAAGTATGTGGGTATTTCCTGTGTTAAAAATTTTTAGTAGGAAGGATACACTTAATAAAAACTTTTTATACTGAAATTGTCAAATGTTTGAGCTCAATGTTAGAATTTCTAGTAGTGAAGGCTAGTGCAGATCTGCTGACCTAAATTTTGAGACCTGATGTATGTGTTCAGCATTGAATAAAGGTAACATCAGACCAATTTCAGAATAAACGATCTTTCATCTATTTGTAGTAAACCATTTTGAAGCATTATTGTATCCTTTAATGATAACAGCAACATCTGCTTATTGTAGACAATTCAGAACTTATAGAAAAGCATATAAAAATAGAGATTAATTGAAATCCTACTATGTAATAACAACTTTTAATATTATGATATATATCCTTCCAAACTATACATATTATGTTTTTACATATTCATGGTTTTTTAATTAAATAAGACTATACTAAATTTATTACCTTTGGAGTGTTCGTAGCTCACTCACCACCCCTCTGCTCCACCAAAACTGATAGAAGTTCATTTTTGTTATCATAGATACTAAACTTACCCAGTCTTTTCTAGACTTTTATGACACAGAAACAGAGAAATGAGTAGGCAGAGCAAAGTTGGAAGAAGAGAACAGGAGATTTGCTTCAAAGAAGCCTCTAATATAAGTCTAAGGACAGAAGGAGTTGAGAAACCAGTCATCGCCCAGGACTGGTGACCAGGTACCATTCAGCTGGAGGATATTAAGAGTGGTGAGATATACAGGTGGGAAGCTGAATATACTTTGCTGTGCATTAAGAATGTACCTTCCACATAATAATTAAATTACAAGTTTCCTATTGGATTTCTGTACTTTGAGCCAATAGGCTCAAATTAGAATGAATTTGGTCCCATCTATTCAGATCATTTGAAATGTTTTTTTTTCCAGTAAAATATATAATATGACACCTTGTCAATAGGCATAATCCTTATCATTTTTGAAAAGTTGCATTCTATTCCACTATGTATATATTAAGAATTACTTAGGAGCCCTTGACTGCAATTCTCTTCAGAAACTGCAATTCATTGTGTCTGCATCAAGTGGAAAGCCCAGCTTTCCCCTGAGTCCTGCCAGGCTCAGAATGTACTTCTATCTCCAGGAATCAAGAACATGTCACAGGCAGTTCAAAAAAGAAAAGTACAGATCTTCCTTAATTCATGATGGGATTACAACCTGATAAACCCATTGTTATTACAAATATTGAATATAGTTCCCTGTGCTATACAAGTACTTTTTAATATGAAAAGAATCCCTGCAATCAATTATAAAAAGAATGATTGCATAACAGGGATAAATGGGCAAGGACACAAAGACAGTTTGCAAACTACAGAAAGGATCTTCCTAGAGCTTTTTTTTTTTTCTTCTCTTGTCATATAAACAATGTGTAATGCTGAGTATATAAACAAAATATACTTTTTAATAGCTTTGGACATTTTGCTGAGTGACAATACTGCCTGAGACACCTTCACCCCACCTGTTTCCCCAAATGCCTTCCTCATTAAAGAACTCTCCCCTGCTAGTCAGAGATGAAAAAAGGAGTCAGCTCCCTTTACTTCCCATTGTTTATCTACCAATTTTATTACTGTTGTTGTAGTTAGAACACTTAGCATGTGATCTGCCCTCTTGGCACATTTTTAAGTGTGTGATATAGTATCATCAACTACAGGTAAAATGTTGTACAGCAAATCTCTAAAATTCATTCACCTCATAACAGAAACTCCATACCTGTTGAACAGTAATTCCCCATGTCTCCTCCCCCCAGCGCCAGGTGAGCACCATTCCACCTATGTGTCTGTGTGTTTGGCTACTTTAGATACCTCCTCAAAGTGGAGTCATATTGCACTTGTCTTTCTGTGTGTGGCTTATTTCACTTAACATAATGTCCTCCAGGTTCATCCATGTTATCACATGGCAGTATTTCATTTTTCTAAGGCTAAAGAATATCCCATGGTATATATTTACCATGTTTTCTTTGTCAGTTCTGTTGATGGGCACTAGGTTGTTTCTTGGCTATTGTGAATAATGCTGCAATGAACATGGCAGTTCACTGAGATCTGGATTTCAATTCTTCTGGATTAATACCCAAAAGTAGATCACATGGTAGTTATATTTTTAATTTTTTGAGGATCCTCCATACTGTTTTCCATAATGACTGCACCATTTTAACATTTCCATCAAGAGTACAAGGTTTACAAATTCTCATTATTCTTACCAATACTTGTTAGCTATTGATTTTCTGATAATAACCATTCTAACATGTGAGGTGATATCTCATTGTGGTTTTGATTTGCATTTCCCTGATTAGTGATGTTGAGCATCTTTTAATGTACTTGCTGGGCATCTGTATGTCTCTTGTCATTTTTTCTTTATTATTTCTGCTTTTGAGTATTTTTTAAAGAAATTTGCCTAAGATGAATTAATAGAGTCCTTC
Organism: Hyperoodon ampullatus; assembly: GCF_949752795.1. Lineage (NCBI taxonomy): Eukaryota > Metazoa > Chordata > Mammalia > Artiodactyla > Ziphiidae > Hyperoodon > Hyperoodon ampullatus. The sequence goes on from NC_136920.1 coordinate 115,797,579, forward strand.
ATATGTCTTTTCTAATATTTTTATATTTTGTTGTTCATAATTAAGCTTTAAGTACACCTAGAATTTACTTTGCACATACGGTACAATAGGATTATTTTAAGTATAAGATGTAAAGAATTTAATAAATTGCTAACATAGAAAAAAGCAAAAAAAGAGAATTACTTAAACATCCCTCACAATTTTGTTTCCAATTTTCAAAAAGTATGTACAATGAACAATTTTATATATAAAACTGTAGTTTTCCAACAATTCTATTAGTGTTATTTCCTGGAAGTACAATTTATGGGTTACAGGCAAAGTACTTATTTGATCTTTTGATACATGTAGTCTAATCATCCTCCAAAAAGATTGTACATTCCTATAAACCATGAGTGAGAGGGTTAAGTTTCCCACACCCCTACCAGAACTGGTTATCCTAAATTTTATTTCTAACTTGCTTACAGGACTAGGAAACAACAGAAGTGATAGATATTTTTAAATTCCATTGCTTGATAATGATTCAGGACATCTTATCATAAGTTTATTAACCAAGAAATATCATCGACACTAGGAATCACTGAAAAGGCCAATAACTCTCATTGGAAATCCAGGAATTATCCTCCTTATTGTTTGCTTAAATCATTTAAATGAAAACCTGGTTAAAATAATGTAGTTAAAAGAATGTAGTACAGAGCACAATAAAATCTAATAGAATGCTAACCCTTCCAGATGAATAGCTCTATTAAGCTGATGCTTTTTTATATACTAAATCAATTTTACCAGAATAATAAAAAACACTTAAAGGAATGTCTATGAAGAAAAAACACTACTATGGTAACCAGTATTAAAGTAGATTCCTTGAAGGTGAAACATTTATCTATATTTTGGAATGAACCTATTTTTTCATAAGTGGCACAAAATAAATACTTCCCATATATTCTTTGAGTAAATGGCTCTATTTTACAGTTTTTTAAAGTCTACTATTTTTTAACACACCATTACATAAAAGTAAATACTTTTCTAATAATTTTCCCTATAAAAACAATTCATCCAACCTTTCCTTTTCTAGAAGTTTCAAGTCTTTATCCATCTTTGGCAAAGTTGGAGACAGCACATTTTGATAATATTGTCTACATATAATGACAAATCCTCAAGGATGTCATTATTTTAAGTGAATAGAAGACATTATGCTTCTGTTGTTTTAAAAGCCTTATTATTTGTTTTACTTTTCATTTTTAGAAGAAGTGATAGTTGTAACATACCAATTTTCTAACGTATGATAATACAGAATTTTTAACAACTGCAGCTCTCTTTTAAATGTTGATGTTATCCAGGATTCCATTCTTGACCCTCTGTTTCTCTTCTCTGCAGTGACCTTATTTAAATTCCACACAACACAAACTCAGCATGTCCAAAATTATCACCATTACCGCCCCCCCCCACACACAAACCTTTTCATCTCCCAAAAATGTTCTATTGAACACTTGCCCTGTTACAATGAAGTCATCCTAGACTTTCTTTCTAACTCCCAACATTGAATCAGTCACCAAATCCTATTGATGCTACTCCATAAATATCCCTTTAATCCATCTTTCCCCTCATTCCCATTGGCACACCCTTAACGTAGATCTTGATTACTATAACAGCATCCTGAATTTCTTTTTCTTTTCTACTTCTACTCTTCTGATCTAAACTCTAGCACCACCCTAATCAATTCTCCTTAAGGCTATCAGAAAGAACATTCTAAAATTCAGATTTGATTTCATTACCAACCTTCTAAAAAGCCTAAACATAAATTTTTGAAACTCCTTAGCTTAACACCCAAATGTCTATATAGTCTGATGCCTGCCTACTCTGCATTATCTCCCACCACTCATTCACATACATCCTATGTGTCAGAAATTCAGAATGGCTTGATAATCCCTGAAGTTACCTCACTCTTTTCCTGTGCATTTCTCTGCTCACATTATTCCCCTCTTCCCAGACTATTCTCCCTACTTCTTGCCTTGATAATGTGTATCCTTCAACACTTAGTTAAAAATTCACCTCCCCCAAACAAGCCTTTCCTAAAGTATGGGACTGAATTAGGTACCCTTATTTATGATTTCAACAAGAAAGTATGTGTACTATTTTTCCTCTATTAAAGGGAAATTTTCTTGACAAAAAGGCCTCTTTTTTTCCATACATGTGTCTCCAGCACCTAGCACAATGCCCAGTCAAAATAAATCCTCAAAAGTCAAGGTATAAGATAAGGAGCTTCTGTCTTACAGGCATTTAAGCAAAGGCTGGATTTCAGCCTATAAAAGATGACTTAGAAAAGGTTAGACAGAATCAAATCTGTTTAGAACACTTAAATTCTATTGTATATATAACTCAATTAGCAAAATTACTGAAACAGTGTAAATGTATTTAGCTATTGTCACTGCCAAGCAGTACTTTTCTCCTACCCATACCATTAACTCCTCAAGATCATCCTAAAACAAATATAGATTAAGTGAAAATATTATGCTTTATAGAAAATACAGATGTTGGAAGACAGTTCTCCATGGGTCTCTTGTTTCTATACTTTTTGAGAGCAGAGACACTGACAATCTTTGCTCCAAACTATCTTTCCAAGGACTTTTGTGTAGTGAACTGTCTTGGAAGATAGAGAGAGTGTGTGTCTCTCAAGCAAAGCGTAGGTTTGTTTACTGCACAGTATAATAAAGATAACATCTCACTTAAGAACAAAAGGCAGGTTTGCTTGCAGTTTGTTATAAAATATCTGAGCTCACTAAACTTGAGGTTCCTCAGGTGTATTGGAACACACTACATGTGCAGCATTTTTCTGGCTCCTTTCCTAACACCTCCATGGGGTTGGGGGACAAAAGGAAATCTTAAAAACATGTATCTCATGCGACTTGCTGTACAGTGGGTAAGAAAACCCTCTCTTACACCAGGTCTCTTGTTGCTTCTTTCAGCATCCATGAAACTGTAATAGCTAACTTGTAAGATTGTAAGTAGGATACATTCTCAAGCCCATCACAGTTCTTGAGAGTAGCTTTAAGATAAACCCACCCTTCAAACCAGGTTGTCATTCCAAAGTATATCCTGTAAAAAAAAAAAAAAAAAAAATCCGGAACAGTTTTCATCTACAGATTACCATGGAAAACAATAAACAGCAGCATGTTTGGCTCTAACCCCCTAAACATCCAAACATCCAAACACAGAGAATAACCATGATCAAGCAACTTCTTTTTATCAAGAATAGTGGCCCTGTTCTACTGCTCCTTTGTAAGTCAAATACCATGATTTTTACCCTCAACCTAGCTCAAGTTATTCATATTCAGCCTGAGTTGGTTGATTGCAGGGCATCCTTTCTTCTGTCTTCTCAAGAATATGTAGAAATAGCAGCCTGTGCTCTTGGAGAAGGATAAAGCTGATTAGGTCTACAAATTGTCAATCTTATTCAGCATTTGTTCTTCATAACCTTCAACTCTGACTTGATTACATGATTTGCAACATGCCTGTGGCTCATTGATTGCAAAGCATGAATCAGCTAACTCTTTATTTGCTATAGCACATAACAATGCTTTATCATTACAAGGTACTAAATAAATCTTTGTTTAAAATAATGGGCAGCTTAAAACAGTTATTTTATTTCACCAAGGAAAATATAAGTTTCCTTAGAACAAGAAGTAAGTCTTTTTTGCAAGCCATATGTTTTCAAAAGAAAGTAAATGCTTATTGATTAATTGATAAGTAAGCAGCCTACACAATGGTTACCAGACCTAGGTACACAACAGAATCACTCAGGCTGCTACACTTATTAATCAGAATCCCTGGAAGCAGGACAGAGTAATCTCTAGTTTGGAAATGCTCCCCCAGCCAAATGTGAGAAGTAATAAGAATTTGAACTTGTTGCTAGATAATTGTGATCATGAAACCTTTGGTGAATAATCATTATTACAGCCCAATTTCAATTAGAAGATTTGCTAAACTAAACAAAAGATACTTCATGTGGTAGTAACTAATTTCCAAAGCAAAATATTCTGTTTTACAGCTATGATTTTCATGTATAAGTGCCCTTTTTTAATATAAACAAAATTTGAGTGGACCCTAATAGTTATGGTTTTCTTGGACACTAATCGAACCATGGATAATAATAAATTATTATTAATGTAGTACCTTTTTTTTAATTTGGCTCAACAGCATCTTCGTATATTTGAAAAAGTATATGTGAAAATGAGTGAATGCAAAAGAAAAGCATATCTACTCAATCTGCAGATTATACTTGGTCCATCTCGATATTTTCTGACTACTTTGAATATTCCTTCTTGCTCTTTCCCAGATATCTAGAGACACCACACTAGAGACACCACACTAAAGACACATTTCAGGAGGATACAGTCCAAGTTTGAAGGCTGAGTCTTTTTGCAGTTAAAAATCATCAGGAGGATCCCCTAGAAAGATGGCGGAAGAGTAAGACGCGGAGATCACCTTCCTCCCCACAGATACATCAGAAATTCATCTACACCTGGAAAAACTCTTACAGAGCACCTACTGAACGCTGGCAGAAGACCTCAGACCCCCCAAAAGGCAAGAAACTCCCCACATACCTGGGTAGGGCAAAAGAAAAAAGAATAAACAGAGACAAAAGGATAGGGACGGGACCTGCACCAGTGGGAGGGAGCCGTGAAGGAGGAAAGGTTTCCACACACTACAAGCCCCTTCGCGGGCGGAGACTGCAGGTGGCGGAGGGGGAAAGCTTCGGAGCCGCGGAGGAGAGCGCAGCAACAGGGGTGTGGAGGGCAAAGCGGAGAGATTCCGGGACAGAGGATCAGTGCCCTCAGGCACACACCAGCCCGAGAGGCTTGTCTGCTCGGCCGCCGGGGCGGGCGGGGCTGGGAGCTGAGGCTCGGGTATCAGGTTTCAGTCGGAGCGCAGGGAGAGGACTGGGGCTGGCGGCGGGAAGAGAGCCTGAAGGGGTTAGTGCACCACGGCTAGCCCGGAGGGAGTCCGAGGAAAGGGTCTGGAGCTGCCGAAGAGGCAAGAGACTTTTTCTTACCCTTTGTTTCCTGGTGCGCGAGGAGAGGGCATTAAGAGGGCTGCTTTGGGAAGCGCCGGAGAAGGACGCGAGCCGCGGCTAAAGGCGCGGACCCCGGAGACGGGCGTGGGACGCTGGGGCTGCTGCTGCCGCCGCTGCGGGGCCTGTGTGCGAGCGCGGGTCACTGTCCGCCCCGCCTTCCGGGGGGCCTGTGCACCCCGCCACTGCCGGGGTCCCGGAACCCGGGGACGGCTTTCCCAGGAAAGCGCACGGAGCACCTCGGGCTGGTGCAACGTCACGCCGGCCTCTGCCGCCGCAGGCCCGCCCCACACTGCGTGCCCCTCCCTCCCCTCTGCCTGAGCGAGCCAGAGCCCCCGAATCAGCGGCTCCTTTAAACCCGTCCTGTCTGAGCGAAGAACGGACGCCCTCCGGCGACCTACGCGCAGAGGCGGGGCCAGGTCCAAGGCTGAGACCCGGGAGCTGTGAGAGCAGAGAAGAGACAGGGAAATCTCTCTGCGCAGCCTCGGAGGCAGCGGATTAAAGCTCCACGGTCCACTTGATGTGCCCTGCGTCTGTGGAGTGCATGAATGGACAGCGAATCATCCCAAATTGAGGAAGTGGACTTTGAGGACAAGATTTAAGACTTTCCCCTCTTTTCCTCTTTTTACAACGAATTATCCCAAATTAAGGAGGTGGACTTAGAGAGCAAGATTTCAGACTTCTCGCCCTTTTCCTCTTTGTACAACGAAGAATCCCAAATTGAGGAGGTGGACTTGGAGAGCAAGATTTTTGATTTTTCCCACTGCTCTCTTTTTGTGAAAGTGTATGTGTATTCTTCTGTGTAAGATACTCTCTGTATAGCTTTGTTTCCACCATATGTCCCAGGGTTCTATCTGTCCGTTTTTTTTTTAATAATTACTCTTTAATTTTAATAACGCTACTATATTTCATACTTTATTCTATTTTACTTTACCTGCTCTTTCTTTTTTCCTAAATTCCCTTCCTCCCTCCCTCCCTCCGCCCCTCCTTTTCTTCTTTCTCTCTTTATTTCCTTCCTCCCTCCCTCCCTCCCTTCTTCCTTTCACTCTTTCTTTTTCTTTCCTTCCTCCCTCCCTCCCTCCCTCCTTTTTTTCCTTCCTCCCTCCCTCCCACCCCTCTTCCTTTCACTTTCATTTTCTTTCCTCCCTCCCTCCCTCCCTCCTGTCTTTCTTTCTTTCCTTCCTCCATCCCTCCCTCCCTTCTTCCATTCACTCTTCCTTTTTCTTTCATTCTTCCCTCCCTCCCTCCTTTCTTTCTTTCCATCCTTCCTCCCTCCCTCCCTCCTTTCTCTCTTCGTTCCTTCCTTCCTTCCTTTCCTTCTTCCTTTCTTTCTCTCTCTCTTTCTTCTACTAATTCTTTCTTTCTACTTTTTCTCCCTTTTATTCTGAACCGGGTAGATGAAACGCTCTTGGTTCTGCAGCCAGGAGTCAGTGCTGTGCCTCTGAAGTGGGAGAGCCAACTTCAGGACACAGGTCCACAAGAGACCTCCCAGCTCCACATAATATCAAGCAGCGAAAATCTCCCAGAGATCTCCATCTCAACACCAGCACCCAGCTTCAGTCAACGACCAGCAAACTACAGTGCTGGTCACCCTATGCCAAGCAACTAGCAAGGCAGGAACACAACCCCACCCATTAACAGAGAGGCTGCCTAAAAACATAATAAGGCCACAGGCACCCCAAAACACACCAACAGTCGTGGACCTGTCCACCAGAAAGACAAGATCGAGGCTCAACCACCAGAACACAGGCACTAGTCACCCCCACCAGGAAGCCTACACAACCTACTGAAACAACCTTAGCCACTGGGGACAGACACCAAAAACAACAGGAAATACGAATCTGCAGCCTGCAAAAAGGAGACCCCAAACACAGTAACATAAGCAAAATGAGAAGACAGAGAAACACACAGAAGGTGAAGGAGCAAGATAAAAACCTACGAGAGCTAAAAAATGAAGAGGTAATAGGCAGTCTACCTGAAAAAGAATTCAGAATAATGATAGTAAAGATGATCCAAGATTCTATTTCCAGGATCCAAAATCTTGGAAATAGAATAGATAAAATGCAAGAAACAGTTAACAAGGACCTAGAAGAACTAAAGATGAATCAAGCATCGATTAAAAACACAATAAATGAAATGAAAAAATACTCTAGATGGGATCAATAGCAGAATAACTGAGGCAGAAGAACGGATAAGTGAGGTGGAAGATAAAATAGTGGAAATAACTGATGCAGAGCAAAATAAAGAAAAAAGAATGAAAAGAACAGAGGACAGTCTCAGAGACCTCTGGGACAACATTAAACGCATCAACATTCGAATTATAGGGGTTCCAGGAGAAGAAGAGAAAAAGAAAGGGACTGAGAAAATATTTGAAGAGATTATAGATAAAAACTTCCCTAATATGGGAAAGGAAATAGTTAACCAAGTCCAGGAGGCACAGAGAGTCCCATACAGAATAAATCCAAGGAGAAATATGCCAACACACATATTAATCAAATTGTCAAAAATTAAACACAAAGAAATCATATTAAAAGAAGCAAGGGAAAAAAACAAATAACACACAAGGGAATCCCCATCAGGTTAACAGCTGATCTCTCAGCAGAGACTCTACAAGCCAGAAGGGAGTGGCAGGACATAATTAAAGTGATGAAGGAGAGAAACCTGCAACCAAGATTACTCTACCCAGCAAGGATCTCATTCAGATTTGATGGAGAAATTAAAACCTTTACAGACAAGCAAAAGCTCAGAAAGTTCAGCACCACCAAACCAGCCTTACAACAAATGCTAAAGGAACTTCTCTAGGCAAGAAACACAACAGAAGGAATATACCTACAATAACGAACCCAAAGCAATTAAGGAAATGGGAATAGGAACATACATATCAATAATTACCTTAAATGTAAATGGACTAAATGCTCTGACCAAAAGACACATATTGGCTTAATGGATACAAAAACAAGACCCATATATATGCTGTCTACAAGAGACCCACTTCAGACCTAGAGACACATACAGATTGAAAGTAAGGGGATGGGAAAAGATATTCCACGCAAATGGAAATCAAAAAAAGCTGGAGTAGCAATTCTTATATCAGACAAAATACACTTTTAAATAAAGACTATTAGAAGAGACAAAGAAGGACACTACATAAGGATAAAGGGATCGATCCAAGAAGATGATATAACAATTGTAAATATTTATGCACCCAACATAGGAGCACCTCAATACATAAGGCAAATACTAACAGCCATAAAAGGGGAAATCGACAGTAACACAATCATAGTAGGGGACTTTAACACCCCACTTTCACCAATGGACAGATCATCCAAAATGAAAATAAATAAGGAAACACAAGCTTTAAATGATACATTAAACAAGATGGACTTAATTGATATTTATAGGACATTCCATCCAAAAACAACAGAATACACATTTTTCTGAACTGCTCATGGAACATTCTCCAGGATAGATCATATCTTGGGTCACAAATCAAGCCTTGGTAAATTTAAGAAAATTGAAATTGTATCAAGTATCTTTTCCGACCACAATGCTATGAGACTAGACATCAATTACAGCAAAAGATCTGTAAAAAATACAAAAACATGGAGGCTAAACAATACACTACTCAATAACGAAGTGATCACTGAAGAAATCAAAGAGGAAATTAAGAAATACTTAGAAACAAATGACAATGGAGACACGAACACCCAAAACCTATGGGACGCAGCAAAAGCAGTTCTAAGGGGGAAGTTTATAGCAATACAATCCCACCTTAAGAAACAGGAAACATCTCGAGTAAACAACCTGACCCTGCACCTAAAGCAATTAGAGAAAGAAGAACAAAAAAACCCCAAAGCTAGCAGAAGGAAAGAAATCATAAAGATCAGATCAGAAATAAATGAAAAAGAAATGAAGGAAACAATAGCAAGGATCAATAAAACTAAAAGCTAGTTCTTTTAGAAGTTAAACAAAATTGACAAACCATTAGCCAGACTCATCAAGAAAAAAAGGGAGAACACTCAAATCAATAGAATTAGAAATGAAAGAGGAGAAGTAACAACTGACACTGCAGAAATACAAAAGATCATGGGAGATTACTACAAGCAACACTATGCCAATAAAATGGACAACCTGGAAGAAATGGACAAATTCTTAGAAATGCGCAACCTGCCAAGACTGAATCAGGAAGAAATATAAAATATGAACAGACCAATCACAAGCACTGAAATTGAAACTGTGATTAAAAATCTTCCAACAAACAAAAGCCCAGGACCAGATGGCTTCACAGGCGAATTCTATCAAACATTTAGAGAAGAGCTAACACCCATCCTTCTCAAACTCTTCCAAAAAATTTCAGAGGAAAGAACACTCCCAAACTCATTCTACGAGGCCACCATCACCTTGATACCAAAACCAGGCAAGGATGTCACAAAGAAAGAAAACTACAGGCCAATATCACTGATGAACATAGATGCAAAAATCCTCAACAAAATACCAGCAAACAGAATCCAACAGCACATTAAAAGGATCATACACCATGATCAAGTGGGGTTTATTCCAGGAATGCAAGGATTCTTCAATATATGCAAATCAATCAATGTGATACACCATATTAAAAAGTTGAAGGAGAAAAACCATATGATCATCTCAATAGATGCAGATAAAGCTTTCGACAAACTTCAACACCCATTTATGATAAAAACCCTGCAGAAAGTAGGCATAGAGGGAACTTTCCTCAACATAATAAAGGCCATATATGACAAACCCACAGCCAACATTGTCCTCAATGGTGAAAAACTGAAACCATTTCCACTAAGATCAGGAACAAGACAAGGCTGCCCACTCTCACCACTCTTATTCAACCTAGTTTTGGAAGTTTTAGCCACAGCAATCAGAGAAGAAAAGGAAATAAATGGAATCCAAATTGGAAAAGAAGAAATAAAGCTGTCATTGTTTGCAGATGACATGATACTATACATAGAGAATCCTAAAGATGCTACCAGAAAACTACTAGAGCTAATCAATGAATTTGGTAAAGTAGCAGGATACAAAATTAATGCACAGAAATCTCTGGCATTCATGTATACTAATGATGAAAAATCTGAAAATGAAATCAAGAAAACACTCCCATTTCAACAAAAAGAATAAAATATCTAGGAATAAACCTACCTAAGGAGACAAAAGACCTGTAGGCAGAAAATTATAACACACTGATGAAAGAAATTAAAGATGATACAAATAGATGGAGAGATATACCACGCTCCTGGATTGGAAGAATCAATATTGTGAAAATGACTCAACTACCCAAAGCAATCTACAGATTCAATGCAATCCCTATCAAACTACCACTGGCATTTTTCACAGAACTAGAACAAAAAATTTCAAAATTTGTTTGGAAAAACAAAAGACCCCGAACAGCCAATGCAGTCTTGAGAACGAAAAACAGAGCTGGAGGAACCAGGTTCCCTGACTTCAGACTATACTACAAAGCTACAGTAATCAAGACAGTGTGGTACTGGCACAAAAACAGAAAGATAGATCAATGGAACAGGATAGAAAGCCCAGAGATAAACCCACGCACATATGGTCAACTTATCTTTGATAAATGAGGCAGGAATGTACAGTGGAGAAAGGACAGCCTCTTCAATAAGTGGTGCTGGGAAAACTGGACAGGGACATGTAAAAGTATGAGATTAGATCATTCTCTAATACTATACACAAAAATGAGCTCAAAATGGATTAAAGACCTAAATATAAGGCCAGAAACTATCAAACTCTTAGAGGGAAACATAGGTAGAACACTCTATGACATAAATCACAGCAAGATCCTTTTGGACCCACCTCCTAGAGAAATGGAAATAAAAATAAAGATAAACAAATGGGACCTAATGAAACTTCAAAGCTTTTGCACAGCAAAGGAAACCATAAACAAGACCAAAAGACAACCCTCAGAATGGGAGAAAATATTTGCAAATGAAGCAACTGACAAAGGATTAATCTCCAATATTTATAAGCAGCTCATGCAGCTCAATAGCAAAAAAACAAACAACCCAATCCAAAAATGGGCAGAAGACTTAAATAGGCATTTCTCCAAAGAAGATATACAGACTGCCAACAAACACATGAAAGAATGCTCAACATCATTAATCATTAGAGAAATGCAAATCAAAACTACAATGAGATATCATCTCATACCAGTCAGAATGGCCATCATCAAGAAATCTAGAAACAATAAATGCTGGAGAGGGTGTGGAGAAAACGGAACACTCTTGCACTGTTGGTGGGAATGTGAATTGGTACAGCCACTATGGAGAACAGTATGGAGCTTCCTTAAAAAACTAAAAATAGAACTGCCATATGATCCAGCAATCCCACTACTAGGCATATACCCTGAGGAAACCATAATTCAAAAAGAGACATGTACCAAAATGTTGATTGAATCTCTATTCACAGTAGCCCGGAGCTGGAAACAACCTAAGTGTCCATCATCGGATGAATGGATAAAGAAGATGTGGCACATATATACAATGGAATATTACTCAGCCATAAAAAGAAACGAAACTGAGCTATTTGTAATGAGGTGGATAGACCTAGAGTCTGTCATACAGAGTGAAGTAAGTCAGAAAGAGAAAGACAAATACCGTATGCTAACACATATATATGGAATTTAAAAAAAAATGTCATGAAGAACCTAGGGGTAAAACGGGAATAAAGACACAGACCTACTTGAGAATGGACTTGAGGATATGGGGAGGGGGAAGGGTAAGCTGTGACAAAACGAAAGAGAGGCATGGACATATATACACTACCAAACGTAAGGTAGATAGATAGTGGGAAGCAGCCGCAAAGCACAGGGAGATCAGCTTGGTGTTTTGTGACCGCCTGGAGGGGTGGGATGGGGAGGGTGGGAGGGAGGGAGATGCATGAGGGAAGGTATGTGGGAACAGATGTATATGTATGACTGATTCACTTTGTTATAAAGCAGAAACTAATAAAAAAAAAAAGATAATGGGAACCAAAATGGAAAAGAAAATATAAAATCACCAGGACATTAGCTAAAAAGTCATTATATAATAGCACCACTTTCCTTACTACAATATTTAACTCCTCAAACTTTTTAAACAGTATCTTTTGATTTGTCCTTATCACACCCCTCTCAGATAAGATACTATTTACCTTCATTTTCTAAATGTGGTTACTGAGATACAGATAAGTTAAGTGATTCACTTCAGGTTTTCAGATATAGTTGAAAATTCCAAATCCCCTGACTGGCAGTTTCTCATCTGAACCGTGAGACAGCACTGCCCCTCCAAGGCAACTAATGGTATACAGGGAGGAAAGTTAGAGACAGAATTGTGATGGCTTGCCTTTGACAGTAGTGTGTGCAGTTGATGGATATGCCAAGGTAGTGGTATAGGTCTCTTACTGACAAGATCAAATGGGTCTGTATATTTAAGAGTTAACTGCATAGTAGAAAAAAAAAAGATTAAATCACATTCGGAAGAAAACAGCACTTTGGAGAAGAGACCTAAAGATCAAAATTTTCAGAAGCTTCCTATAGGGCTATGAAGAAGAAGCAAAGGTGCTTAAAAGCAAAAAAAAAAAAAAAAAAAAAAAAAAAAAAAGTTATTGGAATATACTTACTTTAGGGACTGTCAAACTAAGCCACATCTTATAGGCTGAATTGTGTCCCTCCCAAAATTCATATGCAAATCCCTAATTCCTGTTACTTCAAAATGTGACTATATTTTCAGATAGGGCCTTTAAAGAATGGGATTAAGTTCAAATAAGGTCATCAAAGTGGGACTTAATCCAGCCTGACTGGCACTCTTATAAAAAGAGGGAATTTGGACACAGAGACAGGAAAGGTATACATGCACAGAGAGAAAACCATGTAAAGTGGCAGCAAGAGGGAAGCCGTCAGCAAGCAACAGAGATGCCTCACAGGGAACCAACCCTGTGGACACCTTGATCATGGACTTACAGCTTCCAGAACTGTGAGATAATAGCGTCTGTTGTCTAAACCACCACTATGTGGTATTTTGTCATGGTAGCCCCAGCAGACTAAGACACCACCCACCCTGTAGATCAATCCAGAAGGGTGAAGGAATGTGCTTAAAACCATATAATGGTACATTTGTCCTTTGCTGCACTTCTGGGGACCTTTCCTAGTTCACCCACCTGTAGCAAATTCTGTCAGTGTCTCATTTCTACTCTTCATGGATTCACCTCTACACAGTAGTGCTGACACCGAAAATTCTGTCTGAGGTCTTGGTTTCTGACTGCAGGTTCACCCTCAGCCTGCATACAGAGCACACACAGCATACCAAACAGTTAAAGCCCTGGAAAGGCCCCCAACAAGTGATGGACAGGGATTTGGTGGATAAATACCCCAGCTTCCTCACTCCTTTACTGAGATAACTTTAAGGCTTCTTTCTACACAACCCTTAGAACTCTCCAGTGGGGATAAGCCCTAATTGCCCACCACATTAATTGGCTTGATAATCCACCTCTTTTCTGGTTCCTTCTCTCCCTTTTACACTTTTTAACTTCCTTATTAATGATACCTAGGGTTATCTCACAAATAAACTACTTTCACTCAAATCCTTACTTGAGATATGCTTTTGGAGGAACACAAACCAAAATATTATCTCTATGTGCCTCTGGCCTAAATCATCATCCTTGTTTATAAACTTGAGATCAGCCTGTAGGTGATTCCAGAAAGACCTCAACATCTCTGAGGACTCTACTGAACACATGAAATTATCCTTTAAAAAAATATATTCCTCCCAACTTTGAAATAGTTATAATAGTTAAATTGCCTTTCAAAATATGTCCATCCTGAAATCTCCTTGTTGACCCTTTCCTCTTGTTCTATAAATATAATCATGTCTACCCCTTCAAAAAATTCATTCTTCCTTGACTCTGTGTCCTCTTCTAGTTTCTGCTGAAATCACTGAAACTTCTCTGGAACAAAAGACCCAGTAAGCATACTGCCAAATCAAACAAACACCTCTAAATTTTTAACTTATATAGAAGACAACACAGTCTTTTTCATTTTTTTCCTTATATTTTAGGATTTATGACAGTATTTCTTACCCCAAAATCAGAAAATTATTCTCCTATATTTTCCTAGAGTTTTAAGGTTTGATTTTTTTACAGTTAAATCCTATTTTAGTTGGACATTATTTTGTTTATGGTACAAAGGCCTTCATATATAAGACAGAGTTGAACATTCACTTCTACAACCTTTCCACTCCAGCTTCTTTGATTCATCTCTCATTCGACTCTTCTCCCACATTTCTAATCACTCATTTATTTCTACTTTGTGTTTTCTTCTTCTGCCAACTCTGCGAATTCCCTCAAGGTCTGACCGCTGGCCCACTCTTCTTTTCACATCACACTCTCCTTTTGAGCAGTCTTATACTCAGCTTTACATTTTTGCTCTTCTTTTGTATTTCTGTACTTCTCTTTCCACAGAACAAGAAGTTCTTTAAATCAACAAATTCAAAAGTAAAACTTATTTTTCCCATCCCACCAATGAAACTTCATGTTTCTCCAGTATTCTATGTCCAGTCTGACTAATCATACTAACATCTACCCAATTACACATGTCGGAAATCTCAGAGTAGTCTTAGATTCTCTCTATTCTTGCTTCAAATCACACTTCAATAAATTAGTCATCAATTCTGATTATTTTAATTCCCAACTATTTATTATATCATCCCCCTCACTCCATCTATATCTCTACTAATCTGGCAATGCATTTATAATATTTTGCCCAGATAATTTAGATACTTTCTGTTTTCAGTACTGTACTACTCAAACCCATCCTCCTGACTGCCTCTAGAGCAGTGCAATAGTGATAGAAATTACTACTGCTCACAAATATTTTAAGTTCTTCTTGCCTGCTGCACATAGAAAAACTCCAGCCTTTTCAGACATATTACAGTTGAGTAGGACCATGCAATGGTTTATGTAGGGAAGTGGTATTTCCAGGTGAAGGTGATGAAAAGTCCATGTATGCATTTCCAATATATATTCCCTGGGATTGTCAACCAGAAAGATTGTACAGCCCTGTTAGTCAGGGATCCTCAGTGAATATTTAGTTCTGATCCCTAGTTCTTCCAGCCAAAGCTATGAAGACTTGTGGACTAATTTATTAAAGCAGCTTCCCATAATTCCATGACTGGTAGAGCATCTTAAACAAAATTTTTAAGCATTTCACTCTCTTACATGAAATGCTCTAATAGTTTTTGATTATTCTTTAAGTGTGTTCCAAACATCTTCCATAGTGAAAGAAGGACTTTCAAATGTGGTCTCTGCTCATCTTCATCACTTATGCTCAGTACCTTCATTTTATGTACTATGTACATTTTATGTACTAATATGCTGAGTGCTTTTTTTTTGTATATCCAATACAATTCATGCCTTCATACCTGTGTTTTTACTGTTCTCTCTATTTTGGATAACTTCTATTCAAACTTTAAGATTCCAGTCACGTATCAGCACCTACAAGTAACTGACTGAAAACGTTGAAGCTGATAAACTTTCCAGGAAATTTATCTCTTTTATCTTCATCTTTTAACACACTGCCTTATACCTTATTGTATACCTTATACAATGGACGTTTCTGGAATTCATCTTAATTAACAAATAGGATATTTTTGTAAAAAAAATTTTAGCTTAATGGAGGGGAAAGGCAAATAATTACAATGATAATAATTTTTATAAATATGTCAAGGATAAAAGAAACATATTATGCTGGTAAAGAACAATAACCAGTGCATTTTAGGAGGTCTAACTACCAGCTACCAATACAATGAGTATAAAATGAGAGCATTTTCCTTTCACTTCTTTTCATTCCTTTCTTGATAACTCTTTTTTTCCTTTTATTTTGCATAATTTACAGTTGTATTGATGATTTACATTTTGATTATGCTATGATAGTTTTACTCTGTAAACTGGACCTACAATGTGCATAAGAATTGGACTGGCAGAAAACATTTTTTCTTTCAAAAATGTCCATCATGCTCAGTTGCAATTCTTTGCCTCTAAATATATGAAACATAGAAACATGACATTTCAGACCTAACGGGATTTTAGACACACTCTCATTCATGTATCTGGAAACAGTCATACCGATGGAAGAAAAGTTAACACTTGTGAATTCTATTACTATATCAAGCACCATAGGAATGACCTTCAAGATGGCAGAGGAGTAAGGCATGGACATCACCTGCCTCCTCACAAATACATTAAAAATACATCTACATGAGAAACAACTCCTACAGAACACCTAGTGAATGCTGGCAGAAGACCTCAGACTTTGCAAAAAGCAAGAAACTCCCCATGTAAATGGTTGTGTGGCTGACAGTGTCTTGGTGATCCATCCAGGTGTCAGGCCTAAGTCTCTGAGGTGGGAGAGCTGAATTCAGGACATTGGACCACCACAGACCTCCCAACTCCATGTAATATCAGTCAGTAATAGGTCTCCCAGAGATCTCCATCTCAATGCTAAGAACCAGCTCTACTCAAAGACCAACAAGATTCAGTGCTGGAAACCCCATGCCAAGCAACTAGCATGACAGGAACACAACCCCACCCATTATAAGAGAAGATGCCTAAAGTCATAGTAACTTCACAGACATCCCAAAACACACCACCGGACGTTGTCCTTCCCACCAGAAAGACAAGATCCAGCTTCATCCCCCAGAACACAGGCACCACTCCCCTCCACCAGGAAGTCTCCACAAGCCACTGAACCAACCTTACCCAGTGGGGGCAGACACCAAAAACAACTGGAACTACAAACCTGCAGCCTGAGAAAAAGAGACCCCAAAAACAGCAAGTTAAGCAAAATGAGAAGAAAGAGAAATACAGAGCTCATGAAGGAACAAGATAAAACCACACCAGACCACACAAATGAAGAGAAAATAGGTAGTCTACCTGAAAAAGAATTCAGGGTAATGATAATAAGTATGATCCAAAATCTTGGAAATAGAATGGAGAAAATATAAGAAAGATTTAACAGGGACGTAGAAGAACTAAAGAGCAAACAAACAATGATGAACAACACAATAAATGAAATTTAAAATTCTCTAGAAGGAATCAATAGCAGAATAACTGAGGCAGAAGAATGGAGGAGTAACCTGGAAGATAAAATAGTGGAAGTAATTACCACAGGGCATAATAAAGAAAAAAAAGAATGAAAAGAATTGAGAACAGTCTCAGAGACCTCTGTGACAACAGTAAATGCACCAACATACAAATTATAGGGGTACCAGAAGAAGAAGAGAAAATACAAGGGACTGAGAAAATATTTGAAGAGATTATAGTTGAAAACTTCCCTAATACAGGAAAATAAATAGTCTGTCAAGTCCAGAAAGTAAAGGGAGCCAAATACAGGATAAATCCAAGGAGAAACATGCCAAGACATATAATAATCAAACTATCAAAAATTAAATACAAAGAAAAAATATTGAAAGCATCAAGGGAAAAGCAAGAAATAACATACAAGGGAATCCCCATAAGGTTAACAGCTGAACTTTCAGCAAAAACTCTGCAAGCCAGAAGGAAGTAGCAGGATATATTTAACGTGATGAAAGGGGAAAATTTACAGCCAAGACTACTCTACCCAGGAAGTATCTCATTCAGATTTGATGGAGAAATTAAAAGCTTTACAGACAAGCAAAAGCTAAGAGAATTCAGCACCAACAAACCAGCTTTACAACAAATGCTAAGAGAACTTCTCGAGACAGAAAATGCAAGACAAGGAAAATACCTACAATAATGAACCCAAAACAATTAAGAAAATGGTACTAGGAACATATATATCAATAATTACCTGAAAAGTAAATGGATTAAATGCCTCAACCAAAAGACATAAACTGGCTGAATGGATGCAAAAACAAGGCCCGTATATATGATGTCTACAATAGACCCACTTCAGACCTAGGGACACATACAGACTGAAAGTGAGGGGAGGGGAAAAAAATATTCCATGCAAAAGGAAATCAAAAGAAAGCTGTAGTAGCATTCTCATATCACACAAAATAGATTTTAAAATAAAGACTATTACAAGAGACAAAGAAGGTCACTATATAATTATCAAGGGATCAATACAAGAAGAAGATATAACAATTGTAAATATTTATGCACCCTACATAGGAGCACCTCAATACATAAGAAAAATGCTAACAGCCACAAAAGGGGAAATAAACAGTAACACAATAATAGCAGGGGAATTTAACACCACACATTCACTAATGGACAGATCAACCAAAATAAAAAAAATAAGAAAACACAAGCTTTAAATGATACATTAAACAAAATGGACTTAATTGATAATTATAGGACATTCCTTCCAAAAACAACAGAATACACATTTTTCTCAAGTGCTCATGAAACATTCTCCAGGATAGATCATATCTTGGGTCACAAATCAAGCCTTGGTAAATTTAAGAAAATTGAAATCATATCAAGTATCTCCTCCGATTACAACAGTATGAGACTACATATCAATGACAGGAAAAAAAACTGTGAAAAAAACAAACACAAAGAGGTTAAAATATATGCAACTAAATAACCAAGACATCACTGAAGAAATAAAAGAAGAAGTTTAAAATTACCTACAAACAAATGACAATGAAAACATGATATCCCAAAATCTATGGGATGCAGCAAAAATAGTTCTAAGAGGGAAGTTTATAGAAATACAAAACTACCTCAAGAAATAAGAAAAATCTCAAATAAACAACCTAACCTTACACCAAAAGTAAGTAGAGAAAGAAGAACAAAATACCCCCAAAGATAGCAGAAGGAACAAATTCATAAAGATCAGATCAGAAATAAATGAAAAAGAAATAAAGGAAACAATAGCAAAGATCAACAAAACTAAAATCTGGTTCTTTGAGAAGATAAACAAAATTGATAAACCATTAGCCACACTCAACAGGAAAAAAAGGGAGAAGACTCAAATCAACAGCACTAGAAATGAAAAAAGAGAAGTAACAACTGACATGGCAGAAATACAAAAGATCATGAGAGATTATTACAAGCAACTATATGCTAATAAAATGGACAACCCTGAAGAAATGGACAAATTCTTAGAAAAGCACAACCTTCTGAGACTGAACCAGGAAGAAATACAAAATATAAAGAGACCAATCACAAGCACTGAAATTGAAATTATGCTTAAAAATCTTTCAACAAGTTAAAGTCCAGGACCAGGTGGCTTCACAGGTGAATTCTATCAAACTCTTAGAGAAGAGCTAACAAATATCCTTCTCAAACTCTTCCAAAATATAGCAGAGGGAGGAACACTTCCAAACTCATTCTACAAGGCCAAAATCACCCTGATACCAAAAGGAAAGATATCACCAAAAACGAAAACTACAGGCCAATATCACTGATGAACATAGATGCAAAAATCCTCCACAAAATATTAGCAAACAGAATCCAAAAGCACATTAAAAAGATAATACACTATGATCAAGTAGAGTTTATCCCAGGAATGCAAGGATTCTTCAATATACGCAAATGAGTCAAAGTGATAAGCCATATTAAAAAATTGAAGAATAAAAACCATATGATTATCTCAAAAGATGCAGAAAGGGCTTCCCTGGTGGTGCAGTGGTTGAGAGCCCGCCTGCTAATGCAAGGGACAAGGGTTCATGCCCCAGTCCGGGAAGATCCCACATGCTGCAGAGCAGCTGGGCCCATGAGCCATGGCCACTGAGCCTGCACGTCCAGAGCCTGTGCTCTGCAATGAGAGAGGCCGCAACAGTGAGAGGACCGCGTACTGCAAAAGAGAAAATAAAAATGATGCAGAAAAAGTTTTTGACAAAACTCAACACCCATTTATGACAAAAACTCTCCAGAAAGTAGGCATAGAGGGAACTTACCTCAACATAATAAAGGCCATATATAACAAACCCACAGCCAACATCATTTGCAATGGTGAAAAACTGAAACCATTTCCACTAAGATCAGGAACAAGACAAGGTTGCCCACTCTCACCATTATTATTCAACATAGTTTTAGAATTTTTAGCCA
Organism: Hyperoodon ampullatus; assembly: GCF_949752795.1. Taxonomy (NCBI): domain Eukaryota; kingdom Metazoa; phylum Chordata; class Mammalia; order Artiodactyla; family Ziphiidae; genus Hyperoodon; species Hyperoodon ampullatus. Next base: position 115,817,680 of record NC_136920.1, read on the forward strand.
CAGAAATCAGAGAATAAAATAAATAAAAGGAATCCAAATTGGAAAATAAGTAATAAAACTGTCACTGTTTGCAGATGACATGATACTCTATAGAGAATCCTAAAGATGACACCAGAAAACTACTAGTGCTAATCAATGAATTTGGTAAAATAGTGCAATACAAAATTAATGCACAGAAATCTCTTGCATTCCTAAACAATAATGATGAAAAATCTGAAAGAGAAATTAAGAAAACACTCTCATTTACCATTGCAACAAAAAGAATAAAATGCCTAGGAATAAACCTACCTAAGGAGAAAAAAACCTGTATGCAGAAAACTATAAGACAATGATGAAAGAAATTAAAGTTGATACCAAAAGATGGAGAGGTATACCATGTTCTTGAATTGGAAGAATCAACTTTGTGAAAATGACTATATTATCCAAAGGAAGGTACAGATTCAATGAAATCCATATCAAACAATGAATGGCATTTTTCACAGAAATAGAACAAAAAATTTCACAATCTGTATGGAAATACAAAAGACCCTGAATAGCCAAAGCAATCTTGAGGGAAAAAAAATGGAGCTGGAGATATCAGCCTTCTGGTTTTCAGACTATACTACAAAGTTACAGTAATCAAGACAGTATGGTACTGGCACAAAAACAGAAATATGGATCAATGGAACAGGATAGAAAGCCCAGAGATAAACCCACGCACATATGGTCACCTTATCTTTGATAAAGGAGGCAAGAATATACAGTGGAGAAAAGACAGCCTCTTCAATAAGTGGTTCTGGGAAAATTGGACAGCTACATGTAAAAGAATGAAATTAGAACTATCCCTAACACCATACACAAAAATAAACTCAAAATGGATTAAAGACCTAAATATAAGGCCAGACACTGTAAAACTCTTAGAGGAAAACATAAGAAGAACACTCTTTGACATAACTCACAGCAAGATATTTTTTGATCCACCTCCTAGAGTAATGGAAATAAAAACAAAAATAAACAAATGGTGCCTAATGAAACTTAAAAGCTTTTGCACAGCAACTGATATCATAAACAAGACAAAAAGACACCCCTCAGAATGGGAGAAAACATTTACAGATGAAACACCTGACAAGGGATTAATCCCCAAAATATACAAGCAGCTCATGTAGCTCTATATCAAAAAAACAAGCAATCAAATCCAAAAATGGGCAGAAGACCTAAACAGACATTTCTCCAAAGAAGATATACAGATTGCCAACAAACACATGAAAGGATGATCAACATCACTAAGCATTAGAGAAATGCAAATCAAGACTACAATGTGGTATCACTTCACACCAGTCAGAATGGCCATCATTAAAATATCTACAAACAATAAATGCTGGAGAGGGTGTGGAGAAAAGGTAACCCTCTTGCACTGTTTGTGGCAATGTAAATTGATACAGCCACTATGGAGAACAGTATGGAAGTTCCTTAAGAAACTAAAAATAGAACTGCCATATGACACAGCAATCCCACTACTGGGCATATGCCCTGGGAAAACCATAATTCTAAAGGAGACATGTACCACAATGTTCATTGCAGCACTATTTACAGTAGCCAGGACATGGAAGCAACCTAAGTGTCCATTGACAGATGAATGGATAAAGAAGATGGGGCACATATATACAATGGAATATTACTTAGCCATAAAAAGAAACAAATTTGAGTTATTTGTTTTGAGTTGAATGGTTCTAGAGTCTGTCATACAGAGCAAAGTAAGTCAGAAAGAGAAAAACAAATCCCGTATACAAATACAAGTATATGGAATCTAAAAAAAAAAAAAAAAAAAAGGGTTCACTAGAACCTAGGGGTAGGACAGGAATAAAGACACAGACCTAGAGAATGGACTTGAGCACACAGATAGGGGGAGGTGTACACTGGGACAAAGTGAGAGAGTGGCATGGACATATATACACTACCAAATGTAAAATAGATAGCTAGTGGGAAGCAGCTGCATAGCACAAAGAGACCAGCTTGGTGTACCCTCCTAAGAGGGTGGGATAGGGAGGGTGGGTGAGAGAAGCAAGAGGGAGGGGATATAGGGATATATGAATATGTATACCTGATTCACTCTGTTATACAGCAGAAACTAACACAACAATGTAAAGAAATTATCCTCCAATAAATATGTTAAAAATAAACAAATTATAAAATTAAAAAATTTAATAAAAGGAAGAGGGGTTATGTGGATATATGTATTAATTTTTTTTAAAAAAACAACATGATGAGGACTTTATATACAAGCATTTCAATTTATTAATTCTCATGACAACCATGAATATTAGCATAGGAATCCTTCCTATTTATGGTTATTTTGGGTCAGTAGAACAAGACACAAATAAACAAGACATTTAAAGTAATGAGATTTATTTAGGTAAATGTTTCTGCATGGCCACATTAGTTGATTTTACAGTGGTCCAGAATCAAGGCAACTGTCTAGTCAAGTCAGGTTGCTATGACAGAATAGCATAGGTTTATACACAACAAACATTTAGTTTTCACAATTCTGGAGGTTTATACACAGCAAACATTTAGTTCTCACAGTTCTGGATGCTTAGAGGTCCAAAACCAGGGCACTGGGAGATTCAGTGTCAGGTGTGAACTCTCTTCTTGGTTTGCAAAAGTCTGACTCGTGTATCCTTCATGAAAGAGAACAGGGACAGGAAATAAGCTCTTTTGACTCTACTTATAAGGACACTAATCCCATTCATGAGGGGTCTACTTTCATGAACTGATTTACTCCTAAAGATCCTTCCTAATACTTTCATACTTGGAGTTAGCATTCAACATATGGATTTGGGGTGGGGAAATTTAAACATTCAGCCTATAAAAACAACTCTCAAATTTAATGTCAAAATTTAAGTACTCTGCATTTTCCTCTAAAGTGATATTTTTTCTCTACTTGTCACCAGAGTTCCTAGAATCAGCAAATTCCTTCTCTTCATATCCAACTTTCTCAAGACACTGCTTATATGAGGCGTATGGAATAGTTCAGTGGAGACACAGACAATTCTGTGCAGATACAAAAATGTGAGCATTGGACTAGAGCAGACACCAAGGTCCTTACCTTGGGTACAGCACATCCCATCTACCTCCCCACTCCCTTCCAGGTCAATGTGTGCACTTGCTGTTGCTGTGAATGTTGGTTTATTTTTCAAACTTGTTATTAGATAATTTTTGGCTTAATATAGCCACATCCTATTTTGCTACACATTTCTTATTTTAATTATGATATACTATTCATTCCACTATGTTCCAATTCTGTGAAGAAACTGAGACACTGAGGAGTTAATAAGTATCCCAAATCAGCCAATTCTTTAAGTGTCAGATCTTTCACTTTATGTCTGACTTCACACAATTTTACCCTGCCCAAGATTAGAGATAGAATCTAAATTATAGCTCAGATCTCTTGGATGCCAAATCACTGAAAAGAGAGTCACATACCCCCAAATAATTCACAACAAAATAAACAAAGAATTATGTTCACCCAGCCTAGTGTTTATTTCACAAGGTTGTAAGCATTAGTGGCCATGACTTAAAATAGGACAAAAGAATAAATCTCTTTTCTGATCTCATGAAAGGACTATATTTTAAATTGTTGGTGCTTCACTGTATAAATCTGACTTTAGCAATGGATCCCGAGTCTATGTATGTTGAAATATGAGAACATATTTTTTAGAAAAAGCAAAATAATGGAAAATTTAACATGTGTTTTTCCTGGATCATATTCCAGGAATGTTGGGTTTCCCTATTAGAGGAGATTATGAGTAAGACTTTTGATTTAAGTGATCTAATTAAAATTGCCCCCCTTATCACCAATCTATATTGATATTTCAAAGTACCATTAAACCTTCTTTTAAACTGCTCTTCCATTACCCTGAATTGAGTTCTCATTATCTTACATGCAAGTCATCAGGCTTGAAGTTATTGAAGAAGCCAGGCATTGCTGTGGGTCCCAAGCATTGTCCAAAGAATCAAAAAATGTGTGAATACATTTCATACAAGCATATACAACTGTTTTTCAAATGTGTATAGCTATAACTAATAAAAAATCTTATCTGAAGCATTACTTAATTTATGAAATTTTGACATTATGTATTTTTACTGTATATAAAAACATCAAGTGGTGCTGGGAAAACTGGACAGGGACATGTAAAAGTATGAGATTAGACCACTTCCTAATACCATACACAAAAATAAACTCAAAATGGATTAAAGACCTAAATGTAAGGCCAGAAACTATCAAACTCTTAGAGGAAAACGTAGGCAGAACACTCTATGACATAAATCACAGCAAGATCCTTTTTGACCAACATCCTAGAGAAATGGAAATAAAACCAAATATAAACAAATGGGACCTAATGAAACTTCAAAGCTTTGCACAGCAAAGGAAACCATAAACAAGACCAAAAGACACCCTCAGAATGGGAGAAAATATTTGCAAATGAATCAACTGACAGAGGATTAATCTCCAAAATTTATAAGCAGTTCATGCAGCTCAATAGCAAAAAAACAAACAACCCAATCCAAAAATGGGCAGAAGACCTAAATAGACATTTCTCCAAAGAAGATATACAGACTGCCAACAAACACATGAAAGAATGTTCGACATCATTAATCATTAGAGAAGAGTAAATCAAAACTACAATGAGATATCATCTCACACCAGTCAGAATGGACATCATAAAAAAATCTAGAAACAATAAATGCTGGAGAGGGTGTGGAGAAAAGGGAACCCTCTTGCACTGCTGGTGGGAATGTGAATTGGTACAGCCACTATGGAGAATAGTATGGAGGTTCCTTAAAAAAACTACAAATAGAACTACCATGACCCAGCAATCCCACTACTGGGCATATACCCTGAGAAAACCATAATTCGAAAAGAGTCATGTACCAAAATGTTGATTGCAGCTCTATTTACAATAGCCCAGAGATGGAAACAACCTAAGTGTCCATCATCAGATGAATGGATGAAGAAGATCTGGCACATATATACAATGGAATTTTACTCAGCTATAAAAAGAAATGAAATTGAGCTATTTGTAGTGATATGGATAGACCTGGTGTCTGTCATACAGAGTGAAGTAAGTCAGAAAGAGAAAGACAAATACCGTATGCTAACACATATATATGAAATTTAAGGGGAAAAAAATGTCATGAAGAACCTAGGGGTAAAACAGGAATAAAGACACAGACCTACTTGAGAATGGACATGAGGATATGGGGAGGGGGAAGGGTAAGCTGTGACAGAGCGAGGGAGAGGCATAGACATATATACACTACCAAAAGTGGGGTAGATGGCTGGTGGGAGACAGCCACATAGCACAGGGAGATCAGATTGGTGCTTTGTGACCACCTGGAGGGGTGGGATAGGGAAGGTGGGAGGGAAGGAGACACGGGATGGAAGGGATATGGGAACAGATGTATATGTATAACTGATTCACTTTGTTGTGGAGCAGAAACTAACACACCATTGTGAAGCAATTATGCTCCAATAAAGCTGTAAAAAAAAAAAAAAAAAAACATCAAGTATAATCACACATGGGGCTGTAAACAGTTTCTCAAAATCAAATGTATGCAACCAGAGAGAGACCTTCAAGATGGTAGAAGAGTAAGACATGGAGATCACCTTCCTCCCCACAAATACATCAAAAATACATCTACATATGGCACAAGTCCTACTGAACACTGGCAGAAGACCTCAGACTTCCAAAAAGTCAAGAAAATCCCAACGTACCTGGATAGGGCAAAAGAAAAACAGAGACAAAAGAATAGGGATGGGACCTGCACCCCTGGGAGAGAGCTGTGAAGGAAGAAGTTTCCACACACTAGGAAGCCACTTCACTGGCAGAGACAGGGGGTGAGTGGGTGGAGAAGCTTCAGAGCCACAGAGGAGAGCGCAGCTACAGGGGTTCAGAGGGCAAAGCAGAGAGATTTCTGCACAGAGGATCGGTGCTGACCAGCACTCACTGGCCTGAGATGCTTGTCTGCTCACCCATCAGGGTGGGTGCGGGCTGGGAGCTGAGGCTTGGGCTTCGGAAGTCAGATCCCAGGGAGAGGACTGGGGTTGGCTACATGAAGACAGCCTGGGGGGAGCTAGTGTGCCACAGCTGTCTGGGAGGAAGTCCCGGAAAAAGTCTTGACCTACCGTAGCAGCAAGAGACCATTGTTTTGGGGTGTTCAAGGAGAGGGGCTTCCTGTTCCGTGTGGCCACAGATGATGGAGCACTGCCTAAGCAAGCTCCAGAGACAGGTGTGAGCCATAGCTATCACCTTACGGCCAGACCCCAGAGGCAGGCACGGACAGCTAGCACTGCTACCATCAAGAGTCCTGTGTGCAAATGCAAGTCACTACCAAACCCTCCCAGGAGCCTGTGCAGCACACCACTGCCGGGGTCTGGTGATCCAGGGACTACTTCCCTGGGAGAACACACGGTGTGCCTCAGGCTGTTGCAATGTCACACCAGCCTCTGTCGCCTGAGGCTCACCCCACTTTCCAATTATGACTACCATACCCCTCCCTCTCCACAGCCTGAGTGAGCAAGAGAGGCCTAATCAGCTGCTGCATTTACCCTGTACTGTCTGGGCAAGGAACAGATGCCTGAGGGTGGCCTACACACAGATGTGGGGCCAGAATAAAAGCTCAAACCCAGGAGCTGTGCAAACAAAGAAGAGAAAGGAAAATTTCCCTGTGAAGCCTCAGGAACCATGGATTAAATACCCCCAACCAGCTTGGTAAACCCTGCATCTGTGGAATACCTGAATAGACACAGTGTTTTCAAACTTGAGGCGATGGACTTTGGAGGCAACTGTGGACTTGAGGTTTGCTTCTTCCATTTGAGTAGTTTTTGGTTTTATGTTTATCTTAGTTTAGTTTTCAGTGTTTGTCTTCATTTGTGGGTTTGTTTATTGCTCTGGTTGTTCTCTTCCTTTTTTTTTTTTTTTTTTTTTTGCTTTTTTATTACCTTTTTGTGAGTGTGTGTATGTTTCTTTGTGTGATTTTGTCTGTTTAGTTTTGCTTTCACCATTTGTTTTGGGGTTCTGTCTGTTCGTTTTTTGTTCATTTGATTGTTTGTTTGTTTTTCTTCCTTTTCTTCCATGCCATGCAACTGGCAGGGTGTTGGTGCTCTAGCCGGTGTCAGACATGAGCCTCCAAGGTGGGAAAGCCAAGTTCAGGATATTGGACCAACAGAGACCTCTGGCCCGATGTAATTTTAATAGGTGAGAGCTCTCCCAGAGATTTCCATCCCAACACTAAGACCCAACCACACCCAACGACCAGCAAGCTCCAGTTCAGACACCCCGAGCCAAGCAACTAACAAGGCAGGAAAACAACCCCAACCATTAGCAGACAGGCTGCCTAAAGTCATACTAATTTCACAGACACCTCAAAACACACCACCAGACAGTCCTGCACACCAGAGGTACAAGAATCAGCCCCACCCACCAGAAAGCAGGCACCAGTCCCCCACACCAGGAAGCCTACACAAGCCACTGAACAAACCTCACACACTGGGGAAAGAAACCAGAGATAAGAGAAACTACAAATCTGCAGCCTGTGAACAGGAGACCCAAAAACAGTAAGTTAAGCAAAGTGAGGAGATAGACAAATACACAGGAGCAAGGTAAAAATCTACCAGGCCAAACAAACGAAGAGGAAATAGGCAGTCTACCTGAAAAAAGAATTCAGAGTAATGATAGTAAAGATGGTCCAAAATCTCGGATATAGAATGGAGAAAATACAAGAAACATTTAACAAGGACCTTGAAGAACTAAAGAGAAAACAAACAATGATGAACAATACAATAAATGAAACTCAAAATTCTCTAGAAGGAATCAATAGCAGAATAACAGGCAGAAGAACGGGTAAGTGACCTGGAAGATAAAATAGTGGAAATAACTACTACAAGGTAATTATTTTTTTATCAATAATTACCTTAAATATAAATGGATTAAATGCCCCAAATAAAAGACACAGATTGGAAGAATGGATACCAAAAGAAGACCCATATATATGGTGTCTACAAAAGACCCACTTCAGACCTAGGGACACATATGACTAAAAGTGAGGGGATGGAAAAAGATAGTACATGCAAAAGGAAATCAAAGGAAAGCTGGAGTAGCAATATTCATATCAGACAAAATAGACTTTAAAATAAAGACCATTACAAGAGACAAAAAAAGGACACTACATAATGATCAAGGGATGAATCCAAGAAGAAGATATAACAATTGTAAATATTTATACACCCAACATAGGAGAACCTCAATTCATAAGGAAAATGCTAACAGCCATAAAATGGGAAATCAACAGTAACACAATAATAGTAGGTGACTTTAACACCCCACTAATTTCAATGGACAGATCATCCAAAATGAAAATAAATAAGGAAACGCAAGCTTCAAATGACACATTAGATGAGATGGACTTAATTGATATTTATAGGACATTCCATCCAAAAACAACAGAATCCACTTTCTTCTGTAGTGCTCATAGAACATTCTCCAGGATAGATCATATCCTGGGTCACAGATCAAACCTTGGTAAATTTAAGAAAATTGAAATTGTATCAAGTATCTCCTCTGACTACAACACTATGAGACTACATATCAGTTACAGGAAAAAAATGTAAAAATTACAAACACATGGAGGCTAAACAATATGCTACTAAATAACCAAGAGCTCACTGAAGAAATTAAAGAAGAAATAAAAAAATACCTAAAAACAAATGACAATGAAAACACGACAACCAAAAACCTATGGGAAGCAGCAAAAATAGTTCTAAGAGGGAAATTTATAGTAATACAATCCTACCTCAAGAAGCAAGAAAAATCTCAAATAAGCAAGCTAACCTTACACCAAAAGCAATTAGAGAAAGAAGAACAAAAAACCAAAAATTAGTAGAAGGAAAGAAATCATAAAGATCAGATCAGAAATAAATGAAAAAGAAATGAAGGAAATGATAGTAAAGATCAACAAAACTAAAAGTTGGTTCTTTGAGAAGATAAACAAAATTGATAAACCATTAGCCAGACTCATCAGGGAAAAAAAAAGGGAGAAGACTCAAATCAACAGCACTAGAAATGAAAAAGGAGAAGTATCAACAGACACTGCAGAAATACAAAATATCATGAGAGATTACTACAAGCAACTCTATGCCAATAAAATGGACAACCTGGAAGAAATGGACAAATTCTTAGAAAAGCGCAACCTTCCGAGACTGAACCAGGAAGAAATAGAAAATATAAACAGACCAATCACAAGCATTGAAATTGAAACTGTGATTAAAAATTTTCCAACTAACAAAAACCAAGGACCAGATGACTTCACAGGTAAATTCTATCAAACATTTAGAGACGAGCTAACCACCTATCCTTCTCAAAGTCATTCAAAATATAGCAGAGGGAGGAACACTCCCAAACTCATACTCTGAGGCCATGATCACCCTGATACCAAAAGCAGACAAAGTTGTCACACACACACACAAAAAAAACTACAGGCCAATATCACTGATGAATATAGATGCAAAAATCCTCAACAAAATACTAGCAAACAGAATCCAACAGCACATTAAAAAGATCATACACCATGATCAAGTGGGGTTTATCCCAGGAATGCAAGGATTCTTCAATATATGTAAATCAATCAACGTGATATGTCATACTAACAAACTGAAGGATAAAAACCATATGATCATCTCAACAGATGCAGAAAAGGCTTTTGACACAATTCAATACCCATTTATGATAAAAAACCTCCAGAATGTAGGCATGGAGGGAACTTACCTCAACATAATAAAGGACATATATGACAAACCCACAGCCAACATCATTCTTAATGGTGAAATACTGAAACCATTTCCTCTAAGATCAGGAACAAGACAAAAGTGTCCACTCTCCACACTATTATTCAACATAGTCTTGGAAGTTTTGTACATGGCAATCAGAGAAGGAAAAGAAAACCAAATTGGAAAAGAAGAAGCAAAACTGTTGCTGTTTGCAGAATGACATGAATCTATACATAGAGAATTATAAAGATGCTACCAGAAAACTACTAGAGCTAATCAATGAATTTGGTAAAGTAGCACGATACAAAATTAATGCACAGAAATATCTTGCAAACTATCAATGAAAAATCTGAAAGAGAAATTAAGGAAACACTCCCATTTACCATTGCAACAAAAAGAATAAAATACATACTTTAGGTAGGTAATAAACCTGCCTAAGGAGACAAAAGACCTGTATGCAGAAAACTATAAGACACTGATGAAAGAAATCAAGATGATACAAGCAGATGGGGAGATATACCATGTTCCTGGATTGGAAGAATCAGCATTGTGAAAATGACTATTCTCCCCAAAGCAATCTACAGATTCAATGCAACCCCTATCAAACTACCAATGGCATTTTTCACAGAACTAAAGCAAAAAATGTCACAATTTGTATGGAAACACAAAAGACCCAAATTGCCAAAGCAATCTTGAGAAAGAAGAACAGAGCTGAAGGAATCAGGCTCCCTGACTTCACACTCTACCACAAAACTACAGTAATCAAGACAGTATGGTATTGGCACAAAAACAGTAATATAGATCAATGGAACAGGATAGAAAGACCAGAGATAAACCCACACACATATGGTCACCTAATCTATGACAAAGGAGGCAAGAATATACAGTGGAGAAAAGACAGCCTCTTCAATAAGTTGTGCTGGGAAAACTGGACAGCTACATGTAAAAGAATGAAATTAGAACACTCCCTAACACCATACACAGAAATAAACTCAAAATGGATTAAAGACCTAAATATAAGGCCAGACACTATAAAACTCTTAGAGGAAAACATAGGCAGAACACTCTTTGACATAAATCACAGCACCATCTTTTATTGACCCAGTGGAGTAATGAAAATAAAAACAAAAATAAACAAATGGGACCTAATTAAACTTAAAAGATTTGCACAGCAAAGGGAATCATAAACAAGATGAAAAGACACCCCTCCGAATGGGAAAATATATTGCAAATGAAGCACCTGGCAAGGGATTAATCTCCAAAATATACAAGCAGCTCATTCAGCTCAATATATATATAAAAAAAAAAAAAAAACCCAATCCAAAAATGGGCAGAAGACCTAAACAGACGTTTCTCCAAAGATATACAGATTGCTAACAAAGGATGCTCAACATCATTAATAATCAGAGAAATGCAAATCAAAACCACACTGAGGTATCACCTCACACCAGTCAGAATGCTTATCATCAAAAATCTACAAACATTAAATGCTGGAGAGGGTGTGGAGAAAAGGGAACCCTCTTGCACTGTTGGTGGGAATGTTCATTGATACAGCCACTATGGAGAACAGTATGGAGGTTCCTTAAGAAACTAAAAATAGTGCTACCATTTCACCCAGCAATCCTAGTACTGGGCATATACCCTGAGAAAAATATAATTCAAAAAGAGACATGTACCAGAATGTTCATTGCAGCTCTATTTACAATAGCCAGGACATGGAAGCAACCTAGGTGTCCATCGACAGATGAATGGATAAAGAGGATGTGGCACATATATACAATGGAATATTACTTAGCCATAAAAAATAAACGAAACTGAGTTATCTGTAGTGAGGTGGATGAACCTAGAACTTGTCATACAGAGTGAAGTAAGTCAGAAAGAGAAAAGCAAATAGTGTGTGCTAACACATGTATATGGAATCAAAAAAAAAAAGTTCTGATGAACCTAGGGGCAGGACAGGAATAAAGATGCAGATTTAGATAATGGACTTGAGGATATGGTGGTGGGGGAAAGAGGAAGCTGGAACAAAGTGAGAGAGTGGCATGGACATATATACACTACCAAATGTAAAATAGATAGCTAGTGGGAAGCAGCTGCATAGCATAGGGAGATCAACTCTGTGCTTTGTGACCACTTAGACACATAGCATAGGGAGCGTGGGAGGGAGATGCAAGAAGGAGGAGATATGGTGATATATGTATAGTTGATTCACTTTGTTATACAGCAGAAACTAACATAACATTGTAAAGCAATTATACACCAATAAATTCGTTTTTAAAAAAAGTACAGATCCAAAATATTTTGAACGGCTAATGGATATCATTATAGTTAATTCCAAACTGTGCTTTTTATAGTTTCCCCATTCCAATTCCAAATTTGGTAAGAATCCAAACTGTACCAAGTGTAGAATAAATAAATTATGATGTAATTGTTTAACAGAATGTTATTCAGCAATGAAAACAAACTCCATGCGCTACATGGATAAATATCTCAAACAAAATGGTGAGTGAAGGATGCTGATAGAAATTTATTCTGTAAGATTCCTATTCTCTAGAGGTTTAGATGGTTGTTTCCTTGATGGAGGGGGAAGAACTAGGAGATGGAATGAAGAGGTCATCTGGAGTACTGGCAACGTTCTAGTTCTTGTTTTGGGTGCTGGTTACCCAAGTGTGTCCCCTCTGACAAGTTGTATTCTTATGGTCTGTGTATATTTAGGTGTTTTAAATTTCATTTGAAAGACTACTAAAAAAAGTAACTGACTGACCTGAAAATGAGAAAGTATCTCTCTAATCATATTATTTTTTAATACAAGAAGTCTAACTAATTAATCATCCATTAAAACATACTTGAGTGTGGATGAAAATGCTATTAATAATTATCACTGGACCATCCTCGGCAAATAAGGACATATGGTTATCTTATTAAATACCTTGAATGGTTCCTTTCTTTCCTTTCCTCTTGACATCATTATTTATGAACACAATTTGTTGATTTTTTTCTCACTCTTCTTAATCTTTTTGAGGTCTTGGGTGAGGTCATAGCTTATCTACCTGCCACAGAATAACTAGAAGAGTAAAACCAATAGTATTAACGTAGAAATTTAAAACAACAATAGAAATTTAAAACAACAACCTTGGTTCCATTAAGAACAAAGACTATGACACCCACGAATGTCAAAACCATGTCCTCAAAAAACATTGATTATGATTACTAAGACTGTTGGCAATAATGTAAACAGCAAGGTTAAGACAGAAGCTGGGGACATCATAAAGTCCATAGAGAAAAAGAGGGCCATAGCAGAAGGAAAAGTGTGGTTCTATTGTGTGAGAATATAAAACTACTTCCAAAGAAAAAAATACAACTATTTCTTTGCTCATGATTTTAAAAAAATAAATGAGCCTGCAGAAAATTAAAATTTTCTTAGAAGACCATTAGTTCTCTAGGATGTATATTATAAGTGTGAGAATTTTTTTGCTTAAGAATTGTATTCACTATTACAGCTTACCCACTAGTCAACCGAAAGAGAGCAGCTTATGCAATGTCACTGGAGAGATTAATTTTTCTACCAATTTCTGTTATTAATTTCTCAGGCATTTTTATACTTGGTGAGAAATGATAGTTGAAAGGAAAATAAAAAGAATTACTTTTTAGTGGTCTAACAAGTTAATTCTACAACATTAAAGGCAACAAATAGATTAAAATGTATATAGTTTTCTATTATCTGGCTTATGTACATTGTTAGGATTAAAGTGGAATAAGGGAATAGGAAGTGTTCGAGAGCACACACAAGCATTTTAATTTACCACGGCACACAAACAATGAACACATTACAGAGAGATGGCAGCATTAGGACAGGATCTGGCTGGAAAGGTTTTAAGCTCTCATTCTTCCTCATGGTTGTGTGGTAGCCTCCACTCCAATGCAGCTCCTACCAAGGTTTCTCAATCAGGAAAACCCCCAAGAGGGTGCTTCCTTCTGCATTTTCTCTCCTTCTGCCTCAACAGCCTCACCCTTCTAACCCTAAGCACTGAGACTGGTCAAGCACAACCTTTTAAAAAAATAATGGTTCAACTGATCTTTAATAGTTGATAGGATATCTTCTCCAGGTCCTCTAAATTATTGTTATACTGAACTCTTTTTCACTCCTGACCTTCAACAGCATCACTTCACATTGATTTTCACCATTTCTGATGTAATTGGAGTGAGAGTGAGACCAGCAGGAGCAAAAGTCCATCCACCAAAAAAAAGCTTTTCAAATATCTATTTATGGTTCACCTGTGCAAAGGCAAGATTTGAATCTGATTATGAAGAATCAGGTAAATCCCTTCACTTTTCCCACTTCTCTAAATAATACAAACATCCCTCATGGGAAAACTCTAACAGGCCTTATCTGTTCTCACACACTTTTATCTCTGTTGATCCTAGGCTCAGTTACATCAGAATATTTTACTTTTGGAGACATCGGTTATCAATTCCTTTCAGCATGTAGAAAATGAGCACCTGAGCTGTGCCCCAAGGCAATATTAAACATTCCCTTTCCCAGTAAATGATTTTCTGTCAGCTAGTGTGTTTGGCACCCTTGGGAAAGGCAGAGATTCATTTGTAACGAATTATGCTGCACAGTCATAAATTTAATCCACCAAATCAATAGCATTCAGATTTTTTAAAAAGATATCCGAGGTGCTATCAATAAAGGGAAAAGAGTCTTTATTCTTTGTGGTCAGATTATTTCCACAAATCTAATTATTTGGCTATTGAAAAACCACACGTTATAATCTCAACTGGTTGTATTAGAACATTAGAATGTAAAGCCTAAGAAAATGTCAATCAGAAAACTTCCAAGAACGATTCATCACCACTTTCAGGGTGTGACGTTGAAAATAGTTTATCTCTATGCACCAGACATGAAGAAAGCAGATAAGTGGCTCTAAACTGGCTGCAACGATGATCAGATAATATGGTACATTCACTCCTCTCTGTCATGAATCACAGTTTTATACTATCCACTTAATATCCTCCTGCGTTTTACAGCCTAATGCAGTAATGCCAAATATTTTAATTCACCAAAGGACAAATGAATCATAAACGTTACAACCACACACAGGTCTCACTGTTTATTGGCATACTGAGGTAGCAGAGACATGACACCTTCATTTAAAACTAGAATTGGATTTCTGACTGATGTAGTTTTTGACACAGAACTCATGCATTTCTGTGCTGCAAATGAAAAATTGTTTCTGTCACAGGTGGTTGGAAATGGCCACTTGCAGAGGTCTATCTTTAAAGGCAATTGCTTCATCCCCAAAGATTTCTTGGCCAGTTGAGCTCTCAATCTTAGTACCACCAATTCAGACATGTTATGGTACATTTGGGTATACTGACAAAGAGTGAGAAAAAATTGTCTTCCATCTGTCAGTAAAGAAAGTTCCTCTTTCAGTGTCTCTGACATCCATTTAGAGAAGATCCATCAGTATTTCTTTTGGGGTAGGTTTAATATTGATGACTCTTCCAGTTTTTGCTTGCCTGAGAAGTTCTTTATTTCTCTTATTCTAAATGATAATCTTGCTGGGTAGAGTATCCCTTTCAGCACTTTGAATATATCATGCCACTCCCTCTGGTCTGCAAAGTTTCTGCAGAGAAATCAGCTCAAAGCCTTTTGGGGATTCCCTTGTATATGACTTTTTGTTTTTCTCTTGCTGCCTTTAGAATTATCTATTTTAATTTTTGCCATGTTAATTATAATAAACTGAGATTTGTGGTCTCTGCAGATGCATTTAGAGTTTGGGCAAAGAAAATGAATTGTGCTGTTAGAAGAGTTTAGGCAGAAGAACACATTACAAATTAAACTAAGAGAATTCCTGCACAGCCATCTCTAGGTGAAGGGTGATGGTAGTCTACTGGATTCATAATTTATATCCTCTATTTGTGGTCAGATAGCTGTGTTTCCCACTCAGTGAACTGGGGATAGCACTATCATCTATTTCAAAATATATTATGAGAATTAAATAAGAAAATGTTTAAAATTGCCCACTTAAAAAATAATCCAGCACACTTTGTCATATGAGAAATGAAAGCTGCTCTCACTGCTATCAATAAAGGCATTAACCAGCTCAGCTCTCAAGTACACAATTTCTTATTTCTACAACATCTGTTGTTTGTTTCTCAAAATGTTATTTTAAGAGAACAAATGCCAGCAGCAAACACACAGCACTAAGACTCTGTCCAGGAATCCAGGAACTTTCATTTCCTTTGCAAGTAGAAATGGAAAACTATGATTTAACTGCAATTAAGAAAACTTTATCTACTTACTAAAGGCCAAAGATTCTGCCAAATAATGTGAAATTATTTTATAGATAAAATAAGCTCTAATCAAGTTCATATACTTTAAGAGCAGAGATAGATAGAAGTAGAACTTGAGGCTAGTGTCTCTGACTCCAAACCCACATTTAATCTAAACTAAGTGAACTCTTTTAACCTATATATGAGGATAAACAATTGGTGAAAAAGATAAAAAATGAGGCATCCTACATTTCTAATATTACAAAAAATTTAATTGAAGTTTAAAAGGCAGAGAAAAGAGAAAAGAGAGGAGTTTATATGAAACTTGAAAGTACAGCTGCAAATGAATGATTCTTCAGAAGTAACAAAGAAGTCAGAGTTACAAGTAATCAGACTATTTAGAGTTCTTTTTTTAAAAAATTTTTATTGGAATATAGTTGATTTACAGAATATTGAGTAGAGTTCCCTGTGCTATAATGCAGGTCCTTAATAGATATCTATTTTGTGTATAGTACTCTGTATATGTTAATCACAATCTCCTAGTTTATCACTTCCCCCCACGTTTCCCCTTTGGTAACGATAAGTTTGATTTTGAGATCTGTGAGTCTGTTTCTGGTTTGTAAGTAAATTCATTTGTATCACTTTTTATTAGAGTCCACAGATAAGTGATATCATATGATATTGTCTGTCTCTGTCTGGCTTACTTCACGTAGTATGATAATCTCTAGGTCCATCCATGTTTCTGCAAATGGCATTATTTTGTTCTATTTTTATTGCTGAGTAATAGTCGATTGTACATATGTACCACATCTTCTTTATCCAGTCATCTGTTGATGGACATTTAGGTTGCTTTCATATCCTGGCTCTTGTAAATAGTGCTGCAATGAACACTGGGGTGCATGTGTCTTTTCCAATTATGGTTTTCTCCAGATATATGCCCAGGAGAGGGATTGCTGGATTATATGGTAGTTTTTTAAGGAAACTTCATACTGTTCTCCATAATGGTTCTACCAACTTGCATTCCCACCAACAGTGTTGGAAGGTTCCCTTTTCTCCACACCATCGCCAGAATTTATTGTTTATAGATATTTTTGATGATGGCCATTCTGACAAGTGTGAGGTGATACCTCATTGTAGTTTTGACTGGCATTTCTCTAATAATTAGTGATGTTGAGCATTCTATTTCCTCATAATTCAGTCTTGGAAGATTATATGTTTCTAGGAATGTATTCATTTCTTCTACATTGCCCAATTTGTTGGCAAATAATTGTTCATAATAGACTCTTATAACCTTTGTATTTTTGTGGTCTCAGTTGTCATTTCTCCTCCTCATTTTTTTTTTTTTCTTTTTGTGGTATGTGGGCCTCTCACTGTTGTGGCCTCTCCCATTGCAGAGCACAGGCTCCGGACGCACAGGCCCAGCGGCCATGGCTCATGGGCCCTGCTGCTCCACGGTATGTGGGATCTTCCCAGACTGGGGCACGAACCCGTTTCCCCTGCATCGGCAGGCAGACTCTCAACCACTGCGCCAACAGGGAAGCCCTCCTCCTCATTTCTAATTTTATTTATTTGAGTCCTGCCTCTCTTTTTTTTAGTTAGTCTAGTTAAAGGATTATTTGTGTATCGTTTCAAAGAACCAGCCCTTAGTTTATTGATCTTTTCCATTGTTCTTTCTAGTCTCTATTTCATTTATTTCCACTCTGATCTTTAATATTTCCTTCCATCTATTAATTTTGGGCTTCTCTTGTTCTTCCTTTGGTTAGATCCTCTGGGCATAAAGTTAGAATATTTATTTGGGATTTTTCTTATTTCTTGTGGTAGGCCTGTATTGCTATGAACTTACATCTTAGAAATACTTTTACTGTATCCCATAGATTTTGATATGTGACAGTTCTATTTTCATTTGTCTATAGGTAATTTTTAATTCTCCTTTGACATCTTTAATGACCAATTGGTTTTCAGTAGCATGTTTTTTCATCTTCACATTGTTGTGGTTTTTGCCCTTTTTTCTTGTGATCAATTCTTAGTTTCATATCATTGTGATCAGAGAAGATGCTTGATATAATTTCAATCTTCTTGAATTTATTGAGACTAGCTTTGTGATTTAACATGTAATCTATCCTGGAGAATAACTTGTGTACATTTGAGAAGAATGAGACTGAAGCAATAATCAAAAATCTACCAACAAACAAAAGCCAAAGATCAGAAAGTTTCACTGGTGAATTCTACAAAACATTTAAAGAAGATTTAATACCTATTCTTCTTTCAAACTCTTCTAAATATTGAAGAGTAGGAAAACCTTCTAAACACTTTTTTTAAAGCCAGAATTACACTGACACCAAAGCAGATAAATACACAAGACACACACAAAAATAATTATGGGCCAATATCCTTGATAAACATAAAAATATTCAACAAAATATTAGCAAGTGAATCAAGCAATACATTAAAAGAATTATACACCAAAAAAACCAAAACAAAAAACAAAAAGAATTATACACCACAATCAAGTGAGATGCATTCCAGGGATACAAGGCCAGTTCAATATCGGCAAACCAATCAATGTGATAAATCACATTAACAAAATGAGGATAAAAATTATATAGTCATCTCAATAGATTAAGAAAAAAGCATTTTAAAAATCCACATCTGTTTATGATAAAAACTCTCAACAAAGTGAATATAAATGGAATACACCTCACTATAATAAAGGCCACATATGACAAACACACAGGTAACATCATACTCAATAGTGAAAAGCTGAAAGCTTTTCTGTTACAATCAGGAAGAAAACAAGGATGCCCACTCACCCCACTTTTATTCATCATAGGATTGGAAGTCCTAACCAGAGAATCATACATGAAAAGAAATAAATGTCATCCAAATCAGAAAGTAAGAAGTAAAATGTTACTATTTGCACATGACATGATATTATAAATAGAAAACTCTAACAATGCCACCAAAAAAACTTTAGTACTAAAAAATGAATTCAGTAAGACTGAAAGATACATAATCAATACACAGAAGTTTGTGGCTTTTCTATACACTACTAGCAAACAATCTGAAAGAAAAATCAAGAAAATAAACACATTTACAATTTCATCATGAAGAATAAAAGACCAAGGCATAAATCTACTCAAGGAGCTGAAAATTCTATACACTGAAAAGTCTAAGATATGAAAGAAATTGTAGAAGACACAAATAAATGGAAAGATATCCCATGGTCATGGATTGGAAGAATTAATATTGTTAAAATGTACATACTACCCAAAGCAATCTACAGATTAAATTCAATTTCTTTCAAAGTTCCAATGGCTTATTTCACAGAAATAGAACAAGTTATTCTAAAATTTGTATGGAAATGCAAAAGACCTTGAATAGCTAAAACAATCGTGAGAAAGAAGAACAAAGAAAGAGATATCATGCTCCCTGCTTTCAAAGTATACTGTAAAGCTATAGTAATCAAAACAATACAATAGTGGCACAAAAACAGGTACAGAGATTAACGTAACAGAATAGGGAGCACAGAAATAAACCTATGCATATACAGACAATTAATTTCTGAAAAGGGAGCCAAGAACATACAATGAGGAAAGGAGAGCCTCTTCAATAAATGATGTTGAGAAAACTGGACAACTACATGCAAAGAATGAAACTAGACCACTATCTTACACCATACACAAAAATTAACTCAAAATGGACTAAAGACTTAAATGTGAGACTTGAAATCATAAAATTCCTAAGAAAAATATAAGAGGTAACCTCAGTGGCATTGGTCTTAGCATCATTTTTGTGGGGGAGGGAAGGGAAGGAGAACAAAAACAAGGGAAACAAAAATAAAAATAAACAATTGGACCTTCATCAAATGAAAAGGCTTCTATGCAGCAAAGGAAATCATCATTAAGATGAAAAAGCAATCTACTGAATGGGAAAAACTATTTGCAAATCATATATCTGATAATGGG
This sequence comes from Hyperoodon ampullatus, assembly GCF_949752795.1. Classification (NCBI taxonomy): domain Eukaryota; kingdom Metazoa; phylum Chordata; class Mammalia; order Artiodactyla; family Ziphiidae; genus Hyperoodon; species Hyperoodon ampullatus. Next base: position 115,837,729 of record NC_136920.1, read on the forward strand.
TTACTATGCAAAATATATAAAGAACTCATATAACTCGACATTAAAAAAACAAACAACTGGTTAAAAAATGGGCAGAGGAACTGAATAGACATTTTTCCAAAGAAAACATACATATAGCCAACAGGCACATGATAAGATGTTGAGAATCACTAATTGTTAGAGAAATGCAAATGAAAACCACAATGAAGGATCATCTCACACCTGACATAATGGTTATTACCAAAAAGACAAGTAATAACAAATGGTGGAGAGGATGTGGAGAAAAGGGAACACTGGTACACTGTTTGTGGGACTGTGAGTTGGTGCAACCACTATGAAAATCAGTATGGAGATTCCTCAGAAATGTAAGAATAGAACTACCATTTGACCCAGCTACTACACTTCTGTGTATTATCTGAAGAACACTGAAACATTTATTTCAAAAGATACATGCACTTCTATGTTCATTACAGTTTCATTTGCAATATTCAAGACATGGAAACTAACTAGGAGTCCACTGATGGATGGATGAATGTATAAAAGAGATGTGGTATAAGTACACAATAGAATATTACTCAGCCATAAAAGGAAGCAAATCCTGCCTTTTGCAACAACATGGATGGACCTTGAAGGTATTATGTTAAGTGGAATAACTCTGATAGAGAAAGACAAATATATGATTTCACTCATATGTGGAATATAAAAAAACTGATGAATAAGCAAAATAAAAACAAACTCATAGATACAGAAATCAGATTAGTGGTAACCAGAAGGGAAGGAGGTTGGGGGATAGGCAAAATAAGTGAAGAGGTCCCCTTTATGGTGATGGATGGCAACAAGACCTATGGTGGTGATCACTTTGTAGTGTATACAGATGTCAAATTATAATGCTGTAAACCTAAAGCTTATATAATAATATATTTTTAAAGAAGTCAGAGTTACCAATTATTGATTTCATCATATATCATTCACTTTTATGTATGTGAGTTGAGCACTTATAGGCTCCAGACTCTGTGCTAAGGATTAAAGGGGAAAGAAAAAGTAAGAGATACCACTCTTGTGCCCAAGTAGCCCATATTACTTTGTAGGACAGACATATTTAAACAGTTACCATAAAGGATAAATTTGGGGGCTAAACGTATAGTGCTGGAAAAATGCACTTTGTATGGAGGAATCTGGGAAAGCTTCCTAAAAGGAGGTAGTGTTTAGAAGGTGAATGATGGTTTGCTAGAAAAACTGAGTGGGAAAGAGGGAACATGGATGGTTAGGCTCTAAAGAGGTGCAAGAGAATAGTATGCCAAAAATAATGAGTGATTCGGGGTACTTGTACAGTGTTGGGTATGAAAGAAAAGAGAGGGTTTTGGTAAAGGCAGAAAGAAGTGAAGTTGGAGAGAAAAGAAGGGCTTAGATCATAGCAATTCCCAGCTGAGTAATCAAACAAGCACATGCCTAGGGAAAGAAAAATGACAATAGCTGGAAGAGATTGAAAATTATCAAACAATATCACTCTCATTATGTGGTTTAGCTTCACTAAAGACATAAAATCTCTGTGATCAGTCAGCATAGAATAGCACACAATTATTTGTCCAATATTTAGATAAGAAAGGATGTGTGGTAATGAAAACATCTCAAGGAAAATTGAGTTTGAGAGCAAAGATTGCTAAACTAAGTATTATCTAGGTTTCGGTCAAACACACAGACTTGGGTACAGACACATCTCTTAATCCCCTGATATAGGTGCAATCAATCTCATAACCAGATCCATCAGGCAAACCATGCAGCACATTATGAAGAAGCACTGATTTTAAAAGAAATAAAGTAAAACTCAAGTTGTCACTGACAGTTACATAAAATGAATAATTCTAGAGAAAAATTTAAATTTTTATCTCAAGCATACAATTTTAGAGAAAGCTTCTGCCACTTCAAGTTTAAATTACCTTTTCTGATTTTTGCTTCCAGCCCTGATATATAAAGAGCTTGGAAGTCATCATATCCATCCTTAAAACAAGAAAAAGCTAGGAAAACTGAAAATCAATGTGGATCTATATTAATTTCAGACAAAGCAAATTTTACTAAAAGGAAAATTGAGAGGTAAAAAAGGAAGTTATATAATAGTGAAGAAGGTCAATTCTCCAAAATATATAACAATCCCTAATATGTATACACCTAATAATATAGCATCAAAATATGTGAGGCAAAAATATAATAGAACCACAAGAAAATATATACTCAGTATTACAGTTGGAAGAACACCTCTTTAAGTAATTGATAAAACAAACAGGCAAAACTCAGTAAGAATACAGTTAAACTGAATAACACTATCAATCAACTTGATCTCACATGTATAAAATACTCCACCCAACAACAGCAAAATGTATATTTTTCTCTTATATCATAAAGAAAACTCACCAAGATAGACTATATGCTGGACCATAAAACATACCTTAGCAAATTTAAAAGAATGAAAAGACATACAAAGTTTGTTGTCAAATAAAATGGAATAAACTATAAATTAATAACAGAAAGAGAGCTGGAAAATCCTAAACATTTGGCAATTAAATAACACTTCAAAATTACTCATGGATTAAAGGAGAGCAAATTTTTAATGTAATGAACTAAGTAAAATGTTAATTCAACTTATCCAATTTTATGGGATGCAGTAAAAAAAAGCTTTTTGAAAGAAATTTACAGAATTAAATGCATGCATTAGAAAAGAAGAAACTACCTTAGGAAACTAGAGAAAGAGGAACAAGGTAAGCCTGAAGCAAGCAGAAGAAAAAGAAATAATATAAATTAGAGTAAAAATCAATGAAATTGAGACTAAGAAAGCAATAGGGAAAAGTCAACAAAATAAAAACCTGATTTATAGAGATCAAAAAATTGATAATTCTCTATCCACAGTAACTAAGAAATAAAGATTGACAGAGCAACTTACTAATACAGGGAATGAAAGAGAGGTCATTTCTACTGATTCACTAATAAGGGGATTCTATGACTAACTCTCTGCCCAAAATATTGATATCTGAAAAAAAATTGACATATTTCTTAAAAGACACTACCAAGACTCACCTAAGAAGAAATAAGTAAGTGGAATAGGCCTTTATCAATTAAAGAAACTGAACCAATAATTAAAACCTTCAAAAAAAAGAAAAAAAGGCACCAGGCCCAAATGGTTTCACTGGTGAATTCTACCAAACATTTAATAAAGAAAAGATACCAATTTTCCACAATGTGTTCTAGAAAATAGAAGCACAGGGAACACTTCCTGACTCATTCTGTGAGGCCAGCATTACCCTACTACCAAAATCAGACAAAGAAATTACAAGAAAGAAAAATTACAGATTGATATTTTTATGAACATAGATGAGAAAACTTTCAACAAAATATTAGTAAATTAAATCCAACTATGTATACAAATAATTATAGATTTCAACCAAGTGTGATTTACTTCATGTATACAATGTTGTTTCAATATTCAAACATCAGTCAATGTAATCAACCTCATTAATATGCTAAAGAAGAAAAACTATATGAACATCTTGATAGATGAAGAAAAAGTCACACTCATTTATGATAAAAACTCTGAACAAATTAGAAATAGAGACTTCCTTAACTTGATAAATAACATCCACAAAATTCCAACAGCTAATATCATAATTAGTTGTGAGAAACTGAATGCTTTTCCATCTAGATTAGGAGCAAGGGAAGGGTGTACTCTCCAACCACTCCTATTCAACATTGTACTGGAGGTACTAGGTAGTACAATAAAATAAGAAAAGGAAATAAAGTGCATATAGACAGGAAAGAAGAAATAAAGCAGTTTTTGTTTGCAGATCATATGGATTTTTATGTAGTAAATCCTCAAGAAATGAAGAAAAAAAGTAAAAGACCTGGAAAAAATAAGCAAATTTGCAGGAAGTCTATAATTTAAAACACAAAAGTTAATTGATTTCCAGTAATAAGTAATTGGAATTTGAAATTCAAATCCCAATTTGAAATTGAACAGTAACACCAAAAAATGATACTCTAGTACAAATCTAAAAAATATTTTCAGTATCTAACACCAAAACCTTCAAAACTTTGATGGAAAATTCAAATAATATCTAATAAGTGGAGAAATAATCCATGTTCATAGATTGGAAGACTCAAATTATTAAGATATCAATTCTTCCTACTCTATATGTAAATTCAAAACAGCCTCAAACAAAATTGTAGCAAGCTATTTGTAGACATTATCAAATTGATTTTAAAGTGTATAAGGAAACACAAAAAGCTGAGAATAGGCAATGCAAAACTGAGGAAGAACAAAATTGAAGGATTCACAATACATGATTTTAAGACAATCTAAAGCTATGTAATCAAGACAATGTGGTGCCAGTAGTGAAAGAAGAGACACATGGATCATAAAGAGCACCCAGAAATAAATCCACATAAATATATTCAACTGACTGTTAAAAAGGAGTACAGGCAATTGAATAGAGTAGGGATTAGGTTTTTTAACAAATGGTGTTAGAAAAAATGGTAGTTTCTATGTCTGGTAAACAAAATAATGTCCTTCAAAGATGTCCATGTCCTGACCCCAGATCCTATGAACATGTTACCTTACATGATAAAAGGGACTTTGCAGATGTGATTAAGTATCTTGACGTAAGCAGATTATCCTGCATTATCCAGATAAGGCTGAGTAATCACAAGGGTTTTTTATAAGAGAGAGCCAAGAAGGTGAAAGTCAGAGAGAAAGATACGACAAGCAACAGAAGCAGAGATTTGAATATGTTTGTTGTTGTTTTGAAGATGGAGGACGTGTCTATGGGCCAAGGAATTCAGGTGTCCTTCTGAAGCTAGAAATACAAGGAAAAGATTCTCTCCTAGAACCTCCAGAAGTAACACAGCCCCTAAAACCCATTTTGGATTTCTGACTCAAACACTGTAGGAAAATATATTTGTGTTGTTTTAAACCACTGAGTTTGTGTTAATTTGTTGTAACAACAAGAAAGAACAAATACCTATGCAAAATAATTAATTTTGAATCAGACTTTACACCCTTCACAAATATTAAGTAAAAATGGATAATAGACCTAAATGGAAAATGGAAAAATTTTAAAATTATAGAAGAAAACATAGGTGACCTTTGGTTTGATGAATTTTTTAAATTAATTAATTTATTTATTTATGGCTGTGTTGGCTCTTCGTTTCTGTGTGAGGGCTTTCTCTAGTTGCAGCAAGTGGGGGCCACTCCTCATCAAGGTGCGTGGGCCTCTCACTATCGCGGCCTCTCTTGTTGCGGAGCACAGGCTCCTGACGTGCAGGCTCAGTAATTGTGGCTCATGGGACTAGTTGCTCCGTGGCATGTGGGATCTTCTCAGACCAGGGTTTGAACCCTTGTCCCCTGCATTGGCAGGCAGATTCTCAACCACTGCACCACCAGGGAAGCCCTCTGATGAATTTTTTGATACCATATCAAAAGAACAATCCATCAAAAAATGATAAAATGAACTTTATTAAAATTTTTAAAATTTTCTTTGAGAAATACACTGCTAAGACAATTGAAAGCTAAGTGTGATATGCTAAATAATAGTCACCTAAAGATGTCCACATCCTAATCTCCAGATTAAGAAAAAGTGTGAATATGTTACCTTACTTGGCAAAAGGGGTTTTGCAGATATAATTAAGAATCTTGAGATGGGGAGATTACCCTGGACTATCTGGGGGTCCCAATGTAAACACAAGGGTTTTTATAAAATGAGGGAAGGAGAGTCAGGCTCAGCAAGAGAGATAGTAAAATTCCATGCTGCTGACTTTGAAGATGGAGGGTGGGGCCATGAGCCAAATAATGCAAGCAACCTCTAGGAGCTAGAAAAAGGAAGGAAATGAATTCTCCCTTAGAAACCCTAGGAGGAATATGGCCTTGACAACACCATATTTTTAGAAATTCTGATGTCAAGAACAATAAGAGAATAAATTTGTATTGTTTAAGTAACCCAGTTTGTGGTGATTTGTTATAGCAGCAATAGGAAACTAAATTCATAAGACAGACTGGGAGAAAAATTTTGCCAATGCATGTCTAATAAAGGACTTGTATCTAAAATATACAAAGAATTAAAACTCTACAATAGGAGAACAAAAATCTAATTAAAATAAAGGGCAAAAAGTATGAACAGATACCTCACCAAAGAAGACAAGCATACGATTTTTAAAAAGGTATATGAAAGAAAACCGCACACATTATTCATTAAGCAATTGCAAATTAGAACAACAGTAAGTTGCCACTACACATCCCAGTACAATGGCTGAAATCCAAAAACTTGACAGTATCAATTAATGGAAAGGATGCAGAGCAACAGAAACTCATTCACTGCTGGTGGGAATACAAAATGGTAGTAATTTTGGAAGAGAGTCTATCAATTTTTTACAAAGCTAAATATAGCCTTACCATAAAATTCAGAAATCACGCTCCTAGGTCGTTACACAAATGATTAGTAAACATAAGTGCAAACAAAAATCTGCAATTGGATGTTCATAAGAGCTTTATTCATAATAGCTGAAAACTAGAAGCAACCAAGATGTCCTTTAATAGATGAATGGTATAAACAGAATGTAATGGATCCATACAGTGGAATTTTGTTCAGCACTAACAAGAAATAAGACATCAAGCTATAAAGGTAAAAATAAACCCCAATGTATATTACTGGGTTAAAGAAGCTAGTCTAAAAAGGCTACATATTATATGTTTCTAATTTTATGACATCCAGAAACAAATGAAAAACTGTAGAGCTGGTTAACAGATCATTGGTTGCCAATGGCTTGAAGAAGCATGGTTGAATGAATAAAGAACAGAGGATTTTTTTAGGGCAGTGAAACTACTCTGTATAATACTGTGATGCTGAATAAATTACTCTATGCATTTGTCAAGCCATAGAACTTTACAGGATAAAGAGTGACCCTTGGGCTTCCCTGGTGGCGCAGTGGTTGAGAGTCCGCCTGCCGATGCAGGGGACACGGGTTCGTGCCCCGGTCCGGGAAGATCCCGCATGCCGCGGAGCGGCTGGGCCCGTGAGCCATGGCCGCTGAGCCTGCGCGTCCAGAGCCTGTGCTCCGCAGCGGGAGAGGCCACAACAGTGAGAGGCCCGCGTACCGCAAAAAAAAAAAAAAAAAATAATAATAAGAGTGACCCTTAATGTATGCAAATTAAAAAATAAATCATTTAGGAGGTCAGGTGATCTCAGGATGGAATGCAGAATGTTACAAAACAACATAACTGAATTATAAATATATGAAGTAACCTCACTAAAGTGGGGTGGGGGAAAAAGAGGCTGATCTAGGTAACTTTTGAAATTAGCGGAGTTTGTGAGACCAAAGGCAAAATGAGCAGTACATAAGCACTACATTTAGTTAGTAAAGTTTTTTCCCATCGGTGAGGGTTAAAAATTCTGAAACTGCTATAAATGTATATTGAAACTGATGTAATTAAGTGATTAGATATCAGATGATGGGAGCCATGTTGGAGTGAGAGATTACAGATAAGTAAGGGTGGGAAGCTTGAATGATCCATACAGTACTGAATTAGAATTGTAGACATCAGTATGAACCCATGATTAGTTGAATGCAGATACAGATGGACACATATAGAAATATTTATAGATATATGTATACATATATATATTTCCATAGTTTGTCAGCTAATATGATCTAGAAGTAATGACATCCTAGTAGCAACTGCACTCCCAAAACTTGAATGTTTGTCTCTAATATTATCTCCAATAAAAGAAATCAGAAATTCTTGGAGAATTGGCTGATTATGGAGCTGGAAAAAGAACAAACAAGATAATCTGGGAGAATCTTTTAGTGACTGAAAGTAAGGAAGTGCTCAGAAACCAAAATTATGTGAGTGAAAGAGACCAAGGAGCCAACTGATAGAGCTCCCAATGTCCAAAGCTGGAACGATTTGATCAAGAAAATAAATGACATAGTATTGGATTATAGTACAAAGTATAATATAAATATCTCATAACCCAATTTAATAACAAGTAAAATATCCAATAAAGCAAAATTGAAAAATTTTACAAAATACCTAGCCATTACTCCTCAAAACTGTCAAGGTCTTCAAAACAAAGAAAATCTGAGAAAGTGTTAGAGTCTAGAAGAGTCTAAGGAGACACAGCAACTATTTATAATGTGGAATCCTTGATGTGAATGTGTCTATAAACACACACACACACATACACACACACATATTTCAAATGGTAAGCATTACATTAATTGTAAAATGATGAGTTAAGACCACTCTTCAATTCCGGACAAAACAGTAAAATTTTAAATCAAAATAAAGAGACAAATTATCATTATTTGCAAAGAAAACAAAATAAAAAATAAAAATTTTAATGAAACCATTAAAATGATATTATGAGCCATTGAAGTGGCTGGAAATAAGAGAAAATATAACTTTCATGTTGTAGTAGTAATCAGAAAATATATGTGGAAAATATTTCCATCACATAAAACATGCAACAAAATCCTACTAAGAAATTATTTGATCTATGTGAATAAAATAAAGGGAGAGAGAAGAAGTTTTCACATAAATTAAATGTGCCAAGCACTACACTTGGAACTTTACCTATAACATCCTCAAAATAATATAGTAAAATAGGCATTATTGTCTGTCTTTTACAGATGTGGGCAGTGAGCCCTTGTATGTCTAACTTGCACAAGATAACAGAATCCGAAAGTGTTTGAAAAAGGATTCAAATCTTTATTTATTTATTTATTTATTTATTTATTTATTTATTTATTTATTAGTTTCTGCTTTATAACAAAGTGATCAGTCATACATATACATCTGTTCCCACATCCCTTCCCTCATGCATCTCCCTCCCTCCCACCCTCCCCATCCCACCCCCCCAGGCGGTCACAAAGCACCGAGCTGATCTCCCTGTGCTCTGCGGCTGCTTCCCACTATCTATCTACCTTACGTTTGGTAGTGTATATATGTCCATGCCACTCTCTTGCTTTGTCCCAGCTTACCCTTCCCCCTCCCCATATCCTCAAGTCCATTCTCAAGTAGGTCTGTGTCTTTATTCCCGTTTTACCCCTAGGTTCTTCATGACACTTTTTTTTTTTTTTAATTCCATATATATGTGTTAGCATACGGTATTTGTCTTTCTCTTTCTGACTTACTTCACTCTGTATGACAGACTCTAGGTCTATCCACCTCATTACAAATAGCTCAGTTTCGTTTCTTTTTATGGCTGAGTAATATTCCATTGTATATATGTGCCATATCTTCTTTATCCATTCATCCGATGATGGACACTTAGGTTGCTTCCAGCTCCGGGCCACTGTGAATAGAGATGCAATGAACATTTTGGTACATGTTTCTTTTTGAATTATGGTTTTCTCAGGGTATATGCCTAGTAGTGGGATTGCTGGGTCATATGGTAGTTCTATTTTTAGTTTTTTAAGGAACCTCCATACTGTTCTCCATAGTGGCTGTACCAATTCACATTCCCACCAGCAGTGCAAGAGTGTTCCCTTTTCTCCACACCCTCTCCAGCATTTATTGTTTCTAGATTTCTTGATGATGGCCATTCTGACTGGTGTGAGATGATATCTCATTGTAGTTTTGATTTGCATTTCTCTAATGATTAATGATGTTGAGCATTCTTTCATGTGTCTGTTGGCAGTCTGTATATCTTCTTTGGAGAAATGCCTATTTAAGTCTTCTGCCCATTTTTGGATTGGGTTGTTTGTTTTTTTGCTATTGAGCTGCATGAGCTGTTTATAAATTTTGGAGATTAATCCTTTGTCAGTTGCTTCATTTGCAAATATTTTCTCCCATTCTGAGGGTTGTCTTTTGGTCTTGTTTACGGTTTCCTTTGCTGTGCAAAAGCTTTGAAGTTTCATTAGGTCCCATTTGTTTATCTTTGTTTTTAGTTCCATTTCTCTAGGAGGTGGGTCCAAAAGGATCTTGCTGTGATTTATGTCATAGAGTGTTCTACCTATGTTTTCCTCTAAGAGTTTGATAGTTTCTGGCCTTACATTTATGTCTTTAATCCATTTTGAGCTTATTTTTGTGTATGGTGTTAGGGAATGATCTAATCTCATACTTTTACATGTCCCTGTCCAGTTTTCCCAGCACCACTTATTGAAGAGGCTGTCCTTTCTCCACTGTACATTCCTGCCTCCTTTATCAAAGATAAGTTGGCCATATGTGCGTGGGTTTATCTCTGGGCTTCCTATCCTGATCCACTGATCTATCTTTCTGCTTTTATGCCAGTACCACACTGTCTTGATTACTGTAGCTTTGTAGTATAGTCTGAGGTCAGGGAGCCTGATTCCTCCAGCTCCGTTTTTCGTTCTCAAGATTGCTTTGGCTATTCGGGGTCTTTTGTATTTCCAAACAAATTTTGAAATTTTTTGTTCTAGTTCTGTGAAAAATGCCAGTGGTATTTTGATAGGGATTGCATTGAATCTGTAGATTGCTTTGGGTAGTAGAGTCATTTTCACAATATTGATTCTTCCAATCCAGGAGCATGGTATATCTCTCCATCTATTTATATCATCTTTAATTTCTTTCATCAGTGTCTTATAATTTTCTGCATACAGGTCTTTTGTCTCCTTAGGTAGGTTTATTCCTAGATATTTTATTCTTTTTGTTGCAATGGTAAATGGGAGTGTTTTCTTGATTTCATTTTCAGATTTTTCATCATTAGTGTACAGGAATGCCAGAGATTTCTGTGCATTAATTTTGTATCCTGCTACTTTACCAAATTCATTGATTAGCTCTAGTAGTTTTTCGGTAGCATCTTTAGGATTCTCTATGTATAGTATCCTGTCATCTGCAAACAGTGACAGCTTTACTTCTTCTTTTCCAATTTGGATTCCTTTTATTTCCTTTTCTTCTCTGATTGCTGTGGCTAAAACTTCCAAAGCTATGTTGAATAAGAGTGGTGAGAGTGGGCAGCCTTGTCTTGTTCCTGATCTTAGTGAAAATGGTTTCAGTTTTTCACCATTGAGGACAATGTTGGCTGTGGGTTTGTCATATATGGCCTTTATTATGTTGAGGAAAGTTCCTTCCTTGCCTACTTTCTGGAGGGTTTTTATCATAAATGGGTGTTGAATTTTGTCGAAAGCTTTCTCTGCATCTATTGAGATGATCATATGGTTTTTCTCCTTCAACTTGTTAATATGGTGTATCACATTGATTGATTTGCGTATATTGAAGAATCCTTGCATTCCTGGAATAAACCCCACTTGATCATGGTGTATGATCCTTTTAATGTGCTGTTGGATTCTGTTTGCTAGTATTTTGTTGAGGATTTTTGCATCTATGTTCATCAGTGATATTGGCCTGTAGTTTTCTTTCTTTGTGACATCCTTGCCTGGTTTTGCTATCAAAGAGATGGTGGCCTCGTAGAATGAGTTTGGGAGTGTTCCTTCCTCTGATATTGTTTGGAAGAGTTTGAGAAGGATGGGTGTTAGCTCTTCTCTAAATGTTTGATAGAATTCGCCTGTGAAGCCATCTGGTCCTGGGCTTTTGTTTGATGGAAGATTTTTAATCACAGTTTCAATTTCAGTGCTTGTGATTGGTCTATTCATATTTTCTATTTCTTCCTGAGTCAGTCTTGGTAGGTTGTGCATTTCTAAGAATTTGTCCATTTCTTCCAGGTTGTCCATTTTATTGGCATAGAGTTGCTTATAGTAATCTCTTATAATCTTTTGTATTTCTGCAGTGTCAGTTGTTACTTCTCCTTTTTCATTTCTTTTTTTATTTATTTATTTATTTTTTATTAGTTTCTGCTTTATAACAAAGTGAATCAGTCATACATATACATCTGTTCCCACATCCCCTCCCTCATGCATCTCCCTCCCTCCCACCCTCCCCATCCCACCCCTCCAGGCGGTCACAAAGCACCGAGCTGATCTCCCTGTGCTCTGCGGCTGCTTCCCACTATCTATCTACCTTACGTTTGGTAGTGTATATATGTCCATGCCTCTCTTTCCCTTTGTCACAGCTTACCCATCCCCTTCCCCATATCCTCAAGTCCATTCTCAAGTAGGTCTGTGTCTTTATTCCCGTTTTACCCCTAGGTTCTTCATGACATTTTTTTTTTTTAAATTCCATATATATGTGTTAGCATACGGTATTTGTCTTTCTCTTTCTGACTTACTTCACTCTGTATGACAGACTCTAGGTCTATCCACCTCATTACAAATAGCTCAGTTTCGTTTCTTTTTATGGCTGAGTAATATTCCATTGTATATATGTGTCACATCTTCTTTATCCATTCATCCGATGATGGACACTTAGGTTGTTTCCAGCTCCGGGCTATTGTGAATAGAGCTGCAATGAACATTTTGGTACATGTCTCTTTTTGAATTATGGTTTTCTCAGGGTATATGCCTAGTAGTGGGATTGCTGGGTCATATGGTAGTTCTATTTTTAGTTTTTTAAGGAACCTCCATACTGTTCTCCATAGTGGCTGTACCAATTCACATTCCCACCAGCAGTGCAAGAGTGTTCCCTTTTCTCCACACCCTCTCCAGCATTTATTGTTTCTAGATTTCTTGATGATGGCCATTCTGACTGGTGTGAGATGATATCTCATTGTAGTTTTGATTTGCATTTCTCTAATGATTAATGATGTTGAGCATTCTTTCATGTGTTTGTTGGCAGTCTGTATATCTTCTTTGGAGAAATGCCTATTTAAGTCTTCTGCCCATTTTTGGATTGGGTTGTTTGTTTTTTTGCTATTGAGCTGCATGAGCTGCTTATAAATTTTGGAGATTAATCCTTTGTCAGTTGCTTCATTTGCAAATATTTTCTCCCATTCTGAGGGTTGTCTTTTGGTCTTGTTTATGGTTTCCTTTGCTGTGCAAAAACTTTGAAGTTTCATTAGGTCCCATTTGTTTATCTTTGTTTTTATTTCCATTTCTGTAGGAGGTGGGTCCAAAAGGATCTTGCTGTGATTTATGTCATAGAGTGTTCTACCTATGTTTTCCTCTAAGAGTTTGATAGTTTCTGGCCTTACATTTATGTCTTTAATCCATTTTGAGCTTATTTTTGTGTATGGTGTTAGGGAATGATCTAATCTCATACTTTTACATGTCCCTGTCCAGTTTTCCCAGCACCACTTATTGAAGAGGCTGTCCTTTCTCCACTGTACATTCCTGCCTCCTTTATCAAAGATAAGTTGGCCATATGTGCGTGGGTTTATCTCTGGGCTTTCTATCCTGATCCACTGATCTATCTTTCTGCTTTTATGCCAGTACCACACTGTCTTAATTACTGTAGCTTTGTAGTATAGTCTGAAGTCAGGCAGCCTGATTCCTCCAGCTCCGTTTTTCGTTCTCAAGATTGCTTTGCCTATTCGTGGTCTTTTGTTTTTCCAAACAAATTTTGAAATTTTTTGTTCTACTTCTGTGAAAAATGCCAGTGGTAGTTTGATAGGGATTGCATTGAATCTGTAGATTGCTTTGGGTAGTTGAGTCATTTTCACAATATTGATTCTTCCAATCCAGGAGCATGGTATATCTCTCCATCTATTTATATCATCTTTAATTTCTTTCATCAGTGTCTTATAATTTTCTGCATACAGGTCTTTTGTCTCCTTAGGTAGGTTTATTCCTAGATATTTTATTGTTTTTGTTGCAATGGTAAATGGGAGTGTTTTCTTGATTTCATTTTCAGATTTTTCATCATTAGTGTACAGGAATGCCAGAGATTTCTGTGCATTAATTTTGTATCCTGCTACTTTACCAAATTCATTGATTAGCTCTAGTAGTTTTTCGGTAGCATCTTTAGGATTCTCTATGTATAGTATCCTGTCATCTGCAAACAGTGACAGCTTTACTTCTTCTTTTCCAATTTGGATTCCTTTTATTTCCTTTTCTTCTCTGATTGCTGTGGCTAAAACTTCCAAAGCTATGTTGAATAAGAGTGGTGAGAGTGGGCAGCCTTGTCTTGTTCCTGATCTTAGTGAAAATGGTTTCAGTTTTTCACCATTGAGGACAATGTTGGCTGTGGGTTTGTCATATATGGCCTTTATTATGTTGAGGAAAGTTCCTTCCTTGCCTACTTTCTGGAGGGTTTTTATCATAAATGGGTGTTGAATTTTGTCGAAAGCTTTCTCTGCATCTATTGAGATGATCATATGGTTTTTCTCCTTCAACTTGTTAATATGGTGTATCACATTGATTGATTTGCGTATATTGAAGAATCCTTGCATTCCTGGAATAAACCCCACTTGATCATGGTGTATGATCCTTTTAATGTGCTGTTGGATTCTGTTTGCTAGTATTTTGTTGAGGATTTTTGCATCTATGTTCATCAGTGATATTGGCCTGTAGTTTTCTTTCTTTGTGACATCCTTGCCTGGTTTTGCTATCAAAGAGATGGTGGCCTCGTAGAATGAGTTTGGGAGTGTTCCTTCCTCTGATATTGTTTGGAAGAGTTTGAGAAGGATGGGTGTTAGCTCTTCTCTAAATGTTTGATAGAATTCGCCTGTGAAGCCATCTGGTCCTGGGCTTTTGTTTGATGGAAGATTTTTAATCACAGTTTCAATTTCAGTGCTTGTGATTGGTCTATTCATATTTTCTATTTCTTCCTGAGTCAGTCTTGGTAGGTTGTGCATTTCTAAGAATTTGTCCATTTCTTCCAGGTTGTCCATTTTATTGGCATAGAGTTGCTTATAGTAATCTCTTATAATCTTTTGTATTTCTGCAGTGTCAGTTGTTACTTCTCCTTTTTCATTTCTTTTTTTATTTATTTATTTATTTTTTATTAGTTTCTGCTTTATAACAAAGTGAATCAGTCATACATATACATCTGTTCCCACATCCCCTCCCTCATGCATCTCCCTCCCTCCCACCCTCCCCATCCCACCCCTCCAGGCGGTCACAAAGCACCGAGCTGATCTCCCTGTGCTCTGCGGCTGCTTCCCACTATCTATCTACCTTACGTTTGGTAGTGTATATATGTCCATGCCTCTCTTTCCCTTTGTCACAGCTTACCCATCCCCTTCCCCATATCCTCAAGTCCATTCTCAAGTAGGTCTGTGTCTTTATTCCCGTTTTACCCCTAGGTTCTTCATGACATTTTTTTTTTTTTAAATTCCATATATATGTGTTAGCATACGGTATTTGTCTTTCTCTTTCTGACTTACTTCACTCTGTATGACAGACTCTAGGTCTATCCACCTCATTACAAATAGCTCAGTTTCGTTTCTTTTTATGGCTGAGTAATATTCCATTGTATATATGTGTCACATCTTCTTTATCCATTCATCCGATGATGGACACTTAGGTTGTTTCCAGCTCCGGGCTATTGTGAATAGAGCTGCAATGAACATTTTGGTACATGTCTCTTTTTGAATTATGGTTTTCTCAGGGTATATGCCTAGTAGTGGGATTGCTGGGTCATATGGTAGTTCTATTTTTAGTTTTTTAAGGAACCTCCATACTGTTCTCCATAGTGGCTGTACCAATTCACATTCCCACCAGCAGTGCAAGAGTGTTCCCTTTTCTCCACACCCTCTCCAGCATTTATTGTTTCTAGATTTCTTGATGATGGCCATTCTGACTGGTGTGAGATGATATCTCATTGTAGTTTTGATTTGCATTTCTCTAATGATTAATGATGTTGAGCATTCTTTCATGTGTTTGTTGGCAGTCTGTATATCTTCTTTGGAGAAATGCCTATTTAAGTCTTCTGCCCATTTTTGGATTGGGTTGTTTGTTTTTTTGCTATTGAGCTGCATGAGCTGCTTATAAATTTTGGAGATTAATCCTTTGTCAGTTGCTTCATTTGCAAATATTTTCTCCCATTCTGTGGGTTGTCTTTTGGTCTTGTTTATGGTTTCCTTTGCTGTGCAAAAACTTTGAAGTTTCATTAGGTCCCATTTGTTTATCTTTGTTTTTATTTCCATTTCTGTAGGAGGTGGGTCCAAAAGGATCTTGCTGTGATTTATGTCATAGAGTGTTCTACCTATGTTTTCCTCTAAGAGTTTGATAGTTTCTGGCCTTACATTTATGTCTTTAATCCATTTTGAGCTTATTTTTGTGTATGGTGTTAGGGAATGATCTAATCTCATACTTTTACATGTCCCTGTCCAGTTTTCCCAGCACCACTTATTGAAGAGGCTGTCCTTTCTCCACTGTACATTCCTGCCTCCTTTATCAAAGATAAGTTGGCCATATGTGCGTGGGTTTATCTCTGGGCTTTCTATCCTGATCCACTGATCTATCTTTCTGCTTTTATGCCAGTACCACACTGTCTTAATTACTGTAGCTTTGTAGTATAGTCTGAAGTCAGGCAGCCTGATTCCTCCAGCTCCGTTTTTCGTTCTCAAGATTGCTTTGCCTATTCGTGGTCTTTTGTTTTTCCAAACAAATTTTGAAATTTTTTGTTCTACTTCTGTGAAAAATGCCAGTGGTAGTTTGATAGGGATTGCATTGAATCTGTAGATTGCTTTGGGTAGTTGAGTCATTTTCACAATATTGATTCTTCCAATCCAGGAGCATGGTATATCTCTCCATCTATTTATATCATCTTTAATTTCTTTCATCAGTGTCTTATAATTTTCTGCATACAGGTCTTTTGTCTCCTTAGGTAGGTTTATTCCTAGATATTTTATTCTTTTTGTTGCAATGGTAAATGGGAGTGTTTTCTTGATTTCATTTTCAGATTTTTCATCATTAGTGTACAGGAATGCCAGAGATTTCTGTGCATTAATTTTGTATCCTGCTACTTTACCAAATTCATTGATTAGCTCTAGTAGTTTTTCGGTAGCATCTTTAGGATTCTCTATGTATAGTATCCTGTCATCTGCAAACAGTGACAGCTTTACTTCTTCTTTTCCAATTTGGATTCCTTTTATTTCCTTTTCTTCTCTGATTGCTGTGGCTAAAACTTCCAAAGCTATGTTGAATAAGAGTGGTGAGAGTGGGCAGCCTTGTCTTGTTCCTGATCTTAGTGAAAATGGTTTCAGTTTTTCACCATTGAGGACAATGTTGGCTGTGGGTTTGTCATATATGGCCTTTATTATGTTGAGGAAAGTTCCTTCCTTGCCTACTTTCTGGAGGGTTTTTATCATAAATGGGTGTTGAATTTTGTCGAAAGCTTTCTCTGCATCTATTGAGATGATCATATGGTTTTTCTCCTTCAACTTGTTAATATGGTGTATCACATTGATTGATTTGCGTATATTGAAGAATCCTTGCATTCCTGGAATAAACCCCACTTGATCATGGTGTATGATCCTTTTAATGTGCTGTTGGATTCTGTTTGCTAGTATTTTGTTGAGGATTTTTGCATCTATGTTCATCAGTGATATTGGCCTGTAGTTTTCTTTCTTTGTGACATCCTTGCCTGGTTTTGCTATCAAAGAGATGGTGGCCTCGTAGAATGAGTTTGGGAGTGTTCCTTCCTCTGATATTGTTTGGAAGAGTTTGAGAAGGATGGGTGTTAGCTCTTCTCTAAATGTTTGATAGAATTCGCCTGTGAAGCCATCTGGTCCTGGGCTTTTGTTTGATGGAAGATTTTTAATCACAGTTTCAATTTCAGTGCTTGTGATTGGTCTATTCATATTTTCTATTTCTTCCTGAGTCAGTCTTGGTAGGTTGTGCATTTCTAAGAATTTGTCCATTTCTTCCAGGTTGTCCATTTTATTGGCATAGAGTTGCTTATAGTAATCTCTTATAATCTTTTGTATTTCTGCAGTGTCAGTTGTTACTTCTCCTTTTTCATTTCTTTTTTTATTTATTTATTTATTTTTTATTAGTTTCTGCTTTATAACAAAGTGAATCAGTCATACATATACATCTGTTCCCACATCCCCTCCCTCATGCATCTCCCTCCCTCCCACCCTCCCCATCCCACCCCTCCAGGCGGTCACAAAGCACCGAGCTGATCTCCCTGTGCTCTGCGGCTGCTTCCCACTATCTATCTACCTTACGTTTGGTAGTGTATATATGTCCATGCCTCTCTTTCCCTTTGTCACAGCTTACCCATCCCCTTCCCCATATCCTCAAGTCCATTCTCAAGTAGGTCTGTGTCTTTATTCCCGTTTTACCCCTAGGTTCTTCATGACATTTTTTTTTTTTTAAATTCCATATATATGTGTTAGCATACGGTATTTGTCTTTCTCTTTCTGACTTACTTCACTCTGTATGACAGACTCTAGGTCTATCCACCTCATTACAAATAGCTCAGTTTCGTTTCTTTTTATGGCTGAGTAATATTCCATTGTATATATGTGTCACATCTTCTTTATCCATTCATCCGATGATGGACACTTAGGTTGTTTCCAGCTCCGGGCTATTGTGAATAGAGCTGCAATGAACATTTTGGTACATGTCTCTTTTTGAATTATGGTTTTCTCAGGGTATATGCCTAGTAGTGGGATTGCTGGGTCATATGGTAGTTCTATTTTTAGTTTTTTAAGGAACCTCCATAGTGGCTGTACCAATTCACATTCCCACCAGCAGTGCAAGAGTGTTCCCTTTTCTCCACACCCTCTCCAGCATTTATTGTTTCTAGATTTCTTGATGATGGCCATTCTGACTGGTGTGAGATGATATCTCATTGTAGTTTTGATTTGCATTTCTCTAATGATTAATGATGTTGAGCATTCTTTCATGTGTTTGTTGGCAGTCTGTATATCTTCTTTGGAGAAATGCCTATTTAAGTCTTCTGCCCATTTTTGGATTGGGTTGTTTGTTTTTTTGCTATTGAGCTGCATGAGCTGCTTATAAATTTTGGAGATTAATCCTTTGTCAGTTGCTTCATTTGCAAATATTTTCTCCCATTCTGTGGGTTGTCTTTTGGTCTTGTTTATGGTTTCCTTTGCTGTGCAAAAACTTTGAAGTTTCATTAGGTCCCATTTGTTTATCTTTGTTTTTATTTCCATTTCTGTAGGAGGTGGGTCCAAAAGGATCTTGCTGTGATTTATGTCATAGAGTGTTCTACCTATGTTTTCCTCTAAGAGTTTGATAGTTTCTGGCCTTACATTTATGTCTTTAATCCATTTTGAGCTTATTTTTGTGTATGGTGTTAGGGAATGATCTAATCTCATACTTTTACATGTCCCTGTCCAGTTTTCCCAGCACCACTTATTGAAGAGGCTGTCCTTTCTCCACTGTACATTCCTGCCTCCTTTATCAAAGATAAGTTGGCCATATGTGCGTGGGTTTATCTCTGGGCTTTCTATCCTGATCCACTGATCTATCTTTCTGCTTTTATGCCAGTACCACACTGTCTTAATTACTGTAGCTTTGTAGTATAGTCTGAAGTCAGGCAGCCTGATTCCTCCAGCTCCGTTTTTCGTTCTCAAGATTGCTTTGCCTATTCGTGGTCTTTTGTTTTTCCAAACAAATTTTGAAATTTTTTGTTCTACTTCTGTGAAAAATGCCAGTGGTAGTTTGATAGGGATTGCATTGAATCTGTAGATTGCTTTGGGTAGTTGAGTCATTTTCACAATATTGATTCTTCCAATCCAGGAGCATGGTATATCTCTCCATCTATTTATATCATCTTTAATTTCTTTCATCAGTGTCTTATAATTTTCTGCATACAGGTCTTTTGTCTCCTTAGGTAGGTTTATTCCTAGATATTTTATTCTTTTTGTTGCAATGGTAAATGGGAGTGTTTTCTTGATTTCATTTTCAGATTTTTCATCATTAGTGTACAGGAATGCCAGAGATTTCTGTGCATTAATTTTGTATCCTGCTACTTTACCAAATTCATTGATTAGCTCTAGTAGTTTTTCGGTAGCATCTTTAGGATTCTCTATGTATAGTATCCTGTCATCTGCAAACAGTGACAGCTTTACTTCTTCTTTTCCAATTTGGATTCCTTTTATTTCCTTTTCTTCTCTGATTGCTGTGGCTAAAACTTCCAAAGCTATGTTGAATAAGAGTGGTGAGAGTGGGCAGCCTTGTCTTGTTCCTGATCTTAGTGAAAATGGTTTCAGTTTTTCACCATTGAGGACAATGTTGGCTGTGGGTTTGTCATATATGGCCTTTATTATGTTGAGGAAAGTTCCTTCCTTGCCTACTTTCTGGAGGGTTTTTATCATAAATGGGTGTTGAATTTTGTCGAAAGCTTTCTCTGCATCTATTGAGATGATCATATGGTTTTTCTCCTTCAACTTGTTAATATGGTGTATCACATTGATTGATTTGCGTATATTGAAGAATCCTTGCATTCCTGGAATAAACCCCACTTGATCATGGTGTATGATCCTTTTAATGTGCTGTTGGATTCTGTTTGCTAGTATTTTGTTGAGGATTTTTGCATCTATGTTCATCAGTGATATTGGCCTGTAGTTTTCTTTCTTTGTGACATCCTTGCCTGGTTTTGCTATCAAAGAGATGGTGGCCTCGTAGAATGAGTTTGGGAGTGTTCCTTCCTCTGATATTGTTTGGAAGAGTTTGAGAAGGATGGGTGTTAGCTCTTCTCTAAATGTTTGATAGAATTCGCCTGTGAAGCCATCTGGTCCTGGGCTTTTGTTTGATGGAAGATTTTTAATCACAGTTTCAATTTCAGTGCTTGTGATTGGTCTATTCATATTTTCTATTTCTTCCTGAGTCAGTCTTGGTAGGTTGTGCATTTCTAAGAATTTGTCCATTTCTTCCAGGTTGTCCATTTTATTGGCATAGAGTTGCTTATAGTAATCTCTTATAATCTTTTGTATTTCTGCAGTGTCAGTTGTTACTTCTCCTTTTTCATTTCTAATTCTACTGATTTGAGTCTTCTCCCTTCTTTTCTTGATGAGTCTGGCTAATGGTTTGTCAATTTTGTTTATCTTCTCAAAGAACCAGCTTTTAGTTTGGTTGATCTTTGCTATCGTTTCCTTAATTTCTTTTTCATTTTTTTCCGATCTGATCTTTATGATTTCTTTCCTTCTGCTAACTTTGGGGGTTTTTCGTTCTTCTTTCTCTAATTGCTTTAGGTGCAGGGTCAGGTTGTTTACTCGAAATGTTTCCTGTTTCTTAAGGTGGGATTGTATTGCTATAAACTTCTCCCTTAGAACTGCTTTTGCTGCGTCCCATAGGTTTTGGGTGGTCGTGTCTCCATTGTCATTTGTTTCTAGGTATTTTTTAATTTCCTCTTTGATTTCTTCAGTGATCACTTCGTTATTGAGTAGTGTATTGTTTAGCCTCCATGTGTTTGTATTTTTTACAGATCTTTTGCTGTAATTGATGTCTAGTCTCATAGCATTGTGGTCGGAAAAGATACTTGATACAATTTCAATTTTCTTAAATTTACCAAGGCTTGATTTGTGACCCAAGATATGATCTATCCTGGAGAATGTTCTATGAGCACTTGAGAAAAATGTGTATTCTGTTGTTTTTGGATGGAATGTCCTATAAATATCAATTAAGTCCATCTTGTTTAATGTATCATTTAAAGCTTGTGTTTCCTTATTTATTTTCATTTTGGATGATCTGTCCATTGGTGAAAGTGGGGTGTTAAAGTCCCCTACTATGATTGTGTTACTGTCGATTTCCCCTTTTATGGCTGTTAGTATTCGCTTATGTATTGAGGTGCTCCTATGTTGGGTGCATAAATATTTACAATTGTTATATCTTCTTCTTGGATCAATCCCTTTATCCTTATGTAGTGTCCTTCTTTGTCTCTTCTAATAGTCTTTATTTTAAAGTCTATTTTGTCTGATATAAGAATTGCTACTCCAGCTTTCTTTTGATTTCCATTTGCATGGAATATCTTTTTCCATCCCCTTACTTTCAATCTGTATGTGTGTCTAGGTCTGAAGTGGGTCTCTTGTAGACAGCATATATATGGGTCTTGTTTTTGTATCCATTCAGCCACTCTGTGTCTTTTGGTGGGAGCATTTAGTCCATTTACATTTAAGGTAATTATTGATATGTATGTTCCTATTCCCATTTCCTTAATTGCTTTGGGTTCGTTACTGAAGGTATAGTCCTTCTGTTGTGTTTCTTGCCTAGAGAAGTTCCTTTAGCATTTGTTGTAAGGCTGGTTTGGTGGTGCTGAACTCTCTCAGCTTTTGCTTGTCTGTAAACGTTTTAATTTCTCCATCAAATCTGAATGAGATCCTTGCTGGGTAGAGTAATCTTGGTTGCAGGTTTCTCTCCTTCATCACTTTAATTATGTCCTGCCACTCCCTTCTGGCTTGTAGAGTTTCTGCTGAGAGATCAGCTGTTAACCTGATGGCGATTCCCTTGTGTGTTATTTGTTGTTTTTCCCTTGCTGCTTTTAATATGATTTCTTTGTGTTTAATTTTTGACAGTTTGATTAATATGTGTCTTGGCGTATTTCTTCTTGGATTTATTCTGTATGGGACTCTCTGTGCCTCCTGGACTTGATTAACTATTTCCTTTGCCATATTAGGGAAGTTTTCAACTATAATCTCTTCAAATATTTTCTCAGTCCCTTTCTTTTTCTCTTCTTTTTCTGGAACCCCTATAATTCGAATGTTGGTGCATTTAATGTTGTCCCAGAGGTCTCTGAGACTGTCCTCTGTTCTTTTCATTCTTTTTTCTTTATTTTGCTCTGCATTAGTTATTTCCACTATTTTATCTTCCACCTCACTTATCCGTTCTTCTGCCTCAGTTATTCTGCTATTGATCCCATCTAGAGTATTTTTCATTTCATTTATTGTGTTTTTAATCGATGCTTGATTCATCTTTAGTTCTTCTAGGTCCTTGTTAACTGTTTCTTGGATATTGTCTATTCTATTTCCAAGATTTTTGATCTGGGAAATAGAATCTTGGATCAGCTTTACTATCATTATTCTGAATTCTTTTTCAGGTAGACTGCCTATTACCTCTTCATTTGTTAGGTCTGGTAGGTTTTTATCTTGCTCCTTCACCTGCTGTGTGTTTTTCTGCTTTCTCATTTTGCTTATTTTACTGTGTTTGGGGTCTCCTTTTTGCAGGCTGCAGATTCGTAGTTCCCGTTGTTTTTGGTGTCTGTCCCCCGTGGCTAAGGTTGTTTCAGTAGGTTGTGTAGGCTTCCTGGTTGGGGGGACTAATGCCTGTGTTCTGGTGGTTGAGGCTCAATCTTGTCTTTCTGGTGGACAGGTCCACGTCTGGTGTTGTGTTTTGGGGTGCCTGTGGCCTTATTATGTTTTTAGGTATCCTCTCTGCTAATGGGTGGGGTTGTGTTCCTGCCTTGCTAGTTGCTTGGCATAGGGTGACCAGCACTGTAGCTTGCTGGTCGTTGACTGAAGCTGGGTGCTGGTGTTGAGATGGAGATCCCTGGGAGATTTTCGCTGCTTGATATTATGTGGAGCTGGGAGGTCTCTTGTGGACCCGTGTCCTGAAGTTGGCTCTCCCACTTCAGAGGCACAGCACTAACTCCTGGCTGCAGCATCAAGAGCCTTTCATCCACCCGGCTCAGAATAACAGTGAGAAGAAGTAGAAAGAAATAATTAGTAGAAGAAAGAGAGAGAGATTGAAAGAAAGGAAGAAGGGAAGAAAGGAAGGAAGGAAGGAAGAAAGAAAGAAAGGAGGGAGGGAGGGAGGATGGATGGAAAGAAAGAAGGAAAGAAAGGAGGGAGGGAGGGAGGAATGAAAGCAAAAGGAAGAGTGAATGGAAGAAGGGAGAGAGGGAGGAAGGAAGGAAAGAAAGAAAGAAAGACAGGAGGGAGGAAGGAAAGAAAAAGAAAGTGGAAAGAAAAAGGGTGGGAAGGAGGGAGGGATGGAGGTAAGAAAAAGAAAGAAGGAAAGGAGGAGCGGAGGGTGGGAGGGAGGAAGGGAAGGTAGGAAAAAAAGAGCAGGTAAAGTAAAATAGAATAAAGTGTGAAATATAGTAGCGTTATTAAAATTAAAAAGTAATTATTGAAAAAAAACACGGACCGATAGAACCCTGGGACATATGGTGGAAGCAAAGCTATACAGAGAGAATCTTACACAGAAGATTACACATACACATTCACAAAAAAAGAGCAGGGGGAAAAATCAAAAATCTTGCTCTCCAAGTCCACCTGCTCGATTTGGGATAATTCGTTGTAAAAAGAGGAAAAGGGCGAAAAGTCTGAAATCTTGTTAAGTCCACCTCCTTAATTTGAGATAATTCTTTGTAAAAAGAGGAAAAAAGGGGGGAAAGTCTTAAATCTTGTCCTCAAAGTCCACTTCCTCAATTTAGGATGATTCGCTGTCCATTCATGCACTCCACAGACGCAGGGCACATCAAATGGACCGTGGAGCTTTAATCCGCTGCCTCGGAGGCTGCACAGAGAGATTTCCCTGTCTCTGCTCTCACAACTCCCGGGTCTCAGCCTTGGACCTGGCCCCGCCTCTGCGCGTAGGTCGCCGGAGGGCGTCCGTTCTTCGCTCAGACAGGACGGGTTTAAAGGAGCCGCTGATTCGGGGGCTCTGGCTCACTCAGGCAGAGGGGAGGGAGGGGAATGCCCTCTCCTCGCGCACCAGGCAACAAAAGGGAAAAAAGTCTCTTGCCTCTCCGGTAGCTCCAGACCTTTTCCCCGGACTCCCTCCGGGCTAGCACTAACCCCTTCAGGGTCTCTTCCTGCCGCCAGCCCCAGTCCTCTCCCTGCGCTCCGACTGAAAGCCGATACCCGAGCCTCAGCTCCCAGCCCCGCCCGCCCTGGAGGTCGAGCAGACAAGCCTCTCGGGCTGGTGTGTGCCTGAGGGCACCGATCCTCTGTGCCTAAATCTCTCCGCTTTGCCCTCCACACCCCTGTTGCTGTGCTCTCCTCCGCTACTCCGAAGCTTTCCCCCTCCGTCACCTGCAGTCTCCGCCCTCGAAGGGGCTTGTAGTGTGTAGAAACCTTCCCTCCTCACGGCTCCCTCCCACTGGTGCAGGTCCCGTCCATATCCTATTGTCTCTGTTTATTCTTTTTTCTTTTGACCTACCCAGGTATGTGGGGAGTTTCTTGCCTTTTGGGAGGTCTGAGGTCTTCTGTCAGCGTTCAGTAGGTGTTCTGTTGGAGTTGTTCCACGTGTAGATGAATTTCTGATGTATCTGTGGGGAGGAAGGTGATCTCCGCGTCTTACTCTTCCGCCATCTTCCTCCGGCCAAGGCAGGATTCAAGTCTTGGACTGAGAAATTCCAAAGTACATGTTGTTTCACTCCACTGTGCTATAAAGTTTTCTCATTGTCTTTTTATATTAAACTAACTATTGAAATGAATAACAAGTTATTTAATTTTTACTACCTTGGTGGAAAACATGGGTATCAGTGCTTTTATGAACCACTTCTTTCCAATTTCTGTGGATGCAGTCTGCAGTTAGAATCCTAACACGTTCATTACATTTTTTCACATTATGAACTTTTAAGAAAATTATTTTAATAATCAAATGTGCTTATTCTTTTAAATGATTATCTCATTGTCCTAGTATCCTCTTGGTACCTGTCCTCTGGTAGGCATTCAATAAGATTACAAAGATTTCTTTTTTTTTTTTTTTCACATAGCGCTCTTATAATTACCTTTATCACATATGTTTTTAAACAATTCTCTATTTGCATTCCAGGATGGCTATCACATCCATTCCCTGAAATAACACTCCTCTTAAAGTAGCATTCATGTAGCACTCTTAAAATCATCTTTATTACATGGATTTTAAATACTTGTCTACTAAATTTATATCACAACCATAACCTTTGAAAAACACTGCTGTCAATGTAGAAAGCAGAAATTACTCTTAAAAACATTTCTATTACGTGTTTTTAAACACTACTATACAACAGTAATATTTGTCCTCACATTAAGGTTTTTTTGGGTTTTTTTAGTCCCATTAAAGTAAGAACATCTTGGGCTCCCCTGGTGGCACAGTGGTTGAGAGTCCACCTGCCGATGCAAGGGACACGGGTTCGTGCCCCGGTCCGGGAAGGTCCCACATGCCGCGGAGCAGCTGGGCATGTGAGCCATGGCCACTGAGCCTGCACGTCCGCAGCCTGTGCTCCGCAACGGGAGAGGCCACAACAGTGACAGGCCCGCATACCTACCCCCGAAAAAAACAAAAAAAAAAAAAAAAAAAGGAAGAACATCATTCTGTTGTCTT
Source organism: Hyperoodon ampullatus (assembly GCF_949752795.1). Taxonomy (NCBI): domain Eukaryota; kingdom Metazoa; phylum Chordata; class Mammalia; order Artiodactyla; family Ziphiidae; genus Hyperoodon; species Hyperoodon ampullatus. The sequence goes on from NC_136920.1 coordinate 115,863,712, forward strand.
CTTGCATTAACAAAAAGTGAGAAATCTTAAGTTACAGTCTTTTTCCTAAAGAGCTCTATGTTCCTTGGCCCTTTTCCTTTCTTTTTACCTCTTGTAACATTTAATGTTATTGAGGAGTGATCAAAGGATGAATTTTGTTTGTTTGTGTCTAAAGTGGATTTGTACTTGTTAGATCTCTTACCTATCAGTTTGAATATTTTACCAGATTACATCTGATCCTGCTTGTTTTTTGATTAGCTTTGCCTTTATCTTATAATATTTATTATTCTTAATTATTAAGTATTTAAGTTTATTATTTTATTTGTTTATTCAGGCTTTATTTACATTTAGAAATGTTTACTAAGTGTTTTGCTTATTAACAGCAGGACAAGAAAAGTAAAAGCAAAGTGGAAAAGCAGGAAAATAAAAGACTAAAGGATTTAGAGTCAGAATAAATGAAAGTTCAGGTTGCAGTTCTGCTACATATTAGTAACTTGGTTTAGGACAAATTGATAAACTGTAAAATTTACTTCCCATGTTTATAAAATGGTGATTATAATCCCTACTTGACAATTTAAGTGGATTAAGTAGGAAACCAAATGTGACTCTGTCTAGCACATTGGAAGTCTGAATGACCAACCAGTAGTGAAATTATAAGCAAAGAATTTTATCATGGGAATGTTGTACTGTTAGAAGACAGCTGAAAAACCTGTGGAAAAACTAGACCAACATATTTTCGAAAAATCCAAGCTTTATTCTGCGTTTAAGACCATCTCTCATTTTGTTCCCTGAAATTTTGTTTCATATGTGACCATATTTTACCCTAACACTTCAATTATTTTATAAGCAATTTTAAAAAGAATGTCTGCTTTTTTTCTTAGGGTATAATAGTAATTTTCTGTGAAATATGAATTCAGGTTTTTTTCAAGCCTCAAACATATTGCACTGATTCCGTTCCAGTTGTCACTCTCACCTATGTATGCCATAGGAGGAAAGGCTGTTTTCATTGAAAACAACAGGAGTGCAAATACATGAACCCTGATACCTGGTGCTGTCATTTTACAGTGCTGTAGCCTGGATGCATTGTCATTTAATAGCACCAACTAAATTGATTTCTATTTTTTATAATTCAAAATATATGTACTAACAGGGTTTGAAACCATGAAGAATTATAGTGTGTAATGACCAATTTTAACATGTTTTATAATCCATCAAAATGGGAATATTACCTTAGGGTACAATTTATTTTTCCTTATCATAAAATTCTACCATAGTTAGAACAGTCATATAAATTTAAAAAATGAGTCCTTTGCAGAGGTAATGAAAGAAAACCCATTCAGTCTTCCTTCTAATGTTTCATTCTGGCTTTTTTGACAGCTGAAGACACCAAAGTTCAATCAAATGCCTTTAAGCACAGTAATGAAAAATGTACGCATTAAGCAAATTTGTTCACATGAAATAATTGACAGTGGTATAAAGAGATTCAATTCAGTGGTTTATAAAATACAAGAATCTGATCTAAATTAATTTGAAATTACAAAGCATGAAAAGCATGTGCTAGTTGGCAAACTAAGGAAATGGATCAATAGGTTTCTATTTGTATTTATATTGTCTACATTCATTCCTTTTTCAAAGAAATAAAAGCACAAAGCATGTTATGATTTTTAAAGAATGCTCTAATCCTCCTATGGTATTCTGTTCAAATGTATAAATAGTCCTGCTCTGTGAGCACAAGTGACTTCATACATAAGAAGCAGGAGGCCAAAAGAGAAATGAAAAACAAAGACATACAATGTTGATTAACTGAACCACGGGATTCAAATTAGTCTTTCCTGAATGTCCTTTAATGACAATTCAGCACAAAGGTTTATTATTGCAAAGGGGAAAAAGGATTTAAATGTAAGAAAGTTTATGAAAAAAAAAGGTTTTTTATCCTTGATGGTGATTTTTTTTAAATTACTGATACAACTCAGAATGAGGATTTAGAAAACAATGTAAATAATGTACTCAATAACTAAAAGCATGCCGATGAAAGTCACTCTTTTCAGCTTAGAACTCTCAATATGATGAAAACAATACAAGTTTGCACCCTGGGATTTTAGGCACAATGGATATGCATAGAATGTTTCTATATGAGCAGGATTATGTGCTCTGGATCAAGAAAACAAATTCTCCGTCTGCCTAAAATTTTACTCACTCTAAAGCAGAAGAAATTTCTTAACAAATTGATGAGACACTATAAGTGATTTCCACTCATTTCAACAAGATAAAAGAAAAAGACAAATATTGAACATGATGCTTGAAAATCTGTCTTGTATAAACACTATGTAAAAAGTCAAAAATCATACATGATTTGCAACAGAAAATAAAACACTTGATTATTTTCATTGTTCACTGCTGAGAAAAATATAAGGGGGCTAATAGAAAAGTCCAGTGAGTTCTTTTTCTTGTAACCCATCCATCTGCAATACAGCTTTTGCATAGCTTCTCTTTATTGGCATGATATATCAATATCATATATGTTTGAGGAGTATTTAAGCTTTCATTATAGCTATGTCTTTCAAGAATTTTTCTATTTGAAATCTTTTGTTTTATCATTTGTATGATTCATTTACATCAGTAGCATCCTGATTAATTTCATTTTATGGCCAAGGGCTGTAACAGATGCTCTTTGTTGTGTTATTTTTTTCCTTTTAGTTTCTTTTGGGATTTATCTAACAAAACAGAATATAGTAAATACTTGCTTAGCATGAAGCCCATCAAAACATTTAAAATAGATTTTTACTTCAGGGGTTTATAAGCCATCAACAAGGTATGAGAGAAAGTGAGCTAATTTTTATTGGATTAGAAATTTCTAAGTTTTAGAGATTTTATACACATTGTAATTTGTACATCACAATAGTACAGCAAAGTTTTTATATTATCCCTAATTTACAGATGATAAAACTGATTATCAGAGAGATTAAGAAACTTTCCCGAGATCACATATAGCTAGATGTAGGAACCAGGTCAAAGGCACAGATTTACTTAAAGATTAAACACTTAATGTAAGTAACACCTTAACTGATAAAAGAAGAAAAAATATGATTTTTCATTTAAATAGTTACATAAATATTCAGCAAAATTTATTATTTATTTGTAATTTTTTAAAAAAAGAACTATTAGAAACACTAATTTTCAAAAGAGAGGAATTTCCATAACCTGGTGAAGTATATTTACTACAAGCCTATAGCAAATGTCACATCAAACAATGAACCACAGGGAATTCCCTGGTGGTCCAGTGGTTGGGACGTCACCCTCTCACTGCCGACAGCCTGGGTTCAATCCCTAGTCGGAGAAATAAATCCCACAAGCCATGCATCGTTGCCAAAAAAGAAAAAAAACAAAACAAATAGTGAACCACAGACTGTCATTTTTAAAATATTTTTGTTGAGGTATAATTGACATACATTATATTATTTTCAAGTATACAACATAATCACTCAACATTTGTATACAATGTGAAATGATCACCACAATAAGTCTAGTTAACATTTATCACCAAAGTTAATTCAATATTATGGATTATATTTCATGTGCTGTACTTTACAACCCCATAACATTTATTATTTTTTTAACTGGAAGTCTGTATTTCTTGATCCCTTTACCCATCTTGCATCCCCAACTCCCCCCTTTTGGCAATCACCAATCTGTTCTCTGTATCTATGAGTCTGGATTTTGTTTTGTTTTGTTTGTTTTGTTTTTCAGATTCCACATATAGGTGAAATCATATGAAAATTGTCTTTGACTAACTTCACTTAGGATAATACAATGTATAAAAATGTTGTCATAAATGTCATGATTTTATCCTTTTTTATGGCTGAATAGTATTCACATTACCATATACCACTTCTTTTTTATCTATTCATCTAACATGGATACACAGGTTGTTTTTATATCCTGACTGTTATAAAGAATACTACAATGGACATAGGAGTCCATATATCTTTTCAAATTACTTGTTTTTTTCTGTTTGGTAAGTATGCAGTAGTGAAATTTCTGGATTGTATGGTGGTTCAATTTTTAATTTTCTGAGGAACCTCCATAACTGTTTTCCTTAGTGACTGCACCAATTTATAGTCCCACCAATAGTGTACAAGTGTTCCCTTTTTGCCACATCCTCACTAATGCTTGTTATTTCCTGCCATTTTGATAAAAGCCATTCTGACAGGTGTAAGGTGATATCTCATTGTGGTTTAGATAGCTTTTTCCTGTTGATTAGTGATGGTGAACATCTTTTCATGTACCTGTTGGCCATCTGTATGTCTTCTTTGGAAAAATGTCTATTCAGATCATCTACATATGTTTTAATCAGGTTGTTTGGTTTTTGTTATTGAGTTGTATGTGTTCTTTGTATATTTTGGATATTAACCCCTTACCAAATATATGATTTAAAAATATCTTTCCCATTCAATAGATTACCTTTTCGTTTTGTTGATCGTTTCCTTTGCTATGTGCACACGTTTTCATTTGACTTAGTCCCTTTATTTTTGCTTTGGTTTCCTTTGTCTTTGGAGTCAGAGCCAAAAAAAAAAAAATTGCTAAGAACTGTGTCAAAGAGCTTAAAGGCAATGTCTTCTTCTAGGAGTTTTATGGTTTCATGTCTTACATTCAAGACTTTACTCCATTTTGAGTGAATTTTTGTATATGGTTTAAGGTAGTGGTCCAGTTTCATTCTTTTCAATGTAGCTGTCCAGTTTCCCTACATCATTTATTGAAGATACTGTCCTTCCCCCATAGTATATTCTTGGCTCCTTTGTTATAAATTAATTGACCACATAAGTGTGGGCTCTTCTAGGCTCTCTATTATGCTCCGTTTGTCCATATATCCATTTTTATGCCATTACCATACTGCTTTGATTACTATAACTTTTTAGTATAAACTGAAAGCAGGGAGCATGATACTTCTGGCTTTGTTCTTCTTTCTCAAGACTGTTTTGGCTATTCAGGGTGTTTTGTGGTACCATACAAATCTTAAAATTACTTGTTTTAGCTCTGTGAAAAATGCTGTTGGAATTTTGATATGGATTGGATTGAGTCTGTAGAATTCTTTGAGTACTATGAACACTTTAACAGTTATAAATCTTCCATTTAATGGGCATGGAATATCTTTCTTTATATGTATCTTCCTCAATTTCTTTCACCAATGTCATATAGCTTTCAGTGTATAGGTCATTCACATTTTTGGTAAAATTTACTCCTAGATATTTAATTCTTTTTGAAGGGATTGTAAGTGGGGTTGTTTTCTTGATTTCTCTTTCTGATAGTTCATTTTAGTGTATAGAAATGCAGCATATTTGTATATTAATTTTGTGTCCTGCAACTTTACTGAATTCATTTATTAGTTCTAACAGTTTTAAGGTGGAGTCTTTAGGTTTTTCTATATATAGTATCATGTCATTTGCAAACACTTTTACCTCTTCCTTTCCAATTTGTATGATTTTTATTTATTTTCTGTGTAATTGCTATCGCTAAGACCACCAATACTGTGTTGAATAAAAGTGGGACAAGTGAGCATCCTTGTCTTGTTCCTGTTCTTAGACGAAAAGCCTTTAGCTTTTTATCATTGAGTATGATACTATTGGTGGATTTGTGATGTGTAGTCTTTATGATGTTCAGGTACATCTATACCCACTTTGTTAGGAGTTTTTATCATAAATGAATGTCATATTAAGTTAAATGCTTTTCTGCATCTATTGTGCTGATCATATGATATTTTTCTTCCATTTTGTTAATGTGGTGTATCACTTTGATTTGTGGTTATTGAACTATCCTTGCATCTCTGGAATAAATCCTACTTGATCATGGTGTAGGATCCTTTTAATATATTGTTTTATTTTGTTTGTGAATAATTTGTTGAGGATTTTTGCATCTGTGCTCAGCTGGGATATTGGCTTGTAATTTTCTTTTTTTGTGGTGTCCTTGTCTGGTGTTGGTATGAGGGTAATTCTGGCCTTTTAAAAAGAATTTGACAGTGTTCCATCTTCTGCAATTTTTTGGAAGAGTTTAAGGATAGGTATTAAATCTTCTTTGAATGTTCAGTAGAATTCACCAGTGAAGGCATCTGATCCTGAACTTTTGCTTTTTAGGAGGTTTTTGATTACTGATTGAAACTACTTAATAGTAATCGGTCTATTCAGATTTTCTATTCCTTCATGATTCAGTCTGGAAGATTGTACGTTTCTAGGAATTTATCCATTTCTTCTAGATTGTTCAAGTTGTTGGTATATAATTGTTCAGAGTAGTTTCTTAAGATCTTTTGTGAGGTGAGTTGTAATATTTGCTTTTTTATTTTTGATTTTATTTAAGAGATCTCTCTACCTTTTTTTCTTGGTAAGTCTAGCTAAAGGTTTGTCAATTTTGTTTATCATTTCAAAGCAAAAGCTCTCGGTTTCATTAATATTTTCTATTGTCATTTTAGTCTCTATTTCATTCTTTCCCCTCCCCACATCCCTCTCCCCTCTGGTAACCACTAGTTTATTCTTTATATCTGTGAGTCTGTTTCTGTTTTGTCACGTCATTCCTTTTTTTAATTTCTTTTTAGATTCCACATATAAGTTAAAACATACACTGTTTGTCTTTTGCTGTCTGACTTATTTCATGAAGCATAATAGCCTCTAGGTCCATCCATGTTGTTTGCAAATGACAGAATTTCATTCTATCTTATGGCTGAGTAATCAGACAACCTGATTAAGAATTAGGCAGAAGACTTGAATAGACATTTTTTTCAAGATACACAGGTGGCCAACAAGCACACAAAAAGATGCTCAACTTCACTAATCATCAAAGAAATGTAATTCTAAAACAATGAGATATCACCTCACACCTGTCAGAATGGCTATCATCAAAAAGTCTACAAATAACAGATGTTGAGAAAAAGGAGCCCTAGTACACTGTTGGGATATGTAAATTGGTGCAGGAACTATGGAAGACAGTATGGAGGCTCCTCAAAAAGCTAAAAGTAAAACTAGCAAATGGTCCATCAATTTCACTCATGGGTATATATTTGAAGAAAATGAAAATACTAGTTTGAAAAGATATATGCACCACAATATTCCTAGCAGTATTATTTATAGTAGCCAAGATATGGAAGCAACCTAAGCGTTCATAACAGATAAGTGGATAAAAGAAATTGAATATATATATATACACACAAATATATTCCCGTTATATTTAAAGTGATTATTGACATGTATATAGTTACTTCCATTTTGTTAATTGTTTTATGGCTATTTTTGCAGTTCTTCTCTGTCCCTTTTTTCTCCTCTTTCTCTCATCCTTTGTAGTTTGATGACTTTCTTTTGTGTTTAAATTTCTTTCTCATTTTCTTTTGTGTATTTACTATATGTTTTTGTTTTTGTGGTTACCATCATGGTCACATACATCATTCAATGTATGTAATAGTATATTTTAGGTTGATAGCAACTTAAATTTGGACACATTTCAGAATTCTACATTCTTCCTCCCCTCACCCACATTTTATGTTTTTGATGTAACATTATACATATTATTTTATGTCTGTCTCATCAAATTATTTTAGTTTTACTAAAATATTTTAGTTTTATTAATACTTTTGTGTTTTAACCTTCATAGTAGCTTTAAAAGTGATTAATCCACTAACTTTACAATATATTTACCTTTTCCAATGGGGCTTTTACTTTTATAAGTTTTCTTGTTATTAACAAATGTCTTTTCTTTTCAACAAGAAGAAATCCCATCAATACTTTTTCTAAGGCCAGTTTAGTAATGAGAATTCCTCTAGCTTCTGCTTGTCTGGAAAACTTTTAGTTGTCTTTCAGTTCTTAATGATAACCTTGCCAGATAGTGTGTTCTTGGTTAGAAATGTTTTGTTGTTGTTGTTGTTGTTGCTGTTGTTTGTTTTTCTTCTTTCAGCTCTTTGAATACATCCTGCAACTCCCTTCTGGCCTTCAACGTTTCTGCTGAGAAAGCTTCAGATAGCTTTATGGGGTTTCTTGCTGCTTTTACAATTCTTTTTATCTTTAACTTTTAACATTTTAATTATAAATTGTCTTGGTGTGGATCTCTTTGGGTTCATCTTATTTGGATCTCTCTGGGGTTCCTGGACTTGAATGTCTGTTTCTTCCCTAGATTAGGAAAGTTTTCAGCCATTATTTCTTCAAATAATTTTTTTGCCTCTTTCTTTCTCTCTCTCCTCTCTTTCTGGCACCCTATAATAAAAATGTTATTCTGCCAGATATTGTCCCATAGGTCCCTTAAGTTCCCTTTATTTAATGATCTATTTTTGATTCTTTTTTTCTTTTTGCTGCTCTATTTGGGTGAGTCCCATTGCCTTGTGTTACAACTCACTGATCTGTTCTTCTGCTTCATCCACTCTGTTTTTGAACCCCTCTATTGTATTTTCAATCCGTTATTGTATTCTTCAGATCTGTGACTTCTGTTTGGTACTTTCTTATTTTTTCTTCTTTGTTGAAGTTCTCACTGTGTTCATTCATTTCTCTCCCAACTTCAGTGAACATCTTTATGACCATTACTTTGGATTCTTTATCATGTAGATTACTTATTTTCCTATTATTAATGTCTTTTTTCTGAAGTTTTGACTTGTTCTTTTCTTTGGAACATATTTCTCAGTTTCCTCATTTTACTTGACTCTCTGTGTTTCTGTATATTAGGCAAAACAGCTACCTCTCTAAGTCTTAAATGAATGGCCTTTGTGTAGGTGATGACATTTCTCTTTCAACCTTGTCCTAGCTGTTGGTTATCTCTTGAACCTTTGTGATTGTCTAAACCTCCTAGTTTATTCTTGATGTGTCCCCATTGTGGAGGCTGTGCCCAAACCTATCAGTGTTCTAAGAGGAGAAAACTCATTTAGCATCTAGTTTCAGGCAGTTGGAAACCAGACCCTCAGGCAGCAGGTTTAAAGTATGAAAATATATACAATCTTGTAGGGCCACAATTGTAATCCCTGCTGGTCTCCAGTTCAAGAAATCTAGAGGTGTCTCTTGGGCAACAGTTGCAAGAATCAAGCCTCCAGACAAGGGTATTAATTCCTTTTATGTTTATAAGAGCTTATAGGATCTCTTGTTGAGCTATAGTGAAGCCAAAGGCATACACATGGATGTTGTCTCCCTGCTTATGTTTCCTTGAAGTGCTTCCTTAGCCCCTCGATGTGTGAGAAACCCGAAGCCTGTCACTCAGGCTGAAACTTCAGGTTAGGTAAATAGATCTTTTTCACAGGAAGCCTGAGGTTGTGTTTCAGTCTGCTGTCTATGCAGTGTCCTGGGGGTGGTGGCATTCTAAGAACTGTCCTTTTGATTGTTACAGTCCCACAGAGCTCAGACCAGCCACCTTGGCCACTTGGGGCAGGAGATCAAGGGGAATGCCCTATGTAGATTGCACATACCTGCTGGCTTTAACAAAGCAACTGGAGAGTACAGGGCATGGGTACGTTCTCCAGGAAAATGTCTTGAGTGTGCATACTCACAGGTTTCAGCAATGCAGTAGGAAAGGTGTCTTACCTGGGCTTGCCTGGCATCAGCAAAGTAGTGGGCTAGTGTCATGGCCAATTGCACTGCCTGTATTAGCAAGGTGGTGGGAGGGTGTCACCTTTAAGCTTTATTTCCCACCTGTTCTAAGAGGGTAGGTGGAGAGTGCAATAATGGCATAAACCAGCTTCTCAATCTCCAGGGAGTGTTTCAATTGTCCCATACCTCTTCAGCAGATGCTTTTAGATCAGCAAATGAGTATCCTTCACATATTGTCTAGGTGCTTTTCAAATTGCTGTTTTTATGCTGGGTTTATGGGCAAGTGAGACTACGCATGAGCCCTTTAAAAGGGGAATCTCAGTTTCCTATAACACACTGTGTCCCTTGGACATCAGCCCTATTGGTTTCTTAAGGCAAACATCTCTCTGATGCAGATCCCAGCAGTTGGGGTGTCTGATGTGTCTGGTGAGATCCCTTCCTGTTGTGTGTTCCTGCACCAGGGATGGAGTTTTTGTTAGACTGTGTCTTTGAATTCCCTATACATCTTGACATGGAGCTTTTATCCTTTGATAAGAAGTAGATCATCTAGTTTCCAGATATTTTTCAGAGGGTAATGATCTATATGTAGCTGTAGATTTTGTGTGTTAGCTTATGTAAAAAATGCCCCTGGAATCTTGATTGAAATTGCATTGAATCTATAGATGGCTTTGAGTAGTATGGACATTTTAACAATATTAATTCTTCCAATACACTAACACAGGATATCTTTCCATTTACTTGTTCCTTCTTCAATTTCTTTCATCAGTGTCTTATAGTTTTCAGTGTAGAGATCTTTCATGTCATTGGTTAAATTTATTCCTAAGTACTTTATGATTTTAGTATTGTCATAAATGGGGTTATTTTCTTTATTTCTTTTTCAGATAATTTGTCATTAGTGTATAGAAATGCTACTGATTTTTGTTTGTTGATTTTTGTATCCTGCAACTTTACTGAATTTTCTGATTAGATATAATAGTTTTTTTGATGGAGTCTTTAGGATTTTCTTTATATAAAATCATGTCATCTGCAAATAGAGACAATTTTACTTCTTCCTTTCCAATTCTGATGATTTTTTTTGGTTTTTCTTGCTTGACTGCCCTGGCTAGGACTTCCAGTTATACATTGAAATTCAGTAGTAAAAGTGAACACCCTTGTCTTTTTCCTGATCTTAGAGGAAAAGCTTTCAAAGTTTTGCTATTGAGTATGAAGTTAGCTGTGAGTTTATCATATATGCTTTTTATTATATTGAGGTATGTTCTTTCTGTATCTAATTTGTTAAGAGTTTTTCTCAAGAATCAATGTCAAATATTGTCAAATGCTTTTTATGCATCTATTGAGTTGATCATATGATTTTTATCTTCCATTCTATTAATGTGAGGTATCTCATTTACTGAACTTTGTATGTTGAAACATTCTTGCATCCCAGGGGGGAATTCCACTTGATCATTATGTATGATCCTTTTAATGTGTTGTTGAATTCAGTTTGTTAGTATTTTGTTGAGAATTTTTACATCTATATTCATCAAAGATATTGAACTGTAGCTTTCTTTTCTTGTAATGTTCTCATACAGGTTGATATCAGGGTAATGTTTGCCTTGTAAAATGATTTTGAGCATTCCGTCCTCTTCAAATTTTTGGAAGATCTGAGAAGAATTGGCATTTATTCTTCTTTAAATTTTTGGTAAAATTCACTGGTGAAGCCACGTGGTCCTGGCTTTTTCTTTGTTGGAAAGCTTTTTTTATTATTGATTCAATCACCTTGCTCATTATTGGTCTGTTCATATTTTCTCTTTCTTTATAATTCTGTCTTGATAAGCTATGTATTTCTAGGAATTTAACCGTGTCTCCTGGGTTGTTCAGTTTATTGGCATATAGTTGTTCATAGTAGTCTCTTATGATATTCTGTATTTCTGTGGTATCAGTTGTAAGTCTCCTCTTTTATTTATAATTTTATTTATTTGGGATCTCTCTTCTTTTTTTTTTTTTTTTTTGGTTATGCTAGCTAAAGATTTGTCAATTTTGTTTATCTTTTCAGAGAAACAACTCTTAGTGTTGTTAATCGCTTCTATTGTTTTCTTTTCTCTATTTCATTTATTTCTACTCTAATCTTTATTTTTTCCTTCCTTCTGCCAACTTTGGGCTTAGTTTGTTCTTTTTTTTTCTAGTTCTTTGAAGTGTAAAGTTAATTTGTTTATTTGAGCTCTTTCTTTTTTCTGGATATATATGTTTATTGTTATAAACTTCCCTGTTAGAACTGCTTTTGCTACGTCTCAGAAGTTTTGTATGTTGGGTGCACAGCAAAGAAATAATCAATAAAATGAAAGGGCAATGAGAGAAAATATTTGCAAATCACACATCTAATAATCGGTTAATGTTCAAAAACAGTAAGAAACTCATACAACTCAACAAGATAATAATAATAATAATCCAAGTAAATAATCCAATTAAATAATCCAGTTAAATCCAATAGTAATAATCCAATAAATCCAATTTAATAATCCAATTAAAAATGAGCAAAGACCTCAATAGACATCCTTCCAAATAAGATAATCAAATGACCAAGAGGTACATGAAAAAGTGCTCAATGTCACTAGTCATTGGGAAAATACAAATCAAAACCCCAACGAGATATGTCCTCACACCTGTTAGAATTGTTATCCTCAAAAAGACAAGAGATAACAAATGTTGGCAACAATGTAGAGTAAGGGAATCCTTGTGCACTGTGAGAATGTAAATTGGTACAGTCACAATGGAAAACATTATGGAGGTTCCTCAAAAAATTAAAAGTAGAAGTACCATATGATCCAGGAAATCCATTTCTAGGTACACATCCAGAGGAAGTGAAATCATCCCAAAGGGATATCTGCACCCTCATGTTCATTGCAGCATCTTTTACAATAACCAAGACATGGAAACAACCTAAGTGTCCATTGATGTATGAATGGAAAAGAAAATAGTATTCCATATATACAATGGAATACTACTCAGCCATAAAATAGAAGTAAATCCTGCCATTTGCAACAATATGGATGGACCTTGAGGGTATTAAGCTATGTGAAATGTCAGACAAAGAAACACAAATACTATATGATTTCACTTATATGCGGAATCAAAACAAACAAACAAACAAACAAACATATGAACAGAGATCAGATTGTGGTTGCCAGAGATGGGAGTGGGAGGTGGGGAAATTGGGTGAAGGTGGTCAAAAGATACAAACTTCCAGTCATAAGATAAATAAATTCTGGGTTGTAAGTTATAGCATAATAACTATACGTAACAATACTGTATTGTATATTTGAAATTTACTAAATGAGTAAATCTTAAAGGTTCTCATCACAGGGGGAAAATGGTAGCAATGTTAGCTGATGGATGTTGACTAAATTTATTGTGGTAATCATTTTGCAACATATTTATGTGTCAAATCATTATGTTGTACATATTAAATCTAAACAATGTTATATATCAATAATATCTCAATAAAATCTTAAAAAAATTTAAATGAAAAAAATGCAAAGTAAGTATTCCAGCTGTGTAACCTGAAATCCTCTGTGAAAACACTAGAAAAAAATTGTCTTAAGGTATGACTAAGTTATTTAAGGCTTGTTACTTTGAAGTTTAACTTGTATCTCTAAATTATATTAGTAGTCAAGAGAGATTCAGAGATGAAAATAGATGCACATCATTTATGTGATTTAAAAAAAAAGTAGTATGTGTATGTACTAACATGGAAACTAACCTTATTTATTTTATAATGAAAAACTAAAAGAAATAAAAAATATTTTTTTATAAAAAGGAGAGTAAAACAAGTAATAGAAAGAAAGGAAGGAAAGAGTCAAAAAATATCATTAATTGTAGATAATATGATTGCCTAGAAGAAAATTTAGAGACAAATTATTAGAATTAGTAGGAGAAATCATTTTTTGCCAGATACACAAACAAGAATCAAAATTTAGCATTTTTAAATACTAGCAAAAAAATGAAATATAATGTTTAAATATGTCATTTTCTGTGGCAATTTTTATATATAGATACAAATTACCTAAGGAAAATTGACTAAAAATTTTCAACACCTTACACAGAAAATCATAGCCATTTACTGAAATACATCAAAGATTAAATGACTAGAAAATATATCATAATCATAGATAAGAAAAATTGGTTTCATAAAAATGTCAATTCTTGCCAAATTAATCTACAGAATTCTAATCAAAACCCAATCAGTTTCTCATAGAATCATTAGGCTGATTTTAAAATCTATATGTAACTGCAATGTACCAAGAATAATGAGACATTTTGGAGAAAAAGCAAAATGAGTTGAAGAAGGGCTAGGCTTAGAAGATGTAAAACATCACTTAAAAACTATAATAATTCAAGCCATTTAGCACTGACGCATAGATAGACAAATACTTTGAACAGGATAGAGCAGGGGTCGGCAAACTACAGCATTTGTGCAAGATCTAGTCTGCTGTCTGTTTTTGTAAATAAAGATTTTTAGGAAACACAGCCATACTCATTTATTTAAATATTACCCGCTTTCCTGCCTGCTAAATGGCAGAGTTGAATAGTTGTAAGAGGCATTAAAGAGTCTCAAAATCCTATAACTTTTCCTACCTGGCCCATTAACAGAAAATGTTTTCTGACCCCTAGATTAGAGAGCCTAGAAAATGATCTATGTATAAATGAAAACATGATTATAATAAGTGGGATAAATGATATTGAAGATAAGTGGGAAAAGAATAGACTTTTCACCAATTCTCAGACATTTTTTTCCATAGGTCATAAAGTTTTATATTGGTCATTTAAGACACATTAAACACAAACATAAATACCTAATTTAAAGATCTACAGTTTTTTTAAATTGTATACTTTAAATATGTGCAGTTTATTTTTATTTATTTTTTGGCTGCATTGGGTCTTCTTTGCTGCATGCAGGCTTTCTCTAGTTGCGGCCAGCAGGGGCTACTCTTCATTGTGGTGCACTGGGTTCTCATTGTGGTGGCTTCTCTTGTTGTGGACCACAGGCCCTAGAGGGTGTGGGCTCCAGTAGTTGTGGTGCGTGGGCTCAGTAGTTGCAGTGTGTGGACTCTAGGGTGTGTGGGCTTCAGGAGTTGTGGCACGCAGGCTCAGTAGTTGTGGCTCACAGGCTCTAGAGCACAGGCATAGTAGTTGTGGCACATGGGCTTAGTTGCTCTGCAGCATGTGGGATCTCACTGGACCAGGGATTGAACCGATGTTCCCTGCATTGGCAGGCAGATTCTTAACCACTGCACCACTGAAGAAGTCCATAAAATTCTACAGTTTTTATAGAAGAATATCTTCATGAAACCAGAATAAGAAAGAAATCCAGGGGAGTAGCTTCAAGATAGCAGAAGAGTAAGATGTGGAGATCACCTTCCTCCCCACAAATGCATCAGAAATACATCTACATGGGGAACAACTCCAACAGAACACCTACTAAACTCTGGCAGAAGATCTCAGACCTCCCAAAAGGTAAGAAACTCCCTATGTACTTGGTAGGACAAAAGAATAGGGAGGGGGGCTTCCACGGTGGCGCAGTGGTTGAGAGTCCCTGCCAATGCAGGGGACACGTGTTCATGCCCCGGTCTGGGAAGATCCCACATGCCATGGAGCAACTAGGCCGGTAAGCCATGGCTGCTGAGCCTGAGCGTCCAGAGCCTGTGCTCCGCAATGGGAGAGGCCACAACAATGAGAGGCACACGTACCGCAAAAAAAAAAAAAAAAAAAAAAAAAAAAAAAAAAAAAAAAGAATAGGGAGGGGACCTGCACCAGTGGGAGGGAGCTGTGAAGGAGGAAAGGTTTCCGCACAGTAGGAAGCCACTTCGCCTGCAGAGACAGGCGGTGGTGTGGAGGAAGCTCTGGAGCCACAGAGGAGAGCACAGCAACAGGTGTGTGGAGGGCAAAGCGGACAGATTCCCGCACAGAGGACCAGTGCCTACCAGCACTCACCAGCCCAAGAGGCTTGTCTGCTCATCTGCCGAGACAGGTGGGGGCTGGGAGCTGAGGCTCCAGCTTCGGAGGTCGGATCCCAGGGAGAGGACTGGTTTTGGCTGCATGAACACAGCCTGAAGGGTGTTAGTGCACCATAGCTAGCCGGGAGGGAGTCCAGGGAAAAGTCTGGACCTGCCGAAGAGGCAAGAGACTTTTTCTTGCCTCTTTGTTTCCTGGTGCGTGAGGAGAGGAGATTAAGAGGGCCGCTTAAAGGAGCTCCAGAGATTGGCGTGAGCTGTGGCTATCAGCACGGACACCAGAGACAGGCATAAGATGCTAAGGCTGCTGCTTCAGCTACCAAGAATCCTGAGTGCAAGAACGGGTCACTACCCACAACTCCACTCCTGGGAACCTGTGCAGCCCATCACTGCCAGGGTCCCATGTTCCAGGGAAAACTCCTCTGGGAGAACATACAATGTGCCTCAGGCTGGTGCAACGTCATGCCAGCCTCTGCAGCCGCAGGCTTGCCCCTCATCCGTACCACTCCCTCCTCCCAGCACATTTCTCCAAAGAAGATATACAAATTGCCAACAAACACAGGAAAGAATGCTCAACACCATTAATCATTAGAGAACTGCAAATTAAACCTACAATGAGAAATTATCTCACACCGGTCAGAATGGCCATCATCAAAAAATCTAGAAACAATAAATGCTGGAGAGGGTGTGGAGAAAACGGAACACTCTTGCACTGCTGGTGGGAATGTGAATTGGTACAGCCACTATGGAGAACCGTATGGAGTTTCCTTAAAAAAACTACAAATAGAACTACCATACGACCCAGCAAGCCCACTTCTGGGCATATACCCTGAGAAAACCATAATTCAAAAACAGTCATGTACCAAAATTTTCATTGCAGCTTTATTGACAATAGCCAGGACATGGAAGCAACCTAAATGTCCATCAACAGATGAATGGATAAAGAAGATGTGGCACATATATACAATGGCATATTACCCATCCATAAAAATAAACAAAATTGAGTTATTTGTAGTGAGGTGGATGGACCTAGGGTCTGTCATACAGAGTGAAGTAAGTCAGAAAGAGAAAAACAAATACCGTATGCTAACACATATATATGGAATCTAAGAAAAAAAATGGTCATGATGAACCTAGGGATAAGACAGAAATAAAGACACAGACCTACTAGAGCATGGATTTGAGGATATGGAGAGGGGGAAGCGTAAGCTGTGGCAAAGTGACAGAGTGGCTTGGACATATATACACTACCAATCGTAAAATAGATAGCTAGTGGGAAGCAGCCGCGTAGCACAGGGAGATCAGTTAGGTGGTTTGTGACCACCTAGAGGGGTGGGATAGGGAGGGTGGGAGGTAGGGAGATGCAAGAGGGAAGAGATATGGGAACATATGTATATGTATAGCTGATTCACTTTGTTATAAAGCAGAAACTAACACACCATTGTAAAGCAGTTATATTCCAATAAAGATTTAAAAAAATGCTGAGTTCAAGAAACCATACTTTCCTGTTTTATACATTTCCAGTATCTAACATAAGACCTGACATACTACAGGTATTCAGTTGTATTTGCTGATAGGATGCATATTTTTTCATGAATGAATGACAGAATTTTCACACACATTAACTGATTTGAAATGTAGGAGAAGTCCTTTGAGTTAAGCCTTCCATATTATTATAATAATATTTTCAATGTATATTGGGAGCTTTATATGAATTAAAAATGCATTTGTATATATAAGCTCTCCTAATCCTAGTAGCAAACCTCTCTTGTAGATAAGGAAGGTATTTCCATTTCAATTTACAAATGAGAAAGTAAAAAACAGTAAATTTAGGTAAGCTTATCCTAAGCCATAGAACTAGTTGGGGGAAGATTACAACCCACCTCCAAATGGAGCTTTTTTATACCCAAAGAATGATTTCATTTTTTCTGTTTCCTCTATTTGCCCTCTACATTTGCTTCTTTATCTCAATGTAGCTTCAACTTAGTGCATTTGATATCTAAAGGACTATAAGACTCAAAACCTTCTAGAGATACCAAGTGATCTTTCTTGAAGAGTACTAATAAAGCAACTGCATTATGTGGCATGGGGGTGAGGGATAAATTGGGAGATTGGGATTAACATATACACACTACTATGTGTAAAATAGATAACTAATGAGGACCTACTGTACAGTACAGGGATCTCTACTCAGTACTTTATAATGACCTATATGGGAAAACAATCTAAAAAAGAGTGAATATATGTATATGTATAACTGATTCACTTTATTGTACATCTGAAACTAACACAATATTGTAAATCAACTATACTCCAATAAAAAAATTTTTTTTACCCTAACACAAAAAAATGCAAGACAGTATTTCCAGCTGTGATATCTTGGACTAACTATTGTATCCTTATCCAATGTCTTCAGAAAGACGTAATTAAAATCTTAGAGTCAGATTTGGAAGAAACCTTTGAATTGCAGCTCCAGCCTCTGATCCCTGAATAACCTTTACAACAAAATAACATTTTTTCTCAGACTTAAAATTAAAGAGATTAAAAAAATAATAAAAGCAATGGCTTTACCTGTTTTCTTTATTAGTGGAATTAATATTTAACTTTTAAAAAATTTGGTAATTGCTTGAACATAATCACTTAGGGGAAAAGGAAGTTATGTTGCATAAATATTGCCAGTGAAGACAATATATATTTTAGAGTGTGGAATACCTTCACATGTGTTTTCAGTTTTATAAATGGAAAACTCAGGTTTTTATTTCTTTATTTTACATGAATACCTCTAAGATTTTTCATAAGCTGGAACAAGAGATGTTCTTATTCTGATTTGACCTTAGTTGTATAGAAACCACAACACTTTCATTATTATTTCATTATTTTTAATTTTAATTACTTTGAGAGATTTATTTTGTTGTTGTTAAAAATACAGCCAGTTTACAATAAGGACAAGAGCATGGGTTTAGAGTGAGAGAAAATGTGTTTAAATTCTGACTATTGGATCTACTGCTCCTGTCATTGGACAATGCAATGAATCTTCTGAGACTGCATTTCCTTACCTGTAAAATGGAATTCTATTTTCCCTAGATTAGATCCCTTGTTGAATAAGCTCCTTGATAACATAAGCCAAGTCCTGTCTACCACTCTGTCCTTAGCACCAATGGTGCCTCTAGTGTCATGAAGATCAAGTGAAACAATGCCTTGCAAACACAGAAGTGATTTAAAAATCTAAGCTATCATTCTTGTAATGGTATTTATTTCCATTTGGTGGAAAAAAAATGAATCTATAAATTTGAGGCACTGTCTAGAGTGCTTGTTTTTTGTAAAAGGACTTTGAATATATAAAATGCTCATGATGTTTCTCTGCCATGAGCATTCTTGTAGGTGTATTTTACACACGGGCAGAAATTACTGTAAATTATAAACCAGGGTGGGAGTTTTTCTACATCATAGTGTAACTGGGTATTAGGGTAAGTGTACCTTCCATTGTACTTAATATTACCAAATTGGTCTCCAAAATTTTACAACAGTTCATATTTCCACCATCATTATATAAGAATTTCCTTTATATAATCTCTTCACAATGCTTGATATTCTCAGATTTTACTTTACGTTCTTATGTTTATGAAGTGACATCTAATTCATGCATTTATTTATTTAACAAAAAATAATTGAACACCTACTATGTATCAAACATTATTCTAGGCGCTGGAGATACAGCAGTTTATGAAACAACATCTCTGTCTTTACGAAACTTGCATTCTAATGAGGAATGGGGACAGATTATAAGCAAATAAAGAGATATATAAAACAGGTTAAGAAGTAAATGACTATGGAATTGGAATACTATTTCATGCCAGGTGGTCAGGAAAAGCTGCTCTGGTGAGCTGATATTTGTAGAGAAATCCAAATAAGGTTGCCTGGTGCACGTTCCCTCAGCACTTACCGCTTATGTACATCTAATGGCTTCTTTACTACAGCAATTGGTACTCTCACCTGTGGGTGTTCTCTGGCTAACAGGGTGTGCTAGCTCTACATGTAGGTTAGGCCAGGGGTGCTAGGGAGATAACATCTACAGAAGTAATCTTCTAGTAATGATGGATGAGAGGGTAGGTGGATAATGTCCCAGCTTCTTTGATCCACATGTCTCTCAGAGGCCTCTGGGGATCAGGGACTTACACAAACTGAATTGGTTTTCTTCACTTTTCTGTACAAATAATTCATCTATCTGTTCTTCTTGAGACCACTTCCCAAATATACTACTTGCTCTGAAATCTGTGTCTTGGTGTTTTCTGTGGAGGGAACCTGATATAATATAGAAGTTAGCCATTTAGATATCTGAGGGAAGATAATTCCACGTTGCAAGAACAGCACTTTCAAAGGCTCATTGTCATTATCATGATTACCAATTTTAATATAATCAAAAATTTCAACAAAATCTTTTCCTTTTGCTTTGTGATTCTTAAGTCTTGTTTGGAATTCTTTCTTTTCTTTTTTTTTTAACAACTTTATTGGAGTATAACTGCTTTACAATAGTGTGTTAGTTTCTGCTTTAAAACAAAGTGAATTAGTTATACATATACATATTTCCCATATCTCTTCCCTCTTGCATCTCCCTCCCTCCCACCCTCCCTATCCCACCCCTCTAGGTGGTCACAAAGCACCAAGCTGATCTCCCTGTGCTATGTGGCTGCTTCCCACTAGATATCTATTTTACATTTGGAAGTGTATATATGTCCATGCCACTCTCTCACTTTATCCCAGCTTACCCTTCCCCCTGCCCGTATCCTCAAGTCCATTCTCCACTAGGTCTGTGTCTTTATTCCCGTCTTGCCCCTAGGTTCTTCATGACCACTTTTTTTTTTTTTTGATTCCATATATAAGTGTTAGCATACAGTATTTGTTTTTCTCTTTCTGACTCACTTCACTCTGTATGACAGACTCCAGGTCCATCCACCTCACTACAAATAACTCAATTTTGTTTATCTTTATGGCTGAGAAATATTCCATTGTTATATATGTGCCACATCTTCTTTATCCATTCATCTGTTGATGGACATTTAGGTTGCTTCCATATCCTGGCTATTGTAAATAGAGCTGCAATGAACATTTTGATACATGACTCTGTTTGAATTTTGGTTTTCTGAGGGTATATGCCAAGTAGTCGGATTGCTGGGTTATATGGTAGCTCTACTTTTAGTTTTTTAAGTAACCTCCATACTGTTCTTCATAGCGGCTGTATCAAATTACATTCCAACCAACAGTGCAAGAGGGTTCCCTTTTCTCCACACGTTCTTCAGCATTTATTGTTTGTAGATTTTTTGATGATGGCCATTCTGACTGGTGTGAGAGGATATCTTATTGTAGTTCTGATTTACATTTAGTTAATGATTAATGATGTTGAGCATTATTTCATGTGTTTGTTGACAATCTGTATATCATTGGAGAAATGTCTATTTAAGTCTTCTGCCCATTTTTGGATTGGGTTGTTTGTTTTTTTGATATTGAGCTGCATGAGCTGTTATAAATTTTGGAGATTAATCCTTGGTCAGTTGCTTCATTTGCAAATATTTTCTTCCATTCTGAGGGTTGTCTTCTCGTCTTCTTTATGGTTTCCTTTGCTGTGCAAAAGCTTTGAAGTTTCATTAGGTCCCATTTGTTTATTTTTGTTTTTGTTTCCATTTCTCTAGGAGGTGGGTCTTAAAGTATTTTGCTGTGATTTATGTCATAGAGTGTTCTGCCTATGTTTTCCTCTAAGAGTTTGATAGTTTCTGGCCTTACATTTAGATCTTTAAACCATTTTGAGTTTATTTTTGTGTATGGTGTTAGGGAGTGTTCTAATTTCATTCTTTTACATGTAGCTGTCCAGTTTTCCCAGCACCACTTATTGAAGAGGCTGTCTTTTCTCCACTGTATATTCTTGCCTCTGTTATCAAAGATAGGGTGACCATATGTGCGTGAGTTTATCTCTGGGCTTTCTATCCTGTTCTACTGATCTATGTTTCTGTTTTTGTGCCAGTACCATACTCTCTTGATTACTATAGCTTTGTAGTATAGTCTGAAGCCAGGGAGCCTGATTCCTCCAGCTCCGTTTTTGTTTATCAAGATTGCTTTTGCTATTCGGGGTCTTTTGTGTTTCCATACAAATTGTGAAATTTTTTCCTCTAGTTCTGTGAAAAATGCCAGTGGTAGTTTGATAGAGATTTCATTGAATCTGTAGATAGCTTTGGGCAGTAGAGTCATTTTTACAATGTTGATTGTTCCATTCCAAGAACATGATATATCTCTCCATATATTTGTATCATCTTTAATTTTTTCACCAGTGTCTTATAATTTTCTGCATACAGGTCTTCTGTCTCAGTAGGTAGGTTTATTCCTAGATATTTTATTGTTTTTGTTACAATGGTAAATGGGAGTGTTTTCTTAATTTCACTTTCAAATTTCTCATCATTAGTGTATAAGAATACCAGAGATTTCTGTGCACTAATTTTGTATCCTGCTACTTTACCAAATTCATTGATTAGCTCTAGTATTTTTCTGGTTGAATCTTTATGATTCTCTATGAATAATATCATGTCATCTGCAAACAGTGACAGCTTTACTTCTTCTTTTCCGATTTGGATTCCATTTATTTCTTTTTCTTCTCTAATTGCTATTGCTGAAACTTCCAAAACTATGTTGAATAAGAGTGGTGAGAGTGGGCAACCTTGTCTTCTTCCTGATCTTAGTGGAAATGGTTTCAGTTTTTCACCATTGAGGACAATGTTGACCATGGGTTTGTCATATATGGCCTTTATTATGTTGAGGAAAGTTCCCTCTATGCCTACTTTATGCATGGTTTTTATCATAAATGGGTGTTGAATTTTGTCAAAAGCTTCCTCTGCATCTATTGAGATGATCATATGGTTTTTCTCCTTCAATTTCTTAATATGGTTTATCACGTTGATTGATTTGCGTATATTGAGTAGTCCTTGCATTCCTGGAATAAACCCCACTTGATCATGGTGTATGATCCTTTTAATGTGCTGTTGGACTCTGTTTGCTAGTATTTTGTTGAGGACTTTTGCATCTGTGTTCATCAGTGATATTGGCCTGTAGTTTTCTTTCTTTGTGACATCTTTGTCTGGTTTTGGTATCAGTGTGATGGTGGCCTTGTAGAATGATTTTGGGAGTGTTCCTCCCTCTGCTATATTTTGGAAGAGTTTGAGAAGGATAGGTGTTAGCTCCTCTCTAAGTGTTTGATAGAATTCTCCTGTGAAGCCACCTGGTCCTCGGCTTTTGTTTGTTGGAAGTTTTTTAATCACAGTTTCAATTTCAGTGCTTGTGATTGGTCTGTTCATATTTTCTCTTTCTTCCTGGTTCAGTCTTGGCAGGTTGTGCATTTCTAAGAATTTGTCCGTTTCTTCCAGGTTGTCCATTATATTGGCATAGAGTTGCTTGTAGTAATCTCTCATGATCCTTTGTATTTATGCAGTGTCAGTTGTTACTTCTCCTTTTTCATTTCTAATACTATTGATTTGAGTCTTCTCCCTTTTTTTCTTGATGAATCTGGCTAATGGTTTATGAAGTTTGTTTATCTTCTCAAAGAAACAGCTTTTAGTTTTATTGATCTTTGCTATTGTTTCCCTCATTTCTTTTTCATTTCTTTTTGATATGATCTTTATGATTTCTTTCCTTCTGCTAACTTTGGGGTTTTTTTATTCTTTTTTCTCTAACTGCTTTAGGTTTAAGGTTAGGTTGTTTATTTGAGATGTCCCCTGTTTCTTAAGGTAGGATTTTATTGCTATAAACTTCCCTCTTAGAACTGTTTTTGCTGCATCCCATACGTTTTGAGTCGTTGTGTCTCCATGGTCATTTGTTTCTAGGTATTTTTTGTTTTCCTCTTTGATTTCTTCAGTGATCACTTCTTCATTAAGTAGTGTATTATTTATCCTCCATATGTTTGTATTTTTTACAGATCTTTTCCTGTAATTGATACCTACACTCATAGCGTTTTGTTTGGAAAAGATACTTGATATGATTTCAATTTTCTTAAATTTACCAAGGCTTCATTTGTGACCCAAGATATGATCTACTCTGGAGAATGTTCCATGAGCACTTGAGAAAAATGTGTATTCTGTTGTTTTTGGATGGAATGTCATATAAATATCAATTAAGTCCATCTTGTTTAACGTATCATTTAAAGCTTGTGTTTCCTTATTTATTTTCATTTTGGATGATCTGTCCATTGGTGAAAGTGGGGTGTGAAATTCCCATATTATGATTGCATTACTGTTGATTTCCCCTTTCATGGCTCTTAGTATTTGCCTTATGTATTAAGGTGCTCTTATGTTGGGTGCATAAATATTTACAATTTTTATATCTTCTTGGATCAATCCCTTGATCATTATGTAGTGGCCTTCCTTGTCTCTTGTAATAGTCTTTATTTTAAAGTCTATTTTTTCTGATATGAGAATTGCTACTTCAGCTTTCTTTTGATTTCCATTTGCATGGAATATCTTTTTCCATCCCCTCACTTTCAGTCCGTATGTGTCCCTAGGTCTGAAGTAGGTCTCTTGTACAGAGCATATTCGGGTCTTGTTTTCGAAGCCATTCAGCCAGTCTGTGTCTTTTGGTGGGAGTCTTTAATCCATTTACATTTAAGGTAATTATCGGTATGTATGTTCCTATTCCCATTTTCTTAATTGTTTTGGGTTTGTTATTGTGGGTCTTTTCCTTCTCTTGTGTTTCTTGCCTAGAGAAGTTCCTTAAGCAGTTGTTGTAAAGCTGTTTTCGTGGTTCTGAACTCTCTCAACTTTTGCTTGTCTGTAAAGGTTTTAATTTCTCCATCAAATCTAAATGAGATCCTTGCTGGGTAGAGTAATCTTGGTTTCAGGTTTTCCTTCTTCACTTTCAATATGTCCTGCCAGTCCCCTCTGGCTTGCAGAGTTTCTGCTGAATGATCAGCTGTTAACCTTATGTGGATTCCCTTGTGTGTTATTGGTTGTTTCTCCCTTGCTGCTTTTAATATGTTTTCTTTGTATTTAATTTTTGATAGCTAGATTAATATATGTCTTCATCTGTTTCTCCTTGGATTTATCCTGTATGGGACTCTCTGTGCTTCCTGGACTTGATTAACTATTTCCTTTCCCATATTAGGGAACTTTTCAACTATAATCTCTTCAAATATTTTCTCAGTCCCTTTTTTTTTCTCTTCTTCTTCTGGGACCCTATATTTCAAATGGTGATGTGTTTAATGTTGTCCCAGAATTCTCTGAGACTGTCCTTAGTTCTTTTCATTATTTTTTCTTTATTCTGCTCTGCAGTAGTTATTTACACTGTTTTATGTTCCAGGTCACTTATCCTTTCTTCTGCTTCAGTTATTTTGCTATAGATCCCTTCTAGAGTATTTTTAATTTCATTTATTGTGTTGTTCATCATTGCTTGTTTTCTCTTTAGTCCTTATAGGTCCTTGTTAAATGTTTCTTGCGTTTTCTCAATTCTATTTCCAAGATTTTGCATCATCTTTACTATCATTATTCTGAATTCTTTTTCAGGTAGACTGCCTATTTCCTCTTCATTTGTTAGGTGTGGTGGCTTTTTACCTTGCTCCTTCAGTGTGTTTTTCTGTCTTTTCATTTTGCTTATCTTACTGTGTTTGGGTTCTCCTTTTCACAGGCTGCAGGTTCATAGTTCCCGTTGTGTTTGGTGTCTGTCCCCAGTGGCTAAGAATGTTTCAGTGGGTTGTGTAGGTTTCCTGGTGGAGGGGACTAGTTCCTGTGTTTTGGTAGATGAGGCTGGATCTTGTCTTTTTTGTGCGCAGGTCCATGTCTCTTGGTGTGTTTTGGGTTGTCTGTGCCCTTATTATGATTTTAGGCAGCCTCTCTGCTAATGGGTGGGGCTGTGTTCCTGTCTTGCTAGTTGTTTGGCATAGGGTATCCATCACTGTAGCTTGCTGGTCGTTTAGTGATCCTGGGTCTTGGTGTTCAGATGGAGAGCTGTGGGAGATTTTCACCCTTTGATATTACGTGGAGCTGGGAGGCCTCTTGTGGACCAGTGTCCTGAAGTTGGCTCTCCCACCTCAGTGTCACAGACCTGATGCGTGGCTGTAGCATAGAGAGTCTCTCCTCCACATGGCTCGGAATAAACGGGAGAAAAAAATAGAATGAAAGAGGATAAAGGAAAATAAAGTAAGATAAAATAAAATAAAGTTATTAAAATAAAAAATAATTATTAAGAAAAAAAAATTTTAAGTTTTAAAAAAAAACCCTGACGTACAGAAACCTAGGACAAATGGTGAAAGCAAAGCCCTACAGACAAAATCTCACACAGAAGCATACATATGCACACTCACAACAAGAGGAAAATGGAAAAAAATAATCTATCTTGCTCCCAAAGTACACCTCCTCAATTTGGGATGATTTGTTGTCTATTCATGTATTCCACAGATGCAGCGTACATCAAGTTGATTGTGGAGATTTAATCCACTGCTCCTGAGGCTGCTGGGAGAAGTTTCCCTTTCTCTTCTTTGTTCACACAGCTCCCAGGGTTCAGCTTTGGATTTGGCCCCGCCTCTGCCTGTAGGTCGACTGAGGGTATCTGTTCTTCACTCAGACAGGATGGGGTTAAAGGAGCCTCTGATTCTGGGGCTCTGGCTCACTCAGGCCGGGGGGAGGGAGGGGTACGGAGTGTGGGGCGAGCCTGCGGCAGCAGAGGCCAGTATGACGTTGCCCCAGCCTGAGGCGCACCGTGCATTCTTCCAGGAATGTTGGGCCTGGATCACGGGACCCTGGCCGTGGTGGGCTGCACAGGCTCCCTGGAGGTTCGGTGGGGATAGTGACCTATGCTCGCACAGAGGCTTCTTGGTGGCTGCAACAGCAGCTTTAGCATCTCATGCCCGTCTCTGGGATCCGCGCTGATAGCCGCAGCTCATGCCTGTCTCTGGAGCTCCTTTAAGCAGCGCTCTGAATCCCCTCTCCTTGCGCACCAGGAAACAAAGAGGGAAGGAAACGTCTTTTGCCTCTTTGGCAGGTCAAGACTTTACCCGGACTCCCTCCCAGTGAGCCATTGTGCACTGGACCCCTTCAGTCTGTGTTCACGCTGTCAACCCCAGTCCTCTCTCTACTCTCCGATCCACATCCGAGCCTCAGCTCCCAGCCCCTGCCCATCTCGGCAGGTGAGCAGAAAAGCATCTCAGGCTGGTGAGTGGCATTCGGCACCGATCCTCTGTTCGGGAATCTCTCCGCTTTGCCCTCTGCACCCCTGTGGCTGAGCTCTCCTCCGTGGCTCTGAAGCTTCTCCCTCCACCACCCACAGTCTCTGCCCCCGAAGGGGCTCCTAGTGTGTGGAAACCTTTCCTCCTTCACGGCTCCCTCCCACTGGTGCAGGTCCCGTCCCTATTCTTTTGTCTCTGTTTTTTTCTTTTTCTCTTTTGCCCTACCCAGGTATGTGGGGAGTTTCTTGCCTTTTGGGAGGTCTGAGGTCTTCTGCCAGCGTTCAGTAGGTGTTCTGTAGGAGTTGTTCCACATGTAGATGTATTTCTGATGTATTTGTGGGGAGGAAGGTGATCCCCGTGTCTTACTCTTTCGCCATCTTCTCAAATCTCTTGAACTCAGCATTTAACACGGGAGTGAGACAAAAGAGCAGATAATAATCAAAACAGTTTGGTAAATGCACTGGTCACTTTAGAAGCAATTACAACTGGGAGACTTCACATAAGAGGAGATACTTGAGATGCATCTTAAAGAAAAAAGAGTTTTGGGTAGGCATAGAAACAGAGAAAGGCCAGCAAACTATATATGAAAAAAGGTATGTGGCAAGAGAGATGTAGTGTCTTCTAAAGAAAGCACAAAATTTAGTGGAGCAAAAGGAAAAAAAATTAAACAGAAACTAGTTTGTGAATCATCTTGCATATTGCACAAAGAATTTGGAACTTTAACTTGAAATGATGCAATGTTACTGAACAATTCTAAAGAAAGAAGTTAAAATTAGTTTTGTATTTTTAGTAATGGTACTCTATATGCAGGAGAAAGGAGCAGCTCTGTAGGAAAAATCCTTGAGTTTTAAAACTAGTTAAAAGGCTACTGAAATAAACAAAGTGCAACATAATGAAGACCTAAAGCAAGGTATTAGCACTGAGAGTAAAGAGAAGTAAGATTATAGAACAATCAGGAAGGAGAAGCAAAAACACTAATGGATTGATGAAAGCTAAGAGTCAAGGATGGTGTAAAACCAACAATAAAAAGGATAAATGAGTGTGCTTGAACCCAGCTTCATAAAATAAACCATGCTTCATTTACTGATCATTTACAACCTAAATACAACTAAATGCATTGTGATACTATGCACTTTGGTTCCAATGATAACTTCTACTTCCTTGTCCCTACAGATTAGTTTAACCATATTCACGAAAATCTTCCTGCCCTGATCCTACTATATTCAGTGTAGTTGTTGCTTCTATTGTCCTAGTCTACCTCATTCCTGAACTTTTTATCCTCTTCTGTGACTTCTAAAGATTTACTTACTAGAATTTTTTAAACCTCTATTACATATACCCAAATACGTTTAAAAATAAGTTTAAAAATAAAGATGTTCTTTTTTGCAAAGAAATATTTCTGAAAAATATCAATTCTGCCACACTATTCAAGAAATGGCTCCTCTGCTGCCTGTATAATCAGATTTGCTCTCTACTTCTTTGACATAGAGCACCTCCTTGGAAGGTGTTTTATTTCACACCCTGAGATGTGGCAGAAAAAGAACTTCCAGTATGAGCTTGACCTTTAAAAATCTCTGCCATATAACAACCATCCTAAGCATCACAATTTAGCCAATGATGTGATTTCAAATGTTCTCCCCAGATGCAGCCTCTTGGACTTTTACAACTTAACAGTCACACTGTAAGTCAAGGTGGCAGTATTATTAATATTATTTTATTATGATTAGTTTCTGACACAGAAGTACTTTACATAATATGTAAAGTACTATACATAACAATACTAAATATGTTTAATATTGCATTTTGTTAACTTTTTTCAATACAGTTTAATAGCTTGATAAAATGACCAGCACATAGTGCATGATAAATATGTAATATAAATTAATTAATGTCAATATTATAAAACTATTGGTCATTTTTATTTAGGTAATTTAATATGTGTCCACATGACACCATGTGTACACATAATTTTAAAATCTTAGGGGCATTTAACAATCATAGTTCTTCTTGATAGACACCAACTCTAGTTGTCTTGGGAGTCCAAGGAAGGCTTAGCAAAGGAGAAGGGACTAGCACAGCTCTGGGGTGAGCCAGCAGGAAGAGTATCCCATCACTCTACATAACTCCTGTGCTGTTACCACTGCCACTGCTTGACACAGCCACTGCCACTGGACGCCACTGGCAGACTACCCCCAAACTTTATTTATTCCTTCCTCTTTGTATCACTCAAGTTACAAGGGGAGAGGAGACAGGGAGAATTATCTGGGAAGAATTTAATTGGTTGAACACAGGTCACTTGCCCAAACCTTGGCTTCCAGGGTTTCTCCTCTGAGGTTCTCTGGTGGGAGGTGGGGCATTGCATCCCACCAGTATACACAGTAGAGATTATTCCGTAAACGGGAAGGAGATAGTATTTTAGGGTGGAAGGAGATAGTATGCTTTGGAGATGGTAGTTACAGGCTTTCTGATATGTGAACAGGGCACAGATAGATTTGTAGGATTTTGAACCATTACTAAAGCTTATTACTTTTATTATACTACTTATCATACTGGTTTATATTAAGGTATGTCTGTTTCCTCAAGTGAGTTCCTTCAGGTTAGGGAAGATACATGCATTCTTTAAAAAGTAATTTTAATTATATTAACTAGTATTAATTAATAATAAATAACAATGGAATACTAGTCAGACATAAAAAAGAATGGAATATTGCCATTTGCAGAAACATGGATGGACCTAGATAATATTATGCTTAGTGAAATAAGTCAGACAAAGGAAAACAAATACTGTATGATATCACTTATATGTGGAATCTAAAAACTAACACGAATGTGTACGCAAAGTAGAACAGACTCACAGATATAGAAAACAAATTAGTAGTTACCAAAGGGGAGAGGAAAGGGAGGAGGAGCAAATTAGAGGTATGGGATTAAGAGGTACAAACTACTATGTATAAAATAGATAAGCAACAAGGATATACCGTACAGCACAAAGAATTATAGCCCTAATCTTGTAATAACTTTTATTGGAGGATAATCTGTGAAAATACTGAATAACTATGTTATACACCTAAAACTAACATAATACTGTAAATCAACTATACTTCTATAAAAGTAAAAAAATAAATAGGTCTTTTCCTCCTGTATCTGACTCATAATATGTACCTCATTTTATGTAAGAATTCACACACATGTAATTTTAAAATGTTCTTTTGATATTTCATGTCTAATTATTTTTTAAGATCCCACAATGGTAACTCCTAGTCAAAAGGGGCTTAAGAAAATTAAACAATGATTTTATTATATTTATTCCCAATAATCTATAACCCAAAATGTCTTAGGGTCATAAACTTCCAGAAGTCTCAACATTCCAGCCCTATGTTGGAATTTAACCCAACAACCATTTGCTCCTTAACACCAAAAAATGGATGCTTTAGTCCCCTCAGTTTAATAATGCTCAGACTAGTGTCTTTAGTTGTCTTTTAGTTGTTGTTTTTAATAGAAATGTATTATGCTTAGCTCTCTAGTAACACTTCTGATGTTATTGCTTTGTATTTGTGTTCTGTATAAAAATGAACAGTAGGACTCAAATCGTATTTGAAAGCTCAGAGTTCAGCCAAAAATTCAATTATGTAAATTGGAAAACAAATGCCAGTGAAAAGAAAGCTAACCATTCAATGTTCCTTAACTCAGATAGGGGCTGGGGGGCTGTAAATAAGCAGAGAAAAAGAGCTTTGCTGTAGCATTTTGATGAGGAAAACATTTTTTACACTGTCTTGCAGTAATAAGAATCATCATCTACCTTCCACCCGAAATGTATCTGTAGCCATGATTTGAACCATTGATCTGTACATATGCTTTATACTCTCTGGGTGGCTGTGCTTCACAAAGGCCCCGTTCTCTCATTTGTGTGGGTATAGATTTGTACTGCTGAACAAACAAAACAAGGCAGAACGCAAACAATCAATGAACCCTGGGGGGGGGGGGGCTTTAAACGGCAGCCAACTGGATGATGCCTGGGCATTGGCACACAACCTGGAGGGTTTATTTTTATGAACACACATTTCAGTTTGAAGAAGATCTTTGGAAAACTGGCTTTGGAAAGCATCTAAGGTATAGTAAATTTTTGATGTTGTTGTTTTATTTTTGTTTTAATACTGGTTTCTACAGATTCTATGGGATTCTATGGATATATCTCAGAAGCAGCTTCAGGGGATGAGAGCAAAGGAGGTTGGACTCAGGCGCCTGTCACCTTACCTTAATCATCACAGCATTTCTTGTATCTCTTGAACACATTATTTTTCCACTTAATTGAGGAATAGATTTGTCTGCTAAGAAACTGTTTTTAAAATCACTGATCTAGTTCAAATTAATACTTCATTTTACAGCTGAACAAGGAGAGGCCAAAAGGGTTAAGGTAGTAGACCACTGACCATAGCTAGTATTAATAGAGCTGAGATTAAAATCCTCCTCTCCTTTTCCAGCCTGTGTCTACCACCAGGTCAAGTTGCCTTTTATTCAGTTCACTAAGTTCTAGTCATTCCATCCTGGATAGTCAACCAAAGCACCCCCAGCACACAAATTTCAAAAGGGGGTTTTGAACTCTGAGTTATTTTAAACAATCTAAAGAAAATAATAATGAGGATAAATTATAACTATAGAATTATTAATAATTTGCAAAAGATATATGGATACGTATGAAACTTCTCTGTTAAAATAAGCAGCCAATGACCTGAGTTACACTTTGAGGAGAGCTCTATCAAGGAGGAGATACATCTATGTATAGAGAATAATGACTAAGGAAAGGAAAAATGTTGTAGACAGAGGAAAGAGTATAGAAAGACAGGAAGTCACGTTAAGTGCATTGATGTATTTATCAATGTGGAAGAAAATTATTTCAGTAACTGATTAAAGTAAATGTATTCAGATGATATTGACAGACACTTTGGAATACAAAACATGATTCATACAATGTACCACCTTATCATTTCAAGAATGCTGATGTGTGAAGGACTAGTAAACTCCCAGAATGCTTTATTATCTACAGGTTTTAATACCTGAGGTTTTGTTATATAAGGAAAAGCTTAAATGAGCTCTTGTAAACAGTTATTTCCATAATGACCATAAACCATTTACCAGTGAGAGGACAGTCTCTGCCCTCCCTAAATGGCATGCATATTTTACTACAAGCTCTTGCCTGATGGTTTGTCTCAATAACTGAGTCACCTCTGAACCCAAACAACCATGCCACTCAATTTTAGTCAATTCACCTCCATTTTTCATCCTGTTTTCAGGTCACATTTTCTTTATTTGAAGCAGCTGTGTTGAATCAGCTGAAACTCAAAGCATTCAATGAAAGCCTTAAGCATGTGACTACAGCTTCACATAAATATCTCTGACTTGAAGCTTTAATATAAAGTGCCGCACATACACACACATTCAATCAGGAAACAGTTCAGAAGCACTGCTCAAGTAGATAACAGTTGTCTGTGCTGTGAATTAACACTGTAGGTCCTTCTGAATAAGGTCCACTCTAGCGAAGCCATAGTGTTTTATCACAGATCTTCTTTTCTTAAGGTAAATTATTATAAGCTAAAAAATAATCCTGGCTAGTATTTTTAAAATAAGGAAACTAACTTTGGGCCTTCCATTATTCTTTCACTATAACTCTGCCAAATCTAACTACTAATCTAAAAAACAACCAGGGGAATGAACAGAACAAAACTACTGGCCTATAAGAATTTTCTAGTAGTTTAATACATTGCAGTTGCTTGAATTATTAACATCTCTTTGTCCTGAGAACATATATTTAAATTGAAAAGCACTGTCATGAAGCAGGAAGTTGGGAAAATAACATAACATTGAAGATCTACATGGCACTGACTTTTTTGACAAAGCAGTTAGGATTAACATCCTCTGATATCACACAGGACCATCAGCATTTGCAACACGATTGTGACACAGCCAAAAAGCAAAATCTAACAGAGAGGAAGGCAGACCCGGAGTATAGGGCTAACAGGGAAGTAATTTAGTAGAAGCCAAGAAGAACAGCATCCAGGAAGAGTGATAAATTTGATATATTTCTAAAGGACAGAGATAAGAGGGGATTTTGTGGTCTTTGCACTTTGTTATTGATCTGCTCGCTGGGCTATTTAATGTGTCTGGTAATAATACATTATTTCCCCAGCTTCAGACTTAAAATGTGATAGTAAAAATTAATAAAGACTATTTTTCTCCTTGCTTGTGCATTTTTACTACACTGCATTTGTCATGGGAATAGTAAGAAGTTACACACATTAAATTATCCTCTTATGAGCTATGATGATTAGTAATTTGAGCATCAGCAAAAGGGTGTCTATAATCCTAACAATTTAGCATAGAGTCTTAGTACATTCTCTTGAGTTATAAGCATCCTTGACTGCATGAATTTGTGGAGTGAACATAGGCTTTGAAGTCAGACAAACCAAGCTTAGGCAAGTTATTCAACCTCACTGAGCTCATCATAAAATGGAAATAATAAGGTGTAACTCATAGGGTCATTGAAAACATTGCAGAGAAAGTTCTTAACAAGCACCTGACACTCACAAAATGAAAGCCATCATTGCTGTTTAAAGAAGCAGACCATAAAGAACTAACATGTATAACTCAGTGTTCTAAATCCTGGTTGTTCATCAGAATCACTTTTGAAATTATTCTAGAGACACCAAACCCCATCCCAAGAGATATTTACTCAGTAGTCAAGGTGTAGCCATCTGTATTTTTTAAAGAACTCCATGGGTGATCCTTATGTTCAGCCAGGACTGATAGCCACTTTTATAAAAATATTTTCCAAAGTCAAAGAAGAACTCAAAACTTTAAAAGTGAAGAAGTCTTTAATAAAGAACAATACTTCTGTCTTCCTATTGTCATCCACTATTGTATATACCACATAGAAAAGGGTGTGTATATACAGATAAATGCTGACTATGGTTCTACAACTGATATATACTTTCATCAGGCAAAGGAGATTTTTCTAAATGGAAGATAAATATTTGAAGCAACCAAATATTTGAGCCAAATATTTGAGCCAACTAAAGAAGTTTATATCTATTTGATACTAAGCACAGCTAACTCTGTTAGGACTGCAGTCCGAGATACAAAAACAGGAGCCTGAACTCAGACCATCTGGCTTAGATTCAAGAAGTGCTTGGATTCAAGAATCCTACAATATGATATGTGTAAATTTCTCTTGCATCCCTAGGCAATGTTGCCTCTTTCCACCAGCTCCGCCCTCTCATTATGTCTCGGAACAGCATCTGGAGCCTGACCAAGTTCATAACGGTGATCACAGTAAATACAAGCCAAAATTGAAAAGAATCCAACTGTGAATCAATATTAAGCTAAATGCCACCACGCCTCTCAGACTGCAAAGATGGAACACATTAGAACGGAGTGCAGGATGGTGGATCATGCACAGAACTCAGAGCAGCTGAGACCAACCCTAGGATTTAAATCTGAATCAAGAGGTATGCAAACAGATTAGGATAACATTTAGGTTTTTCTTTTCTGTATTCTTTTTCCACAAGAAATGAAGGAAACATTTCAATTCATTAAACATTATTCTCTTTGGAAGCTGTTAGCAGCAAAGTTTGATTAAATCACTACCATAAACATGCCAAAACAAACCTGTCAGAACCTTATGAATTCTTTCCATTCAGTCATTAATAATAAGAAAAATGGCAGCAATCACTTTTATGTAATGCTTATTATGTGCCAGACACTGTTCTAAGTGTTATTCACATATTAATTCATTTAATCTTAACAACTACCCTATGAAATAGGTAATTTTTTATATCCCTGTGTGGCATGCCACCGAGATTTTCCTTCAGGGAGGAAGGACATATTCCCCCCCAGCTGCTGGAAGATGACCCTTTGCTGTCAGCCATCTTTGGAGATTGCCTTGACTTAAGAATACTTTCTTATCCAAGGTCATGCCACCTTCTACAGGCAGCTCTGATCCAATGATTAATTACAATGTGGGTGTAAAGTCCTGATCCTCTTGCCCCAGGTTGGGAAAAATACAAAGATATCCCAGTTCCAGAACTCTCCATGGGCTTGGCTGAAAACTTGCTTGGAATTATATCACAGCTCAAATTTTCCTTCTCCCCACACCTCCTTCCCATCCTTCCTATTCATATTCCCAAAGCACTCCCTAAATATTGATAAATGTCCTGCACACTAATCTCTGTCTCAGAGTCTGCTTCCCAGGGGATGTAATCTACAAGCAATTTACACAATTTGATCATCTTGACAACCTCTCAGAAACAGGTGTCCATTTGACTTATGCTAGTGATGCTGCTGTACTTGTCACTCAGTATTTCTCATTGTCTCCTTCCCTCTCTACTTCTCACTCCACTCTGAGCATCTCACTTCATCTTCTACTACCTCTGTTTCTATCAGTCTCACATTCAGAAACCTTAAGATATGGCTGGTTTCTTTGTTACTATCTAAAAAGTTTTTTTCTATAAGAGAGACTGCCGCTTAAAGAGCCTGGTATTCCTATGTCTAGCCTGTAAATAGTTGCTCATGTTTAGAGGTCAGATTTCTGAGTCCATTAAACCTAGCCAGATTAACAGGAATGCAAACAGGAGGACTGAAAATTTATGCCTAGGTAAATATTTCTACTTGTTTAGCTTGTTGAAGGACTTTAGATGTAAGTGGAATTTAGATTTTCTTTGATTCACTAATTTGCTAATTTTGAGATTGTAATAAGTCATTTTCATTGCTTTCCACTAACCTTCCAAATTCCAAAGAGTTATAAAATTGTAACTAATTCTGCATAAACTCTTCCATTGACTCCCATTGTTTACTCTACTCAATACCCCACCTTCTGGTGAATCTTTTTTGGTAAACTTCTTCTCACTCATACACCAATCATGTGGTACTGATTGGGTCGTCATGTTATTGTATTACTCTATCACTACAGATGATGACTCAGAGGTGAGAATTTGATCTGTGGCAGGTCAATAAAACTTCTCTAGCATTTTCCTTGCTGGAACTGAAAATGAATATTATTCCAGCTCTAAAATACATCCATCAGCCCCCAAATTCTCCTGTTCATGGAGGATGATGGTCTATAATATGAGGAGAGAGCCTATAAAAATGAGCACAGGTAAAAAATATAATGACTACCTAATTCCAGTCCTAACCCAACTATGGCTCTTTCTTTCTCAAAATTTATTTTTTTTAACTTGCTTTCAATAACCCTCCATTATCTCCCATTAAGGATTAATCATAAGCCTCCTTAGCATGAAATAAAAAGACCTTCACAATATTACTTAACCTGTGTATCTAACTGCATCCTTACCTCCTGCTTGTGATCCATCCTGTCCTCCATGATACTCAGTTCTAGTAATATCATCAAGTTCCTGAATGGTGAGTCAGGATTCAGCACAAACTGTGCCTTCTCTGAACAACACTCCTGTCAGAATTAGTCACTGATCCTTCATGTTCTGATAAACCTAACATCATTCATTTGTGAGTCCGTGTCTGCTGCTATCTATGGATCATAGAAATTAAGGTGCAAAGACAATGTTGAATCTGAATGGAAAAAAAATCACAGGGAAAAGGTGCCTTGTACATATTCTTTCACAGGCTCTACATAGTCACTTAAAAAGATACACAGATAGAGGTTATTGTATTTGCAAATGAATAGAAAATATTTGGATAAATTAATACTAAAAATTACATTTTGGGCAATGCCAAAGTGGTGCCTCACATCTACCATGAAATCTGTCTTTATCAGGGCAGTCACCTGGGACAACTGCTTATTGATACCATGCTTCCTCCCAATTAGTGTTCTTCATTCTGTTCCTTTTCTTTTGTTTGCTTTAGGTTTAATTTGTACTTCTTTCCCTAGTTTCCTAAAATGAAGCACAGGTTACTGATTTTTAAACTCTCTGTCTTTCTAATATATTCATTTAAAGCTATAAATTCCCCTATAAACACTGATTTCTTCCCATGCCACAAATTTTAAAAAGTTGCATTTCCATATTTCATTCAAAATATTTTTAATGTCTTTTGAGACTTCTGATTTGACTCAGATGTTCTTTAAAGGTGTGTTGTTTAACCTGCAAGTACTCGTGGATTTTCCAGCTACATTTTTTATTGATTTCTAATATAACTTCATTATAGACTAAGAACATGCTTTGTATGATTTCCATTCTTTTAAATTTGTTAAGGTGTATTTCATGGCCCAGATTATAGTCTATATTAGTGAATGTTTCATACAACCTTCAGAAATAGGTGTATTCTGCTCTTGTTGGGTGTAGTATTCTATAAATGTCAATTAGAGCAAGTTGATTAATAGTGAAAATGCTGTTCAGGTCATCTATATATTTACCGATTTTCTGCCCCCTTGATCTATCAATCATTGACAAAGGAGTATTAAAGTCTCCAAATACAATTGTGGATTTGTCTATTTCTCCTTTTGGTTCTATCATTATTTTTCGTGTTTTTGCCCCATGTATTTTGATGCTGTGCTGTTAGGTGCAAACACATTTATGATTATTATGTCTTCTTGGAAAATTGAGCCCTTTATTATTATTATATCGCTTTTCCCCCCAATGATCTTCATGTTCTGAATTAATATAACTATTCCAGCTTTCTTTTGATTTGTCTTAATATGACATACCTTCTCTATTTTTTTTATTTTTACCTATCTGAGTCTTCATATTTAAAGTTTGTTTCTTCTAAACTACATACATTCAGGTCTTAATTTGTTTCTGTGCTCATAATCTCTGCCTTATAGACCATTCACAGTTAAAACAATTATTTAAATATTTGGATCAATATCTGTCATTTTGACAACTGTTTTTATTTGTTACATTTGTTCTTTATTTTTTGTTCTCCTTTCTTATTCTACACGGTTTGGTTTAATTGAACATTTTGTTAGATTCCATTGTGTATGTGTGTATCAATTATACTTTTTTTCGACAGTACCTTAATAGTTGCCCTGGAGTTTTCAATATGCATTTTTGACTCATCACCTTCAACTAACACTACACCACTTCACCTGTTGTGCAGATGTTCCCTCCCATTTCTTGTGATATTGCATATATCATATGTTCATTTCTTTTTCCATATGCTAGAATCAACGAATACTACATTATTACTAGATTGCTTTAAGCAAACAGTTATCTTTTAGATCAATTAAGAATAAGAAAAATATTTTTTACCTTTGTTTATTTCTTCTCTGTCATTCTTTTTTATATAGATCTGAGTTTCTGACCTATAACATTTTTCTTCTCCTTGAGGAACTTATTTTAATTTATATTTTAGGCCATATCTGTTGATGATGAATTACCTCAGTTTTTGTTTGTTTGCTTGCTTTTGTTTTTGTCTATGAAAGTCTTTATTTCACCTTCATTTTTGAAGGATAATTCTATTGGATACAGAATTCTAGTTTGGTGGGCTTATTCTTTCAAAGCCTTAAATATTTCACTGCAAACTTTCCTTCCTTGCATGGTTTATGACAAAAAGTCCACTGTAATTCCAGTTCTTTCTCCATATGTAAGGATTTCCATCACCATCACCACTTCAGCTTTATCAAGATCTTTTTCTTTGACCTTGGTTTTCTGCAATGTGAATATGATATGCCTAGATGTGACTTTCTTTGATATTTATCCTGTTTGGTGTTTCTTGAGCTTCCAGGGTCTTTTGCTTGGTGTCTGTCATTATTTTTAGAAAGTGTTCAGCCATTATTATTTCAAATATTTCTTGTGCTCCATCCTCTCTTCCTTCTCTGTCAGGTATTCCAATTATGATTATGTTACATTTTTTAATACTGTCCCACAGTTCTTGATATTCTGTTCTATTTTTCGTTCTTTTTCCTTTTGAGTTATGGTTTGGGATATTCCTCTTGACCTATCCTCAAGGTCATTGATTCTTCCTTTAACCATTGTTCAGTCTACTGATGAGCCCATTAAAGGCATTTTTCTCTCTGTTATCATGATTTTTATTTGTAGCATTTCCTTTAGATTTTTCTTAGAGTTTCCATCACTCTGTTTACATTATATATTCTTGCTTGATCTTCACTTTTTCTATTAGAACCTCTGATATATTAAGCATAGTTATTTTAAATTACCTATCTTCCAACATCTGTGTCATATCCTTGTCCTGTTCTGATGATTGCTTTTGTCTCTTCAGACTGTATTTTATATTGTTTTTTTTTTTTGCATATCTTGTAATTTGTTGTTGTTATTGTTGAAAGCTATACATATTGCACTGAGTAATAGAAACTGAGGTAAACAAGGCTTTTAAGTGAGGGTTTATGTTAATCTGCCCAGGAGCTGGGATGTGTTTAATGTTGGCTCTAAGTATATGTGCCAGAGGCTTCAGATTCCTCTAGTGTCTTTGTTTTTGTCTCCCCTCTTGACTTTAGCCTTCCTTAAGTCCTTCTCCTTAAGCAGAGTCTGTCTATTTCAGCTCTTTCAGCTATTACCCATGGTTCTCATGCTGGAACGTTGTTGGTGTGGTGATAACCTTAGAATCTTATGATTAAATATCAGTCATTTTGTGAGTCACACAGACTTGGGGCTGTGACCTTCACAATGTGTCTCCAGTGGTGTAGCTTTATTCTTCTGCCCACTGCTTTCCTCTTTAGCTTCTCCAGGCTATTTCTTTGAATCTGTAACTCTTATTGACTGTTTTTTCTTTCCTTCCTTAGGTGAGAAAGGAAGATTAAATGTCTAACAAAGTCATTTTAGCTGGAGTATGGGTCTTATCATGGAAAAGGTCACAGGTGTATTTCACAGAGTTTATTCTTCCTTACCCCCTGCCAAAGCTAAAGGTTCTCATTTTTCATCTTCAACTGTGAACCTGGCGTAGTTCCTGGAGGTAAAGCCCAGGAAAATGTGGGAGCTATTTGTTATGAATAAAGACAATTAATAAATTTTGCAAGGAAAAAAACACCATAACAGCCTCTAAAGAGATTCCTAGTTCCAAAGAAAGAACCCAAGAGGATTTTGAAATAAATTTTCCATTATAAAGTCCCTGGAAATGTGACAGATTATAGGAAGTTAGATGTAGTAAGCTACTTCAGTGGCTATAATTTTGTTTTCCTTAAATACCAAATGGCATTCTAAATCAGACAACTTAATGCAACATTATTCTGCTACCAACATTTGTGCTTATATTTTAATATAAAATTAAATTACACTTTATATATTTTTAAAATGTTATTAATTTTACTTTCAATTTTTTATACAATATTTTTAATGTTAAAGAAATTTTGGCTTTCACATGTTTATTTATTTATTATTTTTTTTGATTAATCGTGCTTATATTATTTTTATTTTTTTATCTTTTCTCCCACCCTCACCCTCCGCCACTTTCCCCCTTGGTGTCATACTTTGTTCTCTACATCTGTGTCTCAATTTCTGCCCTGCAAACCAGTTCACCTGTACCATTTTTCTAGGTTCCACATATATGTGTTAATATACGATATTTGTTTTTCTCTTTCTGACTTACTTCACTCTGTATGACAGACTCTAGAATACATCCATGTCTCTACGAATGACCCAATTTTTTTGCTTTTTATGGCTGAGTAATATTCCATTGTATATATGTACCACTTCTTCTTTATCCATTCAGCTGTCCATGGGAATTTAGGTGGCTTCCATGACCTGGTTATTGGAAATAGTGTTGCAATGAACATTGGGGTGCATGTGTCTTTTTAAATTATGGTTACCTGTGGGTATATGCCCAGGAGTGAGATTGCTCAGTCATATGGTAATTCTATTTTTAGTTTTTTAAGGAAACTCAGTACTGTTCTCCATAGTG
The DNA here is from genome assembly GCF_949752795.1 of Hyperoodon ampullatus. Taxonomy (NCBI): domain Eukaryota; kingdom Metazoa; phylum Chordata; class Mammalia; order Artiodactyla; family Ziphiidae; genus Hyperoodon; species Hyperoodon ampullatus. The sequence continues at coordinate 115,904,232 of NC_136920.1, forward strand.
GCTATATCAATATACATTACCACTAACAGTGCAACAGGGTTCCCATTTCTCCACATCCTTTCCATCATTTGTTGTTTGTACATTTTCTAATGACACCCATTCTAACAGGTGTGAGGTGATACCTCATTGTAGATTTGATTTGCATTTTTCTAATAATTAGTGATGTTGAGCTGCTTTTCATGTGTCTCTTGGACATCTGTATCTCTTCTTTGGAGAAATGTCTATTTAGGTCTTCTGCCCATTTTTGGATTGGGTTGTTTGTTTTTTTAATATTGAGCTGCATGTGCTGTTTATATATTTTGGAGATTAATCCTTTGTCCGTTGCTTCATTTGCAAATATTTTCTCCCATTCTTTGGGTTGTCCTTTCAGCTTTTTTTATGGTTTCCTTTGCTGTGCAAAAGCTTTTAAGTTTCATTAGGTCCCATTGGTTTATTTCTGGTTTCATTTCCATTTCTCTAGGAGGTGGATCAAAAAAGATCTTGCTGTGATTTATGCCAAAGAGTGTTCTTCCTAAGTTTTCCTCTAAGAGATTTATAGTGTTTGATCTTACATTTGGGTCTCTAATCCATTTTGAGTTTATTTTTGTGTATGGTGTTAGGGAGTGTTCTAATTTCATTTTATTACATGTAGCTGTCCAGTATTCCCAGAACCACTTATTGAAAGGACTGTCTTTTCTTCATTGTATATGCTAGCCTCCTTTGTCATGGATTAGTTGACCATAGGTGCATGGGTTTATCTCTGGGCTTTCTATCTTGTTCCATTAATCTATGTTTCTGATTTTGTGCCAGTACCATATTGTCTTGATTACTGTAGCTTTGTAGTATAGTCTGAAGTCAGGGAGTCTGATTCCTCCAGCTCCAGTTATTTCCCTCAAGACTGCTTTCACAATTCGGGGTCTTTTGTGTCTCCATACAAATTTTATGATTTTTTTGTTCTAGTTCCGTAAAAAATGCCATTGGTAATTTGGTAGGGATTGCATTGAATCTGTAGATTGCTTTGGGTAGTATAGTCATTTTCACAATATTGATTTTTCCAATCCAAGAACATGGTATATCTCTCCATCTGTTGGTATCATCTTTAATTTCTTTCATCAGTGTCTTATAGCTTTCTGCATACAGGTCTTTTGTCTCCTTAGGTAGGATTTTTCCTAGGCATTTTATTCTTTTTGTTGCAATGGTAAATGGGAGTGTTTCCTTAATTTCTCTTTCAGATTTTTCATCATTAGTGTATAGGAATGAAAGAGATTTCTGTGCATTAATTTTGTATCCTGCAAATTTACCAAATTCATTGATTAGCTCTAGTAGTCTTCTGGTGGCATCTTTAGGAATCTCTGTGTATAGTATCATGTCATCTGCAAACAGTGACAGTTTTACTTCTTCTTTTCCAATTTGTATTCCTTTTATTTCTTTTTCTTCTCTGATTGCCATGGCTAGGACTTCCAAAACTATGTTGAATAATAGTGGTGAGTGTGCACATCCTTGTCTTGTTCCTGATCTTAGTGGAAATGTTTTCAGTTTTTCACCATTGAGAATGATGTTTGCTGTGGGGTTTTCGTATATGGCCTTTATTATGTTGAGGTAGGCTCCCTCTATGCCCACGTTCTGGAGAGTTTTTATCATAAATTGGTGTTGAATTTTGTCAAAAGCTTAGTTTGCATATATTGAGATGATCATATGGTTTTTCTTCTTCAATTTGTTAATATGGTGTATCACATTGATTCATTTACATATATTGAAGAATACTTGCATCACTGGGATAAATCCCACTTGATCATGGTGTATGACCCCTTTAATGTGTTGTTAGATTCCTTTGCTAGTATTCTGTTGAGAATATTTGCATCTATATTCATCAGTGATATTGGTCTGTAATTTTCTTTTTTTGTAGTATCTTTGTCTGGTTTTGGTATCAGGGTGATGGTGGCCTCATAGAATGAGTTTGGGAGTGTTCCTTCCTCTGTAAATTTTTGGAACAGTTTGAGAAGGACGGGTGTTATCTCTTCTCTAAATGTTTGATAGAATTCACCTGTGAAGCCATCAGGTCCTAGACTGTTGTTTGTTTGAAGATTTCTAATCACTGTTTCAATTTCATTACTTGTGATTGGTCTGTTCAGACTTTCCATTTCTTCCTGGTTCAGTCTCGGAAAGTTGTGCTTTTCTAAGAATTTGTCCATTTCTTCCAGGTTATCCATTTTATTTACATATAGTTGCTTGTAATAATCTCTCGTGATCCTTTGTATTTCTGCAGTGTCAGTGGTTACTTCCCCTTTTTCATTTCTAATTCGGTTGATGAGCCTTCTCCCTTTTATTCTTGATGAGTCTGGCTAATGGTTTATCAATTTTGTTTATCTTCTCAAAGAACCAGTTTTAGTTTTATTGATGTTTGCTATTGTTTTCTTTGTTCCTATTTCATTTATTTCTGCTTTGATCTTTATGATTTCTTCCCTTCTGCTAACTTTGCGGGTTTTCTTTTCTTCCTTCTCTAGTTCCCTTAGGTGTAATACTAGATTGTTTATTTGAGATTTTTCTTGTTTCTTGAGGTAGGCTTGTATACCTATAAACTTCCTTCTTAGAACTGCTTTTGCTGCATCCCATAGGTTTTGAATCATCGTGTTTTCACTGTCATTTGTTTCTAGGTACTTTTTTAATTTCCTCTTTGATTTCTTCAGTGATCTCTTGGTTATTTAGTAATGTAGTGTTTAGCCTCCATGTGTTTGTATTTTTTTACGTTTATTTCCTTGTAATTCATTTCTAATCTCATAGTGTTGTGGTCAGAAGAGACCCTTGATTTGATTCTAATTTTCTTAAATTTACTGAGGCTTGATTTGTGACTCACGATGTGATCTATCTTGGGGAACGTTCCGTGCGCGCTTGAGAAGAAAGTGTAATCTGCTGTTTTTGGATGGAATGTCCTATAAATATCAATTAAATCTATCTGGTCTATTGTGTCATTTAAAGCTTGTGTTTCCTTATGAATTTTCTGTTTGGATGATCTGTCCTTTGGTGTAAGTTTTGTTAATGTCCCCCACTATGATTGTGTTGCTGTCGATTTCCCCTTTTAGGGCTCTTAGCATTTGCCTTATGTATTGAGGTGCTCCTATGTTGGGTTCATATATATTTATAATTGTTATATCTTCTTCTTGGATTGATCCCTCTATCACTATGTAGTGTCCTTCCTTGTGTCTTGTAACATTCTTTATTTTAAAGTCTATTTTACCTAGTATGAGTGTTAATACTCCAGCTTTCTTTTGACTTCCATTTGCATGGAATACCTTTTTCCATCCCCTCACTTTCCGTCTGTATGTATCCTTACGTCTGAGGTGGTTCTCTTGCAGACAGCATATATATGGGTCTTGTTTATGTATCCATTCAGCAAGACTGTGTCTTTTGGTGGGAGCATTTAATTCATTTACTTTTAAGGTAATTATCAATATGTGTGTTTCTATTACCATTTTCTTGATTGTTTTGGGTTTGTTTTTGTAGGTCCTTTTCTTCTCTTGTGTTTGCCACTTAGAGAAGTTCCTTTAGCATTTGTTGTAGAGCTGCTTTGGTGGTGCTGAATTCTCTTAGCTTTTGCTTGTCTGTAAAGCTTTTGATTTTGATTTGAATGAGATCCTCCCGGGTAGAGTAATCTGGATTGTAGGTTCTTCCCTTTTATCACTTTAAGTATATCATGCCACTCCCTTCTGTCTTGTAGAGTTTCTGCTGAGAAATCACCTGTTAACCTTATGGGAGTTCCCTTGCATGTTATTTGTCGTGTTTTCCATGCTGCTTTCAATAATTTATCTTTGTCTTTAATTTTTGCCAATTTGATTACTATGTGTCTCGGCCTGTTTCTCCTTGGGTTTATCCTGTATGGGACTCTCTGTGCTTCCTGGACTTGGGTGGCTATTTCCTTTCCCATGTTAGGTAATTTCTTCTACTATAATCTCTTCAAATAATTTCTTGTGTCCTTTCTCTCTCTCTTCTCTTCTGGGACCTCTATAATGTGAATGTTTTTTCTTTTAATGTCCCAGAGGTCTCTTATGCTCTCTTCATTTCTTTTCCTTCGTTTTTTTTTTTTTTTTTTTTCTGTTCCATGGCAGTGAATTCCACCATTCTGTCTTCCAGGTCACTTATCTGTTCTTCTGCTTCAGTTATTCTGCTATTGTTTCCTTTTAGTATATTTTTCATTTCAGTTATTGTATTGTTCATTTCTGTTTGTTTGTTCTTTAATTCTTCTAGGTGTTTGTTCTTTAATTCTTGTAGGTCTTTGTTAAACTTTTCTTGCATCTTCTCGATCTTTGCCTCCATTCTTTCTCAAGGTCCTGGATCATCTTCACTATCATTATTCTGAATTCTTTTTCTGGAAGGTTGCCAATCTCCACTTCTTTTAGTTGTTTTTTGGGTTTTTAAATTGTTCCTTCATCTGGTACATAGCCCTCTGCCTTTTCATCTTGTCTATCTTTCTGTTAATGTGGTTTTTGTTCCACAGGCTGCAAGACTGTAATTCTTCTAGCTTCTTCTGTCTGTTCTCTGGTGGATGAGGCTATCTAAGAGAGTTATGCAAGTTTCCTAATGGTAGCATCTGGTGGTGGGTAAAGATGGCTGTTGCTCTGGTGGGCATAGCTCAGTAAAACTTTAATCTGTTTGTCTGCTGATGGGTAGGGCTGGGTTCCCTCCCTGTTGGTTGTTTGGCCTGAGGCCATCCAACACTGGAGCCTGCCCAGGCTCTTGGGTGAGGCTAATGGCAGACTCTGGGAGTACTCACACCAAGGAGTATTTCCCAGAACTTCTGCTGCCAGTGTCCTTTTCTTCACAATGAGACAGAGCCACACCCCGCCTCTGCAAGAGACTCTCCAACACTAATATGTGGTCTGGTTCAGTCTCCTGTAGGGTCATTGTTCCTTCCCCTGTGTCCCAATGAACACACTACTTTATGTGTGTGCTCCAAGAGTGGAGTCTCTGTTTCCCCCAGTCTTGTTGAAGCCCTTGCAGTCAAATCCCGATAGCCTTCAAAGTCTGTTTCTCTAGGAATTGCTCCTCCTAATACTGACTCCACAGGTTGGGAAGCCTGACGTGGGGCTCAGAACCTTCACTCCAGTGGGTGGACTTCTGTGGTATGTGTTCTCCAGTTTGTGAGTCACCCACCCAGCAGTTATGGGATTTGATTTTATTGTGATTCCGCCCCTCCTACCATCTCATTGTGGCTTCTCCTTTGTCTTTGTATGTGGTGTATCTTTTTTAGTGAGTTCCAGTGTCTTCCTGTCAATGATTGTTCAGCAGTTAGTTGTGATGGCTTTCACATTTTTAGATACCTTGGAGTACCTCTCAGTAATTTATATATAAGTCATCGCCATCTGGTGGTACTGGTTTTACACTGCAGACAAAAGGTCCTATAGGGCAGCAGTCCCCAAACTCTTTGGCACCAGGGACTGGTTTCATGGAAGACAATTTTTCCACGGACCTGGGTGGGGGCCTTGGGGATGGTTCAGGTGGTGATGCCAGTGATGGGCAGCGGCAGATGAAGCTTTGCTCACTTGTCCTCCATTCACCTACTGTGTGGCCCAGTTCCTAACAGGCCACAGACTGGTACCTGTCCATGGCCTGGGGGTTGAGGACCCCTGCTATAGGGTCTTATATTTAACAACAATTTCCTGTATGCCTTCTGCATTTTCTCCTACGGACACTGTGCTAAGAACTACTGCTACAAAAACAAGGGTTTATTTTGTTAATTTATACTCTAAAAATGATATATATGTAATTATTACACTATGATAAAAGTTACAATAAAACTTTGCAATATAACCTGTTTATTCTGTTTATTAGTAGGTTCAATTGATCTTTTTTAGCACCTACTATATACCAGACACTGTTCTAGACACTGGAAATGCATCATTAAATAAGACAAACTAATGCCCTGCCTTCATGAAATATATGTTCTATTATAAAAGTTAGAAAATGAACAAAACATATAGTGTGTCATATGGCAATAATCACAATAAAGACAAAAGAAGCAGAAAAAGGGGATAGAATGCTAGAAATAAAAGTGGGAAAATTAAATAAACTAATCAAGAAGGATATGCTGATATGTTGCTGACATCTGAGCAAGGACCTGACAAACATGAGAAAGTGAACCCTACAGCTATCTGGAAGAAGACACAGGGAAGAGCAAGTGCAAAGGCCCTAGAGAAGGAGCTTTGCCCATTTGGCTGTAATGGAGTGAGCAAGGGAGAAAGAGAAAGACATTCATAAAGGTAACAAGAAAGACAATATATAAAGGAATGAAGGCCATTTAAGGACTGGGCTTTAAGTGAGATGTAAAGCCATTGGGAGGTTTTGATATGATCTAGCTTATGTTTGTTAAATGATGACTTAAGCTACTGTAATGAGAATAAAATATAAGATGTAAAAAGCCATCAGCAGGAAGACCTGTAGGATGGTGATACTCAAAATGTCAGTTCACAACTAGATGAGAAGTTTATGACAAATATAAATAAATGCACTGCTTCCTGCATTAAGAAAGTCTTACTAAGGAAAAAAGCTGGCTGAACTAAATTGTATGAATAGTGATACAGTTCATTTATATGGTGACATAAGCTCTTTTTCTCCTTGTAGAGCAATAGGCCATTCAATGGATCATACTTTGAGAAGCACTATTTTCGGATATTATTGCAATAAGCCAAGTAAGAGATGATGGTGTTTTAGACCACGGTAGTGGTATGGATAAAAAGAAAAGACCCATTTGATATAGTTGTATCTATATAGATATATATAGATATAGATATAGGTATAAATAACTATATTCCTACATGTTCACAGGATTTGCTGATGCATTAAATTTGGTGGTATACAACAACAACAGAAAAAGTCCATGAGAACAGCAACTTCTGATCCTGAGAAACTAGAGCTGCATTTATTGAAATGGTGAATACAAGGACAACTTTGGGGAAGAAATCAGTATTTTTCAGTTTGGGGCATATTAAGTGTGAATGTCCAAACACAGATATCAAGTAGGCAGTTAGATATATGGTTTTGGAATTCAGGAGCAAGGTCTGAGCTAAGTACATGCCTATTTATATTCATCAGCATATATATGGTATTTAAAGCCATAAGATTGAATGGAATCCCCAAGTGAATGAGTGATCTCTACTCTAGCATATAGACTACAGAAATGATCCAAGGACTGAGCTCAGGGACACTTTGAAATTTAGAAGTCTAAACAGTGGTTGGCAAACTATAGATTTGGCCCAGAGAGCCAAATCTAGCCTGCAGCTTATTTTTTTTACAGTCCACAAGGTAAGAATGGTTTTTACATATTATAAGGGTTAAAAAAAGAGGAGAAGTAGAAAATGCAGCAGAGATCACACTTGGCTCACAAATCCTAATTTATTTACCATGTGGCCTTTTATAGAAGTTATGTTTGCTGACCTACTGGTCCAGAAGATGCAAGGAGGGGTCGTCAGTGAGATAGAATGAAAACCAGGGGAGAGTGGAAGTTGAGTAAAGGCAAAGTTTTATAGTAGAAGGAATAATACCTCTGTCAAATGCTGATGATAGATCAAGAAAGATGGAAACCTAGAATTGACTATTGGGTGTACCATTGTACAAGGCATTGGACACCTTGAAAAGACTAGTGTTCAAGAAATTGTGTAAATCAAATCCTGACTGGGGTAAGAGGGGCTGGAAACAGCAGATAGAGACTACTCTTCCAAAGAGATTTTTCTGTAAAAAAGAGCTGAGAAATGAGGCAGTGATTGGAGGGGTAAGTGGGTTTAATATATATATGTATATGTATATATATATATATATATATATATATATATATATATATATATACATATACACATATACATATACATACATATATATATATATGTGTATATAAATTTAAATATTTATTTTTAAGTTTGGAGAAATGACGACTTGTTTTTATGCTTGTGAGGAAGACAAAATCAATGGAAGTTTTGACACTGCAGTGTTGAGAGGGGATAATTAACATAGAGATTCTCTCTTTTTCTTTTTTAAGTTTTATTGGAGTATAGGTGATTTCCAATGTTGTGTTAGTTTCTGTTGTACAGCAAAGTGAATCAGTTATACATATACATATGTCCACTCTATTTTAGATTCTTTTCCCATATAGGTCATTACAGAGTACTGAGTAGAGTTGCCTGTGCTATACAGTAGGTCCTTATTAGTTATCTATTTTATATATAGTAGTGTGTATATGTTAATCCCAATCTCCCAGTTTATCCCTCCTTCCCCTTCCCACCCTCCCCCCATAACCATGTTTGTTTTCTCTTGAGTGTGTGAGAGATAATGTGATCTAGTGATAAGTAGAGGATTTAGTTAGGTGCTTGAGCAGTACCACCACAGTAACAGGGAGAAAGGGAGAGTACAAACTATCTGCAAGAGTACTGCCAAGTGAGAAACTATTGTGGCCGAAACTTGCAAAAATGACCTTCTTATGTATTCTCTTTTCTTAACAAGTGGAAGAACGGGCATCAGCTGAGAATGAGGATGAGGGAAGGATGTGGGAACTTTCAAGAAAGAGCAGATACAGATGATTTCCAAAAGTGGGAGAGTGAATGGCTAGGAAATATAATATTTTGCCATCCAGCACTAAGGGTCAACTTAAAGTAACGTCATGAGTTGAAAAACAGTCACCATGGTTTATTGCAAGGAGGAACTGAGTAGGCAGAGAGCTTGATTTAAATAGGGTTGGAGTTTCATCAAGTGCATACAATAAATTGAGAGGAGGAAAATTAGTTGAATGTGATGTAAGAGAATGATTGCAACAATGGGCCATGGAATGTAAGCTGAGTAAGAAAGAAACATGATGGAATATATAAAAATTCATTGAGTTGTACACATATTATTTATGCATTTTTCTCTATGTATGTTATACTTTGATACATAAGTTTATGGAAATCTTAAAAAAAAAAATAATGAGAGGACTCCCACAGGATAAAATATAGCTACAGAAGAGAAAACATTGAATATAGGCATACTGTTTTGGAGATTATTAAAAACAGACCAAGTGAGGGATATAGGGGCAATGAGAAGGAGGTATATGTTCTAAGGGAAAAATCGGAAAACAGAAGACTAGTTTCAGAGAGAGATTTAATAGAGAATGTCTCAATTCATTCTAGGAACTGTATATATAATACAGTCAGAAAAGGTATTCATATTACCATTCATGAGGAGGAACGGGTCAGTTCTATCTGCAGTGCACACAACAGTGCACTGACAGGCTACAGGCCTTCCTCTCGGTGCCACGCCAAACAATATGGAGGAACCACCTATGAGTTCAAAGTTGGCTATGTGACTATAGGATAGGGGTCAAGAGCAAAAACTAAAGAAGCTGATTTATTCTCCCAGATTAAAAAAAAAAAAAAGTATTACTGAATGTTGTTATTAAATGAAAGACAGCCTCTTCTCAGCCTGTGTTTAATTTGTTTTCTAATTTTGTCCCTTTAAAGAGAGGAAAAGAAGTGAACTTGAGCTTCAGTTTGCAGAATTAAATATAAATATCCAAATAGAGAGAGGGTAGAGAATGGCATTGCCGGAATAGAACAAGAGCTGCCTCCCCTGGTTTCTCTCTACTTCAGCTTTTAAAAGATACAGCTTCCTATGCCTAGAGGTGGAAATGGAGAGATTATTGTGTCACTAGCAAGCCAGATAGCAGTTCCTTCAGCACTAGTCATCTTCACAGTCTGTTCCAGAATCAATGACTGCTGCTGCTAGCCACGGGGAGTTTTATAATGTGGGCCCTCGTTTTCTTGCCTGCAAGGCAATGCTGAGCTTCTCCTGCCAGGATAGACTTCTTCCTCCTGCTGTTCTCAGCTTTGGGCACCATTACATTGCTTCATACTCTGCTTCCACGTGGATTTTGAGCTTTTCTTCTTCATGTTTCCTATGGCTTGCTGGGGCTTCACATACACCCTTGGACTCTTAGGACATACACAGCACACAGAGAGGCATGTGATGAAGTCACCTAGAGTCCAGCACCTGCTGTGTGCAAAATCTCACGCTGCCTAGAAATGTGAAGAATATCATGAGGTCATAAATCTTTCCCAGGATTAAGCAAATAAAACTTGAAGAAGACACAAGTACTCATCTTGAAAACCAGGAAAACTACAATCCAGATTTCGTAAAGTCAAAGATGTTTCCTGGACTCTTGCAGGAAGGAAGTTGGGAATCATATTAAAGAGACAATGGTCCCACTTCCACTCGCTTAAGTCATTCCGCACAGTAGGTTCATTGAATTGTTCCTTTCTTATCTAAGAATTTCTCTGTGACAGAAGCTAAAGAGGGATCCATGGGACATAATGCCCTTTTAATTTCTTGACATTATTCCCAAGGGTCAGGAATGCTCCTTTGCAATACACCCCTGATTAAGCACCAACCTATATAATATCTAACACCCAAATAGCTCTAGAAGGGAATATCTATTCTAACTCCCAAATAGTTTCCTAAGTTTTACCTCTCTCCATTTCTGCAACCATGTCCCTAGTCCATTCCCCTGGCTTTTCACATTAAATAGGTTCAGTTTTTAAAATATCTTTTGAATATGTGTGGTTTGTCAGAGTCCATGCTAGCAATTCCTCAAGCATTATTTGATTTTATCTTTAAAACAAACATATTAAAAAAACAGCACATAGTATTATGCTGGGGTTTTTTGTTTGTTTGTTTGTTTTACAGATGAAAAATCTGAGCCCTTCAGAATAGTTAAATGATTTTCCCAAGGACCCACAAGTACCAGGACCTGTGTCTTTCCAGAAAGACACTCTTCTCACCTATTAACTTATCCAAATACTTTTTGAATAACTTTAAATATTCTGCATGTATCATCCCTGTGATAGTAAGTTTCTAATGTTTTTCCCCTTTTTATAAAATTTCATTATTACCTTTGATTATAGCTTACCACATTTAAGATTCTATTGTTTTAGCAAAATTCTCATTTAAACACATGCCTGTTTTTTCTAATGTTATTAAAGTAACAAATGCCAGTATCACAGGTCTTAAATTGCTAGGAGACACTAATCTTCTTGCCTGCTATGGTCAGACCTGGATGAATGAGAATCTGCAAAGAATAATTCTCTGCTAAAATAACAGCAAAGAGAACTGAGAGTAGTATTCAGTAAGAGGAAGACCATTTTACCAATAATATTAAAAACCAGAGGCTAGTCAATTCAGGGAGGATTGTAATTTAAATTTGAGGTTTAATCACTATTCACACTGTGGCCTGATCATTTCTAAGGTCGTTTTTTTGAGGATTTTATTTTTTAGGACCAAATGGTTTAATAGAATTATTTATGACTCCCACATTATAAGTAAGAAAACTAATTTAAAGGCATTAAAGTAAAAAGCGAAATAACATGTTTTTTTAAAAGAATATGTCATTTATTTGACTGCTACAATAAGACATAGGTACACTATTCCTTAGTGATAACCATAAGGTTCCAATCGTCATTAAATATTTTCCCAAAATATTCTAAATGTAGCCAAAACTAAAAAATGAACTATTCAATTCAATCTAAGCTAGAGTCATATGTAGCAAATGAAAGATAATCTATAATCAAATCTTTATTATAATTTAGTAATATCACTTTCTGAGAGAAAAATTAATTATGAACTGTAGTAAAAATTTTTGTGAAAGACATTCACTTAGTTATCTAGACACAAAAATTGAACTCAAAGTTATAGAAATAAATTCTTTTAATAAGGAATGAAAAAATAAGAACCTGAATCATTCAAGTGACTTGCTCAAGGACAACAGATGGCCAGTAGCTGAGTGCAGATTAGAACAAGTTACCTAATGCAAAGTCTAATGGTGGCTCACTTCCAGACTATTTTTTATTCATTTACTGAACAAATATTCATTGAACAACCAATATTTGCCAGATTCTGGCCTGGCAGAGTTGCTGTAATAATAAATAATCAGGCACAGAACTACCTTCAAGTAATTTTTAATTTAGTGAGAAGACAGACATTAAACAATTAATAATATAAATAAGTTTTAACTAAAATTGTGATGAGTTATTCAGAGGACACATACAATGTGCAATGAGAGGAAATACTGCAGCAATCTGAGAAGGCTTCCATGAGGAAGTGACATTAGGAGAATAATTAGGAATACCCGGGAGAAAAAGAGGGAGGGATGGTGGGGGAGAGAGGTCAGGAAGTGAGGAAAACCAGATTCACAGTAATGAGACGGAACAGTTTTCTGAAGAACTTGGGCTAACAGGGGCTTGGTAAAAGCAGAAAGAGGCTAGTGTGGCTGAAACCCTGTGAGCAAGAGCAAATGTTGTAAGAAATAAGGCTAATTCTAAATTCTAATTCTTTTTTATTGCAGTAAGAACATTTAACAGGAGATCCACCCTTAACAAATTTCTAAGTGTACCATACAGTATTGCTAACTATAGGCACCATGTTCTCCAGCAGATCTCTAGAATTTATTCATCTTACATAATTGAAACTATACCTTTTGATTAGCAACTCCCTATCTCCCCCTCACCCTAGCCCCTGGCACCCACCATTCTACTTTCTGCTTCTCTGAGTCTGACTATTTTAGATACACCATATAAATGGAATCATAAAATATTTGTCCATTTGTGGTTTGCTTATTTCCCTTAGCATGATGTCCATGCATCCCACAATATTGCAGGATTTCCTTCTTTTTTTAAGGATAAATAATAGTCTATTGTATGTATAGACCATATTTTCTTTATAAATTCATCTGTTGATAGACATTTAGTTTGTCTTGGCTATTATGAATGATGCTGCAATAAACATAGGAGTATAAATATCTATTTGAAATCCTGATTTCAATTTTTTTGGGTATATACTCAGAGTGGGATTCCTAGATCATATGGTAGCTTTATTTTTAATTGCTTGAGGAATCTCCACAGTGTTTTCCATAATAGCTTCACCATTCTACATTTCCACTGATAGTTTACAAGTGTTCATATTTCTTCACATCCTTACCAATACTTGTTATCCTTTATAAAATGATGGCTATCTTAACAGGTGTGGACTAGTATCTTATTTTGGTATTGATTTGCATTTCCCTGATTATTAGTGATGCTGAGTATCTTTTCATATACCTGTTGGCCATTTGTATGTCTTCTTTGGATAAATGTCTATTTAAGTCCTTTTTTCCATTTTTCAATTACAAAATTTTCTTTTCTATTGAGTTATAGGAGCTTCTTATATATTTTGTATATTAACCCATTATAATATATAGTTTGCAAATATTTCCTCCCATTTTGAAGACTGTCATTTCACTTTGTTGTTTCTTTTACTGTACAAAATCTTTTTTAGTTTGATGTAGTCCCATTTGTCTATTTTTGCTTTTGTTGCCTCTGCTTTTAGTGTCATAGACAAAAACTCATTGACAAGACCAATGTCATGAAGCTTTTTCCTATGTTTTCTTCTAAGAGTTTTACAGTATTTAATCCATTTTTTAGTTAATTTTGGTGTATGCTGTAAGAAAAGGGTCCAATTTCATTCTTTTGCATGTGGATATCCAGTTTACCCAACAGTATCTGTTGAAGAGACTATTATTCCCCTATTGTGTATTCTTGGCACCCTTGTCAAAGATCAGTTGACTATATATGTGTGAGTATTTTTCTGGAGTTTCTATTCTGTTCTGTTGGTCTATATGTCTGTCTTCATGTCATGATCTTTCAATTACTGTAGATTTAAATATATTTTGAAATCAGGAAATGTGATGCTCTAGCTTGTTTTTCTTTCTTATGATTATTTTCACTATTGGTGGCACTTTGTGATTCCATATGAATTTTACAATTGCTTTTAGGAGAAAGATTTACCTGTTCTCTCTTTTTTCTTTTTTCAATAAGAAATGATTTAATGTAAAATATACAAATTTCTCAGTATGAGAACTTCCACAAAACAGGGAGAATGACAACTAAAACAATTTTTCTTAAAAAAGAACACTCCCCTTACCTTGTCCTTGCTACCCAACACTCAAGAACAAATCTGTACAAAACCACAAACACAGAAAAAGACCTTAGAGGATGTTACGATGGAAAGTCTTCAGAACTAATCTAAACTGCTCTCCTCACCAAGACCCTCCCCTGACAGAGCTGAGGGTTCCCAGGTCCAGCTGGGGAAAGTGAGTTTTACCTGTTCTCTTAAACAGGCAAGAGATCATGGCGGTTCCAAAATTTATAAGGAAAGACCAGTTATCAGAATCCAAAATACCATGAAGAGTGCAAGAGTTAAAGGAAGAAGTAACACGTTTGACTAGAGGAATGGTTGTAGGAATGTAGAGAGGTGAAAATCCAGGGAACTATTTAGGATTAGGAATTGCTATTGCTTAATTTTTAATTAATATATAAGAAATATATATCACTTGTGGAAGAATAGTGATACCATTTATTGGAAATATAGAAAATCTGGGAAGTAATATGTTTTGTTTTGTATATACTGAATTTGAGCTACTTATGAGACATTTGTAGATATGCAATTCAAAAGAGGGGTCTGAACTGGAAATGCACATTTAGCATATAGATGGCATTCCAAACATAGATGTAGAAGATATTTCCCAAGGAAGTAAATGTAGTTAATAAGATTGAGCCCTGAAAAAGTCCAGAATTTGACATTAAATTAGAAGAAAGAGAGTCTAGGAATGATCAGTTAAAGAAATAGGTGGGAAACTAGAAGAGCATGGTGTCATGAAAGTCAGGGGGAAAGCATGTTTACAGTATTTCAACAGGGAAAGCATGGACAAATACATTAACAGTGTTCAGCTATTTGAGTAAGATGAGCTCATTAGGGTCTTTATGAAACAGTATTTCAGTGGTGTGGTGGGAGCCGTCAGATTGCAATGGATTCAAAAGTTAATGAGAGAAAAGTATAGTAACTCTAGGGAAGTTTGGTTGGGGCACAAGGGAAAAAATAGGGCAGTAACTGTAGAAGGATGTAGAGGGCACAAAAAGCTGTTTAAGATAAGAAGTTCTAGAACATCTTTACTCTTCCTCATTTCCTTAGGTTATTCAAACTCAAGTCAACATCATTTTTACTTCTGTCCTGCCAGCATTTCAGTTCTAATCTCTTTGTTTCTCCTTGCTCTTGTGACTAAATGTCACAATTTATTCCCCAGTTCTAAAAATTGTTTACCATTTTGTTTCCAGGGGTGACACCAGTTTCTTATATTATTAGATGCTATTTTTAGTACTGGAACCTCCATTTCAATGAAGACCAATCTATATAAAAGATATTTAACAAGATGATTTTGGAATTTATGCTTATGCATCCCTGTACTCTCAAACTGCTTCCTTATCTGTTTTCTCTGTCCAAATCCCTTCAGCAAAGGTGGACCCAGTAATCTTCTTCATTGAACCTCTATAATTCTACACTCTTTGGAAATCACTGCCTAACTCCACAAGCTTGAGGCTTTCATTCAAGTGTTCTTAAGGGGAAATTATAGTAGTAAT
This sequence comes from Hyperoodon ampullatus, assembly GCF_949752795.1. Taxonomy (NCBI): domain Eukaryota; kingdom Metazoa; phylum Chordata; class Mammalia; order Artiodactyla; family Ziphiidae; genus Hyperoodon; species Hyperoodon ampullatus. Next base: position 115,919,672 of record NC_136920.1, read on the forward strand.
CTACAAAGTGCGGAGACACACAGTGGGTGATCCAGTGAATTCGGGTATACCATTTTTAGACTTTCTATTTTATTTCTATTCACCTTAAAATATAAGAAAATTGAAACAACTAATATTTACTATTAAACACTGTCACTTTTGTTGGATCCACATGTAACATGTCACTTCACATACACACAAACATGCAGTGATAATTTAGGGAAAAAGAGGACAGTTTTAAGTCTGAAGTGTTAACAATCATGTCACCAGAATGTTTTTCACTTTCAGTTTATGTAAAAATTTCCATTTTCTTCTTTTAATTTCAGAGAGACAGAATGGACAAAAGAGAAATAAAACCAACCTGTCTGATTTAAAACAACTTCTTTAATTAATACATTTATTTTAAAAGTTTTTAAAAATATAGAAATTTACACAGGTCATAAGTGTACAGCTCTGTGAATTTTTACTAAGGAAACTCTGATTGGGAAGTAGAACATTAGTAGTCCCAGAGAAAGCTTCCTCTTCACCTCTCCTAATCACTATCTACCCTTTCCAAAAAGGTAATACCTAACCTGACTTATTACCATACATATTAGTTTGCTGGTTTTTGAAATGTTTATTAATGGAATAAGATATATGTACTTTTTCAGTACCTGACTTCCTTTGCTAAGGCCTCTATTTGTAAGATTCATCCACATTTTAGGTAGTTCATTGCTTAGTAGTATTAATTTGTAAAATGTAGCACTATTCATTTGTTCAGCCTACTGTTGATAAAAATTGGATTGTTCCCAGCTTTAATAACAATTCTATGAGCATTTTGCACACGTCTTTTGGTACACATGCACATGGATTACGTCTGAGTATAAAGTCTAAAGAGTCCAACTGGTATACTGGGTCATTTATTATGCATAAGTTAAGCAGAAATTGCAAAAAAAAATTCCCAATAATTGCAGCAATTGACTCACCATCAGCAGTGAGAGTTCTAGTACCTCTACATTCTTGTCAATAATTGGTATTATCAGTATTTTTAATTTCAGCCATGTTGGAAACTGTATAAAGGTATTTCATTGTGGTTTTAATTTTTATCTCCTTTTTATCTCCTAAAAAGATGGAGTAACTTTTTAGATATTTATTGAAATGTAAACTAACCCTCACAAAAAGGACAAATGAATTCAAAGTAGCCCATACAAGTAAACGGTACATTAAAAATAATATTCATAAAGAATTGTAAAAAACTAAGAAAATGGCAATGACAAATATAAGCTCTTCATCAGCTACACTTCAAAGGAGAAACAATGATGATTTCATCATATATAACTAGAAGTTTACAAAAGTAATCAAATAACCAAGAAGACTATCTAAAATGTTGATTTATTCTTTCTATTTTAATTATGAACCTGCTTTAGTGTATAGTAAGCCATTAGATATTAAATTTTTGTAAATCATATACAGTACATACATATATGTATATGGAATGTAGATACCCACTTCTGTCTTTCCTGTTAGAGGTAACATTCAAAAACTGTTTAGAGATCTTTATACTATGGTTCTGTTGGACACCATAGGAAATAGATGGGGTTATCTCTGCTGTCAAATTTTTTGATGTTGATCAGAATGCTATCTTATTCCACCTTTGAATATTTCTTGTTTTCAGGATCCTCAGTGTGATGCTCACCCCTTGACAGTTGTACCTCTTGTTAGATGGTCCTACCAACAATCCTCTCTCAAGGCTACCAATCACCTGTAGCCATCTCTCTCCAGAGACCACACTGGTATGAATGGGCTTCATCCCCAAACCTGCCAATGAGTTTGCCCCTAACATTTATCTGTCTCAAATGGACATGCCAAATTTTCTAGGTTGTTGTTCTCCTAGTCTAGCATATGGAAATTCCTCAAGCCCCTGTTCCAACACCCTATAACTTAGCTTACACTTAAAATATACTGAAAATAGTTTATTGACTGGAAGATGATTAAAAACATCTCCATGATAGATATTTAATTCCAGAAAAGGAAGTGCCTAAATGGGGGGACTGAATTAGCCTTTTATTGATTCTCCTTTTCCGTTGATTGATTACATTTTACCTGATCAAATGTTATAGCTCAAAACATTAACTTTTAAATAGGTCAGACTAAAATGCTTTTTTTTTTTTTTTTTTTGTGGCCTCTCCTATTGTGGAGCACAGGCTCCGGACGCGCAGGCTCAGCGGCCATGGCTCACGGGCCCAGCTGCTCCGCGGCAGGTGGGATCTTCCCGGACCGGGGCATGAACCCGTGCCTGCTGCATCTGCAGGCGGATTCTCAACCATTGCGCCACCAGGGAAGCCCCTAAAATGCATATTTTAAAACTCAAAATATACTTGTCAAATTCCTATGTGGTTGATAAATATTCTATTTTTTCTGTTGTTGCTATTGTTTAATTTTAAATACATTGTGTGGTGAAACTTCTATAATTACAATATTTTTTCTTATTTTGTAAAACCCTAGCATATTTTTATCAATTAGTTACCCCCCTTTTTCTTTTAGTGACAATGTTAGAGTCCATCTAAAAATCCACTAAATAAACCCCATTTAGTCTAGCTTTCTAATTTAACTTCAGTTGAAGTACTTGTAAAATACACCTCAAGATTTTTATTTTTCATGAATAATTGAATTTTAAATTAGCATTGGGCCAGCAGTGGGGATATCTTCCATATTTTCACTGAAAACCACAATAATAAAATAGAGTCAAAATACACTTATTTAGATATAGTAATTTAAATAAATTTGAATTTAAATATAGTAATTTCCCAGTTTAATGTGATCCTCCATGTAGATACGTTTCATTTGTGACTCTGATCCGTAATCATGGCAAACTCAGACTTTCCTCCAAAGCCATTGTTTCCCTGAAGTACTTCTGCTTGTGTTAGGAAAGAACTATGATGCATTCTAAATAACTCACTCTTGAACATTCAGAAAATAAATACTCAAATCTTTCTGAAAGATGTCTTTAAAAAGTTTTGCTGAATTTTCTTTGTAAATAAAAGATGAATAAGAGATTTTTTCCCTTATAAATATCAGAAGTAGGTTGCAATTTAGTCAATACATTTATAATATCCTTTATCACACACCAAAAAGCTGATATGTGCAGAGTTTGACTCCCTCCCCAGTCCATTATTCACAAAAGAGAGAATTGCTGAATTATGCTCCCTTTTTTTAGCCATAAACTCTTAGTTTTCAATTTGGGCACAATTAGGAATGTTATAAAAGATTTTTATGATCTTTCCCCGCAGGCTCAGAGCCAATTATCATGTTCTTTGTTCTCTGTATATGTATTATTCAAGTATTAGTCATCTCCCTTTTTATTTGTTTCTTGCTCATATTGTGTTATAATAAATTGTGGCTGCACTCGCAGTTATTTACATTCATTTTCCATAATGCAGTGGCAAATAGTCAAACTGAGCTATTTAATTAGGTGGCAGTATGAGGGCGGAGTATTATTCTTGAAAGAGGGTGGGTCCTAGGTCTAATATCAAAGTGTTCATGGTCAGATCTGAATGAATCCAAAAGTTCCTTTGGGACAACAATCGGAGACAAAGAGAGAAAGTTGCTAAATCAGATTTTAGATAACCTCAAATGTCAAAGACATATAAATACCAAAGGACTTGGGGTTACTGAAGGTGTCCCATAGCTACAGCCTGGGTGAACTTGTGCAACATTGGGAGACAGGGAGTTCAATTATGGTTCTCTTTTATTTGTCCAGCCTTGAAATATAAGTACCTAGACATGGGTACTAGCAGTCAGAATAGAAAGGAAGGAATAGATGTGAGAAATATGTTAAAGGATGTGGCCATTGATTTTGCCAGGAACAGTAGTTAAACTTGGCTCCCAGCTGTGGGAGTGTACGGTCTGAAAAATGATGACATTGTTAACTAAAAGGCAAGTCTGAAAGGGAGGGATTTAGGGGGAGGGGATTATAAACTTGTTTTAAAAGTGTTGTGTTTGCAGTCACAATAAGACGTACAAATAGGGATACCAAACAGGCACTATGGGAGCTGTAGAGGACAGAAATAAAAATAACAGCTGAGAAAATATCTTATTCCATCCTGATTTTAAGTACACAAAGAAAAACCCTGTAAAGTAGGACAATGTATTTGTGCACAGTTACCTCTCTTCTTCAAGACTTTCAGAGTGAATGCCTGGAATAAGATCACTCTGTTCTCTAATCCATTTACTCCTTGATTCAAAAAGCATTTATCAATCACATGATTTACACCAGGAAGGGGAATGGTGAAGAAGAAACATATTCAAGATATATTTCAGAGGTAGAACCAACAGAAATTTGTTATAGATTAGATTGCAGGAAAGGCTTTCAAAAAAATTTTAGACTTCTCAATCTATGGATTAAAAATAATTTTAGTAAGTGACAGGAAAAATACATAGAGAAATAGGCATTTGAGATTTGAATCCTCAGGGATGAATTGTCCAGAGCTGTTCTTTCAACACTGTGATACCCTGAGTGGAGCTGTTAACCCTGGCAGTCTTATGCTTATTCTGGAGACAAGAGAATTTCATGAAATCCAAATAAAATGACTCCACTCCAGGTCACTCACTCATTTATTCATTCAACAAAGATTTATTTCATGACCGTTTGTGCCAGGCACTGTGCTCAGTACTAGATGCAGAGTGATAGGTGACATCTCTCCATAGTGTTGTTTACAGTATGGTGTCTTCACCTGTAACAGATCAAACTCTCTCTCAAAAGTACTTCCAGATCCAGATAGTCTCTGGATATGCCATTTATTCCTTCTATCTGTTTTCATCCCCATTACCCTTACCATTATTTAGATATTTACAGATATGCCAACATCCTGTCAGTTAATAATCATTTAAGTCCTTCTGAGGCCGAGAATTCAAAATACCCACTTAAAACACTTGAGGTGGATGAGTATACTCCACCTAATGTGTTTCTGAGAAATAGAAAAGCACTGAAAATTTTATACTGTTAGTTTTTATTAAGATTTTATTTTCAATAGCACTTCATACATAGGTAAATGAAATTTTTTTCATTAAACAGATATAATCTCTAATCTTTAAAGTATCAAGAAGGTAAAGACTTTGCAAAACATACAGTTTCATTGGAGAGAAATTTGTTGCCTACCAAAATTGCTAAGAATGTATATTCAGACTTTAAAATAAAACGATCTTGTAAGGGGGCTTTTTTTCTTCCTGAAAACTCATTTATGTGTCAGTACTAATTGAAAGTAGTGTCCACTGAGCATTTTGGGCAATGACTTTTCTATCTGTTTTTAGATTTGGCCTAAAAATAACCTAAGAAACAGTAAAGTAGCCTTTGCATGCCTGCAGGCAAAAGATCATCCTATTCAGGGAAAAAGACCACTGAATAAATGGCTTTATCTTTTAATTGATTAAATTCCCAACATTTTATGTGATACACCCTTTATAAAGGTTAGAACTACCATCTGCCTATTCTTTCATCTGAGACTCAGGAAAGTCTCAGCTGCAGATGTGGCAGTCCCAGGGCAAAATGAGGGTAAGCTAAAGCTGCTTCCTTTCTAGTCAAAGACGAAGACAGCATTTTCTCTAAAAAAGCATATTTTTCCCAGCCAGTCTTTTACAAGCAGCTCACTGATTCCATAAATAAAGAGCATCATCCTCTGTAGGCTGGGCTTTCCCGGAGGTGACTTTGTAAGACTATCCCATTCTTTGATTTGTGTATCTCCTGAGACCAATCAAGGCCCCTTCTCTCTTCCTTCAATTTAAATTTTCACAAAATTTAAAGATGAAAAAATAATGCTTAGACATGATACCTGAATCATGTTGCTGAACTGTTTCTTTACTACTTCATTCTTAAACTTTAGAAATTAAGTTGATCCCCAACTCTGAAGTTACAGAAAGTTTAACTTGTAAATTCCAACAGGAGAGAAATGTTACTTGGTTGAGAATTGTGAAATGAGTAAGCCAGACCATGTGGCTTGCAGATCTATCTTAGACTTTCCCTTGCTGAAGAGAAGGATGAGACAGGGTGGATACTGAGTAGAGAGAATCATTATTTCAAATACAGGGAGGAAACATAAGAATGGCTTATATTGAAAAATCAGAATGGTATATATCAGTTATAAGATATTTGAAATTAGAGATTGGATATTTATATCCTGCAGTGGCCAACACAATATAATAGGGACTACAGTAGTAGTGGTATAATAAATGTTAGTTAAAGAGTGAAAGAGAAGGAGAGGGGAAGGAATTATCAATTCCCTTGCTGTCTACTGGAAGTAAAAGACACCAGCAGATAAAGAACCATAGATAACTGTGCAACAACCACTATAAAGAACAGCTATCCTTGACAAGACCCAAGATTACCAGAAGCTAGTATTCTAACAATATGGACACACTGATATTCCTGCTGTATTGTGTGCAATTTCAGTCTAAAATAAGAAATGTGCAGTTGTTTAGAATGGTAGTTGCAATTGTTTTCTCTGTTTTCAGAAATGTCTAATAGGAAAAATGACCCCACAGAGTCTGGGAGGGTCACACTTAATATCTTAGCAATCAGGTAAAAATTAGAATAGGAGCGATGTGTTTCTGAATAAGACCCACAAAGAGGTAAATGATATTTTCATCCAAAAGTCTTGACAGTCTCACTAAAGCAATGTTGCTGCTCTGAGAAAAAAAGAAAATTTTAAGGAATTATATCAGATTCAATATATTTGGAGTCAATTAAATAAATAAAACATTTCTGAACATAAATGGACCAGATGAAGTTAAATAACATGAATATGTAGAGATTCATTAAGAAAAAATATGACTCTTCCAAAGATATGTAAGCTGAAAATACAGGCTCAAAGAAAGAAGGCAGTAGTTTTTGAGGAATTTCTACATTTGGAAGAGTACAAAGGATTCAGTGGTACTTGTTAGCAAGCAATTTATGAAAATGGCTTATAGTGAAGAAACAGGCCATTGAATTTAGAAGGATTAACAAATTGAAACAATAACCAAAAATGTGCTGTGAATGTAGAATACAGCTTTTTTATTTATAGTAAGTGGAGAAGTGAGAGACATGGAAATGGTTATAAAAAGAATGAAAATAGACCTTAAAGGTTGAGTAATTCTAAGGAAAGAAGAATGTGTATACACACATTGTTAGTGCCAACATTTACTAAGGATTTACACAACATGCCAAGCTTTATGCTATGATTTTAGCAGATAATTTCTCGCTTAGTTTTAGCAACAACTGTATTATAAACATACTCTAAGGAAATCTTACACATGATAAATAAGTTTTACAGAGGACAGGTTTCCCAAAGCCATGTAGCTAGTAAGCCATGTTTTCTAATTTAGGTTTATCTAACTTCAAAGTTGATATTCTTTATCACTAAGCTTTGTTTCACCCTCTCTGCAATGATAATGAGTTGCCAAATGTGAAGTAGTGGAGAACATCATCACCATCAATAAATTTGTATAATTGTGAGACTACAGGGGTATAAGGGTCATCAATACAAATGCTAAAGGCTAATGTCAGGGGAAGGATAAGCAAGATACTGTGAAAAGGGGAAGACGGAAGAGGCAAGAGATGACCTCCCCCCCCCCAAAAAAAATAGATGTCCTAGGTAGAAGAATCATATTCCAAAAGATACTATTTAAGGGGCTTCCATGGTGGCGCAGTGGTTGAGAGTCCGCCTGCCGATGCAGGGGACACGGGTTCGTGCCCCAGTCCGGGAGGATCCCACATGCCGCGGAGCAGCTGGGCCTGTGAGCCATGGCGGCTGAGCCTGCGCATCCGGAGCCTGCGCTCCGCGACGGGAGAGGCCACAGCAGTGAGAGGTCCGCGTACCACCAAAAAAAAAAAAAAAAAAAAAAAATACTATTTAAGCAGTACAGCACAACAATGGCCCAGAAGTAGACATAAAGCAAAGATCAGTATGGGCTCCAGAAGGCATGGGACAAGTGAGCTTCACTGGAGAAGTAAACAAGAAAAAAAGGGAAAGAGAATTTATCGATTTCATAGAGTCTGTTCACCATGAAAGAGGGCATCCAGAGAGCCCAGTAAGAATCAACGATATGGATGCAGGTGTGCTGAGGAGAGCAGTAAGACTGAGTGGGATGGTGGTAAAATTGTGACCTCAGGACTGAGAAAGGCCCGTGGAAGCTCGCTCCACTGCTCACCACCTCTGTGGTCTTGTGTCAATTACTCTGTCTCTCCTTGCCTCTGTTTCCTTAGAGGTGAAATGATAATAAACAATAGTACAGCCCTACAGAGTTACTGTTTAACTTCTGACTCTGACTTCAGAGCTCTTATTACTCTGTAACCATCACATTCTAAGAAAGATGGAACATTATAAGAACTTATACCTTCAGCCTTTTGATTTTCTGTGTCCTATTATCCAGATTATAGTCCTCTTGTATCTTGTTTCAGCATGATGGTGGTAATAAAGTTTATTATACTATTGTCTCTATTTTAGTATAAATATGAAATTTTCTAAAATAACAAACTTAAAAATACATAATTCTGTAGAGTCCCATAAATCAGCAACACCCTCTGGAGAAAGCTGCTTGGCATAGATTTCTCCCCTCTAAGAGAAATGAAACCTAGTTTTTTCTCTTATCGTCTTCTAGAAAGGGTGATTTTATAAATGCCCTTGTTAATGTGTTTGCTCTCAGTAGATCCCATGAAAAATGCTGGGGGTGCCAAAAACCTGAAACCAACTGTCCATTGCTGAGATGCTAAGTAGGCAGGATTGCTAATTCATTGTGCTGCCTTTGTCTTTATAGAGGTCACCATCACAGGACAACCCGGAAAGAAGTGATACCTACCAGTGGGTAGTGATTATTCAGCATCATAATGTGAAGGATCGCATACACCATGTGAACACGAGCCCAAGGTGCTGACTATAGTGTGATGTAAAAATAAAACAGGTCAGAGCCAAAAATATCTCAGCAACCTAAAGAACAAGACTGTGCTTCACTTTGTTCTCTTAGTTCTTTCAAGAGGAAAAAGTTCTTTTATTCATTCATTCACTGAGTCAGTCCAGTAATCATTTATGGATTACCTTGGCACTGTTCTGACTGCTAGAAATACTGTACTGAATTACACCGACATGATGACTTATATTGCAGGGGAAAAGAGGTTTATTTTTTAGACATGAAGACAGATATTAGGCAATGTGTTGCTGTGATCTGAGGGAGCCCAATTAATAATAATGATTTTCCCAGCCCTTGTTCTGAAATAGTAGAGAAATAGATAAGGAGTGAGGCAGATAGAGGTCAAAATGTCAGCCCTATTCCTGATACCTCCGGTACATAGGAACAGAAGACTTCCTAACACTGCACCCCAGAATTAGGCATGTAAGGTACCTACCCAGGCACAGGTACACCAGGACAATCACAGGCTTTCCTGCTGTACTTCCTAGATGACCTGCCCCTGAAAAACTTGTGACATAGAGCAACAGAACAGAATCTTGAAGTTTACTATGTAATGCAAAATTGATTGCCAGAGTGACTGTATCAATTACATTGATGCCAGCAGGGTAGGAGAGCTCCCACTACAATTCATCCTCTGAGTCACTGTGATATACTGATTACAAACATGGTGTAATTCAGCCCTGCTCCCTGTACTCATGGTTTTTGCAATGTGACTTCACAGCTCCACTTATCAAGAGTCTATGTCTCTATTCCTTGAATCCTGGCTGGGCTTGAGATTTACTTTAGCCAAAGAAATGTGGCAGAAGGGATGGTGTGCCTTTTCTGAGAGGCTGTGCATGTTTCTGCTTTGTCTTTTAGGTACCTTGACACTGCATGAGAATAAGTATGAGAATGAACCCAAGCTAGCTTGCTCAGGATGTGAGATGATGCAGAGCAGAGCTGAATTTTCCCCAATGCCACCATCCTGGTCTATCCAGTCCCAGCCTACTCACAGACTGATGGCTAACACATGACAAACCCAGGAGGGATCAACTTAGCTTGGGCCAGATAAGCAGAACAGCTAAGCCACTCTCACAAGACCAGCATTAATTTGCTAACACTTTAAGCTGTTTCATTATACAACAATATTTAATTGATCCCTTGCTATTGTCATACTTATTTTCTTTGATTAATTATAATGTGGCAACTCTGGGATGACACGTGTACATGTTTACCTAGAGACATAAAAGGGAATGTCCATGCCGTAATTGTTTTAAAATAGAAAAAAACAAAAAAGAAAATAAAGTCAAAAACAAAATAAGGGATTTTAAATATTGTAATATTTTAAAAGTTGTAGACATATTTGGAACATTATTCATCATTAGAAATGAACTACAGATACAGCTATCACTGTATCCAGCTATCACTGAAAAATTCAAGTAGGGCCTCCCTGGTGGCGCAGTGGTTGAGAGTCCGCCTGCTGATGCAGGGGATACGGGTTCGTGCCCCGGTCTGGGAGGATCCCATATGCCGCGGAGCGGCTGGGCCCGTGAGCCGTGGCCGCTGAGCCTGCGCGTCCGGAGCCTGTGCTCCGCAACGGGAGAGGCCACAACAGTGAGAGGCCCGCGTACCGCAAAAAAAAAAAAAAAAAAAAAAAAAAAAAAAATTCAAGTAAATGTTGCCAAGTAAGAGAACAAGTCACAAAAAATTAAAAAGTAGAACTCCTTTTATAGAAGAATGTTAGCAGATAAAACTTAAAAGACACTATTTAAAGATCTTACATGTGTGGTAAAACTATTTTTAAAAAGGCAAAGGGATGATTAACAAATTTGAGAACACTCGTTACTTCTGATGTGTGAGAATGGAGAAGATACTGGGTGGAATGCATCAAGGTCTTCAAAGATCCTGAAAATGTTCTATGGTGTAATGATGTTTATTTTATGGTTTTCATTAATTCTATATCTAGGAGATAGATTCTTTGTATGTATATTTTATAATAGTGTTTTAAATAAGGTGCATAGAAGACAAAATGGAAATGAGTGAAGAAGTTAGGATGCTACTCTAATAGTCCACATGAGATATGGGAACTTGACATTGTATATTACTGGTAGAAATGGAAAATGTATATAACTTAAAGATGTGCAGCTCTACCACTGATTATGTGTCTTCGGACAAGCTACATAACCTCTCTACTCCTCATTTTGTCTGTTAAAAAATGTAGGGAATTTTAGGGCTTCCTTGGTGGCACAGTGGTTGAGAGTCTGCCTGCCAAGGCAGGAGACACGGGTTTGTGCTCCGGTCTGGGAAGATCCCACATGCCACGGAGAGGCTAGGTCCGTGAGCCATGGCCACTGAGCCTGCGCGTCCAGAGCCTGTGCTCCGCAACGGGAGAGGCCACAACAGTGAGAGGCCCGTGTACCGCAAAAAAAAAAAAAAAAAAAGTAGGGAATTTTAGTAATGATTTAATAGATGTAGAGCTCTTAGAATAATGCTTCATGCACTCTAGGCATGCAATAAAAGTTAGATATTCCTATTAAATAATGAATCATTTGGCATAAGTTCAAGCATCCACATTTTAAGAATTTTGAGAAGGTGGAACATGGACAAATGCTGGTGACCATTGTCTCTACAGACCAGGACATTTGAGACAGAGTTGAGGAACTGAACTTATTCATTCTAAATCTCTCCAAGTTTGGGAATAAATGACAATTTTCATGTGATCCTAAGGAGTAGAACAATGAACCAGAATCTAATTCCAAAGGCAGAATTTTCAAACAGGAGGAGAAACAAATAGTTAATGGTGGAGTGATCTGCTTTATGAAATAACGAGTTTCCTGTTACTGGATGGATTCAAGTTACAACTGAATAAACATTCAATCATGGTGCCATAGAATAAAGGAGGGATGTATGTCCAAACCCAGTAGTGTCCAGTGCAATGTTCCAGAGGTACAGGATGAGACTCAACTTTAGAGAGATTCAGAAACAGAACTTAGGCAGAGGCCAGAGCCTCCATTGGTGGTATACAGTGTAGGACTAGTCAGTTAGGGACTGGAATATTAAAAAATGCAATGGATCAAAACTAAGGACTGGGAACAAAAACAGAAGCCTTAAACAAATAATAAGCATATCATTTGGAATAGAGAAAGAAGATACCAAGGAATGTTTTTCTAAGGGTATAGTGGTACTCACAGCTATGAAGACACAGAGTTTATTTTTTTAATTTACTATTTTTATTGACATATATTTCACCACTTTTATGTTTACAGTTCAGTGGTGTTTAGTATATTCCCAAGGTTGGGCAATCATGCACTGTCTAATTCCAGAGCACTTTCATCACTCCAAAAGGAAGCCCTGTACTTACTGGAAGTCACTCTCAACCCCTCTGTTCCCCCGCATCACCGGGCACCCACCAATCTACCTTCTGTCTCTGTAGATTTGCCTATTCTGGATATTTCATTTAAATTGAACAATATAATGCATGTGGCCTCTGTGTCCGTCTCCTTTCACTTAGCATGATGTTTTCAGGGTTCATCCATGGTGTAGTGGGTGTCAGCACTTCACTCCTTTTTATGACTGAATACTATTCCTCTGCATGGATGTGTTTAGAGAGTTGTGTTTTTTTTTAACATCTTTATTATAGTATAATTGTTTTACAAAGGTGTGCTAGCTTCTGCTTTATAACAAGTGAATCATCTATACATATCCATATATCCCCATATCTTCTCCCTCTTGCATCTCCCTCCCACCCTCCCTATCCCACCCCTCTAGGTGGTCACAAAGCACCAAGCTGATCTCCCTGTGCTATGCAGCTGCTTCCCACTAGCTATCTATTTTACATTTGGTACTGTATATATGTCCATGCCACTCTCTTTGCCCCAGGCTACACTTCCAACTCCCCATGTCTTCAAGTCCATTCTCTACATCTGCATCTTTATTCCTGTCTTGCCCCTAGGTTCTTCAGAACCTTTTTTTTTTTCAGATTCCATATATATGTGTTAGCTTACAGTATTTTTTTTCTCTTTCTGACTTACTTCACTTGTATGACAGACTCTAGGTCTATCCTCCTCACTACAAAACAATTTTGTTTCTTTTTATAGCTGAGTAATATTCCATTGTATATATGTGCCACATCTTCTTTATCCATTCAGCTGTCAATGGACACTTAGATTGCTTCCATGTCCTGCTACGGTAAATAGAGCTGCAATAAACATTGTGGTACATGACTCCTTTGAAATTATGGTTTTCTCAGTGTATATGCCCAGTAGTGGGATTGCTGTGTCATATGGTAGTTCTATTTTTAGTTTATAAGGAACCTCCATACTGCTCTCCATAGTGGCTGTGCCAATTCACATTCCCACCAACAGTGCAAGAGGGTTCCCTTTTCTCCACACCCTCTCCAGCGTTTATTGTTTGTAGATATTTTGATGATGGTCATTCTGACTGGAGTGAGGGGATACCTCATTGTAGTTTTGATTTGCATTTCTCTAATGATTAGTAACGTTGAGCATCCTTTCATGTGTTAGTTGGCAATCTGTATATCTTCTTTGGAGAAATGTCTATTTAGGTCTTCTGCCCATTTTTGGATTGGGTTTTTGTTTGTTTGTTTCTTTCTTTTTGATATTGAGCTGCATGAGCTTCTTGTAATTTTGGAGAGTAATCCTTTGTCAGTTGCTTCATTTGCAAATATTTTCTCCCATTCTGAGGGCTGTCTTTTCATCTTGTTTATGGTTTCCTTTGCTGTGCAAAAACTTAGAAGTTTCATTAGGTCCTGTTTGTTTATTTTTGCTTTAATTTCCATTTCTCCAGGAGGTGGGTCAAAAAGGATCTTGCTGTGATTTATGTCATAGAGTATCCTGCCTATATTTTTCTCTAAGAGTTTTAGAGTGTCTGGCCTTACCTTTAGGTCTTTAATCTGTTTTGGGTTTATTTTTGTGTATGGTGTTAGGGAGTGTTCTGATATCATTCTTTTACATGTAGCTGTACAGTTTTCCCAACATTACTTATTGAAGAGGCTGTCTCTCCTTCATTGTATATTCTTGCCTCCTTTATCAAAAATAAGGTGATCATATGTGTGTGGGTTTATTTCTGGGCTTTCTATCTTGTTTCATTGATCTATATTTCTGTTTTTGTGCCAGTATGATACTGTCTTGATTACTGCAGCTTTGTAGTATAGTCTGAAGTCCAGGAGCCTGATTCCTCCAGCTCTGATTTTCTTCCTCAAGACTGCTTTGGCTGTTCAGGGTCTTTTGTGTTTCCATACAAACTGTGAAATTTTTTTTCTAGTTCTGGGAAAAGTGCCATTGGTAGTTTGATAGGGATTGCATTGAATCTGTAGATTGCTTTGGATAGTAGAGTCATTTTCACAATGTTGATTCTTCCAATCCAAGAACATGGTATATCTCTCCAACTATTTGTGTAATCTTTAATTTCTTTCATCAGTGTCTTATAGTTTTCTGCATACAGATCTTTTATTTCCTTAGGTAGGTTTATTCCTAGATATTTTATTCTTTCGGTTGCAATGGTAAATGAGAGTGTTTCCTTAATTTCTCTTTCAGATTTTTCATCATTAGTGTATAAGAATGCAAGAGATTTCTGTTCATTAATTTTGTATCCTGCTACTTTACCAAATTCATTGATTAGCTCCAGTAGTCTTCTGGTGGCATCTTTATGATTTTCTATTTATACTATCATGTCATCTGCAAACAGTGACAGCTTTACTTCTTTTCTGATTTGGATTCCTTTTATTTCTTCTTCTTCTCTGATTGCTGTGGCTAAAGCTTCCAAAACTATGTTGAATAATAGTGGTGAGAGTGGACAAACTTGTTTTGTTCCTGATCTAAGAAGAAATGTTTCAGTATTTCACCATTGAGAGAGATGTTGGTTGTGGGTTTGTCATATATGGCCTTTATTATGTTGAGGTAAGTTCCCTCTATGCCTGTTTTCTGGAGGGTTTTTTATCATTAATGGGTGCTGAATATTGTCGAAAGCTTTTTCTGCATCTATTGAGATGATCATATGGTTTTTCTCCTGCGATTTGTTAATATGGTGTATCACATTGATTGATTTGCATATATTGAAGAATCCTTGCATCCATGGGATAAATCTCACTTGATCATGATGTATGATCCTTTTAATGTACTGTTGGATTCTGTTTGCTAGTATTTTGTGGAGGATTTTTGCATCTATGTTCATCAGTTATATTGGCCTGTAGTTTTCTTTCTTTGTGACATCTTTTTCTGGTTTTGGTGTCAGGTTGATGGTGGCCTCATAGAACGAGTTTGGGAGTGTTCCTCTCTCTGCTATATTTTAGAAGAATTTGAGAAGGATAGGTGTCAGTTCGTCTCTAAATATTTGATAGAATTTGCCTATGAAGCCATCTGGTCTGGGCTTTTGTTTTTTGGAAAATTTTTAATCACAGTCTCAATTTCAGTGCTTGTGATTGGTCTGCTTATATTTGAAGACACAGACTTTAATCTCTCTCTTTTTTTTTTTTTTTTGTGGTACGCGGGCCTCTCACTGTTGTGGCCTCTCCCGTTGCAGAGCACTGGCTCCAAACACGCAGGCTCAGCAGCCATGGCTCACGGGTCGAGCCGTTCTGTGGCATGTGGGATCTTCCCAGACCAGGGCACCAACCCGTGTCCTCTGCATCAGCAGGCCTACTCTCAACCAGTACGCTACAAAGGAAGCCCTAATCTCTTTTGTGTGTGTGTGTGTGTGTGTGTGTGTGTGTTACATGGGCCTCTCACTGTTGTGGCCTCTTCCGTTGCGGAGCACAGGCTCCAGACGCGCAGGTTCAGCAGTCATGGCTCACGGGCCCAGCTGCTCTGCGGCATGTGCGATCTTCCCGGACCAGGGCACAAACCCGTGTCCCCTGCATCGGTAGGCAGACTCTCAACCACTGTGCCACCAGGGAAGCCCTCTAATCTCATTTTTAATGAAGAAAATCTCTGTGGTCATCACAGGGTCCAGGGGATCTATTTAATCACAAACTCCACAAATGGAATAAGCCAACGTGGGAGGCAAGCAACACAGATCCCAGCTTTTAAGTATGATACTGGATCTACTCCTAAGTTTATAATTATTAAGGGATTAAGATGACAGAATAAGGGGGGAAATGTCATATTCCATGGCAAAGAAATACATGCTCCTATTATCAGTAGTCACTGACTTTAAGTTTTTTGGGGGGTTAAGTCTCTCTTCAACATTTTTCCAAAGAAGATATACAGATGGCCAACAGCTACATGAAAAGATGCTCAACATTGCTAATAATTAGAGAAATGTCTATCAAAACCACAATGAGATATCACCTCATGCATGTCAGAATGGCTATCATCAAAAAGACTACAAATAACATGGGCTTTCCTGGTGGCGCAGTGGTTGAGAGTCCGCCTGCCAATGCAGGGGACGCGGGTTCGTGCCCCGGTCTGGGAGGATCCCACGTGCCGTGGAGTGGCTGGGCCCATGAGCCATGGCCGCTGAGCCTGCATGTCCAGAGCCTGTGCTCCGCAATGGGAGAGGCCACAACAGTGAGAGGCCCACGTACCTCAAAAAAAAAAAAAAAAAAAAGTCTACAAATAACAAATGTTGACCAGGATGTGGAGAAAAGGGAATCCTTGTACACTGGTTGTGGGAATGTAAATTGGTGCACCCACTGTGGAAAACAGTATGGAGGGTCCTCAAAAAAATAAAAATAAAACTACCATATGATCCAGCAATTACACTCCTGGGTATATATCCAAAGAAAATAAAAACAGTAATTCTAAAAGATATATGCACCCCAATATTCATAGCATCATTATTTACAACAGCTAAGATATGGAAGAAACTTAAGTGTCCATTAACACAGCAGTCCCAAATGTTTTTGGCACCAGGGACCGGTTTCGTGGAAGACAGTTTTTCCATGGATGGGGGTTGGGGAGAGGGGGTGGGGAGATGGTTCAGGTGGTAACGTGAGCAATGGGGAGCAGCAGATGAAGCTTCGTTTGCTTGCCCGCCACTTACCTCCTGTTGTGCAGCCTGGTTCCTAACAAGCCCGCTCTGCCAACCGGGGGTTGGGAATCCCTGCATTAACAGAAGAATGTATAAAGATGTGAGTATATATATGAATATTACTCAGCCATAAAAGAATGAAATTCTGCCATTGCAACAACATGAATAGACCAAAAAGTTATTATTCTCAGTAAAATAAATCAGAGAAAGACAAATACTGTATACTATTTGGAATCTAAAAAATAAAACAAACAAACAAACATAACAAAATAGAACAGACTCAGAGCTATGGAGAACAAACTAGTGGTTAACAGTGGGGAGAGGGGAAGAGCAAGATGTAAGGCAGGGGCAGGTGATTAAAAGGTACAAAGTACTATGTATAAAATAAGTAAATTACAAGGATATATTGTACAGCACAGGGAAATATAGCCATTATTTTGTAAAAACTTTAAATGGAGCATAATCTATAAAAATAATGAATCACTCGGCTGTACACGTGAAACTAATATAAAATTGTAAATCAACCATACCTAAATTTTTTAAAATTCCCAAAACATTTACATAACCAGTCTGCTCTATTCCTGAAAGATAAGCAGCTTCTATGAATCCCTTTATTCAGAACAGCAAATCTGAATTTACCCTATGAGTAATAACTGTATTTCTCTAAGATTGCATAATGCTTTCTAATATTTTCAATTTGTGTTTATAAATCTATTGTTTATATCAAGTGTAAGTTATTTTTCTAAGATTTAAAATGTATAAACCTTTTCAATTGTCTTAGTTATTTTTATCCTGTTGTATTAAATAAATATATATTGATGGCCAAGTTCATCTCCAACACTATATTAAGCTTTAGGGATTCAGCAATAAACAAGACAGACACAATTCCTGCCTTCTTAAATCTTATAGTCTGGGGCTTCCCTGGTGGGGCAGTGGTTGAGAGTCCACCTGCTGATGCAGGGGACACGGGTTCATGCCCCGGTCCGGGAAGATCCCACGTGCCGCGGAGCAGATGGGCCCGTGAGCCATGTTCACTAAGCCTGCGCGTCCGGAGCCTGTGCTCCACAACGGGAGAGGCCACAGCAGTGAGAGGCCTGTGTACCGCAAAAAAAAAAAAAAAAAATCTTATAGTCTGATGGATAATACAAACAAGACTAATAACCTAAAAGTGTGATGAGAGTAATTAAAATATGCTACTGAAATATATTACAAAGAGCTCTAATTGGGACTTAGGTAAGCAACACAACGTCTCATAACTAAGTGGTGAAGCAGGCATTGTGAATTCAGCCCCATCGTATAAACATAAGCTAAGCTATTTAACTAATATTCATGTTCATTATAAAAATTTTGAAAATGCAGAAACGTGTAAAACTGCATGCTAATATTTTGAGTTTGTAATTTTTTTTTACTTTATATTGTTTATTTTTTATTGTTAATGAAGGTTCATGACAAAACAACCATTTTCTTTCATTGTTCGAGATGGTATACAGCAAAATATGCCCCTTTCCTTGTCTTCCAGCCACCCTGTTCCCTGTTCAGAGGCACTTCTTATACTCATTTTCTTAAATACTCTTCCAGAAATTGATGAACAAGAAATTCTTGTCTGTTTTAAGTTTCAAGAGAATTGTCTGTAATGACTTAATATAAAGTATAGAATATATAAGTATAAACAACAGTATGTTGTAGAAATAACCTTCTACACTAGAATGCTAACTTATATTCAGAAAAAGGCATTCACAGATTTTGTTTTGTTTTGGGACATCGAATAAGGAGAGTCGTTTTCATCTTTCCTTTTATATGTTATGTTACAAAATAAAAAATAACTGTGACACAACCTGCCAAAACTGAATCAGGAAGAAATAGAAAATATGAATAGACCAATCACAAGCACTGAAATTGAAACTGTGTTTAAAAATCTTCCAACAAACAAAAGCCCAGGACCAGATGGCTTCACAGGCGAATTCTATCAAATATGTAGAGAAGAGCTAACACCCATCCTTCTCAAACTCTTCCAAACAATTTCAGAGGAAGGAACACTCCCAAACTCATTCTACAAGGCCACCATCTCTTTGATAGCAAAACCAGGCAAGGATGTCACAAAGAAAGAAAACTACAGGCCAATATCACTGATGAACATAGATGCAAAAATCCTCAACAAAATACCAGCAAACAGAATCCAACAGCACATTAAAAGGATCATACACCATGATCAAGTGGGGTTTATTCCAGGAATGCAAGGATTCTTCAATATACGCAAATCAATCAATGTGATACACCATATTAACAAGTTGAAGGAGAAAAACCATATGATCATCTCAATAGATGCAGAGAAACCTTTCTACAAAATCCAACACACATTTATGATAAAAACCCTGCAGAAAGTAGGCATAGAGGGAACTTTCCTCAACATAATAAAGACCATATATAACAAACCCACAGCCAACATTGTCCTCAATGGTGAAAAACTGAAACCATTTCCACTAAGATCAGGAACAAGACAAGGCTGCCCACTCTCACCACTCTTATTCAACATGGTTTTGGAAGTTTTAGCCACAGCAATCAGAGAAGAAAAGGAAATAAAAGGAATCCAAATTGGAAAAGAAGAAGTAAAGCTGTCACTGTTTGCAGATGACAGGATACTATACACAGAGAATCCTAAAGATGCTACCAGAAAACTACTAGAGCTATTCAATGAATTTGGTAAAGTAGCAGGATACAAAATTAATGCACAGAAATCTCTGGCATTCCTGTACACTAATGATGTAAAATCTGAAAATGAAATCAAGAAAACACTCCCATTTACCATTGCAACAAATAGAATAAAATATCTAAGAATAAACCTACCTAAGGAGACAAAAGACCTGTATGCAGAAAATTATAAGACACTGATGAAAGAAATTAAAGATGATACAAATAGAAGGAGAGATATACCATGCTCCTGGATTGGAAGAATCAATATTGTGAAAATGACTCTACTACCCAAAGCAATCTACAGATTCAATGCAATCCCTATCAAACTACCACTGGCATTTTTCACAGAACTAGAACAAAAAATTTCAAAATTTGTTTGGAAAAACAAAAGACCCCGAATAGCCAAAGCAATCCTGAGAACGAAAAACGGAGCTGTAGGAATCAGGCTCCCTGACCTCAGACTATACTACAAAGCTACAGTAATCAAGACAGTGTGGTACTGGCACAAAAACAGAAAGATAGATCAATGGAACAGGATAGAAAGCTCAGAGATAAACCCACGCACATATGGTCAACTTATCTTTGATAAAGGAGGCAGGAATGTACAGTGGAGAAAGGACAGCCTCTTCAATAACTGGTGCTGGGAAAACTGGACAGGGACATGTAAAAGTATGAGATTAGATCATTCCCTAACACCATACACAAAAATAAGCTCAAAATGGATTAAAGACCTAAATGTAAGGCCAGAAACTATCAAACTCTTAGAGGAAAACATAGGCAGAACACTCTATGACATAAATCACAGCAAGATCCCTTTGGACCCACCTCTTAGAGAAATGGAAATAAAAACAAAAATATACAAATGGGACCTAATGAAACTTCAAAGCTTTTGCACAGCAATGGAAACCATAAACAAGACCAAAAGACAACCCTCAGAATGGGAGAAAATATTTGCAAATGGAGCAACTGACAAAGGATTAATCTCCAAAATTTATAAACAGCTCATGCAGCTCAATAGCAAAAAAACAAACAACCCAATCCAAAAATGGGCAGAAGACTTAAATAGGCATTTCTCCAAAGAAGATATACAGACTGCCAACCATCTCATGAAAGAATGCTAAACATCATTAATCATTAGAGAAATGCAAATCAAAACTACAATGAGATATCATCTCACACCAGTCAGAATGGCCATCATCAAGAAATCTAGAAACAATAAATGCTGGAGAGGGTGTGGAGAAAAGGGAACACTCTTGCACTGCTGGTGGGAATGTGAATTGGTACAGCTACTATGGAGAACAGTATGGAGGTTCCTTAAAAAACTAAAAATAGAACTACCATATGACCCAGCAATCACACTTCTAGGCATATATCCTGAGAAAACCATAATTCAAAAAGAGACATGTACCAAAATGTTCATTGCAGCTCTATTCACAATAGCCCGGAGCTGGAAACAACCTAAGTGTCCATCATCGGATGAATGGATAAAGAAGATGTGGCACATATATACAATGGAATATTACTCAGCCATAAAACGAAACAAAAGTGAGCTATTTGTAATGAGGTGGATAGACCTAGAGTCTGTCATACAGAGTGAAGTAAGTCAGAAAGAGAAAGACAAATACCGTATGCTAACACATATATATGGAATTTTTAAAAAAATGTCATGAAGAACCTAGGTGTAAAACGGGAATAAAGACACAGACCTACTTGAGAATGGACCTGAGGATATGGAGAGGGGGAAGGGTAAGCTCTGACAAGGCGAAAGAGAGGCATGGACATATATACAGTACCAAACGTAAGGTAGATAGATAGTGGGAAGCAGCCGCACAGCACAGGGAGATTAGCTTGGTGTTTTGTGACCGCCTGGAGGGGTGGGATGGGGAGGGTGGGAGGGAGGGAGATGCATGAGGGAAGGGATGTGGGAACAGATGTATATGTATGACTGATTCACTTTGTTATAAAGCAGAGACTAATAAAAAATTTTTTTTTAAATAACTGTGACAGGAAAAGAGGATTCATAAACATTTTATGTTTTTTCACTTGTCACAATTAGCCAATCATTTCCTCTACAAATTATTTATTGCATACATACCAGGTGTGTCTTTGTTCAGTAAACACCCAGTGACATTTGTCAAGAAGAGAGTTAGAAATATTTTCAAATAATTCCACATTACCCCCACTCTTTCACCTCCTTAATTTCCTAAATAGCTAGGTGAGAACTGTCCCAAAAGTGTAGTGATTGGCATATTGTTGGCCTTGTCCATTGTATTAATCAGTAAAATTTTATCTGTTGAAACTTTAGTCTGTGTAGGGAAGGAATAGTGGCAGGAATAAGCAGGAAAGCTTTGGAAAAAGACTGCTTGGATGGTAAGTCCTGGTTTTCCCACTTTCTAGATGTCATACTGTTTCATCAATTAAAGAATGCACATTTTTTTCACATTCTGACATCTCTGAAATTGTTTTCTTCAAAGTAGATGGCATAAGTCATAATTTACCTCCAGTGTTTTTTTTCTTGTTGTTTTAACATAAAATAATGATGCATCATATAAGGAATGGTACAATAAGGTCAAATAAAAATATGTTGACCTTGGATATGTTATTTAAGTTCCATTGCCTGTAAAATATAATTAATTCAACAGTCGCTTATAGACTTATGGTAAAAAATCAAATGTGTTATTACATATAAAAACATTTATAACTGTGGGAGGCATTTAGTAAGTTTTCAATAAATATTATCTATTTGTTATTGTGGGAAGATTACAGATCGTATGTACTGAGTGCCTAACACATCCTTGCGACACTGCATTAAATGCCAAGCAAGAACGAGCTAGATACTTTTCCCTCTTTCTTTACACTCTATCCGCACAGCAGCATCACAAGTCATATTATTACCCCAAATAATAGGTAAGAAAAGGTAGGTATATAGCAAGTTATTTCTTAAAATTTAAATAATGAATGTAGCAAAACAACGATTTAATTGCAGATATTTTTTCTGACTCCAATAGCTATGCCCTTTCACATCTTTTTAAAAATTGCTTAAATTCCTTATAAAATTCCTTAATATGTCTCATAATGGCATTCAAGTTAATTAGAACAGGAAAAATTTTCATGCCTAGAAGTTGCAAACATCACTAACACTTTCATCCCATCTTGCTCTGATACCATATTCAGAGACAAAAATTTATTCCAATTGAGATAACCTATGACAAGTTCCCAACTAAATCCAAATAATTTCATTTTCTAAAACTTCAAAAAGTTTTTAAATCTTAAGGGTATTTCAAAATATATATGTGTATCATAATTTAGTAAATAACTGAATAACAAGCTTCAAACAACACAAGTAGAAATGTTAAGGGCAATTTCCTTTGATTTTGACAGAATCAATTTGGCCAATCAGAAAGTAGATCATAGAACATGTCAAGTGATTGTTATAAATCTTGATAAAAAATGGTATCCTATTTAATATATCAAGTTTACCTAAAATGCATTTGTCTGCTGACACATTGTGAAATAGACTGCTGGGATCGATATAAGAACTGCTGAGAAACTGAAATCTTTGAAGTATTCACCATCAATTTTTTAATCTGCTATTTAGCAACCAAGCATTTACATCATGATGGCCAGACTGAATATGTAATTCATGGGTTAATTAAATGTCAAGGAGAAATGCAGGCAATAATTTGCTTATTTAAATGTACTGTTTCATTAAAAAGTGACTGTAACACTTGTATATAAAATTCTGACAGTGACTGTCTTAATCTTCAGTCAACATCTTAATAGCCTTATATTTGTTCCCCAAAATTTGTCTTCTAATAAATCAATCTTTAAGGGCTCTAGCTTCTAATTACATGTTTACACTTATTTGTTATATCAACTTATAATGAAGATGAAGCCTATTAGAGCAAGCAGTTCATTGCAAGTTCAAACACTGAGGAACAATAATTCAGTAATTCAACAAGAAGAATTGATGCTCAAAAAGTGACCAAAGACAATGCTAGCTCATGCCAATACATGGAATCCTAATGACGCCTTTGAACTTTCCCATTCATGTTCCAAATCCTGAGTCAAGGTTTTAGATCTCTTCTTATTTCTGCTTTTATCCCCTTCTGCCAACAGGAATTCATTATCTACCCACTAAGTAAAAGCAAATAATTGCACAAAATAAACAGGGATATAATTAATTAGTATAAGAAACACTAAGTGATTACTTTAACAAGCTAAAATAACAAGGAAAGCCATTCTGTCCCCTTACTCATAATTGAAGATTTCTTCCTAAAGACAAGAGAGAAACATCTTGTGCTAACATGAGCACAGATGGGCATAGGATGAAATTGAACTGTACCACTGGGATTGATGACCAACACCAATGAGTTTTCCCTCACTGAGAAGAACTCTCAGTGATATTTTGCTTTTGTTATTACTTTTAATTCCTAAGTAACTGCATGAAAAGAGCCATAGCCTGGTATAGAGAAAGATTTCATGCACTGAAATGAATTTGGGAAAGCTGGATTCGAACGATACAACCTCTAACACTTACCTTCACCATGTCCCTAACCCAAGATTTCACTGTTTTTTCCTGTTAACCAAGTGATTGGAAATTAAAATTATCAGGGCTCTTTCAATGTTAACAAAAGTTTAAAATTCTAGTCTGTCTTCTAAAGAAACAAGTGGTTGAAATAAAAAGAAGATCAGGAGGGAGAGGACATTAGAAATTAAATTTGGATAAGCCCTTGTTGCAAAAAGGGAAGGAGTTCCAATCTGAGTTTCTGACAATTTTAGAAAGACTAAAGGGTAAAAGAAATCTTAGAGGGCCCAAGAAGAATTATGGCCTTCAAAACCAAAGGATGTTGAGTCATTTTGGGAAAAAGAAAAGTCATTAATACTGAGCCGTTGCTCATTTTATATTCTGGAAAAACAGTAACATAACTCATAGCTGTATTATTGAAATCACTTCTAGCTCTTAGGAGCGGATTATTCTCTTATTCCTTAAGAGTTTACTTAGACAACCCTGTAGAATAAGAAGAAACTTTAAAATTTTCCTTTTCCTTCAAATATAATTAATGTTTATAGCATCTTACACATACTTTTACAATCATATCAACTCAAAGAGGCATATTTTCTCCCCTACAAATTAAATTCTTCTACAAGCAGTGCTCACAGTATAAAGCTCAAACTTCCATTTCAGGAGAGCCACCAAATTCAAACAAGGATATGAAAAAAAATTCAACTATCTATTTAGCATGACATGAAAATAAGAATTGATGAAAAGCATGCAATGAAATTGGCAGCTTTAACAAATAATTGGGGAACTCTGTGGGTTTGAGAAAGCTCTTCCTCTGTTTTTTAGAATTGTCTGCAGAACATTTCAGGAATAACAGGAATAAGTTCTTCACTACTCTTTGAGACGGTCTGAAGGCTCTAAAAGTATTTGATAAAAAGTTATCTTGTATCTGTGGCAGTAATAGACAAATACTGAACATCAAAATTGAGAATGTGACAAATATTGTGAAGCAATTGTACAATCACAGTGACATATACTATAAAGTACTAGACATAAAGAAAAACACTGACAAGGGTGTCAAGTGCAGACACCTTCATATCAAAAGAGACAATAAAATACAATTACAGTACAGGAAGAACATTTTTAAAAGGCAGAGAGGGGCTTCCCTGGTGGCGCAGTGGTTGAGAGTCCGCCTGCCGATGCAAGGGACACGGGTTCGTGCCCCGGTCCGGGAAGATCCCACATGCCGCATAGCGGCTAGGCTCGTGAGCCATGGCCGCTGAGCCTGTGCGTCCGGAGCCTGTGCTCCGCAACGGGAGAGGCCACAACAGTGAGAGACCCACGCACCGCAAAAAAAAAAAAAAAAAAAAAAAAAAGCACAGAGAAAAGAGAAAGGCCTTAGAATAAAATGCCAGGACGTCAGAGTGAATTTAACAGAAAGCAAGAATGATGTCCCTTTGGCTGCAACATTGACAGTGACATAATTGACACACTCTTGGGGAGAAAAAATAATTGGTTTCATCAAGCAGAGGAGAAAAATGTCATCAGGAAAACAGTGACAGAGGTCATGGTAGATGCCCAGCCATTGCAGAAGAGCAAACACCTGCTCTAGCTGTGAGAGGCCAAGCAATATGATCATGTGTTCCTTAGAGCAGAGCACGGACCACAGACCCAAAGATAAACATCACCTGATGTGTTTCTAGTCACTTTCAGTTGAGAAACTTGGTTTCAATATATTAATTTATGTCCAATGCATATTGCTGGGAATTAAGTATCACAGTAGTTCTCAATCAAACTCCATTTTCAGACAGCAACAATAATGCCTACATTTTGACTAAGCAGCTTTGTGTGGCCAATTTATATAGAAGTAACAAAATAATTTTTAGTAAAAGAAAAAAAGGCAGTTATTGGTAGTTGACCTATTGGAAGCAATAAATTCAGGCATTGGATTCATGAGTTTAAATGCATTCTATAATGTGAGACTACTTAAATTTTAATCTGGTGTTGCCCTTAGATATATTACATACTTTTCTCCCCCTTGTAAAAAACTGTCCATCTATTTGTGTAATGTCTGTATATTAGTAGAGAAAGGTGGGGGTAAGGGAGCTAAGGTTATGGGATATCATTAAATAAGTTAACTATCTTAACTGAACTGATAGTTGTATAGATGATGGATAATGTCAATATTAAAACAAACACAATAGTTTTCATGGTTACTAGACAATCACTGAGAATGTTTTTCCTGCTGGAAAATATTGTGCTTACACTCCATTACCTTCCCCAGTAAAATATCAAGTTTAATTTCCAAATCTATTTTAGCCAAACTAGTTTGAACTGGAGGGTTCTAAGGTGGAAAAGATTACAAATACAATGATTTAGCAACGTGTTAATGGGATAATAAAGGAATAAAATTGAAAATATTTTAAACTGCCGGAGAAGCAATAACAAAATACTTTTATTCATGAAATAGTCATGATAATTATTAGAAAGGCAGCCAAAATCAATGGGACCTGAGTTGCTCTTCACCTCTGTTCTATTTAGATTCTAACTGATATATACCCTGGCTCTCTCTTCTCTATACTATATGTAAGCTGCCTTTTTGCTCCTGAGTATTTGGAAAACTTCCTTCCATCATCAGAAAGAATCCTACCTTTCTTGGAGCTAAGCAGAAAAACCTGAAGTTGAGAGAAATATGAAAACATTTCTCTACTCTCTCCCTCAGGTCACCTCCCTTTTCTATCTCTGTTTCCTGCATGGTACCAGCTGCATCTTGCAGTTGTCCCCTATACTTCACCTGGAAGAACCCAGTTTAACCTGGATCCTCACACACCTTAAAGTGGATTACCTACATGGCAAACAGGCTTTTCTCTTGCTATTATTAATCAGCTTTCATAAAATTCCTTTGCTGTCTCATTATGCTATAAACCATTTAGGGTAAGATTGAGATGAGACAAGGAGTGAAGGAGGCAGACAACTTCATGCCTACTTTACCTACCCCTCACTTGCAGGATGGTATTGTGATCAAGCCTATAGTGTCTAAAGCAGTCTTCCTGGATTCAAATCCAGGCTCCACTTTACATCATTTGTGTGACTGTGATTTGTCTTTTTTCATTATTTAGCATTTCTTGGCCTCAGTTTCCTCATCTGTAGAATGGAGATGGCTTCTACTTCATTGGAATTATCATGAGGATTAAATCAGAAATAACATGCAAAATGCCCAATGCTGTTCTCAGCACATAAACAGTCTTTGATTAAAATTAGTGTAACAGGGTATTACACGTGACGTTTTCTTACTGTCTTGGAGTTTGAACTGAGATTTAAAGGCTAAGAACTCTACCATAGGTGCTCAGAACTCCATATTCTAGGTATGAAAGTATTAGGCCTTTGTAGAAGTTAATTGTAGAACTGGTGCTGCCAGTATTAATAGCCCATTGCCAACCCCCAGGCTCCATAAGGGAGGAAAAAGGAGACTTCAGGAAGTTAAAGTCAATGGTCGGAAGGATTTTTTAGAGTTTGCGGAGAGTCATGGGAGGAAGAGGGAGGATCATCTATACCAAACCTTGTAAGGGGGACTTCAGAAAAATAGTTAGGGAACTTGACACATCCCTGGGGGTATGGGGCCATCCCTTTGTACACCAGTTGTACCTGACTTATGGCTACAGGAGACAAGTGATCTAGAGTTGACAGAAAAGGGAGAGAGGGCCACTGAAAAACAAAGTGTCCATTAACTAATGGCCGAGACTAAGGTACCCAACATGGACCCCACAGAGTGGAGATGACACTAATTCATCTTGAAAAGTACACGTACCCAAGAGAGCTCTACACATGCTCTGAAGTGAGCTCAGCAGAAGGAGGCAGAGGATGAGGCTGAGAATGCAGATGCTGAGGCAGAGGCCATAGCTAACAGCCAGAGGTGGTAACACCTGTGTCAGAAACCTCAGAAAGAGAGGTTTCTGGGTCTAGGTATAGGGTAGGCGGGGGCAGTACTGCTCTGAAAAGTCCTCAAAAGTGCTCCATGCAAGAAAAACCCAGCAAGTGTGCATCTACCATGCTGAAAGCTTGGGTGCCAAGTTACAATTGCACCCACCAACTGAATTTTTTTCTACCCTTTATCTCTCCCCACCGTCACTATTCCTGGGCCTAGAAGAAGAAAACCATGTACCCTGTCCTAGTGTGTCAGGGGCAGTCCCACTTGATGCTTGCTGTGCAGGAGTAATTCCTAACAATGCCCTTTTCCTCATAAGAGAGTCCCAGTATAAATGATACGCTACACAGCCAGTTTTCTGTTGAAGGAGACAAAAAATCTTAGTGAGTGAGCACTGAAGAGGAAAGAGTAATGTGGGAAAATTGTAGGCAGTCCCCTGGGCTTTCCTTCCTGGCCGTTTCCTACCATAGGACTCCAGGAAGGAATCAAGCCCACTAAGGCAGGAGAGTTTTTCATTAGGTGAGGGTCTAGAGTTTTAATATAAAATTAGCTGAGGTTTTTCATTTGTGAAAGCAAATGGAAAAGCTATTGGACCTGGTGGAGATTTAATCCATAGGGGGAAAGAAGTTCATGGAATACATTTGCAGAGTGAGTACTGGGGGAAAGTAATGGCTTTCTACTCATACCTCTATATCCAGGGACTTCAATAAGCAATTTTATATTACATATATTATTTTGTACTTAACAAATATTTACTGAGTAACCACTCAGTGCCAGTAGGAAAATAGTTATACACCAGGTCCTTACACTCACGAACTTTATACTAATTGGATGGAGATAAAAAATAAACAGAAATACAGTACATATAGGAATAAACAGTGTAAACATAAAAAAACAGCAAACAGTGATCTTTGCTTTATACAGAATTAAAATCAGTAGATATGATAGAGAATCAGTGGGCTGTTACTTTACTTGCAACACCAGAGAAGGCTTTTCTGAAGAGATTGTAATTAGCCAAGGTCGAATGTAAAAGGGAGAAAGTTCTGTGAAAATCCAGATGAAGATCATTCTAGCAAAAAGACAAATATTCTTAGGGCGAAACAAGCATAGACTTTTTAAGGATCTAAAAGAAGTCTAAAAGAAGTCAGCAATTCCCCTCCCGGCCATATATCCAAAAAAAGACAAAAACTTCAATTTGAAAAGATACATACACCCCAATGTTCATAGCAACACTATTTACAATAGCCAAGACATGGAAGTGACCTAAATGTCCATCGACAGGTGAATGGATGAAGAAGGTGTGGAACACATATACAATGGAATATTACTCAGCCATAAGGAAGAATGAAATAATGCCATTTGCAGCAGCATGGATGGACCTAGAGATTATCATACTAAGTGAAGTCAGTCAGACAGAGAAAGACAAATATTGTATGATATCACTTATATGTGGAATGTAATAAAAAAATGATACAAATGAACTTATTTACAAAACAGAAACAGACTCACAGACATACAAAACAAACTTATGGTAACCAAAGGGGAAAGGGAGGGAGGCAGGGGAGGAATAAATTAGGAGCATGTGATTAACAGATACCAACTACTATACATAAAATAGATAAGCAAAAAGGATTTACTGTCCTTATTGAATTGTCCTTGTTGAAACAGGAATATAGTTCCTGTATATTCAATATCTTGTAATAGCCTATAATGAAAAATAATCTGAAATATATATATATATAGATATATATATAGATATATATATATATATATAACTGAATCACTTTGCTGTATACATGAAACTAACACAATATTGTAAATCAACTATACTTCAATAAAAACAGATTTGTATCCAATGGTTAGACAATAGAGGTCTCTGATAAAGCAGACAATTAAGTATGACTGAGTACCTGGGAAAAGTCTCTAACTTAAAGAATCCAAACCAAACAAAGATAAGTTTAAATTTAGAAGAAAAGTAGACTGTTCACAGGAAACAAAGCATTAAAAGTAAAATCACAATTAATATCCTCAGAAATTTAAGATATGGCATCTATGAACCAAGAACAAGATTCTATAAAACACACAACAAAAAAAAAGTGTTGGAAATTAAGATATGGCATTAAAAATGAAAAACTGAAGAAAATAGAAGACAGAGGTAAGGAAATTTCCTAGAAAGTTGAACAAAAGACAAAGGCAAAAAAAAAAAAATGGAAGAGAAAGATAAGAAATTTAGAGGTCCTGCTCAGGAATAATATAGTTACAGGCATAGAGAATGGAGAAATGGAAGAGGAGAAATTCACCCAAATACACCATTCAAAAGAATTTTGCCTAAGTGAATTTAAAAGGCTAAGGCTTATTAAAAGCTTAATATATGCCAGGTACTCTTCTAAGTGCTTGACTCAGAGTAATTTATTAAATCCTCACAACAATCTTATGTGAGTCTGATACTAATATCATCATCCTCACTTCTACACCTAGGATCAGAATATCCAAACATAATATTTATGGAAAGTAAAGACAGTGAAGCCTACAAAAGACAAAAGGAAAATTATGTCTAACAGTGGATTTTGTATACTTAATGTGAGAATAGAATAAAAATATTTCAAATGGCCAGATCTTGAAAATTTTAAAGCCCATCACTCACTTTCTTCACAGCTACTAGAGGTTGTGCACAAAGTGAAAAAGTTAGAAGGAAGACATGGAATACAAGAGATGGGAGTTTTATCAGAATAGAGGTAAAAAGAGGCCCTGCAATGCTGTTAAAGGTGTTGTCACAATAACTACCATGTCCCCAGTATCAGGGCAACCAGAAGATTAAAAGATCACAAAAGTATCTTCAAAAATTTGAAACTACAAACTTTTAAATCATCTAAATATATTGAGATTTAGACAATTGACTGAGGATTTGGGATACAATTAATGATAAGTGAATAGAAATTATTTTATATGAAAATGAGACAACTATACAATTATAAGGGGGAAAAAAAGATAGGCAAGACGGAGAACATAATCCAAAGAAGCATCATGGCTCAGCTGTGACTAGTGCTTACATAGTCAAATACTATACACATGGAATTAATCTGACTGAAACTGCAGTATAACAATACTGGGACAATAGAAATGGAAGGATTCTTTTGTGTGTAACAGGGGCTGTCAAATGAGTGTGAAAAAAGGAAAAGACTATTTCCTCTTCTTCTATAGTGGAGAATAAAATATAATCTAATTGAAAAATAAAGATGTCAATAAAGCAAGTTTCCTAGGGATATAAAAATAGCCCTAAATAGCTTAAGTAAATGAAAAAGCCAAAACATAGTCAAAAGAAAGTTTTCTTGCTGTCGTGAGGGGTAAGAGTTATATAGGCAGTGGTGAGAGCTAAGAGATTGAAGATTAGTCAGTGCCTTAAAGAACTATGTGTGTGTAACTTTGGTAAAAACCAAAACCAGAAAGGATAGGAAGGAAGGAGGGAAGGAAGGTGGGAAAGAGGGAGGGAACAGGGGAATGAAGCAGGTTCAAGAAGCTGGCTATTTGTGCAGGTAATTTTTACAGCACACAACATAGTGCATTATCAAATCAGTATTTTAATAAATGATTTAAATCTTAAAATGATAAAATACCCTGACTTAACCTCAAAATCCAAAATTTATTATTTTAATGTTTTTCTATTTTCCTGTTGCTAATGAACATTACTTATTCCCATGTAAAAACCTTTGCTCAGCAAACTCCATCCTTGAAAGTTAATTCTTGTTTATTTCTTCTCTACCCGTCTGCTACATTTCAATTCAGGTAATAGGACTTGTGCAACTAAAATCTCCCTCAAAAAATCATTTCCTCAGCAGGTGTTACCCGTGAAGAGGATGGCTCCACCTCTGATAACACTGAGCCTGCCTGTCCCTCACACTGTATACCTCGTAAAAGAGATTCCTTCTTCCAAGTATTCCAATCCCAGAGGCCACAGAACTGAATAGACCTTGTATCCCAAGCTGAAGGGAAACACTAGCAAAAGTGAAAAATAAAATTGTTTGGGAGCTGCAAAACATCCAAATGGATATTTTTAAATCTGTTGAATGAATGACACATATTTATTTTGATTGTGTAGCTACGCATTCCATGCAAGAGCAAAGAGCATGAAGAACAGGAATGCCAATGTATGCTCTTCTCAAAGCAAACAATACATATCTGATATCACTCTCAAGGCTTCTACTTTCTGAGTCACTCATCTTGAGAACCGAACAGAAACAAGCTACAATCATCAAGTTCACATTGAAATGGGCTCAAATCCCAAAGCGCTCCTCCAAAAATTAAGAAGGCAGCAGAGACCAAAGTGGAAACACAGATAAATTTTCAAGAAATCTGCTTTGTCTTTAGGGTATTTGGATCAAAGAGGAGAAATCCACAGACTGTAACACCATTTGTTTGCAACACAAATACCATCCCTGTGGTTCAGTCACATCTATAGCACTCCATCTGCCAGCTGTGAGAAGGAAAAGGAAAGCAATTAAGCATACTATTAATCACAGCTCTAAGTGGCAGGTTCAAGTACCACATGATTCATGATATGTGAAGAAAGACCTTCATAATGTGTTTTCTTCCTTTAAGTGAAAAACATGTAGAAAATTCAGGATTATTTAAAAATATGTTGATTTACTTATGGGCTAGAGTGGCCAGCCACCTGATTAAAGAATTATATACCAAATTTATTGGATTAGAATTGCCTTTCCTATTAACACACATGCACACCCACACACACACCATGTAGAATGCTTCAACTGTCTTCTTTACATGCCACGACCCACATCCTTCTCATCCCCACTCCCTTCACCCTCAGAAGGACAGGAAACATAGACAATGTGCCTAAAAGACAAAGACGACATGCCTAAAGGACAAAGAATAAGGAGAAAGAACTTTTTTCTTCATATAATTACCAAGCCTAGACGAGCAGGTAGTTGGCCTACTGGCATGATGTCAGTATTACCACTTCCACAATAGCTGCTCTTCTGCTTACATATCTAAATGGTCAATGAGTAAAAGACAGTGAGTATATCTTTATTTATTTGGCTGGAAGAAAACATAGGCTCTGCTTCCTATTATAATACAAAAGTCCATGAGCAATATTATACTTTAAGACTCCGCAATCACTACTGAAAAGTTCATCATTTCACAAGAGCTGGTGTTGAGAGGGGAAAGAGATAGAGCACATAGAAACATTGAGGGCTGAGGGAGCTCTCTTAGGAGGAAAGACAAGGATGCAGAAAAAGGATTTTATGGTGCTAAACACAGGTAACACTACAGTGCACAAAGCCCTGTGTTTTCAGCCCACGTCCTACTTCTCCAGCCTCATCCCACTCTATAATCCTGTTAGTCACTGTGGTCCAGCCATTCTGGCTTTCTTTTTAGCTCCTCAAAGTTTCCAACTCCTAATCCTTTCAGGACCTGTCCATATACTGTTCTTTTGTTGAGAATGCTCCGCCATACCCATCGCTTTTACTCAGCTAACTTCCAATGATCCTCTAAGCCTTAAATGTTGCCTTCTCAAGGAACCCTTTTCTGATTCCCTAAAAGTTATTTGTAGTGAGGTGGATGGACCTAGAGTCTGTCATACAGAGTGAAGTAAGTCAGAAAGAGAAAAACAAATACCGTATGCTAACACATATATACGGAATCTAAAAAAAAAAAAAAAAAATGGTCATGAAGAACCTAGGGGCAAAATGGGAATAAAGACACAGACCTACTAGAGAATGGACTTGAGGACACGGGGAGGGGGCTGGGACAAAGTGGGGGAGGGGGCTGGGACAAAGTGAGAGAGTGGCTTGGACATATATACACTACCAAACGTAAAATAGATAGCTAGTGGGAAGCAGCCGCATAGCACAGGGAGATCAGCTCGGTGCTTTGTGACCACCTAGAGGGATGGGATAGGGAGGGTGGGAGGGAGATGCAAGAGGGAAGAGATATGGGATTATATGTATATGTATAGCTGATTCACTTTGTTATAAAGCAGAAACTAACACACCATTGTAAAGCAATTATACTCCAAAAAAGATGTTAAAAAAAAAAAAGTTATGCAATCCTATAATTCCCTGTATGCCTACTTCAGAGAACTTGTGAAAACTATAATAAAATTGCAATTAAAATTATAATTAACTATATTTTCATAGAATTTAATTACAATAAAATAAATTTTGCCTATTTTTGTTTTAGTATTCATCTCCTCCAATAGGATAGCTGTTTCCATCAAATAGAGGTGATTTCTTTCCCTGCTTATTCCCAGTGTTAGCCCAATGTCCAACATGTAGTGTTTAGTACATGAAGAAAACATCATCTTCAAAATTTTGTAGAGGTCCAACTTTTTTACATCCTTAAATTTGAGTGAAAACCACATGAGAAATTAAAACCTCAGTCCAAAATTTCACAAGAAAAATAAACGTTCCTGAAATATTAGCTAGTGGGTTAGGCAGCAATATGTTTTGAGATTCTATTCTATGGACAGCATATTTCTTGATATGTGACTCATCTGTGGAGATTCTGACCTCTCAGTTTTGCCAATAAAATACGGGAGTTAAATGAGAAAATGTAACTAAGACAGAAAACCTCCAACAGAGAAGACTCACTGGTGAATGTAAGCTAATGCAGCTGTCTTAGCGTTTGGTGATGAAGATTACAAAAGAATCCACTCCCAATGCCTACCAGCCAATTACTTTGGGCACAGTATTTTACCTCTCTGTGCCTCATTTTCCTTATTAGTAAAATGACTATAAGAAAAGCACCTTCTTTATAGGGTTGTGTTCATTTTTTTGACATATGTCTAAAGTGGTTAAGGAGAGCTTGGAATAAATATATTTTTATTATGTTTACATAAATATATTTATATAGTTAAATAAATATATATTGTGCTTAATATATTATTATATATAATTTATATTATTTATTATTGCATAATTTATGTAATTTAATGTTATATTTATATGATTTATATAATTAATTTATATATTTATGTTTTATTATATATCTATATTATAGCTAAAGTTTATTGAGTACCCTGTAGAATTCTTATCACCAAAACTAAGTAAATGTTAAAGTGGAGGGATTTGCCAGAATCTAGGAGAGTTAATCAGAGAAGGTGATTAATATGGTGAATTTAAAGAAAAAAATCTGAAGTTGGATGTGGACACAACTTACTACAATGTAAGAAGAGCATGTTTTTAACCAGAAGAAAAAGAAGCCTGAAAACTCAGAGACAGAAGTGACTAGGTGAGCTTAAATGAAAAGAGGGAGGCTTATTCTATCTGAATATGTGTACCATAGATTAAATCCAGTAAAATGAACAACAAGACTTGAAGGCCTTGGGACAGATATTGAAGAGCTTGATTCAAGTGCTAATCAAGAGCCACAGTGGTTTCTTGTGTAGGGAGCAATCTGATTAAAGTAATTTAGGGAAATAATAATTGTTACTTTAATTAGAATGAATTAGAAAGGAAGATAAATTGTCCAACTATGATTTGATCAGCAGCAGGACTCAAAAAGAAGACCATGAAAATTGAGAAGGTATGTTTCTGGGAAGAGATACAACAGAATGTATTAAAGTTTCCTAATGTGTAATAACAGAAAAGATAGAACAAGAAGGATCAGGGTATACTCTTATGCTTGTTTGGAATATAAATATGTACCTTATTAATATTTAATGCTGTTTATAATTCAGTGCTTTGATATATTTGTTGAGAGAAGAAAAACTCAGTAATAGGACCCACAACCCATCCTTTTTTTTTTTTTTCAGCCAAATGGCTAGAATAGCCAGAAATAACTGATGACAAATCAGACCTATCAGACATATCTGCTACTTTGAAGACCTTAGACATTAGGAGCTCAGCTGACTCACTGAATTAATTTTTACATGGCTTACCAAACAGCTGTCAGGCTTCAATTGATTTTGTGTCACTTGGAAACCAAGAACTTAGAAGGTAAAAAAAAAAAAACAGATCACAAGGTTGACACTTTAATCTCACTCACCTCTGATTCTGTGATGGACATTGTTAAGAGATTAATAAGCACTTGTTTTATGACTTTTTATGCCTTATAAACACTATGTTCACTATCAATTCTAGTTTATCATCTGTTCATTTGTTCATTTTCAATTAGCAAGTGACCTATATTCATAAAAACTCTACATGCTTTGAATATCTTATCTATAAGATGGACAAGAACCTATTCTTTTGGTGATAAATTATATTTGGACACCTCTCAGGAGAAAAAGAGGAAAAAAGTAACTTGCACTAAGTACAATATGTTGAGTGCCAAGATCTGCACACGTTCTTCACATTTTATCTCGTTTGGTCCTTTATTGAATTCCATGAGGTAAAAATAACTCTTCTCTTTTTCAGGTGAAGAAACAAAGGCTTGGAAAGCTGAGGGATACATACAAGGTCACATAGCTAATAAATGTCAGAGTTAAAACATTCAGTCTGCTCTGCGAACCTGGGATGCTTTCCCATCACACTGCCTCTCTCCTTCTCTCCTCACGTGGTCCACTTCCAACATTCCTAGTCCTCAGAACACAGTCATATGTTACAGAATACCACATCCACTGCCAATCTACAACCAGGTGGGAGAAACAACTAGCCAAGCAAGAAAACTTAATAAAAGGGGCAATCAATAGCCTGTGAGGCAGAGATGGACTGCCCTCTTCATCTGGAGTGAAATGGAACTTACTCTTTTCACAGACTGTATGGAATCTTTAATAGTATTTGCAAAGCAGTAGCCCAATGCTTGTGTGTGTACAGATAAAGACAGAATAGTCCATAATCTTAGAGGCTTACAATTTAATACAGAAGAAAATCTTCTTAACAGTGGGCCCACACAAGAATGAATGAGAAAACTGCTATTTTGGAGATTAGAAATGCTTTCTATAATAGGTGTTTTGATGAGAGTAAGATTTTATTAAAATAACAATAGAGGTAAAGGTTTTCTTGATAAGTGGAGAAAAGAGTGCAAACATCTACCAGAGAGGTACAAAATGACTTTACATGTTTGTGAAGGATGAGCAAGCCAATCTAGATGTAGTATAATGTGTGCTCATGTCTATGTGTGTTATAATCTGGAAGTAACGAATTTTGTGACCCTGAATACATACTATTGAACTTTAACTTTCTGGCATGAGCAAAGTCACTGGAAGGGTTTATACCAAATAGTGACATAAGGACTGTATGATTATCTTCATTATTACTAGTATTATTATTACCCATAGTAATAATCGTAATAAATAATAACTTTTGTTAAATGCTTGTGAAGCACTTTGCTAAGCACTTACTGTGCATTTTTCATTGATTTCTTACAACTTCTTTTATTATTTTTATTCTAATAAATTAGAATCATTTTATTTCTATTTGATAATGATGGAAACCAAGTGTCAAAGAGATTATCACTTGCTCAAGTTTTCATCGACAGCAAGAAGCAACTCCTGGTATCACACCCATATCTGTCTTTCTCTAGAAGTCTCTTCTTAACTACTGAGTTCGACTGTCTCTTCAGTCCATATGAAAAACAAGGTAGGTAAAGGGGCAAGCTAGATCTCAGTGTGCCTTGTCAGAAAGACCATTTGTTCAACAATTGGTAGCAGGTTTTTCATTTCCTTCCTGTCTCCATGAAAATTTTTACAAAAATGGTTTGAGCATTTCCCTCCCTTTTCTGTAGTTTGATATTCCTTGGTTTTCTATGTATGCAACACTGAGAAAAATACACTCCTTGTAGAAGGAAGAAGAAAATTGAGATTTCTGATATTTGGTTTCCACTGACATCTAAGAATTTCAAAGCAATTAATCAACATTACTTCCTTCACTCTCACCTCATCTCTGTTAGTGAGAGACAAGGAGCAATTTCACTGACTAAAGAATGGTGTTTCTACTGACTACATAGTTTCCAGTAACGACTTCTTTCAGCCATTTCAGTATGGCTGAAAGAAGACATACACCAAGAGATTCTCTAAGGTATGGTGAAAATAAGTGATATTGTTGACTTTAAAAACCAGGGCTAGCAAGTTGCAAGTCAGAGTTTTAACTTGTTTAATAATACATAGGGAAAATCTCCTAGTTAAAAAGGAAAACAATTAAATCACATTCTGGCCAATTCCTAGAGAGCCTTTTATAAGCTTTCTCTTTGGTCCACATTTTTTTTGAAACTAAATACTGAGAGAGTGGCAGGATGGGAATGAAAGTGCCATGTAGACGATGGTGACGTTCTTAAGAGTGGAGTGGATAAGAGCCTCAGTTTTAACCACTGCCATTTATTGGTTGTGTGATATTGAGAAAGTCATTTACCTTTGCTGATCTTAGGACAATTGTCTTAGGACACAAACAGTAAATGAAGGCATGGAATACATTATTGTAAACCAAATATACTTCAATTTTTTAAAAAAAGTTCCCAGGAGAAAGAAAAATAAAGGCATGGAGATCAACTATTTCAAAGTTATTTTTGAATCCCAGTGTTCATTATATTTATAATGCTATAAATTGCTTTTCTGGAACAATTACTAACAATCTCCTTTTGTCCACTCATTCAATTCAAGAAACACGCATTGCAAATGTCAGAATTCTAAAATGTCTTCAGGAATAAGGCAGTTGGCATAAATAAATGTTTCAAGATGGATAAAGGATAATAAAATAAAAGAGAATTCATGCTCTCCCACCAAGACTGTCAAGGTCACATTTTTTAAAAAGAACATAATGTGAGCCAAGCAAAGGACATCTGCAGGCTAAAAATGTTCAGGTTTTTCCCTTGCAAAGTTAGATATTTCATTCGATCATTTAGCTGCCACCTGCCTCACACCCCCATCTCTGCTTCTTGTCTGTCCTTTTAAACTAAACTTCTCAAAATAATCATATATCTCTCCAAATAAAAAACTTAGATTCATTTTATTCCAGACTGCTTTAAATCAGGAATATGTAATGCCTTTACTCATGTCTTTTCTTGCTAGGCCCTTCTGCTAGATTTGACGCTGGTGATCTCTCTCCTTATTGAAAATCTATTCTTTAGGATTCCATGAAATCTATCACCCTTGAATGTCCTACTCGGACTTTAGAGTTATTTTGTAGGCTTCTCCTCCTCCTTCACCAATGCTTAAATAATAACATTTCCTCTGGCTCTTGTTTTAGCCCACTAGCCATTGCTCTGCGTGTTCTTCTTGGAGATTTCAAACACTCATATGTGGATAACAACTCTGACTACATTAAACCCCTGAAATCTTTCTGGAACATCATATTTAAAGATTTGCTAGTTATTTACATTAATGTGTTATAGGCACCTCAATCCTATGGACAAAGAATGTCAGTAAACCTGCCATTTAAGTAAACAAAATATGTGGCAGCCATAAAGCCATCAGTTACTGCAGCCACCCGATGGTGCACCCTGAAGGGAATATAAGATGGAGAAAAACAAGATACTGGTCCTAGAAAGTTAAGATGTATATCAAAGGAATGATTTCATAAAGCCCAGACTCTTGCATCTTCCCATACATAAAAAAGCCCTAAAATCATTAACTTGAGATGTGTATTGTGATCAGCCATAATCTTTTGATGTTCAACTACATGGTTTTTTTCAGCAGAAACTCCTATACATCCTGGCTCCTCCCTTACGTCTTTGGAACAGTCCCTCAGAGCTATGTGAGAGGCTGCCATCCCAGGCTATAGTTCTCAGTAAGGCCTATGAATAAGACATAATTTTCAATTTTTAGGTTATGCATTTTTTTCAGTCAACAATCCCAAAGTCCAAAACTGTACTTGTCATCTTATCTATACTAGTTATAATTTATTCATCTCAGCTCCAGATCCACCCTTCTTTTCCTTGCTTTATGATACTGGATCTGGACTCTGAAACCTCTGCCAGCCAGCTTATTGTTAGGCTTTGTTAATAGAGGGTAATGGAGGGACCCTGCAAAGCCACAGCAGAAGGAAGGGCTATCCTTTCCATATTCTAGTGTGCAGGCTTTGTTTTGTTGCCAGCAGATTGGTATGTGGGAGGGCCCAGGTGTGTAGGTAGCCCCAGTTGCACTCACCCTCATGATCCTCACAGAACTATGGCCTGCACTCTCCAGCAAGTTTTTCTAACCACCCACCTGGCTATTCTTATGTACCAATCCAACTAGCAACCTCTGGTGAGTATTTCCAGTCATGTGGAGGACCACTCTTACACACTGCACTACCTCTGGGCTGTAACCTCTGGCAAATTTCTTTGTTACTAGCAGGCTGCATTTTCCTATTCCAGCCACCCCCTCCAAAAAGGTTTGAATTTCAGTCTTGTGGTAAAAGAGATCTGATAAATTCTTAGTCTTTCCTTGTTTGCTGTGCCTAAACCCTAGAGGAAGTAGCTGCTTTTTTCATTTGCTACTTCTATACCACTTGAGTTCTCTAATGTGAACATCAGGATATTGATTAGAAAACAATAGGCCCTAAAACTTTAAGTGAGGAAGTCTGGTTGGACTCAGATGAAACTGAGCATCTTGAATCTCTGAGACATGTTGAACCTCTCTTACCAGTAGCTTCCAGTATTCTGTCTGAGGAAACTACTCTTCTTTTGCTTGAAAACTCTGTGACAGCCTCACCTGGGACAGATAACTTGTAAGCGTACACTCTAGGTATCAGTTACATGGTGAGACCCAGATGAAATAGATTATACTCCAAAGAACTGCAAGACTGTGAATCCTGGAGAATATATGTGAGAAGGTGTAATATAATAACAGGTCAAGCAAAATGCATTTATATGAGTACACTTACTAGATCATCAGAATTTAATGAATTGGCTTCATGTACCTAGGGAATTAAGAGGTACAAACTATTATGTATAAAGTAAACTACAAGGATATATTGTACAACTTAGAGAATATAGCCATTATTTTATAATAACTATAAATGGAGTATAACCTTTAAAAATTGTGAATCACGATATTGTACATCTGTAACATATAATATTGTACATCAACTATTAAATAAAAATAAAGGTATAATAAGAATATTTTTCAATAAAATAAATAAAGATATAATAAGAACACTTTTAGAAAAACAAAACAGAGAATTTTTAGTCATCAGAGCCCACCAAAGAAAATCTTAAAGGAACTTCTTAAAATTTAAATAAAATGATTCACAAGTCAAAATTTGTATCTACTTGAAGTGATGCAGAGTTCTGGGAACAGTAAACATTTC
Source organism: Hyperoodon ampullatus (assembly GCF_949752795.1). Taxonomy (NCBI): domain Eukaryota; kingdom Metazoa; phylum Chordata; class Mammalia; order Artiodactyla; family Ziphiidae; genus Hyperoodon; species Hyperoodon ampullatus. The sequence goes on from NC_136920.1 coordinate 115,960,842, forward strand.
AGTAAACATAAAAATTTTTTAATATAATGTTTTCTTAAAACTAGCCAAATACTTAGAGAATAAAATAAAATACAAAATAACAACGTAATATGGGATTTGTAGCATTTAGATGTACAATGTATGACAAAATAGCAAAAAACTCAATAGCGGGAAATGAATATATAGTGCTGTAAAAGTCATTATAAATAATGTGTTACAATATTTTTTGAAAAAATATTTTGGCTTTTAAGGATCTCTGACAGTGACTAATTGATCACAGTGTCCCTAATAATAAAACAGATGGGTGGCCTACAAGGATACTGTTTGAACCATATAACATAAATCACTCTGGGTCTGATAGCCAAAACCTAACTTGAGTCATGACAATGCAAAATTATAACCTTTTAGTTAAAGCCTTTCAAAGACACAGAATCTCTTATTCTTTATTTTTAAAAATTTATTTAAAATTTTTTTCATGCTGACAGAAATTTGTGAAAATAGTACAAAGAACTCCTGTATATCTTTCTCCCTGAGACCCCACTAAAGTTTTGACAATGTTCGAGAAACATCCATCATAGCACTGGGTCCAATACAGGATTACACTTGGCACTTGGCTGTCATGTTCCTCTAGGCTCTTTCAATCTGGAACAGCTCCTTTGTCTTTGATTGTCATGACTTTAAAAATTTTGAAGTGTGTTTTGTAGTTATTTTGTAGAATGTTCCTCAGTTTGTGTTTGTCCATTGTTCCCTCTCCATTAGACCCAGGTTATGTAGCTTCAGTGACTATATCATAAATGCTGTGTTTTTTTCATGGAAACCTACTGAGTGCTATGTGCATGGTGTCTATTTGTCCCCTTACTGGTGATTTTAACTTTGATCGCTTGGTTAAGACGGTGTCTGCAGGTTTCTCCACTTAAAGTGATATTTTCCCCCACTTTGTATTTAACACATGTTTTGTGAGAGGTACTTTGACACTGTGTAAAATCCCATTTGTGACTCCACCTTCACCCACTAGTTGAAACATCTCTTGCTGTTCCTTGCCTCAATTAATGATTACTTCGGTGGCTGCCAAATGGTGAATTTCTAATACCATGGCCCTTTTTACATTTAGTAGTTGCCTTTCTACCACAAGGAAAAGCCTTCCTTTTCCCCATTTATTTATCCATTTAAAATGTTATAACTGTGTGTTGATTTATGGTTCTTATTTTATTCAATTGCTATAATCTGTTACTATTATCATTTACTTTGATGCTCTATTTTTTCCAGATTTGGCCACTGGGAACCCATTCTAACTGGTTCCTATACCCTTTTGACATACTTCCAGCATTCTTTGAGTACCTCCTTACTTTTTGGTAGCACAAGGTGTTCCAGACTCATCTTCTACTTTCCCTACCCTAGACTTAGAATCAGCCATGTCTTCAAAAAGCTCTGGTTTCTTTTAGTGGAGAACAGTATTTCAAAACTAAGATCTGGGTGATAGATGTGTTCACTGCTAGTGGGATGTCACTTCCCTCAGACTTTATTAATGGACAGAGCTAGGAAATTACATATTATATAATATATGCAAATTTACATCTGTATTTATTGGAAACCATGCAACACAGAATCTTTTAATTGAAGAGGAATTTGAGTCTCCTTGTAGAAGAACCCTGCAGCAATGCCATTGGTATATACCATAATTATTTCTTCAAGACTTTCCCAAAGGGAACTACAGCCAATAACTAGAATGATAGTGCACAAGGAAAAGGGTAGACTTTCTGGGGATTACCAGGCATGGTGAATTGTCAATAATTCCTAGGGGCTCAAAATGCTATCGTAACCCACAAATCAAAGTGAGAGTGAATGATGGTAAGGTGATGAATGGAGCCTTACCCCAAATTTGAACGATAGTGAACACAGCAAGTCCATAGATTCATCATGTGTTTGTTTGTTTGTTTGTTTGTTCTTACAGTCATTGTATAATTAAAATAGACTAATTGGAAATTAGCAGAATACCTAAACTGACCCTTTGGGCCATGGGGTAGTGTCCATAGTAGAAAGGCCCAATTGAACACCCTTGGAATATTCATACAAGCAATATTACATTCCTGGGAGAATTTCAAAGATTACTGCCAACCTTGAAAACTTGTTAAGATGCAGGGGTAGTAATACTTATCCCATGCTCACTTAAATAATACAGTTAGTTGGTTAAGAAGTTGGACGGATACTGAAGAATGACTGGATTCTCACAAACTTGATCAGATTGTGAACTTAATTGCAGCTGTTTTCCCAGGTATAATATCTTTACTTGAGCAAACTGATATGGCCCCTGGCGCCTAGTATGCAGCTACTGACCAGGCTAATGTGTTTTCCTGCAACAACATATGAAAGCAAACAAAAGTAGTTTTATTTTACCTGAGAAGGCCAAAATTACACCTTTACAATCTTTCCTCAGGGCTAATACTGGGTTGGCCAAAAAGTTTGCCCAGGTTTTTCCATAACATCTTACAATACAAATGTCCTGCTCTCTGTCACAACATACTCCATGAGATGTTGATCATCTCAATATTCTACAAAATATCACATTGGTTCACTATGATGACTGGATCTAATAAACAGGAAGTAGCAAGTACTTTAGATGCCTTAGTAAGACAGGCAATTCAGAGAATAAGGAATAAATCTCATGAAAATTCACGGACCTATAAACTCAGTGAAAATTCTAGGGGTACAATTGTCTGGAGTGTGTGATGATATTCTCTTGAATTTGAAAAATGAGTTACTGCATCTCTCACAACCTACCATGCAAAAATAGGTACAACACACGGTAAGTCTAAATGGATTTGTGAGGCAACATATTCACATTTGAATGTGCTACTCTGACCACCTACCAAGTCTCCGGTAAGTTTGCTGGGTTTGAGAAAAAGAAGTCAAGTCCATACTGCAGTGAAAACTGATTTTCCACTAGGGTCTTTTGAGTGTAGACCTAATGACATTAAGTGTCTTTGGCAAATGAGAATGCTATATAGAGATTGAAAGCCTATCCATTTAACATAATTTGGCCATGCAATCTGAGCTTCCTATCATAAACTGGGACCTGATAGACCAAATCATGAGTTTGGGCATGTTTGACATAATCTGTAATCAAAGGAAAAAAGTATAAAAGAATCTGGGTTCACACAGGTATGGAAGATACAGGATGTATGAGCAGGTAGCTCACACTCCTTTAACAATTACTCATGCTGTGTTTCTTCCTCTCCTTCAATACACACCTAGAGCCTCATACGGAGTTCCACAAACAGGAAGAAATAAAGTGGATGTATGCAGCAATAGATAGTGTGACAGTGAATGACAGCAGTAAAGGAAAGTATTCCCCATGGGTAAAAGTTCAAATGGTGTATTTAGTTTTCCACTTTGGACTGAAAGATGGCTGACTCATAGGCAACTGCTGATGGTTTGATTGGATGATCATAGACTTGGAAGGAACAGGGTTGAAAGATAAGTGTCCAAAAAAGTCTGGAAAGACTCATGTGGATGAGCCTCTCAGAATGGGCAAACACTGTGAAATATTTTTGTCCCATGTGAATGTTCACTAAAGGAGGCTTTCAATAGTCCAATGGACAAAATTACACACATCAGTCACTCGTTATCCATAGTCACTTCATTACAAGGTAAATGAGCCCATGTACAAAGTGCCCTTGGTGGCAGGGATAGAGACAATGCTTGGGTTCAAAACTTGGACTTTCTGTTACCAAATCTGACCTAGAAGCTATTACTGTTGAGTGACTAATCCGCCAATGGAAGAGATCACCCCTGAAACCCCTTCCCATTGTAGAGGAGAATCAGCCAGCCCATTGGTGGCAGTTGATTATGTTGAACCTTTTCCATTATGAAGAGTCAGAGATTCATCTTCATTGAAATAGACATATATATTGTGGATATGGATTAACCTTCCCTGCACATATGCTCTTGCCAGCACCACCATTCACAGACCTATCTACTGTGCTATTTTGCAGAATGTTGATCCTGATTATCCACTGTGACAATATTTCAAATAGCATTGCTTCTGATCAAGTAAATCTTTCAAAGCAAAGAAAGTGCATACAGGGGCCCGTGTCCATGGAATTACTGGCATTTCCTCTTTGCGTGTTATGCACATGTGTTTATTTATATGTTGACTCTTTTTCTTCTCTCTTTCTCTTTCTCTTATTATTCTATATACAAATTGATTGAGACCAGCTTTAAAATGTAGTCTAGCACTGACCAAGATGTCCTAAATGTTTCCTTCATCTTAAATAAACTTTAGACAGACATTTTCCTGACTATAGACACCCCCACCCCAACTTCAGATATTTTTGAAGCATTTACATTAGAAAATGTATAAGTGTAAATCATTTTCCTACCCCTTTGACATATAAATATTTTTAAAAGCTCCTTGCTAGGTTTGAAACCCAGGAATGAGATTCTAAAGGACCTAGGAGCCATCCTTTTGAAATGTAATCATCAAGGAAGATAGGGCCTATCTCCCAGTTTCTGTAGGAGGGAAAAAGCCTAACTTCTTTAACACTCACTTGAACTATTGCAGCAGCCTCCTATTTATTTCCACTCTTATCTCCTTCAACTTCATCCTCCTCTCTGCTACCTGAATATTCTATTTAAAGAAGAAATATGACATGTTACTACCTTTCTATGATCCTTACATTTTCCTCATACCTAAGATTTTACTCCTCAAACTCAGTCATGGCCATTATCACACATATAGAGATGTACCAAGAGAAACTCAAAGCATAAAAACATGGCACATATTTCTAGACCATCAATTTTACTCAAATATTTTTGGAAGCAATATAGCAAGTAATTTTCAAATTATTACTATATTACTAAGTAGACATATAATAGAGTAGAATCTAAAATTTACATGAAATTTTAAGCTAAGTGATAAAGTATCAGTGCAGTATTATTATAGCAGTCTCTGTTGTTAGGTGTACTTTGGTGAGAAAGATTAAGAAGTACTGAGGGACAGAATAAAAGCCAAGCTATGTAATATCACAAAAATTGCTGTGACTTGTCTTCCACCAATAGCCCAAGCTCATCTCCCAGCACACTGTCCCTTTAAGCCTACCTCTTAGACTTTTAGAATTGCTTTTCCTTCTACAAATGACACATAATTATATTGTTTCATGTTGTCATTGCACATGTTGTTTCCCTCACCAGATTGTTCACCTTGTGCCCTCATACACCAAGAGTCTTCTACCAAATTCATTTTCTATTCACATTTAAGATGAAAATGATCTGCCATCTTCATGTTTCCTTGACCCACAAGAGAATCTAAGATAAGATTCCTCCTCTTTGCCCACTACTACTACTGCACTTGCCATACTGTATTAAAGCCATCTGCCTACATATTTATCAACCTATTTATATTGTAAACTTTTGAGGAGTAGGAACAAAATGTCATTAGTGTGTTATTCAACTATGTGTCTGTAGTACCTATCATCGTGTCTGTCACATAGTTAACACTCAAAAAATGCTGCTTGAACAATAGTAAAGTAATAACAAAGCACTGTATTAGTGTTTCCACCATTTAAACCTGAGTTTGATAACATCCCTATATTTTTAATTAAAAATCCAAGGCTCTCAGAGACCTTGGATCCACCAATCATGCAGGTAAACATGGTTGAATCCCCCCTTGTAAGACCTTGTGAGTTCATGAAACATGCACAAAATATATATAACACATAGCTATAAAATTATGATGAGTAGATAACTGTGATTGAAGGGCTTTCTCTACGTTGATTTTGCTCAATCTTAAAGCCGTATCATGAGTGTCTGTGCATGTCTATTGGCTGCCGTTGCCAGCCTTGTGGATGTTATTTGATTCTCAGTGCTTTTGTGTGTGACTTGGGCTTTGAAAATTAAGTAAATAATAGTACATATTTTATTATTTAATTTTTTTTTAATTTTTAAAAATATATTCAACCTAAAGTTATATTTCCAGTACTGAAAAGGAAAATGTTGACAATATTTGAATGAGTACCTAACAGCTAGTTAAAAAGTATTTTCTCATATCAGGCAAAGTTAAAAGTACTAAAATACTTCTAAGAACATTTTTTATTGTTTTACTTTTGCTGGAAAAGTAACTGTTTTGAATGATTTTTCCAAAATTTGATTACAGTGCTACTACTGATATTATATACTTATATAAATGGCTAGTTTACATATATAATTTGATATATTTTAATTTATATAAGTAAATAAATTACATTAAAAGTTACTCAACAAATAGAATTAAAAGGTTAAATTAAATGTTTATAGCTTTTCAGTTTTTTAATTTTCTTTTAACTTAAAAGTATTATTTAGTCATTCTTAACCCTGTATTGAATAAAGAGTAAGACTTCTGCTTACCTTTTATAAGTATGAAGCACAGATATACATATAGTATATAAATGGATATACAGTATTTCTGGTATTATTAAAATCTCATAAAGGAACAATTAGGAAAATGTGTCAAAAAAGGCTTCTTTGTGGGGCATTAATGAAAAACAAGATTGAGAAATATTATCTTAAACCACACAGTCAGGAAATGTATAAGCCAGAAAACAATCCTCTTTTGTAGCTGCAAATTCTATATTTTAAAATATCATCCCAGCTGGCTCCTGGCCATCAGAAATCTGATGAAAAAGTCATTCTACCACAAGAACATTTTGATTTTTTCACCTCTGCCTGGGGTCTCCGGTGCCCTCTTAATGGCCTGTGATTCTCTGCTCAGCAGAAAAACATTTTCTCCCCAGAAATCATCCTGGGAAATGCTCTTCTCAAGACCAAATACCTTGCCAATCACAACAGACCTAGAGCTTGACTTAAAATTCTGTAATGTGTTTTCCTACCATCTGTGCCAAACAGGAGCTGATTAAAAGACAGTTTAAATAAAGTGAGTCCATACTAAAAGGGGGATCACCTACAGGTGGGCCAATTCACTCTTCTATTTAGTATCCAGTCTTGGCAGGATGCCCACTGGACAGGCATCACAAGACATTCACCAATAACGCAGGTAAATATGGTTGAATCTCCCCTTGTAAAACATGCACACACACAAAATAAAACAAAAACAATATCCCTTATATAGAGGCTAGCAATGCCTTCCTATTCATCTTCCCTACTTCCAAAAAGTTTAGTGTATAATTAAAGATCTCTAATACTTCTTTAAAGAGAAACCAACAAGTCTTAGACCCGATTTAGTCATTCTACTATGACTTACACAAAATCATAGAAATGCAACAGAGAAGGATTTACCCCTTTGTAAGTTGAAGCTAAAGTTACTAAATAATGAGACATCATCTAATTAACACAATGGGAATAACTCATAAAATATAAAATTGCAGTCTGTGGGCATTCCAGAAAACCGAAGTCAACAACCAAGAGTGAAAACTCAGTAACTCCAGACCAAAGGCTGGTATAGAGGATTTGACCAATCTGGTCAAATGTTATAAAGTTACCATTATGTTCTATTTGCAATTATCCTGGTCAAGTAGGGATGTGCAATGAGTACTCTGAAACAGAGCCCCCAAGAAACTAGATGGTAAAAACATATTATATTAAATAAAGGATGCCTGTATTTCCTGGAAGAAGTAAGGAAATAGATTTTGAAGAAGACAAGAGTTGAATATAAAAATGATACAAATGAATTTATTTACAAAACAGACTCACAGACCTCAAAATCAAATTTACGGTCACCGAAGGGGAAACCTGGGGGGAAATGATAAATTAGGAGATTGGGGTTAACATATACAAACTACTATATATAAAATAGATCACTAATAAGGACTTACTGTAGAGCACAGGGAACTCTACTCAGTATTCTGTAATAACCTATATGGGAAAAGAATCTGAAAAAGAATGGAGATAAATATATACGTAAAATTATATATACATATATATATATATATGATTCACTTTGTTGTACACTTGAAACTAACACGTTGTAAATCAACTATACTCCAATAAAATGTTTTTTAAAAAGAGTTGAATGTAATGTATATCCTTCATTGTAGTAAGATTAATTAGGAAAACAATGTACCACAAAGTGATTTCCACCCAAGGACTTCCATCACAGGAATACAGAATAGGGAGAAATATGTGTTTCAAGACAGTTCACAGCATCCTTCAGTTTTGCCTTTACTCTTCATACAAATTTAATAGAAACTTTGGCTTTCAGACACTCTTCTAGGCACAGGGGCTAATATAAATGTTCACATTAATAAATTATCATAATTATAAACATGAAGTCACCACCCAGTTCAAGAAATTTAGAGCATCAACAGCATCACTAAAGCCCTAAGCAGGCCTCTCCCCATTAACAAAAGTCTCACTCTTCTCAAAAAATAATTACTATCTTGAATTTATGTTGATTAACTCCTTCCTTTTTTTTTTTATACTTACATCAGCTAGGTATCTGTCTCTAATGTTATGGATTAGTATTTTTACAGTATGTAGTATGCCTGTCATTTTATTGTGATCTTCTAAAATAATTATGTCTGTAGGACTCATCCACATTGCTGTGGGCATCTATAGTGTATTACTTTCATTTCTGTATAGCATTTCACTGTATGAAAATATCACAGTCCATTTAATAATCCTACTGTTCAAGAACATATGCATTTCTTCCAACTTGGGTTGTTATGAATAATTCATCTATTCTACTGCATATTTTTAATGCATATGATCATGTATTTCTGTTGTTTTTATACCTGGAAGTGGAACTGCTGGGTTACAGATGTTTATATCCAATTTTAATAGATAATATCAAACTATTTTCCAAAGTGGTTGTCCTTATTGACAATAATATCAACACTGTATATGAAAATTACTATCAGTCCACATTGTTTCCAACATTTATTATTCTCAGTCTTCTTTATTTTAGCCATTCTGACAGGTGTGCACTGTTATGATATTGTAATTTTAATTTACATTTCCCTAATAATTTCTATGATTCAATACAGTTTCATTTGGCTTCTTGGATAGCCTGTTTGTGAATTGGGTGTTCATTCCTTAATACATTTTCTCTACTGATTTATCAGTTTTCTTCTCATTGATTTGTAGGAATTCTGGATAAGAGTCCTTTGATAGTTACATATGTTACAAATATTTTCTCCCACTACATGGTTTCCATTTTCACTCAATGATTACATTTGATAAACAAGTTCTCAATTTTCCTGTAGTTAAATTTATCAATCTTCTAATTCACCAGTCTTCTTCTGTTTTAGTTAGTGCATAATGTGTCCTGTTTAAGAAAAGTTTTACTACTGCAATGTCATGAGATATTCTTCATTCATCTTCTAAAATCTTTGTTGTTTTGCCTTTAATAATTGAAATTGATTTTTGTATATAGTGGGAGATGGGAATGGAGTTTCATTTTCTTCCAGGTGTATATCCATTACCCCAGCATTTTTATTGAAAATATACTTTATTTCATATTGCTCTGTATTCCAACATTTACCATAAATCTGGTGACCATATGGAATGAGTCTAATTCTGAGTATCTCTTTTCTGTTCTGTTGTTCTTTCTTTCCTCTTATCCTGAGCATACCATACTGTCATACATTTTGTAGCTTCTTATCAAGATGATATCTATTAGAATGAGCTCCCTACCTTTTTTTCTTTTTCAAGTGGCATCTTGGATATAATGTGATATCTATATCTATTAGATATATGATACCTATAGATAGATGTTAGATAGATAGTTGATAGATAGATAGATAGATAGATAGGTAGATAGGTAAAATTCTTATTAGAATACTTCCATCATGTTCCACTAAAAATTAGTACTAGATATTTGATCAATGAGATCATTCCAGAGAAAACTGATATCACTTCAGGTCTTCTAATCCATGAAAATTATATATCTCTCTTATTTATTTGATTTTTCTCAATAAGGTTTAGAACTGCAAAGATAGTGGAGAAAAAATCCTATGATTGTTTAGGTAGTAAAAACAATTTAGCTATCAAAAAAAGCTGTGGGAGGGAGGGAGACGCAAGTGGGAGGGAGGGAGACGCAAGAGGGAAGGGATGTGGGAACAGATGTATATGTATGACTGATTCACTTTGTTATAAAGCAGAAACTAATAAAAAAAAAGCTGCATATTTCTCATAAATAATACAACATGTACAAAGAAGGGAGAGTTGCAAGTTTTAATAAAACATAGTTTGACACAAAATTTTACCTATGAAGTTGTTATTTGGGTGGGAAAATGAGGCATTCGTGAATATTCAAGGCTCTGAAATAACCACTCATATACCTGTTAGAAAATTTATCTAATAAGATAAATGGATATATTTACTATATATTATATATAGTAAATATACCTATTTACTATTTATTTAAATATTCTATATTTACTATATATAGTAAATATATCTATGTATAAATGTATCTATAATACATACATAGATATATTTAAAATTAGACATATTCTAGCCAATTGAAATAGAAATCAAAATTAAGAACTCAGGAAAAGGAAAGTCAAATTTTTAAAAATAATAATATAGAGCATTGAAAACAATTAAGCATGTCAACTAAGGTACTAAAAAAATGTGATTAAAAAAAAGATAACATCCTGAGAAAATTTTTTGAAATATAAGATCCCTGTGGTAAAAAATAATCATTTTAATAATGAATAATGTCTAATAATCTCTCTTTTAAGAAGTATGAAGGAAAAGGGGGAAAACATGGTAGGTAAAGGGAAGAACAATTTCTTCCCCTAAATATGGGTAAGATGATTAGTTTTAGCTTTTATTGACTATGATAATTAAGAAATTAGAAACTTTAAAATGTCTGGTAAATTTGAAAGCAAGCAGTAGTTTACTTAAAAATAATTTTAGAAATAAAACGAAACACAATATCTTTCTATGTGATAAGCTTAGTAGGAAGTGGGGATATAGTGACCAATCTGACATGGTTTCTTGCTCTTAAGAGGAATATAGTCTAATGATGAAAGCAGATGTTATGATTATATTTTGTAATTTTTTACTGCCTAATAGAACTACCTAATACATTCAAAACAAGGCAGTGATGTTAATTATCAGTCATTGCTCCTCTTTGAATCCAAAGGGAATGCTCTGATTTCAATCTTAAAGTGCAGTACTAACATTTAATTTAAGATATAAACGTATTTTGAAACATCATAGAATTATGTATTTATTCTTGGTCTAACAAGATTTCTTCTTTTGTTGAGATATTAAATTTTACCAAATATTTTTCCATGATTCAAAATAAAACTTTTGATTAGTTAGTTAATATGGTCATTTCCTTCATAGATATTTTTAAATGAATCATCCTCTATAGCTAAAACAGACTTCACATTGACTTTGGTGTTTTTACATAAACTACAGGTTTCAATGACCAATATTTTGAGCTTTCTGTATAAATATTTACACATGCAATTTATTATGTGTTGCATTTGTTGAATTTTTAAAATACTATTCTATGGTATTTAGAAGAGAATTAATTTTGTTGATCTCAAAAACAAGAATTCAGGACAGAAAACGCTTTTGCCTGCCATCTTAATAGAGAAGCGAGGCTCTTTTTTTTGGTTTTTTTGTTTTTTTTTTTTTTGAGTTTCTATCCTTCTTGATTTTTTTAACCTCTTTATTGGAGTATAATTGCTTTACAAAGTTGTGTTAGTTTCTGCTGTATAACAAAGTGAATCAGCTATATGTATACATATATCCCCATATCTTTTCCCTCTGGTGTTTCCCTCCCACCCTCCTTATCCCACCCCTCTATGTGGTCACAAAACACACAGCTGGTCTCCCTGTGCTATGCAGTTGCTTCCCACTAGCTATCTATTTTATATTCAGTTGTGTATATATGTCAATGATATTCTCTCACTTCATCCCAGCTTACCCTTCCCCCTCCCCGTGTCCTCAAGTCCATTCTCTACATCTGTGTCCTTACTCCTGTACTTACTGCCCCTAGGTTCATCAGAACCTCTTTTTATTTTTTTAGATTCCATATATATGTGTTAGCATACAGTATTTGTTTTTCTGACTTACTTGACTCTGTATGACAGCCTCTAGGTCAATCCACCTCACTACAAATAACTCAATTTAGTTTTTTTTAAGGCTGAGTAATATTCCATTGTATATATGTGCCACGTCTTCTTTACCCATTCATCTGTCGATGGACACAGGTTGCTTCCATGTCCTGGCTATTGTAAATAGTGTTGAAATGAACATTGTGGTACATGACTCTTTTTGAATTATGGCTTCTCAGGGTATATGCCCAATAGTGTGATTGCTGGGTCATATGGTAGTTCTATTTTTAGTTTTTTAAGGAACCTCCATACTGTTCTCCATAGTGGCTGTATCAATTTACATTCCCACCAACAGTGCAAGAGGGGTCCCTTTTCTAAGGGAGGCTCTTTTAGATAATTTTCTTACTGTCTTCCCTGGATATTTATCTTTTAAATTTTTCTCCATTTTCTTTTGTTAGTTTTAGTAATTTGTAGTTTCCTAGGGAAACTACACAGAGTAAAGAACAGTGAGCTGACAGACAGTGGTTAACAACTAAATGTAAGCTGAGAGCTGGAGCAAGAAAGTTCTCCAGGAGATGATGAAGGAAAGGAGGTGAAGTAAGAAATCAACAAATAATCTAATGATATAGATTTTTTTTATCACTATGAAATAATGTATCACAACTCTAGCTAATACTTTTAGATACTTAAAGTTAATTTTATGTGCCAGGTACTGTTCCAAGTAGGGTAACGATTTATGGTTGTTCAGGCAGTATAGTGAACAATTCCAAGAACACCACTTACACTGGTGTTCATGGAATTGCTTAGTGTAAATCCTGAGTGCCAAACACTGTGGCCTTCCCTTAAGCACTTTGTATAGTAACATATGTAACCCTCAGAACAACCTTAAGAAATAAGAACAATTATTATCATCTCGTTTATAGATAATGGAACAGAGCTAGAGGGTGATCAAGTAGCTTGCCCAAGATCCCTCAGCTAGAATGGGTAGAGACAGGCTTCATTCCAGCTCCAAACCACCACACTACTACATGGAAAATGAAGTTTTGTTGAATTAAAATAATCTGTACAGAATTACACATTTTCCTACAGACAGAGAGAAAAAGAAGAAATCAGAGTAGGGTGATGGGAACAGGGGTGATGGGTGAAAATGTTAATTTAAAACTGTCTTGAAGGCATGAGTGGAATTAGAATAGATGAACAGGTAGAGGAAGGGCTCTCCTGATGGCTCTAACTCATCACCCAAGACAAAAACTCAAACCCTATCAATGACCTACATTCAAATATATGGTCTTCACCACAAATGCATGCCCCTGCTCCTGTGCACCCAAAATAAGCTTCATTATTCAAATCTATATTCAGCATTCTCTTTTTACAAGGTGTACTGAGTCATAATATATACTTCAGAAAAGTACATATGTGTACTGTGTTCAACACCTGTTTTTCTTGCTTTAACTTCTATATATTAACAACCATAATTCTTCCCAAAGTATGTGTGTGTGTCTGTGTGTGTGTAAAATCTATCATGATTTATATGACTTTTGAGGATTCATTTCACTCAATATATTGCTATGATCAGTATATATCAGTATGATCAATATATTGCTATAACAGCATTTTGCTGTTATCACTTTTGTTTATTCTTTTTTGACTGCTCCATAATATTCTATTGTATGATATAATAGAATTTACTTACCAATTATTCTATTAATGGATACCTGGATTGTTTAAAGGTTTTGTTAATTCAGAGAGTGCTGCCTTGAAAATTCTTATACAGAATTCTTATACTCTAATGATCTACTTTTGGATAAATTACCATGGGAGTATTTCTTTTGTCATAGGTTTGTGAATAGTTAACTTTAGGAGGTAATGCCAAATTGCTGTTCAAAATAGTTGCATCAATGTATATATCTTTTAGTAGTTGATAAGAACGTCCTTGCACTGGCATCCTCATCAATATTTGGTATTTTCAGATTTGTAATATTTTGTTACTCGAATGAGTACAAATTGGAGTCTTACCAAAAACAATATATATATAAATATATATATATATATTTATGTATATATATATATATATATATAATCTGTATAAAAATTGTATTATGTTTTATTGCATTTTGGTTTCAGTTGAAGAGCTTTTTATGCCACTAGACCAGGGCATGTATTTGGCATAAAAAGTAAAATCTAAAAGCAGAAGGAATTTATATTTTTTTGTCTGAGAGTATGTGAAATGTCAGTAACAGAATCACTTAACTTCACATTTTTATATATGAATATGCCATAATTAGTCTTAGCTCTGTGATGTACATAAAACTTTTAATTTAGAAAAAATTTTCTACATCATGAATCAAAATGATCATTGAGATGACTGATTACATACATATATATCTTAATCACATAACTTTACATGCCTCAAAGATTTCACTTAAACTTTTCAAATCAGTTATTTTTGACATGATCACATTTTTTTCAACTTGAGGTAAAATTGTAAAGTAATTAAAACTTAACATTAATTATAAAATGAAATATACATATATACATGTGTGTATACCTATATTACACGTATTTAAATACAATTGAAAGAATATTGAAATTAGTCAATTATGCTGTGACACAGATTTCCATGTTGCAGAGATTAAGTGATCTGATCACAGAAGGCTAAGTCAGAAAATAAAATAAAATTAAATATATGAAGTAGAATAATGAGAATTTGCTCTCTTGCTTGACTGGGACATCCATCCCTGAATCAGAGTCCTGGTTCTCAGACATTCCATCTTGGACTGAGACTTTAACACTATCCACCCCCAATTCTTGGGCCTTCAGACTCAGATCGGGGTTAACACCATTGGTTTTCCTGGTACTCAGGCCTTGGATTTTGACTTGGAACTACAGCATCAAATTTCCTGAACCTCCAGATTGTGGATAATAAATCAAGGGCCTTCCCAGCCTCAGTAATCAAGTTCTGACTGAAGACTGTATGTGATGACACATCTTCTGTCTTGGTTGTACCTTCATGTACACAGTTAAAAGGTACTCAGAGTTGTTTCTGTTTTCCTGGCTAGACTCTGATTAATATAAGAGTTTATAAGTGATCCATCAAGATGGTGGAGAAGAGGAAGTGGAGCTTACCTCCTTCCAATGAACACATCATAAATACATCTATATGTGGAACAATTCTTACTGAAAACTAACTGGAAACTGGGAGAAGGACTCATGTACAACCAACAGAAGTGTTGTAAGAAAAGATATATACATAATCCAGTAGGGAGGGAAGAAGAATGACTGGGTTTGGATCTGTGCCCCTGGGAGGGGACTCAGAGGAAAAAGGAGATTGCATGGGTGGACACCTGTCTTAGGGATTGAGTGGACTGAACGACAGACTAGGTGTCCCAGTCCTAGGGATCCCTAGGACTAACAGGAGAGCTATGGGAAGCCTGAACTCAGCTCCTGAGGAGCTCTCGTGTGCTTGAAGCCCTGGGGCAGGAGAAAAGAGGTCTGCTTTAATGGCTGCCAGGTTTCCCAAGCAAACACTCCAGCTCCACTCACTCCATGACACATCATAGCATGGGACTGGAGAGAAGACTTGGCTGTGAGACACACAGCCAACCCAGTCATGGGTGGGGCTGTGGCTGCCATTGTTGGCATTTACTCAAATAGCACATCAGAAGCAGCCAGATCTCTGACAGTGGCCCCTCCACTACATACACGCCTAGAGTCCAGGAGGGCCTTGTCTACCTGCAGTGCAGCTCCACAAGATGGGGGCAGCAGGACTTCCCTGGTGGTACAGTGGTTAAGAATCTGCCTGCCAATGCAGGGGACACGGGTTCAATCCCTGGTCCGGGAAGATCCCACATGCTGTGGAACAACTAAGCCCGTGCACCACAACTACTGAGCCTGTGCTCTAGAACCCACATGCCACAACTACTGAGCCCATATGCCACAACTACTGAAGCCTGTGCACCTAGAGCCCATACCCTGCAACAGGAAAAGCCACTGCAATGAGAAGCCCATGCACTGCAAGGAAGAGTAGCTCCCGCTCACTGCAACTAGAGAAAGCCCACATGCAGCAGCGAAGACCCAGTGCAGCCAAAAATAATAAATAAATAAATTTATTTTTTTAAGAAAAAGATGGGGCAGCAAAGGCTGAGGGCAGTGATGGGCTGTGAGGGACAAAGGGTACTTGCACCCAAGGCTGCATGTGAGCAGAGCAAGGGAAACAATTGTGGGCACCTGCACAGGCAGCACTTGCTTCAGCTCTCCTTCAATCTGGGCAAGTGTCCTGATGAACGGAGAAGGGAAAACACACTTAAAAGGAGCGGAGCCAACTTGGGCCTGACCCTCAGGGCTTCTGCTCCAGCAACTTAGTATCAGACCTTGCCCCTGAGAGGGTGGTGATAATCGCTGAGAAGGGAGGAAGTCCCAACTAACACCCAGCTCCAGCTCTAGCCACTCCATCTCCAACCCCACTCCCTATCAAGGTGATAGCTGCCAGCAGATGCTGAGGCAAGACATGACTTTCATCCGCGTCAAATCCAGCTCCCCAACCAAAGGAATTAGTCATATGCAGCCTGTATAGGAACACTTCCACATAAGAACATACCTTCAAGATCACCATAGGTAGCCGTTTCACCTAAATTCATAGAGGCAGAGAAAGTTAAGCAAAATGAAAGGCAGAGAAACTACTCTCAAGTGAAAGAGCAAAAGAAAACCACTGAAAAATTAGTGAAACAGAAATAAACAATTTACCAGATAAAGAAATGAAACCATTGGTGATAAAAATAGTAACTGAATTATGAGAAAGGATAGATGTGCACAGTGATAATTTTAACAAGGAACTAGGAAATATAAAAAAGACCCAATCAGAAATGAAGAATTCAGTAGCTGAAATATAAAATACAATAGAAGGAACGAGTAGCAGACTAAGTAACACAGAAGAATGCATAAGTGATCTGGAAGATAGACTGGTGGAAATCACACAATCAGAACTGCAAAAAGAAAAAAAAATTTTTAATGAAAACTGTTTGAGAGATCTCTGGGATAAAATTAATCATACCAATATTTGCAATGTAGGTGTCCCAGGAGGAGAGAAGGGGGCATTGAAACTGTATTTGAGGAAATTATGGCTGAAAACTTCCCAAATCTGATGAAAGAAACTGATATCCAGGTACAGGAAGCACAGAATGTCACAAACAAGATGAACCCAAACAGACCCACATAAAGACATATCATAGTCAATATGGCAAAATTAGAGAGTATTCTAAAGGCAGCAAGAGAAAAACAAAGAGTCATACACAAGGGAATCCCCATCAGGCTATAAGCTGATTTCTCTTCAGAAAATTTACAGGCCAGAAAGAAGTGTCATTAAATATTCAAAGTGCTGAAAGGGAAAAGCCTACATCCTAGGATACTCTAACCAACAAAGTTATCATTTAGAATAGGAGAGATAAAGAACTTCTCAGATGAGCAAAAACTAAAAGAGTTCATCAATATTAAACCTACTCTGTATTCAGTTTCCTCACAGTCTTGACTACAAACGTATCTCCAGCTATATCCTCCTTCAGATTTCTCACTCCAGTTTCTATTTTACTCAATATTTGGTGAATGTTTTGTGATTTCAGGTCTTCTTGGCTCTGCTCATTTTGACTGAGTTAGTGATAAGAGTCTGTATAAGAATGATGTGTAAAGTCAGACCACAATTTTTCTAGCATATATCTGGTAATAGGTACAACTTGTTTCCATTTCTCAGTTATTATAAATAATTCTGTCTTGAACATTTGTGTACAGGCTTTTGTGTGAACATATGTTTTCATTTCTCTTGGATATATATCTAGGTGTAGAATTGCTTGGTCATATAGTAACTACCAGATTGCTTTCAAAAGCAGATGTACAATTATATACAATTCCTACTTGTCTACATCCTCTCTAGCACTTGTAACTGTCCATCTTTTATTAGTCATCCCAGTGGGTGTGAAGTGGTATCACTGTGATTTTTATTTGCATTTCCCTATTGACTACCGACATTGAACATTTTTATGTGTCTTATGTCTGTATATTTTCTTTGGAGAAATATCTATTCAAATCTTTTTCAATTTTTCAATTGAGTTATATGCATTTTCACTGTTTTAATGTAGGGGCTTTCCATTTCTGATAACAGACTAATAATCTAGATACCCTAGATAATTAGCCTGTTATCAGAAACATGACTTGCGAATATTTTCTCACATTCAGTGAATTGTCTTCACTTCTGGATAGTGTCTATTGAAACATAAAGATTATTAGTTTTGATGAAGTCCAGTTTATTTTTTCTTTTGTAGCCTGTGCTTATGGTGTCATATCTAAAAGACTACTGCTCAATCTAAGGTCATGAAGACCTATGCATAGGTTTTCTCTTAAGTTTTATAGTTTTAGCTGTTACATTTAGATATTCAATATACTTTAATTTTTGTACATGGTGTGAGTTAGGAATCTGATTTGATTCTCTTGCATGTAGATATCCATAGACCCTCAATTCTATTCCATTGACCTGTATGTGTATCCTTATGCCAGTACCACATTGTCTTGATTACTGTAGATTTGTAGTGGGTTTTAAAAACTCATACAGATATGAGTCCTCCAACTTTGATCTTCTTTTTCAACAGTATTTTGACTATTTGAGCCCCCTTGCATTTTTGTGTGACTATTAGAATAAGCTTATCCATTTCTGCAAAAAATGGCAGTTGGAATTTTGATCAATTCTGGTTAGATCAATTTAGGGAGTACTATCATTTTAAGATTTAGTATTAAATCTTCCAATTCATGAATTGAAGATGTCTTTCCATTTATTTAGACTTTATTTAATTTCTTATAATGATGCTTTGTAGTTTTCAGTGTACAGCCTTGTACTTTTTTATTAACCTTATTCCTAGGTATATTACTCACTTTGATGCAGTTGTAAATGGAACTGTCTCCTTAAATTCATTTTTGGATTATTTATTACTAGCATATAAAAATAAAATTGATTCTTGAATACTGATCTTGTATCTTGAAATCTTGCTGAATTCATTTATTAGCTCTATGTTTTCTTTGTGGATTCCTTAGGATTTTCAATATACACAATCACATAATTTACAAATAGAAATTATTTTACTTCTTCATTTCCATTCAGAGTGCCTTTTACTTCATTTTCTTGCCTAATTCCCCAGGCTAAACCTTTCACTACAGTGTTGAATAAAATTCCTGAGAGTGGACATTCTTGTGTTGTTCCTAATCCTAGGGGAAAAGTTTTCAGTCTTTTACCATTCAATATAATATTTGCTATGTTTTGTTTTGTTTTGTTGTAAATGTCCTTTCTAACACTGAGGGAATTCTATTCTTCATTTTTTGAGTTTCTTAATCATAAAATGGTGTTGGATTTTGTCAAATGATTTTTCCGTGTCTACTGCAATAATTATGTGGTTTTCATCCTTTATTAATATGTTGTATTGCATTAATTGATTTTTGTATATTGCACAAACTTTGCATCCTGGGATAAATCCTAATTGGTCACATTTACTTTGAGTGCTGGAACAAATTACCACTCATTTACTGGCTTCAAACATCACAAGTATATTATCTTATAATTCTGTAGGTTAGAAGTTCAACATGAGTCTCACTGGGCTGAAATCAATGTATCAGCAGGACTGCATTTCTTTCTTTCTGGAGGCTCTAGAGAAGAATTTGTTTACTTGAATTTTCCATCTTATAGTGGCTGCCCATATTTTTTGGCTCATGTCACGCTTCCTTTATCTATAAGCCTGCAACAGTGGGTTGAATCTTTCTTATATAATGTCATTCTTGACTGTACTTCTATCATCACATCTCTTTCTCTGACTCTTCAGCCTCTTTCTCCTACTTTTTTGGACCCTTGTGATTACATTTTATACCTGGACATTTATTCCTATATCCTCCAGTTATAACAATTTTGGTGCATAAATATTTATTCAAACCTAGAGTAATTAATGAATGAAATAATAAAACATTCATTCATTTATTTTTTATTTCCTACTTACTACAAAATGTAAAGAGATAAATACAAATTTTGAAAGGCATGATAAATTAGCATTTCATGAAACAAAACCAAAAAAATAAAATGTGTCTCTGTAGACAGTGTATAGTTGGAGAATGGTGGTGTATTTATTCTCCAATCTTTCCCTTTTGACTGGATCCACTTATATGTAATGCAATTTAATATATTTGATGTAATTACTGATAAGGTCAAATTCATCTCCCATTTTGCTGCTTGTTTTCTATTTATCTCATGCCTTTCTCTTGCCCTATTCCTCCATTACTACAATCTTTTTTGTTAAGTTGGTATTTTCTTCTGTATTATTCTAATTTCCTTGTTTATTCTTTTACTCTATTTTTAAAGTTATTTTCTTATTGGTTGCCCTGGGGTTGAAAATTAACCCTTAATTTATAACAATCTAGTGCAGTTTAACACCAATTTAACTTCAATAGTTTACAAAACTTTACTCCTATATAAAAACGTTGTTTCTCTTCTCCATTTTGTTGCTGCACAAATTACTTCTTTATACAATGTAAGCCCATCAACACTGATTTATAATTACTGCTTTATAAAGTTGTCTCTTAGGGGCTTCCCTGGTGGCGCAGTGGTTGAGAGTCTGCCTGCTGATGCAGGGGACACGGGTTCGTGCCCCGGTCTGGGAAGATCCCACATGCCGTGGAGCGGCTGGGCCCGTGAGCCATGGCCACTGAGCCTGCGCGTCCGGAGCCTGTGCTCCGCAACGGGAGAGGCCACAACAGTGAGAGGCCCGCGTAACGCAAAAAAAAAAAAAAAAAAAAAAAAAAAAGTTGTCTCTTAAATCAGATTATATAAATAAGAGTACAAATAAGAAATTACATTAATACTCCCTTTTGTATTTACCTATGTAGTTACCTTTACTGGTGCCCTTTATTTCTTTATGTGGATTCAAGTTATGGTGTGCTGTCCTTTCATTTCATCCCAAGGGATTATCTTTAGTATCTATTTAATGACAGGTGTGCTAGTGATAAATTTAGTTTATAGCTAGATTTAGTTTATGAAGGAATGTCTTAATTTCTTTTGCATTTTTGAAGGATAGTTTTGCTGATATTGAATTCTTTCTTGACAGGCTTTTTTTCCCCAGCACTTAGAATATGCAGCTTTTCTAATTTCTGGCCTCCATTGTTTGTTTGGTTTTTTGTTTGTTTGTTGGTTTTTACTGGAAATCAAAAAAAATATGTATCTATTCATTCAAAGAGAATATATTCCATATAACAATAATTGGAAACAAAAAATGAAAAAATAAAGAAAAAATAGAAAGCATTAAATAAGAAAATTGAATCTATTAGTAATGACTGTCCAGGAATTGGGTAAAATTACATTTGAAAAGACAGATTTCCAGATTGGATCACAAAGCAAAAAAACTTTTTATACAATTTTTAAATGTTACTGTCCATTTACAGTTATTACAAAATATCGGCTATATTCCTGATGTTGTGCAATACATTCTTGAGCCTATTTACACCCACTAGTTTGTGTCTCCCACTCCCCCACCCCTATATTGCCCTTCCCTCCCACCACTCCACTGGTAACCACTAGTTGGTTCTCTATGTCTGTGAGTCTGTTTCTTCCTGTTTATATTCACTAGTTTGTTGTATTTTTTTAGATTCCGCATATTAGTGATATCATACAGTATTTGTCTTCCTCTGTCTGACTTATTTCACTTAACATAATGCCCTTCAAGTCCATCCATGTTGCTGCAAATGGCAAAGTTTCATTCTTTTTTATGACTAAGTAGTATTCCATTGTATATATATATAGCACATCTTCTTCATCCATTCATCTGTTGAGGGACACTTAGGTTGCTTCCATATCTTGGCAACTGCAAATAATGCTGCTATGAACATTGGGGTGCATGTATCTTTTCCAATTAGTGTTGTTGTTTTCTTCAGACATATACTCAGAAGTAGAATTGTTGTGTCATATGGTAGGTCTACTTTTAGTTTTTTGAGAAAGCTTCATACAATTTTTCACAGTGGCTGCACCAATTTGCATACCCACCAATGGTGTACAAGGGTTCCCTTTTCTCCACATCCTCACCAACATTTGTTATTTGTGGTTTTTGATGTTAGCCAACATACTTGTGAGATGATATCACATTGTGATTTTGATTTGCCTTTCCCTGATGTTTAATGATGTTGAGCATCTTTTCATGTGCCTGTTGGCCATCTGTATTTCTTCTTTGGAAAAATGTCTATTCAGTTCTTCCTATTTTTTAATTGGTTTGCTTGTTTTTATGATGTTGGGTTGTACAAGCTGTTTATATTTGTTGGATATTAACCCCTCATAGGTTACATCATTTGCAAATATTTTCTTCCATCAATAGTTTGTCTTTTCATTTTGTTGATGGAGTCCTTTGCTGTGCAAAAGCTTTTAAGTTTAATTAGGTCCCATTTGTTTATTTTTGCTCTTATTTCCTTTACTTTAGGAGACTTCAGATCTAAAAAAATATTGCTGCAATTTATGTCAAATAGTATTCTGCCTATGTTTTCCTCTAGGAGATTTATAGTATCTGGTCTTACATTTAGGTCTTCAATCCATTTTGAGTATATTTTTGTATGTGGTGTTAGAGAATGTTCTAACTTTATTATTTTACATGTAGTGGTCCAGTTTTCCCAGCAACACTTACTGAAGGGACTTTCTTTTCTCCATTGCATACTCTTGCCTCCTTTGTCATAGATTAATTGAGCTTAAATGCATGGGTTTATTTCTGTGTCCTCCATTGTTTATGATGAGAAAGTAGCTGTTATCTTATTGAGAATCCCTAATCATTTGTCTCTTGTTATTTTCAAAATCCTTTCTTTGCTTTTGCCTTTGAAAGTTTATTAAGATATATCTAGGTGTGGATCTCTGAATTCCTTTTTCATCAAATTTTGGAAGATTGTTATTATTACTTCAAATGCTCTTTCTTCTCCTTTCTCTCTCCACTACTTTGGGACTACCATTATGCATATGTTGGTATTCGATGATACCCTACTGGTCTCTGGAGATCTGTTCATTTCCTTTCATTTTTGTCCTTCTGTTTCTCCAACTAGAAAGCCTCAACTGACCTATATTCAAGTCAAATATGCTGTTTACCAGCTCAAATCCACAGTTGAACCCTTCTAGTAATTTTTTTTTTTTTTTTTTTGGCTGTATGTGGGCCTCTCACTGCTGCAGCCTCTCCCATTTGGAGCACAGGCTCTGGACACGCAGGCTCAGTGGCCACGGCTTATGGGCCCAGCTGCTCCATGGCATGTGGGATCTTCCTGTACCGGGGCACGAACCTGTGTCCCCCACATCGGCAGGTGGACTCTCAACCACTGCGCCACCAGTGAAGCCCCCTTCTAGTAAATTTTTAATTTCAAATATTATATTTTCAATTTCAGAATTTCTATTTAGTCTTTTTAAAATATAATTTCTATCTCTTCATTGATCTTTTCTATTTGGTGAGAAATCACTCATACATTTTTTCTTTTGATATTATTTTCTTTAGTTCTTTGAACATATTTAAATAGCTAAATTAAAGTTTTGTCTACTAAATTCACATTTGGTCTTCCTTGGTGATATTTCCACAAGGATTACATGAAAACAGACTTCTTTTTTGCCCTCTCGGGAACATACTTTCTCGATTTTTGTACTTAACTTTTTGTTAAAATGGGCATTGTAAGTAATATAATGTGGCCACTTTGAAAATCAGTTTGCAAAAAGCACCAGTGTTTTGTTGCTGGTGTTTGTTTATATCGTTATTGCTTCTGCTTGTTGTTTGTTTAGTGACTTTCCTGAAGTAAGTTTGCAAAGTCTGTGTTCTTTGTAGAGTGGAGCCACTAAAGCCTCAGCTTTAGTCAGCTAATAATTGGACATAGATTTCTTTAAGTACCTGTAACCACTAAGTTTTCAGCTTTTCCCAAAGGACTCTGTGTCTGTTGGGGCATGCCTTTAACACTCAGCCTGGCAGTTTACAACTCTGCCTTAACCCTCACTTCCTTCTTGTGCAGACCTCAAGGTCAGCTAGAGGTAAGAGTGTAGGGCCATCTCAGGTCTTTGCCAAGCATGCACATAGCCTTACCTATGAACACAGATCTATGCATATGAGGGAACTTCTGGATTCGTAGGAATATTTCAGAAATTTTCAAAGCTTCTCTGGATATTTCCAGAAGCTTTTCCTTTTACATTTTTGATCAGCCTGTCTTTTGTCCCAACTGTTATCACTATCTCAGGCAATTGCCTCTGATTGCTTTCAACAAATGCTCCCCTGGAGAAAGTGCTGCTTATACTGGATAAGCTCCGAGTCAGATCAAATAACGACAAGTCTTGTAAGTGGTATTTTCTAGGGAACTGCCATACAGGTCAAATAATGACAGCTGAGAACGGAGGTTTGAAGGACCTCCAACCCCATACACACTCTCCAGTGGCTGCTAGACTGCTGGTTTTCGATGAGACTATATGGCTCTTGGTTTTCAAGGCTACCACAGAGACAAAAAGGATGGGGATAGGGTAAGTTAAAACACCACAAATCTCATTGTTCTTAACAAGATTGAACAATTTTTCTTGAATAAATGCTCACAAGAATGTTGAAAGCCTTTGGTTAATTCACAGAGTTCTGGAAATGTTGATTTTGTCCATTTTTCGAGGGTTCTCATTGTTTTTATGAAAAAGAATTCTCAAAAGTTTTTACACCATCATTCCCATCGATGTCACTTGTTTTCTATAGAGATACTAGATGATGGTACTCTGCAGCATAACATTCTAATCTTAAGAAACTTTTAGAAAAACTTTTCATCAAATCCTTGTGGAGAGTATACAGAAATATGAGCTGGATAATAGTACAATTAAGCAGATTCACAGTAAGGCAACTATATTACCAATGAGTTGATCAATAAATTGGCTTAAGACTAGAAGGAGTTCTCCAGTGGCTCAGATTTTTGTTTTATGTCATTCAGCTGTTTCTGAACAATTTGGATAAATATAAAGAAGATTTTTAAATCAAATTTTCAGAAGTAATTTTAGATGAGGTATTTTGTATTTTTTAATATTTTGATGGGCTGAAACACTGAGTAACAAGACCCAATGTACAGTCCTGATTTTGTCTTTTAGAATTTAATTGCCTTTTGCATATTAGGGGAAGAAATTTAATAGCAATCTATAATAGAAAAGGAAGAAGAGAGAAAAAGAAGGAAGAAAGCAGTTTTAGTTGACCACTGAAATACTATGTGTTAACAATAGGGCACACTTATGGCTGGTGTACACAAACATATATACACACAACTGCACTCATAAATATTAATTATTAATTAATTCAAACGATTTTTTTGAGTACATAATATATGTGATCTACTCTGTTAGACACTGAAGACAGATACGTGGGAAAATATATGGCTTTGTCCTCAGTTATCACTAAAAATAGAAATAAATGAAAACAAATCATAAGACAATGCATTATGTATTATATCACAGATAAGCACAAAGTGGTAAGGGAATACTCCAACAGAATGATTAATTCTGTTTGAAAGGAAAAGTTTGGTGAGTAAGTAGATTTTAAGAGGCACACAAGAGTTTAAAGAGGATTCCAGGGACTAGAAATAACTTTGTATGTATTATTTACTATGTGTTTGGTGCTGGAGTAAAAAATAATAAAACAGGAATTTCTTGGCTTTGATGATCACATTCTAGTGAGACACCCCTCACCAGCCGAAAGAACTCCCTAATTTCCTCCAAGTGTAAATTTGCTGAAGGATCTTAGTCAGTTATTAATTTGGCAAAAGCACCTCTGTGGATGACTTCTCCCAGCTTCACAGTGGTGAAAAGGAAATCTTCAATTCATGCTATGACAAGTTCTATGGAAATATACTTGGGCATTATTCAGTGAATTAGAGACTAACAAAAAAGATTAGAGTCTTATGCATCTACTCATAAAACTCTAATATGAAGTCAGAATCATCATCAGACTTTTAATTAAAGCTTGGAAAGTAGTTCTACCTCTATAATATACTGGATTCCTCTGAACTTCTTACTACACAAGCATTTTTTCATTGAATTACTATAGCAACTCTGTGCACTGAAAAAGATTTATAATATCACAGATTGGATGACAGATAATGGTTAAAGCTAAAGATAATAAATAATTATTGGTACCATTTGGACTCTTTGAAAAATGTCCTTTTAAGGAGTGCATTTCAGAATCCTACAAAAATGGAATTCATGCAAAAAAATAAAAATGTTAAATTTAAATTAGATGGGACCAAAGATACTAATTTTAATTCACAAGGGGGCTATAGATCTTATTTAGTATCAACTGACACAAAATTATAAAACAGGATGGTTTTTCAGATAAACATCTACATTGATGAAATAGAATAAGTTCTCTATTAATCTCTTCATGTCAAAGATAGTAAATGCCACCAAATCTGAGTTATGAGGTCACTCTAATAAATTTTCCACTTTTCAACTGAGAAGTCTGATTACTATTGACACTGGAACACATTATACTCAATGTGAAAAAACACAGTGATTGTACATGCATATTGTCTATGTATTCTATTCAGGTCTTTCTGCATTAATGGAAAGTGAGTTAATAATATAAAAATGTTAGTGGATGATTTTGTAAAGATATTAGGTTTGATGATCATTCTAAACCTGTAACAGCATGTTTTTTCCTGATGCCTGGCTCTTCCCTGAGGAGGGAGGGAAGATAGACCAGAATATCTATACACAGTTTTATCAGTGTTTCTCATAGAAACAACTTATAGGAATAGGACAGAATTCCAAGAAAAAGAGTTTTAAGGGGGGTAGTTGTAGCAAATGCACTTAAATATTTGCCAAATGCCTACAAAATACAACACACATTTTACGCATAGCACTTTACATACACCCTATTTTAATTCACAACAAATGCTCTAAAAGGATTCACTCCATTTTCCAGATAAGAAAACTGAGTTAAATGTCTTGCCCAAACTGCAATCTCTCTATACTATTTCCATACTATCACTCAATTGACAGAAACTTAGGGGAAAAAGTTAAATTGAGCCACTAAAAAGAGAGGATCTAGAGCAGACTGAAAGCTAGAGAGGTGCAAATAATATCAACATGAACAAGGACATGTTATACTGTGTGGTAAAGATAAGTATATGTATGTGTGTATCCAGTCCGAATTATCACCAGAAGTTTAGACAACTGCTTACTAAGTGTTATCTCTATTTATCTAATCTATATCAATCTCTACCTAATATATCTAAGCTATCAATTTCTGTCTAATATTCTCTAAGAAGGACAATCTTCACATGCTAAAAACTGAATTAATTTTTCCCCATTCTTCCTATCCTATGCCACTCAAACCCTCTACTCACTTAGTGACTGACACAAGGAAGGGTACAAGTGTAAAATTCATCTTTGACTAAACCTTTCCCTCTCTCTAAACTCTGAAACCCTAAACCCCATTCAATTTATGACAGTCTTTATTCTAATACAAAAATATCTCTTCAGTCTATCTACTTCTCTCTGCCTCCATTACTGCCCCAGCTTGGACATCACCATTTTTTGGTGGACTTTTGAACAACTTCCTAACAGTTCTTCCCACACAAGTGACCTTCTTAAATGTTAATATAATTAGATTCTTCTCATGCTTAACCTCCTATAGCTTTCTAATATTGTTAACATAAAATATCTTTGAATATTATACCTCATTCCTTCACAAATAGCCCACAGATATTCCAGGCTTTGGAGCATTTTTCAGTTACTTGACCCAAATTCTTTCTGGCTCCTAGGCTGTCACCTATTTGGCCATTTTGCTTAATAACCTCATCCCACAAATTTCTAGGCTAACTGCCCCTTTCTATCTCAACCTACATATCACTTTCCCTAACATACATACTCTTCTCACCATCATCAGATTTTCTTACATATCCCTAAAAAAGCAGCTAGCCCTTCCTTTATCTTAGCAATTATCCAAAAACATATTATGATTCTTTGATTGTCTGTCTCTTCCACAGACAATAAACTCCAGAAGGGGAAGGACTATGACTGGAGTAATCACTGTTTAATGCCCTGTTTCTAACATAGTATCTAGCACTCAATTAATGTCTAATATTTGCTGAATAATTAAACTAATAGGTATTACTTGCAAGGCAAGGCCTAAAGGAATCTGGTCACATCAGACCCTTTTTGACATTTGGCTCCCCCTCCAAGTTTAAACTCCTTATCATTGTAACCAAGCAGGACACTATGGAGTCTTCCCAGAACTGACTCCCGCTCATGTCCTCCATCTGCCTTCAGATGTGTAGAAAAACTTTAGCCTCCTAGGTCTTCCCCAAGGTCCAAAGAGTACATTTAATCAGAGAAGTAAGAAAATGTAGAAAGAAAGGAAAACAGCCACACAAGACAAAATAATAATGGTTTAGCCATTAAACAAAATCAAGGACCTTTAGTTCCTCCTCAGTGGCTATAGATAATATTCTGAGCCATATCCTTTGAGCTGTTTTCCAGATACTAAAACCCCCACCAAGTGGAAGAAGTTAACTGTATGCTGCCCACAAGCATGTAGATCCCAGAGTGGTTAGAACCAGCAAAATCTTTTTTTGATCCACCTCCTAGAGTAATGAAATAAAAAAGAAAACTAAACAAATGGGACCTAATGAACGTAAAAGCTTTTGCAAAGCAAAGGAAACTACAAACAAGATGAAAAGACAACCCTCAGAATGGCAGAATATATTTGCAAACGAATCAATGGACAAAGGATTAATCTCCAATATATATAAACAGCTCTTGCAGCTCAATATTAATAAAACAAAAAAACCCAATACAAAAATGGGAAGAAGATCTAAATAGACATTTCTTCCAAGAAGACATAGAGTTGGCCAAGATGCACAGGAAAAGCTGCTCAACATCACTAATTATTAGAGAAATGCAAATCAAAACTACAATGAGGTATCACCTCACACCTGTTAGAATCGGCATCATCAGAAAATCTACAAACAACAAATGCTGGAGAGGGTGTGGAGAAAAGGAACCCTCTTCCACTATTGGTGGGAACGTAAATTGATACAGTCACTATGAAGAACAGCATGGAGGTTCCTTATAAAACTAAAAAATAGAATTACCGTATGATCCAGCAATCCCACTACTGGGCATATACCCAGAGAAAACCATAAATCAAAAAGACACATCCACCACAATGTTCATTGCAGCACTATTTACAGTAGCCAGGTAATGAAAGCAACCTGAATGCCCACAGACAGACGAATGGATAAAGATGTGGTACATATATAAAATGGAATACTACTCAGCCATATAAAGGAATGAAAATGGGTCATTTGTAGAGACGCCGATGGATCTAGAGACTGTCATACAGAGTGAAGTAAGTCAGAAAGAGAAAAACAAATATTGTATACTCATTCATATATGTGGAACCTAGAAAAATGGTACAGATGAACTGGTTTGCAGGGCAGAAATAGAGACACAGAGGTAGAGAACAAACATATGGATGCCAAGGGGGGAAAGCCATGGAGGGGTGGGGGTGGGATGAATTGGGAGACTAGGATTCACATGTGCACACTTATATGTATAAAATAGATATCCAATAAGCACCTGCTGTATAAATAAGTAAATAAAATTTAAAAGATAAATAAAATTTAATAAAATAAGACAGAAAAAATGTTCTTCCCTTCACATAGCTGTATTTATATGAATGAATTATTTCCATGTTTATATCTATAAAAAAAAAAGGAGGAATAAAGTCTACCTTGAACCAGAAAAGGAAAAAGAAAAAAAAAAAAAACAGAACTCCAAGTTATACAGAGGAAAACCCTATCAGGGCACTTTCTCCAGTGGTAAAAAATTCTTAACTTGGTCAGAGGGGGGAAATCGTCTCCCATGCAGCCAGCAGACCCCCCGCAAGGAGCATCCTCATTGCAAAGCTGGGGGACTGTGCAGAGGCGTCTGTGAGTAAACGTGAGCTGAGCCCCAGGCCAGCTGCTGCTGAACTGTTCCCACCCTTCCCAGGTAAAACACCTGAATATGTACAAGGACTTGAAAGCCTAGAGGATGGGCCGTGGAGCCACACCAGTGACAGCACGCAGGCCGACTTGGTGCCTGCAGGCCAGCCAGGATGGTCCTGGCCCCGGGCGCTCTTCTGGAAGCTTTCCATTGCCCTGCCTGAGATACCCCTCCTGTCCTGGCCCCCACTGCTTTTTTCCTTCCTCACCTCTGCCTGGGGAGAAATTCCAGCGGCAGGTATGGGTGACACATCCTCTTCTTTAGCAGGTGGCAGCCCGGCAACTCCTGCAGAAAGTCCAGCAGAGCCCCACTCACACTGGGCCACCCACAAATCCGTGGCCCCACACTCCCTCCCGCCAGCACAGCCCCGAGACTGTTGACGGGGCAGAGAATATGGCGTCAGGCACAGCTGCAGGGCCTCTTGCTGACTGGAGAGGTGTTTATATTGACCTCAACCCAGGCACACCTGGGGAGGGCGGGCCGGCACGGTCAGGCTGCCCAGGTCAGCCAATCCTAACCCCTCAGGGACTCACATTGCAGAAAATGGACCTTGCTAAACGGGCCAGGCCCAAGGAACAGGTGTGGGCTCCAGAGAGTCAACATAGACAAGGGGCTGCAGCTGTGGCTTGTTTTCTAATCATTTTATCTGGCCCATGAGTGGGAAACAACTTCAAGAAGACCCTCTCCTAATGAGAGGAACCCAGGAGTCAGGGAGAGGAGAGGTGATGGGTGGAGACAGAGGCCTGGTGCCCCGGCTGCAGTGGAAGCCTCTGGAAGACCAGGCAGAGGGAGGCCGCACAGAGTGATGCCCAGGGTCACAGACCTGTCGGAGCTGCTGTTTGTTAGTTCAAGTCCTGCTCTGAGGTGTTCTGTATCAGCTGTGAGCGACAGGTGAGCTGGGGGTTCTCTGCAAGGTGGGCTATGTGCACGGTTCCTGTGTGCCCAGTCCTGCCGGGGTACCTGCCCAGGGGAGCTCCGTATCCTGTGAAGGACCTGTCTATGAGAGCCCCATGAGCTGCTGGGTAGCTGAACAGGTGAGCTCCATACCCTGGGAGGGACTTGACCACGAGAGCCACGTGGTCTGCTGGGGACCTGTCCAGGTGAGCCCCATATCATGGGAGGGGCCTGACCACGAGAACCCCATGGGCTGCTGGGGGCCTGTCCAGGTGAGCTCCATATCCTTGGGAGGGGCATGACCACGAGAGCCCCTTTGGTTGCTGGGGACCTGCCCAGGTGAGCACCATTTCCTTGGAGGGGCCTGACCACCAGAGCCCCATGGGCTGCGGGGGGTTGGGGTGCGGTCCAGCCCAGGTGAGCTCCATATCCTGGGATTGGCCTGACCATGAGAGCCCCGTGGGCTGCTGGAGACCTGGTAAAGGATGTCAGGACAGTCAGTAAAGCCACCGAGGATATAAATCCTGTAGCTCCTAATACCTACACACTGCTGGTCATTCTACCATCCACCAGGACATGGTATTCTGTATTAGACTTCAATGATGCATTCCTCTGTATTCCATTCGTCTCAGAGTCACAAGAATTTTTGGCTTGTGAGTGGTAGGACACAACATGCAACAAAATCAATACTGCTGGGCCGTCCTGTCTCAACGGTTCAAAAATTCCCACACCATCTTGGAGAAACGTTAGCTAAAGACCTAAAAGTTGTACCTCTGGAAAAGGGAACCCTCCTTCAATATGCAGACGACATTCTGTTCACCAGCCCTACTAAGGAGGCCTCTCAACTACCTAGCCAATAAAGATAGAAGGTGTCCAAGAAAAAGGCTCAAATATCCCAGGCTAAGGTGATCTGCCTGGGCTTCATTCTCACAGAAGTTCGGAGAAGGGCATCCCAGGAAAGGGAAGAAGCCATTTGCAGCCTTTCCTCTTCTAAAACTAGAAGACAGCTTAGGGGTTGCTGGGGAGGCCGGGCTTTGCTGCATCTGGATCCCTAACTACAGTCTAATAACTGGGCCTCTACATGAAACACTGACACGAAAAGATGATAATCCTTTTGAATAGAATCCAGAAGCAGCCTTTCAAGAATGGAAAGAGCAGTCAATTCAGACCCTTGCCCAGGAACTCCCTAATTTAGCTAAACCCTTTGACCTTTACATTCCCGGTGAAAGGTGAATCACCCTTGGAGCATTACTGCAAAACTGGGATCACTTGAAATGGAACAACGAAAGAAGGCCCTCCAGGTAGGAGAAACTATGGCACAAAGGGCTTGGCCCACCGCCCCATCCGGCCAGGATACTGGGGGTATCTAAAAACCTGGAAATCAGCAGCCTGCAAGGCCAGCTCCCTCCCAAGGGAAAAGGACCCCACGTGGTGATCCTAACCACCCACCATGACCTGAAGTTGCAGGGGTCGCTCCGTGGACACACAGACCTCGAGAGAGGAGGCCCTCCAACTTCAACCTCCAGAGAGACAACCGGGGACAACGGGACCCCATGACGACTCATGTGACCATCACTTGACATGACGTTTCTCTCAGAAAACAACAAGTCTGTGCCCCGAAAGAGCAGACTACTGCTTTCAGGACTTACTGCACCCAGAGGGGAGCTAAAAAGCTTGGCGGGGGAAACGTATATCACGCTGTCACCATAGAAAAGCCTACAGACACCGCGGTGACGGCGGCCAATGAGACCGGCTGGACTCCTGGCTACTCCAAAAGGCCGTTGACTCAGTGGCCGTCATGGTCCTGGATCACCACCGGCCCTGGACTGTCTGGGAGTTGAGCAGGCAGGGCTCCGACACATGGTGCTGTTTGTACGTTAACTGAGGGACCTAATTGAAGAAAACACAGACTACTGGTCAGAGCATCTGGGCTGGCAGAAACCGTCAGCCTAAGGTGGCCGAACAAATATAGGGCGGGGTAAAACCTGCCCCCCCAGCGTCTCTGCGCATCTCTTTCCTGGACCCTTAAAGGTCGTTAGAATCTATAACACTTCCAATGCTGGTGCTCAGGCGGACGAGCAGTGAGGCAGGAGGCCTGGGGACAATCAACCTCACCTGGAGGCTGCTGGGGAGAAGTTCTGCCCCTCCCCCCTGGGTATGAGGACTCCTAACTCAGCACGAAGTACTTACAGAAGAGGGGTCTGCACCTTCAGCACCCCATGAATGAGGAACGGGACAAAAAGCAGAGGAGGTGTTTGTCTCCGGCAAAGCCCATTAAAAATCCCTGGGAGATAAAATTAGAATCTGGGCAATAAAATAAAGTCTAACCATTTTTTCCTTTGTGCTTTGTCTAATTTCACTTGCTCCTAGGGTTCCGCATGCAGATATCCCACACCGGGCACTTCAGACCCGATTTCCTAGGGCAGAATGGCTGGGCCGACACCTCAGCTCGCGGGGTCCCATGCAGACTCCGCAACATAGAGCCTGAGCTGCAGCCAACCCGGCCCTCGAGAGCTCCGCCCCCTCCCTCCCGCTGCCGGGATCCCTACACAGCAACCCAGCCCACAGCCCGCGGGTGAGCGCATGCTGTCACCTCTCCATTCTCTGATCAAAATATAAAGTTTCCTTTGCTTCTGAACCAAACTCAGTCTCGTTCTTTTGGCTCCAAGGACACTGGGCAGGGGGACCCTTGTTGGGGTCCGCTCTGGAGGATCAGTAACAGAAATTGAGAACATTGTAACTTCAATGAACAGATGTGTGAGCCAAACTGTAATTAACATAGAGCAGTGTATAAGCCTCGGGTAAAATAAGATGTTTCTAAGACTTCCATTTGATATTTCCATCACTTTGTTATAAGGAAGTTCAGTGAAGACGTTTGTCTTACTTGTCAGGTCAACATTAGAGAAATGAAGTGATTTCTTTCCAAGGATGTACATCGAATACTCTTGGCTGAAGCTTCAATCTTGTTTTGAATGTTTTTCCATTGAAAATGATACCTCTCTTTCAGCTCCCCCATTTCTGAGAAGTATGAAATCTTATAATTTATTATTACCAAAGGGGAAAGGTGGGATGAGGGATAAATTAACAGTTTGGGATTAACACATATACACTGCTATGTATAAAACAGATCATCAACAAGGAACTACTGTATAGCACAGGGAACTACACTGAATATTTTGCAATAACCTATAAGGGGAAATAATCTGAAAAAGAATAGATATTTTTATCGACATCATCTATGAACGACAGATAAAATGTAACCTAAGGGAGGCCGATGGTGAGTGCTTCTGACCCTGAAGACTTCAATCATCTAAATTTCGAACTCTGCCTACTTCCCAAGGCCCTTAATGAACATACGTGTAGCCGTAGCTTAAAAATTACCCAGTTTGAGGTTTGAGGAGGCACTGATTTGGAAAAATCCCTGGTGTTCTCCTTACATGCATGGGACCCTTCCTACTGCTAAAACATGCCTGTTACACCCACAGGATGGTACCCCGCTTGATCGGGAAGAGTTTGGAAAAGGCACCTCATCTCCTCGTCACCTGGTGCTCGGGTTCACCCTTCCAGCATCTTTCCTAACAATCTCCTCACTTCGGGATGTCAGCACCGTCAACATCCTGTTGCACACAGTTTGGAATTTGTCCAGAGGATGAAGCGGAAGGATGAGAAACAATGAGAGACAAGTCCTAGGTGTTCAGACAGGCACATGTCACTCTAATTTCCAATCAGGAATACGAATTCACCAAAGGCTAGGATTGACCACGGAACAGAATAGGGCTTGAGGAAATCCCACTGTTTTGTGGCCAGTTTCCAAAATCACTAGTTGAAAAATGGAACTCAGGGGCACTAAAATTCATGAAACTTCAGAGTTGAAAATATCTATCGTCAAAAAATGTCTTGAGGTAAGTCACAGAAAAGGACTTGTAAGCAAGGAAGAGTGGCAGGAAAGTGATTTGAAGAGGTAGAAAGGACTCCCCATTAAAACACAAGAAAAGGGGCTGAACATCGCCAATGATGCAGTTGGCCAAAGAGGGTGTATGCTTTTTTTCTGAATATATTCAAGAAAAGGGCATACACCCTTTTTAGCAAACCAAACAGGTGGGCACTGGAAATCAATACTACAAAATGTATCACTTCACATCAGTCAGAAGAGCCATCCTCATAAAGTGTAAACACCAGAAATGCAGGACAGGGTGAGGAGAAAAGGGAGCCCTGTGAGGCTGATAGTGGAAATGTAAATTGACAACGGCCACTCTGGAGAAGTGTATTGTGTTTACTAAAACATCTAAAAAATGAGGTACAGAGCATAGGTCACTTGCACTCATGGGCATATATCTTGGGGGAAAAAAAATCGACAGGACACAGGCACCCAAACGTTTACCACCTCTCTGTTAAAAAGAACCTCGACTTGGATATAACCTAAATGTCCCCGAAAGGATAAAATGGATAAAAGAGATGTGGTACTTATGTAGAGTGGAATATTACTCAGCCGGAAATCAATGAAATAAGGCCAGTTGCAATAACTCCGGAGGAGTTACGTACGATCATTCTAAGTGACATAAGTCTGAAAGAAAAAGACACATATCATAAGATGACACTTAAAGGTGGAATCAAAAATGGCTACACATGAAATAAATTACAAAACAGAAACATAGTCAAATATGTAGAAACACACATAAGGCTGCTAAACGGGAAAGGTGGGGAGGGGTGAGGCATTATCCAGGAGGTTGAAATTAGCAAAGATACCATTCCAAGTACCAAATTGAATAATCGACAAGGCCTACACGGTACCTCAAAGAACTGCACTCAGCACACTCAAGTCACTGGAAAATAATATATATGACTGGTAAAAACCTGAAAAAGAATTTCTTGATGTCTCTCAGTACGTGAATCAAGTAGATGTACAGCAGCAAAAAACAGAGCTTTGAAAATCAGCTGTAACCAATATAAAAATAAATAAAAATAAATAAATAAAACACAGCGAGACAAAGAAAAATTCTTACAACTTTTGCTCAGGGGCTATGATGCAACATGGATTGAACATAACTAGACCCACAGCAGGATGAGACATAAAGCTGGAAACTGTTTGCACTAAGAGATATTAGTGAGGTTGGCTGAGGAAATGCAGACCTTTTAAAGTAATACTGTCTGGTACCCGTTCCATGGGTCCCAAATCTGCAGGTTCAAGGGAATCTTCCTACAGGGAAAACATGCATGGGAAACCCAGAGGACTGTACACCTTGTGATCAGGAAAAGTGTCTAAAATGCACCTCAATTTTGATCTCCTGGTGCTGGGGTTCGCCATTCCAGCCACATTACTAAAAATCTCCCCACTTGGAGCATCAGCGCCTTTAACCTCCTGTTTCACACAGTTTGCAATTTTTGCGGAGAATGAACGGGAAGAGGGGGAACCAATGAGAGACAAGCTGTAGGAGTTTTGACAGGCACAGTTCACTCTAATTTCCCATCAGGAAGAAGAATTAACCAAAGGCTCAGCCTGCCTGGCCGGAACCAGAATAGGACCTAAAGCAATCCTGCGGTTTTGTAGCCAGCTCACAAAAAAGCGAGTTGAAAAATGGTGCTCAGGGGCAGTGCAAATCACAAAACGGCAGAGTTATAAATGATAAATAACGTCCAAAAATATAGTGAGGTAAGGCAACGAAGAGTATCTGAATGCAAGGCAGAATTTCAGGAAACAGATATCAAGAGTTAGACTGGACTCTCCTTTAAAGCGCATGAAAAGCGGCAGAATTTCGATAATGATGCAGTTGCCCAAAAAGGGCGTGTGCGTTATATCCTGAATATATTCAGGAAAAAAACGCATACGCCCTTTTTGGCCAACCAAGAAAGAGGGTAATGCAAATCCACACAAAAAAGAAGTCTCACTTCCCACTGGTCAAAAGCGCCATCCGAAAAAAAGTGTAAAATTCAGAAATGCAGGAAAGGCCATGGAGAACAGGAAGGATTGTTACGCTGATGGGCAGGGTATAAATTGCCAAGAGCCACTCTGGAGAAGTGTATGGTGTTTCCTAAAACATATAAAAAACAGAGCTACAGAGCATAGGGCACTTCCACTGACAGGCATATATCTTGGGAAGACTAAAAATCAACAAGACAGAGGCACCCCAAAATTTAGGGCTGCTCTGTTTACAAGAAACTCGACTTCAGTACAACAAAAATATCCCAGGAAAGAGAGCAATAGATAAAGAAGTTGTGGTACATTTGTACAATGGAATATCACTCAGCCATGAAATCAATATCATAAGGCCAGTAGCAGCATAATGAGTGGATTTAGGTACGATGATTCTAAGTGAAATAAGTCACACAGAAAAAGAAACTTATCATAAGATATCACTTATAGAGGGAATGTAAACATGGCTACACATGAACTGAATTAGAAAACAGAACAGAGTCCAGATTCAGAAAACACTCTTATGCCTGCTTAAGGGGAAAGGTGAGGTGGGGTGATGCATAAAACCAGAGTTTGATATTAGCACAGGTACCGTTCCAAAAACCAACTATGGAATAGACAAGACCTACACCTTCCTCAGTGAACTGGACTCAACACACCCTATTCACCGCAGAGGAATATATCTGACTAGTAAGAATCTTAAAACCTATGTATTGATATGTTTCCGTAAGTGAATCAAGTGTGTCTAGAGCGGCATAAACATGGCAGTGAAAATCAGCTCAACCCCATTATAAAATAAATTTCAAAAACAAAACACAAAAGCAGTGAAATTCTTACACAATTCGTTCAGGGGCTATGTTGCAACCTGGATTGACCCCATCTACACACACAGCTGGATGAGACATAAGGCTGGACACTTGGGGCTGAGAGCATTGGTGAGGTTGGTTGAGCAAATGCAGACCCTTTAAAGCAATAATGCATGCCACCCATTCCATGGGCCCCAACTCTCCAGGTTTAAGGGAATCTTATTACAGCTAAAACATGCATGGGAAACCCAGAGGATGGGACACCGTGTAATCGGGAAAAGTTTCTAAAACGCTCCTCATTTTTCCTCTCCTGGTGCTCGGGTTCGCCTTTCCAGCCGCTTTACTATCAATCTCCCCACTTGGAGAGTCAGCGCCTTTAACCTCCTGTTTCGCACAATATGCAATTTGTGCGGAGGATGAAAGGGAAGTGCGGGAAACAGTGAGACACTAGCTGTAGGCATTTGGACGGGCACATGTCACTCTAATTTCTCCTCAGGAAGAAGAATATACCAAAGGCTCAGCCTGCCTCCCCGAAAGCAGAATATGGCCTGAAGCAATCCTGCGGTTTTGCGGCCAGCTCACAAAAAAGCGAGTTGAGAAATGGAGCTCAGGGTCACAGCAATTCACAATCCTGCAGAGATATAGAGGAAAACTATCGTCCAAAAATCTGTTGAGGGAAGTCAACGAGGAGGACTTGAAAGCGAGGCAGAATTGCAGGAAACAGATTTCAAGAGGTAGACTGGAATCGCCTTTAAAGCACAGGAAAAGCGGCACAACTTCGAAAATGATGCAGTTGGCGAAAAAGGGCGTATGCGTTTTTTCCTGAATATATTCAGGAAAAAACGCATACGCCCTTTTTGGGCAACCAAGCAAGCGGGCAATGCAAACCCGCACTAAAAAGAAGTCTCACTTCCCACCGGTCAAAATGGACATCCGAAAATACTGTAAAACCCAGAAAGGCAGGACAGGACATGGGGAACGGGGAGCCTTGTTACGCTGATGGGCGGGATGTAAATTGCCAAGAGCCACTCTGGAGAAGTGTATCCTAAAACATCTTAAAAAACCGAGCTACATCGCCTAGGGCACTTCCACTCATGGGCGTATACATTGAGAAAACTGAAAATCAACAAGACAGAGCCACCCCATAGTTTCGGGCGGCTCTGGTTACAAGAACCTCGAATTTCGTACACCTTAAATATGCCAGGAAAGACAAAAATAGATAAAGAAGTTGTGGTACTTATGTACGATGGAATATCTTTCAGCCATAAAATCAATGTCATAAGGCCAGTAGCAGCATAATGAGTGGATTTAGGAGTGATGTTTCTAACAGAAATAAGTCACACAGAAAAAGAAACTTATCATAAGATATCACTTATGAAGGGAATGTAAACGTGGCTACACATGAACTGAATTAGGAAAGAAAACAGAGTCTCACATTTAGAAAACACTCTTATGCCTGCTTAAGGTGAAAGGAGAGGTGGGGTGATGCATAAAACAAGAGTTTGATATAAGCACAGGTACCGTTCCAAAAACCAACTATGGAATAGACAAGACCGACTCCTTGCTCAGTGAACGGGACTCAACACCCCCTATTCCCCGCAGAGGCATATATCTGACTAGTAATTATCTTAAAACCTATGTATTGTTATGTCTCCGTAAGGGAATCAAGTGTGTCTAGAGCGGCATAAACTCGGCAGTGAAAATCAGCTCAACCCCATTATAAAAATAAATTTCAAAAACAAAACACAAAAACAGCGAAATTCTTACACAATTGTTTCAGGGGCTCTGATGCAACCTTGACTGACCCCATCTACACCCACAGCTCGATAAGACATAAGGCTGGACGCTTGGGGCTGAGAGGATTGGTGAGGTTGGTTGAGCAAATGCCGACCCTATAAAGCAATAATGCATGCCACCCATTCCGTTGGTACCAGCTCTCCAGGTATAAGGAAATATTACTACAGCTAAAACAAGCATGTGAAACCCACAGAATGGGACACCGTATGATCGGGAAAGGTTTCTAAAACGCTCCTCATTTTTCGTCTCCTGGTGCTCGTGTTCGCCATTCCAGCCGCTTTACTATCAATCTCCCCACTTGGGGAGTCAGCGCCTTTAACTCCCTGTTTCGCACAGTTTGCAATTTGTGCGGAGCATGAAAAGGAAGAGGGGGAACCAATGAGAGACTAGCTGTAATCATTTGGAGGGACACATGTCACTCGAATTTCCCGTCAGGAAGAAGAATTAACCAAAGGCTCAGCCTGCCGCCCCAGAAGCAGAATAGGGACTGAAGCAATTCTGCGGTTTTGTGGCCACCTCACAAAAAAGCGCATTGAAAATTGGAGCTCAGGGGCACAGAAATTCACACACCTGCAGAGTTATAAAGGACAACTATCGTCCAAAAATCTGTTCAAGGAAGCCAACGAGGAGAATTTGAAACGAGTATATATATATATATATATATATATATATATATATAATGTACAAATGAACCAGATTGTGTACACCTAGGACAAACAATATTCTAATCATTACCCCGATTAAAAAAATTAAAACAACGAACAAGAAGTAATGTTACATAAACTAATGGGGGTTTTTCCTGGCACATTCCATTCTAAATTACAACCTGGGAACTGGACTTCCAGAAAGGCTATGCTGCCCTAGTAACCAGATTTCGGAATGGGGAATGCTTCCACCTTGTGGCCATTTCCCACAACAGCAGCTTTAAACCCAGTCCTAATGGTCACTAAAAATTCACACTCATTGCAGGCCTGTAAATGACACCTGCCCTCAAAAAAAATCCTGAGGTCAAAATTCGACCAAAAAATTCAAAAGAGGGCAACCTTCCAAGAAGACAAGTTCAAGAGGTTTATTGTACTCACAGTTTTTTCTGTTTTTGTTTAACAGAAATAAAATAGGCGTGGAAAAATGTTGAACATTAGGAATTATTAAAGACATGCAAATCCAAATTACAAAAACGTGTCAGCTTACACCAGTTAGAAAGGCCATCAGCAAAAATTCTGCAGACAATAAATGCCGAAGGGGTTGTGGAGAAATGCGTAAGCTGGGTTCTAAGTTGGACGTGGTAAGAGCCACTAATGAAAACAAAATGGAGGTGCCTTGAAAAGGTAAACATTGATCTACCATTCAATCAAGCATACCCACTCCTGGGCCCATCGCCTGAGAGGATGAGAATCAAAAGTCACAGGCTGGCAATCCTGCAATCCAGCAATATTTACCATAGCCAACACTGGAAAGCAATGAAAATGTCCATCAACAGAGGAATGCACAAAGAAGAAGTGGTCCATGTACACAATGGAATATTACTCCAATAAAAAATATAAATTCAATTTAAAAAGCAAACATAAATAAGGAGACATCAGTTTGGGGGGTGTTTATCCGGGCACATTCCACTCTAACTTATAAACGAGGAAAACCACTGCCAGGAAGGTCTGTTTCCCTAGTTACCAGAGTGGGGAACGCAGAAATGCTGCCGCCATCTTGCCGTTACCTGCAACAGCAGCTTTAAAACCTGTGCTAATGGTCACTTCATATACACAAGTACAGGAGGGCTTTAAATGAAACCTGCCCTCAAAATGTCTTGAGGGAGGTAATGGCCAAAATATTTCAAAATGTTGTACATACTTCAGGAAAACAATTTGAAGAGGTAAGCTGTACTCACAGTTTGAAGAAGAAAAGGACGTTCCTGAAAGCTCAATTTCAAGGAATTATGAGATGCATGCAAATCCAACCACAAAGAGGTATCAGCTCACACCAGTCAGAATAACCATCAACAAAAATACTGCAAACGATAAATGCTGAAGGGGTTGTGGAGAAGTGCGTACCCTCAAGTTTAAGTGGTACTTAACCTGGTAAGAGCCACCAATGAGAACAGAATGGAGGTGCCTCTACAAGGTAAACATTTTGCTACCATATGATCCTGCAGGCCCACTCCTGGGCCTATAACCTAAGAAGACAGAATTGGAAAGACACAGGCAGGCAAATGCATTGCAGCAGTATTACAATAGCCAAGACATGGAAGCAACCAAAAAGTCCATCAACAGATGAGTGGACAAAGAAGAACTGGTACATGTACAGACGGAATATTATCCAAGGAAAAAAATGACACAATGCCATTTGGAGCACCGTAGATGAGTCTAGAGGTGATCACGCAACTTGTAGTAAGTCAGAAAGCAAAAGACACATATCCTATGATATCACTTATAGGTGTTACCTAAAAATTGATACCAGTGAAGACATTTCCACAGAGAAAGGCAATCAGAGATTCATTAAACACACTTATGGTTCACCAGTGGAAAGGTGTGAGGATTGGATACATTAGGATATTGGGGTTAACAGAGATATACAAACACAGGCGAAATATGTAATCACCAAGACTTACGGAATACCAAGAGAAGACTACTCAACATTCTGTCATAACGTACATGGGAAAAGGATCCCAGGCAGAATAGACATATGTATATGTGTAAGAGAACCACATCTTACACACCTAGACCAAGCAAAACATTGCAATGAAACTTGCTGTTGATAAAAATAAAAGTTAAATTAAAAAAAGAACAAAAAGTAGTGAGACATAAACTTAAGGGGCTTTTTCCTGGCACATTCCATTCTAATGTACAACCTAGAACACGACTTTCTTTGAGGCGCTGTTGCCCTAGTAATCAGATTTGTTGAAGGAGAACTGCTGCTGCCTTGTGGCCATTTCACACAACAGCGGCTTTAAACCCAGCGCTAATGGTCAGTTGATATTCAAAATAATTACAGGCCTGTAAATGACACCTGCCCTGAAAACAAATCCTGGGGTCGTAAATCACCAAAAAATTCGAAAGACGTCAACATTTCAAAATGACAATTTCAAGAGGCATATTTTACAGACATTTTGTCTTCTCTTTCTTTTTTGTTAAAAAAAAAAAGAGCATGGAAAAATGCTCAACATCAGGAATTAATAAAGCCGTGCAATTGCAGTCTACAAAAGCGTTCCTCTCACAGCCGTCAGAATGATCATCAGCAAAAAATTCTACAAAAATTAGTGCTGAAGGGGTTTTAGATAACTGCATACCCTCTAGCTGCTGGTGGGATGTAACCTGGTAACAGCCAGTAGTGAGAACAGAATGGAGGTGCGTTTAAAGGTAAAAATTGAGCTACCATGTGACCTGGTAGGCCCAGTGATGGGCCTATCACCTGAGTAGACCAGAATCGAAAAGACACAGGCTGGCAATCTTGCACTGCAGCAACATGTACCATAGCCAAGAATTGGAAGAAATCAAAATGTCCATCAACAGAAAAATGCACCAAGAAGAAGTGGTCCATGTACACAGTGGAATATTAGCCATGGAAAACAATGAAACACTGCTCTTTGAGGCACCATAGATGAGCCTAGAGATAATCACAGAACATGAGGTAAGTCGGAAAGCAAAAGACGTATATCCTATGGTATCACTTATAGGCATCATCGAACAACTGACACAATTAAACATATTTCCACAGAGAAAGAAACTCACAGGCTTAGAAAATAAACTATGCTTATCTAAGGTAAAGGTGGGGGCAATGGATAAATTAAGATTATGGTTACCATACATATACAAATACATATTAAATACATATATCAAAAAGACCAACCATATAGCAAGGGAGGTCTACGGAACACTCTGCAATAATTTACATGGGAAGAGGATATGTACGTGAATACACACACACACACACACACACACACACACACACACACATATAATGTACAAATGAATCAGATTGTGTACACCTAGGACAAACAATATTCGAATCATTACTCCGATTTAAAAAATTAAAACAACGAACAAGAAGTAATGTGACATAAACTTATGGGGGTTTTTCCTGGCACATTCCATTCTAATATACAACCTACGAACACGACTTCCAGAAAGGCTCTCCTGCCCTAGTAAGCAGATTTGGGAATGGAGAAATGCTGCCACCTTGTGGCCATTTTCCACAACAGCAGCTTTAAACCCAGTGCTAATGGTCACTAAATATTCACACTCATTGCAGGCCTGTAAATGACACCTGCCCTCAAAAAAAATCCTGGGGTCGAAAATCGACCAAAAAAATCCAAAAGAGGGTAAACTTCCAAGAAGACAATTTCAAGAGGTTCATTGTACTCACAGTTTTTTTTTTTCTTTTTTTGTTTAACAGAAATATAAAAAGAC
Source organism: Hyperoodon ampullatus (assembly GCF_949752795.1). Lineage (NCBI taxonomy): Eukaryota > Metazoa > Chordata > Mammalia > Artiodactyla > Ziphiidae > Hyperoodon > Hyperoodon ampullatus. Next base: position 116,004,662 of record NC_136920.1, read on the forward strand.
ATGGAAAAATGCTGAACATTAGGAATTATTAAAGACATGCAAATCCAAATTACAAAAACCTATCAGCTCACACCAATCAGAAAGGCCATCAACAAATATTTTGCAAACAATAAATGCTGAAGGAGTTGTGGAGAAATGCGTAAGCTGGGTTCTAAGTTGGACGTGGTAAGAGCCACTAATGAAAACACAATGGAGGTGCCTTGAAAAGGTAAACATTGAGCTTCCATTCAATCAAGCATACCCACTCCTGGGCCCATCGCCTGAGAGGATGAGAATCAAAAGTCACAGGCTGGCAATCCTGCACTCTAGCAATATTTACCATAGCTAACACTGGGAAGCAATGAAAATGTCCATCAACAGAGGAATGCACAAAGAAGTGGTCCATGTACACGATGGAATATTACTCCAATAAAAAAATACAAATTCAATTTAAAAAACAAACATAAGTAAGGAGACATCAGCTTTTGGGGGTTTATCCGGGCACATTCCACTCTAATATATAACCGAGGAACACCACCGGCAGGAAGGTCTGTTTCCCTAGTTACCAGAGTGGGGAACGCAGAAATGCTGCTGCCCTCTGGCCGTTGCCTGCAACAGCATCTTTAAAACCTGTACTAATGGCCACTTCATATGTACAAGTACTGGAGGGCTGTAAATGAAACCTGCCCTCAAAAGGTCTTGAGGGAGGTAATGGCCAAAATATTTCAAAATGTTGTACATACTTCAGGAAAACAATTTGAAGAGGTAAGCTGTACTCACAGTTTGAGGAAGAAAAGGACATGCCTGAAAGCTCAATTTCTAGGGATTATGAGACACATGCAAATCCAACCACAAAGAGGTATCAGCTCAAACCAGTCAGAATAAGCATCAGAATAAACTATTCAGAATACACACGAGTCAGAATAAACTTAGTGTAGTTGAAGCCAAGCATTCACCTATTAATTTATGTATTATTTCAATAAAATGTATTTATCTATAATTCTCTCTATTGTAACTAGAGATTCATACACACATATACATAATTATACTTAAATTATATGTGTAGAGAGATTATCTTATCTGTGCATCTGATTTCAGAAAGTGAGCGGAGCGTTACAAAGTACTTGATATAAAAGGCGTGAGGGTCTGATGGGCTGACAGAACACCCATGACATGGCATCTAATTCCCAGTAAGGTGCTAGAATCCAAAAGACAGATGATCAAAAGGGAAGAAATTGGAACATTCAAACAACACTAATGGGACTGTGAAATGGTGCCACCATTTTGGAAGACAGTCTGGCAGTTCCTCAAAATGTCAAACATGGAGTCACTACAAGACCCACTCCTATGTATAAACCCAAGAGAAAGGAAAACACATGTCCACACAAACACTTGTACATGCGTGTTCATAGCAGCATGACTCACAACAGCCAACATGTGGAAATCACCCAAATGACCATCAACTGGTAAATAGAGAACAGATGCACACAATGTGGTCCATCCACACAATAGACTGCTACTCAGCCATGAAAAAGAGTGAAGCACTGACACTCGTTACAATGTTGACAAACCTCGAGAAAACAATGCTCAGCGAGAGAAGCCAGACACAGAAGGACACTGTCTTAGTCTGCTTGGGCTGCCATAAGAAACTACCAGGCTGGGGGCTTCAACAACAGAAATGTGTTTCCTACAGTTCTGGAGGACAGAAGTCAGAGATCAGGGTGACACTATGGTCAGGTTCTGGTGAGGCTCTCTTCTTGGTTGTACGTGGCATCTTCTCCCTGTGTCCTCACATGGAGAAGATGTGAGGGAGCTCTGTGATGTCTCTTTTATAAGGACACTAACCCCATGATAGGGGCTCCACCCTCATGACCTAATCACTTCCCAAAGGCACGACCTCCTAATACCATCACCTTGGGGGTAAGGATTTCAACATGTGAATTTTGGAGGGACACAAACATTCAGCCAAGAACAGCCACAAACTGTATGATTCCATTTATATGAAATGTCCATTAGAGTCAAAGCCACAGAGACAGGAAGTGGGTTAGTGTTGCCAAGGGCTGGGGGGAGGGGTCTCCTATTTGGTGGATGAGAATGTTTTACAACCAGAGGGAGGTGGTGCTGGCTCCACACTGTGAATGTGATCAATACCACTGAGTTGTTCAAGTTAATGGTAACTGGTGAATTTTATGTTGCATATATTTTAATCGCAATTAAAAAAAACAAAATTCATCACATCAACAACTTGACACCTCAGGGAATTTCCATTTCTGCCAAGAGACCCTGTCTCCTTGCCCAGGTGATTCCTGGGACCCCGGGTGACCTCGTGGGGCCGTGGAGTGTAAATGCAGGCATGAAGAACCCCACACAGGGACGGTCCAGAGGCAGACCCAGGGCTTGTCCCCAAAAGCACAGGACAGAATCCGTTTGGATTTGTCATCGTACTGTGAACAGCCCCATGGGGCCGGTGGCTGGGCACTGCCTGACTGCAGCCCTGGACACCGGGTCCGTGGCCCGATCTCCCTCGCCCCAAGGCTGGGACTTGCCAGGTGAAGCCAATGGCACTGCAGTCAGTCCTCGGGAGCTGCAGGAGCACGGGCCCAGGCACAGAGTAAGGCCGGAGCACTTCCAGCTACCTGAACACCCGCATGTTAGAAACAGGATTTTCCCGTAACGCACGGGGGACCTGAAAATGTGTTTTCTCAGGTAAACTGATAACACTGCCCCCTCCACGTGTGGACGCTGCCCTTACGGCAGCAGAGTTGAACCCTCTCCCCTCCCCCACCAGAATTGACCTCCAAGGCCCCCTGGGGGTCCTCCCCAAACCCTGAGGATGTGTCTTGTCTGAGGCTCCTGACACAATATACTCCCACTCAGGACGGCCCGCAGAGGTCACGTAGAGGTCGGGCCCCATGCAGCAGGACGTGACCCTGGACACAGGCGTGTCCACCCTGCACAGAGGGGTCCCTACGAACAAGTGTCAGGTCACTTCTGAGGGCCACGCCCCTGTCCCACTCGAGGTGCAAGGCCCACCCCACTGCCCGGCCCGCGTCCCTTTCTCTGGGGCACCTGCGGGACTCAAGCCCGCACCTTCCCCAGGCCTGCCTCCCTGCCAGGTAAGGCTGTCAGCATAACTGATGCCATCCTGGGCTCGTCCTTCCGCTGACCTTACCCAGGACTGTACTGTGTGGTCAATCACTTCTCTGTCCTCAAGGCTTTTGTAGTTAATAGAGGCTGTTTAGTAATTATCAGGACCAGGTGGCCTCTATGCTTTGTTAGTCCCCAAACAAGGAAGACCTTCGCTGATGTGTTCCCGGCGCCCATGAGGCCAGTTACCCATTCATGAACCTTGACTTAGGAATGTATGTCCTGTTTCCAAGCACACCCCGCCCGCAAGTTAACCATAAGTTGTCCTGGTGACCCCTTGGCCATGCAGAGCACGGCGGCACATGCTTCCGGTCGCTGTTCACCACGTCCCAGTCCCACCCTGTGAGTAAACTACCCAATAATAAATGGATCCATTAATTACGTGGAGCTGCCTGCCTCGCTTTTCGGTCTCACGATGCCCTGTCAGTTCGGTGGGCACTTCTCGTTCCCTCCATACGCTAACACCTCACTTACTACTGTGGGTTCAGTAGTGTCCCCCCGCCCCCAATTTATATCCATTCTGTCCCCAGAATCAGGCCTTGTTTCTGAAACAGGGTCTCTGCAGACGTGGTTAAGATGAGGTCATGCTTGATTAGAGAGAGCCCTAAATCCAGCAGCTGGTGTCCTTATAAGAAGGGGGAAATCTGGACACAGACACAGAGGAGAAGCCACGTGACGGTGGAGGCAGAGGTGGGGGTGATGCAGCCCCAAGTCCAGGGGCACCAAGGATTTCTGGAGACCAGAGAAGCTGGGAGAGGTCAGGGCAGATTCCCTGAAGTTCCAGAAGGAACCAACCACACCTTCATTGTGTATTTCCAGCGTCCAGAGCTGCGAGAGAGAAATCTCTGCTGTTGTGACCCCCCGGCTTCCGGCATGTTGTCACGGTTTCCACAGGACCCTCACACCTGCCAGATGATGATACACAAGGCATCAGAGGAAAGAGCCCCTAGGTATTTGGAGGAGCATCTCTACACACACGTCTGGCTGCTGAAGATGGAGGACACGCAGCCGCCTCCCCATCCGAGCTGGGCGTCCGGCTGCCTTGCTGTCCCACTCGCTCCTGTCGTATGTCCAGTGGGTGACCCGTCTCTGTTGATGCGGGCGCCTCACCACTGTCCTGCGACCTCCCCATGCACATCCCATCCGCAGGCCGTGCTCCGGCCCTGGCTGCTCAGCAGCCTCAGCTTGGCTGCAGTGACGGGTCTGGGGACCCGCTGGCCCCGCCCAGCCCAGGGGCGGTGCCCGAAGCAGGAGGCCCTGAGCAGCCGCCCTCCGTCCCGGCACCTCGAGCTCCTCAGGGCCCTGATGCAGCCCCACGTGCCACCAGCCCACACACTCCCCGGCAGGCTGGAGGCTCCGTGTCCCCAGGCACAAGGCACTTCTCGAAGGCAGCCCTGGGGGGTGTCTTCAAACCGCTCCACGTCTGGCCCAACCTGGCTGGGAGCCCGCGGCCGGCCGCCTTCGTAGGAGCAGACGGAGGGCATCCCTGAGGCCCCCGTGCCCCTGCCCCTAAGCGACCCCGCCCGTCGCAACCCAGGCCGCCCGCCTCTGACCGCCGCGTCCCCCCGCCAGCTCCGTCCCGGCCCTCTAGAGGCTCCCCACTCCCCGGAGGGCAGGGCTGACCGCCCCTCGGCCTCCCTCTCGCCGCTGCCCGTCCGTCCGTCCTCCCTGAGTCAGGACACTGCTTCCTCCGTGAGGCTCCTGGATTCCGGCCTGGGGGACCCACATGCCCCAAGAGCTGTATCGACCACGAGGATTCTCACCTCAAGAGGCCCCAGAAGACGGACTCCCCGGGACCTCAGAATGGGGCTTTGTGTGCAGATGGGCCACCACAGAGCTGCCCGGGGTGAGACGAGGCCACTGACCTGTGTGCGGGCGTCCTCATGGGGGGCATTTGGACCCGGACACACGGGGGAGAAAGCGATGTCATGGCAGAGATGGCGACGGGGCTGGGAGTGGCCTGGGACCGACTGACCCCAGATCCCGTGGAGGAGCGAACCCCCAGCACCTTGACCTCGGGCTCCAGGCCTGAGAGGAAGCGTCCCCTGTCCCAACCCCGCGCCCCGTCTGGTGTTCTGTGCCGGGACCGCAGGAATCACACACCCGCCCTGCGGGGCAGGGCGCGGCGCTGTGCTTGCTGACACCCAGGACCGTCACCGTCCGCCCCCCTCTGGGCATGACCCCCACTCCTCCTCGGGGAGGGACCCAGGGTCCAGGACCTCCGTCCCACAAGTCCCAGTCCCAGCGACCTCCGCCCCTCCCCCAGCCACCCCTGGGGCATCTCAGGCCCCAGAAAAGAGCCTCAGCGGCGTGGTGACCTTGGCGAGTGGCCACAGGCCACCGCACCCACCCCGAGACCTGAGTGTGCCATCTGAGAAGAGACCCACCAGCCCCCTGACCCAGGCGCCCCGTTTCACAGGGCAGGTCCTCTTGCCGAGCCCCTGGAGGGGGTGTCGAGCAGGGGTGACTGAGGCCTGTGAACATGTGGGCCGGAGAGGTCCTCCCCAGGAGCCCAGGCACATTGAACCCAGGACGTGTCCATCCCTCCCCTCCTGTACCCCACGGGGTGAGGAGAAAGCCCCAGTGACCCGCAAGAAGAGACATGACACCCAGAGGACTAGACTAGCTACAGACCGGGGACGGAGTGTGCACCTCATTTCCCCGGAGAGAACAATGTCTTCTCCGGGACCGCCAGACTGGCCCATGTCCCCACAGACACGCAGCTTCAGTGCACCTGCCACACAGAAAACCCCCTTCCAAGGTCCCCTGTGTTAATAGACGCAGGCTTCTGGGGAGGGGTGCCGGCCGATGGAGGATGGATGTGCTGCAACAACGGACACTCACTGGTCCTCGACACGCGCCTTGTCCTACGTGGTCTGAGGTCCCACATGGCTGTCCTTTCGCCCACCATGTTGGGGGAAGATGAACCAGAATGTCCGGCCCTGTGTGTCTGACATGCCCCCGCTGGTCCCCCTGGAAATGCGGCTCCTGGTGGGAGAAAGCGCAGCCCCTCAAGTCCTCCTCTTTGGTCTCAGGTGCAGAGACCAGCCCTCTGCGGCCCGGATGCCTTGGTACAAGCAGGCACTGGCAGGGGCGCCCCCGCTGCAGCAGCAGAAGAGGAAGGTCGCCGTCACCACGGAGGTGACCCTCTTCAAGAAGTACTTGCCCAGGGGAAGTACTCTGCGCAGGTGCAGCCACTGCGCGGCTGCGGACGTGCGAGCTGCTGGGGCACGTGGTGGGGGAGGGATGTTCCACACCAGGCAGGGTGGGTGGCTCGAGCCAGTGGCAGCACTGCAGCCCTGTGGTGCCCTGCCCGCCACGTGAACCTGGTCATGTGAGTGTGTACTGCCCCTGATCTCAGACATGTGTGCTCACTGCTGACCCGTCACATGTGCCTGATGTCACACACACACATGTGCTCACCTGTTCACTGCAGGCCCGTCACATACACTTCATCACACGCCCACTCACTGCTGCCTGTCTCCCCCAGTCCCTGTGGGTCGAGTCCCCTAAAGAGCTCGGGGATGCCCTGCCGGACATCATCAGCTGGACCAGTGCTGCTGCTGCGAAGAGGAGCCTCACACGGGAGCTTCCTGGTGTCCTTCACACTCGGGTCCTGAGCCACACTCTCCTGCCCAGTCAGTTTCCAGGAGACCAGGCAGGCTCAGACCTCTCCGAGGGGCTGGCTTAGGTAAGGGGCTGGCTTGTTTCCTGGGCAACATTACTGTTACCTCAGACTGAAGCGGGATTGTGTACCCCCCAGGGAAAGAGGCATCCATGTCCTGACCCCAGGGGCTCAGGACATGACCTCATTTGGAAGTAGGGCCTGGTCGTGTAACTAGGTGAGACAGGGGCTCTTAGGGTGGTCCCAATCCTGTGTAACTGCGTGCTTATATGATGAGTGGAGGCACGGACACAGAGGGGAAGCCACGTGAAGATGAAGGCAGAGGTGGGAGGGATGCAGCCAGAAGCCCAGGGATGCCTGGAGCCCCAAGAAGCTGGAAGAAGCAGGAAGGACCCTCGCCTGGAGCCCCAAGAAGCTGGAAGAAGCAGGAAGGACCCTCCCCTGGAGCCCCGGCACTTTCCAACTAGACAGTTAGTGTGAGTGGGCCTGAGCTGAAGGCAGCACCGTGGCCCCTGACCGGCCTGTCTTGCCCGCGTGGCACGGTGAGGAGCAGCTCTCACGAGACGCTGACGAGTGAGTTGGTTTCCCATGAGACCGTAGGTTGCTGGTCCTGTGAACGGGCAGGCCCATCTCACCCTTCCTCCTGTGCTCTGGTCACACAGGGCAACTGTGCGCCGTGTGGGGCTGGGCTCTCAGCCTCTGCACAGGACCCCTTGGTGTTGGTTCAAAGTTCAGCTTACACCCCAAGAATGACAGAAGGTGAAATCCTCATCAGCCACGTGCGGTGCAGGCAAGGAGACACAGTTAATTATAGAGTTAAAGGCAGAGAGGGTAAGGGCGACTCAGCCATGGAACAGGAGTGAAGCACTGACACAGGCTCTGATGTGGATGAACCTCGAATACATGATGCTCAGTGAGAGAGGCCAGACAGAAAAAGACAATTAGTGGATTCCACTTACATGAGAAATCCACAACAGGCAAGCCCACAGAGACAGAAAGTGGACTGAGGATGCTGGGGCTGTGGGAAATGAGGGATGACCTCTAAAGAGTGGGGTTCTGGGGAGATGATGGAAATGTTTTCAAATGGATTGTGCTGGTGGCTGCACAACCCTGTGAATATGCAAAACACAACTGAGCTTAATACTTAAAATGGGTTAACTAACTGTGTGGTAAAGAAATTCAATGTCAACAAAGATGTTATCAAAAGCAAAAACCTGGAGGCTTCCAGGCCCACCTCCAGATTGTGACCCCAGAGGTGCGGGGTTGGATAGGACCTGCGTATCTGAAGGCCCCATGTGTCCAACCAGGTGGTCTGAGGTCACCTAGCAAAATTCTCCCTGTAGCATCAGAAGCGTGGGGCGCTAGTGTGGCCAGGCCTCAGGCAGAGAGGCTGGATTCTGTGGCCTTGCTGTCCTCTCTTAGGGAGAGTGGCATCGTCTCTGTAGAAGGAGGTGGGTCAGCTTGAAGCCCGGTTCCCTTTTCTGCACGTTTCTTCTTTCTCTCCCAGCGACGGTGCCGGCCGAGCTGTGCCAGAGCAGCCAAGGCAAAAGTGTCGTGCACCGAATGACTGAGAACTTTGACCAGGTGCCGTCGGCTCCTCAGAGGCAGTGGCCCAGGACTGAGGCCCCAGAGCCTCCTTCTGAGTGTCGTGGCCCTGGTGCCCCGCTCACGGGAGTTGTTGTCAGGCTTGATGGTTGACGCAGCCATGGTATCGCGATTTCACTGGTAGAAACTATTCCTTTTCTTCCCTGGGAGAAGCAGGTCTCCTTCTACTTTGTTGGGGAGACCCCCTTTTTAATAAAGAATAATGATAAGCTATAAGTACATATTAAGGGTTAGGTTATATACATGTAAAGAATAATCATAAACATCAAGAAACAGAACATGGGGCTTCCCTGGTGGTGCAGTGGTTGAGAGTCCGCCTGCCGATGCAGGGGACACGGATTCGTGCCCCGGTCCGGGAGGATCCCACATGCCGCGGAGTGGCTGGGCCCGTGAGCCATGGCTGCGGAGCCTGCGTGTCCGGAGCCTGTGCTCCGCAACGGGAGAGGCCACAACAGTGAGAGGCCCGCGTACCGCAAAAAACAAAAAACAAACAAACAAAAAGAAACAGAACATGATGAGTGGACACCCAGGAGTGCCCTTCCCTCGTCACAGCCTCCTCCCCACTGTGTGGTAGCTGTTCTCCTGATTTTGTGTCAGTGGCTTGTCCTCATAGTTTACACCCAAGCACGCATCCCTAAACAATGCAGCCCAGCTTTGCCTAGTTCCAAAGTCTGTAAGGGGGTGTACCGTGCTTGCTGCTTTATTGCTCTTGATGGCTCAGCATTGTGTCCATGAGATTCTTTCATCTTGTGAACATAGTTTTTTAAAAAATAATTTTTATAGTTTTACTACCTTTAAACAAAATGTACTCCATTACTGTGGAATATTCCTTCCTAGGGGCGTGCATGGTTCATTTCTGCATCCGCTTGTGATGGCCTTCAGGTTCTTTCAGGTTTGGCTCCTGTGGCTGCAGAGTCCATGTCCGCGTGTCCTGGTGCAGGGCTGGGGGGGTTGTGTTCAGCTGGGAGAAACACTGTGGGTCTGTGTGCACGGACTTCGCTCTCTGAGGCCCGACTGTTTCAGAAGTGGTTGCACCCCCGCTGCGCACCAGGCTTTCCATTGCTCCACGTCCTGCTGATATTTGATACTGTGTCTTCATGTCTGCCATTCTGGTAGGTGTGTGCCCAGTAGTTTTCTTATGGTTTTAATCCCTCGGTTGTTAGTGAACTTGTGCATCTTGTGGTATTCATGGAATATTTCCTGTTGTTTTTAAAAAATCATTTGCCGTTAACTTTTTTCTTAAACTTTTTATTGTGAAAAACATCAAAGCTAAGAAAAGGGAAAAATACATGTCAGCTTCACTTGTCTTCAGGAATTAATGCTTTACGTATTCACTTTATTCCCTGTGTGTGTGCTATGCGTGTGCACGTGCCTGTTTGCATACATGTGCATAGGTATGTGCACTTGCACACGTGTGTGCAATGGCATATGCGTGCATGTGTGTTCATATGCTAGTGTGTGAATATATTTGTGCTGTGCACGTGCATGTGTTCGTGTGTGTGCTGTGCCTACCTGTGCACACACTGTGTGTTTCCTGGAACCACTTGAAAGTTGGTTGCAGACTGAATTGTGCCCCAGATATATCCACACGCAGCTGCTCTAACAATCTTGTGTAGCCACGTAAAGGTCACAGATCTCAGGGGTTTAAATGGATGGAGTAGGATGTCCTGACACAGATTCTGTCTTCCAACGACTGTCACTGTCTCAGTAACATCCTTCACACCTTCTTTAAGCCCCATTCAGGGTCCAGTTTAGACCCCCATTGCATTCAGTCGCCTGCCTCAGGTCCCCTAAAGCTACAATGTCACAGTTGGAGAGCCCGGCCAAGGCTGGGGGTGCCCCTCCTGTTGGCCTGGCCTCCAGGCCCTGCACTTGGCTCCTGTGTTCCCATCTCTCAGCCAGGCCCCGACTTGGATGGGGCCGCCACCTCTTTCTTCACAGGGTCCCATCACCCAGTCAAGGGGGTTCATTCTCCCAAAGTCAGCATCAGGAGTGGGGGCGTGACAGTCCCCACCGGGTCTCCTTCATGTGAGACCCTGTGCTGTTGAAAGAGCAGGCGCCCTGCCCTCGGGGGTGGGGGCTGCGGGGTGACATGCGGCCCACGATGGGCAGGCGGGTCACCAGGTGAGGCAAGCCAGTGTGCAAGGAGTTCCGCGGTGCGTTCCCCTCTCCAACGGTTTCTGTGCCCCTACCTCTCCCCGTGCCTCCCTTCGAAGACAGCGCGGTGCCCAGGACCGGAGCCATGGGGGCCGTCAGCCACCGCCCCCTCTACACACACAAACACACACACGCACACACACACGCATGCGCTGCAGGGAAGCAGGACCTGAGTGCAGGGCTCTCAGCGGCCCTGAGCGCCCCGCCCGGAATCGGCCAGTGGAATGGACAGACCGGATCTCCCGGCCCGGACCATGCAGGACTGTCCTGCCTGGGCTTCCAGTGCGGCCGCCTCCTTCTGGAAGCCTGGGAGGCTGGAATCAGGCCACTTCTTGTCTGTCCTGGCAACAGACGGGGCTGCACTCTCAGAAGTTCGTGGCTCACCCATGGATCCTGACCATCAGGTGGCCAGAGAAACTGGTAACATTTCTGTTTTGCCTGTTGAAATGTTTAATGACAAAGATTTTGTTCAGTTTCCTGATGTGGGTGTCCAAAGATGAGAGACCCATGTGTGTGACCTGTACCTCCTATGAGATCAGCCTTAAGCTAGTTTAAACATGGTCAAGTTCTGTCTACACGGTAGATTTAGACCTCTGCCTGTCCTGTCTACTGATTATGTTCAGAGCTGACCATGTGTTGTCTATAATAAGAAGATTTAGATCTGACCATGTTCTGTGTACGCTAGGACTATGGGAACCTGGGTAGAAACCCGGCCTGGACTCAGGACTGGGAAGCTCCGTGCCTGCATCTGAAGGTCAGTGCTTAGATGTCTGGGGTCTGGAGCTGAGATGGGCTTATCTAAGTAACAGCCTCTCTTCTAAGTGCAGTGACCTGGTCCTCCCAAGGGTCAGTGCTATGGTCGGGGCCTTAGTCTTAATCGCTGCAAAGTTCACCTTCCCTGGGGCTCGTGGAGAATCCGCAGGAGGGCTACCTGGCAATAATTCCAATTCACCAGCACGTGCATGGTGCGTAGGGAGGCAGGTTTAGCTGGTGAATTGATTGCAGGGCACGCAGATTGGGCAAAATGCTGATGGGTAACAGCTGAGGCTGCTGCTGAGCTCGCATTCTAGTCTACCGTCCCTACTCAGAAGTGTCCAGAGCTGCCCCTCGGCTTTCAGCCCTGCTGTCCTGTGAGTTTTCTCAACATGTAAGTGAGATGAGAAAGGACTGAGCCTGCCAGAACCAAGGTCATGTGTTCAACTCTAGCATGAAAGATTTAAAAACAGGAAAAATCAACAGAATCAAACTGAAAAGAGGAGGAGTTCTCTGGGCCAAGTGTGGGGAGAGGAGACCCACCTGTCACTTTTTCCCATCCCAGGAGGCCCCAGGGACCCAGCTTGTTTCCACAGTAGGGGAGCCACCAGCAGAGCCTTGGTGTCCCGAACAAGGGGACGTGTGACCCCAGGTGCAGGGTCTGGGGAGGTGAGGTCACCCTGGGACTGTGGACATGTGACCCAGGTGGAGGTGTCTGGGGAGGAGGGGGCACCTGTTGAGAGAGAATGTGTGACTTTAGATGCAGAGTCTGGGGAGGTGGGTCACCCTGGTGAGTGTGGATGTGTGACGCCAGGTATAGGGTGCGGGGACTGTGTGGGTCTCACCACATCTGCGTGGGTCAGGATCTCATGTATGGGGAGACCCCATACGTGCTCTTTGCCTGCAGTGTGTCTTTTCCCCTTTGAGATTTCCAACCTCTGCATTAAGGGTGTTGCCCTGATTAACCTGTGGTGCCTTTTCTTCTCTTAGTCTTCTCACATTCATGTGAGGTCAGGCATGTTTGAGTGGGTTGCTGCTCTGTGTTCCGGTGAGTGACAACGCTTGGTGGTATCATATTAATAACATATCATATCATATGTCTAATCTATGGGGGTCACCACTGCCCGGGTCCCCCTGGACAGAGGTCAGGTGAGCACAGACTAGCCCCCCCTAAGAATGGTCTCCCACGTGCTCTGTGAGGGTACCATGATGGCCCCTAAGGTAGGGGACTGTGTCTGGGTCTCCGACATCTGTGATGAAGGAGAGTCGAAATGGAATCTCAATGAAGAAGACATTATCTTAAGAATTTATCTTAAGTGAAATAAAACACACGTCACATACCCTTTACCATCATCACCATTTTAAGTGCACGTTTCTGAGGCCTCAGATCTATTCACTTTCTCGTGGAGCCATCACCACCATCCCTAGAACTTTTTATCTTGCAAAATTCCACAACCACGAACGTCTCACTCCCCATTCCCTCCCACTGCCCCTGGCACCGATATCCACTTCAGTCCCTGAGTTGTCGACTCCAGGGCACACACTGGAGTGGAATCCTGCCGTGTTTGCTGACGGGTCACTTTGGAAGAGCTGACTTTCAGTCTGGAGCTCTGCCTGTTTGCATCTGAAGAATCTGCATTTAAGGAGAGGGTGTATGAGGAAGGGGCTGTATGAGGGACAAAGGTGTCCGGCGTGCAGATGAGCCAGGACCTGACCAGCTGCCTTTTGGGTCCTCTGGTCCCATCTCTTGGTCTGTGCCTCATCTGCATCATCACTGTCCCCTCTGGCACCCCTGGGGTGTTGTCTGAGTGAGATTCCCCTGGTGCCCCCTGCTCTCCTCCCCTCCCCCTGCTGGTTGGGGAGGAAACTGCTTGCTGTGGGGTCTGTACTCCTGAGGCAGGAAGGACCCTGCAGCGTGGACCTGCAGAGTGTGGGTTTGGTCCCAAGAGCATGGGACCCACATAGGACACAGCATTGGGGCATGACAAGTGCTAGGGCTGCCCCATCACTGACAGGGAATGTTGCCAAGATCCTGCTCGGGAGGGCGTGGTGGGTGGCCTGGGACCCCAGAGGCCCCATTCCTATCCTGGAGCTTGGAGGGTGCATCCCAATGGGCTCCAGATTCACCCCATATCTCAGCCATATCCCTCTGTCCTGTCTTTGACCTCAGGAAAACGAGCTCTACTGATCATTGTCCACAACATAGGCCTGGTCCTGTCGGTATTAGGATTCTTTAATTTAGGCGTCCTGGGATAGCAGTTCTTTTTAGGCCTGAGAAGGAACAGCTCAGGAGTGTACAACAATTTCAGATGAAACTAATATTCAGTAAATATCTCTACTCGGTTGTTGAATTCTATTAGTCATTATTCTCCTGGTTTTAGCTCTGATGTGGGGATTACAGAGGAGTCAACATTTAAATCTTCATAATCTGTGAATTTGTAGCTTCAGTATCATTATTGACCCATAGTATTTTATGGTTTGGGAAGAGTTATTGATTTCATGTATCATGTAAAGGATTCACAATGATGATAGGGCAATTAAGATTACAATAATGGCTAGTAAATTGTTCACATTTTCTCTACCTGTGCATCTATTGTATGTATATGAGTTAGTTTAGATGTCAATATTAGTAAAATAATATAGAGGACTAGAGAACTTATTTTTAAAATCACAATGTGTGTGATGAAAATGTAAAAGTTCTTCCACAATTAGTGATGCTGTATCTTGAGAGCCTAGGTGAAATTGATATACCTTAGTGATATACAGGATTTTAGCCTATGATTTAACTTTGACAAAGCTACATCACTTTTTACTTTTATCTCATTTATTGAGAAAGACATAATTGTTATGGTGTTGGCTTGAAACTGCTTGAAAAGGGCTTGAGTCCTACCTTATTTTACATTTACATAGGTAGGATCTTCAAATATAGGATATGGTGGAGGGCATCCGTGCAACCATTCTAGGTTAGGAGCAGCAGTTTCCACTGCTGAGACTTCTTGTTTAGATGCAAATGGTTTTCAAAGTATGAAGATTATTAGCATTACTGCTGCTACTGAGAAGAATGAGCCTAAAGACAAAACACTTCATGTTGTGTGTGCCTCAGGGTACTCAGACTAACGTAGTGACATCCCTGAGAGGCCAAGAAAGTGCTGCAGGAAGTCATATTTACTAGTACAATATACCTGTGAAGTGAGTTTTGCTACTGCTGAGTTAACTGTGTAACCTGAGAATAGTGGGAATCAGTGTAGGAAGCCCCTTATAATAGTGAAGACTGCTCCCATGGACACTACGTCATGGAAGTGTGCTACTACATAGTATGTATCCTGGAGGACAATGTCTGGGGATGAGTTGGCTAAAATGATTCCTGTCAAACCACTTACTGTAAAAAGAAAAACTAAAGCCTAAAACTCATAATATAGTGGGAGGTCATATGATATTACCTCCGTGAACAGTTGCTAATCAGGTACTTCCCTGGCGGCGCAGTGTTAAGAATTCACCTGCCAATGCAGGGGACATGGATTCGAGCCCTCGTGTGGGAAGATTCCACATGCCGTGGAGCAAAAAGCTCGTGCGCCACAACTACTGAGCCTGCCCTCTAGAGCCCGCAACCCACAACTACTGAAGCCCACGTGCCTAGAGGGTGTGCTCTGCAACAGAAGCCACTGCAATGAAAAGGCCGCGCACTGCAACGAAGAGTAGCCCCCGCTCACTGCAACCAGAGAAAGCCCACGTGAAGCAACCAAGACCCAACGCAGCCAAAAGAAAAAAAAAAAATAAAGAAAAATTAAAGAAAGAGTTGCTAATCAGCTAGATAGTTTTACTCCTATAGGGATAGAAGTAATTATGGTAGCTGATGCAAAGTGTGCTCCTGAGTCGACAGCTATCCCTGTGGTAAACATATGATGGGCCCACAAGAGAAATCCTAAAAAGCCAGTAGACATGACTCATACTATTCCCAAATCGCTGAAAGGGACTTTTTGTCCTAAATAGTATGTAATGATATGTGAGTTTATAACAAACCCTGGTAGGCCATGAATACAGACTTCATGGTGACCAAAGAATCAAAATAGGTGTTGGTATAGGATTCGGTCTCCTCCTGTAGGGTCAAAGAAAGTAGTGTTTAGATTTCTATCTCTTAACAGTATGGCAATTCTGGCTGCTCGGACTGACGTTGGTAATTATAGTAATATGGCTGTAGTTGGGGAAGATTAAACAAATAATGGTGTTTGGTATTGGGATATGACTGCTAGTTTTGTATGAAAGACTATAGTGATAAAAGTAATAATACCAAGAATTGAAGAGACACCTGCTAAATGTAAGGAGAAAATGGTTATGTCGACAGAGGCTCCTGCGTGGGCCAGATTGCAGGCTAGAGCTGAATACACGGTTCCACTGGTACCAGAACCAGCTTCTACTGTTGGTGATATGAATAGGAGTAAGAATGATGGGGGAAGTACGCAAAAGTTTACATGACTTTTTTGGGAAAATACTACCGCAGGTGTCCGAGTTATTAGTGGCCCAAGTCCATTTTCAAACCCTGAAATATAATGTGTACAACTATAAAGATAATTATTACAAGTGCAGGGACTGTTATGACTACCTTACAGATTTGGGCATCTCCAAGTAGCGCTCCAGGTTAGCATATCTCAGCCTGGATTAATATACTTAAGGTGCTGCCTGCTACTCCAGCTCAAGCACCAAATAGTAAATATAAAACGCCGATATCTTTGTGATTTGTTGAAAATAATCAGCAGTGTATGAACAGAGGTAAAATGAGTGAGCTAGCTTTAGACTATAAATCTAAAGACAGAGATTGAGCCCTCTTTCTGTCAAACCCTGTGATGAGTCAAGAAATTGAATTGTAACTTCAGAGAAGCAGCTTCAATTCTGCCGGTGACTTTCCTGCCCTTTTTTTCTTTCTTTCTCAAATGAAGGAGAAGTAGACTGAAACCAGTTGACTAGAGGATTTGCCTGTTAACTGAAGTTTCCTGGGGTTAAAACTCATCAATCTCCTAAAGATTTGGCTGAATTACAATGTTTGCTTTACATTCAATTGATGTAGGATGAAGTCTTGCAATCCTTATTTTTAGGAATTAAGTAAATTTTACTTGTTTAGGGTTTTGAAAGCTCTTGGTCTGAACTGACCTAAATTCCTAGTCCAGCACTGATAGAATGGGTGTTATGTGTAGTAATCGTGTGGATATTATGATTGGTAATGATAGGAAGGTTATTTCTTTGTATGTTCAAATTGTTTTATTTTTGTGTTGTTTAATGAAGGGAACATAGTGATGTGCGGTATGTTAGCTGCAAGTAGAAATATATGCTGAGGACTGCTATGATGGCTATCCGTGTTGGTAGAATGATGTTATCATTTTTCTTGTCTCTTGGGTAATTATTCATTTGGGTAAAAACCCTGATCGTGATGGGTGATGTCCTAATGATACTATAATGGTCAGGAAAAGGATTGTGATGGGAGGTGTTTTATCTCATGTGTGTGATAATGGTACTCTTGTAGTACATGATCTGGGCATAAATAATAAGAAGAGAGTGTTGTTATGATATAAATTAGTATGTTTAGGATTGTTATAATCTGAATATACATTATAATAGCTGTTATTCATCCTCTATGGGCAATTGATGAGGAGGGTGTAATTTTTTCCAGGTGAGTATGGCTAAGTGTGCCTCAGCCTCCAGCTATGATTTATAATATCACTGTAATTAATAGTATATTTAGATTGATGGATGGTGACATGTGGTATAAAACTGATAGGGGTGCACTTTTGTCATGTAAATAGCATCAGGCCTGCTGTTCATGGGATGCCTTGTGTGACTTCAGACACTCAGAAGTGAAATGGGGAAAGTCCTACTTTTGTGACAAGGGCGATTGTCATGAGGGTGGATGCTGCTGGATTAAAGATTTTTGTTATACATTGTATGCTTTGACCAGAGTATATTAGATGAATGATAATAGCCATTATAAGTAGAATTGATGTGGTGGATTGTTTTAGGAAATATTTGTTGGATGCTTCTGTAGCTTATGGGTTCGTGTTTTTTTATTAGAATGGAGATAACATTAACCAGTGTGAGCTTGTTATACAATTATATTTCCTGAGACAACAGTCAGTAGAGTGATAGTAAAAACAATGAGAGTTTATTAGTACAGTAAGGATATACAACAACATTTTGTGGGTAAGGGCCTGGAGCTTACTTAGAGAACATTACTATATAGCATGTGGTGTAATGTGGTAGCATGGAGAATGTAAAATTCTTAGGAAGAATTCAATTCCAGGAAGAAGAGCATTGAAACCTCTATGATTTACTCGATCAAAGTAACTCTTTTGTCAGACATATTTCTTAAGTTTGTGGTGGGTTGACTGGTCTGATGACAGGTAGTGAAAACTCTCATATACATCGGGCTAATGTTAGTAGTAAAAAAACTTTTTGTAAGAGATGCATATGTTGATCATATCAAACTTCTGGGTAGGATGCTCGAAATCATAGAAAGGAGATTGTTACATGTGTTTTAATGATGACTTTGGCTGTGTATAATTCTGGCACCTAGGGATTGTCAAATGGTCCTAAAAATAGATTGTTGTGGAAACATTTATTATAAGAAAATTGACATATTCTCTAGGAAGGACGGGGTGAATGGGCCTGCTACATTTTCTACATTGAAGACATACACAGGTTTTGATTCTACTTCTGTTAAATCAAGTGGGGCTACATTGGATTTCTGCTACTGCGGAGATAATCAAATTCTGGGTAGGGGTCAGGAGAAAATTAATCATAGGTGTTCTCGTGTAATAATTACTGTTGAAAGTGTAAATGATCCATTTACCAGTAAGACTGAGAATAGAATAACTGGTACATTACTTCATATGAGATTGTATATTCTACTGTCCCTAGGGCTCCAGTGAGTGAGTATTTTGAATGTGAAGCTCATCCGGATCTGAGGATGGAATAAATGGCTAGGTGTGATATGGCTAATATAAATAATATGCCTACATTTATATTAATTAATGGATAAGATATGGGAACAGGAATTCATGTTGTGAGAGCCAGGGTTAAGGCTAGCATTGGGGCAATAATATATAAATTGATGATGTTGATGGACATAGTGTTTCTTTAAGAAGTAATTTGAATGCCTCAGAAATGGGTTGTAATCATCCATGGGAGCTGATGAGTTTTGGCCCTTTCTGGATTTGTATATAGCCTAGGATTTTCCATTTAGTTAATATGAGGAATGCTATGGTGAATTAAATTGGGTCATTTGTGAAAGAATGTTGATTATAAACATATTTTTAGGAAGAGGACTTGAACCAGTGCAGTTAAAGGTTTCAGTTTTACATAATTACTGGGCTCTGCCACCATAAAAAACCCTGTTCTACATTAGGGTATGTATAAATTAATTGAATGTAGATTATATCATCATTTAGTTTGCAGACATTTTATAAAGTAAGCCTTATTGCTCTTGTCCTTTCCTACTGGAAGAAATCTGCAATAGACAGAAAGCAACCAGGATGACTCCAGTCTGAACTCAGACCACGTGAGACTTTAATCGTTGAACAATTAATAGCAGTTATACCATTGAAATGTTGTGATCCAGCATCAAGGTCATAAACCATATTGCCGATATGAACTCCAGAATACAATTACACTGTTATCCCTAGTAAAACTTGTTCCATTGATCAGTGTTTTAGAAGAACAGGTGATAAAACATTTTGACTAGCTGGTCTAAATTTTGATCACTCAGAGGTGGTTTCATTCTCCAAAAAATAAATGGCGCATGGGCTCAAGGCGCACGGGCTTCAGTAGTTGTGGTGCCCAGGCTCAGTAGCTGTGGCCCACTGGCTTAGTTGCTCCGTGGCAAGTGGGATCTTCCCAGACTGGGGATCGAACCCATGTCCCCTGCACTGGTAGGCGAATTCTTAACCACTGCATCACCAGGGAAGTCCCAGAATTGCAGTCTCCCTTCTAATATACCTTAAGCCCAAAGAATCCATGGAAAATTGTTACAGAAAATAAGACAATAAAACATTGTAAGGACTATAACAGAAGCATATAGTACACAGTTCATATAGACACAGCCCAAGCAGTTACAAAGTATATTAAAAGGGAGGCTGCAATTTTATTTTATTATTTTATTTTTTTAACATCTTTATTGGAGTATAATTGCTTTACAATGATGTGTTATTTTCTGCTGTATAACAAAGTGAATCAGTTATACATAGACATATGTTCCCATATTTCTTCCGTCTTGCATCTCCCTGCCTCCCACCTTCCCTATCCCACCCCTCTAGGTGGTCACAGAGCACCGAGCTGCTCTCCCTGTGCTATGTGGTTGAGGGAGGCTGCAATTTTTAAAGAATAAGATAAATTATACCCACAAACTTCCAATCTTTCCTGAAACGTTGCAATCTGGAACCCTACTGTAGGAAGCAGAAGATTCCAGGAGACATTCTACAAATGAAGGACTCTAAACCCTGTGGCTGGATAAGGAATTCTGGAAGGAAGGTGTCCTCACCCAAGGAGAGCAGGTTCCTATACTTGTCTAACATCACATCCCTGTACAATTTCCATTGATCTTAGTCCAGGCATTCTCACTCCTCTTGAGAGAAATCTATGGCCATATCCTGGAATGTCAGCAGTCCCTGAAATTAAAAGTACACATGCCGTCTGGCCACGGGAAGAGTTCATAATGTGACCCAAGAAGAAAACAGCAAGTTAAGAAAACTGGTTTTAATTTAGAAGAGTGTCTTCAATTATCCACTAATATATATATATATATATATATATATATATATATATATATATATATATATATATATAGTTTTTTTTTTTTACAAAGTAAGTTTCTCTATCTTATTTCTAACTACAAGAAAAGAGTGTGGCATGTGATCCACAAAACCAGCATAGAGACTATACTTATCTGGAAAAGAAATGTTAAAATGATGGTTTCAACACAGGCATATGCATTTTTGAGTGTTTTATTTATATCAAATTGGATAAAATGTGTGTATTTCTCAGACAGAAGAGACACGTCGAGGCAGGAATGTACCTTTCAGCTATTCATGGGTACACAAGTACACTGGGGAGATTGTAAAAGTTCAGATTGTGATTCAGTAGGTCCGGTGGGCCTGAGTTCTATTTTTTTAACAAGCTCATTTTTAACTAGTGATGCCACAGTCTCTGATTCATTAACGACAATTGTGAATAGCAGAGACATAATTAGAAAGGTAAAAATTCATATTTAATTTTGAACTTGAAGTGTTTTATGGATTTTACACCTTTAATAGGATGGTAAGCACAGCAGCAACAATCATTTGTGAATATTTACTATAGACCGTGTACCTTTCTAACTTTTTTATGTAGGATTCCAGGAAGAAGGCCTGGGCTGCGGTCACAGTGGGCGGGGCCCCCAGGCCGGGCCGCCCCACCAGGACCCCCGACGGGGCCCTGCGCTCCTGGCGGCTCCCTCCCCCGGCGCCTCCGTCCCTCCCAGAAGGCCTCGGGGCAGAGCGGTCCCACCCGCTGCGCCCAGAACGGAGCCCGCGTTTCCGCAGAGCTGGAGCTCCCGGCTCGGGGTCTCTTCCCTCCGCCTTCACGGAACTGCCCCGGAGCCCGCGGCGAGGGTGGCCTGACTGACGCTGCCGGCTGTGGAGGGGCCCCGGCGGCCGAAGCCGCGACAGTCGTGCGGACGGCGGGCCGGGTAAGCGGGCGCCGACCCTCCGCCTGGTCCGGTGCCCGGGCGGCAGCGCAAGACCAGCTTCTGAGGGGCAGGGGTTCGCTGCCACCCGCCGCTGCTGTGCAGAAAGGGCGGCCCCCACCGTCTGGTCCCGGGAACTTCGGTCCCTCCTCTCGGCCCTGCCCTCGGCCTGGCTCGCGGGGCCTGGGGGGCGTGGGGAGGGGTCGGCCTGAGTGTCCTGAGGGGAAACGGGGCAAGGGAGGCGCAGGGCCCGGCTGCAGCGTCAGCGCGCCTCCCCCCGACTGCGGGGAAGGCGGCTAAAAACTCCTCCCGAGGCTCGCAGGCCCCTTATTCAGCGGAGTCCCTCTGCCCTCCTTCCTCCCTGAGCTAAAGTACCGGGGGGAGGGGATAGGGCAGGGCACTGGCGCAGGTAATGGGGACCATCAGCAGGTGACTGTTAACGAAGGAAACCCGGCTCTCCCAACGTGAGGAATATAGAGCTTTTCTTTGTTTGCGGAGATGCCAGAGTGTGGGCTCCCTGAATTCCTTCCTTTCATATGCACCTCAGCGCTCTGGGGCCTGCGTTCTGTATTTGCATATCCTGAGATCCTCAGGCCCCGCGCCTCACAAACATTCCCACACCATCATTGGGGAAACGTTATCTAAAGACCTAAAAGTTGTACCTCTGGAAAAGGGAACCCTCCTTCAATATGCAGATGACATTCTGTTCACCAGCCCTACTAAGGAGGCCTCTGAACTACCTAGCCAAGAAAGGATAGAAGGTGTCCAAGAAAAAGGCTCAAATATCCCAGGCTAAGGTGATCTGCCTGGGCTTCATTCTCACAGAAGTTCGGAGAAGGGCATCCCAGGAAAGGGAAGAAGCCATTTGCAGCCTTACCTCTTCTAAAACTAGAAGACAGCTTAGGGGTTCCTGGGGAGGCCGGGGTTTGCTGCATCTGGATCCCTAACTACAGTCTAATAGCTGGGCCTCTACATGAAACACTGACACGAAAAGATGATGATCCTTTAGAATAGACTCCAGAAGCAGCCTTTCAAGAATGGAAAGAGCAGTCAATTCAGACCCTTGCCCAGGAACTCCCTAATTTAGCTGAACCCTTTGACCTTTACATTCCCGGTCAAAGGTGAATCGCCCTTGGAGCATTAGTGCAAAAACTGGGACCACTTGAAATGGAACAACGAAAGAAGGCCCTCCAGGTAGGAGAGACTATGGCACAAAGGGCTTGGCCCACCGCCCCATCCGGCCAGGATACTGGGGTATCTAAAAACCTGGAAATCAGCAGCCTGCAAGGCCAGCTCCCTCCCAAGGGAAAAGGACTCCACGTGGTGATCTTAACCGCCCATCATGCCCTGAAGTTGCAGGGGTCGCTCTGTGGACACACTGACCTCGAGAGAGGAGGCCCTCCAACTTCAACCTCCAGAGAGACAACCGGGGGCAACGGGCCCCCATGACGACTCGTGTGACCATCACTTGACATGACGTTTCTCTCAGAAAACAACAAGTCTGTGCCCCGAAAGAGCAGACTACAGCTTGCAGGACTTACTGCACCCAGAGGGGAGCTAATAAGCTTGGCGGGGGAAACGTATATCACGCTGTCACCATAGAAAAGCCTACAGACACCGCGGTGACGGCGGCCAATGAGACCGGCTGGACTCCTGGCTACTCCAAAAGGCCGTTGACTCAGTGGCCGTCATGGTCCTGGATCACCACCGGCCCTGGACTGTCTGGGAGTTGAGCAGGCAGGGCTCCGACACATGGTGCTGTTTGTACGTTAACTGAGGGACCTAATTGAAGAAAACACAGACTACTGGTCAGAGCATCTGGGCTGGCAGAAACCGTCAGCCTAAGGTGGCCGAACAAATATAGGGCGGGGTAAAACCTGCCCCCCCAGCGTCTCTGCGCATCTCTTTCCTGGACCCTTAAAGGTCGTTAGAATCTATAACACTTCCAATGCTGGTGCTCAGGCAGACAAGCAGTGAGGCAGGAGGCCTGGGGACAATCAACCTCACCTGGAGGCTGCTGGGGAGAAGTTCTGCCCCTCCCCCCTGGGTATGAGGACTCCCAACTCAGCAAGAAGCACTTACAGAAGAGAGGTCTGCACCCTCAGCACCCCAAGAATGAGGAACGGGACAAAATGCAGAGGAGGTGTTTGTCTCCGGCAAAACCCATTAAAAATTCCTGGGAGATAAAATTAGAATCTGGGCAATAAAATAAAGTCTAACCTTTTTTTCCTTTGTGCTTTGTCTAATTTCACGTGCTCCTAGGGTTCCGCATGCAGAGGTCCCACACCCGGCACTTCAGACCCGATTTCCTAGTGCAGAATGGCTGGGCCGACACCTCAGCTCGTGGGGTCCCATGCAGACTCCGCGACATAGAGCCTGAGCTGCAGCCAACCCGGCCCTCGAGAGCTCCGCCCCCTCCCTCCCGCTGCCGGGATCCCTACACAGCAGCCCAGCCCACAGCCCGCGGGGGAGCGCATGCTGTCAGCTCTCCATTCTCTGATCAAAATATAAAGTTTCCTTTGCTTCTGAACCAAACTCAGTCTCGTTCTTTTGGCTCCAACGACACTGGGCAGGGGCACCCTTGTTGGGGTCCGCTCTGGAGGATCAGTAACAGAAATTGAGGACATTGTAACTTCAATGAACAGATGTGTGAGCCAAACTGTAATTAACATAGAGCAGTGTATAAGGCTCAGGTAAAATAAGATGTTTCTAAGACTTCCATTTGATATTTCCATCACTTTATTTATTATAAGCAAGTTCAGTAGAAGGGTTTGTCTTATTTGTCAGGTCAATATTAGAGAAATGACGTGATATCTTTCCAAGGATGGACATCTAATAATCTTGGTTGAAGCTTCAATCTTGTTTTGAATGCTTTTCCACTGAAAATGAAACCTCTCTTTCAGCTCCCCCATTTCCGAGAAGTATAAAACCTTATACCGTATTATTACCAAACGGAAAACGCGGGAGGAGGGATAAATTTACAGTTTGGGATTAACACATACACACTGCTATGCATAAAATAGATCATCAACAAGGAACTTCTGTATAACACAGGGAACAACATTCAATATTCTGTAATAACCTATAAGGGGAAATCATCTGAAAAAGAATACATATCTATATCTACATCATGTATCAATGACAAATAAAATGTAACCTAAGGCAGGCCGATGGTGAGCGCTTCTGACCCTGAAGATTTCAATCAACTAAAGCTCAGACTCTGACTACTGCCTAAGGCCCTTAATGAACATACGTGTACCCATAGCTTAAAAATTTCCCAGTTTGGGGTTCGGGGAGACACTGATTTGGAAAAATCCCTGGTGTCCTCCTTACATGAAAGGGACTCTACCTACAGCTAAAACATGCCTGTCACACCTAGAGGATGGTACACCGTTTTGACCCGGGAGAGTTTGGAAAAGGCACCTCATCTCCTCATCTCCTGGTAGTCGGGTTCACCCCTCCAGCCTCTTTTCTAACAAGCTCCCCACTTGCAGAATCAGCAGCTTTAACCTCCTGTTTCGTACAGTTAGAAATTTGTCCGGAGGATGAACGGGAAGAGGGGGAACCAATGAGAGACCAGCCCTAGGTGTTTGGACAGGCACGTGTCACTCTAATTTCCAAGCAGGAAGAAGAACTAACTAAAGTCTCAGCCTGCACCCCGGAACAAGAATAGGGCCTGAAGCAATCCTGGGGTTTTGTGGCCAGTGCCCAAAAAAGGGACTTAAAAAATGGAGCTCAGAGGCAATGCAACTGACAAACCTGCAGGGTTATAAATGATAACAATCTTCCAAAAATATATTGAAGTAAGTCAACGAAAAGGATTTGAGAGCAAGGCAGAATTGCAGGAAACAGTTTTCAAGAGATAGTTTGGAGTCGCCTTTAAAGCACATGAAAAGCGGCAGAACTTCGACAATGGTGCAGTTGGCCAAAAAGGGCGTATGCGTTTTTCCTGAATATATTTAGTAAAAAAACGCAGACGCCCTTTTTGGCCAACCAAGCAAGCGGGCAATGCAAATCAGCACTACAAAGAAGTCTCACTCGCATCTGTCAAAAGGGCCATCCTGGGAAAGTGTAAAAACCAGAAATGCAGGACAAGCCATGGAGAAAAGGGAGCCTTGTTACACTGATGGGCGGGATGTAAAATGCCAACGGCCACTCTGGAGAAGTGTATGGTGTTTCCTAAAACATCTAAAAATCAGAGCTACAGTGCATAGGGCACTTCCACTCATGGGCGTATATATTCGGAAAACCAAAAATCGACAGGACACAGGCACCCCAAAGTTTAGGGCTGCTCGGTTTACAAGGACCTCGATTCGGGTACACCTTAAATATCCCAGGAAACAAAAAAATGGGTAAACAAGCTGTGGTACTTATGTACAATGGAATATCACTCAGCCATGAAATCAATGTCCTAAGGCTAATAGCAGCATAATGAGTGATTTAGGTACGATGATACTAAGAGAAATAAGTCACACAGGTAACGAAACTTGTATCACCTATAGACGGAACGTAAAAATCTCTACACATGAAATGTACAAAACAGAACGGAGTCACACATTTAGAAAACACACTATGGCTGCTTACGGGGAAAGGTGAGGTGGGGTGATGCATAAAACGAGTTTGAAATTAGCACAGATACCGTTCCATCAACCAAATATATAATAGACAAGGCCTACTCATTGCTCAGTGAACAGGACTCAACACACCCTATTCACCGCAGAAGAATATATCTGCATAGTAAGAATCTTAAAATGTATTTATTGATATCTCTCTGTAAGTGAATCAAGTGGGTGTAAAGCAGCATAAACACAGCATTGAAAATCAGCTAAACCCCATTATAAATATAAATTACAAAAAAAAAAAGAAAAAAAAGATAGTGAAAGAGAAATTCTTACAAAATTCGTTCAGGAGCTGTGATGCAACCTGGATTGACCACATCTAGACCCACAGCTGGAAGAGACATAAGGCTGGACACTCTTGGGGGTAACCGGATTGGTGAGGTTGGGTGAGCAAATGCAGACCCTTTAAAGTAATACTGTGTGCTACCCATTCCATGGGTCCCAAATCTCCAGGTTCAAGGGAATCTTCCTACAGCTAAAACATGCATGGGAAACCCAGAGGATGGTACACCCAGTGATCGGGAAAGGTTTCTAAAATGCCCGTTATTTTTCATCTCCTGGTGCTCGGGTTTGCCATTCCAGCCGCTTTACTATCAATCTCCCCACTTGGAAAATCAGCACCTTTAACCTCCTGTTTCGTACAGTTTGCAAATTGTCCAGAGGATGAACGGGGAGAGGGGGAACCAACGAGAGACCAGCTCTAGGTGTTTGGACAGGCACATGTCACTCTAATTTCCAATCAGGAAGAAGAATTAGCCAAAGGCTCAGCCTGCCCCCCAGAACCAGAATACGGCCTGAAGCAATCCTGCGGTTTTGCAGCCAGCTCACAAAAAAGCGAGTTGAAAGATGGAGCTCAGGGGCACTGCAATGCAAAAACCTGTACAGTTATAAAGGACAACTATCGTCCAAAAATATATTGAGGGAAGGCAACGAAGAGGATTTGAAAGCAAGGCAGAATTGTAGGAAACAGTTTTTAAGAGGTAGATTGGAGTCGCCTTTAAAGCAAGTGAAAAGAGACAGAACTTCGACAATGATGCAGTTGACCAGAAAGGGCGTATGCATTTTTTCCCTGAATATAGTCAAGACTGAGTCCCCAGAAGGGCCCTCCTACTGCCAGGCACAGCCCAGTTTGGGTCCCTCCTCTTGCACCAGGGAGTTGCAGGTGTAGACGGTTCGAAAGAACCTCTTTCTAGGCTCTTGTAGCAAAGTCATGGCCACCAGTCAGACTGCCTCCTGGCCATCCTGCAGGGCACAGAGCACAGCAAAGGGTATCCACCCCTTCTACAGCAATGTCAGTCGGCTCACCGGCTTGGCAAGGTAAGTACCCGGGTTCCATACCCTGCCCCACATGAATGTACAGCCCCGCCTGTTCCCTACAGATAAATGCACAGAAGATAAATGCAGCCCTGATGCCCTCTCCCCATCCTGTCCCTGTAGAAGGTGGTGGCAGAAATGAACCGCCTGGGCATGATGGTGGACTTGTCCCATGTCTCGGATGCTGTGGCACGGCGAGCCCTAGAAGTGTCACAGGCACCTGTCATCTTCTCCCACTCAGTGGCCTGGGGGGTGTGCAAGACACTCGGAATGTTCCTGATGATATCCTGCAGCTTCTCATGAGAGACTGCCCTGGCCCTAATCCCTAAAGCAAGAGGTTCAAACCAGGAGCCCTTGAGCCTGAGCCCCTTCTCCCTCAATTTCCTCAAACCCCAGGTTAAATATCTTCTGCCCCCAAAACCCACGGTCCACAGCCCCTGAACTCTTGAGCCCTAGGTGGGGGTCTAGGTGGTAAGATACTCCTCCAAACCCGGAAACCCAGGGCCAAGACACCACCCAGACCAGGGCTGCGGCTCCTCTATTCACACAAACCCAGAGAGGAGACGACTCTGACCTCAAAGCCAGGGCTGAACACCTTCCTCACAGGGGCTGAGTGAACAGGCAGGTGGCTGTGCTGGGAGCCAAGCTGTCCACCGGTCCGCCCCTGCAGAAGAAGAACGGTGGCATCGTGATGGTGTCCTTGTCCGTGTGGGTGCTGCAGTGCAACCCGTTAGCCAACGTGTCTACTGGGGCAGGTGAGCCCCACCCTGGGCTCTCTGAAAACTCTGATTTGGAGCTGAAGCTGGGTCCAAATTTGGGGAGGACTTCAGAAGAGCCCCAGTGGTTTGACCCACCTGTTGGCCATAGGTACAGCTCCCAAAAACCCAATAATGGATGGTACACAGCACCCTGGTGCCATGTGGAACTGGAGCCATGGAATCAAAACTGTGATAATGATGGGTATCAGGGAGGCTGTCAGACACAGAGCCCGGGTGCTGCCCATCTGTGCCTCTGCAGGGGCTCCTAAAGCACACTGCCCCTACCTCTGGCCAAGGGACTGGACAGCTCCTTAGGTCTCTGGGGCCTTCATCAGTTGTATTCTTGTTGCTCTCTCATCCTCCACACCCGGGGAAAGGAGCCCCCACAGGTTCTCAAGGAGACTGGGAGGCAGGGTGAATCTTGGGTGGGAAATGGCCCAAACAGGGGGCTCTGGGGTCCACTCCAAATCTGAAGTCCAGTTCTAGAGCCAGCTGGGATCACTTCAGATCAAACCTCAGGGCCCTCTAGTTGGTACTCTCGGTGCCAGGCCATGAAGGAACTGGCCTGTTTGGCCTACAGGCTGCAAAAAGGGGAATCAACAGAGGTCAGTCATCACCCCACCCCTGCCCTGGAAGCCCCACACTGCTGACTTTCCATTCTTCAGATCACTTCGACCACATCAGGGCAGTCATTGGATGCAAGTTCATTGGGATTGGCGGAGATTATGACGGGGCTGGCCGGTGGGTGCTTCCCCGTGGCTTGTCTCGGGCTGGCTGGGCAGCAGTGGGGCTTTCACAGCCACCGTGCCCACCGCACTGTGGTCCTCATGGCCTTGACCATAGCCTCAGGTGTGCTGGCCCAACTGGTATCTCCCCTCTCCCAGGGTCTGCTTCCTGGGCTCTCCTGTCTGTTTGACCCTACTCTAGGTCCTCATATTTGTCTAAAACACCACACAGAGCTCATCTGCCCAGCATCTGCGCCCATCCAGTGCCAGCAGACCAGACCCATGGCCTCTGAGCAGACTCTTAGCAAGGTCTGGGTTGGGCTGACAATCTTCTCTGCCTGCAGTTGGGTATGTGCATGCAGGGGGCTCAACCCAGTTCTTAAAAAGCTTTTCTTCTCTTTATAAATGGTGGCAAAAAGTGCATTCAGTGAAAGGCATAGATCTTAACAGTACAACTCAATGACTTTTGATGAATAGTCGAGGCGCTTTTGGGGTCTTCCTCTGAAGGATGAAGAGCAGGAGTGAATCATTTACTCTCTCCAAGTCTCCATTTTCCATATCTGACCAGGGCTGGGGTTCAGTGGACCCTGGACACATAGGGCTTTGGTTCTGACTCAGGACCAGGGAACAGGTCTGAGGCCCAAGAGCTGGCTGGCTGGCAGCCACAAAGGTTCCCACAGGGGCTGGAGGACGTGTCCATATACCCGGTACTGATAGAAGAGTTGCTGGGGCATGGCTGGAGTGAGGAAGAGTTCTGGGGTATGCTTCGAGGAAACGTGTGGTGGGTCTTCAGACAGGTGGAACAGGTATGCTGGGCTGGGAAAAAGAGTAGCTCTGAGCAGGTGGTCTGAGCAGGTGTACGCGGGGGTGCTGTAAGAGGTGCTGCCCGCTGACTGCCGCCTCCAGGTACGGGAGGAGAACGAGGGACAGAGTCGCTTGGAGGATGAGTTCCCAGATGAGCAGCTGGGCAGCTGGGCAGCTCTTGCTGCTCCGTCCTCCCACGTCTGCATCAGAGCGAGGATCTGGCTCCAGACCAGAAACTAACCAGAGCTGCGGTTCGTGGGAATCCCATGTTGTCACCTAAGTGGTCATTCTCAAAATCTTGCCCCCAAATGGGCCCAGGCCTCACAGTTATTGTCGCCTTCCCAGTCCTCATTGTTTGGCTCTGGTGATCCAGTTAATCCTGCCAGATGTCACTTTGGCAGCCACAGATACCCCACAAAGTTTCCTTGCATACGAGCACAAACATTTCCTGAAAATAACTGTTTTAGAAATGGAATCAGCATGAGTGTCCATCTCCGTGGTGGGGTCTGTGGTGCAGGCTCCCAATACTGGGGTTTGGTGGGGGACCCTGCAGTTTAGACACCAGATACTAAAGGAAGACCTGTTGGCAGTGGCCTGAGGAAACCCAGGTGGCTTGCCTCAGCACTGGAAGAAGACAGTGAGTGGCTCTGGTTGTGGGAGGGTGGACCTTACTCGGTTCCCTCTGTGTAGTTCACCTCCATCCACATCCTGACCCACTGAGTACCACCTGGGGATCTTTCAGGGAATTCTGGTTCAGATGCCCAAGAAGAGAACATGCCTAGATCACAAATGATCTTTGTACCTATTTGGACAGAGCCCAGAATCTCAGGCTACTTAATGAGCCATGGACCTCCAAGGGCTAGACTACTCCGGATGTGGGCACACCTCCTCCCCTGTTCCTCAGGGACTTCCTCTCTAGTCGGTTCAGGCTACTTAGACAACCACCTGATCTTCCCCCAGTTCATTAATGATAATAGAAACTGCACTAATTATAGCCAAAATTGAGTTAATACATTGAGTTAATAATGAGAGGTAGGGCTTCCCTGGGGGCGCAGTGGTTAAGAATCCACCTGCCAATGCCGGGGACACGGGTTTGAGCCCTGCTCCGGGAAGATCCAACATGCCGAGGAGCAACTATGCCCGTGCGGCACAACTACTGAGCCTGCGCTCTACAACCCGTGCGCCACAACTACTGAGGCCACGTGCCGCAACGACTGAGCTCACGTGCCGCAACTACTGAAGCCCACGCGCCTAGAGCCGGTGCTCCGCAACAAGAGAAGCCACCACAATGAGAAGCCTGCACACTGCAACGAGGAGGAGCCCCCGCTCACCGCAACTAGAGAGCCCACGTGCAGCAACGAAGACCCAACACAGCCAAAAATAAACAAACAAATAAATAAATAAAATGAAAAGAGAAAAAAGATACAATACAGTATTGTTAACCATAGTTGCCATGCTGTACATTACATCCCAGAATGTATCTGTCTTGTAACTGGAAGTTTGTATCCTCTGACCACCCTCACGCATTTCCCCCCCACCTCATCCCCATAGGTTAAAATTTTAAATAGACAAGCCCAGATAAGCTTCAATGAGAAGATGACATCTGAGCAGAGATTTGAGTTAGCCAAGTTGGTATCTAGTGGAAGAGTGCACAGGAGAGGAAAGGGCCAGTGCAAAGACCCTGGGGCAGGAGCTTGTCTGGTGTGTTAGAAGAACAGGAAGGAGGCCACTGTGGTTGCAGCACAGAAAGGAGAAGAGGGTAATGGAAGTCAGATACACAATGGATGGAGAGCAGTAAGCAGGTAGGACACAGTGGTCAGACCCCGTATGGCCTTGTAGGACGCTCTGCGGGCTGTGTTAGCTCTTCACGATAGGAGCCAGTGAAGGGTTTTAAGGAGAGGAGTGGCATGACTGATCACATTCCCCATGATCACGGTGACTGCTGTATGAAAAACAGACTGTGGGGGCCACGGTAGACACTGGCAGATCATTAGAAGGCTCTTCAGTCACCCATGTCAGAGATGATGGTGGCTCAGGATGGAGAGATAGTAGGGGAGGTGGTGAGAAGTGGTCACATTCTAAAAAATATTTTGAAGGTAGAGCAACGGGAGTAAAACGAAGAAAATCCAAATCCCATGTCCCACAGATAACTGTTAATTTATTTATTCTAAGCAAACACGGTCCCCTCTAAAAACCACAAAGCTTGCCAAGGATGCTCTTCTCAGAGGTACTACCTTTTTACTCCTCAGCCTGCTCTGGCCTGGCCTCCCCCTCTGCCAATCTCCCAAAACTGCTCTGATTAAAGTCACCAATTACCTCGAAGTGGCTCAATCTACGAGACACTGACCTGTCCTCAATCTTGTTCTGCTAGCAGCACATGGCATGGTGGAGCCTCCCCTCTTGCTTGATCCCTCTCCTTCCTGGGTTCGTCGACTGCACACTCTCCCAGTTTTCCTCTCTACCCCTGCTTTTCAGTCTCTTTTGCTGGTTTCACCTCCTGCCCTCACATGTTGAGGTTGCTCCTCAGTCGTGGGCCCTCTTCCCTTCTAATTTCACACATCCTCCCTCACAAATTTATTCACTCCCATGGTTTAAAATATTGGCCATGATCATCTCCAAAGGCATCCCAACCTCACACCAACTGCTCAAAACACATCCCCACTCGGATGTCGTAAGGGCACCTCCTAGTCCACATGTAGAAAACAAAGCCTTGATCTCCCCTCCTAAGCCTTGTCCTCTGTCTCCAATTATTTATTCAGAAGACACTTACTGAGCCCCTAAGATATGCCAAGCACTGGTAGGCACTAGAGATAAAATGATGAGGCAGGAGGGAAAGGTTCAATAGAACAGAGGGTTATAGAAAGGGAACTTACAAATATGTGTGAAATTAAAACTGTGCATGGTGCTATGACGGAGCAGTTACGTAAGGCTGTGGGAGTCTAGGTCAGCAGGGAAGAGACTGATGTGGGGTGAGGAGGGCCTCCCTTAAGAAATAATCTCTGGGGACTTCCTTGGTGGCGCAGCGGTTCAGAATCCGCCAGCCAGCACTATTTACAATAGCCAGGACGTGGAAGCAACCTAAGTGTCCATCGACAGACGAATAGATAAAGAAGATGTGGCACATACATACAATGGAATATTACTCAGCCATAAAAAGAAACGAAATTGAGTTACTTGTAGTGAGGTGGATAGACCTAGAGTCTGTCATACAGAGTGAAGTAAGTCAGAAAGAGAAAGGCAAATACCATATAATATCATTTACATGTGGAATCGAAAACAGGACACAAATGAACATGTCAGCAAAACAGAAACACACAGATATAGAAAACAGAGTTGTGGTTGCCAAGGAGAGAGTGATGGAAAGGTTGGGAGTTTTGGAATAGCAGAAGCAAACTATTCTCCATAGGATGGACAAGCCACAAAGACCTACTGTACAGCAGAGGAAACTATATTCAGTATCCTGTGATAAACCATAATGGAAAAGTGTATATATATATATATATATATATATATATATATATATATATATATATAACTGAATCACTTTGCTGCACAGAAGAAATTAATACAATAATGTATAAAGGCTGCAGAGGGTGTGGAGAAAAGGCAACCCTCCTGCACTGTTGGTGGGAATGTAAACTGATACAGCCACTATGGAGAACAATATGGAGGTTCCTTAAAAGCTAAAAATAGAACTACCATATGACCCAGCAATCCCACTACTGGGCATATACCCAGAGAAAACCATAATTCAAAAAGATACATGTACCACAATGTTCACTGTAGCACTATTTACAATAGCCAGGATATAGAAGCAACCTAAATGTCCATCGACAGAAGAATACAGAAAGAAGATGTGGCCTATATATAAAATGGAGTATTACTCAGCCATAAAAAGGAACAAAATTGAGTTATTTGTAGTGAGGTGGATGGACCTAGAGTCTGTCATACAGAGTGAAGTACATCAGAAAGAGAAAAACAAATACCGTATGTGAACACATATATATGGAATTCAGAAAAATGGTACTGACGAACATAGTGACAGGGCAGGAATAAAGACACATATGTAGAGAACGGACTTCAGGACACAGGGCTGAAGGGGAGACAGGGACGTAGTGAGAGAATAGCACTGACATATATACACTACCAAATGTAAAAGAACTAGTGGTAAGCTGCCGCATAGCACAGGGAGATCAGCTCGGTGCTTTATGTCCCCCAGAGGGGTGGGATAGGGAGTCTGGGAGGGAGCCTCAAGACGGGGGGATATGGGGATATATGTATACATATAGGTGATTCACTTTGTTGTAAAGCAGAAACTAATACAGTGTTATAAAGCAATTATACTCTAGTAAACATGTATTTTAAAATACCACAACGTTGTAAATCAACTACACTAGAAAATATTTCTTAAGTGAAAAAGAGTTTTTGAATGTAAGTTTTATAGTGTGTGTGTACCACAGGTTCAATATATATGAATTATGTCAAATTGATTACATTGTTTTTCAAAATAAAGAGTTTTTGATATTCTACATCAGCTGCATAATATAAATGCAGAAAAACTATATTATTTTTTTCTAAAGTTCAGAAATACCCATTTTGCTCAATCGGTATACTATAAACCACTAACTGTTAAAAAGGGATTCGTGACCTCTTCCTTCCAAAGAAATATTTCTGCACTCACACAAGTTTAATAGAATGTTCCGCCATGAACTGGCTTCCCACCTTAGAGACACGAGATTTGCATCCTGAAATCTCTTTCTTGCAAAAATGTCCAATTAGTATCCTAGCATTACAGAAAAGAAATGTTTTCCAGATCTCAAATTACATACAACTTTATCAAGACATCATGTATGTTTTCTTTTTTCCGCACACACAGACTGCATTTTATTTTTACAAGAGAAAAATCAACTGACACCAAGCATTGTAAATGGATGACCACAACAAAAGCAACAATGATTGTAATTCCCAACACGAAACACACTCATACTATTGTCATAATATTGGCATTCAGTCCAGGAATCCTCCACCGTAACAGCTCCTTTATTTTGCAGTGAAAGACATCATGGTTTTGTTTTGTTTTTTTGCTGTACGCGGGCCTATCACTGTTGTGGGCTCTCCCGTTGTGGAGCATAGGCTCCGGACGTGCAGGCTCAGCGGCCATGGCTCACGGGCCTAGCCACTTCATGGCATGTGGGATCTTCCCGGACCGGGGCACGAACCCGTGTCCCCTGCATCGGCAGGTGGACTCTCAACCACTGCACCACCAGGGAAGCCCGACATCTATATATTGAAATTATCAGCACTCACCTGAGATCTTCAAAAATCAACAAAAACATAATTTTGTGCTCTCTTTCATTTACTCTGGTTCTAAGTGGTCATTTCTAAACGAAAGTATTTAAGCATGTTAACGTCATCTTATAACATCATATTTCAAATGACTACCGTCTCTCCAAAGATGCAATATGAGGAACTCATAAGTAGGCTCTCCAAAGTTTTACTCTCTGAATCTGTATTACACTTCTGCTGAAATTCACACTGTTCATTATTCTCTGAGAATATTCTTTTTCTTGTATGTCCATCTCACATGCTCTTTCATTTCATGAAGTTTTTTCCTACAATTTTATGCCTAGTTTATTTCTGAGAAAATGCATTATTCCAGATTGATATTTATAGACACAAAGACTTTTATATAATTCCCTGAGAGTTTCAAGAACTCCTTATTCTTTTTTTTTAAATACCTAGATTCTGAAGCTCTCCACAAAGCATTACTAAAATTGTATTTACATAAGTATCTACATATTAATCACACATTAATGCGTTTACAATTGTATTATGCTTTATTGCTAATTTTGGAGCATAAACGTAGCTGTCTTATTTACCACCCTCTTGGAAATCACTTTAATATTTGCACTTAGGACTTGAAAGAGAATGGGTAAATAAAAACCTGAAGAATATGCAAATACAATTTATATATTTCTCATAAAATTAGGTGATTATCTAACCTTTATCCAGAAAAAAGAAGAGCCCACATACTCTGCAGTCATGATACTCGAGAATGTGTGGTCTTCCAGCAGGAAAACATGCAGTAATCCACGTGGCAGAGTTTACCTGTGAGCAGCTGGGGTTAGTATCCTATGTATTCCTTACATGCAATGTATCAGGAGTGGCCAAAGGGAATTTGTCAGTTGTGGCAATAAGTATAATGAAGATTTGTAGCAGGTCATGCTCATATATTCAGCACAGGTACAATCAACATTTTGCTCAATTCTGGTAGATCTAAATCTGTATCTGTTACCTTGTCTTTAACGAGGAAATGTCAGAACTGACTTACAAAAAAAAAGTGTTTTGTTTGTTTGTTTTAATTACATTCACGGTGAGTAAGACATAGCTCAGAACAGCTAATGTGACTTAGTGATTCTCTCATCAGGAAATACAGTTTCTACTTCCCTGTTTATTCTCCACATCCTGTAGTAAGTTAAGTTTCAGTGAAAGATAAATCTACAGGGAGAAAAGAAAAGAAAACTTACATGTGTTGATAAGATCATTCTGACAGGTTTTACCATGTATGTCAGTGTTTCTGGTGATGGACACAAGCTAGAACTCCCTACTCTGACATTTTCACTGATGTCACTCCCCTTGATCCTCAATTTGAAAGTGGATAAAAATGTTTTCTATGTTTTCTTCTTTAAGAAATTAAATAAAGAATGCTGTCTAGACATGATCCTCTAATGACTTTCAGTCAGTGGTCATCAAGAGAAGAAAAGCACAGAATCTCATCCCCACAGAAGGGTGACATTCGGTCAGGTAAGAAAATTCTCCTCAAACTCAGAGCTTCATCTTTAACATTCAATTAAAGGCTTTCACAGGTTCTTCATACTCTGCACTCAGCCTTACCATATGGGATTGGCTCTGAGAATCTCACACCAGATGACTGACAAACATGTCATAGTACACTGATCTCGTACCGGATCCTGCCTCTCTTAATGATCTCCCGCAGGGACATTGCAATATTCTAGGATATTTCCTGGAGCCCTCTACCCTATACAGGTACACTTCCAAGTAGAAACAGAAGCTTTGATTCTCACTGGGACCCCTGCTCTGTCCAACCAACCTCTCTAGAAATATGATGTTCTAATCTCTCCTGATTAGAACATTTCAAGGTCTCTCCCTGTGCTAATTTAGTAAAGGTAAAAGAGAAACAAGAAAGGGCAAACTATGCAGGGAGCAATATATAAGATTCCTTTACTTAATGTATTTATCTGATATACACAAATATTGAGAAATATAGATTCATTTCATAACGGTCAAGAAAAGAGGAGGAGGAACCTCCATGCCAACAGTATATATAAAATGGAATCAATATTGCATAAGCTCCAGCTTAAGCTTAGCTACGAGGTACTAACTCTTCTCATAAAGAAGCAATAGTTCTCCATCATTTGAAGCACACTGAGGATTCAGACAGCTGGACACTGAGGGTGTAGTCTCCTCATTCGAATTCTGTACCTGCATCACAGAGCAATGAAATATTCCCAAAGAATTATTAAGGATGAGATGGGGAGCCGAAATAAAAAAGATGAATCCACAGTCTGCCCTACCATCCATTCTGCTGGATATCACCACCATCTTGGCCCAGTATGACCTTCCCACTTTTCTCTGGGCCTCCCTACTTCCCACCTCCATCCTCTCATTATATCTTACCTACACTTGGAAACGACTCTAGTTTTTCCACTGATCTTCATCAACAAGCAATCCAAATAGCAACTGTGTATATAACTCCTTAGAAACCTCAGGTCTGACTCAGTAATACATGACCTTCGAAGTCAAAAGTTTTCCTAATTCCCTTTATTATTATTTTTTCCAATTTCCATGTACTTACACTCTCAGGACCTCCACTGTTCTCAGGTTCGTCTTCCCTGCAAAATCTGTCAACCTAGACATAGACTTAAGTACCACCCTCTAATTATCTCCTAGGGAATCCAGTTTTTAAAAAAGCCTCAACAAGCTTTATGGACTTTAGTAAAGACTCTTTAAGATAGCAGTACACCCACAGATATCTATTTAATACACCCTCAGAGTAATTTTTTTTTCTTTTTTATAAAGTCTCTTCTGGCCAGTGAAGACTCTCGCCTCTTCTTCAACATATGCAGTGTCTCACCCTTCTGATTACTCTCTGCTCTATCCCAGGTCCACTCCCTTTCCTGAAATTACATTCTTTCCCAATTTTGTATATTGGTAAAATCAAATAACATAAAATATAACATGTTAGTTATTATAAAGTGCACCATTCAGTGATATTAAATACATTCATATTATTGGGCGATCAACATCGCCATTTATCTAATTCTTTTCTACGTTTTAAAACTGTAACTCTATATCCTTTAAACATAACCTTCCTTTTTGTTCCATAACCACCTGAAAAGCATCATTACCGTCCCAATTTCTATGGTTTTGACTACACTAAGTACCCCATATAATTGAAATAAGTAGTTGCATTGTTATGACTCGCTAAAAGTCACAAAAATGGCATATTTGGTAGCTAAATTTCCTCAGGATTCATCCATGTTGTAGCATATTCCTAGATCTTTTCCTTCTTAACACTGAATAATATTGTATTATATGGGTATACCACGCTTTGCTTATCCAGGAACTAGTGGATGAACACTTAGGTTGCTTTCATATTTTAGCTACTGTGATTATTACTGATCAAAACACTGGAGTACAAATATTACTTTAAGACCCTGATTTCAATTCCTTTGGGTATACCTCATAGTACAATTCCTGGATCATGTAGTAATTATATTTTTCAATATCTGGAAAATTGCCATACTCTTTTGCAAAGCAGCTGTATCATTCTACATTCCCACTGACAGAGCACAATGCTTCCAACTCCCTCACATCCTCACCAATACTTGTTTTCTGCTTGTGTATGTGTGTGTGCTTGTGTGTGTATGCATAAACATGCATTTAGTGATATGGAGCATCTATTCAAGTGCTTAGTCATTTGTACCTCTTTTTGAGGAACCATCTATTCAAGTCTTTTATCCATTTTTGAATCAGGGTGTTTGCTTCTTGTTGAGTTGTAGGAGTTCTCTGTATATTCTGAATAGAAATCTCTTGTCAGATAGATGGCTTTCAAATATTTTCTCCCATCTTGTGGGTTGCCATTTTATTCTGTTTACATTCCTTTGATACACATTTTTTTAAATTATGTACTGCAAATTGTTTATTTTTTTGTTAGCTGTACTTTTGTTGTTCCTTCGTTTCATATTGAGGAAATCACTGCCAAATACAATGTCATGAAGTTCTTGTCCTGTGTCTTCTTTTAAGACTTTTTATTTTATTAGGTCTTATATTTAGTTTTTTGATATATTTTCATTAATTTTTGCATATGATGTTAGGTAAGGGTCCATCTTCCTTCTTTTGCATGTTGACAACAAGAATTCTCAGCATCATTTGTTGAAAATACTATCCTTTCTACTTTGAAAAGACTTGGCAACTTGTCAAAAACCATTTGGCCATATATCAGGGTTTATTTCTGGGTGTTCTATTCTATTCTATTGGTCTTGAATAAGGGAGAAAATAGTATAACCTATCCAGGTTGATGAAGAACATAAAGAAAGACCAGGACTGAGAATTAGGAGGGCAATATAAAAAAGCAGGGGGTAAAAGACAGTGTGAGAGAAGATCTTGTACTTGCAAGTTCATGGAAATATGATCATGTTAAATCACTAAACACCTGACTTTGAACAATACCGTAAATGTGCTAGCAAGAAACGTAACACTTACCCATCTCTGGGAAATATAGTATGGGCATAAAGATAAACTACACACAAATATATTAAAAAGGGAAGGGTTTTCATGGTGTGAGAATATTGTGGGATTTGAAATACAATTTACTTCTGTTCTACCATTGTCTCTAAAATTTATCAAAGTGTATATAAAAGCAATTCCAATTCTGGTAATGTGCTTGACAGGTTTAATATGAACTTCAGCAGACCAGTAAATGTACATTCATAGTAGGACTCTTCCCTAATCCAAAAAACAAAACACAAAAACTGGAAAGACTAGAGTTCACTTTGTCAACACACATACAGATGCAGCGATGGTTAACGGTCCAAAAAAAGAAGGTGAGCATGGGTGCAAGAGGTTAATCCCCAGGCTGGTGTGGGATGCAGAGTTTGAGGGTAACACAGGTAGAAAAGGCTTTTGTCCTATCCTTGATTTTTGAGGTATGGAAATTCACAGGTCACTACCTTCATTTCAAAATGAATGAATGCACTATTCAATTTTTTTAAAACAGGAGAAGTAAACATGAGTGATAATAAATTTCAAACTGTCACCAGTCAAATAAGATACTAAGAAAAATTAAATTATATGATTTAAGAATGAAGTGGAGAGATTGTCCAAGATGGTAGCATTCAAAGACCCAGAGCTTGATGCCTCTCATGGGCACACCAAAGTCACAACTGTTTACAGAACAGCAATTGATGAAAAAGGCCGGGACCAACCATAAAAGATGTTTTAGAGCTAAAGATATAAGGAAGGCACCTCGGCAAGACAGGGAGGAAAGGCAAAATCTCAACAGAGTCAAGACCCAAACCCCCAGGTGGGTGGCCCACAAATGGGAGAATAATTACAATTTCTGAGGTGCACCCAGATGGCAAGGGGTATGAACCCAACATCAGGCTCTCAAGCCCAGGGACCCTGTGCTGGAAAGAAGAGTTCCTAGAAAGTCGGGCTTTGAAGACCAGGGGTGCTTACTTTCCAGAAAGCCAGAGGGTTGTGGGAAATAGAGATTCCACACTTAAAAGATGCTCACAGGGCTTCCCTGGTGGTGCACTGGTTAAGAGTCCACCTGCCGATGCAGGGGACACAGGTTCGTGCCCCGTTCCGGGAAGATCCCACATGCCGCGGAGCGGGTGGGCCCGTGAGCCATGGCCGCTGAGCCTGCGCGTCCGGAGCCTGTGCTCCGCAATGGGAGAGGCCACAACAGTGAGAGGCCCGCGTACCGCAAAAAAAAAAAAAAAAAAAAAAAAATGCTCACAAAATCCCACATGACCCGAGAATCAGAACAGAAGCAGTCATTTAAACGGATCCTAGGTCACACCTACCTCCTGATCTTGGAGAGTCTCCCAGAGAGTCCAGAGGCAACTACAGCACAGGCTCAGGGACATAGACACTGGCAGCAGCCATATGGGGGAGCTCCTTCTACCTCGTGGCCACTGGTACCAGCAAGCATAATTTCAGAATCCTCCCTCTATCGTTTTAGCCTCAGGACCTAGCCCTACCCATTTCCACCAGACTATAGACACAAGTACTAGGATGCTGCAGGCCAAGCAACTAACTGAGCAGGGGCATAGCCCCATCCACCAGCAAACAGGCTGCCTTCAGACCCGCTCAATGCACAGCTGCCACTGGACATGGGCCCAGCCACCAAAAGTCCCAGGACCGGCCTCCACACCTAAGTGGAGAGGCACCAGCCCCAGAGTCCCTGGCCCCTCTGACAAGTGAGCCTGCTCTGGACTTGAAATCAGTCTCACCGTCGGCAGGTGATTACTGCACAGGGACTGGATGGAGCTTGGACCTACCCAACAGCAAACCTGCTCTAGCAGTGGGATCAGCCTCATACACCAACAGGCACACACCAGCTCCAGGAATACCACAGCCCAGCAGCCTGTGTGACCAGAACACTCACTGGCAGGCCAGAAGCAGCCATGGACTCACTTGGGTCTTGACCCTGCCCATCAGAATGACAGCACAAGATTAGGGATACCCCAGACCTTGCAGATAGCTGTGTCAGGAACAGTGATCCAACACCAACTCTGAGACTCCTGGGCCCTGCAGCCAGAACTCAGGACCTGTGCCTTCCTCCCAGTAGCCAGCATCGCCCCAGGACCAGTGACTGGGCACTAGCCCTGATATCACCTGGACTGCAATTCTACCCATCAGTGAACCAGCACTAGATTTGGTGTCCCCCAGAGTTGTGCAGCCAGCTGCCTTATGATTTAGCCTCACCAAGCAGCACAGACAGCTTCCATACAAGCCAGAGTCTGGCAAACAAGCACTGTGGGGGCAGCCAAGCCTACCAGACCTCCCACAGTAGTCAGCCCACCACAACAGAAGAGCCCAAGTAGCCCACATAGGGGGTACACCTAGAACATATAGTTCTAGTGACCAGGGGACAGTGGGCTGCTGGGACACATAGGACCTCTCCTACAAAAGGCCACTTCTCGAAGGTCAGGAAATGTAACGAACCTACTACATACATAGCAATAAAAACAGCAAGTTAAGAAAAATGAGGTGACACAGAAACACGATCCAAATGAGGGAACAAGATAAGAACTCAGAAGAAGATCTAAGTGAAGTGGAGATAGCCAATCTCCTCAAAAAATAGTTCAAGGTAATGACTATAAAGATGATCAGAGAACTCAGGAGAAGAATGGACGACCAGAGCAAGAAGTTAGAA
The DNA here is from genome assembly GCF_949752795.1 of Hyperoodon ampullatus. Taxonomy (NCBI): domain Eukaryota; kingdom Metazoa; phylum Chordata; class Mammalia; order Artiodactyla; family Ziphiidae; genus Hyperoodon; species Hyperoodon ampullatus. The sequence goes on from NC_136920.1 coordinate 116,046,320, forward strand.
TTTTTTTAAAAAGAGTTAGACCATTAAAGAACAACAAAACACAGATGAGGAATACAATAACTGAAATGAAAAATACACTAAAAGGAAACTACTGTAGACTAAATGATACAGAGGAATGAATCAGAAAACTGAAGGACAGAGTACTGGCAATCACTGAAGATGAACGGTAAAACAATAGATTAAAATGAAATGAGGAAAGTTGAACAGACTTGTGAAACAACATCAAGTGTACTAATATTTGCATTATACTGGTCCCAGAAGCAAAAAGGAAAGATAAAGCAGTGTAGAACATACCTGAAGACATAAGAGCTGAAAACTTCCGTAACCTGGGAAAGAAAACAGACATCCAAGTCCAGTAAACACAGTAAGGCCAAAACAGGATCAACCCAAAGAGGACCACACCAAGACTCATTGTAATTAAAATGGCAAAAAAATAAAGATAAAAAGACACTATTAAAAGGAGCAAAGGAAAAGCAACAAGTTACAAACAGGGGAACTTGCATTAAGTTCTCAGCTGACTTTTCAGGATAACCTCTGCATGCCAGAAGGGAGTGGCATGGTATATTTAAAGTCATGAAAGGGAAAAGCCTATAACCAAAAATACTCTACCCAGCAAGGCTCTCCTTCAGATTTGATGGTGAGATCTGAAGTTTTACAGAGAAGCAAAACTAAAAGAGCACAGCATCGCCAAACCAGCTTTATGAGAAATCTTAAAGGGGCTTTTCTCAGTGAAAAAGAAAAGGCCACGACTGAAACATAAAAATTAGGAAAGGAAACTTACTAAAGGAAAAACCTCATTGGATAAGGCAAATATTCAACAAAGGCAGTAAATCAACCATGTACACAGCTAATAGGAAGGATGAAAGGAAACAGTAATAAAATCATCTATATTCACAATAAGAAGTTAAGGAACACACAAAACAAGTAGATGTAAAATATAAGGTCAAATTCAGTAACTGTGGGGGAGAAGAGTAACAATGCAGGGTTGTTAGTGTCCACGTGAAATTAAGAGCTCAGCAACTTAAATAATCACACACACACACACACACACACACACACACACACACAACTGAAAGAAATCCAAACAATATTAAAGATAGTCCTCACATCACAGATGAATAAAAGGGGAAGAAAGGAACAGTGAAGAAATTAAAGAGGGATTCTAAAAATACCCAAGAGAAATGAAAATGAACACACAGTGATCCAAAATGTATGGGACACAGCCAACGCAGTTCACAGGGGGAAGTTATAGTGATACAAGCTTATTCTTAGGAAACAAGAAAAATATCAAATAAACAACCTAACATTACACTTGAAGGAATTAGAAAAAGAAGAAAAAACAAAACTCAAAGCTGTCAGAAAGAAAAAAAAAATTAAGAAAACAATACCATATGCAATCACACCAAAAAGAATAAGATACGTAGGAACAAACACACCTAAGCAGGTAAAAGACATGTACTCAGAAATGTATCAGCCATTGGTGAAAGAAGTTGAAGGCAACAGAAAAAGATGGGAAAATATAGCAGGTGCATGGACTGGAAGAATTAATACTGTTAAAATAACCATACTGCCAAAGACAATCTACAGATTTAATGCAATCCCTATCAGAATACCAAAGCATTTTCACAGAACTTGAAAAAGTAATTTTAAAATTTGTATAGAAACACAAAGACCCCAAATAGCCAAACAATCTTGAGAAAGAACAGAGCTGGAGGCATCACGCACCTTGACTTCAGATTATACTGCAAAGCGACAGTAATCAAAGAGAATCGGACCGGAGCAAAAACAGACACAAAGATCACTGGAATAGAATAGAGATCCCAGAAATAAGCCCACACACGTATATTTAATTGATTTATGACACAGCAGGCAATATGGAGAAAAAACTGTCTCTTCAATAAGTGGTACTGGGAAAACTGGTCAGCTACATGGAAAAGAATAAAATTAGAGTATTTTAGCACACCGTATAGAAAATAAATGCAAAACTGAATAAAGACCTAAATGTAGGACCAGAAAACCCCGAGAGGAGAATACAGAACATTCTTCAACATAAATGATAGCAACGGTTTTGGGTTCAGTCTACTAAGGCAAATGAAACAAAAGCAAAAATAAACAAATGGGACTTCACTATATTTAAAAGATTTTGCACAGCAAAGGAAACCAAAGACAAAATGAAAAGACAACCTGCTGAAGGAGAGACAATATTGGCACATGATAAGAGGTTAACACCAAAAAGATGACCAAGCAAGGGTTCATATCTAAACTACAGAAACAGCACATACAACTCAATATCAGAACAACACCCAAAATATTTTTTTAAAAAATGAGAAGACCTAAATGGACATTTTTCCAAGGAAAAAAATACAGATAGACAGCCAGAATGCACAAAGATGCTAAACATAGCTAATCGGCAATAAAATGCAAATCAAAACTATGAGATATATCACCTCAGTCTTGTCAGAATGGCTGTCATCAAAAAGGTCACAAATAACAAAGGTTAGTGAGGATGTGGAGAAAGGGAAACTCTTGTAAACTCTTGATGTGAATGTGAAGTAGTGCAGCTACTGTGGAAAGAAGAATGGAGGTTCCACAAAAAACTAAAAATAGAACTACCATAATATCCAGCAATTTCCCTCTTGGGTATATCAGAAGAAAACAAAAACACTAGTTAAAAAAAAATAACTGCACACCAATGTTCATAACAGTGCTATTTGCCATAGCCAAGATATAGAGTCAAACTAAGTGTTCATCAATAGGTTAGGGGATAAAAAATGATATTTATGATGACTTCAGCAAAAAATGAAATTTTGCCATTTGCAAGAACATGGATGGACTTGGAGGGTATTATGCTTAGTAAAATAAGCCACAGAGAAAACAAGCCTGGTACGTTATCACTTACACGTGGCATCTAAAAAATTGAATACAACAACAACAACAACGCAAGAGACTCACAGATTAAAGAACAGACTAGTGGTTACCAGCAGGGAGAGACAGGGTGGAGGAGCAAAATAGTGGTAGGAGATTCTGAGGAAGAATCCACTATGTATAAAATCAATAATCTACAGTGACGTTCTGTATAGCATGGGGAATAGAGCCACTCTTTTATAATAAGTATAAATGGAGAAGAACCTAAACATCTATGAATCACTATGTTGTACCTCTGAAACTAATATAATAATGTAAATTAACTATAGATCAATAAAATATAAAGTAAGAAACAATAAAGGGGAGACAGATTATTAGATAGAAATCAATTAAATAAACACAAGTTTAGGAAATCAAGGAATTAAAAAACAACATGTAAGACACAACATTGGCCTTTAAAGTGTACGATCTATTCATTTAAAAGAAATCATTTAAGGGGTGAAAAATGGTACCCATTCTCACAATTTTGTATATCTAGGATAAATTATTATCTACAAAAATGTTACAAATATTCACTCAAAAAGAAAGAAAATTTGGATTAACCCATTTTAGTATACAAATTTAATATCAAAGTCTCTATGTAACATTGATGTGAATAAGTTCTGTTAGCCACTTCTAGTTTCTTTGTGATGTAAAATCTTTTAAAGCATAAAAATCAGCGTTTCTACATCATTCCATTAGACATACATAGAAGTTAAAAGAAATGAGAAGACAGAACAATCAACCAGGAAGGTGAATTTACTGAGAAACAGCCATTCGTTCTCCCTCCTCCTTTGCTTTTCCTCCTTTTCCAGGTCTCTTTCGGTTCCAATCAAGAGAAGTCTTGAGAATTCTGAGAATATTTCTTTGAGGGCTTCAAATCACCATACCTACGTCCTCTGCCACAAGTACACACACGGGAACAAAAATAAACCTCTGCTATCTACTCGTGTAGGAGAGATTCATGCAAAATAAACTCCTACATGGAGACCAACAGGTGAGTTTTCTACCTGTTCTTTATAATGTCCTTCCATTATAGTAAATCCCACACATTATGAGGCAGAAGTGGTTATGTGAGCTCTTCCTTGAAGTCAAAAACCTTGCATTCATTTCAAGTACCTGGTGATCATAGGGTACAGCCAGGGAAGGTGCCATCACCCTTTGGTGGGGGGGCGGTGAATGGGCTTCCGCAACCATGCACCTCCTGATGAACAGATTCTGGAGAAACAAAGGGCGGTCACACCGCAGCCAGCCTGTCAGACTGTCGGGCCACTGGGCAACCCCACCAGTCTGGAAGTGCCCCATAAGTTGCTCAAAGCAAAACTCTGCCCCCCCGTGAAGCCAGGCAATTTGGGCCAGAGAGTCAGAGGAGACCAGTAATCAACTCCTCCTCTCTGCTCACCTCCTTGGGGTTACAGCAACCCCATCTCCAAACCCAACTCTGATCCTGGAGTGCCAAGGTGGGAGCGCAGGTGGGCTCTGCCGGTGCTTCAGCGCCTTCTGGGAAGCCCCCCAGTTGGAATATGATTTGAGTTTGATCCTGTGAAACCATCAGAACTTCCCACCGGAGATAAATGAGGAGATTCTGGCCTTTATTAGTGTGCACGGTGAACCCGGTTGTCCTGGCTGTACTTGCCAACCCTCCTATTTTACGCACCTATGTTTATCCACCTTCCTCCCTGTGAGTACCTTTGACTAACGCTGAGCTCAGATTCTTGACCTATTACAGTGACTTTTTCAGTCTTTCTTTAAAAATGGACAGGTAGGGCTTCCCTGGTGGCGCAGTGGTTGAGAGTCCTCCTGCAATGTGCGGGACACGGGTTCGTGCCCCGGTACGGGAGGATCCCACATGCCGCGGAGCAGCTAGGCCCGTGAGCCATGGCCGCTGAGGCTGCGCATCCAGAGCCTGTGCTCCGCAACGGGAGAGACCACAACAGTGAGAGGCCCGCGTACTGCAAAAAAAAAAAAAAAAAAAAAAAAGGACAGGTAATAAAATGAATTTAACCTAGAAGCAGCAGCTCAGTAAGGGATATAAAATCATCAGAAGTTATCTAATCACAGCCACAGCCCTCCAGGGCTCTGTCTTATCTGCTGGGGCATAAGAATGGGACCTTCCTAAACTTGAAGGGCATCCAATCAAATAAGTTGATTACACTCACCTCTGGCTCTTGGAGGGACTGCTAGGCAGTCTACCCAGTGTATACTGACTGCAAAACACGGTCATGGTTTTGAAACACCTATGCTCCAGGAAAGATTTTTGCAGTGCATGGGGAAGGTTTCTTTTTGACATCAAGCAAAAAATAAGTCACCAAGCTCTCTGAGCACAGGGTTTCTTAAGAGGGAAGTAGAAGGAAGGAATGGGCAGAAAACATGATCTCTCTCCTCGGAAGTGCAGGGTGTTTTTCCAAAAGAGTAGGATTTAGTCTCAGTTTAAGGAGAACACCTTTAAATAGCTGGGACAGCTCCAAACTGCAGTTTAGGGAACGAGTGCTCCAAAAGAACAGTGCTTTACAAGTCCTGGCCAGGCAGCAGGAGGATGAAGAGTTGGTTTTGCATAGTTTTGAACGCAGGAGTAAAGAAACCGAGGCATCTCTGACTAAAAGGGCCTGAGATCCTATGGCATCAGTGGTCAGTCAGTTGCAGGGGGCAGCGGGTGTGGGGGCGATACTTCTCTCTCAACGTCTCCCAGGGCAGCCACCCCTCCCAACCCCACCCCCCTACTCCCTTCACCCTTCCTCCCTCCACTGTTGGGTCCCCAGGGACGGCACTTCTTAAGCTGGAGCGCTCAAGCAGCATCTCTGCAGTCTGGATTCTTCCTGGAGCCTGGCAAGTTCTGGGACAGGAAGCCAGGTCTGCAAGGCCGCTGGGGTGCAGTCAGCCCTGGAGGTCTGGAGGGGAAATGGAGCCCTGAAGCCCACCCACGTCCTTGAAGCCGAGGGAGGAACACATCCTCCTAACAGTACTTCTCAGGGGTCAGCGTGCTCCCCACCGGACGGTGATCCATTCTCACTTGAGGCAACAAGGACTGCCTCTAACTGGCCCCCTCGATTCCGCCTTAAGGGTCCTCACACATGTGTGAGAGCGCAGGCCCTGGATCTCTTTAGTCAGCTGAGGCCAGTGCTGCCGGGGTCCCTCCAGTCCCATCCCCCAGCCCCTCCCTCTGGGACTGTATCTAATAGAAGAAAGAGCACAGAGGAATTGGCTAAATCAAGGGACCTGGGAGCCTGGGTATGAGTTTGAAGACCGAGAACCTAAGGCACAATTACATATTATTGGAGACTCTTGTGGGGTGTGTGGGGGGAGGTCAGGAGGCTGAGAGGCTGAGTCGGCCTGGTGAGTCCAGCCCCAGGACACCACACAGCCCCGTCCCCCCTTCCCTGCCATCAGACAAGGGGTGCCGCAACTCCAGCCGGGACTCTGCACTTCCCCCTCCCTGGTTCTCCTCCAGAAGAGCAGGTGGCCCCCCACTGAGGGCAGCGGCAGGACAACGGACCAAGTCCCCCTGCACTAAGGCACTACTGGAAGCTCTTCCTGCACAGCAGTGCTGGCTTGGAGCAAACCCGAGCAGCGCCAAAGTTGGTCTCGTCCTGCAGCGGAGGGACGCAGGGTTTAAGTCAGCTGCCCTGGTTTTAAAGCAATCAGCCCCCCCTTTAAGTCAGGTGACCCGACTTTAAATCACTGTTTGCCCCTCAAGCCTGCAACTTCAAATGTTGGGAACTTCACTTTGATCACAGCACCTCACATAGCTGAATGCACATTAGTCACCCCCAAGCCTGGCTTAGAGGCAGGATATAAGGTAAGGGGATGGGTATGAACTCATGGTGATGAGAGTGTACTTCATGTACCAGAAGGGTCTAGGCACTCTGGGGTACAGCAAGCAGTGCACGATACAGCAGCTCCCTGGCAAAGCTGGTGAGGCCCAGGGAGAGCAGGCACACCCATGCGTGCAGAGGTTCCAGGACGGGAGCTGGGGCACAGCCAGCCGGGAGGGTGTGAAAGCGGAGGATCCGAGCCTTCTTGAGAAAGGCATACACAGAGGATGGATGAGAAACAAAGACCAGGTGAAATATGGAGTTGAAAAACACACCCTGCTCTTGAAATTGGGGTGGGGGGCACCCCAGATTTGAGTCTTCTTACTCCCCAGTACCTAGTGCTTTGGCATTTGCCCAATTACTTATAAAATTTACTGATAATATCTAACCCATAGAATACCGCATTTGTAGTGGTATTGCATGTTAATGTTTCTATAGTGGAAAAATCTTTTCTACAAGAAACATGTACACTATCTGAAATCAATTAAAACCCCTCTTTATAAAGTACTATATCGGACTTCCCTGGTGGCGCAGTGGTTAAGAATATGCCTGCCAACGCAGGGGACATGGGCTCGAGCCCTGGACAGGGAAGATCTCACATGCTGCGGAGCAGCTATGCCCGTGTGCCACAACTAGTGAATCTGCAGGCCACAACTACTGAAGCCCGTGTGCCTAGAGCCGGTGTTCCACAACAAGCGCAGCAAGAGAAGCCACCGCAATGAGAAGCCCGCGCACCGCAACAAAGAGTAGCCCCCGCTTGCCGCAACTAGAGAAAGCCCGCGCGCAGCAACGAAGACCCAACACAGCCAAAAATTAATTAATTAATTAAAAAAAGTACTATATCCTTCTGTACAACTTCTCTGGGAAGAACAGAGATGGTGTGGGAGAGTGAGAAACACCAATATTTAGTGCACATCTCTCATGCAGGTGCTCTGCTGGCTCAGATACATTTATCCCCACTTTACAAAGGAGGAAATAAGCTCAGAGAGGTTCAGTAATTTTCCCAAAGCCAAACAGCTATTGAGTGGCAGAACCAAGATCTGAACCAAGTCTGTTGCCTCCAAAGCCTAAGTCCTCATCACAACAAAACTCAATTAATATTTACATTTATCGAATTACATTGCAGCCTGGGGAGTTCTTGGCACAATCCTGAATAAGAGTGAGAAAGAAAGAAATAGCATTGTTCCTACAGTCAACCAAAATTTTTGGAGCAGCGGCTAGATGCCTGGTCCTTTTTGGGGTTCAGCAGTGATCACGACAGGAAAAGTCGTGCTTTCATGAACCATGTAGTGGGGAGGAGAGACGGGTGCAACTTGGGTGAGGGATTTCACCTTGCTGGGCCTCTGTTTTCTCATCTGGAAAATGGGATGGGTGTTCCTCATTTTCTGGGATTGTCCGGCTGGACATTCTCTGATTCCATAAGAAGCATTTGTTTTCCTGTTTCTTTAAAATTCATTCAAGCCATGAGCCGTGATGCATGTTGTTAGCTGCTCCCCAAATCACTCTTCCCCACCCGTTTCCTGTGATCAGGTCTTTCCCGAAACATGACTCACAATCAGTCAAGTCACAGAACCTAAGGGGCACCCAGCAGAAAAATTCCAACCCTTGCTTCTCAGGAGCTCTGCGGTCTACCTGCCAGGTAAACTTAACTCACCTGGGACAAGGTGGCCATCCCTTGTTTCACATCAACATGATCTCAGGCACAAACCTCCTTTTTTTCCATATGGTCTTTAAGTTACTTGTTGAAACAACTGTACAAATATGACAAAGGTATAAAATCAGGCATCTTCTGCCCCCAGCGCCTACTAATACATGATGTTCTGCCACTTTGATGATAAAGATAGAACATTTCAACGTTCTGCTGCCCTCATTATTTGTCATTTTTGTTGATATTTCTATTGAATACATCTTTCAATATTTTAACAATGGAACATTTATTTAGGTTGCTCCAGACCCAGCCTTTAGTGGTAAGGGATTTGTTGTTATATTTCTATTATGTTTCCTTTAAAAACCATTATCCTATTTAAATAGATTAAGTCAATTCTATAGGCATTTATCTTATGATATTCATGAAATTAATACATAGAGGGCAGTAGTACAAGTTGATCACACTTGAGAACCTCTAGTAGCACAGTTAAGTGTAAATATTATCTACATGTAAACCAAAGTACATGCCGAGTGAGAGTCTCCTACCCTTTTCACTCTGTGCCCCTCAAGCCTGTGAGAAACGGAATATTTCTTGCCATCTCAGTAAACAAAGGATGTCACAGTCATCAGCCCTTGCAGCCCTCCAGTGTGAGCCGCGAGCCCTGAGGATCTCAGGATATGCAAATACAGAATGCAGGCCCCAGAGCGCTGAGGTGCATATGAAAGGAAGGAATTCAGTGAGCAGAGACTCTGGCACCGTCGCATAGAAAGAAAAGCGCTGCATTCCTCACGTTGGGAGAGCCGGTTTTCCTTAGTTAACAATCACCTGCTGATGGTCCACATTACCTGCGCCAGTGCCCTGCCCTATCCCCTCCCCCCGGTACTTTAGCTCAGGGAGGAAGGGGGGCAGAGGGACTCCGCTGAATAAGGGGCCTGCGCGCCTCGGGAGGAGTTTTTAGCCGCCTTCCCCGCAGTCGGGGGGAGGCGCGCTGACGCTGCGGCCGGGCCCTGCGCCTCCCTTGCCCCGTTTCCCCTCAGGACACTCAGGCCGACCCCCTCCCCACGCCCCCCAGGCCCCACGAGCCAGGCCGAGGGCAGGGCCGAGAGGAGGGACCGAAGTTCCCGGGACCAGACGGTGGGGGCCGCCCTTTCTGCACAGCAGCGGCGGGTGGCAGCGAACCCCTGCCCCTCAGAAGCTGGTCTTGCGCTGCCGCCCGGGCACCGGACCAGGCGGAGGGTCGGCGCCCGCTTACCCGGCCCGCCGTCCGCACGACTGTCGCGGCTTCGGCCGCCGGGGCCCCTCCAGAGCCGGCAGCGTCAGTGAGGCCGCCCTCGCCGCGGGCTCCGGGGCAGTTCCGTGAAGGCGGAGGGAAGAGACCCCGAGCCGGGAGCTCCAGCTCTGCGGAAACGCGGGCTCCGTTCTGGGCGCAGCGGGTGGGACCGCTCTGCCCCGAGGTCTTCTGGGAGGGACGGAGGCGCCGGGGGAGGGAGCCGCCAGGAGCGCAGGGCCCCGTCGGGGGTCCTGGAGGGGCGGCCCGGCCTGAGGGCCCCGCCCACTGTGACCGCAGCCCAGGCATTTTTCCTGGAGTCCTACACTACAAAGTTAGAAAGATACACGGTCTATAGTAAATATTCACAAATGATTGTTGCTGCTGTGCTTACCATCCTATTAAAGGTGTAAAATCCATAAAACACTTCAAGTTCAAAATTAAATATGAATTTTTACCTTTCTAATTATGTCTCTGCTATTCACAATTGTCGTTAATGAATCAGAGACTGTGGCATCACTAGTTAAAAATGAGCTTGTTAAAAAAATAGAACTCAGGCCCACCGGACCTACTGAATCACAATCTGAACTTTTACAGTCTCCCCAGTGTACTTGTGTACCCATGAATAGCTGAAAGGTACATTCCTGCCTCGACGTGTCTCTTCTGTCTGAGAAATACACACATTTTATCCAATTTAATATAAATAAAACACTCAAAAATGCATATGCCTGTGTTGAAACCATCATTTTAACATTTCTTTTCCAGATAAGTATAGTCTCTATGTTGGTTTTGTGGATCACATGCCACACTCTTTTCTTGTAGTTAGAAATAAGATAGAGAAACTTACTTTGTAAAAAATATATATATATATATATATATATATATATATATATATATATATTAGTGGATAATTGAAGACACTCTTCTAAATTAAAACCAGTTCTCTTAACTTGCTGTTTTCTTCTTGGGTCACATTATGAACTCTTCCCGTGGCCAGACGGCATGTGTACTTTTAATTTCAGGGACTGCTGACATTCCAGGATATGGCCATAGATTTCTCTCAAGAGGAGTGAGAATGCCTGGACTAAGATCAGTGGAAATTGTACAGGGATGTGATGTTAGACAAGTATAGGAACCTGCTCTCCTTGGGTGAGGATACCTTCCTTCCAGAATTCCTTATCCAGCCACAGGGTTTAGAGTCCTTCATTTGTAGAATGTCTCCTGGAATCTTCTTCCTACAATAGGGTTCCAGATTGCAACGTTTCAGGAAAGATTGGAAGTTTGTGGGTATAATTTATCTTATTCTTTTAAAATTGCAGCCTCCCTCAACCACATAGCACAGGGAGAGCAGCTTGGTGCTTTGTGACCACCTAGAGGGGTGGGATAGGGAGGATGGGAGGCAGGGAGATGCAAGACGGAAGAAATATGGGAACATATGTATATGTATAACTGATTCACTTTGTTATACAGCAGAAAATAACACATCATTGTAAAGCAATTATACTCCAATAAAGATGTTAAAAAATAAAATAATAAAATAAAATTGCAGCCTCCCTTTTAATATACTTTGTAACTGCTTGGGCTGTGTCTATATGAACTGTGTACTATATGCTTCTGTTATAGTCCTTACAATGTTTTATTGTCTTATTTTCTTTTTTTTTTTCAGCAGCATATTTTTTTATTTTTCTATAACTGCTTTTATTTTTTTTAATTAATTTTTTATTTTATATTGGAGTATAGTTGATTTACAGTGTTGTGTTAGTTTCAAGTGCACAGCAAAATGATACAGCCACACACATACGTATATCCATTATTTTTCAGATTCCTCTCTCATATAGGCCATTACAGAATATTGAGAAGAGCTCCGTTCGCCACGGAGTAGGTCCCTGCTGATCATCCAGTCTACATACAGCAGTGTGCATATGTTAATCCCAACTTATCCCTCCTCCCCACCCCTCCCCTTTGGCAACCACAAACCTGCCCCTGAAGTCTGTGAGTCTGTTTCTGTTTTGCAGATAAGCCCATCTGTATCATTTTTTTAGATTCCACATATAAGTGATAATCATATGACATTTGTCTTTCTCTGTCTGACCTACTTCACTTAGTATGATAATCTCTGTGTCCATCCATGTTGCTGCAAATGGCATTATTTCGTTCTTTTTAAATGGCTGAATAATATTCCATTGTATATACATACCATATCTTCTTTATCCATTCCTCTGTTGATGGACATTTAGGTTGCTTCCATGTCTTGGCTATTGTAAATAGTGCTGCAGTGAAAGCTGGGGTGCATGTATCTTTTTGAATTATGCTTTTCTTGGGATATACATCCAGGAGTGGGTTTGCTGAATCATATGGTAACTTTTTTTTTTTTTTATTAGTTTCTGCTTTATAACAAAGTGAATCAGTCATACATATACATCTGTTCCCACATCCCTTCCCTGCTGCGTCTCCCTCCCTCCCACCCTCCACATCCCACCCCTCCAGGCGGTCACAAAGCACCGAGCTGATCTCCCTGTGCTCTGTGGCTGCTTCCCACTATCTATCTACCTTACGTTTGGTAGTGTATATATGTCCATGCCTCTCTTTCCCTTTGTCACAGCTTACCCTTCCCCTTCCCCATATCCTCAAGTCCATTCTCAAGTAGGTCTGTGTCTTTATTCCCGTTTTACCCCTAGGTTCTTCATGACATTTTTTTTTTTAAATTCCATATATATGTGTTAGCATACGGTATTTGTCTTTCTCTTTCTGACTTACTTCACTCTGTATGACAGACTCTAGGTCTATCCACCTCATTACAAATAGCTCAGTTTCGTTTCTTTTTATGGCTGAGTAATATTCCATTGTATATATGTGCCATATCTTCTTTATCCATTCATCCGATGATGGACACTTAGGTTGTTTCCAGCTCCGGGCTATTGTGAATAGAGCTGCAATGAACATTTTGGTACATGTCTCTTTTTGAATTATGGTTTTCTCAGGGTATATGCCTAGTAGTGGGATTGCTGGGTCATATGGTAGTTCTATTTTTAGTTTTTTAAGGAACCTCCATACTGTTCTCCATAGTGGCTGTACCAATTCACATTCCCACCAGCAGTGCAAGAGTGTTCCCTTTTCTCCACACCCTCTCCAGCATTTATTGTTTCTAGATTTCTTGATGATGGCCATTCTGACTGGTGTGAGATGATATCTCATTGTAGTTTTGATTTGCATTTCTCTAATGATTAATGATGTTGAGCATTCTTTCATGTGTCTGTTGGCAGTCTGTATATCTTCTTTGGAGAAATGCCTATTTAAGTCTTCTGCCCATTTTTGGATTGGGTTGTTTGTTTTTTTGCTATTGAGCTGCATGAGCTGTTTATAAATTTTGGAGATTAATCCTTTGTCAGTTGCTTCATTTGCAAATATTTTCTCCCATTCTGAGGGTTGTCTTTTGGTCTTGTTTATGGTTTCCTTTGCTGTGCAAAAGCTTTGAAGTTTCATTAGGTCCCATTTGTTTATCTTTGTTTTTATTTCCATTTCTCTAGGAGGTGGGTCCAAAAGGATCTTGCTGTGATTTATGTCATAGAGTGTTCTACCTATGTTTTCCTCTAAGAGTTTGATAGTTTCTGGCCTTACATTTAGGTCTTTAATCCATTTTGAGCTTATTTTTGTGTATGGTGTTAGGGAATGATCTAATCTCATACTTTTACATGTCCCTGTCCAGTTTTCCCAGCACCACTTATTGAAGAGGCTGTCCTTTCTCCACTGTACATTCCTGCCTCCTTTATCAAAGATAAGTTGGCCATATGTGCGTGGGTTTATCTCTGGGCTTTCTATCCTGATCCACTGATCTATCTTTCTGTTTTTATGCCAGTACCACACTGTCTTAATTACTGTAGCTTTGTAGTATAGTCTGAAGTCAGGCAGCCTGATTCCTCCAGCTCCGTTTTTCGTTCTCAAGATTGCTTTGGCTATTCGGGGTCTTTTGTTTTTCCAAACAAATTTTGAAATTTTTTGTTCTACTTCTGTGAAAAATGCCAGTGGTAGTTTGATAGGGATTGCATTGAATCTGTAGATTGCTTTGGGTAGTAGAGTCATTTTCACAATATTGATTCTTCCAATCCAGGAGCATGGTATATCTCTCCATCTATTTATATCATCTTTAATTTCTTTCATCAGTGTCTTATAATTTTCTGCATACAGGTCTTTTGTCTCCTTAGGTAGGTTTATTCCTAGATATTTTATTCTTTTTGTTGCAATGGTAAATGGGAGTGTTTTCTTGATTTCATTTTCAGATTTTTCATCATTAGTGCACATGAATGCCAGAGATTTCTGTGCATTAATTTTGTATCCTGCTACTTTACCAAATTCATTGATTAGCTCTAGTAGTTTTTCGGTAGCATCTTTAGGATTCTCTATGTATAGTATCATGTCATCTGCAAACAGTGACAGCTTTACTTCTTCTTTTCCAATTTGGATTCCTTTTATTTCCTTTTCTTCTCTGATTGCTGTGGCTAAAACTTCCAAAACTATGTTGAATAAGAGTGCTGAGAGTGGGCAGCCTTGTCTTGTTCCTGATCTTAGTGGAAATGGTTTCAGTTTTTCACCATTGAGGACAGTGTTGGCTGTGGGTTTGTCATATATGGCCTTTATTATGTTGAGGAAAGTTCCCTCTATGCCTACTTTCTGCAGGGTTTTTATCATAAATGGGTGTTGAATTTTGTCGAAAGCTTTCTCTGCATCTATTGAGATGATCATATGGTTTTTCTCCTTCAACTTGTTAATATGGTGTATCACATTGATTGATTTGCGTATATTGAAGAATCCTTGCATTCCTGGAATAAACCCCACTTGATCATGGTGTATGATCCTTTTAATGTGCTGTTGGATTCTGTTTGCTAGTATTTTGTTGAGGATTTTTGCATCTATGTTCATCAGTGATATTGGCCTGTAGTTTTCTTTCTTTGTGACATCCTTGCCTGGTTTTGGTATCAAGGTGATGGTGGCCTTGTAGAATGAGTTTGGGAGTGTTCCTTCCTCTGATATTGTTTGGAAGAGTTTGAGAAGGATGGGTGTTAGCTCTTCTCTAAATGTTTGATAGAATTCACCTGTGAAGCCATCTGGTCCTGGGCTTTTGTTTGATGGAAGATTTTTAATCACAGTTTCAATTTCAGTGCTTGTGATTGGTCTATTCATATTTTCTATTTCTTCCTGAGTCAGTCTTGGTAGGTTGTGCATTTCTAAGAATTTGTCCATTTCTTCCAGGTTGTCCATTTTATTGGCATAGAGTTGCTTATAGTAATCTCTCATGATCTTTTGTATTTCTGCAGTGTCAGTTGTTACTTCTCCTTTTTCATTTCTAATTCTACTGATTTGAGTCTTCTCCCTTCTTTTCTTGATGAGTCTGGCTAATGGTTTGTCAATTTTGTTTATCTTCTCAAAGAACCAGCTTTTAGTTTGGTTGATCTTTGCTATCGTTTCCTTCATTTCTTTTTCATTTATTTCTGATCTGATCTTTATGATTTCTTTCCTTCTGCTAACTTTGGGGGTTTTTTGTTCTTCTTTCTCTAATTGCTTTAGGTGCAGGGTCAGGTTGTTTACTCGAAATGTTTCCTGTTTCTTAAGGTGGGATTGTATTGCTATAAACTTCCCCCTTAGAACTGCTTTTGCTGCGTCCCATAGGTTTTGGGTCGTCGTGTCTCCATTGTCATTTGTTTCTAAGTATTTCTTAATTTCCTCTTTGATTTCTTCAGTGATCACTTCATTATTGAGTAGTGTATTGTTTAGCCTCCATGTGTTTGTATTTTTTACAGATCTTTTCCTGTAATTGATGTCTAGTCTCATAGCATTGTGGTCGGAAAAGATACTTGATACAATTTCAATTTTCTTAAATTTACCAAGGCTTGATTTGTGACCCAAGATATGATCTATCCTGGAGAATGTTCCATGAGCACTTGAGAAAAATGTGTATTCTGTTGTTTTGGGGTGGAATGTCCTATAAATATCAATTAAGTCCATCTTGTTTAATGTATCATTTAAAGCTTGTGTTTCCTTATTTATTTTCATTTTGGATGATCTGTCCATTGGTGAAAGTGGGGTGTTAAAGTCCCCTACTATGATTGTGTTACTGTCGATTTCCCCTTTTATGGCTGTTAGTATTTGCCTTATGTATTGAGGTGCTCCTATGTTGGGTGCATAAATATTTACAATTGTTATATCTTCTTCTTGGATCGATCCCTTTATCATTATGTAGTGTCCTTCTTTGTCTCTTCTAATAGTCTTTATTTTAAAGTCTATTTTGTCTGATATAAGAATTGCTACTCCAGCTTTCTTTTGATTTCCATTTGCATGGAATATCTTTTTCCATCCCCTTACTTTCAATCTGTATGTGTCTCTAGGTCTGAAGTGGGTCTCTTGTAGACAGCATATATATGGGTCTTGTTTTTGTATCCATTCAGCCACTCTGTGTCTTTTGGTGGGAGCATTTAGTCCATTTACATTTAAGGTAATTATTGATATGTATGTTCCTATTCCCATTTCCTTAATGGCTTTGGGTTCGTTTTTGTAGGTATAGTCCTTCTGTTGTGTTTCTTGCCTAGAGAAGTTCCTTTAGCATTTGTTGTAAAGCTGGTTTGGTGGTGCTGAACTCTCTCAGCTTTTCCTTGTCTGTAAACGTTTTAATTTCTCCATCAAATCTGAATGAGATCCTTGCTGGGTAGAGTAATCTTGGTTGCAGGTTTCTCTCCTTCATCACTTTAATTATGTCCTGCCACTCCCTTCTGGCTTGTAGAGTTTCTGCTGAGAGATCAGCTGTTAACCTGATGGGGATTCCCTTGTGTGTTATTTGTTGTTTTTCCCTTGCTGCTTTTAATATGATATTTTTGTGTTTAATTTTTGACAGTTTGATTAATATGTGTCTTGGCGTATTTCTTCTTGGATTTATTCTGTATGGGACTCTCTGTGCCTCCTGGACTTGATTAACTATTTCCTTTCCCATATTAGGGAAGTTTTCAACTATAATCTCTTCAAATATTTTCTCAGTCCCTTTCTTTTTCTCTTCTTCTTCTGGAACCCCTATAATTCGAATGTTGGTGCGTTTCATGTTGTCCCAGAGGTCTCTGAGACTGTCCTCTGTTCTTTTCATTCTTTTTTCTTTATTTTGCTCTGCATCAGTTATTTCCACTATTTTATCTTCCACCTCACTTATCCGTTCTTCTGCCTCAGTTATTCTGCTATTGATCCCATCTAGAGTATTTTTCATTTCATTTATTGTGTTTTTAATCGATGCTTGATTCATCTTTAGTTCTTCTAGGTCCTTGTTAACTGTTTCTTGCATATTGTCTATTCTATTTCCAAGATTTTGGATCTGGGAAATAGAATCTTGGATCAGCTTTACTATCATTATTCTGAATTCTTTTTCAGGTAGACTGCCTATTACCTCTTCATTTGTTAGGTCTGGTAGGTTTTTATCTTGCTCCTTCACCTGCTGTGTGTTTTTCTGCTTTCTCATTTTGCTTATGTTACTGTGTTTGGGGTCTCCTTTTTGCAGGCTGCAGATTCGTAGTTCCCGTTGTTTTTGGTGTCTGTCCCCCGTGGCTAAGGTTGTTTCAGTAGGTTGTGTAGGCTTCCTGGTAGGGGAGACTAATGCCTGTGTTCTGGTGGTTGAAGCTCGATCTTGTCTTTCTGGTGGACAGGTCCATGTCTGGTGGTGTGTTTTGGGGTGCCTGTGGCCTTATTATGTTTTTAGGTATCCTCTCTGCTAATGGGTGGGGTTGTGTTCCTGCCTTGCTAGTTGCTTGGCATAGGGTGACCAGCACTGTAGCTTGCTGGTCGTTGACTGAAGCTGGGTGCTGGTGTTGAGATGGAGATCCCTGGGAGATTTTCGCTGCTTGATATTATGTGGAGCTGGGAGGTCTCTTGTGGACCCGTGTCCTGAAGTTGGCTCTCCCACTTCAGAGGCACAGCACTAACTCCTGGCTGCAGCACCAAGAGCCTTTCATCCACCCGGCTCAGAATAACAGTGAGAAAAAGTAGAAAGAAATAATTAGTAGAAGAAAGAAAGAGAGATTGAAAGAAAGGAAGAAGGGAAGTAAGGAAGGAAGGAAGGAAGAAAGAAAGAAAGGAGGGAGGGAGGAAGGATGGAAAGAAAGGAAAGAAAGGAGGGAGGGAGGGAGGGAGGAAAGCAAAAGGAAGAGTGAATGGAAGAAGAGAGGTAGGGAGGGAGGAAGGAAAGAAAGAAAGAAAGACAGGAGGGAGGGAGGGAGGGAGGAAGGAAAGAAAAAGAAAGTGGAAAGAAGAAGGGTGGGAGGGAGGGAGGGATGGAGGAAAGAAAAAGAAAGAAGGAAAGGAGGAGCGGAGGGAGGGAGGGAGGAAGGGAAGGGAGAAAAAAAGAAAGAGCAGGTAAAGTAAAATAGAATAAAGTATGAAATATAGTAGCGTTATTAAAATTAAAAAGTAATTATTGAAAAAAAACACGGACCGAAAGAACCCTGGGACATATGGTGGAAGCAAAGCTATACAGAGAGAATCTTACACAGAAGATTACACATACACATTCACAAAAAGAGAGCAGGGGGAAAAATCAAAAATCTTGCTCTCCAAGTCCACCTCCTCGATTTGGGATAATTCGTTGTAAAAAGAGGAAAAGGGCGAAAAGTCTGAAATCTTGCTAAGTCCACCTCCTTAATTTGGGATAATTCGTTGTAAAAAGAGGAAAAAAAAGGGGGGGAAAGTCTTAAATCTTGTCCTCAAGGTCCACTTCCTCAATTTGGGATGATTCGCTGTCCATTCATGCACTCCACAGACGCAGGGCACATCAAATGGACCGTGGAGCTTTAATCCGCTGCCTCGGAGGCTGCACAGAGAGATTTCCCTGTCTCTGCTCTCACAGCTCCCGGGTCTCAGCCTTGGACCTGGCCCCGCCTCTGCGCGTAGGTCGCCGGAGGGCGTCCGTTCTTCGCTCAGACAGGACGGGTTTAAAGGAGCCGCTGATTCGGGGGCTCTGGCTCACTCAGGCAGAGGGGAGGGAGGGGAATGCCCTCTCCTCGCGCACCAGGCAACAAAAGGGAAAAAAGTCTCTTGCCTCTCCGGTAGCTCCAGACCCTTTCCCCGGACTCCCTCCGGGCTAGCACTAACCCCTTCAGGGTCTCTTCCTGCCGCCAGCCCCAGACCTCTCCCTGCGCTCCGACTGAAAGCCGATACCCGAGCCTCAGCTCCCAGCCCCGCCCGCCCTGGCGGCCGAGCAGACAAGTCTCTCGGGCTGGTGTGTGCCTGAGGGCACCGATCCTCTGTGCCAAAATCTCTCTGCTTTGCCCTCCACACCCCTGTTGCTGTGCTCTCCTCCGCTACTCCGAAGCTTTCCCCCTCCGCCACCTGCAGTCTCCGCCCTCGAAGGGGCTTGTAGTGTGTAGAAACCTTCCCTCCTTCACGGCTCCCTCCCACTGGTGCAGGTCCCGTCCATATCCTATTGTCTCTGTTTATTCTTTTTTTCTTTTGACCTACCCAGGTATGTGGGGAGTTTCTTGCCTTTTGGGGGGTCTGAGGTCTTCTGTCAGCATTCAGTAGGTGTTCTGTTGGAGTTGTTCCACGTGTAGATGAATTTCTGATGTATCTGTGGGGAGGAAGGTGATCTCCGCGTCTTACTCTTCCGCCATCTTCCTCCGGCTCCTATTGTATTATTTTCTGTAACAATTTTCCATGGATTCTTTGGACTTAAGGTATATTAGAAGGGAGACTGCAATTCTGGGACTTCCCTGGTGATGCAGTGGTTAAGAATTCGCCTACCAGTGCAGGGGACATGGGTTCGATCCCCAGTCTGGGAAGATCCCACTTGCCACGGAGCAACTAAGCCAGTGGGCCACAGCTACTGAGCCTGGGCACCACAACTACTGAAGCCCGTGCGCCTTGAGCCCATGCGCCATTTATTTTTTGGAGAATGAAACCACCTCTGAGTGATCAAAATTTAGACCAGCTAGTCAAAATGTTTTATCACCTGTTCTTCTAAAACACTGATCAATGGAACAAGTTTTACTAGGGATAACAGTGTAATTGTATTCTGGAGTTCATATCGGCAATATGGTTTATGACCTTGATGCTGGATCACAACATTTCAATGGTATAACTGCTATTAATTGTTCAACGATTAAAGTCTCACGTGGTCTGAGTTCAGACTGGAGTCATCCTGGTTGCTTTCTGTCTATTGCAGATTTCTTCCAGCAGGAAAGGACAAGAGCAATAAGGCTTACTTTATAAAATGTCTGCAAACTAAATGATGATATAATCTACATTCAATTAATTTATACATACCCTAATGTAGAACAGGGTTTTTTATGGTGGCAGAGCCCAGTAATTATGTAAAACTGAAACCTTTAACTGCACTGGTTCAAGTCCTCTTCCTAATAATATGTTTATAATCAACATTCTTTCACAAATGACCCAATTTAATTCACCATAGCATTCCTCATATTAACTAAATGGAAAATCCTAGGCTATATACAAATCCAGAAAGGGCCAAAAATCATCAGCCCCCATGGATGATTACAACCCATTTCTGAGGCATTCAAATTACTTCTTAAAGAACCACTATGTCCATCAACATTATCAATTTATATATTATTGCCCCAATGCTAGCCTTAACCCTGGCTCTCACAACATGAATTCCTCTTCCCGTATCTTATCCACTAATTAATATAAATGTAGGCATATTATTTATATTAGCCATATCACACCTAGCCATTTATTCCATTCTCAGATCTGGATGAGCTTCACATTCAAAATACTCACTCACTGGAGCTCTAGGGACAGTAGCACACACAATTTCATATGAAGTAATATAGCAGTTATTCTATTCTCAGTCTTACTGATAAATGTATCATTTACACTTTCAACAGTAATTATTACACAAGAACGCCTATGACTAGTTTTCTCCTGACACCTACCCAGAATTTGATTATCTCCGCAGTAGCAGAAATCCAATGAAGCCCCTCTTGATTTAACAGAAGTAGAATCAAAACCTGTATATGTCTTCAATGTAGAAAATGTAGCAGTCCCATTCACCATCCTTCCTAGAGAATATGTCAATTTCCTTATAATAAACGTTTCCACAACAATATATTTTTAGGAGCATTCAACAATCCCTAGGTGCCAGAATTATAGATTCTTTCATCTTGTGAATATAGTTTTTTTAAAAAAATAATTTCTATAGTTTTACTACCTTTAAACAAAATGTACTCCATTGCTGTGGAATATTCCTTCATAGGAGCGTGCATGGTTCATTTCTGCATCAGCTTGTGATGGCCTTCAGGTTCTTTCAGGTTTGGCTCCTGTGGCTGCAGAGTCCATGTCCGTGTGTCCTGGTGCAGGGCTGGGGGTCCTTCTTTATCTCTTCTAATAGTCTTTATTTTAAAGTCTATTTTGTCTGATATGAGAATTGCTACTCCAGCTTTCTTTTGGTTTCCATTTGCATGGAATATCTTTTTCCATCCCCTCACTTTCAGTCTGTATGTGTCTCTAGGTCTGAAGTGGGTCTCTTGTAGACAGCATATATATGGGTCTTGTTTTTGTATCCATTCGGCCAGTCTGTGTCTTTTGGTGGGAGCATTTAATCTATTTACATTTAAGGTAATTATCGATATGTATGTTCCTATTCCCATTTTCTTAATTGTTTTGGGTTTGTTATTATAGGTCTTTTCCTTCTCTTGTGTTTCTGGCCTAGAGAAGATCCTTTAGCAGTTGTTGTAAAGTTGGTTTGGTGGTGCTGAAGTCTCTCAGCTTTTGCTTGTCTGTAAAGGTTTTAATTTCTCCATCAAATCTGAATGAGATCCTTGCTGTGTAGAGTAATCTTGGTTGTAGGTTGTTCTCCTTCATCACTTTAAATATGTCCTGCCAGTCCCTTCTGGCTTGCAGAGTTTCTGCTGAAAGATCAGCTGTTAACCTTGTGGGGATTCCCTTGTGTGTTATTTGTTGTTTTTCCCTTGCTGCTTTTAATATGTTTTCTTTGTATTTAATTTTTGATAGTTTGATGAATATGTGTCTTGGCATGTTTCTCCTTGGATTTATCCTATATGGTACTCTCTGTGCTTCCTGGACTTGATTAACTATTTCCCTTCCCATATTAGGGAAGTTTTCAACTATAATCTCTTCAAATATTTTCTCAGTCCCTTTCTTTTTCTCTTCTTCTTCTGGAACCCCTATAATTCGAATGTTGGTGCATTTAATGTTGTCCCAGAGGTCTCTGAGACTGTCCTCAGTTCTTTTCTTTCTTTTTTCTTTATTCTGCTCTGCAGTAGTTATTTCCACTATTTTATCTTCCAGGTCACTTATCCGTTCTTCTGCCTCAGTTATTCTGCTATTGATCCCTTCTAGAGTATTTTCAATTTCATTTATTGTGTTGTTCATCATTGCTTGTTTCATCTTTAGTTCTTCTAGGTCCTTGTTAAATGTTTCTTGCATTTTCTCTATTCTATTTCCAAGATTTTGAATCATCTTTACTATCATTATTCTGAATTCTTTTTCAGGTGGACTGCCTATTTCCTCTTCATTTGTTAGGTCTGGTGGGTTTTCATCTTCCTCCTTCATCTGCTCTGTGTGTTTCTGTCTTCTCATTTTGCTTATCTTACTGTGTTTGGGGGTCTCCTTTTTGCAGGCTGCAGGTTCGTAGTTCCTGTTGTTTTTGCTGTCTGTCCCCAGTGGCTAAAGTTGGTTCAGTGGGTTGTGTAGGCTTCCTTTTGGAGGGTGCCTGTGTTCTGGTGGATGAGGCTGGATCTTGTCTTTCTGGTTGGCAGGTCCACGTCTGGTGGTGTGTTTTGGGGTGTCTGTGGACTTATTATGATTTTAGGCAGCCTCTCTGCTAATGGGTGGGGTTGTGTTCCTGTCTTGCTAGTTGTTTGGCACAGGGAGTCCAGCACTGTAGCTTGCTGGTCATTGAGATAAGCTGGGTGTCGGTGTTGAGATGGAGATCTCTGGGAGATTTTCACCGTTTGATATTACGTGGAGCTCGGAGGTCTCTTTTGGACCAGTGTCCTGAAGTTGGCTCTCCCACCTCAGAGGCACAGCACTGACTCCTGGCTGCAGCACCAAGAGCCTTTCATCCACACGGCTCAGAATAAAAGGAAGAAAAAGTAGAAAGAAAGATAGAAAGAAAGAAAGAAAGAAAGGGGATAAAAGAAAATAAAGTAAGGTCAAATAAAATAAAGTTATTAAAGTAAAGAATTATTAAGAAAAAAATTTTTAAGTAAAAAAAACCAAAACCAAAAAAAAAAAAAAAAAAAAAAAACGGACGGATAGAACCCTAGGACAAATGGTGAAAGCAAAGGTATACAGACAAAATCTCATACAGAAGCATACACGTACACACTCACAAAAAGAGGAAAAGGGGAAAAAAAAATCATAAATCTTGCTCTGAAAGTCCACCTCCTCAATTTGGGATGATTCGTTGTCTATTCAGGTATTCCACAGATGCAGGGTACATCAAGTTGATTGCGGAGCTTTAATCCGCTGCTTCTGAGGCTGCTGGAAGAGATTCCCCTTTCTCTTCTTTGTTCGCACAGCTCCCGGGGCTCAGCTTTGGATTCGGCCCCGCCTCTGCATGTAGGTCGCCGGAGGACGTCTGTTCTTCGCTTAGACAGGACGGGGTTAAAGGAGCCGCTGATTCGGGCGCTCTGGCTCACTCAGGCCGCGGGGGAGGGAGGGGCACGGAGGCGGGGCGAGCGTGCGTCGGCGGAGGCCGGCGTGACGTTGCGTCAGCACGAGGCGCGCCCGTGCGTTCTCCCGGGGATGTTGTCTGTGGAGCCCGGGACCATGGCAGTGGCGGGCAGCACAGGCTCCCGGGAGGGGAGGTGTGGAGAGTGACCTGCGCTCGCACACAGGCTTCTTGGTGGCGGCAGCAGCAGCCCCAGCGTCCCACGCCCGTCTCTGGGGTCCGCGCTTTCAGCAGCGCCTCGCGCCCGTCTCTGGAGCTCCTTTAAGCAGCGCTCTAATCCCCTCTCCTCACGCACCAGGAAACAAAGAGGGAAGGAAAAGTCTCTTGCCTCTTCGGCAGCTCCAGACTTTTCCGCGGACTCCCTCCCGGCCAGCCGTGGCACACTAACTCCCTTCAGGCTGTGTTCACGCCGCCAGCGCTCTGACTGAAGCCCGAGCCTCAGCTCCCAGCCCCGCCCGCCCCGGCGGGTGAGGAGACGAGCCTCTCGGGCTGGTGAGTGGCGGTCGGCACCGCTCCTCTGTGCGGGAATCTCTCCGCTTTGCCCTCCGTACCCCTGTGGCTGCGCTCTCCTCCGCGGCTCCGAAGCTTTCCCCTTCCGCCACCCGCAGTCTCCGCCCGCGAAGGGGCTCCTAGTGTGTGGAAACCGTTTCTCCTTCACGGCTCCCTCCCACTGGTGCAGGTCCCGGCCCTATCCTTTTGTCTCTGTTTATTCTGTTTTCTTTTGCCCTACCCAGGGACGTGGGGAGTTTCTTTCTTTTTTTTTTTTCGGTACACGGGCCTCTCACTGTTGCGGCCTCTCCCGCTGCGGAGCACAGGCTCCAGACGCGCAGGCTCAGCGGCCATGGCTCACGGGCCCAGCCGCTCAGCGGCATGTGGGATCTTCCCGGACCGGGGCACGAACCCGTGTCCCCTGCATCGGCAGGCGGACTCTCAACCACTGCGCCACCAGGGAAGCCCCGTGGGGAGTTTCTCGCCTTTTGGGAGGTCTGAGGTCTTGTGCCAGCGTTCAGTAGGTGTTCTGTAGGGGTGGTTCCCCGTGTAGCTGTATTTGTGATGTATCTGTGGAGAGGAAGGTGATCTGCGTGCCGTACTCGTCCGCCATCTTCCCGCTCTCCCAAACATTTTAATAATAGTAATTTTTCTGACGCATGAGCATGGAATACTGTTTTCTATTGTGTCTTCAGTTTCTTTACCAGTGCTTTATAGTTTTCTGAGTATAGGTCTTTCATGTCCTTGGTTAAATTTATTGCTAAATAGTTCGTTCTTTTGGATGGAATTGTAAATGGGATTGTTTTCTTAATGTTTCTTGCTGGTGGTTCATTATTAGTGTATAGAAACGAAACTGATTTGTGTATATTGACTGCATATTTTGCAACTTTACTGAATTTATTTTTTAACATATTTTTTGAAGTAATGTGAAAAAGTGCAATACTAAAGTCTCACCGTTTCTACTGCCCCCCAGGTGATCCACAGGACCCACGACATGGTAGCTACTACTATACTCTTCCCACGGTGCCTCTTAATACCATGCGGACTCCTACAAGGGAAATAAGTATCACAACTTTGGTTGAACGTGGTCTGGGTAAGACTTGGCCTCTATAAGAAAAATTTGATGTCCGTCTTCTCTGATTTTCTGGCATGATACTGACATGGTTGTCTAGAAAAGTAATTTACTTTCCAGTAATTTAAAATGTACAGAAAAGTTGCAATAATGTCAAAAAGTACTCACATTTGCCACTTGACACAAAATGCTCAGTGTGTTTTGCCCAAGGCACCAGCACATAACCCCTAAATGAAGAAATCCTGATGTCCACATTATAATTTAATACCCAGCCCCACTTCAACCTTCACCTACTGTCCGAACGGTATGAAAATGTCTTTTTCCATCCTGATCCAGTTTTCTTTTTCTGGAACCATGACTGAGTTTCTCCCTCATTTGGACAACCTTGATGGATTTGAAGCAGACAAGATGAGTATGGGATCTAGGGGGCCTTTTCTGTATGGCTTTTTTCACTAAGAATGTTTTTAACGTTCATTTTTGTAACAAGTATCAGCGCTACACTTTTTTTTTCATTGTCATTAAAAATACAAAACACGACTTTAGCATTTAATTCACTTTATGTATACAGTTTTGTGGTATTAACTACCTTCATTTAGTTGCACAAACAAGTTAACTAACGCGTACCTCCTGTGTGCATGGCAGATACCCAGGAAATTGAGTAACACCCTGAAACGGCCCAAGACATCACCTTAAATACCGTATTCATCTAAAAGGGAAAAAAAGGAAGGCTATAGTTGTTTCTGTCTACATTCATTTGATTGTATATGGTTTCCAATTGATGTTGTATAACTAGTTGTGGCGAAGTCATGGGATAGGTGGCTTCATTTCAGTTTGAATTTCCAAATTTAGTGGATTCTGCAGGCTTGTTAACAAGGTTTACAAACTTCATATTGGATCAGGACATCCCATGGTATAACTGGTATTCATGGTTTGTTCAACAGTTAAAGTTCTGTGTGATATGAGTTCATCCGGGAGTAATCCAGGTTAGTTTCTGTTATACATTTGTCCCAGGATGAAAGGACAAGAGAACTAAGACCTAATTTATAAAAGTGCCTTCAAACTAATTGATACTGAAGTATAGTTAACCTACAATGTTGTGTTAATTTCTGCTGCACAGCAAAGTGATTCATACATACGTACATACATATATACATATTTTTCATATTCTTTTCCATTATGGTTCATTACAGGGTATTGAATACAGTTCCCTGTGCTGTACAGGAAGACCTTATGTATCCATCCTATATCTAATAATTTGCATCTACTAATACCAAACTCCCAATCCATCCCTCTCCCCTGTCTTCTCCTTGACAACCACAAGTCTGTTTTCTCTATTTGTGAGTCTGTTTTTGTTCTGTAGATAGGTTCATTTGGGTCTCATTTTATAATCCACATATAAGTGATATCGTATGGTATTTGTTATTCTCTGTCTGACTTACTTCACTTTGTATGATAATCTCTAGGTCCATCCATGTAGCTGCAAATGGCATTATTTCATTCTGTTTTATGGCTGAGTAATATTCCGTTGTATATATGTACCACATCTTCTATATCCGTTCATCTGCTGAGGGACATTCAGGTTGCTTCCATGTCTTGGCTATTGTGAATAGTGCTGCTGTGAATGCTGGGGTGCATGTATCTTTTTGAATTATAGTTCTGTCTGGATATGTGCCCAGGAGTGGGATTGCTGGGTCATATGGTAATTCTAGTTTTAGTTTTTGAGGAACCTCCATACTGTTTTCCATAGTGGCTGTATCAATTTACATTCCCACCGGTAGTGTAGTAGGGTTCCCTTTTCTCCACACCCCTTCCAGCATTTCTTTCTAGACATTTTAACGATGGCCATTCTGACCACTATGAGGTGATAACTCACTGTAGTTTTGATTTGCGTTCTCTAATAATTAGCGATGTGGAGCATCTTTTCATGTGCCTATTGGCTATCTGTATGTCTTTGGAGAAATGTCTGTTTAGACCTTCTGCTTATTTTTTGATTTTTTTTTCTTTTTTGAGCTGTATGAGCCGTTTGTATATTTCAGAATTAAGACCTTGTTGGTCGCATCATTTGCAGGTATTTTCTCCCAAGCAGTTAGCACAGGTAGTGGAACAACTGGATACCCACATGCAGAAGAGTAAAGTTGGACCCTTACCTCCCCCCACCCCACATACAAAATCAACACAAAATGGACCAAAGGCCTAGGTGCAAGAGCCAAAATTATAAAACTCGTAGAAGAAAACATGAGAGTAAATCTTCATGACCTTGGATTTGGTCATGATATCTTAGACCTACCAAAAGCACAAGCAACAAAAGACAAAATAGATGAATTAGACTTCCTCAAAATGAAAAAGAGTTGTGCATAAAAGGAGCAAGGAATAAGATAATCCACCATCCAAAATGGCACAGGACGTTTGCAAACCATGTATCTGATAAAGGACTGTATGTAGCCCACCGGCCAAGCCCCCGGTGGGCCAGTGGAGTGTCTGTGCGGCCCCTCCCGTCCTCGGTGATCAGGGAATTTCAGGCCCCGCGGCACCCGAGGGGTGGTCACTGGTCATCCTCGGCACCCTCAAGGAGTGAGTGAGGGCTGGATGGTTTTGAGCCCCGATGCACTCCCATTACTGCCCTCAAAGGCTGAAGCCTTCAGCCTGCCTCCAGAAGGACACAGAGTATTTGCAAGTCTTTTAGAGCCAAGAGAACAGTCTTCACTTTTCTGAAAAGGGCATCTTACTATCTCACAGCATGACCATTTTCCATCCGGCTCTCGGGGTGCCCTCCCACCTTCTTTATTTCTCTGAGAGTGGCCATGGTGGTTTGGCTGTCCCCAGTCCCCACACCAGGTGACAAGGCCAGTGGGGCCAGATCCTGGTGGTCCTTAGCTTCGTTGGAGATGAACCCAGACTCTCGGCCTGCGATTGAACGGGGATGCCCCTGCTTCTCCCCATCACCGATTCTCATCTCCTCCTCTATTTCTTTTCCTCTTGCTTTTCAGTCTCAGATTTACCTGATGGTCACCACTCACAGCTCCCGCAGAGCCCAGAGATTTCTCCTTGAAGGAAAGGTTCTGGAAAATCAGAGGGAAAAATAAAGGATGCAGCTGATTGCCGCCTTGTGCTGACGCTCAAGAGGGTGAGGAGAGTGAGTGTTTTCTCATTAGACTTAAATCCTGAAAGTAATAGATCATTGGGGGTGGGGGGCATGCAGTGTTTTCCTGCTCATTCTAATAATGTCATTCCTGAATTTTTATGTGGTAAGTAATTTATATTATTTATCAGTAATTTGATTATTGATATAATCAAATTATTATCAAATTATCCTGAGGGGGATATCCATTTAAAAAATGTTAGAGGTAACTCCAAGGGATTTACAACAAACAAGGACACAGAACCCGTTCTCCAGACACTGGCTGAGAGATTCCTACCCTGAGCCGCAGTCCCCTGGAGGGCAGAGTGGCCATGACTCTCCTCCCACAGGTGAGCCTACACAGGCACATCCCACGTGGGACCACTGCATCGCAGAATCTTAGAGTGGCCAATGGCAGGCAGCTGGCCAGAGATGCGGACAAGAGAAAACTGCCCAGCAGCCTGGGACAACCCCGGGGTGAGGCCTTAGGAAGGGCCAGTGTCAGAGCCTCAGAGATAACTTGAAGAGAGTTCAGGCTGTTAAGGACATCGTCAGAGATGCACTTAGGGACATATTCAGGGCCTTAGTTATGGACAGGATCAGGGCATTATTTAGTGACAGCTTAGACTATAGGGGACAGCATCAGGGCCTGATCCTGTCCCTAACAAAGTCCGTAACCCTATGCCTGACTCAGGCCCTGACAGTGTACCTAACAGAAGGCCCGGACGCCAGTCCTAACCAAGACCCTGACACTGTGCCTAACAAAGGCTCTGATGGTAGTGCTGACCAAGGCCCTGACACTGTCCCTAATTAGTGCCTGAGACTACGGCTAACTCAGGCCATGACACGATACCTAACCAAGGCTCTGATGCTAGTCCTAACTCAGGCCCTGACAGTGTCCCTAACTAAGGCCCTGACACTACTCCAAGCTCAGGCCCTGACACGATACTTAATGAAGGCTCTGATGCTCATCCTAACTAACTCTGTGACACTAATCCTAACTAAGGCCTTGACAGTACTCCTAACTAAGCCCCTGACACTGACCCTAACTAAGGCCTTGACACTACTCCTAAATCAGGCCCTGACATGTTACCGAACAGAGGCTCTGATGCTAGTTGAAAGTAAGGCTTTGACACTGTTCTTAACTAAGGCCTTGACAATACTAACTCAGGCCGTGATACTGTCCCTAACTAAGGCCCTGACAGTGTCCCTAACTAAGGGCCTGACTCTCCTCCTAACTCTGGCCATGCCATTATACATAAAAAAGGCACTGATGCCCGTCCTAACCAAGGCTCTGACACTGTCCCTCGCTAAGGCCCTGACACTACTTCTAACTCAGGCCCTGTCGTTATACCTAACGAAAGCCCTGATGCTAACCCTAACTAAGGCCCTGACAGTGACACTAAGACCTTGACACTATTCCTAACTAAGGGCCTAGCCCTAGCCCTAGCCCCAGCCACAGTCCTAGCCCCAGCCCCAGGCCCAACCCCAGCCCCTGATGCTGATCCTACAGAGGCCCTTATGCTCCTCCTAGGCCTTGCCCTGACACTGTCCTTAACTCAGGCCTTGACACTACTACTAACTCAGGAGCTGTTATTATACCTAACGAAAGTTCTGATGCTAATCCTAACTAAGGCCCTGACAGTGACACTATCTAAGGCCTTGACACTATTCCTAACTAAGGCCCCAGCCCTAGCCCGACCCCTAGCGCCAGCTCCAGCCCTAGCCCAAGCCCCAGCCCCAGCCCTAGCCCCAGCCCTAGCCCTAGCCCCAGTCCCAGCCCTAGCCCCAGTCCCAGCCCCAGCCCCAGCTCCAGCCCCAGCCCCAGCACTAGCCCCAGACCCAGCCCTAGCCTTAGCCTCAGCCCCAGCTCAGGCACCAGCCACAGCCCCAGCCTCAGCCCCAGCCCCAGCCACAGCCCTAGCCCCAGCCCCAGCCCCAGCCCTAGCACCAGCCCCAGGCCCAACCCCAGCCCGTGATGCTGATCCTACAGAGGCCCTTATGCTCCTCCTAGACCTTGCCCTGACACTGTCCTTAACTCAGGCCTTGACACTACTACTAACTCAGGCCGTGATACTGTCCCTAACTAAGGCCCTGACAGTGTCCCTATCTAAGGGCCTGACTCTCCTCCTAACTCTGGCCCTGCCATTATACATAAAAAAGGCTCTGACGCTCGTCCTAATCGAGGGCCTGACACTGTCCCTAACTAAGGCCCTGACAGTGTCCCTAACTAAGGGCCTGACTGTCTCCTAACTCTGGCCCTGCCATTATACATAAAAAAGGCTCTGGCACTCCCTCACTAAGGCCCTGACACTACTTCTAACTTAGGCCCTGACATTATACGTAACGAAGGCTCTGATGCCAACACTAACTAAGGCCCTGCCAGTGACACTAACTAAGGCCTTGACACTATTCCTAACTATGGCTCTAGCCCTAGGCCAAGCTCCAGCCCCAGCCCCAGCCCCAGCCCTAGCCCCAGCCACTGATGCTGATCCTACAGAGGCCCTTTTTCTCCTCCTAGGCCTTGCCCTGACAGTGTGTTTAACTAAGGCCTTGACACAACTACTAACTCAGGCCGTGATACTGTCCCTAAATAAGGCCCTGATAGTGTACCTAACTAAGGGCCTGACTATCCTCCCAACACTGGCCCTGCCATTATACATAAAAAAGGCTCTGTCGCTCGTCCTAACCAAGGCCCTGATACTGTCCCTCACTAAGGCCCTGACACTACTTCTAACTCAGGCCGTGACATTATACCTCACGAAGGCTCTGATGCTAACCGTAACTAAGGCCCTGACAGTGACCCTAAGTAAGGCCTTGAGACTATTGCTAACTAAGGGCCTAGCACCAGCCCCAGCCTTAGCCCTAACCCCAAACCGAGCCCCAGCCCCAGCCCCAGCCCCAGCCCCAGCCCCAGCACTAGCACTAGCCCCCAACTCAGCCCCATCCCCAGACCCAGCCTCGGGTCAGTGCGGACGCACGGGTCAGTGTCAGCGTACGCATCAGGATTAGGGCACGGCGGAGGGTAAGGTGTAGGGTTGCTGGTGGGTTTCCGTTCCGGGCTAGGGTTCGGGTTAGGGAACGGCA
This sequence comes from Hyperoodon ampullatus, assembly GCF_949752795.1. Taxonomy (NCBI): domain Eukaryota; kingdom Metazoa; phylum Chordata; class Mammalia; order Artiodactyla; family Ziphiidae; genus Hyperoodon; species Hyperoodon ampullatus. The sequence continues at coordinate 116,077,398 of NC_136920.1, forward strand.
AGGTTTAGGGCACAGGTGAGGGTACGGACACGGGCTGGGGTCAGGGCACGTGCGGACGCACGGGTCAGTGTCAGCGTACGCATCAGGATTAGTGCACGGCGGAGGATAAGGTGTAGGGCTGCTGGTGGGTTTACGTTCCGGGCTAGGGTTCGGGTTAGGGAACGGCAAGGGTCAGGGCACAGGTGAGGGTACGGAACCGGGCTGGGGTCAGGGCACGTGCGGACGCACGGGTCAGTGTCAGCGTACGCATCAGGATTAGGGCACGGCGGAGGGTAAGGTGTAGGGCTGCGTGTGGGTTTCCGTTCCGGGCTAGGGTTCGGGTTAGGGAACGGCAAGGGTTAGGGCACAGGTGAGGGTACGGACACGGGCTGGGGTCAGGGCACGTGCGGACGCACGGGTCAGTGTCAGCGTACGCATCAGGAATAGGGCACGGCGGAGGGTAAGGTGTAGGGCTGCTGGTGGGTTTCCGTTCTGGGCTAGGGTTCGGGTTAGGGCACGGCAAGGTGTAGGGCACAGGTGAGGGTACGGACACGGGCTGGGGTCAGGGCACGTGCGGACGCACGGGTCAGTGTCAGCGTACGCATCAGGATTAGGGCACGGCGGAGGGTAAGGTGTAGGGCTGCCGGTGGGTTTCCGTTCCGGGCTAGGGTTCGGGTTAGGGAACGGCAAGGTGTAGGGCACAGGTGAGGGTACGGACACGGGCTGGGGTTAGGGCACCTGCGGACACCCGGGTCAGTGTCAGCGTACGCATCAGGATTAGGTAACGGCGAAGGGTAAGGTGTAGGGCTGCGTGTGGGTTTCCGTTCCGGGCTAGGGTTCGGGTTAGGGAACGGCAAGGTTTTGGGCACAGGTGAGGGTACGGACACGGGCTGGGGTCAGGGCACGTGCGGACGCACGGGTCAGTGTCAGCGTACGCATCAGGATCAGGGCACGGCGGTGGGTAAGGTGTAGGGCTGCTGGTGGGTTTCCGTTCCGGGCTAGGGTTCGGGTTAGGGAGCGGCAAGGTTTAGGGCACAGGTGAGGGTACGGACACGGGCTGGGGTCAGGGCACGTGCGGACGCACGGGTCAGTGTCAGCGTACGCATCAGGATTAGGGCACGGCGGAGGGTAAGGTGTAGGGCTGCTGGTGGGTTTCCGTTCCGGGCTAGGGTTCGGGTTAGGGAACGGCGAGGCTGAGGGCACAGCTGACGGTACGGACATGGGCTTGGGTCAGGGCCCGTGCGGACGCACGGGTCAGTGTCAGCGTACGGATCAGGATTAGGGCACGGCGGAGGGTAAGGTGTAGGGCTGCTGGTGGGTTTCCGTTCCGGGCTAGGGTTTGGGTTAGGGAACGGCAAGGTTTAGGGCACAGGTGAGGGTACGGACACGGGCTGGGGTCAGGGCACGTGCGGACGCACGGGTCAGTGTCAGCGTACGCATCAGGATTAGGGCACGGCGGAGGGTAAGGTGTAGGGCTGCTGGTGGGTTTCCGTTCCGGGCTAGGGTTCGGGTTAGGGAATGGCAAGGTTTAGGGCACATGTTAGGGTACGGACATGGGCTGGGGTCAGGGCACGTGTAGACGCACGTGTCAGTTTCAGCGTACGCATCAGGATTAGGGTACGGCGGAGGGTAAGGTGTAGGGCTGCTGGTGGTTTACGTTCCGGGCTAGGGTTCGGGTTAGGGAACGGAAAGGATTAGGGCACAGGTGAGGGTACGGACACGGGCTGGGGTCAGGGCACGTGCGGACGCACCGGTCAGTGTCAGCGTACGCGTCATGATTAGGGCACGGCGCAGGGTAAGGTGTAGGGCTGCTGGTGGTTTTCCGTTCCGGGCTAGGGTTTGGGAAAGGGAACGGCAAGGTTTAGGGCACAGGTGAGGGTACGGACACGGGCTGGGGTCAGGGCACGTGCGGACGCACGGGTCAGTTTCAGCGTACGCATCAGGTTTAGGGCACGGCGGCGGGTAAGGTGTAGGGCTGCGTGTGGGTTTCCGTTCCGGGCTAGGGTTAGGGTTAGGGAACGGCAAGGTTTAGGGCACAGGTGTGGGTACGGACACGGGCTGGGATCAGGGCACGTGCGGACGCACGGGTCAATGTCAGCGTACGCATCAGGATTAGGGCACGGCGGAGGGTAAGGTGTAGGGCTGCATGTGGGTTTCCGTTCCGGGTTAGGGTTCGGGTTAGGGAACGGCAAGTTTCAGGGCACAGGTGAGGGTATGGACACGGGCTGGGGTCAGGGCACGTGCGGACGCATGGGTCAGTGTCAGCGTACGCATCAGGATTAGGGCACGGCGGAGGGTAAGGTGTAGGGCTGCTGGTGGGTTTCCGTTCCGGGCTAGGGTTCGGGTTAGGGAACGGCAAGGTTCAGGGCACATGTGAGGGTACGGACACGGGCTGGCGTCAGGGCACGTGCGGACGCACGGGTCAGTGTCAGCGTACGCATCAGGATTAGGGCACTGCGGAGGGTAAGGTGTAGGGCTGCGTGCGGGTTTCCGTTCCGGGCTAGGGTTCGGGTTAGGGAACGGCAAGGTTCAGGGCACAGGTGAGGGTACGGACACGGGCTGGCGTCAGGGCACGTGCGGACGCACGGGTCAGTGTCAGCGTACGCATCAGGATTAGGGCACGGCGGAGGGTAAGGTGTAGGGCTGCGTGTGGGTTTCCGTTCCGGTCTAGGGTTCGGGTTAGGGAACGGCAAGGTTTAGGGCACAGGTCAGGGTACGGACACGGGCTGGCGTCAGGACACGTGCGGACGCACGGGTCAGTGTCAGCGTACGCATCTGGATTAGGGCACGGCGGAGGGTAAGGTGTAGGGCTGCGTGTGTGTTTCCGTTCCGGGCTAGGGTTCGGGTTAGGGAACGGCAAGGTTTAGGGCACAGGTGAGGGTACGGACACGGGCTGGGATCAGGGCACGTGCGGACGCACGGGTCAATGTCAGCGTACGCATCAGGATTAGGGCACGGCGGAGGGTAAGGTGTAGGGCTGCGTGTGGGATCCGTTCCGGGTTAGGGTTCGGGTTAGGGAACGGCAAGTTTCAGGGCACAGGTGAGGGTACGGACACGGGCTGGGGTCAGGGCACGTGCGGACGCACGGGTCAGTGTCAGCGTACGCATCAGGATTAGGGCACGGCGGAGGGTAAGGTGTAGGGCTGCTGGTGGGTTTCCGTTCCGGGCTAGGGTTCGGGTTAGGGAACGGCAAGGTTCAGGGCACATGTGAGGGTACGGACACGGGCTGGCGTCAGGGCACGTGCGGACGCACGGTTCAGTGTCAGCGTACGCATCAGGATTAGGGCACTGCGGAGGGTAAGGTGTAGGGCTGCATGCGGGTTTCCGTTCCGGGCTAGGGTTCGGGTTAGGGAACGGCAAGGTTCAGGGCACAGGTGAGGGTACGGACACGGGCTGGCGTCAGGGCACGTGCGGACGCACGGGTCAGTGTCAGCGTACGCATCAGGATTAGGGCATGGCGGAGGGTAAGGTGTAGGGCTGCGTGTGGGTTTCCGTTCCGGGCTAGGGTTCGGGTTAGGGAACGGCAAGGTTTAGGGCACAGGTCAGGGTACGGACACGGGCTGGCGTCAGGGCACGTGCGGACGCACGGGTCAGTGTCAGCGTACGCATCTGGATTAGGGCACGGCGGAGGGTAAGGTGTAGGGCTGCGTGTGTGTTTCCGTTCCGGGCTAGGGTTCGGGTTAGGGAACGGCAAGGTTTAGGGCACAGGTGAGGGTACGGACATGGGCTGGGGTCAGGGCACGTGCTGAAGCACGGGTCAGTGTCAGCATACGCATCAGGAAAAGGGCACGGCGGAGGTTAAGGTGTAGGGCTGCGTGTGGGTTTCCGTTCCGTGCTAGGGTTCGGGTTAGGGAACGGCAAGGTTTAGGGCACAGGTGAGGGTACGGACACGGGCTGGGGTCAGGGGACGTGCGGACGCACGGGTCAGTGTCAGCGTACGCATCAGGATTAGGGCAGGGAGGAGGGTAAGGTGTAGGGCTGCCGGTGGGTTTCCGTTCCGGGCTAGGGTACGAGTTAGGGAACGGCAAGGTTTAGGGCACAGGTGAGGGTACGGACATGGGCTGGGGTCAGGGCACGTGCGGACGCACGGGTCAGTGTCAGCGTACGCATCAGGATTAGGGCACGGCGGAGGGTAAGGTGTAGGGCTTCCGGTGGGTTTCCGTTCCGGGCTAGGGTTCGGGTTAGGGAACGGCAAGGTTTAGGGCACAGGTGAGGGTACGGACACGGGCTGGGGTCAGGGCACGTGCGGACACACGGGTCAGTGTCAGCGTACGCATCAGTATTAGGGCACGGCGGAGGGTAAGGTGTAGGGCTGCGTGTGGGTTTCCGTTCCGGGCTAGGGTTCGGGTTAGGGAACGGCAAGGTTTAGGGCACATGTGAGGGTACGGACACGGGCTGGGTTCAGGGCACGTGCGGACGCACGGGTCAGTGTCAGCGTACGCATCAGGATTAGGGCACGGCGGAGGGTAAGGTGTAGGGCTGCGTGTGGGTTTCCGTTCCGGGCTAGGGTTCGGGTTAGGGAACGGTAAGGTTTAGGGCACAGGTGAGGGTACGGACACGGGCTGGGGTCAGGGCACGTGCAGACACACGGGTCAGTGTCAGCGTACGCATCAGGAATAGGGCACGGCAGAGCGTAAGGTGTAGGGCTGCGTGTGGGTTTCCGTTCCGGGCTAGGGTTCGGGTTAGGGAACGGCAAGGTGTAGGGCACAGGTGAGGGTACGGACATGGGCTGGGGTCAGGGCACGTGCAGACGCACGGGTCAGTGTCAGCGTACGCATCAGGATTAGGGCACGGCGGAGGGTAAGGTGTAGGGCTGCCGGTGGGTTTCCGTTCCGGGCTAGGGTTCGGGTTAGGGAACGGCAAGGTTTAGGGCACAGGTGAGGGTACGGACACGGGCTGGGTTCAGGGCACGTGCGGACGCACGGGTCAGTGTCAGCGTACGCATCATGATTAGGGCACGGCGGAGGGTAAGGTGTAGGGCTGCCGGTGGGTTTCCGTTCCGGGCTAGGGTTCGGGTTAGGGAACGGCAAGGTTTAGGGCACAGGTGAGGGTACGGACACGGGCTGGGGTCAGGGCACGTGCGGACGCACGGGTCAGTGTCAGCGTACGCATCAGGATTAGGGCACGGCGGAGGGTAAGGTGTAGGGCTGCCGGTGGGTTTCTGTTCCGGGCTAGGGTTCGGGTTAGGGAACGGCAAGGTGTAGGGCACAGGTGAGGGTACGGACACGGGCTGGGGTCAGGGCACGTGCGGACGCACGGGTCAGTGTCAGCGTACGCATCAGGATTAGGGCACGGCGGAGGGTAAGGTGTAGGGCTGCCGGTGGGTTTCCGTTCCGGGCTAGGGTTCGGGTTAGGGAACGGCAAGGTGTAGGGCACAGGTGAGGGTACGGACACGGGCTGGGGTTAGGGCACGTGCGGACACCGGGGTCAGTGTCAGCGTACGCATCAGGATTAGGTAACGGCAAAGGGTAAGGTGTAGGGCTGCGTGTGGGTTTCCGTTCCGGGCTAGGGTTCGGGTTAGGGAACGGCAAGGTTTTGGGCACAGGTGAGGGTACGGACACGGGCTGGGGTCAGGGCACGTGCGGACGCACGGGTCAGTGTCAGCGTACGCATCAGGATCAGGGCACGGCGGTGGGTAAGGTGTAGGGCTGCTGGTGGGTTTCCCTTCTGGAGTAGGGTTCGGGTTAGGGAACGGCAAGGTTTAGGGCACAGGTGAGGGTACGGACACGGGCTGGGGTCAGGGCACATGCGGACGCACGGGTCAGTGTCTGCGTACGCGTCAGGATTAGGGCACGGTGGAGGGTAAGGTGTAGGGCTGCTGGTGGGTTTCCGTTCCGGGCTAGGGTTCGGGTTAGGGAACGGCAAGGTTTACGGCACAGGTGAGGGTACGGACACGGGGTGGGGTCAGGGCACGTGCGGACGCACGGGTCAGTGTCAGCGTACGCGTCAGGATTTGGTCACGGCGGAGGGTAAGGTGTAGGGCTGCTGGAGGTTTTCCGTTCCGGGCTAGGGTTCGGGTTAGGGAAAGGAAAGGTTTAGGGCACAGGTGAGGGTACGGACACGGGCTGGGGTCAGGGCACGTGCGGACGCACGGGTGAGTGTCAGCGTACGCATCAGGATTAGGGTACGGTGGAGGGTAATGTGTAGGGCTGCTGGTGGGTTTCCGTTCTGGACTAGGGTTCGGGTTAGGGAACGGCAAAGTTTAGGGCACAGGTGAGGTTACGGACACGGGCTGGGGTCAGGGCACGTGCGGACGCACGGGTCAGTGTCAGGGTACGCATCAGGATTACGGCACGGCGGAGGGTAAGGTGTAGGGCTGCGTGTGGGTTTCCGTTCCGGGCTAGGGTTCGGGATAGGGAACGGCAAGGTTTAGGGCACATGTGAGGGTACGGACACGGGCTGGGGTCAGGGCACGTGCGGACGCACGTGTCAGTGTCAGCGTACGCATCAGGATCAGGGCACGGCGGAGGGTAAGGTGTAGGGCTGCGTGTGGGTTTCCGTTCCGGGACAGGGTTCGTGTTAGGGAACGGCAAGGTTTAGGGCACAGGTGAGGGTACGGACACGGGCTGGGGTCAGGGCACGTGCGGACGCACGGGTCAGTGTCAGCCTACGCATCAGGATTAGGGCACGGCGGAGGATAAGGTGTAGGGCTGCGTGTGGGTTTCCGTTCCGGGCTAGGGTTCGGGTTAGGGAACGGCAAGGTTTAGGGCACTGGTGAGGGTACGGACACGGGCTGGGGTCAGGGCACGTGGAGACGCACGGGTCAGTGTCAGCGTACGCATCAGTATTAGGGCACGACGGAGGGTAAGGTGTAGGGCTGCTGGTGGGTTTCCGTTCCGGGCTAGGGTTCGGGTTAGGGAACGGCAAGATTTAGGGCACAGGTGAGGGTACGGACACGGGCTGGCGTCAGGGCACGTGCGGACGGACGGGTCAGTTTCAGCGTACGCATCAGGTTTAGGGCACGGCGGAGGGTAAGGTGTAGGGCTGCGTCTGGGTTTCCGTTGCGGGCTAGCGTTCGGGTTAGGGAACGGCAACGTTTAGGGCACTGGTGATGGTACGGACACGGGCTGGGGTCAGGGCACGTGCGGACGCACAGGTCAGTGTCAGCATACGCCTCAGGATTAGGGCACGGCGGAGGGTAAGGTGTAGGGCTGCTGGTGGGTTTCCGTTCCGGGCTAGGGTTCGGGTTAGGGAACGGCAAGGTTTAGGGCACAGGTGAGGTTACGGACACGGGCTGGGGTCAGGGCACGTGCGGACGCACGGATCAGTGTCAGCGTACGCATAAGTATTAGGGTACGGTGGAGGGTAAGGTGTAGGGCTGCTGGTGGGTTTCCCTTCTGGAGTAGGGTTCGGGTTAGGGAACGGCAAGGTTTAGGGCACAGGTGAGGGTACGGACACGGGCTGGGGTCAGGGCACGTGCGGACGCACGGGTCAGTGTCAGCGTATGCATCAGGATTAGGGCACGGCGGAGGGTAAGGTGTAGGGCTGCGTGTGGGTTTCCGTTCCGGGCTAGGGTTCGGGTTAGGGAACGGCAAGTTTTAGGGCACAGGTGAGTGTACGGACACGGGCTGGGGTCAGGGCACGTGCGGACGCACGTGTCAGTGTCAGCGTACGCGTCAGGATTAGGGCACGGCGGAGGGTAAGGTGTAGGGCTGCTGGTGGGTTTCCGTTCCGGGCTAGGGTTCGGGTTAGGGAACGGCAAGGTTTAGGGCACAGGTGAGGGTACGGACACGGGCTGGTGTCAGGGCACGTGCGGACGCACGGGTCAGTGTCAGCGTACGCATCAGGATTAGGGCACGGCGGAGGGTAAGGTGTAGGGCTGCGTGTGGGTTTCCGTTCCGGGCTAGGGTTCGGGTTAGGGAACGGTAAGGTTTAGGGCACATGTGAGGGTACGGACACGGGCTGGGGTCAGGTCACGTGCGGACGAACGTGTCAGTGTCAGCGTACGCATCAGGATTAGGGTACGGCGGAGGGTAAGGTGTAGGGCTGCTGGTGGGTTTCCGTTCCGGGCTACGGTTCGGGTTAGGGAACGCCAAGGTTTACGGCACAGGTGAGGGTACGGACACGGGCTGGGGTCAGGGCACGTGCGGACGCTCGGTTCAGTGTCAGCGTACGCGTCAGGATTCGGGCACGATGGAGGGTAAGGTGTAGGGCTGCTGGTGGTTTTCCGTTATGGGCTAGGGTTCGGGTTAGGGAATGGAAAGGTTTAGGGCACAGGTGAGGGTACGGACACGGGCTGGGGTCAGGGCACGTGCGGACGCACGGGTCAGTTTCAGCGTACGCATCATGATTAGGGCACGGTGGAGGTTAAGGTGTAGGGCTGCGTGTGGGTTTCCGTTCCGGGCTAGCGTTCGGGTTAGGGAACGGAAAGGTTTAGGGCACAGGTGAGGGTACGGACACGGGCTGGGGTCAGGGCACGTGTGGACGCAGGGGTCAGTGTCAGCGTACGCATCAGGATTAGGTAACGGCGGAGGGTAAGGTGTAGGGCTGCCGGTGGGTTTCCGTTTCGGGCTAGGGTTTGGGTTAGGGAACCGCAAGGTTTAGGGCACAGGTGAGGGTACGGACACGGGCTGGGGTCAGCGCACGTGCGGACGTACTGGTCAGTGTCAGCGTACGCATCAGGATTAGGGCACGGCGGAGGGTAAGGTGTAGGGCTGCGTGTGTGTTTCCATTCCGGGCTAGGGTTCGGGTTAGGGAACGGCAAGGTTTAGGGCACAGGTGAGGGTACGGACACGGGCTGGGGTCAGGGCACGTGCGGACGCACGGGTCAGTGTCTGCGTACGCATCAGGATTAGGGCACGGCGGAGGGTAAGGTGTAGGGCTGCTGGTGGGTTTCCGTTCCGGGCTAGGGTTCGGGTTAGGGAACGGCAAGGTTTAGGGCACAGGTGAGGATACGGACACGGGCTGGGGTCAGGGCACGTGCGGATGCACGGGTCAGTGTCAGCGTACGCATCAGGATTAGGGCACGGCGGAGGGTAAGGTTTAGGGCTGTTGGTGGGTTTCCGTTCCGGGCTAGGGTTCGGGTTAGGGAACGGCAAGGTTTAGGGCACAGGTGAGGGTACGGACACGGTCTGGCGTCAGGGCCCGTGCGGACGCTCGGTTCAGTGTCAGCGTACGCGTCAGGATTCGGGCACGACGGAGGGTAAGGTTTAGGGCTGCTGGTGGTTTTCCGTTATGGGCTAGGGTTCGGGTTAGGGAACGGAAAGGTTTAGGGCACAGGTGAGGGTACGGACACGGGCTGGGGTCAGGGCATGTGCGGACGCACGGGTCTGTGTCAGCGTATGCATCAGGATTAGGGTACGGTGGAGGGTAAGGTGTAGGGATGCTGGTGGGTTTCCCTTCTGGACTAGGGTTCGGGTTAGGGAACGGCAAGGTTTAGGGCACAGGTGAGGGTACGGACACGGCCTGGGGTCCGGGCACGTGCGGACGCACGGGTCAGTGTCAGCGTACGCATGAGGAAGAGGGCACGGCGGAGGGTAAGGTGTAGGGCTGCTGGTGGGTTTCCGTTCCGGGCTAGGGTTCGGGTTATGGAACGGCAAGGTTTAGGGCACAGGAGAGGGTACGGACACGGGCTGGGGTCAGGGCACGTGCGGACGCACGGGTCAGTGTCAGCCTACGCATCAGGATTAGGTCACGGCGGAGGGTAAGGTTTAGGGCTGCGTGTGGGTTTCCGTTCCGGGCTAGGGTTCGGGTTAGGGAACGGCAAGGTTTAGGGCACAGGGGAGGGTACGGACACGGGCTGGGGTCAGGGCACGTGCGGACGCACGGGTCAGTGTCAGCGTATGCATCAGGATTGGGGAACGGCGGAGGGTAAGGTGTAGGGCTGCGTGTGGGTTTCCGTTCCGGGCTAGGGTTCGGGTAAGGGAACGGCAAGGTTTAGGGCACAGTTGAGGGTACGGACACGGGCTGGGGTCAGGGCATGTTCGGACGCACGGGTCAGTGTCAGCGTACGCATCAGGAAAAGGGCACGGCGGAGGGTAAGGTGTAGGGCTGCTGGTGGGTTTCCGTTCCGGGCTAGGGTTCGGGTTAGGGAACGGCAAGGTTTAGGGCACAGGTGAGGGTACGGACAGGGGCTGGGGTCAGGGCACGTACGGACGCACGGGTCAGTGTCAGCGTACGCATCAGGATTAGGGCACTGCGGAGGGTAAGGTGTAGGGCTGCTGGTGGGTTTCCGTTCCGGGCTAGGGTTCGGGTTAGGGAACGGCAAGGTTTAGGGCACAGGTGAGGGTACGGACAGGGGCTGGGGTCAGGGCACGTGCGGACGCACGGGTCAGTGTCAGCGTACACATCAGGATTAGGGCACGGCGGAGGGTAAGGTGTAGGGCTGCTGGTGGGTTTCCGTTCCGGGCTACGGTTCGGGTTAGGGAACGGCAAGGATTAGGGCACAGGTGAGTGTACGGACACGGGCTGGGGTCAGGGCACGTGCGGACGCACGGGTCAGTGTCAGCGTACGAGTGAGGATTAGGGCATGGCGGAGGGTAAGGTGTAGGGCTGCTGGTGGGTTTCCGTTCCGGGCTAGGGTTCGGGTTAGGGAACGGCAAGGTTTAGGGCACAGGTGAGGGTACGGATACGGGGTGGGGTCAGGGCACGTGCGGACGCTCGGTACAGTGTCAGCGTACGCGTCAGGATTAGGGCACGGCAGAGTGTAAGGTGTAGGGCTGCTGGTGGCTTTCCGTTCCGGGCTAGGGTTCTGGTTAGGGAACGGAATGGTTTAGGGCACAGGTGAGGGTACAGACACGGGCTGAGGTCAGGGCACGTGCGGAAGCACGGGTCAGTGTCAGCGTACGCATCAGGATTAGGGCACGGCGGAGGGTAAGGTGTAGGGCTGCCGGTGGGTTTCCGTTCCGGGCTAGGGTTCGGGATAGGGAACGGCAAGGTTTAGGGCACAGGTGAGGGTACGGACATGGGCTGGGGTCAGGGCACGTGCGGACGCACGGATCAGTGTCAGCGTACGCATAAGCATTAGGGTACGGTGGAGGGTAAGGTGTAGGGCTGCTGGTGGGTTTCCATTCTGGAGTAGGGTTCGGGTTAGGGAACAGCAAGGTTTAGGGCACAGGTGAGGGTATGGACACGGGCTGGGGTCAGGGCACGTGCGGACGCACGGGTCAGTGTCAGCGTACGCGTCAGGATTAGGGCACGGCGGAGGGTAAGGTGTAGGGCTGCTGGTGGGTTTCCGTTCTGGGCTAGGGTTCGGGTTAGGGAACGGCAAGGTTTACGGCACAGGTGAGGGTACGGACACGGGCTGGGGTCAGGGCACGTGCGGACGCACGGGTCAGTGTCAGCGTACGTGTCAGGATTAGGGCACGGCGGAGGGTAAGGTGTAGGGCTGCTGGAGGTTTTCCGTTCCGGGCTAGGGTTCGGGTTAGGGAACGGAAAGGCTTAGGGCACAGGTGAGGGTACGGACACGGGCTGGGGTCAGGGCACGTGCGGACGCACGGGTGAGTGTCAGCGTACGCATCAGGATTAGGGTACGGTGGAGGGTAATGTGTAGGGCTGCTGGTGGGTTTCCGTTCTGGACTAGGGTTCGGGTTAGGGAACGGCAAAGTTTAGGGCACAGGTGAGGGTACGGACACGGGCTGGGGTCAGGGCACGTGCGGACGCACGGGTCAGTGTCAGGGTACGCATCAGGATTACGGCACGGTGGAGGGTAAGGTGTAGGGCTGCTGGTGGGTTTCCGTTCCGAGCTAGGGTTCGGGTTAGGGAACGGCAAGGTTTAGGGCATAGGTGAGGGTACGGACACGGGCTGTGGTCAGGGCACGTGCGGACGCACGGGTCAGTGTCAGCGTACGCATCAGGATCAGGGCACGGCGGAGAGTAAGGTGTAGGGCTGCTGGAGGTTTTCCGTTCCGGGCTAGGGTTCGGGTTAGGGAACGGAAAGGTTTAGGGCACAGTTGAGGGTACGGACACGGGCTGGGGTCAGGGCACGTGCGGACGCACGGATCAGTGTCAGCGTACGCATAAGGATTAAGGTACGGTGGAGGGTAAGGTGTAGGGCTGCTGGTGGGTTTCCATTCTGGACTAGGGTTCGGGTTAGGGAACGGCAAAGTTTAGGGCACAGGTGAGGGTACGGACACGGGCTGGGGTCAGGGCACGTGCGGACGCACGGGTCAGTGTCAGCGTACGCGTCAGGATTAGGGCACGGCGGAGGGTAAGGTGTAGGGCTGCTGGTGGGTTTCCGTTCTGGGCTAGGGTTCGGGTTAGGGAACGGCAAGGTTTACGGCACAGGTGAGGGTACGGACACGGGCTGGGGTCAGGGCACGTGCGGACGCACGGGTCAGTGTCAGCGTACGCGTCAGGATTAGGGCACGGCGGAGGGTAAGGTGTAAGGCTGCTGGAGGTTTTCCGTTCCGGGCTAGGGTTCGGGTTAGGGAACGGAAAGGTTTAGGGCACAGGTGAGGGTACGGACACTGGCTGGGGTCAGTGCATGTGCGGACGCATGGGTGAGTGTCAGCGTATGCATCAGGATTAGGGTACGGTGGAGGGTAATGTGTAGGGCTGCTGGTGGGTTTCCGTTCTGGACTAGGGTTCGGGTTAGGGAACGGCAAAGTTTAGGGCACAGGTGAGGGTACGGACACGGGCTGGGGTCAGGGCACGTGCGGACGCACGGGTCAGTGTCAGGGTACGCATCAGGATTACGGCACGGTGGAGGGTAAGGTGTAGGGCTGCTGGTGGGTTTCCGTTCCGAGCTAGGGTTCGGGTTAGGGAACGGCAAGGTGTAGGGCATAGGTGAGGGTACGGACACGGGCTGGGGTCAGGGCACGTGCGGACGCACTTGTCAGTGTCAGCGTACGCATCAGGATCAGGGCACGGCGGAGGGTAAGGTGTAGGGCTGCGTGTGGGTTTCCATTCCGGGCTAGGGTTCGGGTTAGGGAACGGCAAGGTTTAGCGCACAGGTGAGGGTACGGACACGGGCTGGGGTTAGGGCACGTGCGGACGCACGGGTCAGTGTCAGCGTACGCATCAGGATCAGGGCACGGCGGAGGGTAAGGTGTAGGGCTGCGTGTGGGTTTCCGTTCCGGGCTAGGGTTCGGGTTAGGGAACGGCAAGGTTCAGGGCACAGGTGAGGGTACGGACACGGGCTGGCGTCAGGGCACGTGCGGACGCACGGGTCAGTTTCAGCGTACGCATCAGGATTAGGTCACGGCGGAGGGTAAGGTTTAGGGATGCGTGAGGCTTTCCGTTCGGGATTAGGGTTCGGGTTAGGGAACGGCAAGGTTTAGGGCAAAGGTGAGGGTACGGACACGGGCTGGGGTCAGGGCACGTGCGGACGCACGGGTCAGTGTCAGCGTACGCATCAGAATTAGGGCACGGCGGAGGGTAAGGTGTAGGGCTGCCGGTGGGTTTCCGTTCCGAGCTAGGGTTCGTCATAGGGAACGGCAAGGTTTAGGGCACAGGTGAGGTTACGGACACGGGCTGGGGTCAGGGCACGTGCGGATGCATGGATCAGTGTCAGCGTACGCATAAGGATTAGAGTACGGTGGAGGGTAAGGTGTAGGGCTGCTGGTGGTTTTCCCTTCTGGACTAGGGTTCGGGTTAGGGAACGGCAATGTTTAGGGCACAGGTGAGGGTACGGACACGGGCTGGGGTCAGGGCACGTGCGGAAGCACAGGTCAGTGTCAGCGTACGCGTCAGGATTAGGGCACGGCGGACGGTAAGGTGTAGGGCTGCTGGTGGGTTTCTGTTCGCGGCTAGGGTTCGGGTTAGGGAACGGCAAGGTTTAGGGCACAGGTGAGGGTACGGACACGGGCTGGGGTCAGGGCACGTGCGGACGCACGTGTCAGTGTCAGCGTACGCATCAGGAAAAGGGCACGGCGGAGGGTAAGGTGTAGGGCTGCCGGTGGGTTTCCGTTCCGGGCTAGGGTTCGGGTTAGGCAACGGCGAGGTTTAGGGCACAGGTGAGGGTACGGACACGGGCTGGGGTCAGGCCACGTGCGGACGCATGGGTCAGTGTCAGCGTACGCATCAGGAAAAGGGCACGGCGGAGGGTAAGGTGTAGGGCTGCCGGTGGGTTTCCGTTCCGGGCTAGGGTTCGGGTTAGGGAACGGCGAGGTTTAGGGCACAGGTGAGGGTACGGACACGGTCTGGGGTCAGGGCACGTGCGGACGCACGGGTCAGTGTCAGCGTACGCATCAGGATTAGGGAACGGCGGAGGGTAAGATGTAGGGCTGCTGGTGGGTTTCCGTTCCGGGCTAGGGTTCGGGTTAGGGAACGGTAAGGTTTAGGGCACATGTGAGGGTACGGACACGGGCTGGGGTCAGGTCACGTGCGGACGCACGGGTCAGTGTCTGCGTACGCATCAGGATTAGGGTACGGCGGAGGGTAAGGTGTAGGGCTGTTGGTGGGTTTCCGTTCCGGGCTACGGTTCGGGTTAGGGAACGACAAGGTTTAGGGCACAGGTGAGGGTACGGACACGGGCTGGGGTCAGGGCACGTGCGGACGCTCTGTTCAGTGTCAGCGTACGCGTCAGGATTCGGGCACGACGGAGGGTAAGGTTTAGGGCTGCTGGTGGTTTTCCGTTATGGGCTAGGGTTCGGGTTAGGGAACGGAAAGGTTTAGGGCACAGGTGAGGGTACGGACACGGGCTGGGGTCAGGGCATGTGCGGACGCACGGGTCAGTGTCAGCGTATGCATCAGGATTAGGGTACGGTGGAGGGTAAGGTGTAGGGATGCTGGTGGGTTTCCCTTCTGGACTAGGGTTCGGGTTAGGGAACGGCAAGGTTTAGGGCACAGGTGAGGGTACGGACACGGCCTGGGGTCCGGGCACGTGCGGACGCACGGGTCAGTGTCAGCGTACGCATGAGGAAGAGGGCACGGCGGAAGGTAAGGTGTAGGGCTGCTGGTGGGTTTCCGTTCCGGGCTAGGGTTCGGGATAGGGAACGGCAAGGTTTAGGGCACAGGAGAGGGTACGGACACGGGCTGGGGTCAGGGCACGTGCGGACGCACGGGTCAGTGTCAGCCTACGCATCAGGATTAGGTCACGGCGGAGGGTAAGGTTTAGGGCTGCGTGTGGGTTTCCGTTCCGGGCTAGGGTTCGGGTTAGGGAACGGCAAGGTTTAGGGCACAGGGGAGGGTACGGACACGGGCTGGGGTCAGGGCACGTGCGGACGCACGGGTCAGTGTCAGCGTATGCATCAGGATTGGGGAACGGCGGAGGGTAAGGTGTAGGGCTGCTGGTGGGTTTCCGTTCCGGGCTAGGGTTCGGGTAAGGGAACGGCAAGGTTTAGGGCACAGTTGAGGGTACGGACACGGGCTGGGGTCAGGGCATGTGCGGACGCACGGGTCAGTGTCAGCGTACGCATCAGGAAAAGGGCACGGCGGAGGGTAAGGTGTAGGGCTGCTGGTGGGTTTCCGTTCCGGGCTAGGGTTCGGGTTAGGGAACGGCAAGGTTTAGGGCACAGGTGAGGGTACGGACAGGGGCTGGGGTCAGGGCACGTGCGGACGCACGGGTCAGTGTCAGCGTACGCATCAGGATTAGGGCACGGCGGAGGGTAAGGTGTAGGGCTGCTGGTGGGTTTCCGTTCCGGGCTAGGGTTCGGGTTAGGGAACGGCAAGGTTTAGGGCACAGGTGAGGGTACGGACAGGGGCTGGGGTCAGGGCACGTGCGGACGCACGGGTCAGTGTCAGTGTACGCATGAGGATTAGGGCACGGCGGAGGGTAAGGTGTAGGGCTGCTGGTGGGTTTCCGTTCCGGGCTAGGGTTCGGGTTAGGGAACGGCAAGGATTAGGGCACAGGTGAGGGTACGGACACAGGCTGGGGTCAGGGCACGTGCGGACGCACGGGTCAGTGTCAGCGTACGAATGAGGATTAGGGCATGGCGGAGGGTAAGGTGTAGGGCTGCTGGTGGGTTTCCGTTCCGGGCTAGGGTTCGGGTTAGGGAACGGCAAGGTTTAGGGCACAGGTGAGGGTACGGATACGGGGTGGGGTCAGGGCACGTGCGGACGCTCGGTACAGTGTCAGCGTACGCGTCAGGATTAGGGCACGGCAGAGTGTAAGGTGTAGGGCTGCTGGTGGCTTTCCGTTCCGGGCTAGGGTTCTGGTTAGGGAACGGAAAGGTTTAGGGCACAGGTGAGGGTACAGACACGGGCTGAGGTCAGGGCACGTGCGGAAGCACGGGTCAGTGTCAGCGTATGCATCAGGATTAGGGCACGGTGGAGGGTAAGGTGTAGGGCTGCCGGTGGGTTTCCGTTCCGGGCTAGGGTTCGGGATAGGGAACGGCAAGGTTTATGGCACAGGTGAGGGTACGGACATGGGCTGGGGTCAGGGCACGTGCGGACGCACGGATCAGTGTCAGCGTACGCATAAGGATTAGGGTACGGTGGAGGGTAAGGTGTAGGGCTGCTGGTGGGTTTCCATTCTGGAGTAGGGTTCGGGTTAGGGAACAGCAAGGTTTAGGGCACAGGTGAGGGTACGGACACGGGCTGGGGTCAGGGCACGTGCGGACGCACGGGTCAGTGTCAGCGTACGCGTCAGGATTAGGGCACGGCGGAGGGTAAGGTGTAGGGCTGCTGGAGGTTTTCCGTTCCGGGCTAGGGTTCGGGTTAGGGAACGGAAAGGTTTAGGGCACAGGTGAGGGTACGGACACGGGCTGGGGTTAGGGCACGTGCGGACGCACGGGTGAGTGGCAGCGTACGCATCAGGATTAGGGTACGGTGGAGGGTAACGTGTAGGGCTGCTGGTGGGTTTCCGTTCTGGACTAGGGTTCGGGTTAGGGAACGGCAAAGTTTAGGGCACAGGTGAGGGTACGGACACGGGCTGGGGTCAGGGCACGTGCGGACGCACGGGTCAGTGTCAGGGTACGCATCAGGATTACGGCACGGTGGAGGGTAAGGTGTAGGGCTGCTGGTGGGTTTCCGTTCCGAGCTAGGGTTCGGGTTAGGGAACGGCAAGGTTTAGGGCACATGTGAGGGTACGGACACGGGCTGGGGTCAGGGCACGTGCGGACGCACTTGTCAGTGTCAGCGTACGCATCAGGATTAGGGCACGGCGGAGGGTAAGGTTTAGGGCTGCTGGTGGTTTTCCGTTATGGGCTAGGGTTCGGGTTAGGGAACGGCAAGGTTTAGGGCACAGGTGAGGGTACGGACACGGTCTGGGGTCAGGGCACGTGCGGACGCTCGGTTCAGTGTCAGCGTACGCGTCAGGATTCGGGCACGACGGAGGGTAAGGTTTAGGGCTGCTGGTGGTTTTCCGTTATGGGCTAGGGTTCGGGTTAGGGAACGGAAAGGTTTAGGGCACAGGTGAGGGTACGGACACGGGCTGGGGTCAGGGCATGTGCGGACGCACGGGTCAGTGTCAGCGTATGCATCAGGATTAGGGTACGGTGGAGGGTAAGGTGTAGGGATGCTGGTGGGTTTCCCTTCTGGACTAGGGTTCGGGTTAGGGAACGGCAAGGTTTAGGGCACAGGTGAGGGTACGGACATGGGCTTGGGTCAGGGCACGTGCGGACGCACGGGTCAGTGTCAGCGTACGGATCAGGATTAGGGCACGGCGGAGGGTAAGGTGTAGGGCTGCTGGTGGGTTTCCGTTCCGGGCTAGGGTTCGGGTTATGGAACGGCAAGGTTTAGGGCACAGGAGAGGGTACGGACACGGGCTGGGGTCAGGGCACGTGCGGACGCACGGGTCAGTGTCAGCCTACGCATCAGGATTAGGTCACGGCGGAGGGTAAGGTTTAGGGCTGCGTGTGGGTTTCCGTTCCGGGCTAGGGTTCGGGTTAGGGAACGGCAAGGTTTAGGGCACAGGGGAGGGTACGGACACGGGCTGGGGTCAGGGCACGTGCGGACGCACGGGTCAGTGTCAGCGTATGCATCAGGATTGGGGAACGGCGGAGGGTAAGGTGTAGGGCTGCTGGTGGGTTTCCGTTCCGGGCTAGGGTTCGGGTAAGGGAACGGCAAAGTTTAGGGCACAGTTGAGGGTACGGACACGGGCTGGGGTCAGGGCATGTGCGGACGCACGGGTCAGTGTCAGCGTACGCATCAGGAAAAGGGCACTGCGGAGGGTAAGGTGTAGGGCTGCTGGTGGGTTTCCGTTCCGGGCTAGGGTTCGGGTTAGGGAACGGCAAGGTTTAGGGCACAGGTGAGGGTACGGACAGGGGCTGGGGTCAGGGCAAGTGCGGACGCACGGGTCAGTGTCAGCGTACGAGTGAGGATTAGGGCATGGCGGAGGGTAAGGTGTAGGGCTGCTGGTGGGTTTCCGTTCCGGGCTAGGGTTCGGGTTAGGGAACGGCAAGGTTTAGGGCACAGGTGAGGGTACGGATACGGGGTGGGGTCAGGGCACGTGCGGACGCTCGGTACAGTGTCAGCGTACGCGTCAGGATTAGGGCACGGCAGAGTGTAAGGTGTAGGGCTGCTGGTGGCTTTCCGTTCCGGGCTAGGGTTCTGGTTAGGGAACGGAAAGGTTTAGGGCACAGGTGAGGGTACAGACACGGGCTGAGGTCAGGGCACGTGCGGAAGCACGGGTCAGTGTCAGCGTACGCATCAGGATTAGGGCACGGCGGAGGGTAAGGTGTAGGGCTGCCGGTGGGTTTCCGTTCCGGGCTAGGGTTCGGGATAGGGAACGGCAAGGTTTAGGGCACAGGTGAGGGTACGGACATGGGCTGGGGTCAGGGCACGTGCGGACGCACGGATCAGTGTCAGCGTACGCATAAGGATTAGGGTACGGTGGAGGGTAAGGTGTAGGGCTGCTGGTGGGTTTCCATTCTGGAGTAGGGTTCGGGTTAGGGAACAGCAAGGTTTAGGGCACAGGTGAGGGTACGGACACGGGCTGGGGTCAGGGCACGTGCGGACGCACGGGTCAGTGTCAGCGTACGCGTCAGGATTAGGGCACGGCGGAGGGTAAGGTGTAGGGCTGCTGGAGGTTTTCCGTTCCGGGCTAGGGTTCGGGTTAGGGAACGGAAAGGTTTAGGGCACAGGTGAGGGTACGGACACGGGCTGGGGTCAGGGCACGTGCGGACGCACGGGTGAGTGGCAGCGTACGCATCAGGATTAGGGTACGGTGGAGGGTAACGTGTAGGGCTGCTGGTGGGTTTCCGTTCTGGACTAGGGTTCGGGTTAGGGAACGGCAAAGTTTAGGGCACAGGTGAGGGTACGGACACGGGCTGGGGTCAGGGCACGTGCGGACGCACGGGTCAGTGTCAGGGTACGCATCAGGATTACGGCACGGTGGAGGGTAAGGTGTAGGGCTGCTGGTGGGTTTCCGTTCCGAGCTAGGGTTCGGGTTAGGGAACGGCAAGGTTTAGGGCACATGTGAGGGTACGGACACGGGCTGGGGTCAGGGCACGTGCGGACGCACTTGTCAGTGTCAGCGTACGCATCAGGATTAGGGCACGGCGGAGGGTAAGGTTTAGGGCTGCTGGTGGTTTTCCGTTATGGGCTAGGGTTCGGGTTAGGGAACGGCAAGGTTTAGGGCACAGGTGAGGGTACGGACACGGTCTGGGGTCAGGGCACGTGCGGACGCTCGGTTCAGTGTCAGCGTACGCGTCAGGATTCGGGCACGACGGAGGGTAAGGTTTAGGGCTGCTGGTGGTTTTCCGTTATGGGCTAGGGTTCGGGTTAGGGAACGGAAAGGTTTAGGGCACAGGTGAGGGTACGGACACGGGCTGGGGTCAGGGCATGTGCGGACGCACGGGTCAGTGTCAGCGTATGCATCAGGATTAGGGTATGGTGGAGGGTAAGGTGTAGGGATGCTGGTGGGTTTCCCTTCTGGACTAGGGTTCGGGTTAGGGAACGGCAAGGTTTAGGGCACAGGTGAGGGTACGGACATGGGCTTGGGTCAGGGCACGTGCGGACGCACGGGTCAGTGTCAGCGTACGGATCAGGATTAGGGCACGGCGGAGGGTAAGGTGTAGGGCTGCTGGTGGGTTTCCGTTCCGGGCTAGGGTTCGGGTTATGGAACGGCAAGGTTTAGGGCACAGGAGAGGGTACGGACACGGGCTGGGGTCAGGGCACGTGCGGACGCACGGGTCAGTGTCAGCCTACGCATCAGGATTAGGTCACGGCGGAGGGTAAGGTTTAGGGCTGCGTGTGGGTTTCCGTTCCGGGCTAGGGTTCGGGTTAGGGAACGGCAAGGTTTAGGGCACAGGGGAGGGTACGGACACGGGCTGGGGTCAGGGCACGTGCGGACGCACGGGTCAGTGTCAGCGTATGCATCAGGATTGGGGAACGGCGGAGGGTAAGGTGTAGGGCTGCTGGTGGGTTTCCGTTCCGGGCTAGGGTTCGGGTAAGGGAACGGCAAGGTTTAGGGCACAGTTGAGGGTACGGACACGGGCTGGGGTCAGGGCATGTTCGGACGCACGGGTCAGTGTCAGCGTACGCATCAGGAAAAGGGCACGGCGGAGGGTAAGGTGTAGGGCTGCTGGTGGGTTTCCGTTCCGGGCTAGGGTTCGGGTTAGGGAACGGCAAGGTTTAGGGCACAGGTGAGGGTACGGACAGGGGCTGGGGTCAGGGCACGTGCGGACGCACGGGTCAGTGTCAGCGTACGCATCAGGATTAGGGCACGGCGGAGGGTAAGGTGTAGGGCTGCTGGTGGGTTTCCGTTCCGGGCTAGGGTTCGGGTTAGGGAACGGCAAGGTTTAGGGCACAGGTGAGGGTACGGACAGGGGCTGGGGTCAGGGCACGTGCGGACGCACGGGTCAGTGTCAGCGTACGCATCAGGATTAGGGCACGGCGGAGGGTAAGGTGTAGGGCTGCTGGTGGGTTTCCGTTCCGGGCTAGGGTTCGGGTTAGGGAACGGCAAGGATTAGGGCACAGGTGAGGGTACGGACACGGGCTGGGGTCAGGGCACGTGCGGACGCACGGGTCAGTGTCAGCGTACGAGTGAGGATTAGGGCATGGCGGAGGGTAAGGTGTAGGGCTGCTGGTGGGTTTCCGTTCCGGGCTAGGGTTTGGGTTAGGGAACGGCAAGGTTTAGGGCACAGGTGAGGGTACGGATACGGGGTGGGGTCAGGGCACGTGCGGACGCTCGGTACAGTGTCAGCGTACGCGTCAGGATTAGGGCACGGCAGAGTGTAAGGTGTAGGGCTGCTGGTGGCTTTCCGTTCCGGGCTAGGGTTCTGGTTAGGGAACGGAAAGGTTTAGGGCACAGGTGAGGGTACAGACACGGGCTGAGGTCAGGGCACGTGCGGAAGCACGGGTCAGTGTCAGCGTACGCATCAGGATTAGGGCACGGCGGAGGGTAAGGTGTAGGGCTGCCGGTGGGTTTCCGTTCCGGGCTAGGGTTCGGGATAGGGAACAGCAAGGTTTAGGGCACAGGTGAGGGTATGGACACGGGCTGGGGTCAGGGCACGTGCGGACGCACGGGTCAGTGTCAGCGTACGCGTCAGGATTAGGGCACGGCGGAGGGTAAGGTGTAGGGCTGCTGGTGGGTTTCCGTTCTGGGCTAGGGTTCGGGTTAGGGAACGGCAAGGTTTACGGCACAGGTGAGGGTACGGACACGGGCTGGGGTCAGGGCACGTGCGGACGCACGGGTCAGTGTCAGCGTACGTGTCAGGATTAGGGCACGGCGGAGGGTAAGGTGTAGGGCTGCTGGAGGTTTTCCGTTCCGGGCTAGGGTTCGGGTTAGGGAACGGAAAGGTTTAGGGCACAGGTGAGGGTACGGACACGGGCTGGGGTCAGGGCACGTGCGGACGCACGGGTGAGTGTCAGCGTACGCATCAGGATTAGGGTACGGTGGAGGGTAATGTGTAGGGCTGCTGGTGGGTTTCCGTTCTGGACTAGGGTTCGGGTTAGGGAACGGCAAAGTTTAGGGCACAGGTGAGGGTACGGACACGGGCTGGGGTCAGGGCACGTGCGGACGCACGGGTCAGTGTCAGGGTACGCATCAGGATTACGGCACGGTGGAGGGTAAGGTGTAGGGCTGCTGGTGGGTTTCCGTTCCGAGCTAGGGTTCGGGTTAGGGTACGGCAAGGTTTAGGGCATAGGTGAGGGTACGGACACGGGCTGTTGTCAGGGCACGTGCGGACGCACGGGTCAGTGTCAGCGTACGCATCAGGATCAGGGCACGGCGGAGAGTAAGGTGTAGGGCTGCTGGAGGTTTTCCGTTCCGGGCTAGGTTTCGGGTTAGGGAACGGAAAGGTTTAGGGCACAGGTGAGGTTACGGACACGGGCTGGGGTCAGGGCACGTGCGGACGCACGGATCAGTGTCAGCGTACGCATAAGGATTAAGGTACGGTGGAGGGTAAGGTGTAGGGCTGCTGGTGGGTTTCCATTCTGGACTAGGGTTCGGGTTAGGGAACGGCAAAGTTTAGGGCACAGGTGAGGGTACGGACACGGGCTGGGGTCAGGGCACGTGCGGACGCAGGGGTCAGTGTCAGCGTACGCGTCAGGATTAGGGCACGGCAGAGGGTAAGGTGTAGGGCTGCTGGTGGGTTTCCGTTCTGGGCTAGGGTTCGGGTTAGGGAACGGCAAAGTTTACGGCACAGGTGAGGGTACGGACACGGGCTGGGGTCAGGGCACGTGCGGACGCACGGGTCAGTGTCAGCGTACGCGTCAGGATTAGGGCACGGCGGAGGGTAAGGTGTAGGGCTGCTGGAGGTTTTCCGTTCCGGGCTAGGGTTCGGGTTAGGGAACGGAAAGGTTTAGGGCACAGGTGAGGGTACGGACACGGGCTGGGGTCAGGGCACGTGCGGACGCACGGGTGAGTGTCAGCGTATGCATCAGGATTAGGGTACGGTGGAGGGTAATGTGCAGGGCTGCTGGTGGGTTTCCGTTCTGGACTAGGGTTCGGGTTAGGGAACGGCAAAGTTTAGGGCACAGGTGAGGGTACGGACACGGGCTGGGGTCAGGGCACGTGCGGACGCACGGGTCAGTGTCAGGGTACGCATCAGGATTACGGCACGGTGGAGGGTAAGGTGTAGGGCTGCTGGTGGGTTTCCGTTCCGAGCTAGGGTTCCGGTTAGGGAACGGCAAGGTTTAGGGCATAGGTGAGGGTACGGACACGGGCTGGGGTCAGGGCACGTGCGGACGCACTTGTCAGTGTCAGCGTACGCATCAGGATCAGGGCACGGCGGAGGGTAAGGTGTAGGGCTGCGTGTGGGTTTCCATTCCGGGCTAGGGTTCGGGTTAGGGAACGGCAAGGTTTAGCGCACAGGTGAGGGTACGGACACGGGCTGGGGTTAGGGCACGTGCGGACGCACGGGTCAGTGTCAGCGTACGCATCAGGATCAGGGCACGGCGGAGGGTAAGGTGTAGGGCTGCGTGTGGGTTTCCGTTCCGGGCTAGGGTTCGGGTTAGGGAACGGCAATGTTTAGGGCACAGGTGAGGGTAAGGACACGGGCTGGGGTCAGGGCACGTGCGGACACACGGGTCAGTGTCAGCATACGCATCAGGATCAGGGCACGGCGGAGGGCAAGGTGTAGGGCTGCGTGTGGGTTTCCGTTCCGGGACAGGGTTCGTGTTAGGGAACGGCAAGGTTTAGGGCACAGGTGAGGGTACGGACACGGGCTGGGGTCAGGGCACGTGCGGACGCACGGGTCAGTGTCAGCGTACGCATCAGGATTAGGGCACTGCGGAGGGTAAGGTGTAGGGCTGCGTGTTGGTTTCCGTTCCGGGCTAGGGTTCGGGCTAGGGAACGGCAAGGTTCAGGGCACAGGTGAGGGTACGGACACGGGCTGGCGTCAGGGCACGTGCGGACGCACGGGTCAGTTTCAGCGTACGCATCAGGATTAGGTCACGGCGGAGGGTAAGGTTTAGGGATGCGTGTGGGTTTCCGTTCGGGGTTAGGGTTCGGGTTAGGGAACGGCAAGGTTTAGGGCAAAGGTGAGGGTACGGACACGGGCTGGGGTCAGGGCACGTGCGGACGCACGGGTCAGTGTCAGCGTACGCATCAGAATTAGGGCACGGCGGAGGGTAAGGTGTAGGGCTGCGTGTGGGTTTCCGTTCCGGGCTACGGTTCGGGTTAGGGAACTGCAAGGTTTAGGGCACAGGTGAGGGTACGGACACGGGCTGGGGTCAGGGCACGTGCGGATGCACGGGTCAGTGTCAGCGTACGCATCAGGATTAGGGCACGGTGGAGGGTAAGGTGTAGGGTTGCCGGTGGTTTTCCGATCCGGGCTAGGGTTCGGGTTAGGGAACGGCAAGGTTTAGGGCACAGGTGAGGGTACGGACACGGGCTGGGGTCAGGGCACGTGCGGACGCACGCGTCAGTGTCAGCGTACGCATCAGGATTAGGGCACGGCGGAGGGTAAGGTGTAGGGCTGCCGGTGGGTTTCCGTTCCGGGCTAGGGTTCGGGTTAGGGAACGGCAAGGTTTAGGGCACAGGTGAGGGTACGGACACGGGCTGGGGTCGGGGCACGTGCGGACCCACGGGTCAGTGTCAGCGTACGCATCAGGATTAGGGCACGGCGGAGGGTAAGGTGTAGGGCTGCCGGTGGGTTTCCGTTCCGGGCTAGGGTTCGGGTTAGGGAACGGCAAGGTTTAGGGCACAGGTGAGGGTACGGACACGGGCTGGGGTCGGGGCACGTGCGGACGCACGGGTCAGTGTCAGCGTACGCATCAGGATTAGGGCACGGCGGAGGGTAAGGTGTAGGGCTGCCGGTGGGTTTCCGTTCCGAGCTAGGGTTCGGGTTAGGGAACGGCAAGGTTTAGGGCACAGGTGAGGGTACGGACACGGGCTGGGGTCAGGGCACGTGGGGACGCATGGGTCAGTGTCACCGTACGCATCAGGATTAGGGCACGGTGGAGGGTAAGGTGTAGTGCTGCCAGTGGGTTTCCGTTCCGGGCTAGGGTTCGGGTTAGGGAACGGCAAGGTTTAGGGCACAGGTGAGGGTACGGATACGGGCTGGGGTCAGGGCACGTGCGGACGCATGGGTCAGTGTCAGCGTACGCATCAGGATTAGGGCACGGCGAAGGGTAAGGTGTAGGGCTGCCGGTGGGTTTCCGTTCCGGGCTAGGGTTCGGCATAGGGAACGGCAAGGTTTAGGGCACAGGTGAGGTTACGGACACGGGCTGGGGTCAGGGCACGTGCGGATGCACGGATCAGTGTCAGCGTACGCATAAGGATTAGAGTACGGTGGAGGGTAAGGTGTAGGGCTGCTGGTGGTTTTCCCTTCTGGACTAGGGTTCGGGTTAGGGAACGGCAAGGTTTAGGGCACAGGTGAGGGTACGGACACGGGCTGGGGTCAGGGCACGTGCGGAAGCACAGGTCAGTGTCAGCGTACGCGTCAGGATTAGGGCACGGCGGACGGTAAGGTGTAGGGCTGCTGGTGGGTTTCTGTTCCCGGCTAGGGTTCGGGTTAGGGAACGGCAAGGTTTAGGGCACAGGTGAGGGTACGGACACGGGCTGGGGTCAGGGCACGTGCGGACGCACGTGTCAGTGTCAGCGTACGCATCAGGAAAAGGGCACGGCGGAGGGTAAGGTGTAGGGCTGCCGGTGGGTTTCGGTTCCGGGCTAGGGTTCGGGTTAGGCAACGGCGAGGTTTAGGGCACAGGTGAGGGTACGGACACGGGCTGGGGTCAGGCCACGTGCGGACGCATGGGTCAGTGTCAGCGTACGCATCAGGAAAAGGGCACGGCGGAGGGTAAGGTGTAGGGCTGCCGGTGGGTTTCCGTTCCGGGCTAGGGTTCGGGTTAGGGAACGGCGAGGTTTAGGGCACAGGTGAGGGTACGGACACGGTCTGGGGTCAGGGCACGTGCGGACGCACGGGTCAGTGTCAGCGTACGCATCAGGATTAGGGAACGGCGGAGGGTAAGATGTAGGGCTGCTGGTGGGTTTCCGTTCCGGGCTAGGGTTCGGGTTAGGGAACGGTAAGGTTTAGGGCACATGTGAGGGTACGGACACGGGCTGGGGTCAGGTCACGTGCGGACGCACGGGTCAGTGTCTGCGTACGCATCAGGATTAGGGTACGGCGGAGGGTAAGGTGTAGGGCTGTTGGTGGGTTTCCGTTCCGGGCTACGGTTCGGGTTAGGGAACGACAAGGTTTAGGGCACAGGTGAGGGTACGGACACGGGCTGGGGTCAGGGCACGTGCGGACGCTCTGTTCAGTGTCAGCGTACGCGTCAGGATTCGGGCACGACGGAGGGTAAGGTTTAGGGCTGCTGGTGGTTTTCCGTTATGGGCTAGGGTTCGGGTTAGGGAACGGAAAGGTTTAGGGCACAGGTGAGGGTACGGACACGGGCTGGGGTCAGGGCATGTGCGGACGCACGGGTCAGTGTCAGCGTATGCATCAGGATTAGGGTACGGTGGAGGGTAAGGTGTAGGGATGCTGGTGGGTTTCCCTTCTGGACTAGGGTTCGGGTTAGGGAACGGCAAGGTTTAGGGCACAGGTGAGGGTACGGACACGGCCTGGGGTCCGGGCACGTGCGGACGCACGGGTCAGTGTCAGCGTACGCATGAGGAAGAGGGCACGGCGGAAGGTAAGGTGTAGGGCTGCTGGTGGGTTTCCGTTCCGGGCTAGGGTTCGGGATAGGGAACGGCAAGGTTTAGGGCACAGGAGAGGGTACGGACACGGGCTGGGGTCAGGGCACGTGCGGACGCACGGGTCAGTGTCAGCCTACGCATCAGGATTAGGTCACGGCGGAGGGTAAGGTTTAGGGCTGCGTGTGGGTTTCCGTTCCGGGCTAGGGTTCGGGTTAGGGAACGGCAAGGTTTAGGGCACAGGGGAGGGTACGGACACGGGCTGGGGTCAGGGCACGTGCGGACGCACGGGTCAGTGTCAGCGTATGCATCAGGATTGGGGAACGGCGGAGGGTAAGGTGTAGGGCTGCTGGTGGGTTTCCGTTCCGGGCTAGGGTTCGGGTAAGGGAACGGCAAGGTTTAGGGCACAGTTGAGGGTACGGACACGGGCTGGGGTCAGGGCATGTGCGGACGCACGGGTCAGTGTCAGCGTACGCATCAGGAAAAGGGCACGGCGGAGGGTAAGGTGTAGGGCTGCTGGTGGGTTTCCGTTCCGGGCTAGGGTTCGGGTTAGGGAACGGCAAGGTTTAGGGCACAGGTGAGGGTACGGACAGGGGCTGGGGTCAGGGCACGTGCGGACGCACGGGTCAGTGTCAGCGTACGCATCAGGATTAGGGCACGGCGGAGGGTAAGGTGTAGGGCTGCTGGTGGGTTTCCGTTCCGGGCTAGGGTTCGGGTTAGGGAACGGCAAGGTTTAGGGCACAGGTGAGGGTACGGACAGGGGCTGGGGTCAGGGCACGTGAGGACGCACGGGTCAGTGTCAGCGTACGCATCAGGATTAGGGCACGGCGGAGGGTAAGGTGTAGGGCTGCTGGTGGGTTTCCGTTCTGGGCTAGGGTTCGGGTTAGGGAATGGCAAGGATTAGGGCACAGGTGAGGGTACGGACACGGGCTGGGGTCAGGGCACGTGCGGACGCACGGGTCAGTGTCAGCGTACGAGTGAGGATTAGGGCATGGCGGAGGGTAAGGTGTAGGGCTGCTGGTGGGTTTCCGTTCCGGGCTAGGGTTCGGGTTAGGGAACGGCAAGGTTTAGGGCACAGGTGAGGGTACGGATACGGGGTGGGGTCAGGGCACGTGCGGACGCTCGGTACAGTGTCAGCGTACGCGTCAGGATTAGGGCACGGCAGAGTGTAAGGTGTAGGGCTGCTGGTGGCTTTCCGTTCCGGGCTAGGGTTCTGGTTAGGGAACGGAAAGATTTAGGGCACAGGTGAGGGTACAGACACGGGCTGAGGTCAGGGCACGTGCGGAAGCACGGGTCAGTGTCAGCGTACGCATCAGGATTAGGGCACGGCGGAGGGTAAGGTGTAGGGCTGCCGGTGGGTTTCCGTTCCGGGCTAGGGTTCGGGATAGGGAACGGCAAGGTTTAGGGCACAGGTGAGGGTACGGACATGGGCTGGGGTCAGGGCACGTGCGGACGCACGGATCAGTGTCAGCGTACGCATAAGGATTAGGGTACGGTGGAGGGTAAGGTTTAGGGCTGCTGGTGGGTTTCCATTCTGGAGTAGGGTTCGGGTTAGGGAACAGCAAGGTTTAGGGCACAGGTGAGGGTACGGACACGGGCTGGGGTCAGGGCACGTGCGGACGCACGGGTCAGTGTCAGCGTACGCGTCAGGATTAGGGCACGGCGGAGGGTAAGGTGTAGGGCTGCTGGAGGTTTTCCGTTCCGGGCTAGGGTTCGGGTTAGGGAACGGAAAGGTTTAGGGCACAGGTGAGGGTACGGACACGGGCTGGGGTCAGGGCACGTGCGGACGCACGGGTGAGTGGCAGCGTACGCATCAGGATTAGGGTACGGTGGAGGGTAATGTGTAGGGCTGCTGGTGGGTTTCCGTTCTGGACTAGGGTTCGGGTTAGGGAACGGCAAAGTTTAGGGCACAGGTGAGGGTACGGACACGGGCTGGGGTCAGGGCACGTGCAGACGCACGGGTCAGTGTCAGGGTACGCATCAGGATTACGGCACGGTGGAGGGTAAGGTGTAGGGCTGCTGGTGGGTTTCCGTTCCGAGCTAGGGTTCGGGTTAGGGAACGGCAAGGTTTAGGGCACATGTGAGGGTACGGACACGGGCTGGGGTCAGGGCACGTGCGGACGCACTTGTCAGTGTCAGCGTACGCATCAGGATCAGGTCACGGCGGAGGGTAAGGTGTAGGGATGCTGGTGAGTTTCCGTTCCGGGCTAGGTTTCGGGTTAGGGAACGGCAAGGTTTAGGGCATAGGTGAGGGTACGGACACGGGCTGTGGTCAGGGCACGTGCGGACGCACGGGTCAGTGTCAGCGTACGCATCAGGATCAGGGCACGGCGGAGAGTAAGGTGTAGGGCTGCGTGTGGGTTTCCATTCCGGGCTAGGGTTCGGGTTAGGGAACGGCAAGGTTTAGCGCACAGGTGAGGGTACGGACACGGGCTGGGGTTAGGGCACGTGCGGACGCACGGGTCAGTGTCAGCGTACGCATCAGGATCAGGGCACGGCGGAGGGTAAGGTGTAGGGCTGCGTGTGGGTTTCCGTTCCGGGCTAGGGTTCGGGTTAGGGAACGGCAATGTTTAGGGCACAGGTGAGGGTAAGGACACGGGCTGGGGTCAGGGCACGTGCGGACACACGGGTCAGTGTCAGCGTACGCATCAGGATCAGGGCACGGCGGAGGGTAAGGTGTAGGGCTGCGTGTGGGTTTCCGTTCCGGGACAGGGTTCGTGTTAGGGAACGGCAAGGTTTAGGGCACAGGTGAGGGTACGGACACGGGCTGGGGTCAGGGCACGTGCGGACGCACGGGTCAGTGTCAGCGTACGAGTGAGGATTAGGACATGGCGGAGGGTAAGGTGTAGGGCTGCTGGTGGGTTTCCGTTCCGGGCTACGGTTCGGGTTAGGGAACGGCAAGGTTTAGGGCACAGGTGAGGGTACGGATAAGGGGTGGGGTCAGGGCACGTGCGGACGCTCGGTACAGTGTCAGCGTACGCGTCAGGATTAGCGCACGGCAGAGTGTAAGGTGTAGGGCTGCTGGTGGCTTTCCGTTCCGGGCTAGGGTTCTGGTTAGGGAACAGAAAGGTTTAGGGCACAGGTGAGGGTACAGACACGGGCTGAGGTCAGGGCACGTGCGGACGCACGGGTCAGTGTCAGCGTACGCATCAGGATTAGGGCACGGCGGAGGGTAAGGTGTAGGGCTGCCGGTGGGTTTCCGTTCCGGGCTAGGGTTCGGGATAGGGAACGGCAAGGTTTAGGGCACAGGTGAGGGTACGGACACGGGCTGGGGTCAGGGCACGTGCGGACGCACGGGTGAGTGTCAGCGTACGCATCAGGATTAGGGTACGGTGGAGGGTAATGTGTAGGGCTGCTGGTGGGTTTCCGTTCTGGACTAGGGTTCGGGTTAGGGAACGGCAAAGTTTAGGGCACAGGTGAGGTTACGGACACGGGCTGGGGTCAGGGCACGTGCGGACGCACGGGTCAGTGTCAGGGTACGCATCAGGATTACGGCACGGCGGAGGGTAAGGTGTAGGGCTGCGTGTGGGTTTCCGTTCCGGGCTAGGGTTCGGGTTAGGGAACGGCAAGGTTTAGGGCACATGTGAGGGTACGGACACGGGCTGGGGTCAGGGCACGTGCGGACGCACGTGTCAGTGTCAGCGTACGCATCAGGATCAGGGCACGGCGGAGGGTAAGGTGTAGGGCTGCGTGTGGGTTTCCGTTCCGGGACAGGGTTCGTGTTAGGGAACGGCAAGGTTTAGGGCACAGGTGAGGGTACGGACACGGGCTGGGGTCAGGGCACGTGCGGACGCACGGGTCAGTGTCAGCCTACGCATCAGGATTAGGGCACGGCGGAGGATAAGGTGTAGGGCTGCGTGTGGGTTTCCGTTCCGGGCTAGGGTTCGGGTTAGGGAACGGCAAGGTTTAGGGCACTGGTGAGGGTACGGACACGGGCTGGGTCAGGGCACGTGGGGACGCACGGGTCAGTGTCAGCGTACGCATCAGGATTAGGGCACGACGGAGGGTAAGGTGTAGGGCTGCTGGTGGGTTTCCGTTCCGGGCTAGGGTTCGGGTTAGGGAACGACAAGATTTAGGGCACAGGTGAGGGTACGGACACGGGCTGGCGTCAGGGCACGTGCGGACGGACGGGTCAGTTTCAGCGTACGCATCAGGTTTAGGGCACGGCGGAGGGTAAGGTGTAGGGCTGCGTCTGGGTTTCCGTTGCGGGCTAGCGTTTGGGTTAGGGAACGGCAACGTTTAGGGCACTGGTGAGGGTACGGACACGGGCTGGGGTCAGGGCACGTGCGGACGCACGGGTCAGTGTCAGCATACGCATCAGGATTAGGGCACGGCGGAGGGTAAGGTGTAGGGCTGCTGGTGGGTTTCCGTTCCGGGCTAGGGTTCGGGTTAGGGAACGGCAAGGTTTAGGGCACAGGTGAGGTTACGGACACGGGCTGGGGTCAGGGCACGTGCGGACGCACGGGTCAGTGTCAGCGTATGCATCAGGATTAGGGCACGGCGGAGGGTAAGGTGTAGGGCTGCGTGTGGGTTTCCGTTCCGGGCTAGGGTTCGGGTTAGGGAACGGCAATGTTTAGGGCACAGGTGAGTGTACGGACATGGGCTGGGGTCAGGGCACGTGCGGACGCACGTGTCAGTGTCAGCGTACGCGTCAGGATTAGGGCACGGAGGAGGGTAAGGTGTAGGGCTGCTGGTGGGTTTCCGTTCCGGGCTAGGGTTCGGGTTAGGGAACGGCAAGGTTTAGGGCACAGGTGAGGGTACGGACACGGGCTGGGGTCAGGGCACGTGCGGACGCACGGGTCAGTGTCAGCGTACGCATCAGGATTAGGGCACGGCGGAGGGTAAGGTGTAGGGCTGCGTGTGGGTTTCCGTTCTGGGCTAGGGTTCGGGTTAGGGAACGGTAAGGTTTAGGGCACATGTGAGGGTACGGACACGGCCTGGGGTCAGGTCACGTGCGGACGCACGTGTCAGTGTCAGCGTACGCATCAGGATTAGGGTACGGCGGAGGGTAAGGTGTAGGGCTGCTGGTGGGTTTCCGTTCCGGGCTACGGTTCGGGTTAGGGAACGACAAGGTTTAGGGCACAGGTGAGGGTACGGACACGGGCTGGTGTCAGGGCACGTGCGGACGCTCGGTTCAGTGTCAGCGTACGCGTCAGGATTCGGGCACAATGGAGGGTAAGGTGTAGGGCTGCTGGTGGTTTTCCGTTATGGGCTAGGGTTCGGGTTAGGGAACGGAAAGGTTTAGGGCACAGGTGAGGGTACGGACACGGGCTGGGGTCAGGGCACGTGCGGACGCACGGGTCAGTTTCAGCGTACGCATCATGATTAGGGCACGGCGGAGGTTAAGGTGTAGGGCTGCGTGTGGGTTTCCGTTCCGGGCTAGGGTTCGGGTTAGGGAACGGAAAGGTTTAGGGCACAGGTGAGGGTACGGACACGGGCTGGGGTCAGGGCACGTGTGGACGCAGGGGTCAGTGTCAGCGTACGCATCAGGATTAGGTAACGGCGGAGGGTAAGGTGTAGGGCTGCCGGTGGGTTTCCGTTTCGGGCTAGGGTTTGGGTTAGGGAACCGCAAGGTTTAGGGCACAGGTGAGGGTACGGACACGGGCTGGGGTCAGCGCACGTGCGGACGTACTGGTCAGTGTCAGCGTACGCATCAGGATTAGGGCACGGCGGAGGGTAAGGTGTAGGGCTGCGTGTGTGTTTCCATTCCGGGCTAGGGTTCGGGTTAGGGAACGGCAAGGTTTAGGGCACAGGTGAGGGTACGGACATGGGCTGGGGTCAGGGCACGTGCGGACGCACGGGTCAGTGTCAGCGTACGCATCAGGATTAGGGCACGGCGGAGGGTAAGGTTTAGGGCTGTTGGTGGGTTTCCGTTCCGGGCTAGTGTTCGGGATAGGGAACTGCAAGGTTTAGGGCACAGGTGAGGGTACGGACACGGGCTGGGATCAGGGCACGTGCGGATGCACGGGTCAGTGTCAGCGTAAGCATCAGGATTAGGGCACGGCGGAGGGTAGGGTGTAGGGCTGCTGGTGGGTTTCCATCCCGGGATAGGGTTCGGGTTAGGGAACGGCAAGGTTTAGGGCACAGGTGAGGGTACGGACACGGTCTGGGGTCAGGGCACGTGCGGACGCACGGGTCAGTGTCAGCGTACGCATCAGGATTAGGGAACGGCGGAGGGTAAGATGTCGGGCTGCTGGTGGGTTTCCGTTTCGGGCTAGGGTTCGGGTTAGGGAACGGTAAGGTTTAGGGCACATGTGAGGGTACGGACACGGGCTGGGGTCAGGTCACGTGCGGACGCACGGGTCAGTGTCTGCGTACGCATCAGGATTAGGGTACGGCAGAGGGTAAGGTGTAGGGCTGTTGGTGGGTTTCCGTTCCGGGCTACGGTTCGGGTTAGGGAACGACAAGGTTTAGGGCACAGGTGAGGGTACGGACACGGGCTGGGGTCAGGGCACGTGCGGACGCTCGGTTCAGTGTCAGCGTACGCGTCAGGATTCGGGCACGACGGAGGGTAAGGTTTAGGGCTGCTGGTGGTTTTCCGTTATGGGCTAGGGTTCGGGTTAGGGAACGGAAAGGTTTAGGGCACAGGTGAGGGTACGGACACGGGCTGGGGTCAGGGCATGTGCGGACGCACGGGTCAGTGTCAGCGTATGCATCAGTATTAGGGTACGGTGGAGGGTAAGGTGTAGGGATGCTGGTGGGTTTCCCTTCTGGACTAGGGTTCGGGTTAGGGAACGGCAAGGTTTAGGGCACAGGTGAGGGTACGGACACGGCCTGGGGTCCGGGTACGTGCGGACGCACGGGTCAGTGTCAGCGTACGCATGAGGAAGAGGGCACGGCGGAGGGTAAGGTGTAGGGCTGCTGGTGGGTTTCCGTTCCGGGCTAGGGTTCGGGTTATGGAACGGCAAGGTTTAGGGCACAGGAGAGGGTACGGACACGGGCTGGGGTCAGGGCACGTGCGGACGCACGGGTCAGTGTCAGCCTACGCATCAGGATTAGGTCACGGCGGAGGGTAAGGTTTAGGGCTGCGTGTGGGTTTCCGTTCCGGGCTAGGGTTCGGGTTAGGGAACGGCAAGGTTTAGGGCACAGGGGAGGGTACGGACACGGGCTGGGGTCAGGGCACGTGCGGACGCACGGGTCAGTGTCAGCGTATGCATCAGGATTGGGGAACGGCGGAGGGTAAGGTGTAGGGCTGCTGGTGGGTTTCCGTTCCGGGCTAGGGTTCGGGTAAGGGAACGGCAAGGTTTAGGGCACAGTTGAGGGTACGGACACGGGCTGGGGTCAGGGCATGTGCGGACGCACGGGTCAGTGTCAGCGTACGCATCAGGAAAAGGGCACGGCGGAGGGTAAGGTGTAGGGCTGCTGGTGGGTTTCCGTTCCGGGCTAGGGTTCGGGTTAGGGAACGGCAAGGTTTAGGGCACAGGTGAGGGTACGGACAGGGGCTGGGGTCAGGGCACGTGCGGACGCACGGGTCAGTGTCAGCGTACGCATCAGGATTAGGGCACGGCGGAGGGTAAGGTGTAGGGCTGCTGGTGGGTTTCCGTTCCGGGCTAGGGTTCGGGTTAGGGAACGGCAAGGTTTAGGGCACAGGTGAGGGTACGGACAGGGGCTGGGATCAGGGCACGTGCAGACGCACGGGTCAGTGTCAGCGTACGCATCAGGATTAGGGCACGGCGGAGGGTAAGGTGTAGGGCTGCTGGTGGGTTTCCGTTCCGGGCTAGGGTTCGGGTTAGGGAACGGCAAGGATTAGGGCACAGGTGAGGGTACGGACACGGGCTGGGGTCAGGGCACGTGCGGACGCACGGGTCAGTGTCAGCGTACGAGTGAGGATTAGGGCATGGCGGAGGGTAAGGTGTAGGGCTGCTGGTGGGTTTCCGTTCCGGGCTAGGGTTCGGGTTAGGGAACGGCAAGGTTTAGGGCACAGGTGAGGGTACGGATACGGGGTGGGGTCAGGGCACGTGCGGACGCTCGGTACAGTGTCAGCGTACGCGTCAGGATTAGGGCACGGCAGAGTGTAAGGTGTAGGGCTGCTGGTGGCTTTCCGTTCCGGGCTAGGGTTCTGGTTAGGCAACGGAAAGGTTTAGGGCACAGGTGAGGGTACAGACACGGGCTGAGGTCAGGGCACGTGCGGAAGCACGGGTCAGTGTCAGCGTACGCATCAGGATTAGGGCACGGCGGAGGGTAAGGTGTAGGGCTGCCGGTGGGTTTCCGTTCCGGGCTAGGGTTCGGGATAGGGAACGGCAAGGTTTAGGGCACAGGTGAGGGTACGGACATGGGCTGGGGTCAGGGCACGTGCGGACGCACGGATCAGTGTCAGCGTACGCATAAGGATTAGGGTACGGTGGAGGGTAAGGTGTAGGGCTGCTGGTGGGTTTCCATTCTGGAGTAGGGTTCGGGTTAGGGAACAGCAAGGTTTAGGGCACAGGTGAGGGTACGGACACGGGCTGGGGTCAGGGCACGTGCGGACGCACGGGTCAGTGTCAGCGTACGCGTCAGGATTAGGGCACGGCGGAGGGTAAGGTGTAGGGCTGCTGGTGGGTTTCCGTTCCGGGCTAGGGTTCGGGTTATGGAACGGCAAGGTTTAGGGCACAGGAGAGGGTACGGACACGGGCTGGGGTCAGGGCACGTGCGGACGCACGGGTCAGTGTCAGCCTACGCATCAGGATTAGGTCACGGCGGAGGGTAAGGTTTAGGGCTGCGTGTGGGTTTCCGTTCCGGGCTAGGGTTCGTGTTAGGGAACGGCAAGGTTTAGGGCACAGGGGAGGGTACGGACACGGGCTGGGGTCAGGGCACGTGCGGACGCACGGGTCAGTGTCAGCGTATGCATCAGGATTGGGGAACGGCGGAGGGTAAGGTGTAGGGCTGCTGGTGGGTTTCCGTTCCGGGCTAGGGTTCGGGTAAGGGAACGGCAAGGTTTAGGGCACAGTTGAGGGTACGGACACGGGCTGGGGTCAGGGCATGTGCGGATGCACGGGTCAGTGTCAGCGTACGCATCAGGAAAAGGGCACGGCGGAGGGTAAGGTGTAGGGCTGCTGGTGGGTTTCCGTTCCGGGCTAGGGTTCGGGTTAGGGAACGGCAAGGATTAAGGCACAGGTGAGGGTACGGACACGGGCTGGGGTCAGGGCACGTGCGGACGCACGGGTCAGTGTCAGCGTACGAGTGAGGATTAGGGCATGGCGGAGGGTAAGGTGTAGGGCTGCTGGTGGGTTTCCGTTCCGGGCTAGGGTTCGGGTTAGGGAACGGCAAGGTTTAGGGCACAGGTGAGGGTACGGATACGGGGTGGGGTCAGGGCACGTGCGGACGCTCGGTACAGTGTCAGCGTACGCGTCAGGATTAGGGCACGGCAGAGTGTAAGGTGTAGGGCTGCTGGTGGCTTTCCGTTCCGGGCTAGGGTTCTGGTTAGGGAACGGAAAGGTTTAGGGCACAGGTGAGGGTACAGACACGGGCTGAGGTCAGGGCACGTGCGGAAGCACGGGTCAGTGTCAGCGTACGCATCAGGATTAGGGCACGGCGGAGGGTAAGGTGTAGGGCTGCCGGTGGGTTTCCGTTCCGGGCTAGGGTTCGGGATAGGGAACGGCAAGGTTTAGGGCACAGGTGAGGGTACGGACATGGGCTGGGGTCAGGGCACGTGCGGACGCATGGATCAGTGTCAGCGTACGCATAAGGATTAGGGTACGGTGGAGGGTAAGGTGTAGGGCTGCTGGTGGGTTTCCATTCTGGAGTAGGGTTCGGGTTAGGGAACAGCAAGGTTTAGGGCACAGGTGAGGGTACGGACACGGGCTGGGGTCAGGGCACGTGCGGACGCACGGGTCAGTGTCAGCGTACGCGTCAGGATTAGGGCACGGCGGAGGGTAAGGTGTAGGGCTGCTGGTGGGTTTCCGTTCTGGGCTAGGGTTCGGGTTAGGGAACGGCAAGGTTTACGGCACAGGTGAGGGTACGGACACGGGCTGGGGTCAGGGCACGTGCGGACGCACGGGTCAGTGTCAGCGTACGCGTCAGGATTAGGGCACGGCGGAGGGTAAGGTGTAGGGATGCTGGAGGTTTTCCGTTCCGGGCTAGGGTTCGGGTTAGGGAACGGAAAGGTTTA
This sequence comes from Hyperoodon ampullatus, assembly GCF_949752795.1. Classification (NCBI taxonomy): domain Eukaryota; kingdom Metazoa; phylum Chordata; class Mammalia; order Artiodactyla; family Ziphiidae; genus Hyperoodon; species Hyperoodon ampullatus. The sequence continues at coordinate 116,113,808 of NC_136920.1, forward strand.
GGGCACAGGTGAGGGTACGGACACGGGCTGGGGTCAGGGCACGTGCGGACGCACGGGTGAGTGTCAGCGTACGCATCAGGATTAGGGTACGGTGGAGGGTAATGTGTAGGGCTGCTGGTGGGTTTCCGTTCTGGACTAGGGTTCGGGTTAGGGAACGGCAAAGTTTAGGGCACAGGTGAGGGTACGGACACGGGCTGGGGTCAGGGCACGTGCGGACGCACGGGTCAGTGTCAGGGTACGCATCAGGATTACGGCACGGTGGAGGATAAGGTGTAGGGCTGCTGGTGGGTTTCCGTTCCGAGCTAGGGTTCGGGTTAGGGAACGGCAAGGTTTAGGGCATAGGTGAGGGTACGGACACGGGCTGTGGTCAGGGCACGTGCGGACGCACGGGTCAGTGTCAGCGTACGCATCAGGATCAGGGCACGGCGGAGAGTAAGGTGTAGGGCTGCTGGAGGTTTTCCGTTCCGGGCTAGGGTTCGGGTTAGGGAACGGAAAGGTTTAGGGCACAGGTGAGGGTATGGACACGGGCTGGGGTCAGGGCACGTGCGGACGCACGGATCAGTGTCAGCGTACGCATAAGGATTAGGGTACGGTGGAGGTAAGGTGTAGGGCTGCTGGTGGGTTTCCATTCTGGACTAGGGTTCGGGTTAGGGAACGGCAAAGTTTAGGGCACAGGTGAGGGTACGGACACGGGCTGGGGTCAGGGCCCGTGCGGACGCACGGGTCAGTGTCAGCGTACGCGTCAGGATTAGGGCACGGCGGAGGGTAAGGTGTAGGGCTGCTGGTGGGTTTCCGTTCTGGGCTAGGGTTCGGGTTAGGGAACGGCAAGGTTTACGGCACAGGTGAGGGTACGGACACGGGCTGGGGTCAGGGCACGTGCGGACGCACGGGTCAGTGTCAGCGTACGCGTCAGGATTAGGGCACGGCGGAGGGTAAGGTGTAGGGCTGCTGGAGGTTTTCCGTTCCGGGCTAGGGTTCGGGTTAGGGAACGGAAAGGTTTAGGGCACAGGTGAGGGTACGGACACGGGCTGGGGTCAGGGCACGTGCGGACGCACGGGTGAGTGTCAGCGTATGCATCAGGATTAGGGTACGGTGGAGGGTAATGTGTAGGGCTGCTGGTGGGTTTCCGTTCTGGACTAGGGTTCGGGTTAGGGAACGGCAAAGTTTAGGGCACAGGTGAGGGTACGGACACGGGCTGGGTTCAGGGCACGTGCGGACGCACGGGTCAGTGTCCGGGTACGCATCAGGATTACGGCACGGTGGAGGGTAAGGTGTAGGGCTGCTGGTGGGTTTCCGTTCCGAGCTAGGGTTCGGGTTAGGGAACGGCAAGGTTTAGGGCATAGGTGAGGGTACAGACACGGGCTGGGGTCAGGGCACGTGCGGACGCACTTGTCAGTGTCAGCGTACGCATCAGGATCAGGGCACGGCGGAGGGTAAGGTGTAGGGATGCTGGTGAGTTTCCGTTCCGGGCTAGGTTTCGGGTTAGGGTATGGCAAGTTTTAGGGCATAGGTGAGGGTACGGACACGGGCTGTGGTCAGGGCACGTGCGGACGCACGGGTCAGTGTCAGCATACGCATCAGGATCAGGGCACGGCGGAGAGTAAGGTGTAGGGCTGCGTGTGGGTTTCCATTCCGGGCTAGGGTTCGGGTTAGGGAACGGCAAGGTTTAGCGCACAGGTGAGGGTACGGACACGGGCTGGGGTTAGGGCACGTGCGGACGCACGGGTCAGTGTCAGCGTACGCATCAGGATCAGGGCACGGCGGAGGGTAAGGTGTAGGGCTGCGTGTGGGTTTCCGTTCCGGGCTAGGGTTCGGGTTAGAGAACGGCAATGTTTAGGGCACAGGTGAGGGTAAGGACACGGGCTGGGGTCAGGGCACGTGCGGACACACGGGTCAGTGTCAGCGTACGCATCAGGATCAGGGCACGGCGGAGGGTAAGGTGTAGGGCTGCGTGTGGGTTTCCGTTCCGGGACAGGGTTCGTGTTAGGGAACGGCAAGGTTTAGGGCACAGGTGAGGGTACGGACACGGGCTGGGGTCAGGGCACGTGCGGACGCACGGGTCAGTGTCAGCGTACGCATCAGGATTAGGGCACGGCGGAGGATAAGGTGTAGGGCTGCGTGTGGGTTTCCATTCCGGGCTAGGGTTCGGGTTAGGGAATGGCAAGGTTTAGGGCACTGGTGAGGGTACGGACACGGGCTGGGGTCAGGGCACGTGGGGAAGCACGGGTCAGTGTCAGCGTACGCATCAGGATTAGGGCACGACGGAGGGTAAGGTGTAGGGCTGCTGGTGGGTTTCCGTTACGGGCTAGGGTTCGGGTTAGGGAACGGCAAGGTTTAGGGCACAGGTGAGGGTACGGACACGGGCTGGCATCAGGGCACGTGCGGACGGACGGGTCAGTTTCAGCGTACGCATCAGGTTTAGGGCACGGCGGAGGGTAAGGTGTAGGGCTGCGTCTGGGTTTCCGTTGCGGGCTAGATTTCGGGTTAGGGAACGGCAACGTTTAGGGCACTGGTGAGGGTACGGACACGGGCTGGGGTCAGGGCACGTGAGGACGCACGGGTCAGTGTCAAAGTACGCATCAGGATTAGGGCACGGCGGAGGGTAAGGTGTAGGGCTGCTGGTGGGTTTCAGTTCCGGGCTAGGGTTCGGGTTAGGGAATGGCAAGGTTTAGGGCACAGGTGAGGGTAAGGACATGGGCTGGGGTCAGGGCACGTGCGGACGCACGGGTCAGTGTCAGCGTACGCATCAGGATTAGGGCACGGCGGAGGGTAAGGTGTAGGGCTGCGTGTGGGTTTCCGTTCCGGGCTAGGGTTCGGGTTAGGGAACGGCAAGGTTTAGGGCACAGGTGAGGGTACGGACACGGGCTGGGGTCAGGGCACGTGCGGACGCACGGGTCAGTGTCAGCGTACGCATCAGGATTATGGTACGGCGGAGGGTAAGGTGTAGGGCTGCTGGTGGGTTTCCGTTCGGGGCTAGGGTTCGGGTTAGGGAATGGCAAGGTTTAGGGCACAAGTTAGGGTACGGACACGGGCTGGGGTCAGGGCACGTGCGGACGCACGGGTCAGTTTCAGCGTATGCATCAGGATTAGGGTACGGCGGAGGGTAAGGTGTAGGGCTGCTGGTGGGTTTCCGTTCCGGGCTACTGTTCGGGTTAGGGAACGGCAAGGTTTAGGGCACAGGTGAGGGTACGGACACGGGCTGGGGTCAGGGCACCTGCGGACGGTCGGTTCAGTATCAGCGTACGCGTCAGAATTAGGGCTCGGCGGAGGGTAAGGTTTAGGGCTGCTGGTGGTTTTCCGTTCCGGGCTAGGGTTCGGGTTAGGGAACGGAAAGGATTAGGGCACAGGTGAGGGTACGGACACGGGCTGGGGTCAGGGAACGTGCGGACGCACGGGTCAGTGTCAGCGTACGCATCAGGATTAGGGCACGGCGGAGGGTAAGGTGTAGGGCTGCTGGTGGGTTTCCGTTCCGGGCTAGGGTTCGGGTTAGGGAACGGCAAGGTTTAGGGCACAGGTGAGGGTAAGGACATGGGCTGGGGTCAGGGCACGTGTGGACGCACGGGTCAGTGTCAGTGTACGCATCAGGATTAGGGCACGGCAGAGGGTGAGATGTAGGGCTGCTGGAGGGTTTCCGTTCCGGGCAGGGTTCGGGTTAGGGAACGGCAAGGATTAGGGCACAGGTGAGGGTACAGACACGGGCTGGGGTCAGGGCATGTGCGGACGCACGGGTCAGTGTCAGCGTACGCATCAGGATTAGGGCACGGCGGAGGGTAAGGTGTAGGGCTGCTGGTGGGTTTCCGTTCCGGGCTAGTGTTCGGGTTAGGGAACGGCAAGCTTTAGGGCACAGGTGAGGATACGGGCACGGGCTGGGGTCAGGGCACGTGCGGACGCACGGGTCAGTTTCAGCGTACGCATCAGGTTTAGGGCACGGCGGAGGGTAAGGTGTAGGGCTGCGTCTGGGTTTCCGTTGCGGGCTAGGGTTCGGGTTAGGGAACGGCAAGGTTTAGGGCACAGGTGAGGGTACGGACACGGGCTGGGGTCAGGGCACGTGCGAACGCACGGGTCAGTGTCAGCGTATGCATCAGGATTAGGGCACGGCGGATGGTAAGGTGTAGGGCTGCTGGTGGGTTTCCGTTCCGGGCTAGGGTTCGGGTTAGGGAACTGCAATGTTTAGGGCACAGGTGAGGGTAAGGACACGGGCTGGGGTCAGGGCACGTGCGGACGCACGGGTCAGTGTCAGCGTACGCATCAGGATTAGGGCACGGCGGAGGGTAAGGTGTAGGGCTGCGTGTGGGTTTCCGTTCCGGGCTAGGGTTCGGGTTAGGGAACGGCAAGGTTTAGGGCACTGGTGAGGGTACGGACACGGGCTGGGGTCAGGGCACGTGGGGACGCACGGGTCAGTGTCAGCGTACGCATCAGGATTAGGGCACGGCGGAGGGTAAGGTGTAGGGCTGCTGGTGGGTTTCCGTTCCGGGCTAGGGTTCGGGTTAGGGAACGGCATGGTGTAGGGCACAGGTGAGGGTACGGACACGGGCTGGGGTCAGGGCACGTGCGGACGCACGGGTCAGTGTCAGCGTACGCATCAGGATTAGGGCACGGCGGAGGGTAAGATGTAGGGCTGCCGGTGGGTTTCCGTTCCGGGCTAGGGTTCGGGTTATGGAACGGCAAGGTTTAGGGCACAGGCGAGGGTAAGGACATGGGCTGGGGTCAGGGCACGTGCGGACGCACGGGTCAGTGTCAGCGTACGCATCAGGATTAGGGCACGGCGGAGGATAAGGTCTAGGGCTGCGTGTGGGTTTCCGTTCCGGGCTAGGGTTCGGGTTAGGGAACGGCAAGGTTTAGGGCACAGGTGAGGGTACGGACACGGGCTGGGGTCAGGGCACGTGCGGACGCACGGGTCAGTGTCAGCGTACGCATCAGGATTAGGGTACGGCGGAGGGTAAGGTGTAGGGCTGCTGGTGGGTTTCCGTTCCGGGCTAGGGTTCGGGTTAGGGAACGGCAAGGTTTAGGGCACAAGTTAGGGTACGGACACGGGCTGGGGTCAGGGCACGTGCGGACGCACGGGTCAGTTTCAGCGTATGCATCAGGATTAGGGTACGGCGGAGGGTAAGGTGTAGGGCTGCTGGTGGGTTTCCGTTCCGGGCTACTGTTCGGGTTAGGGAACGGCAAGGTTTAGGGCACAGGTGAGGGTACGGACACGGGCTGGGGTCAGGGCACCTGCGGACGGTCGGTTCACTATCAGCGTACGCGTCAGAATTAGGGCTCGGCGGAGGGTAAGGTTTAGGGCTGCTGGTGGTTTTCCGTTCCGGGCTAGGGTTCGGGTTAGGGAACGGAAAGGATTAGGGCACAGGTGAGGGTACGGACACGGGCTGTGGTCAGGGAACGTGTGGACGCACGGGTCAGTGTCAGCGTACGCATCAGGATTAGGGCACGGCGGAGGGTAAGGTGTAGGGCTGCTGGTGGGTTTCCGTTCCGGGCTAGGGTTCGGGTTAGGGAACGGCAAGGTTTAGGGCACAGGTGAGGGTAAGGACATGGGCTTGGGTCAGGGCACGTGTGGACGCACGGGTCAGTGTCAGCGTACGCATCAGGATTAGGGCACGGCAGAGGGTGAGATGTAGGGCTGCTGGAGGGTTTCCGTTCCGGGCAGGGTTCGGGTTAGGGAACGGCAAGGATTAGGGCACAGGTGAGGGTACAGACACGGGCTGGGGTCAGGGCATGTGCGGACGCACGGGTCAGTGTCAGCGTACGCATCAGGATTAGGGCACGGCGGAGGGTAAGGTGTAGGGCTGCTGGTGGGTTTCCGTTCCGGGCTAGTGTTCGGGTTAGGGAACGGCAAGGTTTAGGGCACAGGTGAGGATACGGGCACGGGCTGGGGTCAGGGCACGTGCGGACGCACGGGTCGGTTTCAGCGTACGCATCAGGTTTAGGGCACGGCGGAGGGTAAGGTGTAGGGCTGCGTCTGGGTTTCCGTTGCGGTCTAGGGTTCGAGTTAGGGAACGGCTAGGTTTAGGGCACAGGTGAGGGTACGGACACGGGCTGGGTTCAGGGCACGTGCGAACGCACGGGTCAGTGTCAGCGTATGCATCAGGATTAGGGCACGGCGGATGGTAAGGTGTAGGGCTGCTGGTGGGTTTCCGTTCCGGGCTAGGGTTCGGGTTAGGGAACGGCAATGTTTAGGGCACAGGTGAGGGTAAGGACACGGGCTGGGGTCAGGGCACGTGCGGACGCACAGGTCAGTGTCAGCGTACGCATCAGGATCAGGGCACGGCGGAGGGTAAGGTGTAGGGCTGCGTGTGGGTTTCCGTTCCGGGCTAGGGTTCGGGTTAGGGAACGTCAAGGTTTAGGGCACTGGTGAGGGTACGGACACGGGCTGGGGTCAGGGCACGTGGGGACGCACGGGTCAGTGTCAGCGTACGCATCAGGATTAGGGCACGGCGGAGGGTAAGGTGTTGGGCTGCTGGTGGGTTTCCGTTCCGGGCTGGGGTTCGGGTTAGGGAATTGCAAGGTTTAGGGCACAGGTGAGGGTACGGACACGGGCTGGCGTCAGGGCACGTGCGGACGGACGGGTCAGTTTCAGCGTACGCATCAGGTTTAGGGCACGGCGGTGTGTAAGGTGTAGGGGTGCGTGTGGGTTTCCGTTCCGGGCTAGGGTTCGGGTTAGGGAACGGCAAGGTTTAGGGCACAGGTGAGGGTAAGGACACGGGCTGGGGTCAGGGCACGTGGGGACGCACGGGTCAGTGTCAGCGTACGCATCAGGATTAGGGCACGGAGGAGGGTAAGTTGTAGGGCTGCGTGTGGGTTTCCGTTCCGGGCTAGGGTTCGGGTTAGGGAACGGCAAGGTTTAGGGCACAGGTGAGGGTACGGACACGGGCTGGGGTCAGGGCACGTGCGGACGCACGGGTCAGTGTCAGCGTACGCATCAGGATTAGGGTACGGCGGAGGGTAAGGTGTAGGGCTGCTGGTGGGTTTCCGTTCCGGGCTAGGGTTCGGGTTAGGGAACGGCAAGTTTCAGGGCACAGGTGAGGGTACGGACACTGGCTGGGGTCAGGGCACGTGCGGACGCACAGGTCAGTGTCAGCGTACGCATCAGGATTAGGGCACTGCGGAGGGTAAGGTGTAGGGCTGCGTGTTGGTTTCCGTTCCGGGCTAGGGTTCGGGCTAGGGAACGGCAAGGTTCAGGGCACAGGTGAGGGTATGGACACGGGCTGGCGTCAGGGCACGTGCGGACGCACGGGTCAGTTTCAGCGTACGCATCAGGATTAGGTCACGGCGGAGGGTAAGGTTTAGGGATGCGTGTGGGTTTCCGTTCGGGGCTAGGGTTCGGGTTAGGGAACGGCAAGGTTTAGGGCAAAGGTGAGGGTACGGACACGGGCTGGGGTCAGGGCACGTGCGGAAGCACGGGTCAGTGTCAGCGTACGCATCAGAATTAGGGCACGGCGGAGGGTAAGGTGAAGGGCTGCGTGTGGATTTCCGTTCCGGGCTACGGTTCGGGTTAGGGAACTGCAAGGTTTAGGGCACAGGTGAGGGTACGGACACGGGCTGGGGTCAGGGCACGTGCGGATGCACGGGTCAGTGTCAGCGTACGCAGCAGGATTAGGGCACGGTGGAGGGTAAGGTGTAGGGTTGCCGGTGGTTTTCCGGTCCGGGCTAGGGTTCGGGTTAGGGAACGGCAAGGTTTAGGGCACAGGTGAGGGTACGGACACGGGCTGGGGTCAGGGCACGTGCGGACGCACGGGTCAGTGTCAGCGTACGCATCAGGATTAGGGCACGGCGGAGGGTAAGGTGTAGGGCTGCCGGTGGGTTTCCGTTCCGGGTTAGGGTTCGGGTTAGGGAACGGCAAGGTTTAGGGCACAGGTGAGGGTACGGACACGGGCTGGGGTCGGGGCACGTGCGGACCCACGGGTCAGTGTCAGCGTACGCATCAGGATTAGGGCACGGCGGAGGGTAAGGTGTAGGGCTGCCGGTGGGTTTCCGTTCCGGGCTAGGGTTCGGGTTAGGGAACGGCAAGGTTTAGGGCACAGGTGAGGGTACGGACACGGGCTGGGGTCGGGGCACGTGCGGACGCACGGGTCAGTGTCAGCGTACGCATCAGGATTAGGGCACGGCGGAGGGTAAGGTGTAGGGCTGCCGGTGGGTTTCCGTTCCGAGCTAGGGTTCGGGTTAGGGAACGGCAAGGTTTAGGGCACAGGTGAGGGTACGGACACGGGCTGGGGTCAGGGCACGTGGGGACGCATGGGTCAGTGTCACCGTACGCATCAGGATTAGGGCACGGTGGAGGGTAAGGTGTAGTGCTGCCAGTGGGTTTCCGTTCCGGGCTAGGGTTCGGGTTAGGGAACGGCAAGGTTTAGGGCACAGGTGAGGTTACGGACACGGGCTGGGGTCAGGGCACGTGCGGATGCACGGATCAGTGTCAGCGTACGCATAAGGATTAGAGTATGGTGGAGGGTAAGGTGTAGGGCTGCTGGTGGTTTTCCCTTCTGGACTAGGGTTCGGGTTAGGGAACGGCAAGGTTTAGGGCACAGGTGAGGGTACGGACACGGGCTGGGGTCAGGGCACGTGCGGACGCACAGGTCAGTGTCAGCGTACGCGTCAGGATTAGGGCACGGCGGACGGTAAGGTGTAGGGCTGCTGGTGGGTTTCTGTTCCCGGCTAGGGTTCGGGTTAGGGAACGGCAAGGTTTAGGGCACAGGTGAGGGTACGGACACGGGCTGGGGTCAGGGCACGTGCGGACGCACGTGTCAGTGTCAGCGTACGCATCAGGAAAAGGGCACGGCGGAGGGTAAGGTGTAGGGCTGCCGGTGGGTTTCCGTTCCGGGCTAGGGTTCGGGTTAGGGAACGGCGAGGTTTAGGGCACAGGTGAGGGTACGGACACGGGCTGGGGTCAGGCCACGTGCGGACGCATGGGTCAGTGTCAGCGTACGCATCAGGAAAAGGGCACGGCGGAGGGTAAGGTGTAGGGCTGCCGGTGGGTTTCCGTTCCGGGCTAGGGTTCGGGTTAGGGAACGGCGAGGTTTAGGGCACAGGTGAGGGTACGGACACGGTCTGGGGTCAGGGCACGTGCGGACGCACGGGTCAGTGTCAGCGTACGCATCAGGATTAGGGAACGGCGGAGGGTAAGATGTAGGGCTGCTGGTGGGTTTCCGTTCCGGGCTACGGTTCGGGTTAGGGAACGGTAAGGTTTAGGGCACATGTGAGGGTACGGACACGGGCTGGGGTCAGGTCACGTGCGGACGCACGGGTCAGTGTCTGCGTACGCATTAGGATTAGGGTACGGCGGAGGGTAAGGTGTAGGGCTGTTGGTGGGTTTCCGTTCCGGGCTACGGTTCGGGTTAGGGAACGACAAGGTTTAGGGCACAGGTGAGGGTACGGACACGGGCTGGGGTCAGGGCACGTGCGGACGCTCGGTTCAGTGTCAGCGTAGGCGTCAGGATTCGGGCACGACGGAGGGTAAGGTTTAGGGCTGCTGGTGGTTTTCCGTTATGGGCTAGGGTTCGGGTTAGGGAACGGAAAGGTTTAGGGCACAGGTGAGGGTACGGACACGGGCTGGGGTCAGGGCATGTGCGGACGCACGGGTCAGTGTCAGCGTATGCATCAGGATTAGGGTACGGTGGAGGGTAAGGTGTAGGGATGCTGGTGGGTTTCCCTTCTGGACTAGGGTTCGGGTTAGGGAACGGCAAGGTTTAGGGCACAGGTGAGGGTACGGACACGGCCTGGGGTCCGGGCACGTGCGGACGCACGGGTCAGTGTCAGCGTATGCATTAGGATTGGGGAACGGCGGAGGGTAAGGTGTAGGGCTGCTGCTGGGTTTCCCTTCTGGACTAGGGTTCGGGTAAGGGAACGGCAAGGTTTAGGGCACAGTTGAGGGTACGGACACGGGCTGGGTTCAGGGCATGTGCGGACGCACGGGTCAGTGTCAGCGTACGCATCAGGAAAAGGGCACGGCGGAGGGTAAGGTGTAGGGCTGCTGGTGGGTTTCCGTTCCGGGCTAGGGTTCGGGTTAGGGAACGGCAAGGTTTAGGGCACAGGTGAGGGTACGGACAGGGGCTGGGGTCAGGGCACGTGCGGACGCACGGGTCAGTGTCAGCGTACGCATCAGGATTAGGGCACGGCGGAGGGTAAGGTGTAGGGCTGCTGGTGGGTTTCCGTTCCGGGCTAGGGTTCGGGTTAGGGAACGGCAAGGTTTAGGGCATAGGTGAGGGTACGGACAGGGGCTGGGGTCAGGGCACGTGCGGACGCACGGGTCAGTGTCAGCGTACGCGTCAGGATTAGGGCACGGCGGAGGGTAAGGTGTAGGGCTGCTGGTGGGTTTCCGTTCCGGGCTAGGGTTCGGGTTAGGGAACGGCAAGGATTAGGGCACAGGTGAGGGTACGGACACGGGCTGGGGTCAGGGCACGTGCGGACGCACTGGTCAGTGTCAGCGTACGAGTGAGGATTAGGGCATGGCGGAGGGTAAGGTGTAGGGCTGCTGGTGGGTTTCCGTTCCGGGCTAGGGTTTGGGTTAGGGAACGGCAAGGTTTAGGGCACAGGTGAGGGTACGGATACGGGATGGGGTCAGGGCACGTGCGGACGCTCGGTACAGTGTCAGCGTACGCGTCAGGATTAGGGCACGGCAGAGTGTAAGGTGTAGGGCTGCTGGTGGCTTTCCGTTCCGGGCTAGGGTTCTGGTTAGGGAACGGAAAGGTTTAGGGCACAGGTGAGGGTACAGACACGGGCTGAGGTCAGGGCACGTGCGGAAGCACGGGTCAGTGTCAGCGTACGCATCAGGATTAGGGCACGGCGGAGGGTAAGGTGTAGGGCTGCCGGTGGGTTTCCGTTCCGGGCTAGGGTTCGGGATAGGGAACGGCAAGGTTTAGGGCACAGGTGAGGGTACGGACATGGGCTGGGGTCAGGGCACGTGCGGACGCACGGATCAGTGTCAGCGTACGCATAAGGATTAGGGTACGGTGGAGGGTAAGGTGTAGGGCTGCTGGTGGGTTTCCATTCTGGAGTAGGGTTCGGGTTAGGGAACAGCAAGGTTTAGGGCACAGGTGAGGGTACGGACACGGGCTGCGGTCAGGGCACGTGCGGACGCACGGGTCAGTGTCAGCGTACGCGTCAGGATTAGGGCACGGCGGAGGGTAAGGTGTAGGGCTGCTGGAGGTTTTCCGTTCCGGGCTAGGTTTCGGGTTAGGGAACGGGAAGGTTTAGGGCACAGGTGAGGGCACGGACACGGGCTGGGGTCAGGGCACGTGCGGACGCACGGGTGAGTGGCAGCGTACGCATCAGGATTAGGGTACGGTGGAGGGTAATGTGTAGGGCTGCTGGTGGGTTTCCGTTCTGGACTAGGGTTCGGGTTAGGGAACGGCAAAGTTTAGGGCACAGGTGAGGGTACGGACACGGGCTGGGGTCAGGGCACGTGCGGACGCACGGGTCAGTGTCAGGGTACGCATCAGGATCAGGGCACGGCGGAGGGTAAGGTGTAGGGATGCTGGTGAGTTTCCGTTCCGGGCTAGGTTTCGGGTTAGGGAACGGCAAGTTTTAGGGCATAGGTGAGGGTACGGACACGGGCTGTGGTCAGGGCACGTGCGGACGCACGAGTCAGTGTCAGCGTACGCATCAGGATCAGGGCACGGCGGAGAGTAAGGTGTAGGGCTGCGTGTGGGTTTCCATTCCGGGCTAGGGTTCGGGTTAGGGAACGGCAAGGTTTAGCGCACAGGTGAGGGTACGGACACGGGCTGGGGTTAGGGCACGTGCGGACGCACGGGTCAGTGTCAGCGTACGCATCAGGATCAGGGCACGGCGGAGGGTAAGGTGTAGGGCTGCGTGTGGGTTTCCGTTCCGGGCTAGGGTTCGGGTTAGGCAACGGCAATGTTTAGGGCACAGGTGAGGGTAAGGACACGGGCTGGGGTCAGGGCACGTGCGGACACACGGGCCAGTGTCAGCGTACGCATCAGGATCAGGACACGGCGGAGGGTAAGGTGTAGGGCTGCGTGTGGGTTTCTGTTCCGGGACAGGGTTCGTGTTAGGGAACGGCAAGGTTTAGGGCACAGGTGAGGGTACGGACACGGGCTGGGGTCAGGGCACGTGCGGACGCACGGGTCAGTGTCAGCGTACGCATCAGGATTAGGGCACAGCGGAGGATAAGGTGTAGGGCTGCGTGTGGGTTTCCGTTCCGGGCTAGGGTTCGGGTTAGGGAATGGCAAGGTTTAGGGCACTGGTGAGGGTACGGACACGGGCTGGGTTCAGGGCACGTGGGGAAGCACGGGTCAGTGTCAGCGTACGCATCAGGATTAGGGCACGACGGAGGGTAAGGTGTAGGGCTGCTGGTGGGTTTCCGTTCCGGGCTAGGGTTCGGGTTAGGGAACGGCAAGGTTTAGGGCACAGGTGAGGGTACGGACACGGGCTGGCGTCAGGGCACGTGCGGACGGACGGGTCAGTTTCAGCGTACGCATCAGGTTTAGGGCACGGCGGAGGGTAAGGTGTAGGGCTGCGTCTGGGTTTCCGTTGCGGGCTAGATTTCGGGTTAGGGAACGGCAACGTTTAGGGCACTGGTGAGGGTACGGACACAGGCTGGGGTCAGGGCACGTGAGGACGCACGGGTCAGTGTCAGCGTACGCATCAGGATTAGGGCACGGCAGAGGGTAAGGTGTAGGGCTGCTGGTGGGTTTCCGTTCCGGGCTAGGGTTCGGGTTAGGGAACGGCAATGTTTAGGGCACAGGTGAGGGTAAGGACATGGGCTGGGGTCAGGGCACGTGCGGACGCACGGGTCAGTGTCAGCGTACGCATCAGGATTAGGGCACGGCGGAGGGTAAGGTGTAGGGCTGCGTGTGGGTTTCCGTTCCGGGCTAGGGTTCGGGTTAGGGAACGGCAAGGTTTAGGGCACTGGTGAGGGTACGGACACGGGCTGGGGTCAGGGCACGTGCGGATGCACGGATCAGTGTCAGCGAACGCATAAGGATTAGAGTACGGTGGAGGGTAAGGTGTAGGGCTGCCGGTGGGTTTCCGTTCCGGGCTAGGGTTCGGGTTAGGGAACGGCAAGGTTTAGGGCACAGGTGAGGGTAAGGACACGGGCTGGGGTCAGGGCACGTGCGGACGCACGGGTCAGTGTCAGCGTACGCATCAGGATTAGGGCACCGAGTAGGGTATGGTGTAGGGCTGCGTGTGGGTTTCCGTTCCGGGCTAGGGTTCGGGTTAGGGAACGGCAAGGTTTAGGGCACAGGTGAGGGTACGGACACGGGCTGGGGTCAGGGCACGTGCGGACGCACGGGTCAGTGTCAGCGTACGCATCAGGATTAGGGTACGGCGGAGGGTAAGGTGTAGGGCTGCTGGTGGGTTTCCGTTCCGGGCTAGGGTTCGGGTTAGGGAACGGCAAGGTTCAGGGCACAGGTGAGGGTACGGACACTGGCTGGGGTCAGGGCACGTGCGTACGCACAGGTCAGTGTCAGCGTACGCATCAGGATTAGGGCACTGCGGAGGGTAAGGTGTAGGGCTGCGTGTGGGTTTCCATTCCGGGGTAGGGTTCGGGTTAGGGAACGGCAAGGTTCAGGGCACAGGTGAGGGTACGGACACGGGCTGGCGTCAGGGCACGTGCGGACGCACGGGTCAGTGTCAGGGTACGCATCAGGATCAGGGCACGGCGGAGGGTAAGGTGTAGGGCTGCCGGTGGGTTTCCGTTCCGGGCTAGGGTTCGGGTTAGGGAACGGCAAGGTTTAGCGCACAGGTGAGTGTACGGACACGGGGTGGGGTCAGGGCATGTGCGGACGCATGGGTCAGTGTCAGCGTACGCATCAGGATTAGGGCACGGCGGAGGGTAAGGTGTAGGGCTGCCGGTGTGTTTCCGTTCCGGGCTAGGGTTCGGGTTAGGGAACGGCAAGGTTTAGGGCACAGGTGAGGGTACGGACACGGGCTGGGGTCAGGGCACGTGCGGACGCACGGGTCAGTGTCAGCGTACGCATCAGGATTAGGGCACGGAGGAGGGTAAGGTGTAGGGCTGCGTGTGGGTTTCCGTTCCGGGCTAGGGTTCGGGTTAGGGAACGGCAAGGCTTAGGGCACAGGTGAGGGTACGGACACGGGCTGGGGTCAGGGCACGTGCGGACGCACGGGTCAGTGTCAGCGTACGCATCAGGATTAGGGTACGGCGGAGGGTAAGGTGTAGGGCTGCTGGTGGGTTTCCGTTCCGGGCTAGGGTTCGGGTTAGGGAACGGCAAGGTTCAGGGCACAGGTGAGGGTACGGACACTGGCTGGGGTCAGGGCACGTGCGGACGCACAGGTCAGTGTCAGCGTACGCATCAGGATTAGGGCACTGCAGAGGGTAAGGTGTAGGGCTGCGTGTTGGTTTCCGTTCCGGGCTAGGGTTCGGGTTAGGGAACGGCAAGGTTCAGGGCACAGGTGAGGGTACGGACACGGGCTGGCGTCAGGGCACGTGCGGACGCACGGGTCAGTTTCAGCGTACGCATCAGGATTAGGTCACGGCGGAGGGTAAGGTTTAGGGATGCGTGTGGGTTTCCGTTCGGGGCTAGGGTTCGGGTTAGGGAACGGCAAGGTTTAGGGCACAGGTGACGGTACGGACACGGGCTGGGGTCAGGGCACGTGCGGACGCACGGGTCAGTGTCAGCGTACGCATCAGGATTAGGGCACGGTGGAGGGTAAGGTGTAGGGCTGCCGGTGGGTTTCCGTTCTGGGCTAGGGTTCGGGTTAGGGAACGGCAAGGTTTAGGGCACAGGTGAGGGTAAGGACACGGGCTGGGGTCAGGGCACGTGCGGACGCACGGGTCAGTGTCAGCGTACGCATCAGGATTAGGGCACCGAGTAGGGTATGGTGTAGGGCTGCGTGTGGGTTTCCGTTCCGGGCTAGGGTTCGGGTTAGGGAACGGCAAGGTTTAGGGCACAGGTGAGGGTACGGACACGGGCTGGGGTCAGGGCACGTGCGGACGCACGGGTCAGTGTCAGCGTACGCATCAGGATTAGGGTACGGCGGAGGGTAAGGTGTAGGGCTGCTGGTGGGTTTCCGTTCCGGGCTAGGGTTCGGGTTAGGGAACGGCAAGGTTCAGGGCACAGGTGAGGGTACGGACACTGGCTGGGGTCAGGGCACGTGCGTACGCACAGGTCAGTGTCAGCGTACGCATCAGCATTAGGGCACGGCGGAGGGTAAGGTGTAGGGCTGCGTGTGGGTTTCCGTTCCGGGCTACGGTTCGGGTTAGGGAACTGCAAGGTTTAGGGCACAGGTGAGGGTACGGACACGGGCTGGGGTCAGGGCACGTGCGGATGCACGGGTCAGTGTCAGCGTACGCATCAGGATTAGGGCACGGTGGAGGGTAAGGTGTAGGGTTGCCGGTGGTTTTCCGTTCCGGGCTAGGGTTCGGGTTAGGGAACGGCATGGTTTAGGGCACAGGTGAGGGTACGGACAGGGGCTGGGGTCGTGGCACGTGCGGACCCACGGGTCAGTGTCAGCGTACGCATCAGGATTAGGGCACGGCGGAGGGTAAGGTGTAGGGCTGCCGGTGGGTTTCCGTTCCGGGCTAGGGTTCGGGTTAGGGAACGGCAAGGTTTAGGGCACAGGTGAGGGTACGGACACGGGCTGGGGTCGGGGCACGTGCGGACGCACGGGTCAGTGTCAGCGTACGCATCAGGATTAGGGCACGGCGGAGGGTAAGGTGTAGGGCTGCCGGTGGGTTTCCGTTCCGAGCTAGGGTTCGGGTTAGGGAACGGCAAGGTTTAGGGCACAGGTGAGGGTACGGACACGGGCTGGGGTCAGGGCACGTGGGGACGCATGGGTCAGTGTCACCGTACGCATCAGGATTATGGCACGGTGGAGGGTAAGGTGTAGTGCTGCCAGTGGGTTTCCGTTCCGGGCTAGGGTTCGGGTTAGGGAACGGCAAGGTTTAGGGCACAGGTGAGGGTACGGATACGGGCTGGGGTCAGGGCACGTGCGGACGCATGGGTCAGTGTCAGCGTACGCATCAGGATTAGGGCACGGCGAAGGGTAAGGTGTAGGGCTGCCGGTGGGTTTCCGTTCCGGGCTAGGGTTCGGCATAGGGAACGGCAAGGTTTAGGGCACAGGTGAGGTTACGGACACGGGCTGGGGTCAGGGCACGTGCGGATGCACGGATCAGTGTCAGCGAACGCATAAGGATTAGAGTACGGTGGAGGGTAAGGTGTAGGGCTGCTGGTGGTTTTCCCTTCTGGACTAGGGTTCGGGTTAGGGAATGGCAAGGTTTAGGGCACAGGTGAGGGTACGGACACGGGCTGGGGTCAGGGCACGTGCGGACGCACGTGTCAGTGTCAGCGTACGCATCAGGAAAAGGGCACGGCGGAGGGTAAGGTGTAGGGTGCCGGTGGGTTTCCGTTCCGGGCTAGGGTTCGGGTTAGGGTACGGCGAGGTTTAGGGCACAGGTGAGGGTACGGACACGGGCTGGGGTCAGGCCACGTGCGGACGCATGGGTCAGTGTCAGCGTACGCATCAGGAAAAGGGCACGGCGGAGGGTAAGGTGTAGGGCTGCCGGTGGGTTTCCGTTCCGGGCTAGGGTTCGGGTTAGGGAACGGCGAGGTTTAGGGCACAGGTGACGGTACGGACATGGGCTTGGGTCAGGGCACGTGCGGACGCACGGGTGAGTGTCAGCGTACGTATCAGGATTAGGGCAAGGCGGAGGGTAAGGTGTAGGGCTGCTGGTGGGTTTCCGTTCTGGGCTAGTGTTTGGGTTAGGGAACGGCAAGGTTTAGGGCACAGGTGAGGGTATGGACACGGGCTGGGGTCAGGGCACGTGCGGACGCACGGGTCAGTGTCAGCGTACGCATCAGGATTAGGGCACGGCGGAGGGTGAGGTGTAGGGCTGCTGGTGGGTTTCCGTTCCGGGCTAGGGTTCGGGTTAGGGAACGGCAATGTTTAGGGCACATGTTAGGGTACGGACACGGGCTGGGGTCAGGGCACGTGCGGATGCACGGGTCAGTTTCAGCGTACGCATCAGGATTAGGGTACGGGGGAGGGTAAGGTGTAGGGCTGCTGGTGGGTTTCAGTTCCGGGCTACGGTTCGGGTTAGGGAACGGCAAGGTTTAGGGCACAGGTGAGGGTACGGACACGGGCTGGGGTCAGGGCACCTGCGGACGGTCGGTTCAGTGTCAGCGTACGCGTCAGAATTAGGGCACGGCGGAGGGTAAGGTGTAGGGCTGCTGGTGGTTTTCCGTTCCGGGCTAGGGTTCGGGTTAGGGAACGGAAAGGATTAGGGCACAGGTGAGGGTACGGACACGGGCTGGGGTCAGGCCATGTGCGAACGCACGGGTCAGTGTCAGCGTACGCGTCAGAATTAGGGCACGGCGGAGGGTACGGTGTAGGGCTGCTGGTGGTTTTCCGTTCCGGGCTAGGGTTCGGGATAGGGAACGGCAAGGTTTAGGGCACAGGTGAGGGTACGGACACGGGCTGGGGCCAGGACACGTGCGGACGCACGGGTCAGTGTCAGCGTACGCATCAGGATTAGGGCACGGCGGAGGGTAAGGTGTAGGGCTGCTGGTTGGTTTCCGTTCCGGGCTAGGGTTCAGGTTAGGGAACGGCAAGGTTTAGGGCACAGGTGAGGGTACGGACACGGGCTGGGGTCAGGGCACGTGCGGACGCACGGGTCAGTGTCAGCGTACGCATCATGATTAGGGCACGGCGGAGGGTTAGGTGTAGGGCTGCGTGTGGGTTTCCGTTCCGGGCTATGGTTCGGGTTAGGGAACGGCAAGTTTCAGGGCACAGGTGAGGGTACGGAAACGGGCTGGGGTCAGGGCACGTGCAGACGCACGGGTCAGTGTCAGCGTACGCATCAGGATTAGGGCACGGCGGAGGGTAAAGTGTAGGGCTGCCGGTGGGTTTCCGTTCCGGGCTAGGGTTCGGGTTAGGGAACGGCAACGTTTAGGGCACAGGTGAGGGTACGGACACGCGCTGGTGTCAGGGCACGTGCGGACGCACGGGTCAGTGTCAGCGTACGCATCAGGATTAGGGCACGGCGGAGGGTAAGGTGTAGGGCTGCCTGTGGGTTTCCGTTCCGGGCTAGGGTTCGGGTTAGGGAACGGCAAGGTTTAGGGCACAGGTGAGGGTACGGACACGGGCTGGGGTCAGGGCACGTGCGGACGCACGGGTCAGTGTCAGCGTACACATCAGGATTAGGGCACGGCGGAGGGTAAGGTGTAGGGCTGCCGGTGGGTTTCCGTTCCGGGCTAGGGTTCGGGTTAGGGAACGGCAAGGTTTAGGGCACAGGTGAGGGTACGGACACGGGCTGGGGTCAGGGCACGTGCGGACGGTCTGTTCAGTGTCAGCGTACGCGTCACGATTAGGGCATGGCGGAGGGTAAGGTGTAGGGCTGCTGGTGGTTTTCCGTTCCGGGCTAGGGTTCGGGTTAGGGAACGGAAAGGCTTAGGGCACAGGTGAGGGTACGGAAACGGGCTGGGGTCAGGGCACGTGTGGACGCACGGGTCAGTGTCAGCGTACGCGTCAGGATAAGGGCACGGCGCAGGGTAAGGTGTAGGGCTGCTGGTGGTTTTCCTTTCCGGGCTAGGGTTCGGGATAGGGAATGGCAAGGTTTAGGGCACAGGTGAGGGTACGGACACGGGCTGGGGTCAGGGCACGTGCGGACGCACGGGTCAGTGTCAGCGTACGCATCAGGATTAGGGCACGGCGGAGGGTAAGGTGTAGGGCTGCTGGTGGGTTTCCGTTCCGGGCTAGGGTTCGGTTTAGGGAACGGCAAGGATTAGGGCACAGGTGAGGGTACGGACACGGGCTGGTGTCAGGGCTCGTGCGGACGCACGGGTCAGTGTCAGCGTACGCATCAGGATTAGGGCACTGCAGAGGGTAAGGTGTAGGGCTGCGTGTGGGTTTCCGTTCCGGGCTACGGTTCGGGTTAGGGGACAGCAAGGTTTGGGGCACAGGTGAGGGTACGGACACGGGCTGGGGTCAGGGCACGTGCGGACGCTCGGGTCAGTGTCAGCGTACGCATCAGGATTAGGGCACGGCGGAGGGTAAGGTGTAGGGCTGCGTGTGGGTTTCCGTTCCGGGCTAGGGTTCGGGTTAGGGAACGGCAAGGTTTAGGGCACAGGTGAGGGTACGGACACGGGCTGGGGTCGGGGTACGTGGGGACGCACGGGTCAGTGTCAGCGTACGCATCAGGATTAGGGCACGGTGGAGGGTAAGGTGTAGTGCTGCCGGTGGGTTTCCGTTCCGGGCTAGGGTTCAGGTTAGGGAACGGCAAGGTTTAGGGCACAGGTGAGGGTACGGATACGGGCTGAGGTCAGGGCACGTGCGGACGCATGGGTCAGTGTCAGCGTACGCATCAGGATTAGGCACGGCGAAGGGTAAGGTGTAGGGCTGCCGGTGGGTTTCCGTTCCGGGCTAGGGTTCGGGATAGGGAACGGCAAGGTTTAGGGCACAGGTGAGGGTACGGACACGGGCTGGGGTCAGGGCACGTGTGGACGCACGTGTCAGTGTCAGCGTACGCATCAGGAAAAGGGCACGGCGGAGGGTAAGGTGTAGGGCTGCCGGTGGGTTTCCGTTCCGGGCTAGGGTTCGGGTTAGGGAACGGCGAGGTTTAGGGCACAGGTGAGGGTACGGACACGGGCTGGGGTCAGGCCACGTGCGGACGCATGGGTCAGTGTCAGCGTACGCATCAGGAAAAGGGCACGGCGGAGGGTAAGGTGTAGGGGTGCCGGTGGGTTTCCGTTCCGGGCTAGGGTTCGGGTTTGGGAACGGCGAGGTTTAGGGCACCGGTGACGGTACGGACATGGGCTTGGGTCAGGGCACGTGCGGACGCACGGGTGAGTGTCAGCGTACGGATCAGGATTAGGGCACGGCGGAGGGTAAGGTGTAGGGCTGCTGGTGGGTTTCCGTTCTGGGCTAGGGTTTGGGTTAGGGAACGGCAAGGTTTAGGGCACAGGTGAGGGTACGGACACGGGCTGGGGTCAGGGCACGTGCGGACGCACGGGTCAGTGTCAGCGTACGCATCAGGATTAGGGCACGGCGGAGGGTAAGGTGTAGGGCTGCTGGTGGGTTTCCGTTCTGGGCTAGGGTTCGGGTTAGGGAACGGCAAGGTTTAGGGCACATGTTAGGGTACGGACACGGGCTGGGGTCAGGGCACGTGCGGACGCACGGGTCAGTTTCAGCGTACGCATCAGGATTAGGGTACGGCGGAGGGTAAGGTGTAGGGCTGCTGGTGGGTTTCAGTTCCGGGCTACGGTTCGGGTTAGGGAACGGCAAGGTTTAGGGCATAGGTGAGGGTACGGACATGGGCTGGGGTCAGGGCACGTGCGGACGCACGGGTCAGTGTCAGCGTACGCGTCAGGATTAGGGCACGGCGGAGGGTAAGGTGTAGGGCTGCTGGAGGTTTTCCGTTCCGGGCTAGGGTTCGGGTTAGGGAACGGAAAGGTTTAGGGCACAGGTGAGGGTACGGACACGGGCTGGGGTCAGGGCACGTGCGGACGCACGGGTGAGTGGCAGCGTACGCATCAGGATTAGGGTACGGTGGAGGGTAATGTGTAGGGCTGCTGGTGGGTTTCCGTTCTGGACTAGGGTTCGGGTTAGGGAACGGCAAAGTTTAGGGCACAGGTGAGGGTACGGACACGGGCTGGGGTCAGGGCACGTGCAGACGCACGGGTCAGTGTCAGGGTACGCATCAGGATTACGGCACGGTGGAGGGTAAGGTGTAGGGCTGCTGGTGGGTTTCCGTTCCGAGCTAGGGTTCGGGTTAGGGAACGGCAAGGTTTAGGGCACATGTGAGGGTACGGACACGGGCTGGGGTCAGGGCACGTGCGGACGCACTTGTCAGTGTCAGCGTACGCATCAGGATCAGGTCACGGCGGAGGGTAAGGTGTAGGGATGCTGGTGAGTTTCCGTTCCGGGCTAGGTTTCGGGTAAGGGAACGGCAAGGTTTAGGGCATAGGTGAGGGTACGGACACGGGCTGTGGTCAGGGCACGTGCGGACACACGGGTCAGTGTCAGCGTACGCATCAGGATCAGGGCACGGCGGAGAGTAAGGTGTAGGGCTGCGTGTGGGTTTCCATTCCGGGCTAGGGTTCGGGTTAGGGAACGGCAAGGTTTAGCGCACAGGTGAGGGTACGGACACGGGCTGGGGTTAGGGCACGTGCGGACGCACGGGTCAGTGTCAGCGTACCCATCAGGATCAGGGCACGGCGGAGGGTAAGGTGTAGGGCTGCGTGTGGGTTTCCGTTCCGGGCTAGGGTTCGGGTTAGGGAACGGCAATGTTTAGGGCACAGGTGAGGGTAAGGACACGGGCTGGGGTCAGGGCACGTGCGGACACACGGGTCAGTGTCAGCGTACGCATCAGGATCAGGGCACGGCGGAGGGTAAGGTGTAGGGCTGCGTGTGGGTTTCCGTTCCGGGACAGGGTTCGTGTTAGGGAACGGCAAGGTTTAGGGCACAGGTGAGGGTACGGACACGGGCTGGGGTCAGGGCACGTGCGGACGCACGGGTCAGTGTCAGCGTACGAGTGAGGATTAGGACATGGTGGAGGGTAAGGTGTAGGGCTGCTGGTGGGTTTCCGTTCCGGGCTACGGTTCGGGTTAGGGAACGGCAAGGTTTAGGGCACAGGTGAGGGTACGGATAAGGGGTGGGGTCAGGGCACGTGCGGACGCTCGGTACAGTGTCAGCGTACGCGTCAGGATTAGCGCACGGCAGAGTGTAAGGTGTAGGGCTGCTGGTGGCTTTCCGTTCCGGGCTAGGGTTCTGGTTAGGGAACAGAAAGGTTTAGGGCACAGGTGAGGGTACAGACACGGGCTGAGGTCAGGGCACGTGCGGACGCACGGGTCAGTGTCAGCGTACGCATCAGGATTAGGGCACGGCGGAGGGTAAGGTGTAGGGCTGCCGGTGGGTTTCCGTTCCGGGCTAGGGTTCGGGATAGGGAACGGCAAGGTTTAGGGCACAGGTGAGGGTTCGGACACGGGCTGGGGTCAGGGCACGTGCGGACGCACGGGTGAGTGTCAGCGTACGCATCAGGATTAGGGTACGGTGGAGGGTAATGTGTAGGGCTGCTGGTGGGTTTCCGTTCTGGACTAGGGTTCGGGTTAGGGAACGGCAAAGTTTAGGGCACAGGTGAGGTTACGGACACGGGCTGGGGTCAGGGCACGTGCGGACGCACGGGTCAGTGTCAGGGTACGCATCAGGATTACGGCACGGCGGAGGGTAAGGTGTAGGGCTGCGTGTGGGTTTCCGTTCCGGGCTAGGGTTCGGGTTAGGGAACGGCAAGGTTTAGGGCACATGTGAGGGTACGGACACGGGCTGGGGTCAGGGCACGTGCGGACGCACGTGTCAGTGTCAGCGTACGCATCAGGATCAGGGCACGGCGGAGGGTAAGGTGTAGGGCTGCGTGTGGGTTTCCGTTCCGGGACAGGGTTCGTGTTAGGGAACGGCAAGGTTTAGGGCACAGGTGAGGGTACGGACACGGGCTGGGGTCAGGGCACGTGTGGACGCACGTGTCAGTGTCAGCCTACGCATCAGGATTAGGGCACGGCGGAGGATAAGGTGTAGGGCTGCGTGTGGGTTTCCGTTCCGGGCTAGGGTTCGGGTTAGGGAACGGCAAGGTTTAGGGCACTGGTGAGGGTACGGACACGGGCTGGGTCAGGGCACGTGGGGACGCACGGGTCAGTGTCAGCGTACGCATCAGGATTAGGGCACGACGGAGGGTAAGGTGTAGGGCTGCTGGTGGGTTTCCGTTCCGGGCTAGGGTTCGGGTTAGGGAACGACAAGATTTAGGGCACAGGTGAGGGTACGGACACGGGCTGGCGTCAGGGCACGTGCGGACGGACGGGTCAGTTTCAGCGTACGCATCAGGTTTAGGGCACGGCGGAGGGTAAGGTGTAGGGCTGCGTCTGGGTTTCCGTTGCGGGCTAGCGTTTGGGTTAGGGAACGGCAACGTTTAGGGCACTGGTGAGGGTACGGACACGGGCTGGGGTCAGGGCACGTGCGGACGCACGGGTCAGTGTCAGCATACGCATCAGGATTAGGGCACGGCGGAGGGTAAGGTGTAGGGCTGCTGGTGGGTTTCCGTTCCGGGCTAGGGTTCGGGTTAGGGAACGGCAAGGTTTAGGGCACAGGTGAGGTTACGGACACGGGCTGGGGTCAGGGCACGTGCGGACGCACGGGTCAGTGTCAGCGTATGCATCAGGATTAGGGCACGGCGGAGGGTAAGGTGTAGGGCTGCGTGTGGGTTTCCGTTCCGGGCTAGGGTTCGGGTTAGGGAACGGCAATGTTTAGGGCACAGGTGAGTGTACGGACATGGGCTGGGGTCAGGGCACGTGCGGACGCACGTGTCAGTGTCAGCGTACGCGTCAGGATTAGGGCACGGAGGAGGGTAAGGTGTAGGGCTGCTGGTGGGTTTCCGTTCCGGGCTAGGGTTCGGGTTAGGGAACGGCAAGGTTTAGGGCACAGGTGAGGGTACGGACACGGGCTGGGGTCAGGGCACGTGCGGACGCACGGGTCAGTGTCAGCGTACGCATCAGGATTAGGGCACGGCGGAGGGTAAGGTGTAGGGCTGCGTGTGGGTTTCCGTTCTGGGCTAGGGTTCGGGTTAGGGAACGGTAAGGTTTAGGGCACATGTGAGGGTACGGACACGGCCTGGGGTCAGGTCACGTGCGGACGCACGTGTCAGTGTCAGCGTACGCATCAGGATTAGGGTACGGCGGAGGGTAAGGTGTAGGGCTGCTGGTGGGTTTCCGTTCCGGGCTACGGTTCGGGTTAGGGAACGACAAGGTTTAGGGCACAGGTGAGGGTACGGACACGGGCTGGTGTCAGGGCACGTGCGGACGCTCGGTTCAGTGTCAGCGTACGCGTCAGGATTCGGGCACAATGGAGGGTAAGGTGTAGGGCTGCTGGTGGTTTTCCGTTATGGGCTAGGGTTCGGGTTAGGGAACGGAAAGGTTTAGGGCACAGGTGAGGGTACGGACACGGGCTGGGGTCAGGGCACGTGCGGACGCACGGGTCAGTTTCAGCGTACGCATCATGATTAGGGCACGGCGGAGGTTAAGGTGTAGGGCTGCGTGTGGGTTTCCGTTCCGGGCTAGGGTTCGGGTTAGGGAACGGAAAGGTTTAGGGCACAGGTGAGGGTACGGACACGGGCTGGGGTCAGGGCACGTGTGGACGCAGGGGTCAGTGTCAGCGTACGCATCAGGATTAGGTAACGGCGGAGGGTAAGGTGTAGGGCTGCCGGTGGGTTTCCGTTTCGGGCTAGGGTTTGGGTTAGGGAACCGCAAGGTTTAGGGCACAGGTGAGGGTACGGACACGGGCTGGGGTCAGCGCACGTGCGGACGTACTGGTCAGTGTCAGCGTACGCATCAGGATTAGGGCACGGCGGAGGGTAAGGTGTAGGGCTGCGTGTGTGTTTCCATTCCGGGCTAGGGTTCGGGTTAGGGAACGGCAAGGTTTAGGGCACAGGTGAGGGTACGGACATGGGCTGGGGTCAGGGCACGTGCGGACGCACGGGTCAGTGTCAGCGTACGCATCAGGATTAGGGCACGGCGGAGGGTAAGGTTTAGGGCTGTTGGTGGGTTTCCGTTCCGGGCTAGTGTTCGGGATAGGGAACTGCAAGGTTTAGGGCACAGGTGAGGGTACGGACACGGGCTGGGATCAGGGCACGTGCGGATGCACGGGTCAGTGTCAGCGTAAGCATCAGGATTAGGGCACGGCGGAGGGTAGGGTGTAGGGCTGCTGGTGGGTTTCCATCCCGGGCTAGGGTTCGGGTTAGGGAACGGCAAGGTTTAGGGCACAGGTGAGGGTACGGACACGGTCTGGGGTCAGGGCACGTGCGGACGCACGGGTCAGTGTCAGCGTACGCATCAGGATTAGGGAACGGCGGAGGGTAAGATGTCGGGCTGCTGGTGGGTTTCCGTTTCGGGCTAGGGTTCGGGTTAGGGAACGGTAAGGTTTAGGGCACATGTGAGGGTACGGACACGGGCTGGGGTCAGGTCACGTGCGGACGCACGGGTCAGTGTCTGCGTACGCATCAGGATTAGGGTACGGCAGAGGGTAAGGTGTAGGGCTGTTGGTGGGTTTCCGTTCCGGGCTACGGTTCGGGTTAGGGAACGACAAGGTTTAGGGCACAGGTGAGGGTACGGACACGGGCTGGGGTCAGGGCACGTGCGGACGCTCGGTTCAGTGTCAGCGTACGCGTCAGGATTCGGGCACGACGGAGGGTAAGGTTTAGGGCTGCTGGTGGTTTTCCGTTATGGGCTAGGGTTCGGGTTAGGGAACGGAAAGGTTTAGGGCACAGGTGAGGGTACGGACACGGGCTGGGGTCAGGGCATGTGCGGACGCACGGGTCAGTGTCAGCGTATGCATCAGGATTAGGGTACGGTGGAGGGTAAGGTGTAGGGATGCTGGTGGGTTTCCCTTCTGGACTAGGGTTCGGGTTAGGGAACGGCAAGGTTTAGGGCACAGGAGAGGGTACGGACACGGGCTGGGGTCAGGGCACGTGCGGACGCACGGGTCAGTGTCAGCCTACGCATCAGGATTAGGTCACGGCGGAGGGTAAGGTTTAGGGCTGCGTGTGGGTTTCCGTTCCGGGCTAGGGTTCGGGTTAGGGAACGGCAAGGTTTAGGGCACAGGGGAGGGTACGGACACGGGCTGGGGTCAGGGCACGTGCGGACGCACGGGTCAGTGTCAGCGTATGCATCAGGATTGGGGAACGGCGGAGGGTAAGGTGTAGGGCTGCTGGTGGGTTTCCGTTCCGGGCTAGGGTTCGGGTAAGGGAACGGCAAGGTTTAGGGCACAGTTGAGGGTACGGACACGGGCTGGGGTCAGGGCATGTGCGGACGCACGGGTCAGTGTCAGCGTACGCATCAGGAAAAGGGCACGGCGGAGGGTAAGGTGTAGGGCTGCTGGTGGGTTTCCGTTCCGGGCTAGGGTTCGGGTTAGGGAACGGCAAGGTTTAGGGCACAGGTGAGGGTACGGACAGGGGCTGGGGTCAGGGCACGTGCGGACGCACGGGTCAGTGTCAGCGTACGCATCAGGATTAGGGCACGGCGGAGGGTAAGGTGTAGGGCTGCTGGTGGGTTTCCGTTCCGGGCTAGGGTTCGGGTTAGGGAACGGCAAGGTTTAGGGCACAGGTGAGGGTACGGACAGGGGCTGGGATCAGGGCACGTGCAGACGCACGGGTCAGTGTCAGCGTACGCATCAGGATTAGGGCACGGCGGAGGGTAAGGTGTAGGGCTGCTGGTGGGTTTCCGTTCCGGGCTAGGGTTCGGGTTAGGGAACGGCAAGGATTAGGGCACAGGTGAGGGTACGGACACGGGCTGGGGTCAGGGCACGTGCGGACGCACGGGTCAGTGTCAGCGTACGAGTGAGGATTAGGGCATGGCGGAGGGTAAGGTGTAGGGCTGCTGGTGGGTTTCCGTTCCGGGCTAGGGTTCGGGTTAGGGAACGGCAAGGTTTAGGGCACAGGTGAGGGTACGGATACGGGGTGGGGTCAGGGCACGTGCGGACGCTCGGTACAGTGTCAGCGTACGCGTCAGGATTAGGGCACGGCAGAGTGTAAGGTGTAGGGCTGCTGGTGGCTTTCCGTTCCGGGCTAGGGTTCTGGTTAGGCAACGGAAAGGTTTAGGGCACAGGTGAGGGTACAGACACGGGCTGAGGTCAGGGCACGTGCGGAAGCACGGGTCAGTGTCAGCGTACGCATCAGGATTAGGGCACGGCGGAGGGTAAGGTGTAGGGCTGCCGGTGGGTTTCCGTTCCGGGCTAGGGTTCGGGATAGGGAACGGCAAGGTTTAGGGCACAGGTGAGGGTACGGACATGGGCTGGGGTCAGGGCACGTGCGGACGCATGGATCAGTGTCAGCGTACGCATAAGGATTAGGGTACGGTGGAGGGTAAGGTGTAGGGCTGCTGGTGGGTTTCCATTCTGGAGTAGGGTTCGGGTTAGGGAACAGCAAGGTTTAGGGCACAGGTGAGGGTACGGACACGGGCTGGGGTCAGGGCACGTGCGGACGCACGGGTCAGTGTCAGCGTACGCGTCAGGATTAGGGCACGGCGGAGGGTAAGGTGTAGGGCTGCTGGTGGGTTTCCGTTCTGGGCTAGGGTTCGGGTTAGGGAACGGCAAGGTTTACGGCACAGGTGAGGGTACGGACACGGGCTGGGGTCAGGGCACGTGCGGACGCACGGGTCAGTGTCAGCGTACGCGTCAGGATTAGGGCACGGCGGAGGGTAAGGTGTAGGGATGCTGGAGGTTTTCCGTTCCGGGCTAGGGTTCGGGTTAGGGAACGGAAAGGTTTAGGGCACAGGTGAGGGTACGGACACGGGCTGGGGTCAGGGCACGTGCGGACGCACGGGTGAGTGTCAGCGTACGCATCAGGATTAGGGTACGGTGGAGGGTAATGTGTAGGGCTGCTGGTGGGTTTCCGTTCTGGACTAGGGTTCGGGTTAGGGAACGGCAAAGTTTAGGGCACAGGTGAGGGTACGGACACGGGCTGGGGTCAGGGCACGTGCGGACGCACGGGTCAGTGTCAGGGTACGCATCAGGATTACGGCACGGTGGAGGATAAGGTGTAGGGCTGCTGGTGGGTTTCCGTTCCGAGCTAGGGTTCGGGTTAGGGAACGGCAAGGTTTAGGGCATAGGTGAGGGTACGGACACGGGCTGTGGTCAGGGCACGTGCGGACGCACGGGTCAGTGTCAGCGTACGCATCAGGATCAGGGCACGGCGGAGAGTAAGGTGTAGGGCTGCTGGAGGTTTTCCGTTCCGGGCTAGGGTTCGGGTTAGGGAACGGAAAGGTTTAGGGCACAGGTGAGGGTATGGACACGGGCTGGGGTCAGGGCACGTGCGGACGCACGGATCAGTGTCAGCGTACGCATAAGGATTAGGGTACGGTGGAGGTAAGGTGTAGGGCTGCTGGTGGGTTTCCATTCTGGACTAGGGTTCGGGTTAGGGAACGGCAAAGTTTAGGGCACAGGTGAGGGTACGGACACGGGCTGGGGTCAGGGCCCGTGCGGACGCACGGGTCAGTGTCAGCGTACGCGTCAGGATTAGGGCACGGCGGAGGGTAAGGTGTAGGGCTGCTGGTGGGTTTCCGTTCTGGGCTAGGGTTCGGGTTAGGGAACGGCAAGGTTTACGGCACAGGTGAGGGTACGGACACGGGCTGGGGTCAGGGCACGTGCGGACGCACGGGTCAGTGTCAGCGTACGCGTCAGGATTAGGGCACGGCGGAGGGTAAGGTGTAGGGCTGCTGGAGGTTTTCCGTTCCGGGCTAGGGTTCGGGTTAGGGAACGGAAAGGTTTAGGGCACAGGTGAGGGTACGGACACGGGCTGGGGTCAGGGCACGTGCGGACGCACGGGTGAGTGTCAGCGTATGCATCAGGATTAGGGTACGGTGGAGGGTAATGTGTAGGGCTGCTGGTGGGTTTCCGTTCTGGACTAGGGTTCGGGTTAGGGAACGGCAAAGTTTAGGGCACAGGTGAGGGTACGGACACGGGCTGGGTTCAGGGCACGTGCGGACGCACGGGTCAGTGTCCGGGTACGCATCAGGATTACGGCACGGTGGAGGGTAAGGTGTAGGGCTGCTGGTGGGTTTCCGTTCCGAGCTAGGGTTCGGGTTAGGGAACGGCAAGGTTTAGGGCATAGGTGAGGGTACAGACACGGGCTGGGGTCAGGGCACGTGCGGACGCACTTGTCAGTGTCAGCGTACGCATCAGGATCAGGGCACGGCGGAGGGTAAGGTGTAGGGATGCTGGTGAGTTTCCGTTCCGGGCTAGGTTTCGGGTTAGGGTACGGCAAGTTTTAGGGCATAGGTGAGGGTACGGACACGGGCTGTGGTCAGGGCACGTGCGGACGCACGGGTCAGTGTCAGCATACGCATCAGGATCAGGGCACGGCGGAGAGTAAGGTGTAGGGCTGCGTGTGGGTTTCCATTCCGGGCTAGGGTTCGGGTTAGGGAACGGCAAGGTTTAGCGCACAGGTGAGGGTACGGACACGGGCTGGGGTTAGGGCACGTGCGGACGCACGGGTCAGTGTCAGCGTACGCATCAGGATCAGGGCACGGCGGAGGGTAAGGTGTAGGGCTGCGTGTGGGTTTCCGTTCCGGGCTAGGGTTCGGGTTAGAGAACGGCAATGTTTAGGGCACAGGTGAGGGTAAGGACACGGGCTGGGGTCAGGGCACGTGCGGACACACGGGTCAGTGTCAGCGTACGCATCAGGATCAGGGCACGGCGGAGGGTAAGGTGTAGGGCTGCGTGTGGGTTTCCGTTCCGGGACAGGGTTCGTGTTAGGGAACGGCAAGGTTTAGGGCACAGGTGAGGGTACGGACACGGGCTGGGGTCAGGGCACGTGCGGACGCACGGGTCAGTGTCAGCGTACGCATCAGGATTAGGGCACGGCGGAGGATAAGGTGTAGGGCTGCGTGTGGGTTTCCATTCCGGGCTAGGGTTCGGGTTAGGGAATGGCAAGGTTTAGGGCACTGGTGAGGGTACGGACACGGGCTGGGGTCAGGGCACGTGGGGAAGCACGGGTCAGTGTCAGCGTACGCATCAGGATTAGGGCACGACGGAGGGTAAGGTGTAGGGCTGCTGGTGGGTTTCCGTTCCGGGCTAGGGTTCGGGTTAGGGAACGGCAAGGTTTAGGGCACAGGTGAGGGTACGGACACGGGCTGGCATCAGGGCACGTGCGGACGGACGGGTCAGTTTCAGCGTACGCATCAGGTTTAGGGCACGGCGGAGGGTAAGGTGTAGGGCTGCGTCTGGGTTTCCGTTGCGGGCTAGATTTCGGGTTAGGGAACGGCAACGTTTAGGGCACTGGTGAGGGTACGGACACGGGCTGGGGTCAGGGCACGTGAGGACGCACGGGTCAGTGTCAAAGTACGCATCAGGATTAGGGCACGGCGGAGGGTAAGGTGTAGGGCTGCTGGTGGGTTTCAGTTCCGGGCTAGGGTTCGGGTTAGGGAACGGCAAGGTTTAGGGCACAGGTGAGGGTAAGGACATGGGCTGGGGTCAGGGCACGTGCGGACGCACGGGTCAGTGTCAGCGTACGCATCAGGATTAGGGCACGGCGGAGGGTAAGGTGTAGGGCTGCGTGTGGGTTTCCGTTCCGGGCTAGGGTTCGGGTTAGGGAACGGCAAGGTTTAGGGCACAGGTGAGGGTACGGACACGGGCTGGGGTCAGGGCACGTGCGGACGCACGGGTCAGTGTCAGCGTACGCATCAGGATTATGGTACGGCGGAGGGTAAGGTGTAGGGCTGCTGGTGGGTTTCCGTTCCGGGCTAGGGTTCGGGTTAGGGAATGGCAAGGTTTAGGGCACAAGTTAGGGTACGGACACGGGCTGGGGTCAGGGCACGTGCGGACGCACGGGTCAGTTTCAGCGTATGCATCAGGATTAGGGTACGGTGGAGGGTAAGGTGTAGGGCTGCTGGTGGGTTTCCGTTCCGGGCTACTGTTCGGGTTAGGGAACGGCAAGGTTTAGGGCACAGGTGAGGGTACGGACACGGGCTGGGGTCAGGGCACCTGCGGACGGTCGGTTCAGTATCAGCGTACGCGTCAGAATTAGGGCTCGGCGGAGGGTAAGGTTTAGGGCTGCTGGTGGTTTTCCGTTCCGGGCTAGGGTTCGGGTTAGGTAACGGAAAGGATTAGGGCACAGGTGAGGGTACGGACACGGGCTGGGGTCAGGGAACGTGCGGACGCACGGGTCAGTGTCAGCGTACGCATCAGGATTAGGGCACGGCGGAGGGTAAGGTGTAGGGCTGCTGGTGGGTTTCCGTTCCGGGCTAGGGTTCGGGTTAGGGAACGGCAAGGTTTAGGGCACAGGTGAGGGTAAGGACATGGGCTGGGGTCAGGGCACGTGTGGACGCACGGGTCAGTGTCAGTGTACGCATCAGGATTAGGGCACGGCAGAGGGTGAGATGTAGGGCTGCTGGAGGGTTTCCGTTCCGGGCAGGGTTCGGGTTAGGGAACGGCAAGGATTAGGGCACAGGTGAGGGTACAGACACGGGCTGGGGTCAGGGCATGTGCGGACGCACGGGTCAGTGTCAGCGTACGCATCAGGATTAGGGCACGGCGGAGGGTAAGGTGTAGGGCTGCTGGTGGGTTTCCGTTCCGGGCTAGTGTTCGGGTTAGGGAACGGCAAGCTTTAGGGCACAGGTGAGGATACGGGCACGGGCTGGGGTCAGGGCACGTGTGGACGCACGGGTCAGTTTCAGCGTACGCATCAGGTTTAGGGCACGGCGGAGGGTAAGGTGTAGGGCTGCGTCTGGGTTTCCGTTGCGGGCTAGGGTTCGGGTTAGGGAACGGCAAGGTTTAGGGCACAGGTGAGGGTACGGACACGGGCTGGGGTCAGGGCACGTGCGAACGCACGGGTCAGTGTCAGCGTATGCATCAGGATTAGGGCACGGCGGATGGTAAGGTGTAGGGCTGCTGGTGGGTTTCCGTTCCGGGCTAGGGTTCGGGTTAGGGAACTGCAATGTTTAGGGCACAGGTGAGGGTAAGGACACGGCCTGGGGTCAGGGCACGTGCGGACGCACGGGTCAGTGTCAGCGTACGCATCAGGATTAGGGCACGGCGGAGGGTAAGGTGTAGGGCTGCGTGTGGGTTTCCGTTCCGGGCTAGGGTTCGGGTTAGGGAACGGCAAGGTTTAGGGCACTGGTGAGGGTACGGACACGGGCTGGGGTCAGGGCACGTGGGGACGCACGGGTCAGTGTCAGCGTACGCATCAGGATTAGGGCACGGCGGAGGGTAAGGTGTAGGGCTGCTGGTGGGTTTCCGTTCCGGGCTAGGGTTCGGGTTAGGGAACGGCATGGTGTAGGGCACAGGTGAGGGTACGGACACGGGCTGGGGTCAGGGCACGTGCGGACGCACGGGTCAGTGTCAGCGTACGCATCAGGATTAGGGCACGGCGGAGGGTAAGATGTAGGGCTGCCGGTGGGTTTCCGTTCCGGGCTAGGGTTCGGGTTATGGAACGGCAAGGTTTAGGGCACAGGCGAGGGTAAGGACATGGGCTGGGGTCAGGGCACGTGCGGACGCACGGGTCAGTGTCAGCGTACGCATCAGGATTAGGGCACGGCGGAGGATAAGGTGTAGGGCTGCGTGTGGGTTTCCGTTCCGGGCTAGGGTTCGGGTTAGGGAACGGCAAGGTTTAGGGCACAGGTGAGGGTACGGACACGGGCTGGGGTCAGGGCACGTGCGGACGCACGGGTCAGTGTCAGCGTACGCATCAGGATTAGGGTACGGCGGAGGGTAAGGTGTAGGGCTGCTGGTGGGTTTCCGTTCCGGGCTAGGGTTCGGGTTAGGGAACGGCAAGGTTTAGGGCACAAGTTAGGGTACGGACACGGGCTGGGGTCAGGGCACGTGCGGACGCACGGGTCAGTTTCAGCGTATGCATCAGGATTAGGGTACGGCGGAGGGTAAGGTGTAGGGCTGCTGGTGGGTTTCCGTTCCGGGCTACTGTTCGGGTTAGGGAACGGCAAGGTTTAGGGCACAGGTGAGGGTACGGACACGGGCTGGGGTCAGGGCACCTGCGGACGGTCGGTTCACTATCAGCGTACGCGTCAGAATTAGGGCTCGGCGGAGGGTAAGGTTTAGGGCTGCTGGTGGTTTTCCGTTCCGGGCTAGGGTTCGGGTTAGGGAACGGAAAGGATTAGGGCACAGGTGAGGGTACGGACACGGGCTGTGGTCAGGGAACGTGTGGACGCACGGGTCAGTGTCAGCGTACGCATCAGGATTAGGGCACGGCGGAGGGTAAGGTGTAGGGCTGCTGGTGGGTTTCCGTTCCGGGCTAGGGTTCGGGTTAGGGAACGGCAAGGTTTAGGGCACAGGTGAGGGTAAGGACATGGGCTGGGGTCAGGGCACGTGTGGACGCACGGGTCAGTGTCAGCGTACGCATCAGGATTAGGGCACGGCAGAGGGTGAGATGTAGGGCTGCTGGAGGGTTTCCGTTCCGGGCAGGGTTCGGGTTAGGGAACGGCAAGGATTAGGGCACAGGTGAGGGTACAGACACGGGCTGGGGTCAGGGCATGTGCGGACGCACGGGTCAGTGTCAGCGTACGCATCAGGATTAGGGCACGGCGGAGGGTAAGGTGTAGGGCTGCTGGTGGGTTTCCGTTCCGGGCTAGTGTTCGGGTTAGGGAACGGCAAGGTTTAGGGCACAGGTGAGGATACGGGCACGGGCTGGGGTCAGGGCACGTGCGGACGCACGGGTCAGTTTCAGCGTACGCATCAGGTTTAGGGCACGGCGGAGGGTAAGGTGTAGGGCTGCGTCTGGGTTTCCGTTGCGGGCTAGGGTTCGAGTTAGGGAACGGCAATGTTTAGGGCACAGGTGAGGGTAAGGACACGGGCTGGGGTCAGGGCACGTGCGGACGCACAGGTCAGTGTCAGCGTACGCATCAGGATCAGGGCACGGCGGAGGGTAAGGTGTAGGGCTGCGTGTGGGTTTCCGTTCCGGGCTAGGGTTCGGGTTAGGGAACGTCAAGGTTTAGGGCACTGGTGAGGGTACGGACACGGGCTGGGGTCAGGGCACGTGGGGACGCATGGGTCAGTGTCAGCGTACGCATCAGGATTAGGGCACGGCGGAGGGTAAGGTGTAGGGCTGCTGGTGGGTTTCCGTTCCGGGCTGGGGTTCGGGTTAGGGAATTGCAAGGTTTAGGGCACAGGTGAGGGTACGGACACGGGCTGGCGTCAGGGCACGTGCGGACGGACGGGTCAGTTTCAGCGTACGCATCAGGTTTAGGGCACGGCGGTGTGTAAGGTGTAGGGGTGCGTGTGGGTTTCCGTTCCGGGCTAGGGTTCGGGTTAGGGAACGGCAAGGTTTAGGGCACAGGTGAGGGTAAGGACACGGGCTGGGGTCAGGGCACGTGGGGACGCACGGGTCAGTGTCAGCGTACGCATCAGGATTAGGGCACGGAGGAGGGTAAGTTGTAGGGCTGCGTGTGGGTTTCCGTTCCGGGCTAGGGTTCGGGTTAGGGAACGGCAAGGTTTAGGGCACAGGTGAGGGTACGGACACGGGCTGGGGTCAGGGCACGTGCGGACGCACGGGTCAGTGTCAGCGTACGCATCAGGATTAGGGTACGGCGGAGGGTAAGGTGTAGGGCTGCTGGTGGGTTTCCGTTCCGGGCTAGGGTTCGGGTTAGGGAACGGCAAGTTTCAGGGCACAGGTGAGGGTACGGACACTGGCTGGGGTCAGGGCACGTGCGGACGCACAGGTCAGTGTCAGCGTACGCATCAGGATTAGGGCACTGCGGAGGGTAAGGTGTAGGGCTGCGTGTTGGTTTCCGTTCCGGGCTAGGGTTCGGGCTAGGGAACGGCAAGGTTCAGGGCACAGGTGAGGGTATGGACACGGGCTGGCGTCAGGGCACGTGCGGACGCACGGGTCAGTTTCAGCGTACGCATCAGGATTAGGTCACGGCGGAGGGTAAGGTTTAGGGATGCGTGTGGGTTTCCGTTCGGGGCTAGGGTTCGGGTTAGGGAACGGCAAGGTTTAGGGCAAAGGTGAGGGTACGGACACGGGCTGGGGTCAGGGCACGTGCGGAAGCACGGGTCAGTGTCAGCGTACGCATCAGAATTAGGGCACGGCGGAGGGTAAGGTGAAGGGCTGCGTGTGGATTTCCGTTCCGGGCTACGGTTCGGGTTAGGGAACTGCAAGGTTTAGGGCACAGGTGAGGGTACGGACACGGGCTGGGGTCAGGGCACGTGCGGATGCACGGGTCAGTGTCAGCGTACGCAGCAGGATTAGGGCACGGTGGAGGGTAAGGTGTAGGGTTGCCGGTGGTTTTCCGGTCCGGGCTAGGGTTCGGGTTAGGGAACGGCAAGGTTTAGGGCACAGGTGAGGGTACGGACACGGGCTGGGGTCAGGGCACGTGCGGACGCACGGGTCAGTGTCAGCGTACGCATCAGGATTAGGGCACGGCGGAGGGTAAGGTGTAGGGCTGCCGGTGGGTTTCCGTTCCGGGTTAGGGTTCGGGTTAGGGAACGGCAAGGTTTAGGGCACAGGTGAGGGTACGGACACGGGCTGGGGTCGGGGCACGTGCGGACCCACGGGTCAGTGTCAGCGTACGCATCAGGATTAGGGCACGGCGGAGGGTAAGGTGTAGGGCTGCCGGTGGGTTTCCGTTCCGGGCTAGGGTTCGGGTTAGGGAACGGCAAGGTTTAGGGCACAGGTGAGGGTACGGACACGGGCTGGGGTCGGGGCACGTGCGGACGCACGGGTCAGTGTCAGCGTACGCATCAGGATTAGGGCACGGCGGAGGGTAAGGTGTAGGGCTGCCGGTGGGTTTCCGTTCCGAGCTAGGGTTCGGGTTAGGGAACGGCAAGGTTTAGGGCACAGGTGAGGGTACGGACACGGGCTGGGGTCAGGGCACGTGGGGACGCATGGGTCAGTGTCACCGTACGCATCAGGATTAGGGCACGGTGGAGGGTAAGGTGTAGTGCTGCCAGTGGGTTTCCGTTCCGGGCTAGGGTTCGGGTTAGGGAACGGCAAGGTTTAGGGCACAGGTGAGGTTACGGACACGGGCTGGGGTCAGGGCACGTGCGGATGCACGGATAAGTGTCAGCGTACGCATAAGGATTAGAGTATGGTGGAGGGTAAGGTGTAGGGCTGCTGGTGGTTTTCCCTTCTGGACTAGGGTTCGGGTTAGGGAACGGCAAGGTTTAGGGCACAGGTGAGGGTACGGACACGGGCTGGGGTCAGGGCACGTGCGGACGCACAGGTCAGTGTCAGCGTACGCGTCAGGATTAGGGCACGGCGGACGGTAAGGTGTAGGGCTGCTGGTGGGTTTCTGTTCCCGGCTAGGGTTCGGGTTAGGGAACGGCAAGGTTTAGGTCACAGGTGAGGGTACGGACACGGGCTGGGGTCAGGGCACGTGCGGACGCACGTGTCAGTGTCAGCGTACGCATCAGGAAAAGGGCACGGCGGAGGGTAAGGTGTAGGGCTGCCGGTGGGTTTCCGTTCCGGGCTAGGGTTCGGGTTAGGGAACGGCGAGGTTTAGGGCACAGGTGAGGGTACGGACACGGGCTGGGGTCAGGCCACGTGCGGACGCATGGGTCAGTGTCAGCGTACGCATCAGGAAAAGGGCACGGCGGAGGGTAAGGTGTAGGGCTGCCGGTGGGTTTCCGTTCCGGGCTAGGGTTCGGGTTAGGGAACGGCGAGGTTTAGGGCACAGGTGAGGGTACGGACACGGTCTGGGGTCAGGGCACGTGCGGACGCACGGGTCAGTGTCAGCGTACGCATCAGGATTAGGGAACGGCGGAGGGTAAGATGTAGGGCTGCTGGTGGGTTTCCGTTCCGGGCTACGGTTCGGGTTAGGGAACGGTAAGGTTTAGGGCACATGTGAGGGTACGGACACGGGCTGGGGTCAGGTCACGTGCGGACGCACGGGTCAGTGTCTGCGTACGCATTAGGATTAGGGTACGGCGGAGGGTAAGGTGTAGGGCTGTTGGTGGGTTTCCGTTCCGGGCTACGGTTCGGGTTAGAGAACGACAAGGTTTAGGGCACAGGTGAGGGTACGGACACGGGCTGGGGTCAGGGCACGTGCGGACGCTCGGTTCAGTGTCAGCGTAGGCGTCAGGATTCGGGCACGACGGAGGGTAAGGTTTAGGGCTGCTGGTGGTTTTCCGTTATGGGCTAGGGTTCGGGTTAGGGAACGGAAAGGTTTAGGGCACAGGTGAGGGTACGGACACGGGCTGGGGTCAGGGCATGTGCGGACGCACGGGTCAGTGTCAGCGTATGCATCAGGATTAGGGTACGGTGGAGGGTAAGGTGTAGGGATGCTGGTGGGTTTCCCTTCTGGACTAGGGTTCGGGTTAGGGAACGGCAAGGTTTAGGGCACAGGTGAGGGTACGGACACGGCCTGGGGTCCGGGCACGTGCGGACGCACGGGTCAGTGTCAGCGTATGCATTAGGATTGGGGAACGGCGGAGGGTAAGGTGTAGGGCTGCTGGTGGGTTTCCCTTCTGGACTAGGGTTCGGGTAAGGGAACGGCAAGGTTTAGGGCACAGTTGAGGGTACGGACACGGGCTGGGTTCAGGGCATGTGCGGACGCACGGGTCAGTGTCAGCGTACGCATCAGGAAAAGGGCACGGCGGAGGGTAAGGTGTAGGGCTGCTGGTGGGTTTCCGTTCCGGGCTAGGGTTCGGGTTAGGGAACGGCAAGGTTTAGGGCACAGGTGAGGGTACGGACAGGGGCTGGGGTCAGGGCACGTGCGGACGCACGGGTCAGTGTCAGCGTACGCATCAGGATTAGGGCACGGCGGAGGGTAAGGTGTAGGGCTGCTGGTGGGTTTCCGTTCCGGGCTAGGGTTCGGGTTAGGGAACGGCAAGGTTTAGGGCACAGGTGAGGGTACGGACAGGGGCTGGGGTCAGGGCACGTGCGGACGCACGGGTCAGTGTCAGCGTACGCGTCAGGATTAGGGCACGGCGGAGGGTAAGGTGTAGGGCTGCTGGTGGGTTTCCGTTCCGGGCTAGGGTTCGGGTTAGGGAACGGCAAGGATTAGGGCACAGGTGAGGGTACGGACACGGGCTGGGGTCAGGGCACGTGCGGACGCACGGGTCAGTGTCAGCGTACGAGTGAGGATTAGGGCATGGCGGAGGGTAAGGTGTAGGGCTGCTGGTGGGTTTCCGTTCCGGGCTAGGGTTTGGGTTAGGGAACGGCAAGGTTTAGGGCACAGGTGAGGGTACGGATACGGGATGGGGTCAGGGCACGTGCGGACGCTCGGTACAGTGTCAGCGTACGCGTCAGGATTAGGGCACGGCAGAGTGTAAGGTGTAGGGCTGCTGGTGGCTTTCCGTTCCGGGCTAGGGTTCTGGTTAGGGAACGGAAAGGTTTAGGGCACAGGTGAGGGTACAGACACGGGCTGAGGTCAGGGCACGTGCGGAAGCACGGGTCAGTGTCAGCGTACGCATCAGGATTAGGGCACGGCGGAGGGTAAGGTGTAGGGCTGCCGGTGGGTTTCCGTTCCGGGCTAGGGTTCGGGATAGGGAACGGCAAGGTTTAGGGCACAGGTGAGGGTACGGACATGGGCTGGGGTC
The DNA here is from genome assembly GCF_949752795.1 of Hyperoodon ampullatus. Lineage (NCBI taxonomy): Eukaryota > Metazoa > Chordata > Mammalia > Artiodactyla > Ziphiidae > Hyperoodon > Hyperoodon ampullatus. The sequence goes on from NC_136920.1 coordinate 116,151,743, forward strand.
AGGGCACGTGCGGACGCACGGATCAGTGTCAGCGTACGCATAAGGATTAGGGTACGGTGGAGGGTAAGGTGTAGGGCTGCTGGTGGGTTTCCATTCTGGAGTAGGGTTCGGGTTAGGGAACAGCAAGGTTTAGGGCAAAGGTGAGGGTACGGACACGGGCTGCGGTCAGTGCACGTGCGGACGCACGGGTCAGTTTCAGCGTACGCGTCAGGATTAGGGCACGGCGGAGGGTAAGGTGTAGGGCTGCTGGAGGTTTTCCGTTCCGGGCTAGGTTTCGGGTTAGGGAACGGGAAGGTTTAGGGCACAGGTGAGGGCACGGACACGGGCTGGGGTCAGGGCACGTGCGGACGCACGGGTGAGTGGCAGCGTACGCATCAGGATTAGGGTACGGTGGAGGGTAATGTGTAGGGCTGCTGGTGGGTTTCCGTTCTGGACTAGGGTTCGGGTTAGGGAACGGCAAAGTTTAGGGCACAGGTGAGGGTACGGACACGGGCTGGGGTCAGGGCACGTGCGGACGCACGGGTCAGTGTCAGGGTACGCATCAGGATCAGGGCACGGCGGAGGGTAAGGTGTAGGGATGCTGGTGAGTTTCCGTTCCGGGCTAGGTTTCGGGTTAGGGAACGGCAAGTTTTAGGGCATAGGTGAGGGTACGGACACGGGCTGTGGTCAGGGCACGTGCGGACGCACGAGTCAGTGTCAGCGTACGCATCAGGATCAGGGCACGGCGGAGAGTAAGGTGTAGGGCTGCGTGTGGGTTTCCATTCCGGGCTAGGGTTCGGGTTAGGGAACGGCAAGGTTTAGCGCACAGGTGAGGGTACGGACACGGGCTGGGGTTAGGGCACGTGCGGACGCACGGGTCAGTGTCAGCGTACGCATCAGGATCAGGGCACGGCGGAGGGTAAGGTGTAGGGCTGCGTGTGGGTTTCCGTTCCGGGCTAGGGTTCGGGTTAGGCAACGGCAATGTTTAGGGCACAGGTGAGGGTAAGGACACGGGCTGGGGTCAGGGCACGTGCGGACACACGGGCCAGTGTCAGCGTACGCATCAGGATCAGGACACGGCGGAGGGTAAGGTGTAGGGCTGCGTGTGGGTTTCTGTTCCGGGACAGGGTTCGTGTTAGGGAACGGCAAGGTTTAGGGCACAGGTGAGGGTACGGACACGGGCTGGGGTCAGGGCACGTGCGGACGCACGGGTCAGTGTCAGCGTACGCATCAGGATTAGGGCACAGCGGAGGATAAGGTGTAGGGCTGCGTGTGGGTTTCCGTTCCGGGCTAGGGTTCGGGTTAGGGAATGGCAAGGTTTAGGGCACTGGTGAGGGTACGGACACGGGCTGGGTTCAGGGCACGTGGGGAAGCACGGGTCAGTGTCAGCGTACGCATCAGGATTAGGGCACGACGGAGGGTAAGGTGTAGGGCTGCTGGTGGGTTTCCGTTCCGGGCTAGGGTTCGGGTTAGGGAACGGCAAGGTTTAGGGCACAGGTGAGGGTACGGACACGGGCTGGCGTCAGGGCACGTGCGGACGGACGGGTCAGTTTCAGCGTACGCATCAGGTTTAGGGCACGGCGGAGGGTAAGGTGTAGGGCTGCGTCTGGGTTTCCGTTGCGGGCTAGATTTCGGGTTAGGGAACGGCAACGTTTAGGGCACTGGTGAGGGTACGGACACAGGCTGGGGTCAGGGCACGTGAGGACGCACGGGTCAGTGTCAGCGTACGCATCAGGATTAGGGCACGGCAGAGGGTAAGGTGTAGGGCTGCTGGTGGGTTTCCGTTCCGGGCTAGGGTTCGGGTTAGGGAACGGCAATGTTTAGGGCACAGGTGAGTGTAAGGACATGGGCTGGGGTCAGGGCACGTGCGGACGCACGGGTCAGTGTCAGCGTACGCATCAGGATTAGGGCACGGCGGAGGGTAAGGTGTAGGGCTGCGTGTGGGTTTCCGTTCCGGGCTAGGGTTCGGGTTAGGGAACGGCAAGGTTTAGGGCACTGGTGAGGGTACGGACACGGGCTGGGGTCAGGGCACGTGGGGACGCACGGGTCAGTGTCAGCGTACGCATCAGGATTAGGGCACGGCGGAGGGTAAGGTGTAGGGCTGCTGGTGGGTTTCCGTTCCGGGCTGGGGTTCGGGTTAGGGAATGGCAAGGTTTAGGGCACAGGTGAGGGTACGGACACGGGCTGGCGTCAGGGCACGTGCGGACGGACGGGTCAGTTTCAGCGTACGCATCAGGTTTAGAGCACGGCGGAGGGTAAGGTGTAGGGCTGCGTGTGGGTTTCCGTTCCGGGCTAGGGTTCGGGTTAGGGAACGGCAAGGTTTAGCGCACAGGTGAGGGTACGGACACGGGCTGGGGTCAGGGCACGTGCGGACGCACGGGTCAGTGTCAGCGTACGCATCAGGATTAGGGCACGGCGGAGGGTAAGGTGTAGGGCTGCCGGTGTGTTTCCGTTCCGGGCTAGGGTTCGGGTTAGGGAACGGCAAGGTTCAGGGCACAGGTGAGGGTACGGACACGGGCTGGCGTCAGGGCACGTGCGGACGCACGGGTCAGTTTCAGCGTACGCATCAGGATTAGGTCACGGCGGAGGGTAAGGTTTAGGGATGCGTGTGGGTTTCCGTTCGGGGCTAGGGTTCGGGTTAGGGAACGGCAAGGTTTAGGGCACAGGTGACGGTACGGACACGGGCTGGGGTCAGGGCACGTGCGGACGCACGGGTCAGTGTCAGCGTACGCATCAGGATTAGGGCACGGTGGAGGGTAAGGTGTAGGGCTGCCGGTGGGTTTCCGTTCCGGGCTAGGGTTCGGGTTAGGGAACGGCAAGGTTTAGGGCACAGGTGAGGGTAAGGACACGGGCTGGGGTCAGGGCACGTGCGGACGCACGGGTCAGTGTCAGCGTACGCATCAGGATTAGGGCACCGAGTAGGGTATGGTGGAGGGCTGCGTGTGGGTTTCCGTTCCGGGCTAGGGTTCGGGTTAGGGAACGGCAAGGTTTAGGGCACAGGTGAGGGTACGGACACGGGCTGGGGTCAGGGCACGTGCGGACGCACGGGTCAGTGTCAGCGTACGCATCAGGATTAGGGTACGGCGGAGGGTAAGGTGTAGGGCTGCTGGTGGGTTTCCGTTCCGGGCTAGGGTTCGGGTTAGGGAACGGCAAGGTTCAGGGCACAGGTGAGGGTACGGACACTGGCTGGGGTCAGGGCACGTGCGGACGCACGGGTCAGTGTCAGGGTACGCATCAGGATCAGGGCACGGCGGAGGGTAAGGTGTAGGGCTGCCGGTGGGTTTCCGTTCCGGGCTAGGGTTCGGGTTAGGGAACGGCAAGGTTTAGCGCACAGGTGAGGGTACGGACACGGGCTGGGGTCAGGGCATGTGCGGACGCATGGGTCAGTGTCAGCGTACGCATCAGGATTAGGGCACGGCGGAGGGTAAGGTGTAGGGCTGCCGGTGTGTTTCCGTTCCGGGCTAGGGTTCGGGTTAGGGAACGGCAAGGTTTAGGGCACAGGTGAGGGTACGGACACGGGCTGGGGTCAGGGCACGTGCGGACGCACGGGTCAGTGTCAGCGTACGCATCAGGATTAGGGCACGGAGGAGGGTAAGGTGTAGGGCTGCGTGTGGGTTTCCGTTCCGGGCTAGGGTTCGGGTTAGGGAACGGCAAGGCTTAGGGCACAGGTGAGGGTACGGACACGGGCTGGGGTCAGGGCACGTGCGGACGCACGGGTCAGTGTCAGCGTACGCATCAGGATTAGGGTACGGCGGAGGGTAAGGTGTAGGGCTGCTGGTGGGTTTCCGTTCCGGGCTAGGGTTCGGGTTAGGGAACGGCAAGGTTCAGGGCACAGGTGAGGGTACGGACACTGGCTGGGGTCAGGGCACGTGCGGACGCACAGGTCAGTGTCAGCGTACGCATCAGGATTAGGGCACTGCGGAGGGTAAGGTGTAGGGCTGCGTGTTGGTTTCCGTTCCGGGCTAGGGTTCGGGTTAGGGAACGGCAAGATTCAGGGCTCAGGTGAGGGTACGGACACGGGCTGGCGTCAGGGCACGTGCGGACGCACGGGTCAGTTTCAGCGTACGCATCAGGATTAGGTCACGGCGGAGGGTAAGGTTTAGGGATGCGTGTGGGTTTCCGTTCGGGGCTAGGGTTCGGGTTAGGGAACGGCAAGTTTTAGGGCACAGGTGACGGTACGGACACGGGCTGGGGTCAGGGCACGTGCGGACGCACGGGTCAGTGTCAGCGTACGCATCAGGATTAGGGCACGGTGGAGGGTAAGGTGTAGGGCTGCCGGTGGGTTTCCGTTCTGGGCTAGGGTTCGGGTTAGGGAACGGCAAGGTTTAGGGCACAGGTGAGGGTAAGGACACGGGCTGGGGTCAGGGCACGTGCGGACGCACGGGTCAGTGTCAGCGTACGCATCAGGATTAGGGCACCGAGTAGGGTATGGTGTAGGGCTGCGTGTGGGTTTCCGTTCCGGGCTAGGGTTCGGGTTAGGGAACGGCAAGGTTTAGGGCACAGGTGAGGGTACGGACACGGGCTGGGGTCAGGGCACGTGCGGACGCACGGGTCAGTGTCAGCGTACGCATCAGGATTAGGGTACGGCGGAGGGTAAGGTGTAGGGCTGCTGGTGGGTTTCCGTTCCGGGCTAGGGTTCGGGTTAGGGAACGGCAAGGTTCAGGGCACAGGTGAGGGTACGGACACTGGCTGGGGTCAGGGCACGTGCGTACGCACAGGTCAGTGTCAGCGTACGCATCAGGATTAGGGCACTGCGGAGGGTAAGGTGTAGGGCTGCGTGTGGGTTTCCATTCCGGGGTAGGGTTCGGGTTAGGGAACGGCAAGGTTCAGGGCACAGGTGAGGGTACGGACACGGGCTGGCGTCAGGGCACGTGCGGACGCACGGGTCAGTTTCAGCGTACGCATCAGGATTAGGTCACGGCGGAGGGTAAGGTTTAGGGATGCGTGTGGGTTTCCGTTCGGGGCTAGGGTTCGGGTTAGGGAACGGCAAGGATTAGGGCACAGGTGAGGGTACGGACACGGGCTGGGGTCAGGGCACGTGCGGACGCACGGGTCAGTGTCAGCGTACGCATCAGGATTAGGGCACGGCGGAGGGTAAGGTGTAGGGCTGCGTGTGGGTTTCCGTTCCGGGCTACGGTCCGGGTTAGGGAACTGCAAGGTTTAGGGCACAGGTGAGGGTACGGACACGGGCTGGGGTCAGGGCACGTGCGGATGCACGGGTCAGTGTCAGCGTACGCATCAGGATTAGGGCACGGTGGAGGGTAAGGTGTAGGGTTGCCGGTGGTTTTCCGGTCCGGGCTAGGGTTCGGGTTAGGGAACGGCAAGGTTTAGGGCACAGGTGAGGGTACGGACACGGGCTGGGGTCAGGGCACGTGCGGACGCACGGGTCAGTGTCAGCGTACGCATCAGGATTAGGGCACGGCGGAGGGTAAGGTGTAGAGCTGCCGGTGGGTTTCCGTTCCGGGCTAGGGTTCGGGTTAGGGAACGGCATGGTTTAGGGCACAGGTGAGGGTACGGACACGGGCTGGGGTCGTGGCACGTGCGGACCCACGGGTCAGTGTCAGCGTACGCATCAGGATTAGGGCACGGCGGAGGGTAAGGTGTAGGGCTGCTGGTGGGTTTCCGTTCCGGGCTAGGGTTCGGGTTAGGGAACGGCAAGGTTTAGGGCACAGGTGAGGGTACGGACACGGGCTGGGGTCGGGGCACGTGCGGACGCACGGGTCAGTGTCAGCGTACGCATCAGGATTAGGGCACGGCGGAGGGTAAGGTGTAGGGCTGCCGGTGGGTTTCCGTTCCGAGCTAGGGTTCGGGTTAGGGAACGGCAAGGTTTAGGGCACAGGTGAGGGTACGGACACGGGCTGGGGTCAGGGCACGTGGGGACGCATGGGTCAGTGTCACCGTACGCATCAGGATTATGGCACGGTGGAGGGTAAGGTGTAGTGCTGCCAGTGGGTTTCCGTTCCGGGCTAGGGTTCGGGTTAGGGAATGGCAAGGTTTAGGGCACAGGTGAGGGTACGGATACGGGCTGGGGTCAGGGCACGTGCGGACGCATGGGTCAGTGTCAGCGTACGCATCAGGATTAGGGCACGGCGAAGGGTAAGGTGTAGGGCTGCCTGTGGGTTTCCGTTCCGGGCTAGGGTTCGGCATAGGGAACGGCAAGGTTTAGGGCACAGGTGAGGTTACGGACACGGGCTGGGGTCAGGGCACGTGCGGATGCACGGATCAGTGTCAGCGAACGCATAAGGATTAGAGTACGGTGGAGGGTAAGGTGTAGGGCTGCTGGTGGTTTTCCCTTCTGGACTAGGGTTCGGGTTAGGGAATGGCAAGGTTTAGGGCACAGGTGAGGGTACGGACACGGGCTGTGGTCAGGGCACGTGCGGACGCACAGGTCAGTGTCAGCGTATGCGTCAGGATTAGGGCACGGCGGACGGTAAGGTGTAGGGCTGCTGGTGGGTTTCTGTTCCCGGCTAGGGTTCGGGTTAGGGAACGGCAAGGTTTAGGGCACAGGTGAGGGTACGGACACGGGCTGGGGTCAGGGCACGTGCGGACGCACGTGTCAGTGTCAGCGTACGCATCAGGAAAAGGGCACGGCGGAGGGTAAGGTGTAGGGTGCCGGTGGGTTTCCGTTCCGGGCTAGGGTTCGGGTTAGGGAACGGCGAGGTTTAGGGCACAGGTGAGGGTACGGACACGGGCTGGGGTCAGGCCACGTGCGGACGCATGGGTCAGTGTCAGCGTACGCATCAGGAAAAGGGCACGGCGGAGGGTAAGGTGTAGGGCTGCCGGTGGGTTTCCGTTCCGGGCTAGGGTTCGGGTTAGGGAACGGCGAGGTTTAGGGCACAGGTGACGGTACGGACATGGGCTTGGGTCAGGGCACGTGCGGACGCACGGGTGAGTGTCAGCGTACGTATCAGGATTAGGGCAAGGCGGAGGGTAAGGTGTAGGGCTGCTGGTGGGTTTCCGTTCCGGGCTAGTGTTTGGGTTAGGGAACGGCAAGGTTTAGGGCACAGGTGAGGGTATGGACACGGGCTGGGGTCAGGGCACGTGCGGACGCACGGGTCAGTGTCAGCGTACGCATCAGGATTAGGGCACGGCGGAGGGTGAGGTGTAGGGCTGCTGGTGGGTTTCCGTTCCGGGCTAGGGTTCGGGTTAGGGAACGGCAATGTTTAGGGCACATGTTAGGGTACGGACACGGGCTGGGGTCAGGGCACGTGCGGATGCACGGGTCAGTTTCAGCGTACGCATCAGGATTAGGGTACGGGGGAGGGTAAGGTGTAGGGCTGCTGGTGGGTTTCAGTTCCGGGCTACGGTTCGGGTTAGGGAACGGCAAGGTTTAGGGCACAGGTGAGGGTACGGACACGGGCTGGGGTCAGGGCACCTGCGGACGGTCGGTTCAGTGTCAGCGTACGCGTCAGAATTAGGGCACGGCGGAGGGTAAGGTGTAGGGCTGCTGGTGGTTTTCCGTTCCGGGCTAGGGTTCGGGTTAGGGAACGGAAAGGATTAGGGCACAGGTGAGGGTACGGACACGGGCTGGGGTCAGGCCATGTGCGAACGCACGGGTCAGTGTCAGCGTACGCGTCAGAATTAGGGCACGGCGGAGGGTACGGTGTAGGGCTGCTGGTGGTTTTCCGTTCCGGGCTAGGGTTCGGGATAGGGAACGGCAAGGTTTAGGGCACAGGTGAGGGTACGGACACGGGCTGGGGCCAGGACACGTGCGGACGCACGGGTCAGTGTCAGCGTACGCATCAGGATTAGGGCACGGCGGAGGGTAAGGTGTAGGGCTGCTGGTTGGTTTCCGTTCCGGGCTAGGGTTCAGGTTAGGGAACGGCAAGGTTTAGGGCACAGGTGAGGGTACGGACACGGGCTGGGGTCAGGGCACGTGCGGACGCACGGGTCAGTGTCAGCGTACGCATCATGATTAGGGCACGGCGGAGGGTTAGGTGTAGGGCTGCGTGTGGGTTTCCGTTCCGGGCTATGGTTCGGGTTAGGGAACGGCAAGTTTCAGGGCACAGGTGAGGGTACGGAAACGGGCTGGGGTCAGGGCACGTGCAGACGCACGGGTCAGTGTCAGCGTACGCATCAGGATTAGGGCACGGCGGAGGGTAAAGTGTAGGGCTGCCGGTGGGTTTCCGTTCCGGGCTAGGGTTCGGGTTAGGGAACGGCAACGTTTAGGGCACAGGTGAGGGTACGGACACGCGCTGGTGTCAGGGCACGTGCGGACGCACGGGTCAGTGTCAGCGTACGCATCAGGATTAGGGCACGGCGGAGGGTAAGGTGTAGGGCTGCCTGTGGGTTTCCGTTCCGGGCTAGGGTTCGGGTTAGGGAACGGCAAGGTTTAGGGCACAGGTGAGGGTACGGACACGGGCTGGGGTCAGGGCACGTGCGGACGCACGGGTCAGTGTCAGCGTACACATCAGGATTAGGGCACGGCGCAGGGTAAGGTGTAGGGCTGCCGGTGGGTTTCCGTTCCGGGCTAGGGTTCGGGTTAGGGAACGGCAAGGTTTAGGGCACAGGTGAGGGTACGGACACGGGCTGGGGTCAGGGCACGTGCGGACGGTCTGTTCAGTGTCAGCGTACGCGTCACGATTAGGGCATGGCGGAGGGTAAGGTGTAGGGCTGCTGGTGGTTTTCCGTTCCGGGCTAGGGTTCGGGTTAGGGAACGGAAAGGCTTAGGGCACAGGTGAGGGTACGGAAACGGGCTGGGGTCAGGGCACGTGTGGACGCACGGGTCAGTGTCAGCGTACGCGTCAGGATAAGGGCACGGCGCAGGGTAAGGTGTAGGGCTGCTGGTGGTTTTCCTTTCCGGGCTAGGGTTCGGGATAGGGAATGGCAAGGTTTAGGGCACAGGTGAGGGTACGGACACGGGCTGGGGTCAGGGCACGTGCGGACGCACGGGTCAGTGTCAGCGTACGCATCAGGATTAGGGCACGGCGGAGGGTAAGGTGTAGGGCTGCTGGTGGGTTTCCGTTCCGGGCTAGGGTTCGGTTTAGGGAACGGCAAGGATTAGGGCACAGGTGAGGGTACGGACACGGGCTGGTGTCAGGGCTCGTGCGGACGCACGGGTCAGTGTCAGCGTACGCATCAGGATTAGGGCACTGCAGAGGGTAAGGTGTAGGGCTGCGTGTGGGTTTCCGTTCCGGGCTACGGTTCGGGTTAGGGGACAGCAAGGTTTGGGGCACAGGTGAGGGTACGGACACGGGCTGGGGTCAGGGCACGTGCGGACGCTCGGGTCAGTGTCAGCGTACGCATCAGGATTAGGGCACGGCGGAGGGTAAGGTGTAGGGCTGCGTGTGGGTTTCCGTTCCGGGCTAGGGTTCGGGTTAGGGAACGGCAAGGTTTAGGGCACAGGTGACGGTACGGACACGGGCTGGGGTCGGGGTACGTGGGGACGCACGGGTCAGTGTCAGCGTACGCATCAGGATTAGGGCACGGTGGAGGGTAAGGTGTAGTGCTGCCGGTGGGTTTCCGTTCCGGGCTAGGGTTCAGGTTAGGGAACGGCAAGGTTTAGGGCACAGGTGAGGGTACGGATACGGGCTGAGGTCAGGGCACGTGCGGACGCATGGGTCAGTGTCAGCGTACGCATCAGGATTAGGCACGGCGAAGGGTAAGGTGTAGGGCTGCCGGTGGGTTTCCGTTCCGGGCTAGGGTTCGGGATAGGGAACGGCAAGGTTTAGGGCACAGGTGAGGGTACGGACACGGGCTGGGGTCAGGGCACGTGTGGACGCACGTGTCAGTGTCAGCGTACGCATCAGGAAAAGGGCACGGCGGAGGGTAAGGTGTAGGGCTGCCGGTGGGTTTCCGTTCCGGGCTAGGGTTCGGGTTAGGGAACGGCGAGGTTTAGGGCACAGGTGAGGGTACGGACACGGGCTGGGGTCAGGCCACGTGCGGACGCATGGGTCAGTGTCAGCGTACGCATCAGGAAAAGGGCACGGCGGAGGGTAAGGTGTAGGGGTGCCGGTGGGTTTCCGTTCCGGGCTAGGGTTCGGGTTTGGGAACGGCGAGGTTTAGGGCACCGGTGACGGTACGGACATGGGCTTGGGTCAGGGCACGTGCGGACGCACGGGTGAGTGTCAGCGTACGGATCAGGATTAGGGCACGGCGGAGGGTAAGGTGTAGGGCTGCTGGTGGGTTTCCGTTCTGGGCTAGGGTTTGGGTTAGGGAACGGCAAGGTTTAGGGCACAGGTGAGGGTACGGACACGGGCTGGGGTCAGGGCACGTGCGGACGCACGGGTCAGTGTCAGCGTACGCATCAGGATTAGGGCACGGCGGAGGGTAAGGTGTAGGGCTGCTGGTGGGTTTCCGTTCTGGGCTAGGGTTCGGGTTAGGGAACGGCAAGGTTTAGGGCACATGTTAGGGTACGGACACGGGCTGGGGTCAGGGCACGTGCGGACGCACGGGTCAGTTTCAGCGTACGCATCAGGATTAGGGTACGGCGGAGGGTAAGGTGTAGGGCTGCTGGTGGGTTTCAGTTCCGGGCTACGGTTCGGGTTAGGGAACGGCAAGGTTTAGGGCATAGGTGAGGGTACGGACACGGGCTGGGGTCAGGGCTCCTGCGGACGGTCGGTTCAGTGTCAGCGTACGCGTCAGAATTAGGGCACGGCGGAGGGTAAGGTGTAGGGCTGCTGGTGGTTTTCCGTTCCGGGCTAGGGTTCGGGTTAGGGAACGGAAAGGATTAGGGCACAGGTGAGGGTACGGACACGGGCTGGGGTCAGGGCACGTGCGGACGCACGGGTCAGTGTCAGCGTACGCGTCAGGATTAGGGCACGGCGCAGGGTAAGGTGTAGGGCTGCTGGTGGTTTTCCGTTCCGGGCTAGGGTTCGGGATAGGGAACGGCAAGGTTTAGGGCACAGGTGAGGGTACGGACACGGGCTGGGGTCAGGGCACATGCGGACGCACGGGTCAGTGTCAGCGTACGCATCAGAATTAGGGCACGGCGGAGGTTAAGGTGTAGGGCTGCTGGTGGGTTTCCGTTCCATGCTAGGGTTCGGTTTAGGGAACGGCAAGGTTTAGGGCACAGGTGAGGGTACGGACACGGGCTGGGGTCAGGGCACTTGCCGACGCACGGGTCAGTGTCAGCGTACGCATCAGGATTAGGGCACGGCGGAGGGTAAGGTGTAGGGCTGCGTGTGGGTTTCCGTTCCGGGCTAGGGTTCGGGTTAGGGAACGGCAAGGTTTAGGGCACAGGTGAGGGTACGGACACGGGCTGGGGTCAGGGCACGTGCGGACGCACGGGTCAGTGTCAGCGTACGCATCAGGATTAGGGCACGGCGGAGGGTAAGGTGTAGGGCTGCGTGTGGGTTTCCGTTCCGGGCTAGGGTTCGGGTTAGGGAACGGCAAGTTTCAGGGCATAGGTGAGGGTACGGACACGGGCTGGGGTCAGGGCACGTGCGGTCGCATGGGTCAGTGTCAGCGTACGCATCAGGATTAGGGCACGGCGGAGGGTAAGGTGTAGGGCTGCCGGTGGGTTTCCGTTCCGGGCTAGGGTTCGGGTTAGGGAACGGCAAGGTTTAGGGCACAGGTGAGGGTACGGACACGGGGTGGGGTCAGGGCACGTGCGGACGCACGGGTCAGTGTCAGCGTACACATCAGGATTAGGGCACGGCGGAGGGTAAGGTGTAGGGCTGCTGGTGGTTTTCCGTTCCGGGCTAGGGTTCGGGTTAGGGAACGGAAAGGCTTAGGGCACAGGTGAGGGTACGGACACGGGCTGGGGTCAGGGCACGTGCAGACGCACGGGTCAGTGTCAGCGTACACATCAGGATTAGGGCACGGCGCAGGGTAAGGTGTAGGGCTGCTGGTGGTTTTCCGTTCCAGGCTAGGGTTCGGGATAGGGAATGGCAAGGTTTAGGGCACAGTTGAGGGTACGGACACGGGCTGGGGTCAGGGCACGTGCGGACGCACGGGTCAGTGTCAGCGTACGCATCAGGATTAGGGCACGGTGGAGGTTAAGGTGTAGGGCTGCTGGTGGGTTTCCGTTCCGGGCTAGGGTTCGGTTTAGGGAACGGCAAGGATTAGGGCACAGGTGAGGGTACGGTCACGGGCTGGTGTCAGGGCTCGTGCGGACGCACGGGTCAGTGTCAGCGTACGCATCAGGATTAGGGCACTGCGGAGGGTAAGGTGTAGGGCTGTGTGTGGGTTTCCATTCTGGGCTTGGGTTCGGGTTAGGGAACGGCAAGGTTTAGGGCACAGGTGAGGGTACGGACACGGGCTGGGGTCAGGGCACGTGCGGACGCACGGGTCAGTGTCAGCGTACGCATCAGGATTAGGGCACGGCGGAGGGTAAGGTGTAGGGCTGCTGTTGGGTTTCCGTTCCGGTCTAGGGTTCGGGTTAGGATACGGCAAGGTTCAGGGCACAGGTGAGGGTACGGACACGGGCTGGCGTCAGGGCACGTGCGGACGCACGAGTCAGTGTCAGCGTACGAATCAGGATTAGGGCACTGCGGAGGGTAAGGTGTAGGGCTGCGTGTGGGTTTCAGTTCCGGGCTAGGGTTCGGGTTAGGGAACGGCAAGGTTCAGGGCACAGGTGAGGGTACGGACACGGGCTGGCGTCAGGGCACGTGCGGACGCACGGGTCTGTTTCAGTGTACGCATCAGGATTAGGTCACGGCGGAGGGTAAGGTGTAGGGCTGCGTGTGGGTTTCCGTTCCGGGCTAGGGTTCGAATTAGGGAACGGCAAGGTTTAGGGCACAGGTGAGGTTACGGACACGGGCTGGCGTCAGGGCACGTGCGGACGCACGGGTCAGTGTCAGCGTACGCATCAGGATTAGGGCACGGCGGAGGGTAAGGTGTAGGGCTGCGTGTGGGTTTCCGTTCCGGGCTAGGGTTCGGTTTAGGGAACGGCAAGGTTTAGGGCACAGGTGAGGGTACGGACACGGGCTGTGGTCAGGGCACGTGCGGACGCATGGGTGAGTGTCAGCGTACGCATCAGGAAAAGGGCACGGCGGAGGGTAAGGTGTAGGGCTGCGTGTGGGTTTCCGTTCCGTGCTAGGGTTCGGGTTAGGGAACGGCAAGGTTTAGGGCACAGGTGAGGGTACGGACACGGGCTGGGGTCAGGGCACGTGCGGACGCATGGGTCAGTGTCAGCGTACGCTTCAGGATTAGGGCACGGCGGAGGGTAAGGTGTAGGGCTGCTGTTGGGTTTCCGTTCCGGGCTAGGGTTCGGATTAGGGAACGGCAAGGTTCAGGGCACAGGTGAGGGTACGGACACGGGCTGGCGTCAGGGCACGTGCGGACGCACGGGTCAGTTTCAGCGTACGAATCAGGATTAGGGCACTGCGGAGGGTAAGGTGTAGGGCTGCGTGTGGGTTTCCGTTCCGGGCTAGGGTTCGGGTTAGGGAACGGCAAGGTTCAGGGCACAGGTGAGGGTACGGACACGGGCTGGCATCAGGGCACGTGCGGACGCACGGGTCAGTGTCAGCGTACGCATCAGGATTAGGGCACGGCGGAGGGTAAGGTGTAGGGCTGCGTGTGGGTTTCCGTTCCGGGCTAGGGTTCGGGTTAGGGAACGGCAAGGTTTAGGGCACAGGTGAGGGTACGGACACGGGCTGGGGTCAGGGCACGTGCGGACGCATGGGTCAGTGTCAGCGTACGCATCAGGAAAAGGGCACGGCGGAGGGTAAGGTGTAGGGCTGCTGGTGGGTTTCCGTTCCGTGCTAGGGTTCGGGTTAGGGAACGGCAAGGTTTAGGGCACAGGTGAGGGTACGGACACGGGCTGGGGTCAGGGCACGTGCGGACGCATGGGTCAGTGTCAGCGTACGCATCAGGATTAGGGCACGGCGGAGGGTAAGGTGTAGGGCTGCGTGTGGGTTTCCGTTCCGGGCTAGGGTTCGGGTTAGGGAACGGCAAGGTTTAGGGCACAGGTGAGGGTACGGACATGGGCTGGGGTCAGGGCACGTGCGGACACACGGGTCAGTGTCAGCGTACGCATCAGGATTAGGGCACGGCGGAGGGTAAGGTGTAGGGCTGCCGGTGGGTTTCCGTTCCGGGCTAGGGTTCGGGTTAGGGAATGGCAAGATTTAGGGCACAGGTGAGGGTACGGACACGGGCTGGCGTCAGGGCACGTGCGGACGCACGGGTCAGTGTCAGCGTACGCATTAGGATTGGGGCACGGCGGAGGGTAAGGTGTAGGGCTGCCGGTGGGTTTCCGTTCCGGGCTAGGGTTCGGGTTAGGGAACGGCAAGGTTTAGGGCACAGGTGAGGTTACGGACACGGGCTGGCGTCAGGGCACGTGGCGACAAACGGGTCAGTGTCAGCGTTCGCATCAGGATTAGGGCACGGCGGAGGGTAAGGTGTAGGGCTGCGTGTGGGTTTCCGTTCCGGGTTAGGGTTCGGGTTAGGGAACGGGAAGGTTTAGGGCACATGTGAGGGTACGGACATGGGCTGGGGTCAGGGCACATGCGGACGCACGGGTCAGTGTCAGCGTACGCATCAGGATTAGGGCACGGCGGAGGGTAAGGTGTAGGGCTGCCGGTGGGTTTCCTTTCCGGGCTAGGGTTCGGTTAGGGAACGGCAAGGTTTAGGGCACAGGTGAGGGTACGGACACGGGCTGGCCTAGGACACGTGCGGACGGTCTGTTCAGTGTCAGCGTATGCGTCAGGATTAGGGCACGGCGGAGGGTAAGGTGTAGGGCTGCTGGTGGTTTTCCGTTCCGGGCTATGGTTCGGTTTAGGGAACGGAAAGGATTAGGGCACAGGTGAGGTTACGGACACGGGCTGGGGTCAGGGCACGTGCGGACGCATGGGTCAGTGTCAGCGTACGCGTCAGGATTAGGGCACGGCGCAGGGTAAGGTGTAGGGCTGCTGGTGGTTTTCCGTTCCGGGCTAGGGTTCGGGATAGGGAATGGCAAGGTTTAGGGCACAGGTGAGTGTACGGACACGGGCTGGGGTCAGGGCACGTGCGGACACACGGCTCAGTGTCAGCGTACGCATCAGGATTAGGGCACGGCGGAGGGTAAGGTGTAGGGCTGCTGGTGGGTTTCCGTTCCGGGCTAGGGTTCGGGTTAGGGAACAGAAAGGCTTAGGGCACAGGTGAGGGTACGGACACGGGCTGGGGTCAGGGCACGTGCAGACGCACGGGTCAGTGTCAGCGTACACATCAGGATTAGGGCACGGCGCAGGGTAAGGTGTAGGGCTGCTGGTGGTTTTCCGTTCCAGGCTACGGTTCGGGATAGGGAATGGCAAGGTTTAGGGCACAGTTGAGGGTACGGACACGGGCTGGGTTCAGGGCACGTGCGGACGCACGGGTCAGTGTCAGCGTACGCATCAGGATTAGGGCACGGTGGAGGTTAAGGTGTAGGGCTGCTGGTGGGTTTCCGTTCCGGGCTAGGGTTCGGTTTAGGGAACGGCAAGGATTAGGGCACAGGTGAGGGTACGGTCACGGGCTGGTGTCAGGGCTCGTGCGGACGCACGGGTCAGTGTCAGCGTACGCATCAGGATTAGGGCACTGCGGAGGGTAAGGTGTAGGGCTGTGTGTGGGTTTCCATTCTGGGCTTGGGTTCGGGTTAGGGAACGGCAAGGTTTAGGGCACAGGTGAGGGTACGGACACGGGCTGGGGTCAGGGCACGTGCGGACGCACGGGTCAGTGTCAGCGTACGCATCAGGATTAGGGCACGGCGGAGGGTAAGGTGTAGGGCTGCTGTTGGGTTTCCGTTCCGGTCTAGGGTTCGGGTTAGGATACGGCAAGGTTCAGGGCACAGGTGAGGGTACGGACACGGGCTGGCGTCAGGGCACGTGCGGACGCACGAGTCAGTGTCAGCGTACGAATCAGGATTAGGGCACTGCGGAGGGTAAGGTGTAGGGCTGCGTGTGGGTTTCCGTTCCGGGCTAGGGTTCGGGTTAGGGAACGGCAAGGTTCAGGGCACAGGTGAGGGTACGGACACGGGCTGGCGTCAGGGCACGTGCGGACGCACGGGTCTGTTTCAGTGTACGCATCAGGATTAGGTCACGGCGGAGGGTAAGGTGTAGGGCTGCGTGTGGGTTTCCGTTCCGGGCTAGGGTTCGAATTAGGGAACGGCAAGGTTTAGGGCACAGGTGAGGTTACGGACACGGGCTGGCGTCAGGGCACGTGCGGACGCACGGGTCAGTGTCAGCGTACGCATCAGGATTAGGGCACGGCGGAGGGTAAGGTGTAGGGCTGCGTGTGGGTTTCCGTTCCGGGCTAGGGTTCGGTTTAGGGAACGGCAAGGTTTAGGGCACAGGTGAGGGTACGGACACGGGCTGTGGTCAGGGCACGTGCGGACGCATGGGTGAGTGTCAGCGTACGCATCAGGAAAAGGGCACGGCGGAGGGTAAGGTGTAGGGCTGCGTGTGGGTTTCCGTTCCGTGCTAGGGTTCGGGTTAGGGAACGGCAAGGTTTAGGGCACAGGTGAGGGTACGGACACGGGCTGGGGTCAGGGCACGTGCGGACGCATGGGTCAGTGTCAGCGTACGCTTCAGGATTAGGGCACGGCGGAGGGTAAGGTGTAGGGCTGCTGTTGGGTTTCCGTTCCGGGCTAGGGTTCGGGTTAGGGAACGGCAAGGTTCAGGGCACAGGTGAGGGTACGGACACGGGCTGGCGTCAGGGCACGTGCGGACGCACGGGTCAGTGTCAGCGTACGAATCAGGATTAGGGCACTGCGGAGGGTAAGGTGTAGGGCTGCGTGTGGGTTTCCGTTCCGGGCTAGGGTTCGGGTTAGGGAACGGCAAGGTTCAGGGCACAGGTGAGGGTACGGACACGGGCTGGCATCAGGGCACGTGCGGACGCACGGGTCAGTGTCAGCGTACGCATCAGGATTAGGGCACGGCGGAGGGTAAGGTGTAGGGCTGCGTGTGGGTTTCCGTTCCGGGCTAGGGTTCGGGTTAGGGAACGGCAAGGTTTAGGGCACAGGTGAGGGTACGGACACGGGCTGGGGTCAGGGCACGTGCGGACGCATGGGTCAGTGTCAGCGTACGCATCAGGAAAAGGGCACGGCGGAGGGTAAGGTGTAGGGCTGCTGGTGGGTTTCCGTTCCGTGCTAGGGTTCGCGTTAGGGAACGGCAAGGTTTAGGGCACAGGTGAGGGTACGGACACGGGCTGGGGTCAGGGCACGTGCGGACGCATGGGTCAGTGTCAGCGTACGCATCAGGATTAGGGCACGGCGGAGGGTAAGGTGTAGGGCTGCGTGTGGGTTTCCATTCCATGCTAGGGTTCGGGTTAGGGAACAGCAAGGTTTAGGGCACAGGTGAGGGTACGGACATGGGCTGGGGTCAGGGCACGTGCGGACACACGGGTCAGTGTCAGCGTACGCATCAGGATTAGGGCACGGCGGAGGGTAAGGTGTAGGGCTGCCGGTGGGTTTCCGTTCCGGGCTAGGGTTCGGGTTAGGGAACGGCAAGATTTAGGGCACAGGTGAGGGTACGGACACGGGCTGGCGTCAGGGCACGTGCGGACGCACGGGTCAGTGTCAGCGTACGCATTAGGATTGGGGCACGGCGGAGGGTAAGGTGTAGGGCTGCCGGTGGGTTTCCGTTCCGGGCTAGGGTTCGGGTTAGGGAACGGCAAGGTTTAGGGCACAGGTGAGGTTACGGACACGGGCTGGCGTCAGGGCACGTGGGGACACACGGGTCAGTGTCAGCGTTCGCATCAGGATTAGGGCACGGCGGAGGGTAAGGTGTAGGGCTGCGTGTGGGTTTCCGTTCCGGGTTAGGGTTCGGGTTAGGGAACGGGAAGGTTTAGGGCACATGTGAGGGTACGGACACGGGCTGGGGTCAGGGCACATGCGGACGCACGGGTCAGTGTCAGCGTACGCATCAGGATTAGGGCACGGCGGAGGGTAAGGTGTAGGGCTGCCGGTGGGTTTCCTTTCCGGGCTAGGGTTCGGTTAGGGAACGGCAAGGTTTAGGGCACAGGTGAGGGTACGGACACGGGCTGGCCTAGGACACGTGCGGACGGTCTGTTCAGTGTCAGCGTGCGCGTCAGGATTAGGGGACGGCGGAGGGTAAGGTGTAGGGCTGCTGGTGGTTTTCCGTTCCGGGCTATGGTTCGGTTTAGGGAACGGAAAGGATTAGGGCACAGGTGAGGTTACGGACACGGGCTGGGGTCAGGGCACGTGCGGACGCATGGGTCAGTGTCAGCGTACGCGTCAGGATTAGGGCACGGCGCAGGGTAAGGTGTAGGGCTGCTGGTGGTTTTCCGTTCCGGGCTAGGGTTCGGGATAGGGAATGGCAAGGTTTAGGGCACAGGTGAGGGTACGGACACGGGCTGGGGTCAGGGCACGTGCGGACACACGGCTCAGTGTCAGCGTACGCATCAGGATTAGGGCACGGCGGAGGGTAAGGTGTAGGGCTGCTGGTGGGTTTCCGTTCCGGGCTAGGGTTCGGTTTAGGGAACGGCAAGGATTAGGGAACAGGTGAGGGTACGGACACGGGCTGGGGACAGGGCACGTGCGGACGCACGGGTCAGTGTCAGCATACGCATCAGGACTAGGGCACTGTGGAGGGTAAGGTGTAGGGCTGCGTATGGGTTTCCATTCCGGGCTTGGGTTCGGGTTAGGGAACGGCAAGGTTTAGGGCACAGTTGAGGGTACGGACACGGGCTGGGGTCAGGCCACGTGCGGACGCACGGGTCAGTGTCAGCGTACGCATCAGGATTAGAGCACGGCGGAGGGTAAGGTGTAGGGCTGCCAGTGGGTTTCCGTTCCGGGCTAGGGTTCGGGTTAGGGAACGGCAAGGTTTAGGGCACAGGTGAGGGTACGGACACGGGCTGGGGTCAGGCCACGTGCGGACGCACGGGTCAGTGTCAGCGTACACATCAGGATTAGGGCTCGGCGGAGGGTAAGGTGTAGGGCTGCCGGTGGGTTTCCGTTCCGGGCTAGGGTTCGGGTTAGGGAACAGCAAGGTGTAGGGCACAGGTGAGGGTACGGACACGGGCTGGGGTCAGGGCACGTGCGGACACCCGGGTCAGTGTCAGCGTACGCATCAGGATTAGGTAACAGCGAAGGGTATGGTGTAGGGTTGCCGATGGGTTTCCGTTGCGGGCTAGGGTTCGGGTTAGGGAACGGCAAGGTTTAGGGCACAGGTGAGGGTACGGACACGGGCTGGGGTCAGGGCACGTGTGGACGCACGGGTCAGTGTCAGCGTATGCATCAGTATCAGGGCACGGCGGAGGGTAAGGTGTAGGGCTGCGTGTGGGTTTCCGTTCCGGGCTAGGGTTCGGGTTAGGGAACGGCAAGGTTTAGGGCACAGGTGAGGGTACGGACACGGGCTGGCGTCAGGGCACGTGCGGACGCACGGTTCAGTTTCAGCGTACGCATCAGGATTAGGGCACGGCCGAGGGTAAGGTGTAGGGCTGCTGGTGGGTTTCCGTTCCGGGCTAGGGTTCGGGTTAGGGAACGGCAAGGTTTAGGGCACAGGTGAGGGTAAGGACACGGGCTGGGGTCAGGGCACGTGTGGACGCACGGGTCAGTGTCAGCGTACGCATCAGGATTAGGGCACGGTGGAGGGTAAGGTGTAGGGCTGCGTGTGGATTTCCGTTCCGGGCTAGGGTTCGGGTTACGGAATGGCAAGGTTTAGGGCACAGGTGAGGGTACGAATACGGGCTGGGGTCAGGGCACGTGCGGATGCACGGGTCAGTGTCAGCGTACGCATCAGGATTAGGGTACGGAGGAGGGTAAGGTGTAGGGCTGCTGGTGGGTTTCCGTTCCGGGCTAGGGTTCGGGTTAGGGAACGGCAAGGTTCAGGGCACAGGTGAGGGTACGGACACGGGCTGGGGTCAGGGCACGTGCGGACGCACGGGTCAGTGTCAGCGTACGCATCAGGATTAGGGCACTGCGGAGGGTAAGGTGTAGGGATGCGTGTGGGTTTCCGTTCCGGGCTAGGGTTCGGGTTAGGGAACGGCAAGGTTTAGGGCACAGGTGAGGGTACGGACACGGGCTGGCGTCGGGGCACGTGCGGACGCACGGGTCAGTGTCAGCGTACGCATCAGGATTAGGGCACGGCGGAGGGTAAGGTGTAGGGCTGCCGGTGGTTTTCCGTTCCGGGCTAGGGTTCGGGTTAGGGAAAGGCAAGGTTTAGGGCACAGTTGAGGGTACGGACACGGGCTTGGGTCAGGGCACGTGGGGACGCACGGGTCAGTGTCAGCGTACGCATCAGTATTAGGGCACGGCGGAGGGTAAGGTGTAGGGCTGCCGGTGGGTTTCCGTTCCGGGCTAGGGTTCGGGTTAGGGAACGGCAAGGTTTAGGGCTCAGGTGAGGGTACGGACACGGGCTTGGGTCAGGGCACGTGTGGACGCACGGGTCAGTGTCAGCGTACGCATCAGGATTAGGGCACGGCGGATGGTAAGGTGTAGGGCTGCCGGTGGGTTTCCGTTCCGGGCTAGGGTTCGGGTTAGGGAACGGCAAGGTTTAGGGCACAGGTGAGGGTATGGACACGGGCTGGGGTCAGGGCACGTGCGGACGCACGGGTCAGTGTCAGCGTACGCATCAGGATTAGGGCACGGCGGAGGGCAAGGTGTAGGGCTGCCGGTGGGTTTCCGTTCCGGTCTAGGGTTCGGGTTAGGGAACAGCAAGGTTTAGGGCACAGGTGAGGGTACGGACACGGGCTGGGGTCAGGGCACGTGCGGACGCACGGGTCAGTGTCAGCGTACGCATCAGGATTAGGGCGTGGCGGAGGGTAAGGTGTAGGGCTTCCGGTGGGTTTCCGTTCCGGGCTAGGGTTCGGGTTAGGGAACGGAAAGGTTTACGGCAAAGGTGAGGGTACGGACACGGGCTGGGGTCAGGGCACGTGCGGACGCACGGGTCAGTGTCAGCGTACGCATCAGGATCAGATAACGGCGAAGGGTAAGGTGTAGGGCTGCCGGTGGTTTTCCGTTCCGGGCTAGGGTTCGGGTTAGGGAACGGCAAGGATTAGGGCACAGGTGAGGGTACGGACACGGGCTGGGGTCAGGACCCGGGCAGACGCACGGGTCAGTGTCAGCGTACGCATCATTATTACGGCACGGCGGAGCGTAAGGTGTAGGGCTGCGTGTGGGTTTCCGTTACGGCCTAGGGTTCGGGCTAGGGAACGGCAAGGTTTAGGGCACATGTGAGGGTACGGACACGGGCTGGGGTCAGGGCACGTGCGGACGCACGGGTCAGTGTCACCGTACGCATCAGGATTAGGGCACGGCGGAGGGTAAGGTGTAGGGCTGCGTGTGGGTTTCCGTTCCGGGCTAGGGTTCGGGTTAGGGAACGACAAGGTTTAGGGCACAGGTGAGGGTACGGACACGGGCTGGGGTCAGGGCACGTGCGGACGCACGGGTCAGTGTCAGCGTACGCATCAGGATTAGGGCACGGCGGATGGTAAGGTGTAGCGATGTGTGTGGGTTTCCGTTCCGGGC
The DNA here is from genome assembly GCF_949752795.1 of Hyperoodon ampullatus. Classification (NCBI taxonomy): domain Eukaryota; kingdom Metazoa; phylum Chordata; class Mammalia; order Artiodactyla; family Ziphiidae; genus Hyperoodon; species Hyperoodon ampullatus. The sequence continues at coordinate 116,173,047 of NC_136920.1, forward strand.
TAGGGTTCGGGTTAGGGAACGGCAAAGTTTAGGGCACAGGTGAGGGTACGGACAAGGGCTGGGGTCAGGGCACGTGCGGACACACGGGTCAGTGTCAGCGTATGCATCACGATTAGGGCACGGCGGAGGGTGAGGTGTAGGGCTGCTGGTGGGTTTCCGTTCCGGGCTAGGGTTCGGGTTAGGGAACGGCAAGGTTTAGGGCACAGGTGAGGCTACGGACACGGGCTGGGGTCAGGGCACGTGCGGACGCACAGGTCAGTGTCAGCGTATGCATCAGGATTGGGGAACAGCGGAGGGTAAGGTGTAGGGCTGCTGGTGGGTTTCCGTTCCGGGCTAGGGTTCGGGTTAGGGAACGGCAAGGTTTAGGGCACAGGTGAGGTTACGGACACGGGCTGGGGTCAGGGCATGTGCGGACGCACGGGTCAGTGTCAGCGTACGCATCAGGAAAAGGGCACGGCGGAGGGTAAGGTGTAGGGCTGCTGGTGGGTTTCCGTTCCGGGCTAGGGTTCGGGTTAGGGAACGGCAAGGATTAGGGCACAGGTGAGGGTACGGACACGGGCTGGGGTCAGGGCACGTGCGGACGCACGGGTTAGTGTCAGCGTACGTATCAGGATTAGTGCACTGCGGAGGGTAAGGTGTAGGGCGGCGTGTGGGTTTCCGTTCCGGGCTAGGGTTCGGGTTAGGGAATGGCAAGGTTTAGGGCACAGGTGAGGGTACGGACACGGGCTGGTGTCAGGGCACGTGCGGACGCACGGATCAGTGTCAGCGTACGCGTCAGGATTAGGGCACGGCGGAGGGTAAGGTGTAGGTCTGCTGGTGGGTTTCCGTTCCGGGCTAGGGTTCGGGTTAGGGAACGGCAAGGATTAGGGTACAGGTGAGGGTACGGACACGGGCTGGGGTCAGGGCACGTGCGGACGCACGGTTCAGTGTCAGCGTACGAGTGAGGATTAGGGCATGGCGGAGGGTAAGGTGTAGGGCTGCTGGTGGGTTTCCGTTCCGGGATAGGGTTCGGGTTAGGGAATGGCAAGGTTTAGGGCACAGGTGATGGTACGGATACGGGGTGGGGTCAGGGCACGTGCGGACGCTCGGTTCAGTGTCAGCGTACGCGTCAGGATTAGCGCACGGCAGAGTGTAAGGTGTAGGGCGGCTTGTGGCTTTCCGTTCTTGTCTAGGGTTCTGGTTAGGGAACAGAAAGGTTTAGGGCACAGGTGAGGGTACAGACCCGGGCTGGGGTCAGGGCACGTGCGGACGCACGGGTCAGTGTCAGCGTACGCATCAGGATTAGGGCACGGCGGAGGGTAAGGTGTAGGGCTGCCGGTGGGTTTCCATTCCGGGCTAGGGTTCGGGATAGGGAACGGCAAGGTTTAGGGCACAGGTGAGGGTACGGACACGGGCTGGGGTCAGGGCACGTGCGGACGCACGGATCAGTGTCAGCGTACGCATAAGGATTAGGGTACGGTGGAGGGTAAGGTGTAGGGCTGCTGGTGTGTTTCCTTTCTGGAGTAGGGTTCGGGTTAGGGAACGGCAAGGTTTAGGGCACAGGTGAGGGTACGGACACGGGCTGGGGTCAGAGCACGTGCGGACGCACGGGTCAGTGTCAGCGTACGCATCAGGATTAGGGCACGGCGGAGGGTAAGGTGTAGGGCTGCGTGTGGGTTTCTGTTCCGGGCTAGGGTTCGGGTTAGGGAACGGCAAAGTTTAGGGCACAGGTGAGTGTACGGACACGGGCTGGGATCAGAGCACGTGCGGACGCACGGGTCAGTGTCAGCGTACGCGTCAGGATTAGGGCACGGCGGAGGGTAAGGTGTAGGGCTGCTGGTGGGTTTCCGTTCCGGGCTAGTGTTCGGGTTAGGGAACGTCAAGGTTCAGGGCACAGGTGAGGGTACGGACACGGGCTGGGGTCAGGGCACGTGCGGACGCACGGGTCAGTGTCAGCGTACGCGTCAGGATTAGGGCACGGCGGAGGGTAAGGTGTAGGGCTGCTGGAGGTTTTCCGTTCCGGGCTAGGGTTCGGGTTAGGGAACGGAAAGGTTTAGGGCACAGGTGAGGGTACGGACACGGGCTGGGGTCAGGGCACGTGCGGATGCACGGGTCAGTGTCAGCGTACGCATCAGGGTTAGGGTATGGTGGAGGGTAATGTGTAGGGCTGCTGGTGGGTTTCCGTTCTGGACTAGGGTTCGTGTTAGGGAACGGCAAGGTTTAGGGCACAGGTGAGGGTACGGAGAAGGGCTGGGGTCACGGCACGTGCGGACGCACGTGTCAGTGTTAGCGTACGCATCAGGATCAGGGCACGGCGCAGGGTAAGGTGTAGGGCTGCTGGTGGGTTTCCGTTCCGGGCTAGGGTTCGGGTTAGGGAACGGCAAGGTTTAGGGCACAGGTGAGGGTACGGACACGGGCTGGGTTCAGGGCACGTGCGGACGCACGGGTTAGTGTCAGCGTACGCATCAGGATTAGGGCACTGCGGAGGGTAAGGTGTAGGGATGCGTGTGGGTTTCCGTTCCGGGCTAGGGTTCGGGTTAGGGAACTGCGAGGTTTAGGGCACAGGTGAGGGTACGGACACGGGCTGGGGTCAGGGCACGTGCGGACGCACGGGTCAGTGTCAGCGTACGCTTCAGGATCAGGGCACGGCGGAGGGTAAGGTGTAGGGCTGCGTGTGGGTTTCCGTTCCGGGACATGGTTCGGGTTAGGGAACGGCAAGGTTTAGGGCACAGGTGAGGGTACGGACACGGGCTGGGGTCAGGGCATGTGCGGACGCACGGGTCAGTGTCAGCGTACGCATCAGGATTAGGGCACTGCGGAGGGTAAGGTGTAGGGATGCGTGTGGTTTTCCGTTCCGGGCTAGGATTCGGGTTAGGGAACGGCAAGGTTTAGGGCACAGGTGAGGGTACGGACACGGGCTGGTGTCAGGGCACGTGCGGACGCATGGGTCAGTTTCAGCGTACGCATCAGGTTTAGGGCACGGCGGAGGGTAAGGTGTAGTGCTGCGTCTGGGTTTCCGTTGCGGGCTAGGGTTCGGGTTAGGGAACGGCAAGGTTTAGGGCACAGGTGAGGGTACGGACACGGGCTGGGGTCAGGGCACGTGCGGACGCAAGGGTCAGTGTCAGCGTACGCATCAGGATTAGGGCACGGCGGAGGGTAAGGTGTAGGGCTGCTGGTGGGTTTCCATTCCCGGCTAGGGTTCTGGTTAGGGAACGGCAAGGTTTAGGGCACAGGTGAGGGTAAGGACACGGGCTGGGGTCAGGGCACCTGCGGACGCATGGGTCAGTGTCAGCGTACGCATCAGGATTAGGGCACGGCGGAGGGTAAGGTTTAGGGCTGCGTGTGGGTTTCCGTTCCAGGCTAGGGTTCGGGTTAGGAAACGGCAAGGTTTAGGGCACAGGTGAGGGTACGGACACGGGCTGGGGTCAGGGCACGTGCGGACTCACGGGTCAGTGTCAGCGTACACATTAGGATTAAGGTACGGCGGACGGTAAGGTGTAGGGCTGCTGGTGGGTTTCCGTTCCGGGCTAGGGTTCGGGTTAGGGAACGGCAAGGTTCAGGGCACAGGTGAGGGTACGGACACGGGCTAGTGTCAGGGCACGTGCGGACGCACGGGTCAGTGTCAGCGTACGCATCAGGATTAGGGCACTGCGGAGGGTATGGTGTAGGGATGCGTGTGGGTTTCCGTTCCGGGCTAGGATTCGGGTTAGGGAACGGCAAGGTTCAGGCAAAGGTGAGGGTACGTACACGGGCTGGCGTCAGGGCACGTGCGGACACACGGGTCAGTTTCAGCGTACGCATCAGGATTAGGGCACGGCGGAGGGTAAGGTGTAGGGCTGCGTGTGGGTTTCCGTTCCGGGCTAGGGTTCGGGTTAGGGAACGGCAAGGTTTAGGGCACAGGTGACGGTACCTACACGGGCTGGGGTCAGGGCACGTGCGGACGCACGGGTCAGTGTCAGCGTATGCATCAGGATTAGGGCACGGCGGAGGGTAAGGTGTAGGGCTGCGTGTGGGTTTCCGTTCCGGGCTAGGGTTCGGGTTAGGGAACGGCAAGGATTAGGGCACAGGTGAGGGTAAGGACACGGGCTGGGGTCAGGGCACGTGCGGACGCACGGGTCAGTTTCAGCGTACGCATCAGGATCAGGGCACGGCGGAGGGTAAGGTGTAAGGCTGCTGGTGGGTTTCCGTTCTGAGCTAGGGTTCGGGTTAGGGAACGGCAAGGTTTAGGGCACAGGTGAGTGTAAGGACAAGGGCTTGGGTCAGGGCACGTGCGGACGCACGGGTCAGTGTCAGCGTACGCATCAGGATTAGGGCACGGTGGAGGGTAAGGTGTAGGGCTGCGTGTGGGTTTCCGTTCCGGGCTAGGGTTCGGGTTAGGGAACGGCAAGGTTTAGGGCACAGGTGAGGGTACGGACACGGGCTGGGGTCAGGGCACGTGCGGACGCACGGGTCAGTGTCAGCGTACGCATTAGGATTAGGGTACGGCGGAGAGTAAGGTGTAGGGCTGCTGGTGGGTTTCCATTCCGGGCTAGGGTTCGGGTTAGGAAACGACAAGGTTCAGGGCACAGGTGAGGGTACGGACACGGGCTGGGGTCAGGGCACGTGCGGACGCACGGGTCAGTGTCAGCGAACGCATCAGGATTAGGGCACGGCGGAGGGTAAGGTGTAGGGCTGCGTGTGGGTTTCCGTTCCGGGCTAGGGTTTGGGTTAGGGAACGGCAAGTTTCAGGGCACAGGTGAGGTTACGGACACGGGCTGGTGTCAGGGCACGTGCGGACGCACGGGTCAGTGTCAGCGTACGCATCAGGATTAGGGCACGGCGGAGGGTAAGGTGTAGGGCTGCGTGTGGGTTTCCGTTTCGGGCTAGGGTTCGGGTTAGGGAACGGCAAGGTTTAGAGCACAGGTGAGGGTACGGACACGGGCTGGGGTCAGGGCACGTGCGGACGCACAGTACAGTGTCAGCGTACGCATCAGGTTTAGGGCACGGCGGAGGGTAAGGTGTAGGGCTGCGTCTGCGTTTCCGTTGCGGGCTACGGTTCGGGTTAGGGAACGGCAAGGTTTAGGGCACTGGTGAGGGTACGGACACGGGCTGGGTTCAGGGCACGTGCGGACGCACGGGTCAGTGTCAGCGTACACATTAGGATTAGGGTACGGCGGACGGTAAGGTGTAGGGCTGCTGGTGGTTTTCCGTTCCGGGCTAGGGTTCGGGTTAGGGAACGGCAAGGTTCAGGGCACAGGTGAGGGTACGGACACGGGCTAGGGTCAGGGCACGTGCGGACGCACGGGTCAGTGTCAGCGTACGCATCAGGATTAGGGCACTGCGGAGCGTAAGGTGTAGGGCTGCGTGTGGGTTTCCGTTCCGGGCTAGGATTCGGGTTAGGGAACGGCAAGGTTTAGGGCACAGGTGAGGGTATGGACACGGGCTGGGGTCAGGGCACGTGCGGACACACGGGTCAGTGTCAGCGTACGCATCAGGATTAGGGCACGGCGGAGGGTAAGGTGTAGGGCTGCGTGTGGGTTTCCGTTCCGGGGTAGGGTTCGGGTTAGGGAACGGCAAGGTTTAGGGCACAGGTGAGGGTACGGACACGGGCTGGGGTCAGGGCACGTGCGGACGCACGTGTCAGTGTCAGCGTACGCGTCAGGATTAGGGCACGGCGGAGGGTAAGGTGTAGGGCTGCCAGTGGGTTTCCGTTCCGGGCTAGGGTTCGGGTTAGGGAACGGCAAGGTTTAGGGCACAGGTGAGGGTACGGACACGGGCTGGGGTTAGGGCACGTGCAGACGCACGGGTCACTGTCAGCGTACGCATCAGGATTAGGCCACGGCGGAGGGTAAGGTTTAGGGCTGCCGGTGGGTTTCCGTTCCGGGCTAGGGTTCGGGTTAGGGAACGGCAAGGTTTAGGGCACAGGTGAGGGTACGGACATGGGCTGGGGTCAGGGCACGTGCGGACGCACGGGTCAGTGTCACCGTACGCATCAGGATTAGGGCACGGCAGAGGGTAAGGTGTAGGGCCGCCGGTGGGTTTCCATTCTGGGCTAGGGTTCGGGTTAGGGAACGGCAAGGTTTAAGGCACAGGTGAGGGTACGGACACGGGCAGGGGTCAGGGCACGTGGGGACGCACAGGTCAGTGTCAGCGTACGCATCAGGATTAGGGCACGGCGGAGGGTAAGGTGTAGGGCTGCTGGTGGGTTTCCGTTCCGGGCTAGGGTTCGGGTTAGGGAACGGCAAGGTTTAGGGCACAGGTGAGGGTACGGACACGGGCTGGCGTCAGGTCACGTGCGGACGGACGGGTCAGTTTCAGCGTACGCATCAGGTTTAGGGCACGGCGGAGGGTAAGGTGTAGGACTGCGTCTGGGTTTCCGTTGCGGGCTAGGGTTCGGCTTAGGGAACGGCAATGTTTAGGGCACTGGTGAGGGTACGGACACGGGCTGGGGTCAGGGCACGTGAGGACGCACGGGTCAGTGTCAGCGTATGCATCAGAATTAGGGCACGGCGGAGGGTAAGGTGTAGGGCTGCTGGTGGGTTTCCGTTCCGGGCTAGGGTTCGGGTTAGGGAACGGCAAGGTTTAGGGCACAGGTGAGGGTAAGGACACGGGCTGGGGTCAGGGCACGTGCGGACGCACGGGACAGTGTCAGCGTACGCATCAGGATTAGGGCACGGCGGAGGGTAAGGTGTAGGGCTGCGTGTGTGTTTCCGTTCCGGGCTAGGGTTCGGGTTAGGGAACGGCAAGGTTTAGGGCACAGGTGAGGGTACGGGCACGGGCTGGCGTCAGGGCACGTGCGGACGGACGGGTCAGTTTCAGCGTACGCATCAGGTTTAGGGCACGGCAGAGCGTAAGGTGTAGGGCTGCGTGTGGGTTTCCGTTCCGGGCTAGGATTCGGGTTAGTGAACGGCAAGGTTTAGAGCACAGGTGAGGGTACGGACACGGGCTGGGGTCAGGGCACGTGCGAATGCTCGGGTCAGTGTCAGCGTACTCTTCAGGATTAGGGCACGGCGGAGGGTAAGGTGTAGGGCTGCGTCTGGGTTTCCGTTGCGGGCTAGGGTTCGGGTTAGGGAATGGCAAGGTTTAGGGCACTGGTGAGGGTACGGACACGGGCTGGGGTCAGGGCACGTGCGAATGCTCTGGTCAGTGTCAGCGTACTCTTCAGGATTAGGGCAGTGCGGAGGGTAAGGTGTAGGGCTGCTGGTTGTTTTCCATTCCGGGCTAGGGTTCGGGTTAGGGAACGGAAAGGATTAGGGCACAGGTGAGGGTACGGACACGGGCTGGGGCCAGGGCACGTGCGGACGCACGGGTAAGTTTCAGCGTACGCATCAGGTTTAGGGCACGGCGGAGGGTAAGGTGTAGGGCTGCGTGTGGGTTTCCGTTCCGGGCTAGGGTTCGGGTTAGGGAACGGCGAGGTTTAGGGCACAGGTGAGTGTACGGACACGGGCTGGGATCAGAGCACGTGCGGACGCACGGGTCAGTGTCAGCGTACGCGTCAGGATTAGGGCACGGCGGAGGGTAAGGTGTAGGGCTGCTGGTGGGTTTCCGTTCCGGGCTAGTGTTCGGGTTAGGGAACGTCAAGGTTCAGGGCACAGGTGAGGGTACGGACACGGGCTGGGGTCAGGGCACGTGCGGACGCACGGGTCAGTGTCAGCGTACGCGTCAGGATTAGGGCACGGCGGAGGGTAAGGTGTAGGGCTGCTGGAGGTTTTCCGTTCCGGGCTAGGGTTCGGGTTAGGGAACGGAAAGGTTTAGGGCACAGGTGAGGGTACGGACACGGGCTGGGGTCAGGGCACGTGCGGACGCACGGGTCAGTGTCAGCGTACGCATCAGGGTTAGGGTATGGTGGAGGGTAATGTGTAGGGCTGCTGGTGGGTTTCCGTTCTGGACTAGGGTTCGTGTTAGGGAACGGCAAGGTTTAGGGCACAGGTGAGGGTACGGACAAGGGCTGGGGTCACGGCACGTGCGGACGCACGTGTCAGTGTTAGCGTACGCATCAGGATCAGGGCACGGCGCAGGGTAAGGTGTAGGGCTGCTGGTGGGTTTCCGTTCCGGGCTAGGGTTCTGGTTAGGGAACGGCAAGGTTTAGGGCACAGGTGAGGGTACGGACACGGGCTGGGTTCAGGGCACGTGCGGACGCACGGGTCAGTGTCAGCGTACGCATCAGGATTAGGGCACTGCGGAGGGTAAGGTGTAGGGATGCGTGTGGGTTTCCGTTCCGGGCTAGGGTTCGGGTTAGGGAACTGCGAGGTTTAGGGCACAGGTGAGGGTACGGACACGGGCTGGGGTCAGGGCACGTGCGGACGCACGGGTCAGTGTCAGCGTACGCTTCAGGATCAGGGCACGGCGGAGGGTAAGGTGTAGGGCTGCGTGTGGGTTTCCGTTCCGGGACATGGTTCGGGTTAGGGAACGGCAAGGTTTAGGGCACAGGTGAGGGTACGGACACGGGCTGGGGTCAGGGCATGTGCGGACGCACGGGTCAGTGTCAGCGTACGCATCAGGATTAGGGCACTGCGGAGGGTAAGGTGTAGGGATGCGTGTGGTTTTCCGTTCCGGGCTAGGATTCGGGTTAGGGAACGGCAAGGTTTAGGGCACAGGTGAGGGTACGGACACGGGCTGGTGTCAGGGCACGTGCGGACGCATGGGTCAGTTTCAGCATACGCATCAGGTTTAGGGCACGGCGGAGGGTAAGGTGTAGTGCTGCGTCTGGGTTTCCGTTGCGGGCTAGGGTTCGGGTTAGGGAACGGCAAGGTTTAGGGCACAGGTGAGGGTACGGACACGGGCTGGGGTCAGGGCACGTGCGGACGCAAGGGTCAGTGTCAGCGTACGCATCAGGATTAGGGCACGGCGGAGGGTAAGGTGTAGGGCTGCTGGTGGGTTTCCATTCCCGGCTAGGGTTCTGGTTAGGGAACGGCAAGGTTTAGGGCACAGGTGAGGGTAAGGACACGGGCTGGGGTCAGGGCACCTGCGGACGCATGGGTCAGTGTCAGCGTACGCATCAGGATTAGGGCACGGCGGAGGGTAAGGTTTAGGGCTGCGTGTGGGTTTCCGTTCCAGGCTAGGGTTCGGGTTAGGAAACGGCAAGGTTTAGGGCACAGGTGAGGGTACGGACACGGGCTGGGGTCAGGGCACGTGCGGACTCACGGGTCAGTGTCAGCGTACACATTAGGATTAAGGTACGGCGGACGGTAAGGTGTAGGGCTGCTGGTGGGTTTCCGTTCCGGGCTAGGGTTCGGGTTAGGGAACGGCAAGGTTCAGGGCACAGGTGAGGGTACGGACACGGATTAGTGTCAGGGCACGTGCGGACGCACGGGTCAGTGTCAGCGTACGCATCAGGATTAGGGCACTGCGGAGGGTATGGTGTAGGGATGCGTGTGGGTTTCCGTTCCGGGCTAGGATTCGGGTTAGGGAACGGCAAGGTTCAGGCAAAGGTGAGGGTACGGACACGGGCTGGCGTCAGGGCACGTGCGGACGCACGGGTCAGTTTCAGCGTACGCATCAGGATTAGGGCACGGCGGAGGGTAAGGTGTAGGGCTGCGTGTGGGTTTCCGTTCCGGGCTAGGGTTCGGGTTAGGGAACGGCAAGGTTTAGGGCACAGGTGACGGTACCTACACGGGCTGGGGTCAGGGCACGTGCGGACGCACGGGTCAGTGTCAGCGTATGCATCAGGATTAGGGCACGGCGGAGGGTAAGGTGTAGGGCTGCGTGTGGGTTTCCGTTCCGGGCTAGGGTTCGGGTTAGGGAACGGCAAGGATTAGGGCACAGGTGAGGGTAAGGACACGGGCTGGGGTCAGGGCACGTGCGGACGCACGGGTCAGTTTCAGCGTACGCATCAGGATCAGGGCACGGCGGAGGGTAAGGTGTAAGGCTGCTGGTGGGTTTCCGTTCTGAGCTAGGGTTCGGGTTAGGGAACAGCAAGGTTTAGGGCACAGGTGAGTGTAAGGACAAGGGCTTGGGTCAGGGCACGTGCGGACGCACGGGTCAGTGTCAGCGTACGCATCAGGATTAGGGCACGGTGGAGGGTAAGGTGTAGGGCTGCGTGTGGGTTTCCGTTCCGGGCTAGGGTTCGGGTTAGGGAACGGCAAGGTTTAGGGCACAGGTGAGGGTACGGACACGGGCTGGAGTCAGGGCACGTGCGGACGCACGGGTCAGTGTCAGCGTACGCATTAGGATTAGGGTACGGCGGAGAGTAAGGTGTAGGGCTGCTGGTGGGTTTCCATTCCGGGCTAGGGTTCGGGTTAGGAAACGACAAGGTTCAGGGCACAGGTGAGGGTACGGACACGGGCTGGGGTCAGGGCACGTGCGGACGCACGGGTCAGTGTCAGCGAACGCATCACGATTAGGGCACGGCGGAGGGTAAGGTGTAGGGCTGCGTGTGGGTTTCCGTTCCGGGCTAGGGTTTGGGTTAGGGAACGGCAAGTTTCAGGGCACAGGTGAGGTTACGGACACGGGCTGGCGTCAGGGCACGTGCGGACGCACGGGTCAGTGTCAGCGTACGCATCAGGATTAGGGCACGGCGGAGGGTAAGGTGTAGGGCTGCGTGTGGGTTTCCGTTTCGGGCTAGGGTTCGGGTTAGGGAACGGCAAGGTTTAGAGCACAGGTGAGGGTACGGACACGGGCTGGGGTCAGGGCACGTGCGGACGCACAGTACAGTGTCAGCGTACGCATCAGGTTTAGGGCACGGCGGAGGGTAAGGTGTAGGGCTGCGTCTGCGTTTCCGTTGCGGGCTACGGTTCGGGTTAGGGAATGGCAAGGTTTAGGGCACTGGTGAGGGTACGGACACGGGCTGGGTTCAGGGCACGTGCGGACGCACGGGTCAGTGTCAGCGTACACATTAGGATTAGGGTACGGCGGACGGTAAGGTGTAGGGCTGCTGGTGGTTTTCCGTTCCGGGCTAGGGTTCGGGTTAGGGAACGGCAAGGTTCAGGGCACAGGTGAGGGTACGGACACGGGCTAGGGTCAGGGCACGTGCGGACGCACGGGTCAGTGTCAGCGTACGCATCAGGATTAGGGCACTGCGGAGCGTAAGGTGTAGGGCTGCGTGTGGGTTTCCGTTCCGGGCTAGGATTCGGGTTAGGGAACGGCAAGGTTTAGGGCACAGGTGAGGGTACGGACACGGGCTGGGGTCAGGGCACGTGCGGACACACGGGTCAGTGTCAGCGTACGCATCAGGATTAGGGCACGGCGGAGGGTAAGGTGTAGGGCTGCGTGTGGGTTTCCGTTCCGGGCTAGGGTTCGGGTTAGGGCACGGCAAGGTTTAGGGCACAGGTGAGGGTACGGACACGGGCTGGGGTCAGGGCACGTGCGGACGCACGGGTCAGTGTCAGCGTACGCGTCAGGATTAGGGCACGGCGGAGGGTAAGGTGTAGGGCTGCCAGTGGGTTTCCGTTCCGGGCTAGGGTTCGGGTTAGGGAACGGCAAGGTTTAGGGCACAGGTGAGGGTACGGACACGGGCTGGGGTTAGGGCACGTGCAGACGCACGGGTCACTGTCAGCGTACGCGTCAGGATTAGGCCACGGCGGAGGGTAAGGTTTAGGGCTGCCGGTGGGTTTCCGTTCCGGGCTAGGGTTCGGGTTAGGGAACGGCAAGGTTTAGGGCACAGGTGAGGGTACGGACATGGGCTGGGGTCAGGGCACGTGCGGACGCACGGGTCAGTGTCACCGTACGCATCAGGATTAGGGCACGGCAGAGGGTAAGGTGTAGGGCCGCCGGTGGGTTTCCATTCTGGGCTAGGGTTCGGGTTAGGGAACGGCAAGGTTTAAGGCACAGGTGAGGGTACGGACACGGGCAGGGGTCAGGGCACGTGGGGACGCACAGGTCAGTGTCAGCGTACGCATCAGGATTAGGGCACGGCGGAGGGTAAGGTGTAGGGCTGCTGGTGGGTTTCCGTTCCGGGCTAGGGTTCGGGTTAGGGAACGGCAAGGTTTAGGGCACAGGTGAGGGTACGGACACGGGCTGGCGTCAGGTCACGTGCGGACGGACGGGTCAGTTTCAGCGTACGCATCAGGTTTAGGGCACGGCGGAGGGTAAGGTGTAGGACTGCGTCTGGGTTTCCGTTGCGGGCTAGGGTTCGGCTTAGGGAACGGCAATGTTCAGGGCACTGGTGAGGGTACGGACACGGGCTGGGGTCAGGGCACGTGAGGACGCACGGGTCAGTGTCAGCGTATGCATCAGAATTAGGGCACGGCGGAGGGTAAGGTGTAGGGCTGCTGGTGGGTTTCCGTTCCGGGCTAGGGTTCGGGTTAGGGAACGGCAAGGTTTAGGGCACAGGTGAGGGTAAGGACACGGGCTGGGGTCAGGGCACGTGCGGACGCACGGGACAGTGTCAGCGTACGCATCAGGATTAGGGCACGGCGGAGGGTAAGGTGTAGGGCTGCGTGTGTGTTTCCGTTCCGGGCTAGGGTTCGGGTTAGGGAACGGCAAGGTTTAGGGCACAGGTGAGGGTACGGGCACGGGCTGGCGTCAGGGCACGTGCGGACGGACGGGTCAGTTTCAGCGTACGCATCAGGTTTAGGGCACGGCAGAGGGTAAGGTGTAGGGCTGCGTGTGGGTTTCCGTTCCGGGCTAGGATTCGGGTTAGTGAACGGCAAGGTTTAGTGCACAGGTGAGGGTACGGACACGGGCTGGGGTCAGGGCACGTGCGAATGCTCGGGTCAGTGTCAGCGTACTCTTCAGGATTAGGGCACGGCGGAGGGTAAGGTGTAGGGCTGCGTCTGGGTTTCCGTTGCGGGCTAGGGTTCGGGTTAGGGAATGGCAAGGTTTAGGGCACTGGTGAGGGTACGGACACGGGCTGGGGTCAGGGCACGTGCGAATGCTCGGGTCAGTGTCAGCGTACTCTTCAGGATTAGGGCACTGCGGAGGGTAAGGTGTAGGGCTGCTGGTTGTTTTCCATTCCGGGCTAGGGTTCGGGTTAGGGAACGGAAAGGATTAGGGCACAGGTGAGGGTACGGACACGGGCTGGGGCCAGGGCACGTGCGGACGCACGGGTAAGTTTCAGCGTACGCATCAGGTTTAGGGCACGGCGGAGGGTAAGGTGTAGGGCTGCGTGTGGGTTTCCGTTCCGGGCTAGGGTTCGGGTTAGGGAACGGCGAGGTTTAGGGCACAGGTGAGTGTACGGACAAGGGCTTGGGTCAGGGCATGTGCGGACGCACGGGTCAGTGTCAGCGTACGGATCAGGATTAGGGCACGGCGGAGGGTAAGGTGTAGGGCTGCTGGTGGGTTTCCGTTCCAGGCTAGGGTTCGGGTTAGGGAACGGCAAGGTTTAGGGCACAGGTGAGGGTATGGACACGGGCTGGTTTCAGAGCACGTGCGGACGCACGGGTCAGTGTCAGCGTACGCATCAGCATTAGGGCACGGCGGAGGGTAAGGTGTAGGGCTGCTGGTGGATTTGCGTTCCGGGCTAGGGTTCGGGTTAGGGAACGGCAAGGTTTAGGGTATATTTTAGGGTACGGACACAGGCTGGGTTCAGGGCACGTGCAGACGCACGGGTCAGTGTCAGTGTACGCATCAGGATTAGGGTACGGCGGAGGGTAAGATGTAGGGCTGCTGGTGCGTTTCCGTTCCGGGCTACGGTTCGGGTTAGGGAACGGCAAGGTTTAGGGCACAGGTGAGGGTACGGACACGGGCTGGGGTCAGGGCACGTGCGGACGCTCGGTTTAGTATCAGCGTATGCGTCAGGATTAGGGCACGGCGGAGGGTAAGGTGTAGGGCTGCTGGTGGTTTTCCGTTCCGGGCTAGGGTTCGGTTTAGGGAACGGAAAGGATTAGGGCACAGGTGAGGGTACGGACACGGGCTGGGGTCAGGGCACGTGCGGACGCACGGGTCAGTGTCAGCGTACGCGTCAGGATTAGGGCACGACGCAGGGTAAGGTGTAGGGCTGCTGGTGGTTTTCCGTTCCGGGCTAGGGTTCGGGATAGGGAATGGCAAGGTTTAGGGCACAGGTGAGGGTACGGACACGGGCTGGGGTCAGGGCACGTGCGGACGCACGGGTCAGTGTCAGCGTACGCATCAGGATTAGGGCACTGCTGAGGGTAAGGTGTAGTGCTGCCGGTAGGTTTCCGTTCCGGGCTAGGGTTCGTGTTAGGGAACGGCGAGGTTTAGGGCACAGGTGAGGGTACGGACACGGGCTGGGGTCAGGGCACGTGCGGACGCACGGGTCAGTGTCAGCGTACGCATCAGGATTAGGGCACGGCGGAGGGTAAGGTGTAGGGCTGCGTGTGGGTTTCCGTTCCGGGCTAGGGTTCGGGTCAGGGAACGGCAAGGTTTAGGGCACAGGTGAGGGTACGGACACGGGCTGGGGTCAGGGCACGTGCGGACGCACAGGTCAGTGTCAGCGTACGCATCAGGATTAGGGCACGGCGGAGGGTATGGTGTAGGGCTGCGTGTGGGTTTCCGTTCCGGGCTAGGGTTTGGGTTAGGGAACGGCAAGTTTCAGGGCACAGGTGAGGTTACGGACACGGGCTGGCGTCAGGGCACGTGCGGACGCACGGGTCAGTGTCAGCGTACACATCAGGATTAGGGCACGGCGGAGGGTAAGGTGTAGGGCTGCGTGTGGGTTTCCGTTTCGGGCTAGGGTTCGGGTTAGGGAACGGCAAGGTTTAGAGCACAGGTGAGGGTACGGACACGGGCTGGGGTCAGGGCACGTGCGGACGCACAGTACAGTGTCAGCGTACGCATCAGGTTTAGGGCACGGCGGAGGGTAAGGTGTAGGGCTGCGTCTGCGTTTCCGTTGCGGGCTACGGTTCGGGTTAGGGAATGGCAAGGTTTAGGGCACTGGTGAGGGTACGGACACGGGCTGGGTTCAGGGCACGTGCGGACGCACGGGTCAGTGTCAGCGTACACATTAGGATTAGGGTACGGCGGACGGTAAGGTGTAGGGCTGCTGGTGGTTTTCCGTTCCGGGCTAGGGTTCGGGTTAGGGAACGGCAAGGTTCAGGGCACAGGTGAGGGTACGGACACGGGCTAGGGTCAGGGCACGTGCGGACGCACGGGTCAGTGTCAGCGTACGCATCATGATTAGGGCACGGCGGAGGGTAAGGTGTAGGGCTGCCGGTGGGTTTCCGTTCCGGGCTAGGGTTCGGGTTAGGGAACGGCAAGGTTTAGGGCACAGGTGAGGGTATGGACACGGGCTGGGGTCAGGGCACGTGCGGACGCAGGGGTCAGTGTCAGCGTACGCGTCAGGATTAGGGCACGGCGGAGGGTAAGGTGTAGGGCTGCCGGTGGGTTTCCGTTCCGGGCTAGGGTTCGGGTTAGGGAACGGCAAGGTTTAGGGCACAGGTGAGGGTACGGACACGGGCTGGGGTTAGGGCACGTGCAGACGCACGGGTCACTGTCAGCGTACGCATCAGGATTAGGCCACGGCGGAGGGTAAGGTGTAGGGCTGCCGGTGGGTTTCCGTTCCGGGCTAGGGTTCGGGTTAGGGAACGGCAAGGTTTAGGGCACAGGTGAGGGTACGGACATGGGCTGGGGTCAGGGCACGTGCGGACGCACTGGTCAGTGTCACCGTACGCATCAGGATTAGGGCACGGCAGAGGGTAAGGTGTAGGGCCGCCGGTGGGTTTCCGTTCTGGGCTAGGGTTCGGGTTAGGGAACGGCAAGGTTTAAGGCACAGGTGAGGGTACGGACACGGGCTGGGGTCAGGGCACGTGGGGACGCACAGGTCAGTGTCAGCGTACGCATCAGGATTAGGGCACGGCGGAGGGTAAGGTGTAGGGCTGCTGGTGGGTTTCCGTTCCGGGCTAGGGTTCGGGTTAGGGAACGGCAAGGTTTAGGGCACAGGTGAGGGTACGGACACGGGCTGGCGTCAGGGCACGTGCGGACGGACGGGTCAGTTTCAGCGTACGCATCAGGTTTAGGGCACGGCGGAGGGTAAGGTGTAGGACTGCGTCTGGGTTTCCGTTGCGGGCTAGGGTTCGGCTTAGGGAACGGCAAGGTTTAGGGCACTGGTGAGGGTACGGACACGTGCTGGGGTCAGGGCACGTGAGGACGCACGGGTCAGTGTCAGCGTATGCATCAGGATTAGGGCACGGCGGAGGGTAAGGTGTAGGGCTGCTGGTGGGTTTCCGTTCCGGGCTAGGGTTCGGGTTAGGGAACGGCAAGGTTTAGGGCACAGGTGAGGGTAAGGACACGGGCTGGGGTCAGGGCACGTGCGGACGCACGGGACAGTGTCAGCGTACGCATCAGGATTAGGGCACGGCGGAGGGTAAGGTGTAGGGCTGCGTGTGGGTTTCTGTTCCGGGCTAGGATTTGGGTTAGTGAACGGCAAGGTTTAGAGCACAGGTGAGGGTACGGACACGGGCTGGGGTCAGGGCACGTGCGAATGCTCGGGTCAGTGTCAGCGTACTCTTCAGGATTAGGGCACGGCGGAGGGTAAGGTGTAGGGCTGCGTCTGGGTTTCCGTTGCGGGCTAGGGTTCGGGTTAGGGAATGGCAAGGTTTAGGGCACTGGTGAGGGTACGGACACGGGCTGGGGTCAGGGCACGTGCGAATGCTCGGGTCAGTGTCAGTGTACTCTTCAGGATTAGGGCACTGCGGAGGGTAAGGTGTAGGGCTGCTGGTTGTTTTCCATTCCGGGCTAGGGTTCGGGTTAGGGAACGGAAAGGATTAGGGCACAGGTGAGGGTACGGACACGGGCTGGGGTCAGGGCACGTGAGGACGCACGGGTAAGTTTCAGCGTACGCATCAGGTTTAGGGCACGGCGGAGGGTAAGGTGTAGGGCTGCGTGTGGGTTTCCGTTCCGGGCTAGGGTTCGGGTTAGGGAACGGCGAGGTTTAGGGCACAGGTGACGGTACGGACAAGGGCTTGGGTCAGGGCATGTGCGGACGCACGGGTCAGTGTCAGCTTACGGATCAGGATTAGGGCACGGCGGAGGGTAAGGTGTAGGGCTGCTGGTGGGTTTCCGTTCCGGGCTAGGGTTCGGGTTAGGGAACGGCAAGGTTTAGGGCACAGGTGAGGGTATGGACACGGGCTGGTTTCAGAGCACGTGCGGACGCACGGGTCAGTGTCAGCGTACGCATCAGCATTAGGGCACGGCGGAGGGTAAGGTGTAGGGCTGCTGGTGGATTTGCGTTCCGGGCTAGGGTTCGGGTTAGGGAACGGCAAGGTTTAGGGTATATTTTAGGGTACGGACACGGGCTGGGTTCAGGGCACGTGCAGACGCACGGGTCAGTGTCAGTGTACGCATCAGGATTAGGGTACGGCGGAGGGTAAGATGTAGGGCTGCTGGTGCGTTTCCGTTCCGGGCTACGGTTCGGGTTAGGGAACGGCAAGGTTTAGGGCACAGGTGAGGGTACGGACACGGGCTGGGGTCAGGGCACGTGCGGACGCTCGGTTTAGTATCAGCGTATGCGTCAGGATTAGGGCACGGCGGAGGGTAAGGTGTAGGGCTGCTGGTGGTTTTCCGTTCCGGGCTAGGGTTCGGTTTAGGGAACGGAAAGGATTAGGGCACAGGTGAGGGTACGGACACGGGCTGGGGTCAGGGCACGTGCGGACGCACGGGTCAGTGTCAGCGTACGCGTCAGGATTAGGGCACGACGCAGGGTAAGGTGTAGGGCTGCTGGTGGTTTTCCGTTCCGGGCTAGGGTTCGGGATAGGGAATGGCAAGGTTTAGGGCACAGGTGAGGGTACGGACACGGGCTGGGGTCAGGGCACGTGCGGACGCACGGGTCAGTGTCAGCGTACGCATCAGGATTAGGGCACTGCTGAGGGTAAGGTGTAGGGCTGCCGGTAGGTTTCCGTTCCGGGCTAGGGTTCGGGTTAGGAAACGGCAAGGTTTACGGCACATGTGAGGGTACGGACACGGGCTGGTGTCAGGGCATGTGCGGACGCACGGGTCAGTGTCAGCGTACGCATAAGAATTAGGGCATGCGGAGGGTAAGGTATAGGGCTGCCGGTGGGTTTCCGTTGCGGGCTAGGGTTCGGGTTAGGGAACGGCAAGGTTTAGGGCACAGGTGAGGGTACGGACACGGGCTGGGGTCAGGGCACGTGCGGACGCATGGGTCAGTGTCAGCGTACGTATCAGGATTAGGGCATGGCGGTGGGTAAGGTGTAGGGCTGCCGGTGGGTTTCCGTTCCGGGCTAGGGTTCGGGTTAGGGAACGGCAAGGTTTAGGGCACAGGTGAGGGTACGGACACGGGCTGGCGTCAGGGCACGTGCGGACGCACGGGTCAGTGTCAGCGTACGCATCAGGATTAGGGCACGGCGGACGGTAAGGTGTAGGGCTGCCGGTGGGTTTCCGTTCCGGGCTAGGGTTCGGGTTAGGAAACGGCAAGGTTTACGGCACATGTGAGGGTACGGACACGGGCTGGTGTCAGGGCATGTGCGGACGCACGGGTCAGTGTCAGCGTACGCATAAGAATTAGGGCATGCGGAGGGTAAGGTATAGGGCTGCCGGTGGGTTTCCGTTGCGGGCTAGGGTTCGGGTTAGGGAACGGCAAGGTTTAGGGCACAGGTGAGGGTACGGACACGGGCTGGGGTCAGGGCACGTGCGGACGCACGGGTCAGTGTCAGCGCACGCATAAGGATCAGGGCACGGCGGAGGGTAAGGTGTAGGGCTGCAGGTGGGTTTCCGTTCCGGGCTAGGGTTCGGGTTAGGGCACGGCTAGGTTTAGGGCACAGGTTAGGGTACGGACACGGGCTGGGGTCAGGGCACGTGCGGACGCACGTGTCAGTGTCAGGGTACGCGTCAGGATCAGGGCACGGCGGAGGGTAAGGTGTAGGGCTGCTGGTGGTTTTCCGTTCCGGGCTAGGGTTCGGGTTAGGGAACGGCAATGTGTAGGGCACAGGTGAGGGTACGGACACGGGCTGGGGTCAGGGCACATGCGGACGCTCGGGTCAGTGTCAGCGTACGCGTCAGGTTTAGGGCACGGCGGAGGGTAAGGTGTAGGGCTGCTGGTTGTTTTCCGTTCCGGGCTAGGGTTCGGGTTAGGGAACGGAAAGGATTAGGGCACAGGTGAGGGTACGGACACGGGGTGTGGTCAGGGCACGTGCGGACGCAAGGGTCAGTGTCAGCGTACGCATCAGGATCAGGGCACGGCGGTGGGTAAGGTGTAGGGCTGATGATGGGTTTCCGTTCTGGGCTAGGGTTCGGGTTAGGGAACGGCAAGGTTTAGGGCACAGGTGAGGGTACGGACACGGGCTGGCGTCAGGGCACGTGCGGACGCACGGGTCAGTGTCAGCGTACGCATCAGGATTAGGGCACGGCGGAGGGTAAGGTGTAGGGCTGCATGTGGGTTTCCGTTCCGGGCTAGGGTTCGGGTTAGGGAACGGCAAGGTTTAGGCCACAGGTGAGGGTACGGACACGGGCTGGGGTCAGGGCACGTGCGGACGCACGGGTCAGTGTCAGCGTACGCATCAGGATTAGGGCACGGCGGAGGGTAAGATGTAGGGCTGCCGGTGGGTTTCCGATCTGGGCTAGGGTTCGGGTTAGGGAACGGCAAGGTTTAGGGCACAGGTGAGGGTACGGACACGTGCTGGGGTTAGGGCACGTGCGGACGCACGGGTCAGTGTCAGCGTACGCATCAGGATTAGGGCACGGCGGAGGGTAAGGTGTAGGGCTGCCGGTGGGTTTCCGTTCCGGGCTAGGGTTCGGGTTAGGGAACGGCAAGGTTTAGGGCACATGTGAGGGTACGGACACGGGCTGGGGTCAGGGCACGTGCGGACGCACGGGTCAGTGTCAGCGTACGCATCAGGATTAGGGTACGGCGGAGGCTAAGGTGTAGGGCTGCGTGTGGGTTTCCGTTCCGGGCTAGGGTTCGGGTTAGGGAACGGCAAGGTTTAGGGCACATGTGAGGGTACGGACACGGGCTGGGGTCAGGGCACGCGCGGACGCATGGGTCAGTGTCAGCGTACGCATCAGGATTAGGGCACGGCGGAGGGTAAGGTGTAGGGCTGCGTGTGGGTTTCCGTTCCGGGATAGGGTTCGGGTTAGGGAACGGCAAGGTTTAGGGCACAGGTGAGGGTACGGACACGGGCTGGGGTCAGGGCAAGTGCGGACGCACGGGTCAGTGTCAGCGTACGCATCAGGATTAGGGCACGGCGGAGGTTAAGGTTTAGGGCTGCGTGTGGGTTTACGTTCCGGTCTAGGGTTCGGGTTAGCGTACGGCAAGGTTTAGGGCACAGGTGAGGGTACGGACACGGGCTGGGGTCAGGGCACGTGCGGACGCACGGGTCAGTGTCAGCGTATGCATCAGGATTAGGGCACGGCGGAGGGTAAGGTGTAGGGCTGCGTGTGGGTTTCAGTTCCGGGCTAGGGTTCGGGTTAGGGAACGGCAAGGTTTAGGGCACAGGTGAGGGTACGGACACGGGCTCGGGTCAGGGCACGTGTGGACGCACGGGTCAGTGTCAGCGTACGCATCAGGATTAGGGCACGGCGGAGGGTAAGGTGTAGGGCTGCGTGTGGGTTTCCGTTCCGTGCTAGGGTTCGGGTTAGGGAACGGCAAGGTTTAGGGCACAGGTGAGGGTACGGACACGGGCTGGGGTCAGGGCACGTGCGGACGCACGGGTCAGTGTCAGCGTACGCATCAGGATTAGGGCACGGCGGAGGGTAAGGTGTAGGGCTGCCGGTGGGTTTCCGTTCCGGGCTAGGGTTCGGGTTAGGGAACGGCAAGGTTTAGGGCACAGGTGAGGGTACGGACACGGGCTGGGGTCGGGGCACGTGCGGACCCACGGGTCAGTGTCAGCGTACGCATCAGGATTAGGGCACGGCGGAGGGTAAGGTGTAGGGCTGCCGGTGGGTTTCCGTTCTGGGCTAGGGTTCGGGTTAGGGAACGGCAAGGTTTAGGGCACAGGTGAGGGTACGGACACGGGCTGGGGTCGGGGCACGTGCGGACGCACGGGTCAGTGTCAGCGTACGCATCAGGATTAGGGCACGGCGGAGGGTAAGGTGTAGGGCTGCCGATGGGTTTCCGTTCCGAGCTAGGGTTCGGGTTAGGGAACGGCAAGGTTTAGGGCACAGGTGAGGGTACGGACACGGGCTGGGGTCAGGGCACGTGGGGACGCATGGGTCAGTGTCACCGTACGCATCAGGATTAGGGCACGGTGGAGGGTAAGGTGTAGTGCTGCCAGTGGGTTTCCGTTCCGGGCTAGGGTTCGGGTTAGGGAACGGCAAGGTTTAGGGCACAGGTGAGGGTACGGATACGGGCTGGGGTCAGGGCACGTGCGGACGCATGGGTCAGTGTCAGCGTACGCATCAGGATTAGGGCACGGCGAAGGGTAAGGTGTAGGGCTGCCGGTGGGTTTCCGTTCCGGGCTAGGGTTCGGGTTAGGGAACGGCAAGGTTTAGGGCACAGGTGAGGTTACGGACACGGGCTGGGGTCAGGGCACGTGCGGATGCACGGATCAGTGTCAGCGTACGCATAAGAATTAGAGTACGGTGGAGGGTAAGGTGTAGGGCTGCTGGTGGTTTTCCCTTCTGGACTAGGGTTCGGGTTAGGGAACGGCAAGGTTTAGGGCACAGGTGAGGGTACGGACACGGGCTGGGGTCAGGGCACGTGCGGACGCACAGGTCAGTGTCAGCGTACGCGTCAGGATTAGGGCACGGCGGACGGTAAGGTGTAGGGCTGCTGGTGGGTTTCTGTTCCCGGCTAGGGTTCGGGTTAGGGAACGGCAAGGTTTAGGGCACAGGTGAGGGTACGGACACGGGCTGGGGTCAGGGCACGTGCGGACGCACGTGTCAGTGTCAGCGTACGCATCAGGAAAAGGGCACGGCGGAGGGTAAGGTGTAGGGCTGCCGGTGGGTTTCCGTTCCAGGCTAGGGTTCGGGTTAGGGAACGGCGAGGTTTAGGGCACAGGTGAGGGTACGGACACGGGCTGGGGTCAGGCCACGTGCGGACGCATGGGTCAGTGTCAGCGTACGCATCAGGAAAAGGGCACGGCGGAGGGTAAGGTGTAGGGCTGCCGGTGGGTTTCCGTTCCGGGCTAGGGTTCGGGTTAGGGAACGGCGAGGTTTAGGGCACAGGTGAGGGTACGGACACGGTCTGGGGTCAGGGCACGTGCGGACGCACGGGTCAGTGTCAGCGTACGCATCAGGATTAGGGAACGGCGGAGGGTAAGATGTAGGGCTGCTGGTGGGTTTCCGTTCCGGGCTAGGGTTCGGGTTAGGGAACGGTAAGGTTTAGGGCACATGTGAGGGTACGGACACGGGCTGGGGTCAGGTCACGTGCGGACGCACGGGTCAGTGTCTGCGTACGCATCAGGATTAGGGTACGGCGGAGGGTAAGGTGTAGGGCTGTTGGTGGGTTTCCGTTCCGGGCTACGGTTCGGGTTAGGGAACGACAAGGTTTAGGGCACAGGTGAGGGTACGGACACGGGCTGGGGTCAGGGCACGTGCGGACGCTCGGTTCAGTGTCAGCGTACGCGTCAGGATTCGGGCACGACGGAGGGTAAGGTTTAGGGCTGCTGGTGGTTTTCCGTTATGGGCTAGGGTTCGGGTTAGGGAACGGAAAGGTTTAGGGCACAGGTGAGGGTACGGACACGGGCTGGGGTCAGGGCATGTGCGGACGCACGGGTCAGTGTCAGCGTATGCATCAGGATTAGGGTACGGTGGAGGGTAAGGTGTAGGGATGCAGGTGGGTTTCCCTTCTGGACTAGGGTTCGGGTTAGGGAACGGCAAGGTTTAGGGCACAGGTGAGGGTACGGACACGGCCTGGGGTCCGGGCACGTGCGGACGCACGGGTCAGTGTCAGCGTATGCATC
This sequence comes from Hyperoodon ampullatus, assembly GCF_949752795.1. Classification (NCBI taxonomy): domain Eukaryota; kingdom Metazoa; phylum Chordata; class Mammalia; order Artiodactyla; family Ziphiidae; genus Hyperoodon; species Hyperoodon ampullatus. Next base: position 116,195,696 of record NC_136920.1, read on the forward strand.
AGGATTGGGGAACGGCGGAGGGTATGGTGTAGGGCTGCTGGTGGGTTTCCCTTCTGGACTAGGGTTCGGGAAAGGGAACGGCAAGGTTTAGGGCACAGTTGAGGGTACAGACACGGGCTTGGGTCAGGGCATGTGCGGACGCACGGGTCAGTGTCAGCGTACGCATCAGGAAAAGGGCACGGCGGAGGGTAAGGTGTAGGGCTGCTGGTGGGTTTCCGTTCCGGGCTAGGGTTCGGGTTAGGGAACGGCAAGGTTTAGGGCACAGGTGAGGGTACGGACAGGGGCTGGGGTCAGGGCACGTGCGGACGCACGGGTCAGTGTCAGCGTACGCATCAGGATTAGGGCACGGCGGAGGGTAAGGTGTAGGGCTGCTGGTGGGTTTCCGTTCCGGGCTAGGGTTCGGGTTAGGGAACGGCAAGGTTTAGGGCACAGGTGAGGGTACGGACAGGGGCTGGGGTCAGGGCACGTGCGGACGCACGGGTCAGTGTCAGCGTATGCATCAGGATTAGGGCACGGCGGAGGGTAAGGTGTAGGGCTGCTGGTGGGTTTCCGTTCCGGGCTAGGGTTCGGGTTAGGGAACGGCAAGGATTAGCGCACAGGTGAGGGTACGGACACGGGCTGGGGTCAGGGCACGTGCGGACGCACGGGTCAGTGTCAGCGTACGAGTGAGGATTAGGGCATGGCGGAGGGTAAGGTGTAGGGCTGCTGGTGGGTTTCCGTTCCGGGCTAGGGTTTGGGTTAGGGAACGGCAAGGTTTAGGGCACAGGTGAGGGTACGGATACGGGGTGGGGTCAGGGCACGTGCGGACGCTCGGTACAGTGTCAGCGTACGCGTCAGGATTAGGGCACGGCAGAGTGTAAGGTGTAGGGCTGCTGGTGGCTTTCCGTTCCGGGCTAGGGTTCTGGTTAGGGAACGGAAAGGTTTAGGGCACAGGTGAGGGTACAGACACGGGCTGAGGTCAGGGCACGTGCGGAAGCACGGGTCAGTGTCAGCGTACGCATCAGGATTAGGGCACGGCGGAGGGTAAGGTGTAGGGCTGCCGGTGGGTTTCCGTTCCGGGCTAGGGTTCGGGATAGGGAACGGCAAGGTTTAGGGCACAGGTGAGGGTACGGACACGGGCTGGGGTCGGGGCACGTGCGGACGCACGTGTCAGTGTCAGCGTACGCATCAGGAAAAGGGCACGGCGGAGGGTAAGGTGTAGGGCTGCCGGTGGGTTTCCGTTCCGGGCTAGGGTTCGGGTTAGGGAACGGCGAGGTTTAGGGCACAGGTGAGGGTACGGACACGGGCTGGGGTCAGGCCACGTGCGGACGCATGGGTCAGTGTCAGCGTACGCATCAGGAAAAGGGCACGGCGGAGGGTAAGGTGTAGGGCTGCCGGTGGGTTTCCGTTCCGGGCTAGGGTTCGGGTTAGGGAACGGCGAGGTTTAGGGCACAGGTGACGGTACGGACATGGGCTTGGGTCAGGGCACGTGCGGACGCACGGGTGAGTGTCAGCGTACGTATCAGGATTAGGGCAAGGCGGAGGGTAAGGTGTAGGGCTGCTGGTGGGTTTCCGTTCCGGGCTAGTGTTTGGGTTAGGGAACGGCAAGGTTTAGGGCACAGGTGAGGGTATGGACACGGGCTGGGGTCAGGGCACGTGCGGACGCACGGGTCAGTGTCAGCGTACGCGTCAGAATTAGGGCACGGCGGAGGGTAAGGTGTAGGGCTGCTGGTGGTTTTCCGTTCCGGGCTAGGGTTCGGGATAGGGAACGGCAAGGTTTAGGGCACAGGTGAGGGTACGGACACGGGCTGGGGTCAGGACACGTGCGGACGCACGGGTCAGTGTCAGCGTACGCATCAGGATTAGGGCACGGTGTAGGGTAAGGTGTAGGGCTGCTGGTTGGTTTCCGTTCCGGGCTAGGGTTCAGGTTAGGGAACGGCAAGGTTTAGGGCACAGGTGAGGGTACGGACACGGGCTGGGGTCAGGGCACGTGCGGACGCACGGGTTCGTGTCAGCGTACGCATCATGATTAGGGCACGGCGGAGGGTTAGGTGTAGGGCTGCGTGTGGGTTTCCGTTCCGGGCTAGGGTTCGGGTTAGGGAACGGCAAGTTTCAGGGCACAGGTGAGGGTACGGAAACGGGCTGGGGTCAGGGCACGTGCAGACGCACGGGTCAGTGTCAGCGTACGCATCAGGATTAGGGCACGGCGGAGGGTAAGGTGTAGGGCTGCCGGTGGGTTTCCGTTCCGGGCTAGGGTTCGGGTTAGGGAACGGCAACGTTTAGGGCACAGGTGAGGGTACGGACACGCGCTGGTGTCAGGGCACGTGCGGACGCACGGGTCAGTGTCAGCGTACGCATCAGGATTAGGGCACGGCGGAGGGTAAGGTGTAGGGCTGCCTGTGGGTTTCTGTTCCGGGCTAGGGTTCGGGTTAGGGAACGGCAAGGTTTAGGGCACAGGTGAGGGTACGGACACGGGCTGGGGTCAGGGCACCTGCGGACGGTCGGTTCAGTGTCAGCGTACGCGTCAGAATTAGGGCACGGCGGAGGGTAAGGTGTAGGGCTGCTGGTGGTTTTCCGTTCCGGGCTAGGGTTCGGGTTAGGGAACGGAAAGGATTAGGGCACAGGTGAGGGTACGGACACGGGCTGGGGTCAGGGCACGTGCGGACGCACGGGTCAGTGTCAGCGTACGCGTCAGGATTAGGGCACGGCGCAGGGTAAGGTGTAGGGCTGCTGGTGGTTTTCCGTTACGGGCTAGGGTTCGGGATAGGGAACGGCAAGGTTTAGGGCACAGGTGAGGGTACGGACACGGGCTGGGGTCAGGGCACGTGCGGACGCACGGGTCAGTGTCAGCGTACGCATCAGAATTAGGGCACGGCGGAGGTTAAGGTGTAGGGCTGCTGGTGGGTTTCCGTTCCATGCTAGGGTTCGGTTTAGTGAACGGCAAGGTTTAGGGCACAGGTGAGGGTACGGACACGGGCTGGGGTCAGGGCACGTGCCGACTCACGGGTCAGTGTCAGCGTACGCATCAGGATTAGGGCACGGCGGAGGGTAAGGTGTAGGGCTGCGTGTGGGTTTCCATTCCGGGCTAGGGTTCGGGTTAGGGAACGGCAAGGTTTAGGGCACAGGTGAGGGTACGGACACGGGCTGGGGTCAGGGCACGTGCGGACGCACGGGTCAGTGTCAGCGTACGCATCAGGATTAGGGCACGGCGGAGGGTAAGGTGTAGGGCTGCGTGTGGGTTTCCGTTCCGGGCTAGGGTTCGGGTTAGGGAACGGCAAGTTTCAGGGCACAGGTGAGGGTACGGACACGGGCTGGGGTCAGGGCACGTGCGGACGCACGGGTCAGTGTCAGCGTACGCATCAGGATTAGGGCACGGCGGAGGGTAAGGTGTAGGGCTGCCGGTGGGTTTCCGTTCCGGGCTAGGGTTCGGGTTAGGGAACGGCAAGGTTCAGGGCACAGGTGAGGGTACGGACACGGGCTGGCGTCAGGGCACGTGCGGACGCACGAGTCAGTGTCAGCGTACGAATCAGGATTAGGGCACTGCGGAGGGTAAGGTGTAGGGCTGCGTGTGGGTTTCCGTTCCGGGTTAGGGTTCGGGTTAGGGAACGGCAAGGTTCAGGGCACAGGTGAGGGTACGGACACGGGCTGGCGTCAGGGCACGTGCGGACGCACGAGTCAGTGTCAGCGTACGAATCAGGATTAGGGCACTGCGGAGGGTAAGGTGTAGGGCTGCGTGTGGGTTTCCGTTCCGGGCTAGGGTTCGGGTTAGGGAACGGCAAGGTTTAGGGCACAGGTGAGGGTACGGACACGGGCTGTGGTCAGGGCACGTGCGGACGCATGGGTCAGTGTCAGCGTACGCATCAGGAAAAGGGCACGGCGGAGGGTAAGGTGTAGGGCTGCGTGTGGGTTTCCGTTCCGTGCTAGGGTTCGGGTTAGGGAACGGCAAGGTTTAGGGCACAGGTGAGGGTACGGACACGGGCTGGGGTCAGGGCACGTGTGGACGCATGGGTCAGTGTCAGCGTACGCATCAGGATTAGGGCACGGCGGAGGGTAAGGTGTAGGGCTGCTGTTGGGTTTCCGTTCCGGGCTAGGGTTCGGGTTAGGGAACGGCAAGGTTCAGGGCACAGGTCAGGGTACGGACACGGGCTGGCGTCAGGGCACGTGCGGACGCACGGGTCAGTGTCGGCGTATGAATCAGGATTAGGGCACTGCGGAGGGTAAGGTGTAGGGCTGCGTGTGGGTTTCCGTTCCATGCTAGGGTTCGGGTTAGGGAACGGCAAGGTTTAGGGCACAGGTGAGGGTACGGACATGGGCTGGGGTCAGGGCACGTGCGGACACACGGGTCAGTGTCAGCGTACGCATCAGGATTAGGGCACGGCGGAGGGTAAGGTGTAGGGCTGCCGGTGGGTTTCCGTTCCGGGCTAGGGTTCGGGTTAGGGAACGGCATGATTTAGGGCACAGGTGAGGGTACGGACACGGGCTGGCGTCAGGGCACGTGCGGACGCACGGGTCAGTGTCAGCGTACGCATTAGGATTGGGGCACGGCGGAGGGTAAGGTGTAGGGCTGCCGGTGGGTTTCCGTTCCGGGCTAGGGTTCGGGTTAGGGAACGGCAAGGTTTAGGGCACAGGTGAGGTTACGGACACGGGCTGGCGTCAGGGCACGTGGGGACACACGGGTCAGTGTCAGCGTTCGCATCAGGATTAGGGCACGGCGGAGGGTAAGGTGTAGGGCTGCGTGTGGGTTTCCGTTCCGGGTTAGGGTTCGGGTTAGGGAACGGGAAGGTTTAGGGCATATGTGAGGGTACGGACACGGGCTGGGGTCAGGACGCACGGGTCAGTGTCAGCGTACGCATCAGGATTAGGGCACGGCGGAGGGTAAGGTGTAGGGCTGCCGGTGGGTTTCCTTTCCGGGCTAGGGTTCGGTTAGGGAACGGCAAGGTTTAGGGCACAGGTGAGGGTACGGACACGGGCTGGCCTAGGACACGTGCGGACGGTCTGTTCAGTGTCAGCGTACGCGTCAGGATTAGGGCACGGCGGAGGGTAAGGTGTAGGGCTGCTGGTGGTTTTCCGTTCCGGGCTATGGTTCGGTTTAGGGAACGGAAAGGATTAGGGCACAGGTGAGGTTACGGACACGGGCTGGGGTCAGGGCACGTGCGGATGCATGGGTCAGTGTCAGCGTACGCGTCAGGATTAGGGCACGGCGCAGGGTAAGGTGTAGGGCTGCTGGTGGTTTTCCGTTCCGGGCTAGGGTTCGGGATAGGGAATGGCAAGGTTTAGGGCACAGGTGAGGGTACGGACACGGGCTGGGGTCAGGGCACGTGCGGACGCACGGCTCAGTGTCAGCGTACGCATCAGGATTAGGGCACGGAGGAGGGTAAGGTGTAGGGCTGCTGGTGGGTTTCCGTTCCGGGCTAGGGTTCGGTTTAGGGAACGGCAAGGATTAGGGCACAGGTGAGGGTACGGACACGGGCTGGGGTCAGGGCACGTGCGGACGCACGGGTCAGTGTCAGCATACGCATCAGGACTAGGGCACTGTGGAGGGTAAGGTGTAGGGCTGCGTATGGGTTTCCATTCCGGGCTTGGGTTCGGGTTAGGGAACGGCAAGGATTAGGGCACAGGTGAGGGTACGGACACGGGCTGGGGTCAGGGCACGTGCGGACGCACGGGTCAGTGTCAGCATACGCATCAGGATTAGGGCATGGCGGAGGGTAAGGTTTAGGGCTGCTGTTGGGTTTTCGTTCCGGGCTAGGGTTCGGGTTAGGGAACAGCAAGGTTCAGGGCACAGGTGATGGTACGGACACGGGCTGGCGTCAGGGCACGTGCGGACGCACGGGTCAGTGTCAGCGTACGCATCAGGATTAGGGCACTGCGGAGGGTAAGGTGTAGGGCTGCGTGTGGGTTTCCGTTCCGGGCTAGGGTTCGGGTTAGGGAACGGCAAGGTTCAGGGCACAGGTGAGGGTACGGACACGGGCTGGGGCCAGGGCACGTGCGGACGCACGGGTCAGTGTCAGCGTACGCATCAGGATTAGGGCACGGCGGAGGGTAAGGTGTAGGGCTGCTGGTGGGTTTCCGTTCCGGGCTAGGGTTCTGTTTAGGGAACGGCAAGGATTAGGGCACAGGTGAGGGTACGGACACGGGCTGGCCTAGGACACGTGCGGACGGTCTGTTCAGTGTCAGCGTACGCGTCAGGATTAGGGCACGGCGGAGGGTAAGGTGTAGGGCTGCTGGTGGTTTTCCGTTCCGGGCTATGGTTCGGTTTAGGGAACGGAAAGGATTAGGGCACAGGTGAGGTTACGGACACGGGCTGGGGTCAGGGCACGTGCGGATGCATGGGTCAGTGTCAGCGTACGCGTCAGGATTAGGGCACGGCGCAGGGTAAGGTGTAGGGCTGCTGGTGGTTTTCCGTTCCGGGCTAGGGTTCGGGATAGGGAATGGCAAGGTTTAGGGCACAGGTGAGGGTACGGACACGGGCTGGGGTCAGGGCACGTGCGGACGCACGGCTCAGTGTCAGCGTACGCATCAGGATTAGGGCACGGAGGAGGGTAAGGTGTAGGGCTGCTGGTGGGTTTCCGTTCCGGGCTAGGGTTCGGTTTAGGGAACGGCAAGGATTAGGGCACAGGTGAGGGTACGGACACGGGCTGGGGTCAGGGCACGTGCGGACGCACGGGTCAGTGTCAGCATACGCATCAGGACTAGGGCACTGTGGAGGGTAAGGTGTAGGGCTGCGTATGGGTTTCCATTCCGGGCTTGGGTTCGGGTTAGGGAACGGCAAGGATTAGGGCACAGGTGAGGGTACGGACACGGGCTGGGGTCAGGGCACGTGCGGACGCACGGGTCAGTGTCAGCATACGCATCAGGATTAGGGCATGGCGGAGGGTAAGGTTTAGGGCTGCTGTTGGGTTTTCGTTCCGGGCTAGGGTTCGGGTTAGGGAACAGCAAGGTTCAGGGCACAGGTGATGGTACGGACACGGGCTGGCGTCAGGGCACGTGCGGACGCACGGGTCAGTGTCAGCGTACGCATCAGGATTAGGGCACTGCGGAGGGTAAGGTGTAGGGCTGCGTGTGGGTTTCCGTTCCGGGCTAGGGTTCGGGTTAGGGAACGGCAAGGTTCAGGGCACAGGTGAGGGTACGGACACGGGCTGGGGCCAGGGCACGTGCGGACGCACGGGTCAGTGTCAGCGTACGCATCAGGATTAGGGCACGGCGGAGGGTAAGGTGTAGGGCTGCTGGTGGGTTTCCGTTCCGGGCTAGGGTTCTGTTTAGGGAACGGCAAGGATTAGGGCACAGGTGAGGGTACGGACACGGGCTGGGGTCAGGGCACGTGCGGACGCACGGGTCAGTGTCTGAATACGCATCAGGATTAGGGCACTGCGGAGGGTAAGGTGTAGGGCTGCGTGTGGGTTTCCATTCCGGGCTTGGGTTCGGGTTAGGGAACGGCAAGGTTTAGGGCACTGGTGAGGTTACGGACACGGGCTGGGGTCAGGGCACGTGCGGACGCACGGGTCAGTGTCAGCGTACGCATCAGGATTAGGGCACCGCGGAGGGTAAGGTGTAGGGCTGCGTGTGGGTTTCCGTTCCGGGCTAGGGTTCGGGTTAGGGAACGGCAAGCTTTAGGGCACAGGTGAGGGTACGGACACGGGCTGGGGTCAGGGCACGTGCGGACGCACGGGTCAGTGTCAGCATACGCATCAGGATTAGGGCACTGCGGAGGGTAAGGTGTAGGGCTGCGTGTGGGTTTCAATTCCGGGCTTTGGTTCGGGTTAGGGAACGGCAAGGTTTAGGGCACAGGTGAGGGTACGGACACGGGCTGGGGTCAGGGCACGTGCGGACGCATGGGTCAGTGTCAGCGTACGCATCAGGATTAGGGCATGGCGGAGGGTAAGGTGTAGGGCTGCTGTTGGGTTTCCGTTCCGGGCTAGGGTTCGGGTTAGGGAACGGCAAGGTTCAGGGCACAGGTGAGGGTACGGACACGGGCTGGCGTCAGGGCACGTGCGGACGCACGGGTCAGTGTCAGCGTACGCATCAGGATTAGGGCACTGCGGAGGGTAAGGTGTAGGGCTGCGTGTGGGTTTCCGTTCCGGGCTAGGGTTCGGGTTAGGGAACGGCAAGGTTCAGGGCACAGGTGAGGGTACGGACACGGGCTGGCGTCAGGGCACGTGCGGACGCACGGGTCCGTTTCAGCGTACGCATCAGGATTAGGGCACGGCGGAGGGTAAGGTGTAGGGCTACGTGTGGGTTTCCGTTCCGGGCTAGGGTTTGAATTAGGGAACGGCAAGGTTTAGGGCACAGGTGAGGGTACGGACACGGGCTGGCGTCAGGGCACGTGCGGACGCACGGGTCAGTGTCAGCGTACGCATCAGGATTAGGGCACGGCGGAGGGTAAGGTGTAGGGCTGCGTGTGGGTTTCCGTTCCGGGCTAGGGTTCGGGTTAGGGAACGGCAAGTTTTAGGGCACAGGTGAGGGTACGGACATGGGCCGGGGTCAGGGCACGTGCGGACGCACGGGTCAGTGTCAGCGTACGCATCAGGATTAGAGCACGGCGGAGGGTAAGGTGTAGGGCTGCCAGTGGGTTTCCGTTCCGGGCTAGGGTTCGGGTTAGGGAACGGCAAGGTTTAGGGCACAGGTGAGGGTACGGACATGGGCTGGGGTCAGGCCACGTGCGGACGCACGGGTCAGTGTCAGCGTACACATCAGGATTAGGGCTCGGCGGAGGGTAAGGTGTAGGGCTGCCGGTGGGTTTCCGTTCCGGGCTAGGGTTCGGGTTAGGGAACGGCAAGGTTTAGGGCACAGGTGAGGGTACGGACACGGGCTGGCGTCAGGGCACGTGCGGACGCACGGGTCAGTGTCAGCGTACACATCAGGATTAGGGCACGGCGGAGGGTAAGGTGTAGGGCTGCCGGTGGGTTTCCGTTCCGGGCTAGGGTTTGGGTTAGGGAACGGCAAGGTTTAGGGCACAGGTGAGGGTAAGGACACGGGCTGGGGTCAGGGCACGTGTGGACGCACGGCTCAGTGTCAGCGTACGCATCAGGATTAGGGTTCGGTGGAGGGTAAGGTGTAGGGCTGCGTGTGGGTTTCTGTTCCGGGCTAGGGTTCGGGTTAGGGAACGGCAAGGTTTAGGGCACAGGTGAGGGTACGGACACGGGCTGGCGTCGGGGCACGTGCGGACGCACGGGTCAGTGTCAGCGTACGCATCAGGATTAGGGCGTGGCGGAGGGTAAGGTGTAGGGCTTCCGGTGGGTTTCCGTTCCGGGCTAGGGTTCGGGTTAGGGAACGGAAAGGTTTACGGCAAAGGTGAGGGTACGGACACGGGCTGGGGTCAGGGCACGTGCGGACGCACGGGTCAGTGTCAGCGTACGCATCAGGATCAGATAACGGCGAAGGGTAAGGTGTAGGGCTGCCGGTGGGTTTCCGTTCCGGGCTAGTGTTCGGGTTAGGGAACGGCAAGGTTTAGGGCACATGTGAGGGTACGGACACGGGCTGGGGTCAGGACACGGGCGGACGCACGGGTCAGTGTCAGCGTACGCATCATTATTACGGCACGGCGGAGGGTAAGGTGTAGGGCTGCGTGTGGGTTTCCGTTACGGCCTAGGGTTCGGGCTAGGGAACGGCAAGGTTTAGGGCACATGTGAGGGTACGGACACGGGCTGGGGTCAGGGCACGTGCGGACGCACGGGTCAGTGTCACCGTACGCATCAGGATTAGGGCACGGCGGAGGGTAAGGTGTAGGGCTGCGTGTGGGTTTCCGTTCCGGGTTAGGGTTCGGGTTAGGGAACGACAAGGTTTAGGGCACAGGTGAGGGTACGGACACGGGCTGGGGTCAGGGCACGTGCGGACGCACGGGTCAGTGTCAGCGTACGCATCAGGATTAGGGCACGGCGGAGGGTAAGGTGTAGCGATGTGTGTGGGTTTCCATTCCGGGCTAGGGTTCGGGTTAGGGAACGGCAAAGTTTAGGGCACAGGTGAGGGTACGGACAAGGGCTGGGGTCAGGGCACGTGCGGACACACGGGTCAGTGTCAGCGTATGCATCACGATTAGGGCACGGCGGAGGGTGAGGTGTAGGGCTGCTGGTGGGTTTCCGTTCCGGGCTAGGGTTCGGGTTAGGGAACGGCAAGGTTTAGGGCACAGGTGAGGCTACGGACACGGGCTGGGGTCAGGGCACGTGCGGACGCAAGGGTCAGTGTCAGCGTACGCATGAGGATTAGGGCACGGCAGAGGGTGAGGTGTAGGGCTGCTGGTGGGTTTCCGTTACGGGCAGGGTTCGGGTTAGGGAACGGAAAGGTTTAGGGCACAGGTGAGGGTACAGACACGGGCTGGGGTCAGGGCATGTGCGGACGCACGGGTCAGTGTCAGCGTACGCATCAGGATTAGGGCACGGCGGAGGGTAAGGTGTAGGGCTGCTGGTGGGTTTCCGTTCCGGGCTAGTGTTCCGGTTAGGGAACGGCAAGGTTTAGGGCACAGGTGAGGGTACGGGCACGGGCTGGGGTCAGGGCACGTGCCGACGCACGGGTCAGTGTCAGCGTACGCATGAGGATTAAGGCACGGCGGAGGGTAAGGTGTAGGGCTGCTGGTGGTTTTCCGTTTCGGGCTAGGTTTCGGGTTAGGGAACGGCAAGGTTTAGGGCACAGGTGAGGGTACGGACACGGGCTGGGATCAGGGCACGTGCGGACGCACGGGTCAGTGTCAGCGTACGCGTCAGGATTAGGGCACGGCCGAGGGTATGGTGTAAGGCTGCTGGTGGGTTTCCGTTCCGTGCTAGGGTTCGGGTTAGGGAACGGCAAGGTTTAGGGCACAGGTGAGGGTACGGACACGGGCTGGGGTCAGGGCACGTGCGGACGCACGGGTCTGTGTCAGCGTACGCTTCAGGATTAGGGCACGGCGGAGGGTAAGGTGTAGGGCTGCTGGTGGGTTTCCGTTCCGCGCTAGGGTTCGGGTTAGGGAAAGGCAAGGTTTAGGGCACAGGTGAGGGTACGGACACTGGCTGTGGTCAGGGCACGTGCGGACGCTCGGTTCAGGGTCAGCGTACGCGTCAGGATTAGGGCACGGTGGAGGGTAAGGTGTAGGGCTGCTGGTGGTTTTCCGTACCGGGCTAGGGTTTGGGTTAGGTTACGGAAAGGTTTAGGGCACAGGTGAGGGTACGGACACGGGCGGGGGTCAGGGCACCTGCGGACGCACGGGTCAGTGTCAGCGTAGGCGTCAGCATTAGGGCACGGCGGAGGGTAAGGTGTAGGGCTGCTTGCGGTTCTCCGTTCGGGGCTAGGGTTCGGGATAGGGAACGAAAAGGTTTAGGGCACAGGTGAGGGTACAGACACGGGCTAGGGTCAGGGCACGTGCGGACGCACGGGTCAGTGTCATCGTACGCGTCAGGATTAGGGTACGGCGGAGGGTAAGGTGTAGGCCTGCTGGTGCGTTTCCGTTCCGGGATAGGGTTCGGGTTAGGGAACGGCAAGGTTTAGGGCACAGGTGAGGGTACGAACACGGGCTTGGGTCAGGGCACGTGCGGACGCACGGGTCAGTGTCAGCGTACGCTTCAGGATTACGGCACGGAGGAGGGTAGGTGTAGGGCTGCGTGTTGGTTTCCGTTCCGGGCTAGGGTTCGGGTTAGGGAACGGTAAGGTTTAGGGCACATGTGAGGGTACGGACACAGGCTGGGGTCAGGGCACGTGCGGACGCACGGGTCAGTGTCAGCGTACGCATCAGGATTAGGGTACGGCGGAGGGTAAGGTGTAGGGCTGCTGGTGGGTTTCCGTTCCGGGCTACGGTTCGGGTTAGGGAACGACAAGGTTTAGGGCACAGGTGAGGGTACGGACACGGGCTGCGGTCAGGGCACGTGCGGACGCTCGGTTCAGTGTCAGCGTACGCGTCAGGATTCGGGCACGACGGAGGGTAAGGTGTAGGGCTGCTGGTGGTTTTCTGTTATGGGCTAGGGTTCGGGTTAGAGAACGGAAAGGTTTAGGGCACAGGTGAGGGTACGGACACGGGCTGGGGTCAGGGCATGTGCGGACGCACGGGTCAGTGTCAGCGTACGCATCAGGATTAGGGCACGGCGGAGGGTAAGGTGTAGGGCTGCTGGTGGTTTTCCGTTTCGGGTTAGGGTTCGGGATAGGGAACGGCAAGTTTTAGGGCACAGGTGAGGGTACGGACACGGGCTGGGGTCAGGGCACGTGCGGACGCAGGTGTCAGTGTCAGCGTATGCATCAGGATTAGGGTACGGTGGAGGGTAAGGTGTAGGTATGCTGGTGGGTTTCCCTTCTGGACTAGGGTTCGGGTTAGGGAACGGCAAGGTTTAGGGCACAGGTGAGGGTACGGACACGGCCTGGGGTCCGGGCACGTGCGGACGCACGGGTCAGTGTCAGCGTACGCATGAGGAATAGGGCACGGCGGAGTGTAAGGTGTAGGGCTGCTGGTGGGTTTCCGTTCCGGGCTAGGGTTCGGGTTAGGGAACGGCAAGGTTTAGGGCACAGGAGAGGGTACGGACACGTGCTGGGGTCAGGGCACGTGCGGACGCACGGGTCAGTGTCAGCGTACGCATCAGGATTAGGTCACGGCGGAGGGTAAGGTTTAGGGCTGCGTGTGGGTTTCCGTTCCGGGCTAGGGTTCGGGTTAGGGAACGGCAAGATTTAGGGCACAGGTGAGGGTACGGACACGGGCTGGGGTCAGGGCACGTGCGGACGCACAGGTCAGTGTCAGCGTATGCATCAGGATTGGGGAACGGCGGAGGGTAAGGTGTAGGGCTGCTGGTGGGTTTCCGTTCCGGGCTAGGGTTCGGGTTAGGGAACGGCAAGGTTTAGGGCACAGGTGAGGGTACGGACACGGGCTGGGGTCAGGGCATGTGCGGACGCACGGGTCAGTGTCAGCGTACGCATCAGGAAAAGGGCACGGCGGAGGGTAAGGTATAGGGCTGCTGGTGGGTTTCCGTTCCGGGCTAGGGTTCGGGTTAGGGAACGGCAAGGATTAGGGCACAGGTGAGGGTACGGACACGGGCTGGGGTCAGGGCACGTGCGGACGCACGGGTCAGTGTCAGCGTACGTATCAGGATTAGTGCACTGCGGAGGGTAAGGTGTAGGGCGGCGTGTGGGTTTCCGTTCCGGGCTAGGGTTCGGGTTAAGGAATGGCAAGGTTTAGGGCACAGGTGAGGGTACGGACACGGGCTGGTGTCAGGGCACGTGCGGACGCACGGATCAGTGTCAGCGTACGCGTCAGGATTAGGGCACGGCGGAGGGTAAGGTGTAGGTCTGTTGGTGGGTTTCCGTTCCGGGCTAGGGTTCGGGTTAGGGAACGGCAAGGATTAGGGTACAGGTGAGGGTACGGACACGGGCTGGGGTCAGGGCACGTGCGGACGCACGGGTCAGTGTCAGCGTACGAGTGAGGATTAGGGCATGGCGGAGGGTAAGGTGTAGGGCTGCTGGTGGGTTTTCGTTCCGGGATAGGGTTCGGGTTAGGGAATGGCAAGGTTTAGGGCACAGGTGATGGTACGGATACGGGGTGGGGTCAGGGCACGTGCGGACGCTCGGTTCAGTGTCAGCGTACGCGTCAGGATTAGCGCACGGCAGAGTGTAAGGTGTAGGGCGGCTTGTGGCTTTCCGTTCTGGTCTAGGGTTCTGGTTAGGGAACGGAAAGGTTTAGGGCACAGGTGAGGGTACGGACACGGGCTGGGGTCAGGGCATGTGCGGACGCACGGGTCAGTGTCAGCGTACGCATCAGGGTTAGGGTATGGTGGAGGGTAATGTGTAGGGCTGCTGGTGGGTTTCCGTTCTGGACTAGGGTTCGTGTTAGGGAACGGCAAGGTTTAGGGCACAGGTGAGGGTACGGACAAGGGCTGGGGTCACGGCACGTGCGGACGCACGTGTCAGTGTTAGCGTACGCATCAGGATCAGGGTACGGCGGAGGGTAAGGTGTAGGGCTGCTGGTGGGTTTCCGTTCCGGGCTAGGGTTCTGGTTAGGGAACGGCAAGGTTTAGGGCACAGGTGAGGGTACGGACACGGGCTGGGTTCAGGGCACGTGCGGACGCACGGGTCAGTGTCAGCGTACGCATCAGGATCAGGGCACGGCGGAGGGTAAGGTGTAGGGCTGCGTGTGGGTTTCCGTTCCGGGCTAGGGTTCGGGTTAGGGAACTGCGAGGTTTAGGGCACAGGTGAGGGTACGGACACGGGCTGGGGTCAGGGCACGTGCGGACGCACGGGTCAGTGTCAGCGTACGCTTCAGGATCAGGGCACGGCGGAGGGTAAGGTGTAGGGCTGCGTGTGGGTTTCCGTTCCGGGACATGGTTCGGGTTAGGGAACGGCAAGGTTTAGGGCACAGGTGAGGGTACGGACACGGGCTGGGGTCAGGGCATGTGCGGACGCACGGGTCAGTGTCAGCGTACGCATCAGGATTAGGGCACTGCGGAGGGTAAGGTGTAGGGATGCGTGTGGTTTTCCGTTCCGGGCTAGGATTCGGGTTAGGGAACGGCAAGGTTTAGGGCACAGGTGAGGGTACAGACACGGGCTGGTGTCAGGGCACGTGCGGACGCATGGGTCAGTTTCAGCGTACGCATCAGGTTTAGGGCACGGCGGAGGGTAAGGTGTAGTGCTGCGTCTGGGTTTCCGTTGCGGGCTAGGGTTCGGGTTAGGGAACGGCAAGGTTTAGGGCACAGGTGAGGGTACGGACACGGGCTGGGGTCAGGGCACGTGCGGACGCAAGGGTCAGTGTCAGCGTACGCATCAGGATTAGGGCACGGCGGAGGGTAAGGTGTAGGGCTGCTGGTGGGTTTCCATTCCCGGCTAGGGTTCTGGTTAGGGAACGGCAAGGTTTAGGGCACAGGTGAGGGTAAGGACACGGGCTGGGGTCAGGGCACGTGCGGACGCATGGGTCAGTGTCAGCGTACGCATCAGGATTAGGGCACGGCGGAGGGTAAGGTTTAGGGCTGCGTGTGGGTTTCCGTTCCAGGCTAGGGTTCGGGTTAGGGAACGGCAAGGTTTAGGGCACAGGTGAGGGTACGGACACGGGCTGGGGTCAGGGCACGGGCGGACTCCGGGTCAGTGTCAGTGTACACATTAGGATTAGGGTACGGCGGACGGTAAGGTTTAGGGCTGCTGGTGGGTTTCCGTTCCGGGCTAGGGTTCGGGTTAGGGAACGGCAAGGTTCAGGGCACAGGTGAGGGTACGGACACGGGCTAGTCTCAGGGCACGTGCGGACGCACGGGTCAGTGTCAGCGTACGCATCAGGATTAGGGCACTGCGGAGGGTATGGTGTAGGGATGCGTGTGGGTTTCCGTTCCGGGCTAGGATTCGGGTTAGGGAACGGCAAGATTCAGGCAAAGGTGAGGGTACGGACACGGGCTGGCGTCAGGGCACGTGCGGACGCACGGGTCAGTTTCAGCGTACGCATCAGGATTAGGGCACGGCGGAGGGTAAGGTGTAGGGCTGCGTGTGGGTTTCCGTTCCGGGCTAGGGTTCGGGTTAGGGAACGGCAAGGTTTAGGGCACAGGTGATGGTACCTACACGGGCTGGGGTCAGGGCACGTGCGGACGCACGGGTCAGTGTCAGCGTACGCATCAGGATTAGGGCACGGCGGAGGGTAAGGTGTAGGGCTGCGTGTGGGTTTCCGTTCCGGGCTAGGGTTCGGGTTAGGGAACGGCAAGGATTAGGGCACAGGTGAGGGTAAGGACACGGGCTGGGGTCAGGGCACGTGCGGACGCACGGGTCAGTTTCAGCGTACGCATCAGGATCAGGGCACGGCGGAGGGTAAGGTGTAAGGCTGCTGGTGGGTTTCCGTTCTGAGCTAGGGTTCGGGTTAGGGAACGGCAAGGTTTAGGGCACAGGTGAGTGTAAGGACAAGGGCTTGGGTCAGGGCACGTGCGGACGCACGGGTCAGTGTCAGCGTACGCATCAGGATTAGGGCACGGTGGAGGGTAAGGTGTAGGGCTGCGTGTGGGTTTCCGTTCCGGGCTAGGGTTCGGGTTAGGGAACGGCAAGGTTTAGGGCACAGGTGAGGGTACGGACACGGGCTGGGGTCAGGGCACGTGCGGACGCACGGGTCAGTGTCAGCGTACGCATTAGGATTAGGGTACGGCGGAGAGTAAGGTGTAGGGCTGCTGGTGGGTTTCCATTCCGGGCTAGGGTTCGGGTTAGGGAACGACAAGGTTCAGGGCACAGGTGAGGGTACGGACACGGGCTGGGGTCAGGGCACGTGCGGACGCACGGGTCAGTGTCAGCGTACGCATCAGGATTAGGGCACGGCGGAGGGTAAGGTGTAGGGCTGCGTGTGGGTTTCCGTTTCGGGCTAGGGTTCGGGTTAGGGAACGGCAAGGTTTAGAGCACAGGTGAGTGTACGGACACGGGCTGGGGTCAGGGCACGTGCGGACGCACAGTACAGTGTCAGTGTACGCATCAGGATTAGGGCACGGTGGAGGGTAAGGTGTAGGGCTGCGTGTGGGTTTCCGTTCCGGGCTAGGGTTTGGGTTAGGGAACGGCAAGTTTCAGGGCACAGGTGAGGTTACGGACACGGGCTGGCGTCAGGGCACGTGCGGACGCACGGGTCAGTGTCAGCGTACGCATCAGGATTAGGGCACGGCGGAGGGTAAGGTGTAGGGCTGCGTGTGGGTTTCCGTTTCGGGCTAGGGTTCGGGTTAGGGAACGGCAATGTTTAGAGCACAGGTGAGGGTACGGACACGGGCTGGGGTCAGGGCACGTGCGGACGCACAGTACAGTGTCAGCGTACGCATCAGGTTTAGGGTACGGCGGAGGGTAAGGTGTAGGGCTGCGTCTGCGTTTCCGTTGCAGGCTACGGTTCGGGTTAGGGAATGGCAAGGTTTAGGGCACTGGTGAGGGTATGGACACGGGCTGGGTTCAGGGCACGTGCGGACGCACGGGTCAGTGTCAGCGTACACATTAGGATTAGGGTACGGCGGACGGTAAGGTGTAGGGCTGCTGGTGGTTTTCCGTTCCGGGCTAGGGTTCGGGTTAGGGAACGGCAAGGTTCAGGGCACAGGTGAGGGTACGGACACGGGCTAGGGTCAGGGCACGTGCGGACGCACGGGTCAGTGTCAGCGTACGCATCAGGATTAGGGCACTGCGGAGCGTAAGGTGTAGGGCTGCGTGTGGGTTTCCGTTCCGGGCTAGGATTCGGGTTAGGGAACGGCAAGGTATAGGGCACAGGTGAGGGTACGGACACGGGCTGGGGTCAGGGCACGTGCGGACGCACGGGTCAGTGTCAGCGTACGCATCAGGATTAGGGCACGGTGGAGGGTAAGGTGTAGGGCTGCGTGTGGGTTTCCGTTCCGGGCTAGGGTTCGGGTTAGGGAACGGCAAGGTTTAGGGCACAGGTGAGGGTACGGACACGGGCTGGGGTCAGGGCACGTGCGGACGCACGGGTCAGTGTCAGCGTACGCATCATGATTAGGGCACGGCGGAGGGTAAGGTGTAGGGCTGCCGGTGGGTTTCCGTTCCGGGCTAGGGTTCGGGTTAGGGAACGGCAAGGTTTAGGGCACAGGTGAGGGTACGGACACGGGCTGGGGTCAGGGCACGTGCGGACGCAGGGGTCAGTGTCAGCGTACGCGTCAGGATTAGGGCACGGCGGAGGGTAAGGTGTAGGGCTGCCGGTGGGTTTCCGTTCCGGGCTAGGGTTCGGGTTAGGGAACGGCAAGGTTTAGGGCACAGGTGAGGGTACGGACACGGGCTGGGGTTAGGGCACGTGCAGACGCACGGGTCACTGTCAGCGTACGCATCAGGATTAGGCCACGGCGGAGGGTAAGGTGTAGGGCTGCCGGTGGGTTTCCGTTCCGGGCTAGGGTTCGGGTTAGGGAACGGCAAGGTTTAGGGCACAGGTGAGGGTACGGACATGGGCTGGGGTCAGGGCACGTGCGGACGCACGGGTCAGTGTCACCGTACGCATCAGGATTAGGGCACGGCAGAGGGTAAGGTGTAGGGCCGCCGGTGGGTTTCCGTTCTGGGCTAGGGTTCGGGTTAGGGAACGGCAAGGTTTAAGGCACAGGTGAGGGTATGGACACGGGCTGGGGTCAGGGCACGTGGGGACGCACAGGTCAGTGTCAGCGTACGCATCAGGATTAGGGCACGGCGGAGGGTAAGGTGTAGGGCTGCTGGTGGGTTTCCGTTCCGGGCTAGGGTTCGGTTTAGGGAACGGCAAGGTTTAGGGCACAGGTGAGGGTACGGACACGGGCTGGCGTCAGGGCACGTGCGGACGGACGGGTCAGTTTCAGCGTACGCATCAGGTTTAGGGCACGGCGGAGGGTAAGGTGTAGGACTGCGTCTGGGTTTCCGTTGCGGGCTAGGGTTCGGCTTAGGGAACGGCAAGGTTTAGGGCACTGGTGAGGGTACGGACACGGGCTGGGGTCAGGGCACGTGAGGACGCACGGGTCAGTGTCAGCGTACGCATCAGGATTAGGGCACGGCGGAGGGTAAGGTGTAGGGCTGCTGGTGGGTTTCCGTTCCGGGCTAGGGTTCGGGTTAGGGAACGGCAAGGTTTAGGGCACAGGTGAGGGTAAGGACACGGGCTGGGGTCAGGGCACGTGCGGACGCATGGGACAGTGTCAGCGTACGCATCAGGATTAGGGCACGGCGGAGGGTAAGGTGTAGGTCTGCGTGTGTGTTTCCGTTCCGGGCTAGGGTTCGGGTTAGGGAACGGCAAGGTTTAGGGCACAGGTGAGGGTACGGACACGGGCTGGCGTCAGGGCACGTGCGGACGGACAGGTCAGTTTCAGCGTACGCATCAGGTTTAGGGCACGGCAGAGGGTAAGGTGTAGGGCTGCGTGTGGGTTTCCGTTCCGGGCTAGGATTCGGGTTAGTGAACGGCAAGGTTTAGAGCACAGGTGAGGGTACGGACACGGGCTGGGGTCAGGGCACGTGCGAATGCTCGGGTCAGTGTCAGCGTACTCTTCAGGATTAGGGCACGGCGGAGGGTAAGGTGTAGGGCTGCGTCTGGGTTTCCGTTGCGGGCTAGGGTTCGGGTTAGGGAATGGCAAGGTTTAGGGCACTGGTGAGGGTACGGACACGGGCTGGGGTCAGGGCACGTGCGAATGCTCGGGTCAGTGTCAGCGTACTCTTCAGGATTAGGGCACTGCGGAGGGTAAGGTGTAGGGCTGCTGGTTGTTTTCCATTCCGGGCTAGGGTTCGGGTTAGGGAACGGAAAGGATTAGGGCACAGGTGAGGGTACGGACACGGGCTGGGGCCAGGGCACGTGCGGACGCACGGGTAAGTTTCAGCGTACGCATCAGGTTTAGGGCACGGCGGAGTGTAAGGTGTAGGGCTGCGTGTGGGTTTCCGTTCCGGGCTAGGGTTCGGGTTAGGGAACGGCGAGGTTTAGGGCACAGGTGACGGTACGGACAAGGGCTTGGGTCAGGGCATGTGCGGACGCACGGGTCAGTGTCAGCGTACGGATCAGGATTAGGGCACGGCGGAGGGTAAGGTGTAGGGCTGCTGGTGGGTTTCCGTTCCGGGCTAGGGTTCGGGTTAGGGAACGGCAAGGTTTAGGGCACAGGTGAGGGTATGGACACGGGCTGGTTTCAGAGCACGTGCGGACGCACGGGTCAGTGTCAGCGTACGCATCAGCATTAGGGCACGGCGGAGGGTAAGGTGTAGGGCTGCTGGTGGATTTGCGTTCCGGGCTAGGGTTCGGGTTAGGGAACGGCAAGGTTTAGGGTATATTTTAGGGTACGGACACGGGCTGGGTTCAGGGCACGTGCAGACGCACGGGTCAGTGTCAGTGTACGCATCAGGATTAGGGTACGGCGGAGGGTAAGATGTAGGGCTGCTGGTGCGTTTCCGTTCCGGGCTACGGTTCGGGTTAGGGAACGGCAAGGTTTAGGGCACAGGTGAGGGTACGGACACGGGCTGGGGTCAGGGCACGTGCGGACGCTCGGTTTAGTATCAGCGTATGCGTCAGGATTAGGGCACGGCGGACGGTAAGGTGTAGGGCTGCTGGTGGTTTTCCGTTCCGGGCTAGGGTTCGGTTTAGGGAACGGAAAGGATTAGGGCACAGGTGAGGGTACGGACACGGGCTGGGGTCAGGGCACGTGCGGATGCACGGGTCAGTGTCAGCGTACGCGTCAGGATTAGGGCACGACGCAGGGTAAGGTGTAGGGCTGCTGGTGGTTTTCCGTTCCGGGCTAGGGTTCGGGATAGGGAATGGCAAGGTTTAGGGCACAGGTGAGGTTACGGACACGGGCTGGGGTCAGGGCACGTGCGGACGCACGGTTCAGTGTCAGCATACGCATCAGGATTAGGGCACTGCGGAGGGTAAGGTGTAGGGCTGCCGGTAGGTTTCCGTTCCGGGCTAGGGTTCGTGTTAGGGAACGGCGAGGTTTAGGGCAAAGGTGAGGGTACGGACACGGGCTGGGGTCAGGGCACGTGCGGACGCACGGGTCAGTGTCAGCGTACGCATCAGGAAAAGGGCACGGCGGAGGGTAAGGTGTAGGGCTGCGTGTGGGTTTCCGTTCCGGGCTAGGGTTCGGGTCAGGGAACGGCAAGGTTTAGGGCACAGGTGAAGGTACGGACACGGGCTGGGGTCAGGGCACGTGCGGACGCACAGGTCAGTGTCAGCGTACGCATCAGGATTAGGGCACGGCGGAGGGTAAGGTGTAGGGCTGCGTGTGGGTTTCCGTTCCGGGCTAGGGTTCGGGTTAGGGAATGGCAAGGTTTAGGGCACAGGTGAGGGTACGGACACGGGCTGGGGTCAGGGCACGTGCGGACGCACGGGTCAGTTTCAGCGTACGCATCAGATTTAGGGCACGACGGAGGGTAAGGTGTACGGCTGCGTCTGGGTTTCCGTTCCGGGCTAGGATTCGGGTTAGGGAACGGCAAGGTTTAGGGCACAGGTGAGGGTACGGACACAGCCTTGGGTCAGGGCACGTGCGGACGCACGGGTCAGTGTCAGCGTACGCATTAGGATTAGGGCACGGCGGAGGGTAAGGTGTAAGGCTGCGTGTGGGTTTCCGTTCCGGGCTAGGGTTCGGGTTATGGAACGGCAAGGTTTAGGGCACAGGTGAGGGTAAGGACACGGGCTGGGGTCAGGGCACGTGCGGACGCACGGGTCAGTGTCAGCGTACTCATCAGGATAAGGTCACGGCGGAGGGTAAGGTGTAGGGCTGAGTGTGGGTTTCCGTTCCGGGCTAGGGTTTGGGTTAGGGAACGGCAAGGTTTAGGGCACAGGTGAGGGTACGGACACGGGCTGGGGTCAGGGCACGTGCGGACGCACGGGTCAGTGTCAGCGTACGTATCAGGATTAGGGCATGGCAGTGGGTAAGGTGTAGGGCTGCCGGTGGGTTTCCGTTCTGGGCTAGGGTTCGGGTTAGGGAACGGCAAGGTTTAGGGCACAGGTGAGGGTACGGACACGGGCTGGCGTCAGGGCACGTGCGGACGCATGGGTCAGTGTCAGCGTACGTATCAGGATTAGGGCATGGCGGTGGGTAAGGTGTAGGGCTGCCGGTGGGTTTCCGTTCCGGGCTAGGGTTCGGGTTAGGGAATGGCAAGGTTTAGGGCACAGGTGAGGGTACGGACACGGGCTGGCGTCAGGGCACGTGCGGACGCACGTGTCAGTGTCAGCGTACGCATCAGGATTAGGGCACGGCGGAGGGTAAGGTGTAGGGCTTCCGGTGGGTTTCCGTTCCGGGCTAGGGTTCGGGTTAGGAAACGGCAAGGTTTACGGCACATGTGAGGGTACGGACACGGGCTGGTGTCAGGGCATGTGCGGACGCACGGGTCAGTGTCAGCGTACGCATAAGGATTAGGGCATGCGGAGGGTAAGGTATAGGGCTGCCGGTGGGTTTCCGTTGCGGGCTAGGGTTCGGGTTAGGGAACGGCAAGGTTTAGGGCATAGGTGAGGGTACGGACACGGGCTGGGGTCAGGGCACGTGCGGACGCACGGGTCAGTGTCAGCGCACGCATAAGGATCAGGGCACGGCGGAGGGTAAGGTGTAGGGCTGCAGGTGGGTTTCCGTTCCGGGCTAGGGTTCGGGTTAGGGCACGGCTAGGTTTAGGGCACAGGTGAGGGTACGGACACGGGCTGGGGTCAGGGCACGTGCGGACGCACGTGTCAGTGTCAGGGTACGCGTCAGGATCAGGGCACGGCGGAGGGTAATGTGTGGGGCTGCTGGTGGTTTTCCGTTCCGGGCTAGGGTTCGGGTTAGGGAACGGCAATGTGTAGGGCACAGGTGAGGGTACGGACACGGGCTGGGGTCAGGGCACGTGCGGACGCTCGGGTCAGTGTCAGCGTACGCGTCAGGTTTAGGGCACGGCGGAGGGTAAGGTGTAGGGCTGCTGGTTGTTTTCCGTTCCTGGCTAGGTTTCGGGTTAGGGAACGGAAAGGATTAGGGCACAGGTGAGGGTACGGACACGGGCTGTGGTCAGGGCACGTGCGGACGCAAGGGTCAGTGTCAGCGTACGCATCAGGATCAGGGCACGGCGGTGGGTAAGGTGTAGGGCTGATGATGGGTTTCCGTTCCGGGCTAGGGTTCGGGTTAGGGAACGGCAAGGTTTAGGGCACAGGTGAGGGTACGGACACGGGCTGGCGTCAGGGCACGTGCGTACGCACGGGTCAGTGTCAGTGTACGCATCAGGATTAGGGCACGGCGGAGGGTGAGGTGTAGGGCTGCGTGTGGGTTTCCGTTCCGGGCTAGGGTTCGGGTTAGGGAACGGCAAGGTTTAGGCCACAGGTGAGGGTACGGACACGGGCTGGGGTCAGGGCACGTGCGGACGCACGGGTCAGTGTCAGCGTACGCATCAGGATTAGGGCACGGCGGAGGGTAAGATGTAGGGCTGCCGGTGGGTTTCCGTTCTGGGCTAGGGTTCGGGTTAGGGAACGGCAAGGTTTAGGGCACAGGTGAGGGTACGGACACCTGCTGGGGTTAGGGCACGTGCGGACGCACGGGTCAGTGTCAGCGTACGCATCAGGATTAGGGCACGGCGGAGGGTAAGGTGTAGGGCTGCCGGTGGGTTTCCGTTCCGGGCTAGGGTTCGGGTTAGGGAACGGCAAGGTTTAGGGCACATGTTAGGGTACGGACACGGGCTGGGGTCAGGGCACGTGCGGACGCACGTGTCAGTGTCAGCGTACGCATCAGGATTAGGGTACGGCGGAGGCTAAGGTGTAGGGCTGCGTGTGGGTTTCCGTTCCGGGCTAGGGTTCGGGTTAGGGAACGGCAAGGTTTAGGGCACATGTGAGGGTACGGACACGGGCTGGGGTCAGGGCACGTGCGGACGCACAGTACAGTGTCAGCGTACGCATCAGGTTTAGGGTACGGCGGAGGGTAAGGTGTAGGGCTGCGTCTGCGTTTCCGTTGCAGGCTACGGTTCGGGTTAGGGAATGGCAAGCTTTAGGGCACTGTTGAGGGTACGGACACGGGCTGGGTTCAGGGCACGTGCGGACGCACGGGTCAGTGTCAGCGTACACATTAGGATTAGGGTACGGCGGACGGTAAGGTGTAGGGCTGCTGGTGGTTTTCCGTTCCGGGCTAGGGTTCGGGTTAGGGAACGGCAAGGTTCAGGGCACAGGTGAGGGTACGGACACGGGCTAGGGTCAGGGCACGTGCGGACGCACGGGTCAGTGTCAGCGTACGCATCAGGATTAGGGCACTGCGGAGCGTAAGGTGTAGGGCTGCGTGTGGGTTTCCGTTCCGGGCTAGGATTCGGGTTAGGGAACGGCAAGGTTTAGGGCACAGGTGAGGGTACGGACACGGGCTGGGGTCAGGGCACGTGCGGACGCACGGGTCAGTGTCAGCGTACGCATCAGGATTAGGGCACGGCGGAGGGTAAGGTGTAGGGCTGCGTGTGGGTTTCCGTTCCGGGCTAGGGTTCGGGTTAGGGAACGGCAAGGTTTAGGGCACAGGTGAGGGTACGGACACGGGCTGGGGTCAGGGCACGTGCGGACGCACGGGTCAGTGTCAGCGTACGCATCATGATTAGGGCACGGCGGAGGGTAAGGTGTAGGGCTGCCGGTGGGTTTCCGTTCCGGGCTAGGGTTCGGGTTAGGGAACGGCAAGGTTTAGGGCACAGGTGAGGGTACGGACACGGGCTGGGGTCAGGGCACGTGCGGACGCAGGGGTCAGTGTCAGCGTACGCGTCAGGATTAGGGCACGGCGGAGGGTAAGGTGTAGGGCTGCCGGTGGGTTTCCGTTCCGGGCTAGGGTTCGGGTTAGGGAACGGCAAGGTTTAGGGCACAGGTGAGGGTACGGACACGGGCTGGGGTTAGGGCACGTGCAGACGCACGGGTCACTGTCAGCGTACGCATCAGGATTAGGCCACGGCGGAGGGTAAGGTGTAGGGCTGCCGGTGGGTTTCCGTTCCGGGCTAGGGTTCGGGTTAGGGAACGGCAAGGTTTAGGGCACAGGTGAGGGTACGGACATGGGCTGGGGTCAGGGCACGTGCGGACGCACGGGTCAGTGTCACCGTACGCATCAGGATTAGGGCACGGCAGAGGGTAAGGTGTAGGGCCGCCGGTGGGTTTCCGTTCTGGGCTAGGGTTCGGGTTAGGGAACGGCAAGGTTTAAGGCACAGGTGAGGGTACGGACACGGGCTGGGGTCAGGGCACGTGGGGACGCACAGGTCAGTGTCAGCGTACGCATCAGGATTAGGGCACGGCGGAGGGTAAGGTGTAGGGCTGCTGGTGGGTTTCCGTTCCGGGCTAGGGTTCGGGTTAGGGAACGGCAAGGTTTAGGGCACAGGTGAGGGTAAGGACACGGGCTGGGGTCAGGGCACGTGCGGACGCATGGGACAGTGTCAGCGTACGCATCAGGATTAGGGCACGGCGGAGGGTAAGGTGTAGGTCTGCGTGTGTGTTTCCGTTCCGGGCTAGGGTTCGGGTTAGGGAACGGCAAGGTTTAGGGCACAGGTGAGGGTACGGACACGGGCTGGCGTCAGGGCACGTGCGGACGGACAGGTCAGTTTCAGCGTACGCATCAGGTTTAGGGCACGGCAGAGGGTAAGGTGTAGGGCTGCGTGTGGGTTTCCGTTCCGGGCTAGGATTCGGGTTAGTGAACGGCAAGGTTTAGAGCACAGGTGAGGGTACGGACACGGGCTGGGGTCAGGGCACGTGCGAATGCTCGGGTCAGTGTCAGCGTACTCTTCAGGATTAGGGCACGGCGGAGGGTAAGGTGTAGGGCTGCGTCTGGGTTTCCGTTGCGGGCTAGGGTTCGGGTTAGGGAATGGCAAGGTTTAGGGCACTGGTGAGGGTACGGACACGGGCTGGGGTCAGGGCACGTGCGAATGCTCGGGTCAGTGTCAGCGTACTCTTCAGGATTAGGGCACTGCGGAGGGTAAGGTGTAGGGCTGCTGGTTGTTTTCCATTCCGGGCTAGGGTTCGGGTTAGGGAACGGAAAGGATTAGGGCACAGGTGAGGGTACGGACACGGGCTGGGGCCAGGGCACGTGCGGACGCACGGGTAAGTTTCAGCGTACGCATCAGGTTTAGGGCACGGCGGAGGGTAAGGTGTAGGGCTGCGTGTGGGTTTCCGTTCCGGGCTAGGGTTCGGGTTAGGGAACGGCGAGGTTTAGGGCACAGGTGACGGTACGGACAAGGGCTTGGGTCAGGGCATGTGCGGACGCACGGGTCAGTGTCAGCGTACGGATCAGGATTAGGGCACGGCGGAGGGTAAGGTGTAGGGCTGCTGGTGGGTTTCCGTTCCGGGCTAGGGTTCGGGTTAGGGAACGGCAAGGTTTAGGGCACAGGTGAGGGTATGGACACGGGCTGGTTTCAGAGCACGTGCGGACGCACGGGTCAGTGTCAGCGTACGCATCAGCATTAGGGCACGGCGGAGGGTAAGGTGTAGGGCTGCTGGTGGATTTGCGTTCCGGGCTAGGGTTCGGGTTAGGGAACGGCAAGGTTTAGGGTATATTTTAGGGTACGGACACGGGCTGGGTTCAGGGCACGTGCAGACGCACGGGTCAGTGTCAGTGTACGCATCAGGATTAGGGTACGGCGGAGGGTAAGATGTAGGGCTGCTGGTGCGTTTCCGTTCCGGGCTACGGTTCGGGTTAGGGAACGGCAAGGTTTAGGGCACAGGTGAGGGTACGGACACGGGCTGGGGTCAGGGCACGTGCGGACGCTCGGTTTAGTATCAGCGTATGCGTCAGGATTAGGGCACGGCGGAGGGTAAGGTGTAGGGCTGCTGGTGGTTTTCCGTTCCGGGCTAGGGTTCGGTTTAGGGAACGGAAAGGATTAGGGCACAGGTGAGGGTACGGACACGGGCTGGGGTCAGGGCACGTGCGGATGCACGGGTCAGTGTCAGCGTACGCGTCAGGATTAGGGCACGACGCAGGGTAAGGTGTAGGGCTGCTGGTGGTTTTCCGTTCCGGGCTAGGGTTCGGGATAGGGAATGGCAAGGTTTAGGGCACAGGTGAGGTTACGGACACGGGCTGGGGTCAGGGCACGTGCGGACGCACGGTTCAGTGTCAGCGTACGCATCAGGATTAGGGCACTGCGGAGGGTAAGGTGTAGGGCTGCCGGTAGGTTTCCGTTCCGGGCTCGGGTTCGTGTTAGGGAACGGCGAGGTTTAGGGCAAAGGTGAGGGTACGGACACGGGCTGGGGTCAGGGCACGTGCGGACGCACGGGTCAGTGTCAGCGTACGCATCAGGATTAGGGCACGGCGGAGGGTAAGGTGTAGGGCTGCGTGTGGGTTTCCGTTCCGGGCTAGGGTTCGGGTCAGGGAACGGCAAGGTTTAGGGCACAGGTGAAGGTACGGACACGGGCTGGGGTCAGGGCACGTGCGGACGCACAGGTCAGTGTCAGCGTACGCATCAGGATTAGGGCACGGCGGAGGGTAAGGTGTAGGGCTGCGTGTGGGTTTCCGTTCCGGGCTAGGGTTCGGGTTAGGGAATGGCAAGGTTTAGGGCACAGGTGAGGGTACGGACACGGGCTGGGGTCAGGGCACGTGCGGACGCACGGGTCAGTTTCAGCGTACGCATCAGATTTAGGGCACGACGGAGGGTAAGGTGTACGGCTGCGTCTGGGTTTCCGTTCCGGGCTAGGATTCGGGTTAGGGAACGGCAAGGTTTAGGGCACAGGTGAGGGTACGGACACAGCCTTGGGTCAGGGCACGTGCGGACGCACGGGTCAGTGTCAGCGTACGCATTAGGATTAGGGCACGGCGGAGGGTAAGGTGTAAGGCTGCGTGTGGGTTTCCGTTCCGGGCTAGGGTTCGGGTTATGGAACGGCAAGGTTTAGGGCACAGGTGAGGGTAAGGACACGGGCTGGGGTCAGGGCACGTGCGGACGCACGGGTCAGTGTCAGCGTACTCATCAGGATAAGGTCACGGCGGAGGGTAAGGTGTAGGGCTGCGTGTGGGTTTCCGTTCCGGGCTAGGGTTTGGGTTAGGGAACGGCAAGGTTTAGGGCACAGGTGAGGGTACGGACACGGGCTGGGGTCAGGGCACGTGCGGACGCACGGGTCAGTGTCAGCGTACGTATCAGGATTAGGGCATGGCGGTGGGTAAGGTGTAGGGCTGCCGGTGGGTTTCCGTTCCGGGCTAGGGTTCGGGTTAGGGAACGGCAAGGTTTAGGGCACAGGTGAGGGTACGGACACGGGCTGGCGTCAGGGCACGTGCGGACGCATGGGTCAGTGTCAGCGTACGTATCAGGATTAGGGCATGGCGGTGGGTAAGGTGTAGGGCTGCCGGTGGGTTTCCGTTCCGGGCTAGGGTTCGGGTTAGGGAATGGCAAGGTTTAGGGCACAGGTGAGGGTGCGGACACGGGCTGGCGTCAGGGCACGTGCGGACGCACGTGTCAGTGTCAGCGTACGCATCAGGATTAGGGCACGGCGGAGGGTAAGGTGTAGGGCTTCCGGTGGGTTTCCGTTCCGGGCTAGGGTTCGGGTTAGGAAACGGCAAGGTTTACGGCACATGTGAGGGTACGGACACGGGCTGGTGTCAGGGCATGTGCGGACGCACGGGTCAGTGTCAGCGTACGCATAAGGATTAGGGCATGCGGAGGGTAAGGTATAGGGCTGCCGGTGGGTTTCCGTTGCGGGCTAGGGTTCGGGTTAGGGAACGGCAAGGTTTAGGGCATAGGTGAGGGTACGGACACGGGCTGGGGTCAGGGCACGTGCGGACGCACGGGTCAGTGTCAGCGCACGCATAAGGATCAGGGCACGGCGGAGGGTAAGGTGTAGGGCTGCAGGTGGGTTTCCGTTCCGGGCTAGGGTTCGGGTTAGGGCACGGCTAGGTTTAGGGCACAGGTGAGGGTACGGACACGGGCTGGGGTCAGGGCACGTGCGGACGCACGTGTCAGTGTCAGGGTACGCGTCAGGATCAGGGCACGGCGGAGGGTAAGGTGTGGGGCTGCTGGTGGTTTTCCGTTCCGGGCTAGGGTTCGGGTTAGGGAACGGCAATGTGTAGGGCACAGGTGAGGGTACGGACACGGGCTGGGGTCAGGGCACGTGCGGACGCTCGGGTCAGTGTCAGCGTACGCGTCAGGTTTAGGGCACGGCGGAGGGTAAGGTGTAGGGCTGCTGGTTGTTTTCCGTTCCTGGCTAGGTTTCGGGTTAGGGAACGGAAAGGATTAGGGCACAGGTGAGGGTACGGACACGGGCTGTGGTCAGGGCACGTGCGGACGCAAGGGTCAGTGTCAGCGTACGCATCAGGATCAGGGCACGGCGGTGGGTAAGGTGTAGGGCTGATGATGGGTTTCCGTTCTGGGCTAGGTTTCGGGTTAGGGAACGGCAAGGTTTAGGGCACAGGTGAGGGTACGGACACGGGCTGGCGTCAGGGCACGTGCGTACGCACGGGTCAGTGTCAGTGTACGCATCAGGATTAGGGCACGGCGGAGGGTGAGGTGTAGGGCTGCGTGTGGGTTTCCGTTCCGGGCTAGGGTTCGGGTTAGGGAACGGCAAGGTTTAGGCCACAGGTGAGGGTACGGACACGGGCTGGGGTCAGGGCACGTGCGGACGCACGGGTCAGTGTCAGCGTACGCATCAGGATTAGGGCAAGGCGGAGGGTAAGATGTAGGGCTGCCGGTGGGTTTCCGTTCTGGGCTAGGGTTCGGGTTAGGGAACGGCAAGGTTTAGGGCACAGGTGAGGGTACGGACACCTGCTGGGGTTAGGGCACGTGCGGACGCACGGGTCAGTGTCAGCGTACGCATCAGGATTAGGGCACGGCGGAGGGTAAGGTGTAGGGCTGCCGGTGGGTTTCCGTTCCGGGCTAGGGTTCGGGTTAGGGAACGGCAAGGTTTAGGGCACATGTGAGGGTACGGACACGGGCTGGGGTCAGGGCACGTGCGGACGCACGTGTCAGTGTCAGCGTACGCATCAGGATTAGGGTACGGCGGAGGCTAAGGTGTAGGGCTGCGTGTGGGTTTCCGTTCCGGGCTAGGGTTCGGGTTAGGGAACGGCAAGGTTTAGGGCACATGTGAGGGTACGGACACGGGCTGGGGTCAGGGCACGCGCGGACGCATGGGTCAGTGTCAGCGTACGCATCAGGATTAGGGCACGGCGGAGGGTAAGGTGTAGGGCTGCGTGTGGGTTTCCGTTCCGGGATAGGGTTCGGGTTAGGGAACGGCAAGGTTTAGGGCACAGGTGAGGGTACGGACACGGGCTGGGGTCAGGGCAAGTGCGGACGCACGGGTCAGTGTCAGCGTACGCATCAGGAATAGGGCACGGCGGAGGTTAAGGTTTAGGGCTGCGTGTGGGTTTACGTTCCGGGCTAGGGTTCGGGTTAGCGTACAGCAAGGTTTAGGGCACAGGTGAGGGTACGGACACGGGCTGGGGTCAGGGCACGTGCAGACGCACGGGTCAGTGTCAGCGTACGCATCAGGATTAGGGCACGGCGGAGGGTAAGGTGTAGGGCTGCGTGTGGGTTTCAGTTCCGGGCTAGGGTTCGGGTTAGGGAACGGCAAGGTTTAGGGCACAGGTGAGGGTACGGACACGGGCTCGGGTCAGGGCACGTGTGGACGCACGGGTCAGTGTCAGCGTACGCATCAGGATTAGGGCACGGCGGAGGGTAAGGTTTAGGGCTGCGTGTGGGTTTCCGTTCCGGGCTAGGGTTCGGGTTAGGGAACGGCAAGGTTTAGGGCACAGGTGAGGGTACGGACACGGGCTGGGGTCAGGGCACGTGCGGACGCACGGGTCAGTGTCAGCGTACGCATCAGGATTAGGGCACGGCGGACGGTAAGGTGTAGGGTTGCCGGTGGGTTTCCGTTCCGGGCTAGGGTTCGGGTTAGGGAACGCAAGGTTTAGGGCACAGGTGAGGGTACGGACACGGGCTGGGGTCAAGGCACGTGCGGACACCCGGGTCAGTGTCAGCGTATGCATCAGGATTAGGTAACGGTGAAGGGTAAGGTTTAGGGCTGCCGGTGGGTTTCCGTTTCGGGCTAGGGTTAGGGTTAGGGAACGGCAAGGTTTAGGGCACAGGTGAGGGTACGGACACGGGCTGGGGTCAGGGCACGTGCGGACGCACGGGTCAGTGTCAGCGTACGCATCAGTATCAGGGCATGGCGGAGGGTAAGGTGTAGGGCTGCGTGTGGGTTTCCGTTCCGGGCTAGGGTTCGGGTTAGGGAACGGCAAGGTTTAGGGCACAGGTGTGGGTACGGATACGGGCTGGGGTCAGGGCACGTGCGGACGCACGGGTCAGTGTCAGCGTACGCATCAGGATAACGGCACGGCGGTGGGTAAGGTGTAGGGCTGCTGGTGGGTTTCCATTCCGGGCTAGGGTTCGGGTTAGGGAACGGCAAGGTTTAGGGCACAGGTGAGGGTACGG
The DNA here is from genome assembly GCF_949752795.1 of Hyperoodon ampullatus. Taxonomy (NCBI): domain Eukaryota; kingdom Metazoa; phylum Chordata; class Mammalia; order Artiodactyla; family Ziphiidae; genus Hyperoodon; species Hyperoodon ampullatus. The sequence continues at coordinate 116,226,347 of NC_136920.1, forward strand.
ACATGGGCTGGGGTCAGGGCACGTGCGGACGCACGGGTCAGTGTCAGCGTACGCATCAGGAAAAGGGCACGGCTGAGGGTAAGGTGTAGGGCTGCCGGTGGGTTTCCGTTCCGGCCTAGGTTTCGGGTTAGGGAACGGCGAGGTTTAGGGCACAGGTGAGGGTACGGACACGGGCTGGGGTCAGGGCATGTGCGGACGCATGGGTCAGTGTCAGCGTACGCATTAGGAAAAGGGCACGGCGGAGGGTAAGGTGTTGGGCTGCCGGTGGGTTTCCGTTCCGGGCTAGGGTTCGGGTCAGAGAACGGTGAGGTTTAGGGCACAGGTGACGGTACGGACACGGGCTGGGGTCATGGCACGTGCGGACGTACGGGTCAGTGTCAGCGTACGCATCAGGATTAGGGAACGGCGGAGGGTAAGGTGTAGGGCTGCTGGTGAGTTTCCGTTCCGTGCTAGGGTTCGGGTCAGGGAACGGCAAGGTTTAGGGCACAGGTGAGGGTACGGACACGGGCTGGGGTCAGGGCATGTGCGGACGCACGGGTCAGTGTCAGCGTACGCATCAGGATTGGGGCACGGCGGAGGGTAAGGTGTAGGGCTGCTGGTGGGTTTCCGTTCCGGGCTAGTATTCGGGTTAGGGAACGGCAAGTTTTAGGGCACATGTGAGGGTACGGTCAGGGGCTGGGTTCAGGGCACGTGCGGACGCACGTGTCAGTATCAGCGTACGCATCAGGATCAGGGCACGGCGGAGGGTAAGGTGTAGGGCTGCTGGTGGGTTTCCGTTCCGGGCTAGGGATCGGGTTAGGGAACGGCAAGGTTTAGGGCACAGGTGAGGGTACGGACACGGGCTGGGGTCAGGGCACGTGCGGACTCACGGGTCAGTGTCAGCGTACGCATCAGGATCAGGGCACGGCGGAGGGTAAGGTGTAGGGCTGCGTGTGGGTTTCCGTTCCGGGCTAGGGTTCGGGTTAGGGAACGGCAAGGTTTAGGGCACAGGTGAGGGTACGGACACGGGCTGGGGTCAGGGCACGTGCGGACGCACGGGTCAGTGTCAGCGTACGCATCAGGATCAGGGCACGGCGGAGGATAAGGTGTAGGGCTGCGTGTGGGTTTCCGTTCCGGGCTAGGGTTCGGGTTAGGGAACGGCGAGGTTTAGGGCACAGGTGAGGGTACGTACACGTTCTGTGGTCAGGGCACGTGCGGACGCACGGGTCAGTGTCAGCGTACACATCAGGATCAGGGCACGGCGGAGGGTAAGGTGCAGGGCTGCGTGTGGGTTTCCGTTCCGGGCTAGGCTTCGGGTTAGGGAACGGCAAGGTTTAGGGCACAGGTGACGGTACGGACACGGGCTGGGGTCAGGGCACGTGCGGACGCACGGGTCAGTGTCAGCGTACGCATCAGATTTAGGGCACGACGGAGGGTAAGGTGTAGGGCTGCGTCTTGGTTTCCATTCCGGGCTAGGGTTCGGGTTAGTGAAGGGCAAGATTTAGGGCACAGGTGAGGGTACGTACACGGCCTGGGGTCAGGGCACGTGCGGACGCACGGGTCAGTTTCAGCGTACGCATCAGGATCAGGGCACGGCGGAGGGTAAGGTGTAGGGCTGCTGGTGGGTTTCCGTTCCGGGCTAGGATTCGGGTTAGGGAACGGCAAAGTTTAGGGCACAGGTGAGGGTACGGACACGGGCTGGGGTCTGGGCACGTGCGGACGCTCGGGTCAGTGTCAGCGTACGCGTCAGGTTTAGGGCACGGCGGAGGGTAAGGTGTAGGGCTGTTGGTTGTTTTCCGTTCCGGGCTAGGGTTCGGGTTAGGGAATGGCAAGGATTAGGGCACAGGTGAGTGTACGGACAAGGGCTGGGGTCAGGGCACGTGCGGACGCACGGGTCAGTGTCAGCGTACGCGTCAGTATTATGGCATGGCGGAGGGTAAGGTGTAGGGCTGCTGGTGGGTTTCCGTTCAGGGCTAGGGTTCGGTTTAGGGAATGGCAAGGTTTAGGGCACAGGTGAGGGTACGGACACGGTCTGGGGTCAGGGCACGTGCGGACGCACGGGTCAGTGTCAGCGTACGCATCAGGATTAGGGCACTGCGGAGTGTAAGGTGTAGGGCTGCGTGTGGGTTTCCGTTCCGGGCTAGGGTTCGGGTTAGGGAACGTCAAGGATTAGGTCCCAGGTGAGGGTACGGACACGGGCTGGCGTCAGGGCACGTGCGGACGCACGGGTAAGTTTCAGCGTACACATCAGGTTTAGGTCACGGAGGAGGGTAAGGTGTAGGGCTGCGTCTGGGTTTCCGTTCCGGGCTAGGGTTCGGGTTAGGGAACGGCAAGTTTTAGGGCACAGGTGAAGGTACGGACACGGGCTGGGGTCAGGGCACGTGCGGACGCACGGGTCTGTGTCAGCGTACGCATCAGGATTAGGGCACGGCGGAGGGTAAGGTGTAGGGCTGCATGTGGGTTTCCGTTCCGGGCTAGGGTTCGGGTTAGGGAACGGCAAGGTTCAGGGCACAGGTTAAGGTACGGACACGGGCTGGGGTCAGGGCACGTGCGGACGCACGGGTCAGTGTCAGCGTACGCATTAGGATTAGAGCACTGCGGAGGGTACGGTGTAGGGCTGCGTGTGGGTTTCTGTTCCTGGCTAGGGTTCGGGTTAGGGAACGGCAAGGTTCAGGGCACAGGTGAGGGTACGGACACGGGCTGGCGTCAGGGCACGTGCGGACGCACGGGTCAGTTTCAGCGTACGCATCAGGATTAGGGCACGGCGGAGGGTAAGGTGTAGGGCTGCGTGTGAGTTTCCGTTCCGGGCTAGGGTTCGGGTTAGGGAACGGCAAGGTTTAGGGCACAGGTGAGGGTACGGACACGGGCTGGGGTTAGGGCACGTGCGGACGCATGGGTCAGTGTCAGCGTACGCATCAGGAAAAGGGCACGGCGGAGGGTAAGGTGTAGGGCTGCGTGTGGATTTCCGTTCTGGGGTAGGGTTCGGGTTAGGGAACGGCAAAGTTTAGGGCACAGGTGAAGGTACGGACACGGGCTGGCGTCAGGGCACATGCGGACGCACGGGTCAGTGTCAGTGTACGCATGAGGATTAGGGCACGGCGGAGGGTAAGGTGTAGGGCTGCGTGTGGGTTTCCGTTCCGGGCTAGGGTTCGGGTTAGGGAACGGCAAGGTATAGGCCACAGGTGAGGGTACGGTCACGGGCTGGGGCCAGGGCACGTGCGGACGCACGGGTCAGTGTCAGCGTACGCATCAGGATTAGGGCACGGCGGAGGGTAAGGTGTAGGGCTCCCGGTGGGTTTCCGTTCCGGGCTAGGGTTCGGGTTAGGGAACGGCAAGGTTTAGGGCACAGGTGAGGGTACGGACACGTGCTGGGGTCAGGGCACGTGCGGACGCACGGGTCAGTGTCAGCGTACGCATCAGGATTAGGGCACGGCGGAGGGTAAGGTGTAGTGCTGCCAGTGGGTTTCCGTTCCGGGCTAGGGTTCGGGTTAGGGAACGGCAAGATTTAGGGCACATGTGAGGGTACGGACACGGGCTGGGGTCAGGGCACGTGCGGACGCACGGGTCAGTGTCAGCGTACACATCAGGATTAGGGCACGGGGGAGGGTAAGGTGTAGGGCTGCGTGTGGGTTTCCGTTCCGGGCTAGGGTTCGGGTTAGGGAACGGCAAGTTTTAGGGCACATGTGAGGGTACGGACACGGGCTGGGGTCAGGGCACGTGCGGACGCACGGGTCAGTGTCAGCGTACGCATCAGGTTTAGGGCACGGCGGAGGGTAAGGTGTAGGGCTGCCGGTGGGTTTCCGTTCCGGGCTAGGGTTCGGGTTAGGGAACGGCAAGGTTTAGGGCACAGGTGAGGGTACGGACATGGGCTGGGGTCAGGGCACGTGCGGACGCACGGGTCAGTGTCAGCGTACGCATCAGGAATAGGGCACGGCGGAGGGTAAGGTGTAGGGCTGCCGGTGGGTTTCCGTTCCGGGCTAGGGTTCTGGTAAGGGAACGGCAAGGTTTGGGGCACAGGTGAGGGTACGGACACGGGCTGGGGTCAGGGCACGTGCGGACACCCGGGTCAGTGTCAGCGTACGCATCAGGATTAGGTAACGGCGAAGGGTAAGGTTTAGGGCTGCCGGTGGGTTTCCATTTCGGGCTAGGGTTAGGGTTAGGGAATGGCAAGGTTTACGGCACAGGTGAGGGTACGGACACGGGCTGGGATCAGGGCACGTGCGGACACACGGGTCAGTGTCAGCGTACGCATTAGTGTCAGGGCATGGCGGAGGGTAAGGTGTAGGGCTGCGTGTGGGTTTCCGTTCCGGGCTAGGGTTTGGGTTAGGGAACGGCAAGGTTTAGGGCACAGGTGTGGGTACGGACACGGGCTGGGGTCAGGGCACGTGCGGACGCACGGGTCAGTGTCAGCGTACGCATCAGGATCACGGCACGGTGGTGGGTAAGGTGTAGGGCTGCTGGTGCGTTTCTGTTCCGGGCTAGGGTTCGGGTTAAGGAACGGCAAGGTTTAGGGCACAGGTGAGGGTACGGACACGGGCTGGGGTCAGGGCACGTGCGGACGCACGGGTCAGTGTCAGCGTACGCATCAGGTTAAGGGCACGGCGGAGGGTAAGGTGTAGGGCTTCGTCTGGGTTTCCGTTCCGGGCTAGGGTTCGGGTAAGGGAACGGCAAGGTTTAGGGCACAGGTGAGGGTACGGACACGGCCTGTGGTCAGGGCACGTGCGGACGCACGGGTCAGTGTCAGCGTACGCATTAGGATTAGGGCACGGCGGAGGGTAAGGTGTAGGGCTGCGTGTGGGTTTCCGTTCCGGGCTAGGGTTCGGGTTATGGTACGGCAAGGTTTAGGGCACAGGTGAGGGTACGGACACGGGCTGGGGTCAGGGCACGTGCGGACGCACGTGTCAGTGTCAACGTATGCATCAGGATTAGTGTACGGTGGAGGGTAAGGTGTAGGGCTGCTGGTGGGTTTCCGTTCCGGGCTAGGGTTCGGGTTAGGGAACGGCAAGGTTCAGGGCACAGGTGAGGGTACGGACACGGGCTGGGGTCAGGGCACGTGCGGACGCATGGGTCAGTGTCAGCGTACGCATCAGGATTAGGGCACTGCGGATGGTATGGTGTAGGGCTAAGTGTGGGTTTCCGTTCCGGTCTAGGGTTCGGGTTAGGGAACGGCAAGGTTCAGGGCACAGGTGAGTGTACGGACACGGGCTGGCGTCAGGGCACGTGCGGACGCATGGGTCAGTTTCAGCGTACGCATCAGGATTAGGGCACGGCGGAGGGTAAGGTGTAGGGCTGCGTTTGGGTTTCCGTTCCGGGCTAGGGTTCGGGTTAGGGAACGGCAAGGTTTAGGGCACAGGTGAGGGTACGGACACGGGCTGGGGTCAGGGCACGTGCGGACGCACGGGTCAGTGTCAGCGTACGCATCAGGATTAGGGCACGGTGGAGGGTAAGGTGTAGGGCTGCGTGTGGGTTTCAGTTCCGGGCTAGGGTTCGGGTTAGGGAATGGCAAGGTTCAGGGCACAGGTGAGGGTACGGACACGGGCTGGAGTCAGGGCACGTGCGGACGCACGGGTCAGTTTCAGCGTACGCAGCAGGTTTAGGGCACGGCGGAGGGTAAGGTGTAGGGCTTCGTCTGGGTTTCCGTTCCGGGCTAGGGTTCGGGTAAGGGAACGGCAAGGTTTAGGGCACAGGTGAGGGTACGGACACGGCCTGGGGTCCGGGCACGTGCGGACGCACGGGTCAGTGTCAGCGTACGCATTAGGATTAGGGTACGGCGGAGGGTAAGGTGTAGGGCTGCGTGTGGGTTTCCGTTCCGGGCTAGGGTTCGGGTTATGGAACGGCAAGGTTTAGGGCACAGGTGAGGGTACGGACACGGGCTGGGGTCAGGGCACGTGCGGACGCACGGGTCAGTGTCAGCGTACGCATCAGGATAAGGGCACGGCGGAGGGTAAGGTGTAGGGCTGCGTGTGGGTTTCAGTTCCGGGCTAGGGTTCGGGTTAGGGAACGGCAAGGTTTAGGGCACAGGTGAGGGTACGGACACGGGCTGGGGACAGGGCACGTGCGGACGCACGTGTCAGTGTCAGCGTACGCATCAGGATTAGTGTACGGTGGAGGGTAAGGTGTAGGGCTGCTGGTGGGTTTCCGTTCAGGGCTAGGGTTCGGGTTAGGGAACGGCAAGGTTCAGGGCACAGGTGAGGGTACGGACACGGGCTGGGGTCAGGGCACATGCGGACGCATGGGTCAGTGTCAGCGTACGCATCAGGATTAGGGCACTGCGGATGGTATGGTGTAGGGCTAAGTGTGGGTTTCCGTTCAGGGCTAGGGTTCGGGTTAGGGAACGGCAAGGTTCAGGGCACAAGTGAGGGTACAGACACGGGCTGGCGTCAGGGCACGTGCGGACGCATGGGTCAGTTTCAGCGTACGCATCAGGATTAGGGCACGGCGGAGAGTAAGGTTTATGGCTGCGTGTGGGTTTCCATTCCGGGCTAGGGTTCGGGTTAGGGAACGGCAATGTTTAGGGCACAGGTGAGGGTACGGACACGGGCTGGGGTCAGGGCACGTGCGGACGCACGGGTCAGTGTCAGCGTACGCATCAGGATTAGGGCACGGTGGAGGGTAAGGTGTAGGGCTGCGTGTGGGTTTCAGTTCCGGGCTAGGGTTCGGGTTAGGGAACGGCAAGGTTTAGGGCACAGGTGAGGGTACGGACACGGGCTGGGGTCAGGGCACGTGCGGACGCACGGGTCAGTGTCAGCGTACGCATAAGGATTAGGGCACGTGGAGGGTAAGGTATAGGGCTGCCGGTGGCTTTCCGTTGCGGGCTAGGGTTCGTGTTAGGGAACGGCAAGGTTTAGGGCACAGGTGAGGGTACGGACACGGGCTGGGGTCAGGGCACGTGCGGACGCACGGGTCAGTGTCAGCGCACGCATCAGGATCAGGGCACGGCGGAGGGTAAGGTGTAGGGCTTCAGGTGGGTTTCCGTTCCGGGCTAGGGTTCGGGTTAAGGCACGGCTAGGTTTAGGGCACAGGTGACGGTACGGACACGTGCTGGGGTCAGGGCACACGCGGACGCACGTGTCAGTGTCAGGGTACGCGTCAGGATCAGGGCACGGCGGAGGGTAAGGTTTAGGGCTGCTGGTGGGTTTCCGTTCCTGGCTAGGGTTCGGGTTAGGGAACGGCAAGGTTTAGGGCACAGGTGAGGGTACGGACACAGGCTGGGGTCAGGGCAAGTGCGCACGCTCGGGTCAGTGTCAGCGTACGCGTCAGGTTTAGGGCACGGCAGAGGGTAAGGTGTAGGGCTGCTGGTGAGTTTCCGTTCAGTGCTAGGGTTCGGGTCAGGGAACGGCAAGGTTTAGGGCACAGGTGAGGGTACGGACACGGGCTGGGGTCAGGGCATGTGCGGACGCACGGGACAGTGTCAGCGTACGCATCAGGATTGGTTCACGGCGGAGGGTAAGGTGTAGGGCTGCTGGTGGGTTTCCGTTCCGGGCTAGGATTTGGGTTAGGGAACGGCAAGGTTTAGGGCACATGTGAGGGTACGGTCACGGGCTGGGTTCAGGGCACGTGCGGACGCACGTGTCAGTGTCAGCGTACGCATCAGGATCAGGGCACGGCGGAGGGTAAGGTGTAGGGCTGCTGGTGGGTTTCCGTTCCGGGCTAGGGTTCGGGTTAGGGAACGGCAAGCTTTAGGGCACAGGTGAGGGTACGGACACGGTCTGGTGTCAGGGCACGTGCGGACTCACGGGTCAGTGTCAGCGTACGCATCAGGATCAGGGCACGGCGGAGGGTAAGGTGTAGGGCTGCGTGTGGGTTTCCGTTCCGGGCTAGGGTTCGGGTTAGGGAACGGCAAGGTTTAGGGCACAGGTGAGGGTACGGACACGGGCTGGGGTCAGGGCACGTGCGGATGCACGGGTCAGTGTCAGCGTACGCATCAGGATCAGGGCACGGCGGAGGGTAAGGTGTAGGGCTGTGTGTGGGTTTCCGTTCCGGGCTAGGGTTTGGGTTAGGGAACGGCGAGGTTTAGGGCACAGGTGAGGGTACGGACACGGGCTGGTGTCAGGGCACGTGCGGACGCACAGGTCAGTGTCAGCGTACGCATCAGGATCAGGGCACGGCGGAGGGTAAGGTGTAGGGCTGTGTGTCGGTTTCCGTTCCGGGCTAGGGTTCGGGTTAGGGAACGGCAAGGTTTAGGGCACAGGTGATGGTACGGATACGGGGTGGGGTCAGGGCACGTGCGGACGCTCGGTTCAGTGTCAGCGTACGCGTCAGGATTAGCGCACAGCAGAGTGTAAGGTGTAGGGCGGCTTGTGGCTTTCCGTTCTGGTCTAGGGTTCTGGTTAGGGAACAGAAAGGTTTAGGGCACAGGTGAGGGTACAGACACGGGCTGGGGTCAGGGCACGTGCGGACGCACGGGTCAGTGTCAGCGTACGCATCAGGATTAGGGCACGGCGGAGGGTAAGGTGTAGGGCTGCCGGTGGGTTTCCATTCCGGGCTAGGGTTCGGGATAGGGAACGGCAAGGTTTAGGGCACAGGTGAGGGTACGGACACGGGCTGGGGTCAGGGCACGTGCGGACGCACGGATCAGTGTCAGCGTACGCATAAGGATTAGGGTACGGTGGAGGGTAAGGTGTAGGGCTGCTGGTGTGTTTCCTTTCTGGAGTAGGGTTCGGGTTAGGGAACGGCAAGGTTTAGGGCACAGGTGAGGGTACGGACACGGGCTGGGGTCAGAGCACGTGCGGACGCACGGGTCAGTGTCAGCGTACGCATCAGGATTAGGGCACGGCGGAGGGTAAGGTGTAGGGCTGCGTGTGGGTTTCCGTTCCAGGCTAGGGTTCGGGTTAGGGAACGGCAAGGTTTAGGGCACAGGTGAGTGTACGGACACGGGCTGGGATCAGAGCACGTGCGGACGCACGGGTCAGTGTCAGCGTACGCGTCAGGATTAGGGCACGGCGGAGGGTAAGGTGTAGGGCTGCTGGTGGGTTTCCGTTCCGGGCTAGTGTTCGGGTTAGGGAACGGCAAGGTTCAGGGCACAGGTGAGGGTACGGACACGGGCTGGGGTCAGGGCACGTGCGGACGCACGGGTCAGTGTCAGCGTATGCGTCAGGATTAGGGCACGGCGGAGGGTAAGGTGTAGGGCTGCTGGAGGTTTTCCGTTCCGGGCTAGGGTTCGGGTTAGGGAACGGAAAGGTTTAGGGCACAGGTGAGGGTACGGACACGGGCTGGGGTCAGGGCACGTGCGGACGCACGGGTCAGTGTCAGCGTACGCATCAGGGTTAGGGTATGGTGGAGGGTAATGTGTAGGGCTGCTGGTGGGTTTCCGTTCTGGACTAGGGTTCGTGTTAGGGAATGGCAAGGTTTAGGGCACAGGTGAGGGTACGGACAAGGGCTGGGGTCACGGTACGTGCGGACGCACGTGTCAGTGTTAGCGTACGCATCAGAATCAGGGCACGGCGGAGGGTAAGGTGTAGGGCTGCTGGTGGGTTTCCGTTCCGGGCTGGGGTTCGGGTTAGGGAACGGCAAGGTTTAGGGCACAGGTGAGGGTACGGACACGGGCTGGGTTCAGGGCACGTGCGGACGCACGGGTCAGTGTCAGCGTACGCATCAGGATCAGGGCACGGCGGAGGGTAAGGTGTAGGGCTGCGTGTGGGTTTCCGTTCCGGGCTAGGGTTCGGGTTAGGGAACTGCGAGGTTTAGGGCACAGGTGAGGGTACGGACACGGGCTGGGGTCAGGGCACGTGCGGACGCACGGGTCAGTGTCAGCTTACGCTTCAGGATCAGGGCACGGCGGAGGGTAAGGTGTAGGGCTGCGTGTGGGTTTCCGTTCCGGGACATGGTTCGGGTTAGGGAACGGCAAGGTTTAGGGCACAGGTGAGGGTACGGACACGGGCTGGGGTCAGGGCATGTGCGGACGCACGGGTCAGTGTCAGCGTACGCATCAGGATTAGGGCACTGCGGAGGGTAAGGTGTAGGGATGCGTGTGGTTTTCCGTTCCGGGCTAGGATTCGGGTTAGGGAACGGCAAGGTTTAGGGCACAGGTGAGGGTACGGACACGGGCTGGTGTCAGGGCACGTGCGGACGCATGGGTCAGTTTCAGCGTACGCATCAGGTTTAGGGCACGGCGGAGGGTAGGTGTAGTGCTGCGTCTGGGTTTCCGTTGCGGGCTAGGGTTCGGGTTAGGGAACGGCAAGGTTTAGGGCACAGGTGAGGGTACGGACACGGGCTGGGGTCAGGGCACGTGCGGACGCAACGGTCAGTGTCAGCGTACGCATCAGGATTAGGGCACGGCGGAGGGTAAGGTGTAGGGCTGCTGGTGGGTTTGCATTCCCGGCTAGGGTTCTGGTTAGGGAACGGCAAGGTTTAGGGCACAGGTGAGGGTAAGGACACGGGCTGGGGTCAGGGCACGTGCGGACGCATGGGTCAGTGTCAGCGTACGCATCAGGATTAGGGCACGGCGGAGGGTAAGGTTTAGGGCTGCGTGTGGGATTCCGTTCCAGGCTAGGGTTCGGGTTAGGGAACGGCAAGGTTTAGGGCACAGGTGAGGGTACGGACACGGGCTGGGGTCAGGGCACGTGCGGACTCACGGGTCAGTGTCAGCGTACACATTAGGATTAGGGTATGGCGGACGGTAAGGTGTAGGGCTGCTGGTGGGTTTCCGTTCCGGGCTAGGATTCGGGTTAGGGAACGGCAAGGTTCAGGGCACAGGTGAGGGTACGGACACGGGGTAGTGTCAGGGCACGTGCGGACGCACGGGTCAGTGTCAGCGTACGCATCAGGATTAGGGCACTGCGGAGGGTATGGTGTAGGGATGCGTGTGGGTTTCCGTTCCGGGCTAGGATTCGGGTTAGGGAACGGCAAGGTTCAGGCAAAGGTGAGGGTACGGACACGGGCTGGCGTCAGGGCACGTGCGGACGCACGGGTCAGTTTCAGCGTACGCATCAGGATTAGGGCACGGCGGAGGGTAAGGTGTAGGGCTGCGTGTGGGTTTCCGTTCCGGGCTAGGGTTCTGGTTAGGGAACGGCAAGGTTTAGGGCACAGGTGATGGTACCTACACGGGCTGGGGTCAGGGCACGTGCGGACGCACGGGTCAGTGTCAGCGTACGCATCAGTATTAGGGCACGGCGGAGGGTAAGGTGTAGGGCTGCGTGTGGGTTTCCGTTCCGGGCTAGGGTTCGGGTTAGGGAACGGCAAGGATTAGGGCACAGGTGAGGGTAAGGACACGGGCTGGGGTCAGGGCACGTGCGGACGCACGGGTCAGTTTCAGCGTATGCATCAGGATCAGGGCACGGCGGAGGGTAAGGTGTAAGGCTGCTGGTGGGTTTCCGTTCTGAGCTAGGGTTCGGGTTAGGGAACGGCAAGGTTTAGGGCACAGGTGAGTGTAAGGACAAGGGCTTGGGTCAGGGCACGTGCGGACGCACGGGTCAGTGTCAGCGTACGCATCAGTATTAGGGCACGGTGGAGGGTAAGGTGTAGGGCTGCGTGTGGGTTTCCGTTCCGGGCTAGGGTTCGGGTTAGGGAACGGCAAGGTTTAGGGCACAGGTGAGGGTACGGACACGGGCTGGGGTCAGGGCACGTGCGGACGCCCGGGTCAGTGTCAGCGTACGCATTAGGATTAGGGTACGGCGGAGAGTAAGGTGTAGGGCTGCTGGTGGGTTTCCATTCCGGGCTAGGGTTCGGGTTAGGGAACGACAAGGTTCAGGGCACAGGTGAGGGTACGGACACGGGCTGGGGTCAGGGCACGTGCGGACGCACGGGTCAGTGTCAGCGAACGCATCAGGATTAGGGCACGGCGGAGGGTAAGGTGTAGGGCTGCGTGTGGGTTTCCGTTCCGGGCTAGGGTTTGGGTTAGGGAACGGCAAGTTTCAGGGCACAGGTGAGGTTACGGACACGGGCTGGCGTCAGGGCACGTGCGGACGCACGGGTCAGTGTCAGCGTACGCATCAGGATTAGGACACGGCGGAGGGTAAGGTGTAGGGCTGCGTGTGGGTTTCCGTTTCGGGCTAGGGTTCGGGTTAGGGAACGGCAAGGTTTAGGGCACAGGTGAGGGTACGGACACGGGCTGGGGTCAGGGCACGTGCGGACGCACAGTACAGTGTCAGCGTACGCATCAGGTTTAGGGCACGGCGGAGGGTAAGGTGTAGGGCTGCGTCTGCTTTTCCGTTGCGGGCTACGGTTCGGGTTAGGGAATGGCAAGGTTTAGGGCACTGGTGAGGGTACGGACACGGGCTGGGTTCAGGGCACGTGCGGACGCACGGGTCAGTGTCAGCGTACACATTAGGATTAGGGTACGGCGGACGGTAAGGTGTAGGGCTGCTGGTGGTTTTCCGTTCCGGGCTAGGGTTCGGGTTAGGGAACGGCAAGGTTCAGGGCACAGGTGAGGGTACGGACACGGGCTAGGGTCAGGGCACGTGCGGACGCACGGGTCAGTGTCAGCGTACGCATCAGGATTAGGGCACTGCGGAGCGTAAGGTGTAGGGCTGCGTGTGGGTTTCCGTTCCGGGCTAGGATTCGGGTTAGGGAACGGCAAGGTTTAGGGCACAGGTGAGGGTACGGACACGGGCTGGGGTCAGGGCACGTGCGGACGCACGGGTCAGTGTCAGCGTACGCATCAGGATTAGGGCACGGCGGAGGGTAAGGTGTAGGGCTGCGTGTGGGTTTCCGTTCCGGGCTAGGGTTCGGGTTAGGGAACGGCAAGGTTTAGGGCACAGGTGAGGGTACGGACACGGGCTGGGGTCAGGGCACGTGCGGACGCACGGGTCAGTGTCAGCGTACGCATCATGATTAGGGCACGGCGGAGGGTAAGGTGTAGGGCTGCCGGTGGGTTTCCGTTCCGGGCTAGGGTTCGAGTTAGGGAACGGCAAGGTTTAGGGCACAGGTGAGGGTACGGACACGGGCTGGGGTCAGGGCACGTGCGGACGCAGGTGTCAGTGTCAGCGTACGCGTCAGGATTAGGGCACGGCGGAGGGTAAGGTGTAGGGCTGCCGGTGGGTTTCCGTTCCGGGCTAGGGTTCGGGTTAGGGAACGGCAAGGTTTAGGGCACAGGTGAGGGTACGGACACGGGCTGGGGTTAGGGCACGTGCAGACGCACGGGTCACTGTCAGCGTACGCGTCAGGATTAGGCCACGGCGGAGGGTAAGGTGTAGGGCTGCCGGTGGGTTACCGTTCCGGGCTAGGGTTCGGGTTAGGGAACGGCAAAGTTTAGGGCACAGGTGAGGGTACGGACATGGGCTGGGGTCAGGGCACGTGCGGACGCACGGGTCAGTGTCACCGTACGCATCAGGATTAGGGCACGGCAGAGGGTAAGGTGTAGGGCCGCCGGTGGGTTTCCGTTCTGGGCTAGGGTTCGGGTTAGGGAACGGCAAGGTTTAAGGCACAGGTGAGGGTACGGACACGGGCTGGGGTCAGGGCACGTGGGGACGCACAGGTCAGTGTCAGCGTACGTATCAGGATTAGGGCACGGCGGAGGGTAAGGTGTAGGGCTGCTGGTGGGTTTCTGTTCCGGGCTAGGGTTCGGGTTAGGGAACGGCAAGGTTTAGGGCACAGGTGAGGGTACGGACACGGGCTGGCGTCAGGGCACGTGCGGACGGACGGGTCAGTTTCAGCGTACGCATCAGGTTTAGGGCACGGCGGAGGGTAAGGTGTAGGACTGCGTCTGGGTTTCCGTTGCGGGCTAGGGTTCGGGTAAGGGAACTGCGAGGTTTAGGGCACAGGTGAGGGTAAGGACACGGGCTGGGGTCAGGGCACGTGCGGACGCACGGGACAGTGTCAGCGTACGCATCAGGATTAGGGCACGGCGGAGGGTAAGGTGTAGGGCTGCGTGTGTGTTTCCGTTCCGGGCTAGGGTTCGGGTTAGGGAACGGCAAGGTTTAGGGCACAGGTGAGGGTACGGACACGGGCTGGCGTCAGGGCACGTGCGGACGGACGGGTCAGTTTCAGCGTACGCATCAGGTTTAGGGCACGGCAGAGGGTAAGGTGTAGGGCTGCGTGTGGGTTTCCGTTCCGGGCTAGGATTCGGGTTAGTGAACGCCAAGGTTTAGAGCACAGGTGAGGTTACGGACACGGGCTGGGGTCAGGGCACGTGCGAATGCTCGGGTCAGTGTCAGCGTACTCTTCAGGATTAGGGCACGGCGGAGGGTAAGGTGTAGGGCTGCGTCTGGGTTTCCGTTGCGGGCTAGGGTTCGGGTTAGGGAATGGCAAGGTTTAGGGCACTGGTGAGGGTACGGACACGGGCTGGGGTCAGGGCACGTGCGAATGCTCGGGTCAGTGTCAGCGTACTCTTCAGGATTAGGGCACTGCGGAGGGTAAGGTGTAGGGCTGCTGGTTGTTTTCCATTCCGGGCTAGGGTTCGGGTTAGGGAACGGAAAGGATTAGGGCACAGGTGAGGGTACGGACACGGGCTGGGGCCAGGGCACGTGCGGACGCACGGGTAAGTTTCAGCGTACGCATCAGGTTTAGGGCACGGCGGAGGGTAAGGTGTAGGGCTGCGTGTGGGTTTCCGTTCCGGGCTAGGGTTCGGGTTAGGGAACGGCGAGGTTTAGGGCACAGGTAACGGTACGGACAAGGGCTTGGGTCAGGGCATGTGCGGACGCACGGGTCAGTGTCAGCGTACGATTCAGGATTAGGGCACGGCGGAGGGTAAGGTGTAGGGCTGCTGGTGGGTTTCCGTTCCGGGCTAGGGTTCGGGTTAGGGAATGGCAAGGTTTAGGGCACAGGTGAGGGTATGGACACGGGCTGGTTTCAGAGCACGTGCGGACGCACGGGTCAGTGTCAGCGTACGCATCAGCATTAGGGCACGGCGGAGGGTAAGGTGTAGGGCTGCTGGTGGATTTGCGTTCCGGGCTAGGGTTCGGGTTAGGGAACGGCAAGGTTTAGGGTATATTTTAGGGTACGGACACGGGCTGGGTTCAGGGCACGTGCAGACGCACGGGTCAGTGTCAGTGTACGCATCAGGATTAGGGTACGGCGGAGGGTAAGATGTAGGGCTGCTGGTGCATTTCCGGTCCGGGCTACGGTTCGGGTTAGGGAACGGCAAGGTTTAGGGCACAGGTGAGGGTACGGACACGGGCTGGGGTCAGGGCACGTGCGGACGCTCGGTTTAGTATCAGCGTATGCGTCAGGATTAGGGCACGGCGGAGGGTAAGGTGTAGGGCTGCTGGAGGTTTTCCGTTCCGGGCTAGGGTTCGGTTTAGGGAACGGAAAGCATTAGGGCACAGGTGAGGGTACGGACACGGGCTGGGGTCAGGGCACGTGCGGACGCACGGGTCAGTGTCAGCGTACGCGTCAGGATTAGGGCACGACGCAGGGTAAGGTGTAGGGCTGCTGGTGCTTTTCCGTTCCGGGCTAGGGTTCGGGATAGGGAATGGCAAGGTTTAGGGCACAGGTGAGCGTACGGACACGGGCTGGGATCAGGGCACGTGCGGACGCAAGGGTCAGTGTCAGCGTACGCATCAGGATTAGGGCACTGCGGAGGGTAAGGTGTAGGGCTGCCGGTAGGTTTCCGTTCCGGGCTAGGGTTCGTGTTAGGGAACGGCGAGGTTTAGGGCACAGGTGAGGGTACGGACACGGGCTGGGGTCAGGGCACGTGCGGACGCACGGGTCAGTGTCAGCGTACGCATCAGGATTAGGGCACGGCGGAGGGTAAGGTGTAGGGCTGCGTGTGGGTTTCCGTTCCGGGCTAGGGTTCGGGTCAGGGAACGGCAACGTTTAGGGCACAGGTGAGGGTACGGACACGGGCTGGGGTCAGGGCACGTGCGGACGCACAGGTCAGTGTCAGCGTACGCATCAGGATTAGGGCACGGCGGAGGGTAAGGTGTAGGGCTGCGTGTGGGTTTCTGTTCCGGGCTAGGGTTCGGGTTAGGGAATGGCAAGGTTTAGGGCACAGGTGAGGGTACGGACACGGGCTGGCGTCAGGGCACGTGCGGACGCACGGGTCAGTTTCAGCGTACGCATCAGATTTAGGGCACGACGGAGGGTAAGGTGTACGGCTGCGTCTGGGTTTCCGTTCCGGGCTAGGATTCGGGTTAGGGAACGGCAAGGTTTAGGGCACAGGTGAGGGTACGGACACAGCCTTGGGTCAGGGCACGTGCGGACGCACGGGTCAGTGTCAGCGTACGCATTAGGATTAGGGCACGGCGGAGGGTAAGGTGTAAGGCTGCGTGTGGGTTTCCGTTCCGGGCTAGGGTTCGGGTTATGGAACGGCAAAGTTTAGGGCACAGGTGAGGGTAAGGACACGGGCTGGGGTCAGGGCACGTGCGGACGCACGGGTCAGTGTCAGCGTACTCATCAGGATAAGGTCACGGCGGAGCGTAAGGTGTAGGGCTGCGTGTGGGTTTCCGTTCCGGGCTAGGGTTTGGGTTAGGGAACGGCAAGGTTTAGGGCACAGGTGAGGGTACGGACACGGGCTGGGGTCAGGGCACGTGCGGACGCACGGGTCAGTGTCAGCGTACGTATCAGGATTAGGGCATGGCGGTGGGTAAGGTGTAGGGCTGCCGGTGGGTTTCCGTTCCGGGCTAGGGTTCGGGTTAGGGAACGGCAAGGTTTAGGGCACAGGTGAGGGTACGGACACGGGCTGGCGTCAGGGCACGTGCGGACGCATGGGTCAGTGTCAGCGTACGTATCAGGATTAGGGCATGGCGGGGGGTAAGGTGTAGGGCTGCCGGTGGGTTTCCGTTCCGGGCTAGGGTTCGGGTTAGGGAACGGCAAGGTTTAGGGCACAGGTGAGGGTACGGACACGGGCTGGCGTCAGGGCACGTGCGGACGCACGGGTCAGTGTCAGCGTACGCATCAGGATTAGGGCACGGCGGAGGGTAAGGTGTAGGGCTGCCGGTGGGTTTCCGTTCCGGGCTAGGGTTCGGGTTAGGAAACGGCAAGGTTTACGGCACATGTGAGGGTACGGACACGGGCTGGTGTCAGGGCATGTGCGGACGCACGGGTCAGTGTCAGCGTACGCATAAGGATTAGGGCATGCGGAGGGTAAGGTATAGGGCTGCCGGTGGGTTTCCGTTGCGGGCTAGGGTTCGGGTTAGGGAACGGCAAGGTTTAGGGCACAGGTGAGGGTACGGACACGGGCTGGGGTCAGGGCACGTGCGGACGCACGGGTCAGTGTCAGCGCACGCATAAGGATCAGGGCACGGCGGAGGGTAAGGTGTAGGGCTGCAGGTGGGTTTCCGTTCCGGGCTAGGGTTCGGGTTAGGGCACGGCTAGGTTTAGGGCACAGGTGAGGGTACGGACACGGGCTGGGTTCAGGGCACGTGCGGACGCACGTGTCAGTGTCAGGGTACGCGTCAGGATCAGGGCACGGCGGAGGGTAAGGTGTAGGGCTGCTGGTGGTTTTCCGTTCCGGGCTAGGGTTCGGGTTAGGGAACGGCAATGTGTAGGGCACAGGTGAGGGTACGGACACGGGCTGGGGTCAGGGCACGTGCGGACGCTCGGGTCAGTGTCAGCGTATGCGTCAGGTTTAGGGCACGGCGGAGGGTAAGGTGTAGGGCTGCTGGTTGTTTTCCTTTCCGGGCTAGGGTTCGGGTTAGGGAACGGAAAGGATTAGGGCACAGGTGAGGGTACGGACACGGGCTGTGGTCAGGGCACGTGCGGACGCAAGGGTCAGTGTCAGCGTACGTATCAGGATCAGGGCACGGCGGTGGTTAAGGTGTAGGGCTGAAGATGGGTTTCCGTTCTGGGCTAGGGTTCGGGTTAGGGAACGGCAAGGTTTAGGGCACAGGTGAGGGTACGGACACGGGCTGGCGTCAGGGCACGTGCGGACGCACGGGTCAGTGTCAGTGTACGCATCAGGATTAGGGCACGGCGGAGGGTAAGGTGTAGGGCTGCGTGTGGGTTTCCGTTCCGGGCTAGGGTTCGGGTTAGGGAACGGCAAGGTTTAGGCCACAGGTGAGGGTACGGACACGGGCTGGGGTCAGGGCACGTGCGGACGCACGGGTCAGTGTCAGCGTACGCATCAGGATTAGGGCACGGCGGAGGGTAAGATGTAGGGCTGCCGGTGGGTTTCCGATCTGGGCTAGGGTTCGGGTTAGGGAACGGCAAGGTTTAGGGCACAGGTGAGGGTACGGAAACGTGCTGGGGTTAGGGCACGTGCGGACGCACGGGTCAGTGTCAGCGTACGCATCAAGATTAGGGCACGGCGGAGGGTAAGGTGTAGGGCTGCCGGTGGGTTTCCGTTCCGGGCTAGGGTTCGGGTTAGGGAACGGCAAGGTTTAGGGCACATGTGAGGGTACGGACACGGGCTGGGGTCAGGGCACGTGCGGACGCACGGGTCAGTGTCAGCGTACGCATCAGGATTAGGGTACGGCGGAGGCTAAGGTGTAGGGCTGCGTGTGGGTTTCCGTTCCGGGCTAGGGTTCGGGTTAGGGAACGGCAAGGTTTAGGGCACATGTGAGGGTACGGACACGGGCTGGGGTCAGGGCACGCGCGGACGCATGGGTCAGTGTCAGCGTACGCATCAGGATTAGGGCACGGCCGAGGGTAAGGTGTAGGGCTGCGTGTGGGTTTCCGTTCCGGGATAGGGTTCGGGTTAGGGAACGGCAAGGTTTAGGGCACAGGTGAGGGTACGGACACGGGCTGGGGTCAGGGCAAGTGCGGACGCACGGGTCAGTGTCAGCGTACGCATCAGGAATAGGGCACGGCGGAGGTTAAGGTTTAGGGCTGCGTGTGGGTTTACGTTCCGGGCTAGGGTTCGGGTTAGCGTACGGCAAGGTTTAGGGCACAGGTGAGGGTACGGACACGGGCTGGGGTCAGGGCACGTGCGGACGCACGGGTCAGTGTCAGCGTACGCATCAGGATTAGGGCACGGCGGAGGGTAAGGTGTAGGGCTGCGTGTGGGTTTCAGTTCCGGGCTAGGGTTCGGGTTAGGGAACGGCAAGGTTTAGGGCACAGGTGAGGGTACGGACACGGGCTCGGGTCAGGGCACGTGTGGACGCACGGGTCAGTGTCAGCGTACGCATCAGGATTAGGGCACGGCGGAGGGTAAGGTGTAGGGCTGCGTGTGGGTTTCCGTTCCGGGCTAGGGTTCGGGATAGGGAACAGCAAGGTTTAGGGCACAGGTGAGGGTACGGACACGGGCTGGGGTCAGGGCACGTGCGGACGCACGGGTCAGTGTCAGCGTACGCATCAGGATTAGGGCACGGCGGACGGTAAGGTGTAGGGCTGCCGGTGGGTTTCCGTTCCGGGCTAGGGTTCGGGTTAGGGAACGCAAGGTTTAGGGCACAGGTGAGGGTACGGACACGGGCTGGGGTCAAGGCACGTGCGGACACCCGGGTCAGTGTCAGCGTATGCATCAGGATTAGGTAACGGCGAAGGGTAAGGTTTAGGGCTGCCGGTGGGTTTCCGTTTCGGGCTAGGGTTAGGGTTAGGGAACGGCAAGGTTTAGGGCACAGGTGAGGGTACGGACACGGGCTGGGGTCAGGGCACGTGCGGACGCACGGGTCAGTGTCAGCGTACGCATCAGTATCAGGGCATGGCGGAGGGTAAGGTGTAGGGCTGCCGGTGGGTTTCCGTTCCGGGCTAGGGTTCGGGTTAGGGAACGGCAAGGTTTAGGGCACAGGTGTGGGTACGGATACGGGCTGGGGTCAGGGCACGTGCGGACGCACGGGTCAGTATCAGCGTACGCATCAGGATAACGGCACGGCGGTGGGTAAGGTGTAGGGCTGCTGGTGGGTTTCCATTCCGGGCTAGGGTTCGGGTTAGGGAACGGCAAGGTTTAGGGCACAGGTGAGGGTACGGACACGGGCTGGGGTCAGGGCACGTGCGGACGCACGGGTCAGTGTCAGCGTACGCATCAGGAAAAGGGCACGGCTGAGGGTAAGGTGTAGGGCTGCCGGTGGGTTTCCGTTCCTGCCTAGGGTTCGGGTTAGGGAACGGCGAGGTTTAGGGCACAGGTGAGGGTACGGACACGGGCTGGGGTCAGGGCATGTGCGGACGCATGGGTCAGTGTCAGCGTACGCATTAGGAAAAGGGCACGGCGGAGGGTAAGGTGTTGGGCTGCCGGTGGGTTTCCGTTCCGGGCTAGGGTTCGGGTCAGAGAACGGTGAGGTTTAGGGCACAGGTGACGGTACGGACACGGGCTAGGGTCAGGGCACGTGCGGACGTACGGGTCAGTGTCAGCGTACGCATCAGGATTAGGGAACGGCGGAGGGTAAGGTGTAGGGCTGCTGGTGAGTTTCCGTTCCGTGCTAGGGTTCGGGTCAGGGAACGGCAAGGTTTAGGGCACAGGTGATGGTACGGACACGGGCTGGGGTCAGGGCATGTGCGGACGCACGGGTCAGTGTCAGCGTACGCATCAGGATTGGGGCACGGCGGAGGGTAAGGTGTAGGGCTGCGTGTGGGTTTCCGTTCCGGGCTAGGGTTTGGGTTAGGGAACGGCAAGGTTTAGGGCACAGGTGAGGGTACGGACACGGGCTGGGGTCAGGGCACGTGCGGACGCACGGGTCAGTGTCAGCGTACGTATCAGGATTAGGGCATGGCGGTGGGTAAGGTGTAGGGCTGCCGGTGGGTTTCCGTTCCGGGCTAGGGTTCGGGTTAGGGAACGGCAAGGTTTAGGGCACAGGTGAGGGTACGGACACGGGCTGGCGTCAGGGCACGTGCGGACGCATGGGTCAGTGTCAGCGTACGTATCAGGATTAGGGCATGGCGGGGGGTAAGGTGTAGGGCTGCCGGTGGGTTTCCGTTCCGGGCTAGGGTTCGGGTTAGGGAACGGCAAGGTTTAGGGCACAGGTGAGGGTACGGACACGGGCTGGCGTCAGGGCACGTGCGGACGCACGGGTCAGTGTCAGCGTACGCATCAGGATTAGGGCACGGCGGAGGGTAAGGTGTAGGGCTGCCGGTGGGTTTCCGTTCCGGGCTAGGGTTCGGGTTAGGAAACGGCAAGGTTTACGGCACATGTGAGGGTACGGACACGGGCTGGTGTCAGGGCATGTGCGGACGCACGGGTCAGTGTCAGCGTACGCATAAGGATTAGGGCATGCGGAGGGTAAGGTATAGGGCTGCCGGTGGGTTTCCGTTGCGGGCTAGGGTTCGGGTTAGGGAACGGCAAGGTTTAGGGCACAGGTGAGGGTACGGACACGGGCTGGGGTCAGGGCACGTGCGGACGCACGGGTCAGTGTCAGCGCACGCATAAGGATCAGGGCACGGCGGAGGGTAAGGTGTAGGGCTGCAGGTGGGTTTCCGTTCCGGGCTAGGGTTCGGGTTAGGGCACGGCTAGGTTTAGGGCACAGGTGAGGGTACGGACACGGGCTGGGTTCAGGGCACGTGCGGACGCACGTGTCAGTGTCAGGGTACGCGTCAGGATCAGGGCACGGCGGAGGGTAAGGTGTAGGGCTGCTGGTGGTTTTCCGTTCCGGGCTAGGGTTCGGGTTAGGGAACGGCAATGTGTAGGGCACAGGTGAGGGTACGGACACGGGCTGGGGTCAGGGCACGTGCGGACGCTCGGGTCAGTGTCAGCGTATGCGTCAGGTTTAGGGCACGGCGGAGGGTAAGGTGTAGGGCTGCTGGTTGTTTTCCTTTCCGGGCTAGGGTTCGGGTTAGGGAACGGAAAGGATTAGGGCACAGGTGAGGGTACGGACACGGGCTGTGGTCAGGGCACGTGCGGACGCAAGGGTCAGTGTCAGCGTACGTATCAGGATCAGGGCACGGCGGTGGTTAAGGTGTAGGGCTGAAGATGGGTTTCCGTTCTGGGCTAGGGTTCGGGTTAGGGAACGGCAAGGTTTAGGGCACAGGTGAGGGTACGGACACGGGCTGGCGTCAGGGCACGTGCGGACGCACGGGTCAGTGTCAGTGTACGCATCAGGATTAGGGCACGGCGGAGGGTAAGGTGTAGGGCTGCGTGTGGGTTTCCGTTCCGGGCTAGGGTTCGGGTTAGGGAACGGCAAGGTTTAGGCCACAGGTGAGGGTACGGACACGGGCTGGGGTCAGGGCACGTGCGGACGCACGGGTCAGTGTCAGCGTACGCATCAGGATTAGGGCACGGCGGAGGGTAAGATGTAGGGCTGCCGGTGGGTTTCCGATCTGGGCTAGGGTTCGGGTTAGGGAACGGCAAGGTTTAGGGCACAGGTGAGGGTACGGAAACGTGCTGGGGTTAGGGCACGTGCGGACGCACGGGTCAGTGTCAGCGTACGCATCAAGATTAGGGCACGGCGGAGGGTAAGGTGTAGGGCTGCCGGTGGGTTTCCGTTCCGGGCTAGGGTTCGGGTTAGGGAACGGCAAGGTTTAGGGCACATGTGAGGGTACGGACACGGGCTGGGGTCAGGGCACGTGCGGACGCACGGGTCAGTGTCAGCGTACGCATCAGGATTAGGGTACGGCGGAGGCTAAGGTGTAGGGCTGCGTGTGGGTTTCCGTTCCGGGCTAGGGTTCGGGTTAGGGAACGGCAAGGTTTAGGGCACATGTGAGGGTACGGACACGGGCTGGGGTCAGGGCACGCGCGGACGCATGGGTCAGTGTCAGCGTACGCATCAGGATTAGGGCACGGCCGAGGGTAAGGTGTAGGGCTGCGTGTGGGTTTCCGTTCCGGGATAGGGTTCGGGTTAGGGAACGGCAAGGTTTAGGGCACAGGTGAGGGTACGGACACGGGCTGGGGTCAGGGCAAGTGCGGACGCACGGGTCAGTGTCAGCGTACGCATCAGGAATAGGGCACGGCGGAGGTTAAGGTTTAGGGCTGCGTGTGGGTTTACGTTCCGGGCTAGGGTTCGGGTTAGCGTACGGCAAGGTTTAGGGCACAGGTGAGGGTACGGACACGGGCTGGGGTCAGGGCACGTGCGGACGCACGGGTCAGTGTCAGCGTACGCATCAGGATTAGGGCACGGCGGAGGGTAAGGTGTAGGGCTGCGTGTGGGTTTCAGTTCCGGGCTAGGGTTCGGGTTAGGGAACGGCAAGGTTTAGGGCACAGGTGAGGGTACGGACACGGGCTCGGGTCAGGGCACGTGTGGACGCACGGGTCAGTGTCAGCGTACGCATCAGGATTAGGGCACGGCGGAGGGTAAGGTGTAGGGCTGCGTGTGGGTTTCCGTTCCGGGCTAGGGTTCGGGATAGGGAACGGCAAGGTTTAGGGCACAGGTGAGGGTACGGACACGGGCTGGGGTCAGGGCACGTGCGGACGCACGGGTCAGTGTCAGCGTACGCATCAGGATTAGGGCACGGCGGACGGTAAGGTGTAGGGCTGCCGGTGGGTTTCCGTTCCGGGCTAGGGTTCGGGTTAGGGAACGCAAGGTTTAGGGCACAGGTGAGGGTACGGACACGGGCTGGGGTCAGGGCATGTGCGGACGCATGGGTCAGTGTCAGCGTACGCATTAGGAAAAGGGCACGGCGGAGGGTAAGGTGTTGGGCTGCCGGTGGGTTTCCGTTCCGGGCTAGGGTTCGGGTCAGAGAACGGTGAGGTTTAGGGCACAGGTGACGGTACGGACACGGGCTAGAGTCAGGGCACGTGCGGACGTACGGGTCAGTGTCAGCGTACGCATCAGGATTAGGGAACGGCGGAGGGTAAGGTGTAGGGCTGCTGGTGAGTTTCCGTTCCGTGCTAGGGTTCGGGTCAGGGAACGGCAAGGTTTAGGGCACAGGTGATGGTACGGACACGGGCTGGGGTCAGGGCATGTGCGGACGCACGGGTCAGTGTCAGCGTACGCATCAGGATTGGGGCACGGCGGAGGGTAAGGTGTAGGGCTGCCGGTGGGTTTCCGTTCCGGGCTAGGGTTCTGGTAAGGGAACGGCAAGGTTTGGGGCACAGGTGAGGGTACGGACACGGGCTGGGGTCAGGGCACGTGTGGACACCCGGGTCAGTGTCAGCGTACGCATCAGGATTAGGTAACGGCGAAGGGTAAGGTTTAGGGCTGCCGGTGGGTTTCCATTTCGGGCTAGGGTTAGGGTTAGGGAATGGCAAGGTTTACGGCACAGGTGAGGGTACGGACACGGGCTGGGATCAGGGCACGTGCGGACACACGGGTCAGTGTCAGCGTACGCATTAGTGTCAGGGCATGGCGGAGGGTAAGGTGTAGGGCTGCGTGTGGGTTTCCGTTCCGGGCTAGGGTTCGGGTTAGGGAACGGCAAGGTTTAGGGCACAGGTGAGGGTACGGACACGGGCTGGGGTCAGGGCACGTGCGGACGCACGGGTCAGTGTCAGCGTACGCATCAGGATCACGGCACGGTGGTGGGTAAGGTGTAGGGCTGCTGGTGCGTTTCCGTTCCGGGCTAGGGTTCGGGTTAGGGAACGGCAAGGTTTAGGGCACAGGTGAGGGTACGGACACGGGCTGGGGTCAGGGCACGTGCGGACGCACGGGTCAGTGTCAGCGTACGCATCAGGAAAAGGGCACGGCTGAGGGTAAGGTGCAGGGCTGCCGGTGGGTTTCCGTTCCGGGCTAGGGTTCGGGTTAGGGAACGGCGAGGTTTAGGGCACAGGTGAGGGTACGGACACGGGCTGGGGTTAGGGCACGTGCGGATGCATGGGTCAGTGTCAGCGTACGCATTATGAAAAGGGCACGGCGGAGGGTAAGGAGTTGGGCTGCCGGTGGGTTTCCGTTCCGGGCTAGGCTTCGGGTTAGGTAACGGCGAGGTTTAGGGCACAGGTGATGGTACGGACACGGGCTGGGGTCAGGGCACGTGCGGATGCACGGGTCAGTGTCAGCGTACGCATCAGGATCAGGGCACGGCGGAGGGTAAGGTGTAGGGCTGCTGGTGAGTTTCCGTTCCGGGCTAGGGTTCGGGTTAGGGAACGGCAAGATTTAGGGCACAGGTGAGTGTACGGACACGGGCTGGAGTCAGGGCACGTGCGGACTCACGGGTCAGTGTCAGCGTATGCATCAGGATCAGGGCACAGCGGAGGGTAAGGTGTAGGGCTGCGTGTGGGTTTCCGTTCCGGGCTAGGGTTCAGGTTAGGGAACGGCAAGGTTTAGGGCACAGGTGAGGGTACGGACACGGGCTGGGGTCAGGGCACGTGCGGACGCACGGGTCAGTGTCAGCGTACGCATCAGGATCAGGGCACGGTGGAGGGTAAGGTGTAGGGCTGCGTGTGGGTTTCCGTTCCGGGCTAGGGTTCCTGTTAGGGAATGGCGAGGTTTAGGGCACAGGTGAGGGTACGGACACGGGCTGGGGTCAGGGCACGTGTGGACGCACGGGTCAGTGTCAGCGTACGCATCAGGATCAGGGCACGGCGGAGGGTAAGGTGTAGGGCTGCGTGTGGGTTTCCGTTCCGGGCTAGGGTTCGGGTTAGGGAACGGCAAGGTTTAGGGCACAGGTGAGGGTACGGACACGGGCTGGGGTCAGGGCACGTGCGGACGCACAGGTCAGTGTCAGCGTATGCATCAGGATTAGGGCACGGCGGAGGGTAAGGTGTAGGGCTGCATGTGGGTTTCTGTTCCGGGCTACGGTTCGGTTTAGGGAATAGCAAGGTTTAGGGCACAGGTGAGGGTACGGACACGGGCTGGCGTCAGGGCACGTGCGGACGCACGGGTCAGTTTCAGCGTATGCATCAGGTTAAGGTCACGGCGGAGGGTAAGGTGTAGGGCTTCGTCTGGGTTTCCGTTCCGGGCTAGGGTTCGGGTAAGGGAACGGCAAGGTTTAGGGCACAGGTGAGGGTACGGACACGGCCTGTGGTCAGGGCACGTGCGGACGCACGGGTCAGTGTCAGCGTACGCATTAGGATTAGGGCACGGCGGAGGGTAAGGTGTAGGGCTGCGTGTGGGTTTCCGTTCCGGGCTAGGGTTCGGGTTATGGTACGGCAAGGTTTAGGGCACAGGTGAGGGTACGGACACGGGCTGGGGTCAGGGCACGTGCGGACGCACGTGTCAGTGTCAACGTATGCATCAGGATTAGTGTACGGTGGAGGGTAAGGTGTAGGGCTGCTGGTGGGTTTCCGTTCCGGGCTAGGGTTCGGGTTAGGGAACGGCAAGGTTCAGGGCACAGGTGAGGGTACGGACA
Organism: Hyperoodon ampullatus; assembly: GCF_949752795.1. NCBI lineage: Eukaryota > Metazoa > Chordata > Mammalia > Artiodactyla > Ziphiidae > Hyperoodon > Hyperoodon ampullatus. Next base: position 116,252,228 of record NC_136920.1, read on the forward strand.
CGGGCTGGCGTCAGGGCACGTGCGGACGCCTGGGTCAGTTTCAGCGTACGCATCAGGATTAGGGCACGGCGGAGGGTAAGGTGTAGGGCTGCGTGTGGGTTTCCGTTCCGGGCTAGGGTTCGGGTTAGGGAACGGCAAGGTTTAGGGCACAGGTGAGGGTACGGACACGGGCTGGGGTCAGGGCACGTGCGGACGCACGGGTCAGTGTCAGCGTACGCATCAGGATTAGGGCACGGTGGAGGGTAAGGTGTAGGGCTGCGTGTGGGTTTCAGTTCAGGGCTAGGGTTCGGGTTAGGGAACGGCAAGGTTCAGGGCACAGGTGAGGGTACGGACACGGGCTGGAGTCAGGGCACGTGCGGACGCACGGGTCAGTTTCAGCGTACGCATCAGGTTTAGGGCACGGCGGAGGGTAAGGTGTAGGGCTTCGTCTGGGTTTCCGTTCCGGGCTAGGGTTCGGGTAAGGGAACGGCAAGGTTTAGGGCACAGGTGAGGGTACGGACACGGCCTGTGGTCAGGGCACGTGCGGACGCACGGGTCAGTGTCAGCGTACGCATTAGGATTAGGGCACGGCGAAGGGTAAGGTGTAGGGCTGCGTGTGGGTTTCCGTTCCGGGCTAGGGTTCGGGTTATGGAACGGCAAGATTTAGGGCACAGGTGAGGGTACGGACACGGGCTGGGGTCAGGGCACGTGCGGACGCACGGGTCAGTGTCAGCGTACGCATCAGGATAAGGGCACGGCGGAGGGTAAGGTGTAGGGCTGCGTGTGGGTTTCAGTTCCGGGCTAGGGTTCGGGTTAGGGAACGGCAAGGTTTAGGGCACAGGTGAGGGTACGGACACGGGCTGGGGACAGGGCACGTGCGGACGCACGTGTCAGTGTCAGCGTACGCATCAGGATTAGTGTACGGTGGAGGGTAAGGTGTAGGGCTGCTGGTGGGTTTCCGTTCAGGGCTAGGGTTCGGGTTAGGGAACGGCAAGGATCAGGGCACAGGTGAGGGTACGGACACGGGCTGGGGTCAGGGCACATGCGGACGCATGGGTCAGTGTCAGCGTACGCATCAGGATTAGGGCACTGCGGATGGTATGGTGTAGGGCTAAGTGTGGGTTTCCGTTCAGGGCTAGGGTTCGGGTTAGGGAACGGCAAGGTTCAGGGCACAAGTGAGGGTACAGACACGGGCTGGCGTCAGGGCACGTGCGGACGCATGGGTCAGTTTCAGCGTACGCATCAGGATTAGGGCACGGCGGAGGGTAAGGTTTATGGCTGCATGTGGGTTTCCATTCCGGGCTAGGGTTCGGGTTAGGGAACGGCAATGTTTAGGGCACAGGTGAGGGTACGGACACGGGCTGGGGTCAGGGCACGTGCGGACGCACGGGTCAGTGTCAGCGTACGCATCAGGATTAGGGCACGGTGGAGGGTAAGGTGTAGGGCTGCGTGTGGGTTTCAGTTCCGGGCTAGGGTTCGGGTTAGGGAACGGCAAGGTTTAGGGCACAGGTGAGGGTACGGACACGGGCTGGGGTCAGGGCACGTGCGGACGCACGGGTCAGTGTCAGCGTACGCATAAGGATTAGGGCACGTGGAGGGTAAGGTATAGGGCTGCCGGTGGGTTTCCGTTGCGGGCTAGGGTTCGTGTTAGGGAACGGCAAGGTTTAGGGCACAGGTGAGGGTACGGACACGGGCTGGGGTCAGGGCACGTGCGGACGCACGGGTCAGTGTCAGCGCACGCATCAGGATCAGGTCACGGCGGAGGGTAAGGTGTAGGGCTGCAGGTGGGTTTCCGTTCCGGGCTAGGGTTCGGGTTAGGGCACGGCTAGGTTTAGGGCACAGGAGACGGTACGGACACGGGCTGGGGTCAGGGCACACGCGGACGCACGTGTCAGTGTCAGGGTACGCGTCAGGATCAGGGCACGGCGGAGGTTAAGGTGTAGGGCTGCTGGTGGGTTTCCGTTCCTGGCTAGGGTTCGGGTTAGGGAACGGCAAGGTTTAGGGCACAGGTGAGGGTACGGACACGGGCTGGGGTCAGGGCACGTGCGCACGCTCGGGTCAGTGTCAGCGTACGCGTCAGGTTTAGGGCACGGCAGAGGGTAAGGTGTAGGGCTGCTGGTGAGTTTCCGTTCCGTGCTAGGGTTCGGGTCAGGGAACGGCAAGGTTTAGGGCACAGGTGAGGGTACGGACACGGGCTGGGGACAGGGCATGTGCGGACGCACGGGACAGTGTCAGCGTACGCATCAGGATTGGTTCACGGCGGAGGGTAAGGTGTAGGGCTGCTGGTGGGTTTCCGTTCCGGGCTAGGGTTCGGGTTAGGGAACGGCAAGGTTTAGGGCACAGGTGAGGGTACGGACACGGGCTGGGGTCAGGGCACGTGCGGACTCACGGGTCAGTGTCAGCGTACGCATCAGGATCAGGGCACGGCGGAGGGTAAGGTGTAGGGCTGCGTGTGGGTTTCCGTTCCGGGCTAGGGTTCGGTTTAGGGAACGGCAAGGTTTAGGGCACAGGTGAGGGTACGGACACGGGCTGGGGTCAGGGCACGTGCGGATGCACGGGTCAGTGCCAGCGTACGCATCAGGATCAGGGCACGGCGGAGGGTAAGGTGTAGGGCTGTGTGTGGGTTTCCGTTCCGGGCTAGGGTTTGGGTTAGGGAACGGCGAGGTTTAGGGCACAGGTGAGGGTACGGACACGGGCTGGGGTCAGGGCACGTGCGGACGCACGGGTCAGTGTCAGCGTACGCATCAGGATCAGGGCACGGCGGAGGGTAAGGTGTAGGGCTGTGTGTCGGTTTCCGTTCCGGGCTAGGGTTCGGGTTAGGGAACGGCAAGGTTTAGGGCACAGGTGAGGGTACGGACACGGGCTGGGGTCAGGACACGTGCGGACGCACAGGTCAGTGTCAGCGTACGCATCAGGATTAGGGCACGGCGGAGGGTAAGGTGTAGGGCTGCGTGTGGGTTTCCGTTCCGGGCTAGGGTTCGGGTTAGGGAATGGCAAGGTTTAGGGCACAGGTGAGGGTACGGACACGGGCTGGCGTCAGGGCACGTGCGGACGCACGGGTCAGTTTCAGCGTACACATCAGATTTAGGGCACGACGGAGGGTAAGGTGTAGGGCTGCGTCTGGGTTTCCGTTCCGGGCTAGGGTTCGGTTTAGGGAACGGCAAGGTTTAGGGCACAGGTGAGGGTACGGACACGGCCTGGAGTCAGGGCACGTGCGGACGCACGAGTCAGTGTCAGCGTACGCATTAGGATTAGGGCACGGCGGAGGGTAAGGTGTAAGGCTGCGTGTGGGTTTCCGTTCCGGGCTAGGGTTCGGGTTATGGAATGGCAAGGTTTAGGGCACAGGTGAGGGTAAGGACACGGGCTGGGGTCAGGGCACGTGCGGACGCACGGGTCAGTGTCAGCGTACGCATCAGGATAAGGGCACGGCGGAGGGTAAGGTGTAGGGCTGCGTGTGGGTTTCCGTTCCGGGCTAGGGTTCGGGTTAGGGAACGGCAAGGTTTACGGCACAGGTGAGGCTACGGACACGGGCTGGCGTCAGGGCACGTGCGGACGCACGGGTCAGTGTCAGCGTACGCATCAGGATTAGGGCACGGCGGAGGTTAAGGTGTAGGGCTGCCGGTGGGTTTCCGTTCCGGGCTAGGGTTCGGGTTAGGAAACGGCAAGGTTTACGCCACATGTGAGGGTACGGACACGGGCTGGTGTCAGGTCACGTGCGGACGCACGGGTCAGTGTCAGCGTACGCATAAGGATTAGGGCACGCGGAGGGTAAGGTATAGGGCTGCCGGTGGGTTTCCGTTGCGGGCTAGGGTTCGGGTTAGGGAACGGCAAGGTTTAGTGCACAGGTGAGGGTACGGACACGGGCTGGGGTCAGGGCACGTGCGGACGCACGGGTCAGTGTCAGCGCACGCATCAGGATCAGGGCACGGCGGAGGGTAAGGTGTAGGGCTGCAGGTGGGTTTCCGTTCCGGGCTAGGGTTCGGGTTAGGGCACGGCTAGATTTAGGGCACAGGTGAGGGTACGGACACGGGCTGTGGTCAGGGCACGCGCGGACGCACGTGTCAGTGTCAGGGTACGCGTCAGGATCAGGGCACGGCGGAGGGTAAGGTGTAGGGCTGCGTGTGGGTTTCCGTTCCAGGATAGGGTTCGGGTTAGGGAACGGCAAGGTTTAGGGCACAGGTGAGGGTACGGACACGGGCTGGGGTCAGGGCACGTGCGGACGCTCGGGTCAGTGTCAGCGTACGCGTCAGGTTTAGGGCACGGCGGAGGGTAAGGTGTAGGGCTGCTGGTTGTTTTCCGTTCCGGGCTAGGGTTCGGGTTAGGGAACGGCAAGGTTTAGGGCACAGGTGAGGGTACGGACACGGGCTGGGGTCAGGGCACGTGCGGACCCACGGGTCAGTGTCAGCGTACGCATCAGTATCAGGGCACGGCGGTGGGTAAGGTGTAGGGCTGATGGTGGGTTTCCGTTCCGGGCTAGCGTTCGGGTTAGGGAACGGCAAGGTTAAGGCACAGGTGAGGGTACGGACACGGGCTGGCGTCAGGGCACGTGCGGACGCACGGGTCAGTGTCAGTGTACGCATCAGGATTAGGGCACGGCGGAGGGTAAGGTGTAGGGCTGCGTGTGGGTTTCCGTTCCGGGCTAGGGTTCGGGTTAGGGAACGGCAAGGTTTAGGGCACAGGTGAGGGTACGGACACGGCCTGGGGTCAGGGCACGTGCGGACGCACGAGTCAGTGTCAGCGTACGCATTAGGATTAGGGCACGGCGGAGGGTAAGGTGTAAGGCTGCGTGTGGGTTTCCGTTCCGGGCTAGGGTTCGGGTTATGGAATGGCAAGGTTTAGGGCACAGGTGAGGGTAAGGACACGGGCTGGGGTCAGGGCACGTGCGGACGCACGGGTCAGTGTCAGCGTACGCATCAGGATAAGGGCACGGTGGAGGGTAAGGTGTAGGGCTGCGTGTGGGTTTCCGTTCCGGGCTAGGGTTTGGGTTAGGGAACTGCAAGGTTTAGGGCACAGGTGAGGGTACGGACACGGGCTGGGGTCAGGGCACGTGCGGAGGCACGGGTCAGTGTCAGCGTACGTATCAGGATTAGGGCATGGCGGTGGGTAAGGTGTAGGGCTGCCGGTGGGTTTCCGTTCCGGGCTAGGGTTCAGGTTAGGGAACGGCAAGGTTTAGGGCACAGGTGAGGGTACGGACACGGGCTGGCGTCAGGGCACGTGCGGACGCACGGTTCAGTGTCAGCGTACGCATCAGGATTAGGGCACGGCGGAGTGTAAGGTGTAGGGCTGCCGGTGGGTTTCCGTTCCGGGCTAGGGTTCGGGTTAGGAAACGGCAAGGTTTACGCCACATGTGAGGGTACGGACACGGGCTGGTGTCAGGGCACGTGCGGACGCACGGGTCAGTGTCAGCGTACGCATAAGGATTAGGGCACGCGGAGGGTAAGGTATAGGGCTGCCGGTGGTTTTCCGTTCCGGGCTAGGGTTCGGGTTAGGGAACGGCAAGGTTTAGGGCACAGGTGAGGGTACGGACACGGGCTGGGATCAGGGCACGTGCGGACGCACGGGTCAGTGTCAGCGCACGCATCAGGATCAGGGCACGGCGGAGGGTAAGGTGTAGGGCTGCAGGTGGGTTTCCGTTCCGGGCTAGGTTTCGGGTTAGGGCACGGCTAGGTTTAGGGCACAGGTGAGGGTACGGACACGGGCTGGGGTCAGGGCACGCGCGGACGCACGTGTCAGTGTCAGGGTACGCGTCAGGATCAGGGCACGGCGGAGGGTATGGTGTAGGGCTGCTGGTGGGTTTCCGTTCCGGGCTAGGGTTCGGGTTAGGGAACGGCAAGGTTTAGGGCACAGGTGAGGGTACGGACACGGGCTGGGGTCAGGGCACGTGCGGACGCTCGGGTCAGTGTCAGCGTACGCGTCAGGTTTAGGGCACGGCGGAGGGCAAGGTGTAGGGCTGCTGGTTGTTTTCCGTTCCGGGCTATGGTTCGGGTTAGGGAACGGCAAGGTTTAGGGCACAGGTGAGGGTACAGACACGGGCTGGGGTCAGGGCACGTGCGGACGCACGGGTCAGTGTCAGCGTACGCATCAGGATCAGGGCACGGCGGTGGGTAAGGTGTAGGGCTGATGGTGGGTTTCCGTTCCGGGCTAGGGTTCGGGTTAGGGAACGGCAAGGTTTAGGGCACAGGTGAGGGTACGGACACGGGCTGGCGTCAGGGCACGTGCGGACGCACGGGTCAGTGTCAGTGTACGCATCAGGATTAGGGCACGGCGGAGGTAAAGGTGTAGGGCTGCGTGTGGGTTTCCGTTCCGGGCTAGGGTTCGGGTTAGGGAACGGCAAGGTTTAGGCCACAGGTGAGGGTACGGACACGGGCTGGGGTCAGGGCACGTGCGGACGCACGGGTCAGTGTCAGCGTACGCATCAGGATTAGGGCACGGCGGAGGGTAATGTGTAGGGCTGCCGGTGGGTTTCCGATCCGGGCTAGGGTTCGGGTTAGGGAACGGCAAGGTTTAGGGCAAAGGGGAGGGTACGGACACGTGCTGGGGTTAGGGCACGTGCGGACGCACGGGTCAGTGTCAGCGTACGCATCAGGATTAGGGCACTGCGGAGCGTAAGGTGTAGGGCTGCCGGTGGGTTTCCGTTCCGGGCTAGGGTTCGGGTTAGGGAACGGCAAAGTTTAGGGCACATGTGAGGGTACGGACACTGGCTGGGGTCAGGGCACGTGCGGACGCACGGGTCAGTGTCAGCGTACGCATCAGGATTAGGGCACGGCGGAGGGTAAGGTGTAGGGCTGCGTTTGGGTTTCCGTTCCGGGCTAGGGTTCGGTTTAGGGAATGGCAAGGTTTAGGGCACATGTGAGGGTACGGACACGGGTTGGGGTCAGGGCACGCGCGGACGCACGGGTCAGTGTCAGCGTACGCATCAGGATTAGGGCACGGCGGAGGGTAAGGTGTAGGGCTGCGTGTGAGTTTCAGTTCCGGGCTAGGGTTCGGGTTAGGGAACGGCAAGGTTTAGGGCACAGGTGAGGGTATGGACACGGGCTGGGGTCAGGGCACGTGTGGACGCACGGGTCAGTGTCAGCGTACGCATCAGGATTAGGGCACGGCGGAGGGTAAGGTGTAGGGCTGCGTGTGGGTTTCCGTTCCCGGCTAGGGTTCGGGTTAGGGAACGGCAAGATTTAGGGCACAGGTGAGGGTACAGACACGGGCTGGGGTCAGGGCATGTGCGGACGCACGGGTCAGTGTCAGCGTACGCATCAGGATTAGGGCACGGCGGAGGGTAAGGTGTAGGGCTGCCGTTGGTTTCCGTTCCGGGCTAGGGTTCGGGTTAGGGAACGGCAAGGTTTAGGGCACAGGTGAGGGTACGGACACGGGCTGGGGTCAAGGCACGTGCGGACACCCGGGTCAGTGTCAGCGTATGCATCAGGATTAGGTAAAGGCGAAGGGTAAGGTTTAGGGCTGCCGTTGGGTTTTCGTTTCGGGCTAGGGTTAGGGTTAGGGAACGGCAAGGTTTAGGGCACAGGTGAGGGTGCGGACACGGGCTCGGGTCAGGGCACGTGCGGACGCACGGGTCAGTGTCAGCGTACGCATCAGTATCAGGGCATGGCGGAGTGTAAGGTGTAGGGCTGCGTGTGGGTTTCCGTTCCGGGCTAGGGTTCGGGTTAGGGAACGGCAAGGTTTAGGGCACAGGTGTGGGTACGGATACGGGCTGGGGTCAGGGCACATGCGGACGCACGGGTCAGTGTCAGCGTACGCATCAGGATCACGGCACGGCGGTGGGTAAGGTGTAGGGCTGCTGGTGGGTTTCCGTTCCGGGCTAGGGTTCGGGTTAGGGAACGGCAAGGTTTAGGGCACAGGTGAGGGTATGGACACGGGCTGGGGTCAGGGCACGTGTGGACGCACGGGTCAGTGTCAGCGTACGCATCAGGATTAGGGCACGGCGGAGGGTAAGGTGTAGGGCTGCGTGTGGGTTTCCGTTCCGGGCTAGGGTTCGGGTTAGGGAACGGCAAGGTTTAGGGCACAGGTGAGGGTACGGACACGGCGTGGGGTCAGGGCATGTGCGGACGCACGGGTCAGTGTCAGCGTACGCATCAGGATTAGGGCACGGCGGAGGGTAAGGTGTAGGGCTGCCGTTGGTTTCCGTTCCGGGCTAGGGTTCGGGTTAGGGAACGGCAAGGTTTAGGGCACAGGTGAGGGTACGGACACGGGCTGGGGTCAAGGCACGTGCGGACACCCGGGTCAGTGTCAGCGTATGCATCAGGATTAGGTAAAGGCGAAGGGTAAGGTTTAGGGCTGCCGGTGGGTTTCCGTTTCGGGCTAGGGTTAGGGTTAGGGAACGGCAAGGTTTAGGGCACAGGTGATGGTACGGACACGGGCTGGGGTCAGGGCACGTGCGGACGCACGGGTCAGTGTCAGCGTACGCATCAGTATCAGGGCATGGCGGAGGGTAAGGTGTAGGGCTGCGTGTGGGTTTCCGTTCCGGGCTAGGGTTCGGGTTAGGGAACGGCAAGGTTTAGGGCACAGGTGTGGGTACGGATACGGGCTGGGGTCAGGGCACGTGCGGATGCACGGGTCAGTGTCAGCGTACGCATCAGGATCACGGCACGGCGGTAGGTAAGGTGTAGGGCTGCTGGTGGGTTTCCGTTCCGGGCTAGGGTTCGGGTTAGGGAACGGCAAGGTTTAGGTCACAGGTGAGGGTACGGACACGGGCTGGGGTCAGGGCACGTGCGGACGCACGGGTCAGTGTCAGCGTACGCATCAGGAAAAGGGCACGGCTGAGGGTAAGGTGTAGGGCTGCCGGTGGGTTTCCGTTCCGGGCTAGGGTTCGGGTCAGGGAACGGCGAGGTTTAGGGCACAGGTGAGGGTACGGACACGGGCTGGGGTCAGGGCATGTGCGGACGCATGGGTCAGTGTCAGCGTACGCATTAGGAAAAGGGCACGGCGGAGGGTAAGGTGTTGGGCTGCCGGTGGGTTTCCGTTCCGGGCTAGGGTTCGGGTCAGGGAACGGCGAGGTTTAGGGCACAGGTGAGGGTAAGGACACGGGCTGGGGTCAGGGCACGTGCGGACGCACGGGTCAGTGTCAGCGTACGCATCAGGATAAGGGCACGGCGGAGGGTAAGGTGTAGGGCTGCTGGTGGGTTTCCGTTCCGGGCTAGGGTTCGGCTTAGGGAACGGCAAGGTTCAGGGCACAGGTGAGGGTACGGACACGGGCTGGGGTCAGGGCACGTGCGGACCCATGGGTCAGTGTCAGCGTACGCATCAGGATTAGGGCACTGCGGATGGTATGGTGTAGGGCTACGTGTGGGTTTCCGTTCAGGGCTAGGGTTCGGGTTAGGGAACGGCAACTTTCAGGGCACAGGTGAGGGTACGGACACGGGCTGGCGTCAGGGCACGTGCGGACGCATGGGTCAGTTTCAGCGTACGCATCAGGATTAGGGCACGGCGGAGGGTAAGGTGTAGGGCTGCATGTGGGTTTCCGTTCCGGGCTAGGGTTCGGGTTAGGGAACGGCAAGTTTCAGGGCACAGGTGAGGGTACGGACACGGGCTGGGGTCAGGGCACGTGCGGACGCACGGGTCAGTGTCAGCGTACGCATCAGGATTAGGGCACGGCGGAGGGTAAGGTGTAGGGCTGCTCGTGGGTTTCTGTTCCGGGCTAGGGTTCGGGTTAGGGAACGGCAAGGTTTAGGGCACAGGTGAGGGTACGGACACGGGCTGGGGTCAGGGCACGTGCGGACGCACGGGTCAGTGTCAGCGTACACATTAGGATTAGGGCACTGCGGAGGGCACGGTGTAGGGCTGCGTGTGGGTTTCTGTTCCTGGCTAGGGTTCGGGTTAGGGAACGGCAAGGTTCAGGGCACAGGTGAGGGTACGGACACGGGCTGGCGTCAGGGCACGTGCGGACGCACGGGTCTGTTTCAGTGTATGCATCAGGATTAGGGCACGGCGGAGGGTAAGGTGTAGGGCTGCGTGTGAGTTTCCGTTCCGGGCTAGGGTTCGGGTTAGGGAAAGGCAAGGTTTAGGGCAGAGGTGAGGGTACGGACACGGGCTGGGGTTAGGGCACGTGCGGACGCATGGGTCAGTGTCAGCGTACGCATCAGGATTAGGGCACGGCGGAGGGTAAGGTGTAGGGCTGCGTGTGGGTTTCCGTTCTGGGCTAGGGTTCGGGTTAGGGAACGGCACAGTTTAGGGCACAGGTGAACGTACGGACACGGGCTGGCGTCAGGGCACGTGCGGACGCACGGGTCAGTGTCAGTGTACGCATCAGGATTAGGGCACGGCGGAGGGTAAGGTGTAGGTCTGCGTGTGGGTTTCCGTTCCGGGCTAGGGTTCGGGTTAGGGAACGGCAAGGTATAGGCCACAGGTGAGGGTACGGACACGGGCTGGGGTCAGGGCACGTGCGGATGCACGGGTCAGTGTCAGCGTACGCATCAGGATTAGGGCACGGCAGAGGGTAAGGTGTAGGGCTGCCGGTGGGTTTCCGTTCCGGGCTAGGGTTCGGGTTAGGGAACGGCAAGGATTAGGGTACAGGTGAGGGTACAGACACGTGCTGGGGTCAGGGCACGTGCGGACGCACGGGTCAGTGTCAGCGTACGCATCAGGATTAGGGCACGGGGGAGGGTAAGGTGTAGGGCTGCGTGTGGGTTTCCGTTCCGGGCTAGGGTTCGGGTTAGGGAACGGCAAGGTTTAGGGCACATGTGAGGGTACGGACACGGGCTGGGGTCAGGGCACGTGCGGACGCACGGGTCAGTGTCAGCGTACGCATCAGGTTTAGGGCACGGCGGAGGGTAAGGTGTAGGGCTGCCGGTGGGTTTCCGTTCCGGGCTAGGGTTCGGGTTAGGGAACGGCAAGTTTTAGGGCACAGGTGAGGATACGGACACGGGCTGGGGTCAGGGCACGTGCGGACGCACGGGTCAGTGTCAGCGTACGCATCAGGAATAGGGCACGGCGGAGGGTAAGGTGTAGGGCTGCCGGTGGGTTTCCGTTCCGGGCTAGGGTTCGGGTTAGGGAACGGCAAGGTTTAGGGCACAGGTGAGGGTACGGACACGGGCTGGGCTCAGGGCACGTGCGGACACCCGGGTCAGTGTCAGCGTACGCATCAGGATTAGGTAACGGCGAAGGGTAAGGTTTAGGGCTGCCGGTGGGTTTCCGTTTCGGGCTAGGGTTAGGGTTAGGGAACGGCAAGGTTTACGGCACAGGTGAGGGTACGGACACGGGCTGGGGTCAGGGAACGTGCGGACACACGGGTCAGTGTCAGCGTACGCTTTAGTGTCAGGGCATGGCGGAGGGTAAGGTGTAGGGCTGCGTGTGCGTTTCCGTTCCGGGCTAGGGTTCTGGTTAGGGAACGGCAAGGTTTAGGGCACAGGTGTGGGTACGGACACGGGCTGGGGTCAGGGCACGTGCGGACGCACGGGTCAGTGTCAGCGTACGCATCAGGATCACGGCACGGCGGTGGGTAAGGTGTAGGGCTGCTGGTGCGTTTCCGTTCCAGGCTAGGGTTCGGGTTAGGGAACGGCAAGGTTTAGGGCACAGGTGAGGGTACGGACACGGGCTGGGGTCGGGGCACGTGCGGACGCACGGGTCAGTGTCAGCGTACGCATCAGGATCAGGGCACGGCGGAGGGTAAGGTGTAGGGCTGCGTGTGGGTTTCCATTCCGGGCTAGGGTTCGGGTTAGGGAATGCCGAGGTTTAGGGCACAGGTGAGGGTACGGACACGGGCTGGGGTCAGGGCACGTGTGGACGCACGGGTCAGTGTCAGCGTACGCATCAGGATCAGGGCACGGCGGAGGGTAAGGTGTAGGGCTGCGTGTGAGTTTCCGTTCCGGCCTAGGGTTCGGGTTAGGGAACGGCAAGGTTTAGGGCACAGGTGAGGGTACGGACACGGGCTGGGGTCAGGGCACGTGCGGACGCACAGGTCAGTGTCAGCGTACGCATCAGGATTAGGGCACGGCGGAGGGTAAGGTGTAGGGCTGCGTGTGGGTTTCCGTTAGGGGCTAGGGTTCGGGTTAGGGAATGGCAAGGTTTAGGGCACAGGTGAGGGTACGGACACGGGCTGGCGTCAGGGCACGTGCGGACGCACGGGTCAGTTTCAGCGTACGCATCAGGTTTAGGGCACGGCGGAGGGTAAGGTGTAGGGCTTCGTCTGGGTTTCCGTTCCGAGCTAGGGTTCGGTAAGGGAACGGCAAGGTTTAGGGCACAGGTGAGGGTACGGACACGGCCTGGGGTCAGGGCACGTGCGGACGCACGGGTCAGTGTCAGCGTACGCATTAGGATTAGGGCACGGCGTAGGGTAAGGTGTAGGGCTGCGTGTGGGTTTCCGTTCCGGGCTAGGGTTCGGGTTATGGAACGGCAAGATTTAGGGCACAGGTGAGGGTAAGGACACGGGCTGGGGTCAGGGCACGTGCGGACGCACGGGTCAGTGTCAGCGTACGCATCAGGATCAGGGCACGGCGGAGGGTAAGGTGTAGGGCTGCGTGTGGGTTTCCGTTCCGGGCTAGGGTTCGGGTTAGGGAACGGCAAGGTTTAGGGCACAGGGGAGGGTACGGACACGGGTTGGGGTCAGGGCACGTGCGGACGCACGGGTCAGTGTCAGCGTACGCATCAGGATTAGGGTACGGTGGAGGGTAAGGTGTAGGGCTGCTGGTGGGTTTCCGTTCCGGGCTAGGGTTCGGGTTAGGGAACGGCAAGGTTCAGGGCACAGGTGAGGGTACGGACACGGGCTGGGGTCAGGGCACGTGCGGACGCATGGGTCAGTGTCAGCGTACGCATCAGGATTAGGGCACTGCGGATGGTATGGTGTAGGGCTGCCGGTGGGTTTCCGTTCCGGGCTAGGGTTAGGGTTAGGGAACGGCAAGGCTGAGGGCACAGGTGAGGGTGCGGACACGTGCTAGGGTCGGGGCACGTGCGGACGCGTGGGTCAGTGTCCGCGTACGGATTAGGATGAGGGTACGGCGGAGGCTAAGGTGTGGGGCTGCCGGTGGGTTTCCGTTCCGGGCTAGGGTTAGGGTTAGGGAACGGCAAGGCTGAGGGCACAGGTGAGGGTGCGGACACGTGCTAGGGTCGGGGCTCGTGCGGGCGCGCGGGTCAGTGTCCACGTACGGATTAGGATGAGGGTACGGCGGAGGCTAAGGTGTGGGGCTGCCGGTGGGTTTCCGTTCCGGTCTAGGGTTAGGGTTAGGGAACGGCAAGGCTGAGGGCACAGGTGAGGGTGCGGACACGTGCTAGGGTCGGGGCACGTGCGGACGCGCGGGTCAGTGTCCGCGTACGGATTAGGATGAGGGTACGGTGGAGGCTAAGGTGTGGGGCTGCCGGTGGGTTTCCGTTCCGGGCTAGGGTTAGGGTTAGGGAACGGCAAGGCTGAGGGCACAGGTGAGGGTGCGGACACGTGCTAGGGTCGGGGCACGTGCGGGCGCGCGGGTCAGTGTCCGCGTACGGATTAGGATGAGGGTACGGCGGAGGCTAAGTTGTGGGGCTGCCGGTGGGTTTCCGTTCCGGGCTAGGGTTAGGGTTAGGGAACGGCAAGGCTGAGGGCACAGGTGAGGGTGCGGACACGTGCTAGGGTCGGGGCACGTGCGGACGCGCGTGTCAGTGTCCGCGTACGGATTAGGATGAGGGTACGGCGGAGGCTAAGGTGTGGGGCTGCCGGTGGGTTTCCGTTCCGGGCTAGGGTTAGGGTTAGGGAACGGCAAGGCTGAGGGCACAGGTGAGGGTGCGGACACGTGCTAGGGTCGCGGCACGTGCGGACACGCGGGTCAGTGTCCGCGTACGGATTAGGATGAGGGTACGGCGGAAGCTAAGGTGTGGGGCTGCCGGTGGGTTTCCGTTCCGGGCTAGGGTTAGGGTTAGGGAACGGCAAGGCTGAGGGCACAGGTGAGGGTACGGACACGTGCTAGGGTCGGGGCACGTGCGGACGCGCGGGTCAGTGTCCGCGTACGGATTAGGATGAGGGTACGGCGGAGGCTAAGGTGTGGGGCTGCCGGTGGGTTTCCGTCCCGGGCTAGGGTTAGGGTTAGGGAACGGCAAGGCTGAGGGCACAGGTGAGGGTGCGGACACGTGCTAGGGTCGGGGCACGTGCGGACGCGCGGGTCAGTGTCCGCGTACGGATTAGGATGAGGGTACGGCAGAGGCTAAGGTGTGGGGCTGCCGGTGGGTTTCCGTTCCGGGCTAGGGTTAGGGTTAGGGAACGGCAAGGCTGAGGGCACAGGTGAGGGTGCGGACACGTGCTAGGTTCGGGGCACGTGCGGACGCGTGGGTCAGTGTCCGCGTACGGATTAGGATGAGGGTACGGCGGAGGTTAAGGTGTGGGGCTGCCCGTGGGTTTCCGTTCCGGGCTAGGGTTAGGGTTAGGGAACGGCAAGGCTGAGGGCACAGGTGAGGGTGCGGACACGTGCTAGGGTCGGGGCACGTGCGGACGCGCGGGTCAGTGTCCGCGTACGGATGTGGATGAGGGTACGGCGGAGGCTAAGGTGTGGGGCTGCTGTTGGGTTTCCGTTCCGGGCTAGGGTTAGGGTTAGGGAACGGCAAGGCTGAAGGCAAAGGTGAGGGTGCGGACACGTGCTAGGGTCGGGGCACGTGCGGGCGCGCGGAGCAGTGTCCGCGTACGGATTAGGATGAGGGTACGGCGGGGGCTAAGGTGTGGGGCTGCCGGTGGGTTTCCGTTCCGGGCTAGGGTTAGGGTTAGGGAACGGCAAGGCTGCGGGCACAGGTGAGGGTGCGGACACGTGCTAGGGTCGGGGCACGTGCGGGCGCGCGGGTCAGTGTCCGCGTACGGATTAGGATGAGGGTACGGCGGAGGCTAAGGTGTGGGGCTGCCGGTGGGTTTCCATTCCGGGCTAGGGTTAGGGTTAGGGAACGGAAAGGCTGAGGGCACAGGTGAAGGTGCGGACACGTGCTAGGGTCGGGGCACGTGCGGGCGCGCGGGTCAGTGTCCGCATACGGATTAGGATGAGGGTACGGCGGAGGCTAAGGTGTAGGGCTGCCGGTGGGTTTCCGTTCCGGGCTAGTGTTAGGGTTAGGGAACGGCAAGGCTGAGGGCACAGGTGAGGGTGCGGACACGTGCTAGGGTCGGGGCACGTGCTGGCGCGCGGGTCAGTGTCCGCGTACGGATTAGGATAAGGGTACGGCGGAGGCTAAGGTGTGGGGCTGCCGGTGGGTTTCCGTTCCGGGCTAGGGTTAGGGTTAGGGAACGGCAAGGCTGAGGGCACAGGTGAGGGTGCGGACACGTGCTAGGGTCGGGGCACGTGCGGACGCGCGGGTCAGTGTCCGCGTACGGATTAGGATGAGGGTACGGCGGAGGCTAAGGTGTGGGGCTGCCGGTGGGTTTCCATTCCGGGCTACGGTTAGGGTTAGGGAACGGCAAGGCTGAGGGCACAGGTGAGGGTGCGGACACGTGCTAGGGTCGGGGCACGTGCGGACGCGCGGGTCAGTGTCCGCGTACGGATTAGGATGAGGGTACGGCGGAGGCTAAGGTGTGGGGCTGCCGATGGGTTTCCGTTCCGGGCTAGGGTTAGGGTTAGGGAACGGCAAGGCTGAGGGCACAGGTGAGGGTGCGGACACGTGCTAGGGTCGGGGCACGTGCGGACGCGCGGGTCAGTGTCTGCGTACGGATTAGGATGAGGGTACGGCGGAGGCTAAGGTGTGGGGCTGCCGGTGGGTTTCCGTTCCGGGCTAGGGTTAGGGTTAGGGAACGGCAAGGCTGAGGGCACAGGTGAGGGTGCGGACACGTGCTAGGGTCGGGGCACGTGCGGAAGTGCGGGTCAGTGTCCGCGTACGGATTAGGATGAGGGTACGGCGGAGGCTAAGGTGTGGGGCTGCCGGTGGGTTTCCGTTCCGGGCTAGGGTTAGGGTTAGGGAACGGCAAGGCTGAGGGCACAGGTGAGGGTGCGGGCACGTGCTAGGATCGGGGCACGTGCGGACGCGCTGGTCAGTGTCCGCGTACGGATTAGGATGAGGGTACGGCGGAGGCTAAGGTGTGGGGCTGCCGGTGGGTTTCCGTTCCGGGCTAGGGTTAGGGTTAGGGAACGGCAAGGCTGAGGGCACAGGTGAGGGTGCGGACACGTGCTACGGTCAGGGCACGTGCGGACGCGCGGGACAGTGTCCGCATACGGATTAGGATGAGGGTACGGCGGAGGCTAAGGTGTGGGGCTGCCGGTGGGTTTCCATTCCGGGCTAGGGTTAGGGTTAGGGAACGGTAAGGCTGAGGGCACACGTGAGGGTGCGGACACGTGCTAGGGTCGGGGCACGTGCGGACGCGCGGGTCAGTGTCCGCGTACGGATTAGGATGAGGGTACGGCAGAGGCTAAGGTGTGGGGCTGCCGGTGGGTTTCCGTTCCGGGCTAGGGTTAGGGTTAGGGAACAGCAAGGCTGAGGGCACAGGTGAGGGTCCGGACACGTGCTAGGGTCGGGGCACGTGCGGACGCGCGGGTCAGTGTCCGCGTTCGGATTAGGATGAGGGTACGGCGGAGGCTAAGGTGTGGGGCTGCCGGTGGGTTTCCGTTCCGGGCTAGGGTTAGGGTTAGGGAACGGCAAGGCTGAGGGCACAGGTGAGGGTGCGGACACGTGCTAGGGTCGGGGTACGTGCGGGCGCGCGGGTCAGTGTCCGCGTACGGATTAGGATGAGGGTACGGCGGAGGCTAAGGTGTGGGGCTGCCGGTGGGTTTCCGTTCCGGGCTAGGGTTAGGATTAGGGAACGGCAAGGCTGAGGGCACAGGTGAGGGTGCGGACACGTGCTAGGGTTGGGGCACGTGCGGGCGCGCGGGTCAGTGTCCGCGTACGGATTAGGATGAGTGTACGGCGGAAGGCTAAGGTGTGGGGCTGCCGGTGGGTTTCCGTTCCGGGCTAGGGTTAGGGTTACGGAACGGTAAGGCTGAGGGCACAGGTGAGGGTGCGGACACGTGCTAGGGTCGGGGCAAGTGCGGACGCGCGGGTCAGTGTCCACGTACGGATTAGGATGAGGGTACGGCGGGGGCTAAGGTGTGGGGCTGCCGGTGGTTTTCCGTTCCGGGCTAGGGTTAGTGTTAGGGTACGGCAAGGCTGAGGGCACAGGTGAGGGTGCGGACACGTGCTAGGGTCGGGGCACGTGCGGACGCGCGGGTCAGTGTCCGCGTACGGATTAGCATGAGTGTACGGCGGAGGCTAAGGTGTGGGGCTGCCGGTGGGTTTCCGTTCCGGGCTAGGGTTAGGGTTAGGGAACGGCAAGGCTGAGGGCACAGGTGAGGGTGCGGACACGTGCTAGGGTCGGGGCACGTGCGGACGCGCGGTTCAGTGTCCGCGTACGGATTAGGATGAGGGTACGGCGGGGACTAAGGTGTGGGGCTGCCGGTGGGTTTCCGTTCCGGGCTAGGGTTAGGGTTAGGGAACGGCAAGGCTGAGGGCACCGGTGAGGGCGCGGACACGTGCTAGGGTTGGGGCACGTGAGGACGCGCATGTCCATGTGCGCGTACGGGTTAGGATGAGGGTACGGCGGAGGCTATGGTGTGGGGCTGCCGGTGGGTTTCCGTTCCGGGCTAGGGTTAGGGTTAGGGAACGGCAAGGCTGAGGGCACAGGTGAGGGTGCGGACACGTGCTAGGTTCGGGACACGTGCGGACGCGCGGTTCAGTGTCCGCGTACGGATTAGGATGAGCGTACGGCGGAAGGTTAGGTGTGGGGCTGCCGGTGGGTTTCGTTCCGTGCTAGGGTTAGGGTTAGGGAACGGCAAGGCTTAGGGTACAGGTGAGGGTGAGGACACGTGCTAGGGTCGGGGCACGTGCGGGCGCGGGGCTCAGCGTCCGCGTACGGATTAGGATGAGGGTACGGCGGAGGCTAAGGTGTGGGGCTGCCGGTGGGTTTCCTTTCCTGGCTAGGGTTAGGGTTACGGAACGGCAAGGCTGAGGGCACAGGTGAGGGCGCGGACACGTGCTAGGGTCGGGGCACGTGCGGACGCGCGGGTTAGTATCCGCGTATGGATTAGGATGAGGGTACGGCGGAGGCCAAGGTGTGGGGCTGCCGGTCGGTTTCCCTTCCGGGCTAGGGTTAGGGTTAGGGAACGGCAAGGCTGAGGGCACAGGTGAGGGTGCGGACACGTGCTAGATTCGGGGCACGTGTGGACGCGCGTGTCAGTGTCCCCGTACGGATTAGGATGAGGGTACGGCGGAGGCTAAGGTGTGGGGCTGCCGGTGGGTTTCCGTTCCGGGCTATGGTTAGGGTTAGGGAACGGCAAGGCTGAGGGCACAGGTGAGGGTGCGGACACGTGCTAGGGTCGGGGCACGTGCGGGCGCGCGGGTCAGTGTCCGCGTACGGATTAGGATGAGGGTACGGCGGAGGCTAAAGTGTGGGGCTGCCGGTGGGATTCCCTTCCAGGCTAGGGTTAGGGTTAGGGAACGGCAAGGCTGAGGGCACAGGTGAGGGTGCGGACACGTGCTAGGGTCAGGGCACGTGAGGACGCGCGGGTCAGTGTCCGCGTACGGATTAGGATGAGGGTACGGCGGAGGCTAAGGTGTGGGGCTGCCGGTGGGTTTCCCTTCTGGGCTAGGGTTAGGGTTAGGGAACGGCAAGGCTGAGGGCACAGGTGAGGGTGCGGACACGTGCTAGGGTCGGGGCACGTGCGGACGCGCGGGTCAGTGTCCGCGTACGGATTAGGATGAGTGTACGGCGGAGGCTAAGGTGTGGGGCTGCCGGTGGGTTTCCGTTCCTGGCTAGGGTTAGGGATAGGGAACGGCAAGCCTGAGGGCACAGGTGAGGGTGCGGACACGTGCTAGGGTCGGGGCACGTGCGGACGCGCGGGTCAGTGTCCGCGTACAGATTAGGATGAGGGTACGGCGGAGGCTAAGGTGTGGGGCTGCCGGTGGGTTTCCGTTCCGGGCTAGGGTTAGGGTTAGGGAACGGCAAGGCTGAGGGCACAGGTGAGGGTGCGGACACGTGCTAGGGTCCGGGCACGTGCGGACGCGCGGGTCAGTGACCGCGTACTGATTAGGGTGAGGGTACGGCGGAGGCTAAGGTGTGGGGCTGCCGGTGGGTTTCCGTTCCGGGCTAGGGTTAGGGTTAGGGAACGGCAAGGCTGAGGGCACAGGTGAGGGTGCGGACACGTGCTAGGGTCGGGGCACGTGCGGACGCGCGGGTCAGTGTCCGCGTACGGATTAGGATGAGGGTACGGCGGAGGCTATGGTGTGGGGCTGCCGGTGGGTTTCCCTTCCGGGCTAGGGTTAGGGTTAGGGAACGGCAAGGCTGAGGGCACAGGTGAGGGTGCGGACACGTGCTAGGGTCGGGGCATGTGCGGACGCGCGGTTCTGTGTCCGCGTACGGATTAGGATGAGGGTACGGCGGAGGCTAAAGTGTGTGGCTGCGGGTGGGTTTCCGTTCCGGGCTAGGGTTAGGGTTAGGGAATGGCAAGGCTGAGGGCACAGGTGAGGGTGCGGACATGTGCTAGGGTCGGGGCACGTGCGGACGCGCCGGTCATTGTCCGCGTACGGATTAGGAGGAGGGTACGGCAGAGGCTAAGGTGTGGGGCTGCCGGTGGGTTTCCGTTCCGGGCTAGGGTTAGGGTTAGGGAACGGCAAGGCTGAGGGCACAGGTGAGGGTGCGGACACGTGCTAGGGTCGGGGCACGTGCGGACGCGCGTGTCAGTGTCCGCGTACGCATTAGGATGAGGGTACGGCGGAGGCTAAGGTGTGGGGCTGCCGGTGGGTTTCCCTTCCGGGCTAGGGTTAGGGTTAGGGAACGGCAAGGCTGAAGGCACAGGTGAGGGTGCGGACATGTGCTAGGGTCGGGGCACGTGCGGGCGCGCGGGTCAGTGTCCGCGTACGGATTAGGATGAGGGTACGGCGGAGTCTTAGGTGTGGGGCTGCCGGTGGGTTTCCCTTCCGAGATAGGGTGAGGGTTAGGGAACGGCAAGGCTGAGGGCACAGGTGAGGGTGCGGACACGTGCTAGGGTCGGGGCACGTGCGGACGTGCGGGTCAGTGTCCGCGTACGGATTAGGATGAGGGTACGGCGGGGGCTAAGGTGTGGGGCTGCCGGTGGGTTTCCGTTCCGGGCTAGGGTTAGGGTTAGGGAACGGCAAGGCTGAGGGCACAGGTGAGGGTGCGGACACGTGCTAGGGTCGGGGCACGTGCGGACGCGCGGGTCAGTGTCCGCGTACGGATTAGGATGAGGGTACGGCGGAGGCTAATGTGTGGGGCTGCTGGTGGGTTTCCGTTCCGGGCTAGGGTTAGGGTTAGGGAACGGCAAGGCTGAGGGCACAGGTGAGGGTGCGGACACGTGCTAGGGTCGGGGCACGTGCGGACGCGCGGGTCAGTGTCCACGTACGGATTAGGATGAGTGTACGGCGGAGGCTAAGGTGTGGGGCTGCCAGTGGGTTTCCGTTCCTGGCTAGGGTTAGGGATAGGGAACGGCAAAGCTGAGGGCACAGGTGAGGGTGCGGACACGTGCTAGGGTCGGGGCACGTGCGGACGCGCGGGTCAGTGTCCGCGTACAGATTAGGATGAGGGTACGGCAGAGGCTAAGGTGTGGGGCTGCCGGTGGGTTTCCGTTCCGGGCTAGGGTTAGGGTTAGGGAACGGCAAGGCTGAGGGCACAGGTGAGGGTGCGGACACGTGCTAGGGTCCGGGCACGTGCGGACGCGCGGGTCAGTGACCGCGTACGGATTAGGATGAGGGTACGGCGGAGGCTAAGGTGTGGGGCTGCCGGTGGGTTTCCGTTCCGGGCTAGGGTTAGGGTTAGGGAACGGCAAGGCTGAGGGCACAGGTGAGGGTGCGGACACGTGCTAGGGTCGGGGCACGTTCGGACGCGCGGGTCAGTGTCCGCGTACGGATTAGGATGAGGGTACGGCGGAGGCTAAGGTGTGGGGCTGCCGGTGGGTTTCCCTTCCGGGCTAGGGTTAGGGTTAGGGAACGGCAAGGCTGAGGGCACAGGAGAGGGTGCGGACACGTGCTAGGGTCGGGGCATGTGTGGACGCGCGGTTCTGTGTCGGCGTACGGATTAGGATGAGGGTACGGCGGAGGCTAAAGTGTGTGGCTGCGGGTTGGTTTCCGTTCCGGGCTAGGGTTAGGGTTAGGGAACGGCAAGGCTGAGGGCACAGGTGAGGGTGCGGACACGTGCTAGGGTCGGGGCACGTGCGGACGCGCGGGTCAGTGTCCGCATACGGATTAGGATGAGGGTACGGCGGAGGCTAAGGTGTGGGCCTGCCGGTGGGTTTTCCTTCCGGGCTAGGGTTAGGGTTAGGGAACGGCAAGGCTAAGGGCACAGGTGAGGGTGCGGACACGTGCTAGGTTCGGGGCACGTGCGGACGCGCCGGTCATTGTCCGCGTACGGATTAGGAGGAGGGTACGGCAGAGGCTAGGGTGTGGGGCTGCCAGTGGGTTTCCTTTCCGGGCTAGGGTTAGGGTTAGGGAACGGCAAGGCTGAGGGCACAGGTGAGGGTGCGGACACGTGCTAGGGTCGGGGCACGTGCGGACGCGCGTGTCAGTGTCCGCGTACGCATTAGGATGAGGGTACGGCGGGGGCTAAGGTGTGGGGCTGCTGGTGGGTTTCCGTTCCGGGCTAGGGTTAGGGTTAGGGAACGGCAAGGCTGAGGGCACAGGTGAGGGTGCGGACACGTGCTAGGGTCGGGGCACGTGCGGACGCGCGGTTCAGTGTCCGCGTACGGATTAGGATGAGGGTACGGCGGGGGCTAAGGTGTGGGGCTGCTGGTGGGTTTCCGTTCCGGGCTAGGGTTAGGGTTAGGGAACGGCAAGGCTGAGGGCACAGGTGAGGGTGCGGACACGTGCTAGGGTCGGGGCACGTGCGGACGCGCGGGTCAGTGTCCGCGTATGGATTAGGATGAGGGTACGACGGAGGCTATGGTGTGGGGCTGCCGGTGGGTTTCCGTTCCGGGCTAGGGTTAGGGTTAGGGAACGGCAAGGCTGAGGGCACAGGTGAGGGTGCGGACACGTGCTAGGGTCGGGGCACGTGCGGACGCGTGGGTCAGTGTCCGCGTACGGTTTAGGATGAGGGTACGGCGGAAGCTAAGGTGTGGGGCTGCCGGTGGGTTTCCGTTCCGGGCTAGGGTTAGGGTTAGGGAACGGCAAGGCTGAGGGCACAGGTGAGGGTGAGGACACGTGCTAGGGTCGGGGCACGTGCTGGCGCGCGGCTCAGTGTCCGCGTACGGATTAGGATGAGGGTAATGCGGAGGCTAAGGTGTGGGGCTGCCGGTGGGTTTCCTTTCCGGGCTAGGGTTAGGGTTAGGGAACGGCAAGGCTGAGGGCACAGGTGAGGGTGCGGACACGTGCTAGGGTCGGGGCACGTGCGGACGCGCGGTTCAGTGTCCGCGTACGGATTAGGATGAGGGTACGGCGGAGGCTAAGGTGTGGGGCTGCCGGTGGGTTTCCGTTCCGGGCTAGGGTTAGGGTTAGGGAACGGCAAGGCTGAGGCCACAGGTGAGGGTGCGGACACGTGCTAGGGTCGGGGCACGTGCTAGCTCGTGGGTCAGTGTCCGCGTACGGATTAGGATGAGGGTACGGCGGAGGCTAAGGTGTGGGGCTGCCGGTGGGTTTCCCTTCCGGGCTAGGGTTAGGGTTAGGGAACGGCAAGCCTGAAGGCACAGGTGAGGGTGCGGACACGTGCTAGGGTCGGGGCACGTGCGGGCTCGTGGGTCAGTGTCCGCGTACGGATTAGGATGAGGGTACGGCGGAGGCTAAGGTGTGGGGCTGCCGGTGGGTTTCCGTTCCGGGCTAGGGTTAGGGTTAGGGAACGGCAAGGCTGAGGGCACAGGTGAGGGTGCGGACACGTGCTAGGGTCGGGGCACGTGCGGGCTCGTGGGTCAGTGTCCGCGTACGGATTAGGATGAGGGTACGGCGGAGGCTAAGGTGTGGGGCTGCCGGTGGGTTTCCGTTCCGGGCTAGGGTTAGGGTTAGGGAACGGCAAGGCTGAGGGCACAGGTGAGGGTGCGGACACGTGCTAGGGTCGGGGCACGTGCGGACGCGCGTGTCAGTGTCCGCGTACGCATTAGGATGAGGGTACGGCGGGGGCTAAGGTGTGGGGCTGCTGGTGGGTTTCCGTTCCGGGCTAGGGTTAGGGTTAGGGAACGGCAAGGCTGAGGGCACAGGTGAGGGTGCGGACACGTGCTAGGGTCGGGGCACGTGCGGACGCGCGGTTCAGTGTCCGCGTACGGATTAGGATGAGGGTACGGCGGGGGCTAAGGTGTGGGGCTGCTGGTGGGTTTCCGTTCCGGGCTAGGGTTAGGGTTAGGGAACGGCAAGGCTGAGGGCACAGGTGAGGGTGCGGACACGTGCTAGGGTCGGGGCACGTGCGGACGCGTGGGTCAGTGTCCGCGTACGGTTTAGGATGAGGGTACGGCGGAAGCTAAGGTGTGGGGCTGCCGGTGGGTTTCCGTTCCGGGCTAGGGTTAGGGTTAGGGAACGGCAAGGCTGAGGGCACAGGTGAGGGTGAGGACACGTGCTAGGGTCGGGGCACGTGCTGGCGCGCGGCTCAGTGTCCGCGTACGGATTAGGATGAGGGTAATGCGGAGGCTAAGGTGTGGGGCTGCCGGTGGGTTTCCTTTCCGGGCTAGGGTTAGGGTTAGGGAACGGCAAGGCTGAGGGCACAGGTGAGGGTGCGGACACGTGCTAGGGTCGGGGCACGTGCGGACGCGCGGTTCAGTGTCCGCGTACGGATTAGGATGAGGGTACGGCGGAGGCTAAGGTGTGGGGCTGCCGGTGGGTTTCCGTTCCGGGCTAGGGTTAGGGTTAGGGAACGGCAAGGCTGAGGCCACAGGTGAGGGTGCGGACACGTTCTAGGGTCGGGGCACGTGCTAGCTCGTGGGTCAGTGTCCGCGTACGGATTAGGATGAGGGTACGGCGGAGGCTAAGGTGTGGGGCTGCCGGTGGGTTTCCCTTC
Source organism: Hyperoodon ampullatus (assembly GCF_949752795.1). Classification (NCBI taxonomy): domain Eukaryota; kingdom Metazoa; phylum Chordata; class Mammalia; order Artiodactyla; family Ziphiidae; genus Hyperoodon; species Hyperoodon ampullatus. The sequence goes on from NC_136920.1 coordinate 116,276,043, forward strand.
CGGGCTAGGGTTAGGGTTAGGGAACGGCAAGCCTGAAGGCACAGGTGAGGGTGCGGACACGTGCTAGGGTCGGGGCACGTGCGGGCTCGTGGGTCAGTGTCCGCGTACGGATTAGGATGAGGGTACGGCGGAGGCTAAGGTGTGGGGCTGCCGGTGGGTTTCCGTTCCGGGCTAGGGTTAGGGTTAGGGAACGGCAAGGCTGAGGGCACAGGTGAGGGTGCGGACACGTGCTAGGTTCGGGGCACTTGCGGACGCACGGGTCAGTGTCCGCGTACGGATTAGGATGAGGATACGGCGGAGGCTAAGGTGCGGGGCTGCCGGTGGGTTTCCGTTCCGGGCTAGGGTTAGGGTTAGGGAACGGCAAAGCTGAGGGCACAGGTGAGGGTGCGGACACGTGCTAGGGTCGGGGCACGTGCGGACGCGCGTGTCAGTGTCCGCGTACGGATTAGGATGAGGGTACGGCGGAGGCTAAGGTGTGGGGCTGCCGGTGGGTTTCCGTTCCGGGCTAGGGTTAGGGTTAGGGAACGGCAAGGCTGAGGGCACAGGTGAGGGCGCGGACACGTGCTAGGGTCGGGGAACATGCGGATGCGCGTCTCAGTGTCCGCGTACGGATTAGGATGAGGGTACGGCGGAAGCTAAGGTGTGGGGCTGCCGGTGGGTTTCCATTCCGGGCTAGGATTAGGGTTAGGGAACGGCAAGGCTGAGGGCACAGGTGAGGGCGCGGACACGTGCTAGGTTTGGGGCACGTGCGGACGCGCGGGTCAGTGTGCGCGTACGGGTTAGGATGAGGGTACGGCGGAGGCTATGGTGTGGGGCTGCCAGTGGGTTTCCGTTCCGGGCTAGGGTTAGGGTTAGGGAACGGCAAGTCTGAGGGCACAGGTGAGGGTGCAGACACGTGCTAGGGTCGGGGCACGTGCGGACGCGCGGGTCAGTGTCCGCGTACGGATTAGGATGAGGGTACGGCGGAGGCTAAGGTGTGGGGCTGCCGGTGGGTTTCCGTTCCGGGCTAGGGTTAGGGTTAGGGAACGGCAAGGCTGAGGGCACAGGTGAGGGTGCGGACACGTGCTAGGTTCGGGACACGTGCGGACGCGCGGTTCAGTGTCCGCGTACGGATTAGGATGAGGGTACGGCGGAAGGTTAGGTGTGGGGCTGCCGGTGGGTTTCCCTTCCGTGCTAGGGTTAGGGTTAGGGAACGGCAAGGCTTAGGGCACAGGTGAGGGTGAGGAGACGTGCTAGGGTCGGGGCACGTGCGGGCGCGGGGCTCAGTGTCCGTGTACGGATTAGGATGAGGGTACGGCGGAGGCTAAGGTGTGGGGCTGCCGGTGGGTTTCCTTTCCTGGCTAGGGTTAGGGTTACGGAACGGCAAGGCTGAGGGCACAGGTGAGGGTGCGGACACGTGCTAGGGTCGGGGCACGTGCGGACGCGCGGGTTAGTGTCCGCGTATGGATTAGGATGAGGGTACGGCGGAGGCTAAGGTGTGGGGCTGCCGGTAGGTTTCCCTTCCGGGCTAGGGTTAGGGTTAGGGAACGGCAAGGCTGAGGGCACAGGTGAGGGTGCGGACACGTGCTAGAGTCGGGGCACGTGCGGACGCGCGTGTCAGTGTCCGCGTACGGATTAGGATGAGGGTACGGCGGAGGCTAAGGTGTGGGGCTGCCGGTGGGTTTCCGTTCCGGGCTAGGGTTAGGGTTAGGGAACGGCAAGGCTGAGGGCACAGGTGAGGGTGCGGACACTTGCTAGGGTCGGGGCACGTGCGGACGCGCGGTTCAGTGTCCGCGTACGGATTAGGATGAGGGTACGGCGGGGGCTAAGGTGTGGGGCTGCCGGTGGGTTTCCGTTCCGGGCTAGGATTAGGGTTAGGGAACGGCAAGGCTGAGGGCACAGGTGAGGGTGCGGACACGTGCTAGGGTCGGGGCACGTGCGGACGCGCGGGTCAGTGTCCGCGTACGGATTATGATGAGGGTACGACGGAGGCTATGGTGTGGGGCTGCCGGTGGGTTTCCGTTCCGGGCTAGGGTTAGGGTTAGGGAACGGCAAGGCTGAGGGCACAGGTGAGGGTGCGGACACGTGCTAGGGTCGGGGCACGTGCGGACGCGTGGGTCAGTGTCCGCGTACGGTTTAGGATGAGGGTACGGCGGAAGCTAAGGTGTGGGGCTGCCGGTGGGTTTCCCTTCCGGGCTAGGGTTAGGGTTAGGGAACGGCAAGGCTGAGGGCACAGGTGAGGGTGAGGACACGTGCTAGGGTCGGGGCACGTGCGGGCGCGCGGCTCAGTGTCCGCGTACGGATTAGGATGAGGGTAATGCGGAGGCTATGGTGTGGGGCTGCCGGTGGGTTTTCTTTCCGGGCTAGGGTTAGGGTTAGGGAACGGCAAGGCTGAGGGCACAGGTGAGGGTGCGGACACGTGCTAGGGTCGGGGCACGTGCGGACGCGCGGGTCAGTGTCCGCGTACGGATTAGGATGAGGGTACGGCGGAGGCTAAGGTGTGGGGCTGCCGGTGGGTTTCCGTTCCGGGCTAGGGTTAGGGTTAGGGAACGGCAAGGCTGAGGGCACAGGTGAGGGTGCGGACACGTGCTTGGGTCGGGGCACGTGCGGACGCATGGGTCAGTGCCGCGTACGGATTAGGATGAGGGTACGGCGGAGGCTAAGGTGTGGGGCTGCCGGTGGGTTTCCGTTCCGGGCTAGGGTTAGGGTTAGGGAACGGCAAGGCTGAGGGCACAGGTGAGGGTGCGGACACGTGCTAGGGTCGGGCCATGTGCTGGCGCGCGGGTCAGTGTCCGCGTACGGATTAGGATGAGGGTACGGCGGAGGCTAAGGTGTGGGGCTGCCGGTGGGTTTCCCTTCCGGGCTAGGGTTAGGGTTAGGGAACGGCAAGCCTGAAGGCACAGGTGAGGGTGCGGACACGTGCTAGGGTCGGGGCACGTGCGGGCTCGTGGGTCACTGTCCGCGTACGGATTAGGATGAGGGTACGGCGGAGGCTAAGGTGTGGGGCTGCCGGTGGGTTTCCGTTCCGGGCTAGGGTTAGGGTTAGGGAACGGCAAGGCTGAGGGCACAGGTGAGGGTGCGGACACGTGCTAGGGTCGGTGCACTTGCGGACGCGCGGGTCAGTGTCCGCGTACGGATTAGGATGAGGATACGGCGGAGGCTAAGGTGTGGGGCTGCCGGTGGGTTTCCGTTCCGGGCTAGGGTTAGGGTTAGGGAACGGCAAAGCTGAGGGCACAGGTGAGGGTGCGGACACGTGCTAGGGTCGGGGCACGTGCGGACGCGCGTGTCAGTGTCCGTGTACGGATTAGGATGAGGGTACGGCGGAGGCTATGGTGTGGGGCTGCCAGTGGGTTTCCGTTCCGGGCTAGGGTTAGGGTTAGGGAACGGCAAGGCTGAGGGCACAGGTGAGGGTGCAGACACGTGCTAGGGTCGGGGCACGTGCGGACGCGTGGGTCAGTGTCCACGTACGGATTAGGATGAGGGTACGGCGGAGGCTAAGGTGTGGGGCTGCCGGTGGGTTTCCGTTCCAGGCTAGGGTTAGGGTTAGGGAACGGCAAGGCTGAGGGCACAGGTGAGGGTGCGGACACGTGCTAGGTTCGGGACACGTGCGGACGCGCGGTTCAGTGTCCGCGTACGGATTAGGATGAGGGTACGGCGGAACGTTAGGTGTGGGGCTGCCGGTGGGTTTCCCTTCCGTGCTAGGGTTAGGGTTAGGGAACGGCAAGGCTTAGGGCACAGGTGAGGGTGAGGACACGTGCTAGGGTCGGGGCACGTGCGGGCGCGGGGCTCAGTGTCCGTGTACGGATTAGGATGAGGGTACGGCGGAGGCTAAGGTGTGGGGCTGCCGGTGGGTTTCTTTTCCTGGCTAGGGTTAGGGTTACGGAACGGCAAGGCTGAGGGCACAGGTGAGGGTGCGGACACGTGCTAGAGTCGGGGCACGTGCGGACGTGCGTGTCAGTGTCCGCGTACGGATTAGGATGAGGGTACGGCGGAGGCTAAGGTGTGGGGCTGCCGGTGGGTTTCCGTTCCGGGCTCGGGTTAGGGTTAGGGAACGGCAAGGCTGAGGGCACAGGTGAGGGTGCGGACACGTGCTAGGGTCGGGGCACGTGCGGGCGCGCGGGTCAGTGTCCGCGTACGGATTAGAATGAGGGTACGGCGGAGGCTAAAGTGTGGGGCTGCCGGTGGGTTTCCCTTCCGGGCTAGGGTTAGGGTTAGGGAACGGCAAGGCTGAGGGCACAGGTGAGGGTGCGGACACGTGCTAGGGTCGGGGCACGTGCGGACGTGCGGGTCAGTGTCCGCGTTCGGATTAGGATGAGGGTACGGCGGAGGCTAAGGTGTGGGGCTGCCGGTGGGTTTCCCTTCCGGGCTAGGGTTAGGGTTAGGGAACGGCAAGGCTGAGGGCACAGGTGAGGGTGCGGACACGTGCTAGGGTCGGGGCACGTGCGGACGCGCGGGTCAGTGTCCGCCTACGGATTAGGATGAGTGTACGGCGGAGGCTAAGGTGTGGGGCTGCCGGTGGGTTTCCGTTCCTGTCTAGGGTTAGGGATAGGGAACGGCAAGGCTGAGGGCACAGGTGAGGGTGCGGACACGTGCTAGGGTCGGGGCACGTGCGGACGCGCGGGTCAGTGTCTGCGTACAGATTAGGATGAGGGTACGGCGGAGGCTAAGGTGTGGGGCTGCCGGTGGGTTTCCGTTCCGGGCTAGGGTTAGGATTAGGGATCGGCAAGTCTGAGGGCACAGGTGAGGGTGCGGACACGTGCTAGGGTCCGGGCACGTGCGGACGCGCGGGTCAGTGACCGCGTACGGATTAGGATGAGGGTACGGCGGAGCCTAAGGTGTGGGGCTGCCGGTGGGTTTCCGTTCCGGGCTAGGGTTAGGGTTAGGGAACGGCAAGGCTGAGGGCACAGGTGAGGGTGCGGACACGTGCTAGGGTCGGGGCACGTGTGCACGCGCGGGTCAGTGTCCGCGTACGGATTAGGATGAGGGTACGGCGGAGGCTAAGGTGTGGGGCTGCCGGTGGGTTTCCGTTCCGGGCTAGGGTTAGGGTTAGGGAACGGCAAGGCTGAGGGCACAGGTGAGGGTGCGGACACGTGCTAGGGTCGGGGCACGTGCTGACGCGCGGGTCAGTGTCCGCGTACGGATTAGGATGAGGGTACGGCGGAGGCTAAGGTGTGGGGCTGCCGGTGGGTTTCCCTTCCGGGCTAGGGTTAGGGTTAGGGAACGGCAAGGCTGAGGGCACAGGTGAGGGTGCGGACAAGTGCTAGGGTCGGGGCACGTGCGGACGCACGGGTCAGTGTCCGCGTACGGATTAGGATGAGGGTACGGCGGAGGCTAAGGTGTGGGACTGCCGGTGGGTTTCCCTTCCGGGCTAGGGTTAGGGTTAGGGAACGGCAAGGCTGAGGGCACAGGTGAGTGTGCGGACACGTGCTAGGGTCGGGGCACGTGCGGACGCGCGGGTCAGTGTCCGCGTACGGATTAGGATGAGGGTACGGCGGAGGCTAAGGTGTGGGGCTGCCGGTGGGTTTCCGTTCCGGGCTAGGGTTAGGGTTAGGGAACGGCAAGGCTGAGGGCACAGGTGAGGGTGCGGACACGTGCTAGGGTCGGGGCACGTGCGGACGCGCGGGTCAGTGTCCGCGTACGGATTAGGATGAGGGTACGGCGGAGGCTAAGGTGTGGGGCTGCCGGTGGGTTTCCCTTCCGGGCTAGGGTTAGGTTTAGGGAACGGCAAGGCTGAGGGCACAGGTGAGGGTGCGGACACGTGCTAGGGTCGGGGCACGTGCGGACGCGCGGGTGAGTGTCCGTGTACGGATTAGGATGAGTGTACGGCGGAGGCTAAGGTGTGGGGCTGCCGGTGGGTTTCCATTCCTGGCTAGGGTTAGGGATAGGGAACGGCAAGGCTGAGGGCACAGGTGAGGGTGCAGACACGTGCTAGGGTCGGGGCACGTGCGGACGCGCGGGTCAGTGTCCGCGTACGGATTAGGATGAGGGTACGGCGGAGGCTAAGGTGTGGGGCTGCCGGTGGGTTTCCCTTCCGGGCTAGGGTTAGGGTTAGGGAACGGCAAGGCTGAGGGCACAGGTGAGGGTGCGGACACGTGCTAGGGTCGGGGCACGTGCGGACGCGCGGATGAGTGTCCGTGTACAGATTAGGATGAGGGTACGGCGGAGGCTAAGGTGTGGGGCTGCCGGTGGGTTTCCCTTCCGGGCTAGGGTTAGGGTTAGGGAACGGCAAGGCTGAGGGCACAGGTGAGGGTGCGGACACGTGCTAGGGTCGGGGCACGTGCGGACGCGCGGGTCAGTGTCTGCGTATGGATTAGGATGAGTGTACGGCGGAGTCTAAGGTGTGGGGCTGCCGGTGGGTTTCCGTTCCTGGCTAGGGTTAGGGATAGGGAACGGCAAGGCTGAGGGCACAGGTGAGGGTGCGGACACGTGCTAGGGTCGGGGCACGTGCGGACGCGCGGGTCAGTGTCCGCATACAGATTAGGATGAGGGTACGGCGGAGGCTAAGGTGTGGGGCTGCCGGTGGGTTTCCGTTCCGGGTTAGGGTTAGGGTTAGGGAACGGCAAGGCTGAGGGCACAGGTGAGGGTGCGGACACGTGCTAGGGTCGGGGCACGTGCGGATGCGCGGGTCAGTGACCGCGTACGGATTAGGATGAGGGTACGGCGGAGGCTAAGGTGTGGGGCTGCCGGTGGGTTTCCGTTCCGGGCTAGGGTTAGGGTTAGGGAACGGCAAGGCTGAGGGCACAGGTGAGGGTGCGGACACGTGCTAGGGTCGGGGCACGTGCGGACGCACGGGTCAGTGTCCGCGTACGGAGTAGGATTAGGGTACGGCGGAGGCTAAGGTGTGGGGCTGCCGGTGGGTTTCCGTTCCGGGCTAGGGGTAGGGTTAGGGAACGGCAAGGTTTAGGGCACAGGTGAGGGTGCGGACACGTGCTAGGGTCGGGGCACGTGCGGACGCACGGGTCAGTGTCCGCGTACGGAGTAGGATTAGGGTACGGCGGAGGCTAATGTGTGGGGCTGCCGGTGGGTTTCCGTTCCGGGCTAGGGTTAGGGTTAGGGAAGGGCAAGGTTGAGGGCACAGGTGAGGGTGCGGACACGTGCTAGGGTCGGGGCACGTTCGGACGCGCGGGTCAGTGTCCGCGTACGGATTAGGATGAGGGTACGGCGGAGGCTAAGGTGTGGGGCTGCCGGTGGGTTTCCGTTCCGGGCTAGGGTTAGGGTTAGGGAACGGCAAGGCTGAGGGCACAGGTGAGGGCGCGGACACGTGCTAGGGTCGGGGCACATGCGGACGCGCGTCTCAGTGTCCGCGTACGGATTAGGATGAGGGTACGGCGGAAGCTAAGGTGTGGGGCTGCCGGTGGGTTTCCATTCCGGGCTAGGATTAGGGTTAGGGAACGGCAAGGCTGAGGGCACAGGTGAGGGCGCGGACACGTGCTAGGGTTGGGGCACGTGCGGACGCGCGGGTCAGTGTGCGCGTACGGGTTAGGATGAGGGTACGGCGGAGGCTATGGTGTGGGGCTTCCAGTGGGTTTCCGTTCCGGGCTAGGGTTAGGGTTAGGGAACGGCAAGTCTGAGGGCACAGGTGAGGGTGCAGACACGTGCTAGGGTCGGGGCACGTGCGGACGCGCGGGTCAGTGTCCACGTACGGATTAGGATGAGGGTACGGCGGAGGCTAAGGTGTGGGGCTGCCGGTGGGTTTCCGTTCCAGGCTAGGGTTAGGGTTAGGGAACGGCAAGGCTGAGGGCACAGGTGAGGGTGCGGACACGTGCTAGGTTCGGGACACGTGCGGACGCGCGGTTCAGTGTCCGCGTACGGATTAGGATGAGGGTACGGCGGAACGTTAGGTGTGGGGCTGCCGGTGGGTTTCCCTTCCGTGCTAGGGTTAGGGTTAGGGAACGGCAAGGCTTAGGGCACAGGTGAGGGTTAGGACACGTGCTAGGATCGGGGCACGTGCGGGCGCGGGGCTCAGTGTCCGTGTACGGATTAGGATGAGGGTACGGCGGAGGCTAAGGTGTGGGGCTGCCGGTGGGTTTCTTTTCCTGGCTAGGGTTAGGGTTACGGAACGGCAAGGCTGAGGGCACAGGTGAGGGTGCGGACACGTGCTAGAGTCGGGGCACGTGCGGACGTGCGTGTCAGTGTCCGCGTACGGATTAGGATGAGGGTACGGCGGAGGCTAAGGTGTGGGGCTGCCGGTGGGTTTCCGTTCCGGGCTAGGGTTAGGGTTAGGGAACGGCAAGGCTGAGGGCACAGGTGAGGGTGCGGACACGTGCTAGGGTCGGGGCACGTGCGGGCGCGCGGGTCAGTGTCCGCGTACGGATTAGAATGAGGGTACGGCGGAGGCTAAAGTGTGGGGCTGCCGGTGGGTTTCCCTTCCGGGCTAGGGTTAGGGTTAGGGAACGGCAAGGCTGAGGGCACAGGTGAGGGTGCGGACACGTGCTAGGGTCGGGGCACGTGCGGACGCGCGGGTCAGTGTCCGCGTTCGGATTAGGATGAGGGTACGGCGGAGGCTAAGGTGTGGGGCTGCCGGTGGGTTTCCCTTCCGGGCTAGGGTTAGGGTTAGGGAACGGCAAGGCTGAGGGCACAGGTGAGGGTGCGGACACGTGCTAGGGTCGGGGCACGTGCGGACGCGCGGGTCAGTGTCCGCCTACGGATTAGGATGAGTGTACGGCGGAGGCTAAGGTGTGGGGCTGCCGGTGGGTTTCCGTTCCTGTCTAGGGTTAGGGATAGGGAACGGCAAGGCTGAGGGCACAGGTGAGGGTGCGGACACGTGCTAGGGTCGGGGCACGTGCGGACGCGCGGGTCAGTGTCTGCGTACAGATTAGGATGAGGGTACGGCGGAGGCTAAGGTGTGGGGCTGCCGGTGGGTTTCCGTTCCGGGCTAGGGTTAGGATTAGGGATCGGCAAGTCTGAGGGCACAGGTGAGGGTGCGGACACGTGCTAGGGTCCGGGCACGTGCGGACGCGCGGGTCAGTGACCGCGTACGGATTAGGATGAGGGTACGGCGGAGCCTAAGGTGTGGGGCTGCCGGTGGGTTTCCGTTCCGGGCTAGGGTTAGGGTTAGGGAACGGCAAGGCTGAGGGCACAGGTGAGGGTGCGGACACGTGCTAGGGTCGGGGCACGTGTGCACGCGCGGGTCAGTGTCCGCGTACGGATTAGGATGAGGGTACGGCGGAGGCTAAGGTGTGGGGCTGCCGGTGGGTTTCCGTTCCGGGCTAGGGTTAGGGTTAGGGAACGGCAAGGCTGAGGGCACAGGTGAGGGTGCGGACACGTGCTAGGGTCGGGGCACGTGCTGACGCGCGGGTCAGTGTCCGCGTACGGATTAGGATGAGGGTACGGCGGAGGCTAAGGTGTGGGGCTGCCGGTGGGTTTCCCTTCCGGGCTAGGGTTAGGGTTAGGGAACGGCAAGGCTGAGGGCACAGGTGAGGGTGCGGACAAGTGCTAGGGTCGGGGCACGTGCGGACGCATGGGTCAGTGTCCGCGTACGGATTAGGATGAGGGTACGGCGGAGGCTAAGGTGTGGGACTGCCGGTGGGTTTCCCTTCCGGGCTAGGGTTAGGGTTAGGGAACGGCAAGGCTGAGGGCACAGGTGAGTGTGCGGACACGTGCTAGGGTCGGGGCACGTGCGGACGCGCGGGTCAGTGTCCGCGTACGGATTAGGATGAGGGTACGGCGGAGGCTAAGGTGTGGGGCTGCCGGTGGGTTTCCGTTCCGGGCTAGGGTTAGGGTTAGGGAACGGCAAGGCTGAGGGCACAGGTGAGGGTGCGGACACGTGCTAGGGTCGGGGCACGTGCGGACGCGCGGGTCAGTGTCCGCGTACGGATTAGGATGAGGGTACGGCGGAGGCTAAGGTGTGGGGCTGCCGGTGGGTTTCCCTTCCGGGCTAGGGTTAGGTTTAGGGAACGGCAAGGCTGAGGGCACAGGTGAGGGTGCGGACACGTGCTAGGGTCGGGGCACGTGCGGACGCGCGGGTGAGTGTCCGTGTACGGATTAGGATGAGTGTACGGCGGAGGCTAAGGTGTGGGGCTGCCGGTGGGTTTCTATTCCTGGCTAGGGTTAGGGATAGGGAACGGCAAGGCTGAGGGCACAGGTGAGGGTGCGGACACGTGCTAGGGTCGGGGCACGTGCGGACGCGCGGGTCAGTGTCCGCGTACGGATTAGGATGAGGGTACGGCGGAGGCTAAGGTGTGGGGCTGCCGGTGGGTTTCCCTTCCGGGCTAGGGTTAGGGTTAGGGAACGGCAAGGCTGAGGGCACAGGTGAGGGTGCGGACACGTGCTAGGGTCGGGGCACGTGCGGACGCGCGGATGAGTGTCCGTGTACAGATTAGGATGAGGGTACGGCGGAGGCTAAGGTGTGGGGCTGCCGGTGGGTTTCCCTTCCGGGCTAGGGTTAGGGTTAGGGAACGGCAAGGCTGAGGGCACAGGTGAGGGTGCGGACACGTGCTAGGGTCGGGGCACGTGCGGACGCGCGGATGAGTGTCCGTGTACAGATTAGGATGAGGGTACGGCGGAGGCTAAGGTGTGGGGCTGCCGGTGGGTTTCCGTTCCGGGTTAGGGTTAGGGTTAGGGAACGGCAAGGCTGAGGGCACAGGTGAGGGTGCGGACACGTGCTAGGGTCGGGGCACGTGCGGATGCGCGGGTCAGTGACCGCGTACGGATTAGGATGAGGGTACGGCGGAGGCTAAGGTGTGGGGCTGCCGGTGGGTTTCCGTTCCGGGCTAGGGTTAGGGTTAGGGAACGGCAAGGCTGAGGGCACAGGTGAGGGTGCGGACACGTGCTAGGGTCGGGGCACGTGCGGACGCACGGGTCAGTGTCCGCGTACGGAGTAGGATTAGGGTACGGCGGAGGCTAATGTGTGGGGCTGCCGGTGGGTTTCCGTTCCGGGCTAGGGTTAGGGTTAGGGAACGGCAAGGTTTAGGGCACAGGTGAGGGTGCGGACACGTGCTAGGGTCGGGGCACGTGCGGACGCACGGGTCAGTGTCCGCGTACGGAGTAGGATTAGGGTACGGCGGAGTCTAATGTGTGGGGCTGCCGGTGGGTTTCCGTTCCGGGCTAGGGTTAGGGTTAGGGAAGGGCAAGGTTGAGGGCACAGGTGAGGGTGCGGACACGTGCTAGGGTCGGGGCACGTGCGGACGCACGGGTCAGTGTCCGCGTACGGAGTAGGTTTAGGGTACGGCGGAGGCTAAGGTGTGGGGCTGCCGGTGGGTTTCCGTTCCGGGCTAGGGTTAGGGTTAGGGAACGGCAAGGTTGAGGGCACAGGTGAGGGTGCGGACACGTGCTAGGGTCGGGGCACGTGCGGACGCATGGGTCAGTGTCCGCGTACGGAGTAGGATTAGGGTACGGCGGAGGCTAAGGTGTGGGGCTGCCGGTGGGTTTCCGTTCCGGTCTAGGGTTAGGGTTAGGGAACGGCAAGTTTGAGGGCACAGGTGAGGGTGCGGACACGTGCTAGGGTCGGGGCACGTGCGGACGCACGGGTCAGTGTCCGCGTACGGAGTAGGATTAGGGTACGGCGGAGGCTAAGGTGTGGGGCTGCCGGTTGGTTTCCCTTCCGGGCTAGGGTTAGGGTTAAGGAACGGCAAGGCTGAGGGCACAGGTGAGGGTGCGGACACGTGCTAGGGCCGGGGCACGTGCGGACGCACGGGTCAGTGTCCGCGTACGGATTAGGATGAGGGTACGGCGGAGGCTAAGGTGTGGGGCTGCCGGTGGGTTTCCCTTCCGGGCTAGGGTTAGGGTTAGGGAACGGCAAGGCTGAGGGCACGGTGAGTGTGCGGACACGTGCTAGGGTCGGGGCACGTGCGGACGCGCGGGTCAGTGTCCGCGTACGGATTAGGATGAGGGTACGGCGGAGGCTAAGGTGTGGGGCTGCCGGTGGGTTTCCGTTCCGGGCTAGGGTGAGGGTTAGGGAACGGCAAGGCTGAGGGCACAGGTGAGGGTGCGGACACGTGCTAGGGTCGGGGCACGTGCGGACGCGCGGGTCAGTGTCCGCGTACGGATTAGGATGAGGGTACGGCGGAGGCTAAGGTGTGGGGCTGCCGGTGGGTTTCCCTTCCGGGCTAGGGTTAGGGTTAGGGAACGGCAAGGCTGAGGGCACAGGTGAGGGTGCGGACACGTGCTAGGGTCGGGGCACGTGCGGACGCGCGGGTCAGTGTCCGCGTACGGATTAGGATTAGGGTACGGCGGAGGCTAAGGTGTGGGGCTGCCGGTGGGTTTCCCTTCCGGGCTAGGGTTAGGGTTAGGGAACGGCAAGGCTGAAGGCACAGGTGAGGGTGCGGACATGTGCTAGGGTCGGGGCACGTGCGGGCGCGCGGGTCAGTGTCCACGTACGGATTAGGATGAGGGTACGGCGGAGTCTAAGGTGTGGGGCTGCCGGTGGGTTTCCCTTCCGAGCTAGGGTGAGGGTTAGGGAACGGCAAGGCTGAGGGCACAGGTGAGGGTGCGGACACGTGCTAGGGTCGGGGCACGTGCGGACGCGCGGTTCAGTGTCCGCGTACGGATTAGGATGAGGGTACGGCGGGGGCTAAGGTGTGGGGCTGCCGGTGGGTTTCCGTTCCGGGCTAGGGTTAGGGTTAGGGAACGCAAGGCTGAGGGCACAGGTGAGGGTGCGGACACGTGCTAGGGTCGGGGCACGTGCGGACGCGCGGGTCAGTGTCCGCGTACGGATTAGGATGAGGGTACGACGGAGGCTATGGTGTGGGGCTGCCGGTGGGTTTCCGTTCCGGGCTAGGGTTAGGGTTAGGGAACGGCAAGGCTGAGGGCACAGGTGAGGGTGCGGACACGTGCTAGGGTCGGGGCACGTGCGGACGCGCGGGTCAGTGTCCGCGTACGGATTAGGATGAGGGTACGGCGGAAGCTAAGGTGTGGGGCTGCCGGTGGGTTTCCCTTCCGGGCTAGGGTTAGGGTTAGGGAACGGCAAGGCTGAGGGCACAGGTGAGGGTGAGGACACGTGCTAGGGTCGGGGCACGTGCGGGCGCGCGGCTCAGTGTCCGCGTACGGATTAGGATGAGGGTACTGCGGAGGCTAACGTGTGGGGCTGCTGGTGGGTTTCCGTTCCGGGCTAGGTTTAGGGTTAGGGAACGGCAAGGCTGAGGGCACAGGTGAGGGCGCGGACACGTGCTAGTGTCGGGGCACGTGCGGACGCGCGGGTCAGTGTCCGCGTACGGATTAGGATGAGGGTACGGCGGAGGCTAAGGTGTGGGGCTGCCGGTGGGTTTCCCTTCCGTGCTAGGGTTAGGGTTAGGGAACGGCAAGGCTGAGGGCACAGGTGAGGGTGCGGACACGTGCTAGGGTCGGGGCACGTGCGGACGCGCGAGTCAGTGTCCGCGTATGGATTAGGATGAGGGTACGGCGGAGGCTAAGGTGTGGGGCTGCCGGTGGGTTTCCCTTCCGGGCTAGGGTTAGGGTTAGGGAACGGCAAGGCTGAGGGCACAGGTGAGGGTGCGGACACGTGCTAGGGTCGGGGCACGTGCGGGCGCGCGGGTCAGTGTCTGCGTACGGATTAGGATGAGGGTACGGCAGAGGCTAAGGTGTGGGGCTGCCGGTGGGTTTCCCTTCCGGGCTAGGGTTAGGGTTAGGGAACGGCAAAGCTGAGGGCACAGGTGAGGGTGCGGACACGTGCTAGGGTCGGGGCACGTGCGGACGCGCGAGTCATTGTCCGCGTACGGATTAGGATGAGGGTACGGCGGGGGCTAAAGTGTGGTGCTGCCGGTGGGTTTCCGTTCCGGGCTAGGGTTAGGGTTAGGGAACGGTAAGGCTGAGGGCACAGGTGAAGGTGCGGACACGTGCTAGGGTCGGGGCACGTGCGGATGCGCGGGTCAGTGTCCGCGTACGGATTAGGATGAGGGTACGGCGGAGGCTAAGGTGTGGGGCTGCCGGTGGGTTTCCGTTCCGGGCTAGGGTTAGGGTTAGGGAACGGCAAGGCTGAGGGCACAGGTGAGGGTGCGGACACGTGCTAGGGTCGGGGCACGTGCGGACGCATGGGTCAGTGCCGCGTACGGATTAGGATGAGGGTACGGCGGAGGCTAAGGTGTGGGGCTGCCGGTGGGTTTCCGTTCCGGGCTAGGGTTAGGGTTAGGGAACGGCAAGGCTGACGGCACAGGTGAGGGTGCGGACACGTGCTAGGGTCGGGGCACGTGCGGACGCGCGGGTCAGTGTCCGCGTACAGATTAGGATGAGGGTACGGCGGAGACTAAGGTGTGGGGCTGCCGGTGGGTTTCCGTTCCGGGCTAGGGTTAGGGTTAGGGAACGGCAAGGCTGAGGGCACAGGTGAGGGTGCGGACACGTGCTAGGGTCGGGGCACGTGCGGACGCGCGGGTCAGTGTCCGCGTACAGATTAGGATGAGGGTACGGCGGAGGCTAAGGTGTGGGGCTGCCGGTGGGTTTCCGTTCCGGGCTAGGGTTAGGGTTAGGGAACGGCAAGGCTGAGGGCACAGGTTAGGGTGCGGACACGTGCTAGGGTCCGGGCACGTGCGGACGCGCGGGTCAGTGACCGCGTACGGATTAGGATGAGGGTACGGCGGAGGCTAAGGTGTGGGGCTGCCGGTGGGTTTCCGTTCCGGGCTAGGGTTAGGGTTAGGGAACGGCAAGGCTGAGGGCACAGGTGAGGGTGCGGACACGTGCTAGGGTCGGGGCACGTGCGGACGCGCGGGTCAGTGTCCGCGTACGGATTAGGATGAGGGTACGGCGGAGGCTAAGGTGTGGGGCTGCCGGTGGGTTTCCCTTCCGGGCTAGGGTTAGGGTTAGGGAACGGCAAGGCTGAGGGCACAGGTGAGGGTGCGTACACGTGCTAGGGTCTGGGCATGTGCGGACGCGCAGTTCTGTGTCCGCGTACGGATTAGGATGAGGGTACGGCGGAGGCTAAAGTGTGTGGCTGCGGGTTGGTTTCCGTTCCGGGCTAGGGTTAGGGTTAGGGAACGGCAAGGCTGAGGGCACAGGTGAGGGTGCGGACACGTGCTAGGGTCGGGGCACGTGCGGACGCGCGGGTCAGTGTCCGCGTACGGATTAGGATGAGGGTACGGCGGAGGCTAAGGTGTGGGCCTGCCGGTGGGTTTTCCTTGCGGGCTAGGGTTAGGGTTAGGGAACGGCAAGGCTGAGGGCACAGGTGAGGGTGCGGACACGTGCTAGGTTCGGGGCACGTGCGGACGCGCCGGTCATTGTCCGCATATGGATTAGGAGGAGGGTACAGCAGAGGTTAAGGTGTGGGGCTGCTGGTGGGTTTCCGTTCCGGGCTAGGGTTAGGGTTAGGGAACGGCAAGGCTGAGGGCACAGGTGAGGGTGCGGACACGTGCTAGGGTCGGGGCACGTGCGGACGCGCGTGTCAGTGTCCGCGTACGCATTAGGATGAGGGTACCGCGGAGGCTAAGGTGTGGGGCTGCCGGTGGGTTTCCCTTCCGGGCTAGGGTTAGGGTTAGGGAACGGCAAGGCTGAAGGCACAGGTGAGGGTGCGGACATGTGCTAGGGTCGGGGCACGTGCGGGCGCGCGGGTCAGTGTCCGCGTACGGATTAGGATGAGGGTACGTCGGAGTCTAAGGTGTGGGCCTGCCGGTGGGTTTCCCTTCCGAGCTAGGGTGAGGGTTAGGGAACGGCAAGGCTGAGGGCACAGGTGAGGGTGCGGACACGTGCTAGGGTCGGGGCACGTGCGGACGCGCGTGTCAGTGTCCGCGTACGGATTAGGATGAGGTTACGGCGGGGGCTAAGGTGTGGGGCTGCCGGTGGGTTTCCGTTCCGGGCTAGGGTTAGGGTTAGGGAACGGCAAGGCTGAGGGCACAGGTGAGGGTGCGGACACGTGCTAGGGTCGGGGCACGTGCGGACGCGCGGGTCAGTGTCCACGTACGGATTAGGATGAGGGTACGACGGAGGCTATGGTGTGGGGCTGCCGGTGGGTTTCCTTTCCGGGCTAGGGTTAGGGTTAGGGAACGGCAAGGCTGAGGGCACAGGTGAGGGTGCGGACACGTGCTAGGGTCGGGGCACGTGCGGACGCGCGGGTCAGTGTCCACGTACGGATTAGGATGAGGGTACGACGGAGGCTATGGTGTGGGGCTGCCGGTGGGTTTCCTTTCCGGGCTAGGGTTAGGGTTAGGGAACGGCAAGGCTGAGGGCACAGGTGAGGGTGCGGACACGTGCTAGGGTCGGGGCACGTGCGGACGCACGGGTCAGTGTCCGCGTACGGAGTAGGATTAGGGTACGGCGGAGGCTAAGGTGTGGGGCTGCCGGTGGGTTTCCGTTCCGGGCTAGGGTTAGGGTTAGGGAACGGCAAGGTTTAGGGCACAGGTGAGGGTGCGGACACGTGCTAGGGTCGGGGCACGTGCGGACGCACGGGTCAGTGTCCGCGTACGGAGTAGGATTAGGGTACGGCGGAGGCTAATGTGTGGGGCTGCCGGTGGGTTTCCGTTCCGGGCTAGGGTTAGGGTTAGGGAAGGGCAAGGTTGAGGGCACAGGTGAGGGTGCGGACACGTGCTAGGGTCGGGGCACGTGCGGACGCACGGGTCAGTGTCCGCGTACGGAGTAGGTTTAGGGTACGGCGGAGGCTAAGGTGTGGGGCTGCCGGTGGGTTTCCGTTCCGGGCTAGGGTTAGGGTTAGGGAACGGCAAGGTTGAGGGCACAGGTGAGGGTGCGGACACGTGCTAGGGTCGGGGCACGTGCGGACGCATGGGTCAGTGTCCGCGTACGGAGTAGGATTAGGGTACGGCGGAGGCTAAGGTGTGGGGCTGCCGGTGGTTTTCCGTTCCGGTCTAGGGTTAGGGTTAGGGAACGGCAAATTTGAGGGCACAGGTGAGGGTGCGGACACGTGCTAGGGTCGGGGCACGTGCGGACGCACGGGTCAGTGTCCGCGTACGGAGTAGGATTAGGGTACGGCGGAGGCTAAGGTGTGGGGCTGCCGGTGGGTTTCCCTTCCGGGCTAGGGTTAGGGTTAGGGAACGGCAAGGCTGAGGGCACAGGTGAGGGTGCGGACACGTGCTAGGGCCGGGGCACGTGCGGACGCACGGGTCAGTGTCCGCGTACGGATTAGGATGAGGGTACGGCGGAGGCTAAGGTGTGGGGCTGCCGGTGGGTTTCCCTTCCGGGCTAGGGTTAGGGTTAGGGAACGGCAAGGCTGAGGGCACGGTGAGTGTGCGGACACGTGCTAGGGTCGGGGCACGTGCGGACGCGCGGGTCAGTGTCCGCGTACGGATTAGGATGAGGGTACGGCGGAGGCTAAGGTGTGGGGCTGCCGGTGGGTTTCCGTTCCGGGCTAGGGTGAGGGTTAGGGAACGGCAAGGCTGAGGGCACAGGTGAGGGTGCGGACACGTGCTAGGGTCGGGGCACGTGCGGACGCGCGGGTCAGTGTCCGCGTACGGATTAGGATGAGGGTACGGCGGAGGCTAAGGTGTGGGGCTGCCGGTGGGTTTCCCTTCCGGGCTAGGGTTAGGGTTAGGGAACGGCAAGGCTGAGGGCACAGGTGAGGGTGCGGACACGTGCTAGGGTCGGGGCACGTGCGGACGCGCGGGTCAGTGTCCGCGTACGGATTAGGATTAGGGTACGGCGGAGGCTAAGGTGTGGGGCTGCCGGTGGGTTTCCCTTCCGGGCTAGGGTTAGGGTTAGGGAACGGCAAGGCTGAAGGCACAGGTGAGGGTGCGGACATGTGCTAGGGTCGGGGCACGTGCGGGCGCGCGGGTCAGTGTCCACGTACGGATTAGGATGAGGGTACGGCGGAGTCTAAGGTGTGGGGCTGCCGGTGGGTTTCCCTTCCGAGCTAGGGTGAGGGTTAGGGAACGGCAAGGCTGAGGGCACAGGTGAGGGTGCGGACACGTGCTAGGGTCGGGGCACGTGCGGACGCGCGGTTCAGTGTCCGCGTACGGATTAGGATGAGGGTACGGCGGGGGCTAAGGTGTGGGGCTGCCGGTGGGTTTCCGTTCCGGGCTAGGGTTAGGGTTAGGGAACGGCAAGGCTGAGGGCACAGGTGAGGGTGCGGACACGTGCTAGGGTCGGGGCACGTGCGGACGCGCGGGTCAGTGTCCGCGTACGGATTAGGATGAGGGTACGACGGAGGCTATGGTGTGGGGCTGCCGGTGGGTTTCCGTTCCGGGCTAGGGTTAGGGTTAGGGAACGGCAAGGCTGAGGGCACAGGTGAGGGTGCGGACACGTGCTAGGGTCGGGGCACGTGCGGACGCGCGGGTCAGTGTCCGCGTACGGATTAGGATGAGGGTACGGCGGAAGCTAAGGTGTGGGGCTGCCGGTGGGTTTCCCTTCCGGGCTAGGGTTAGGGTTAGGGAACGGCAAGGCTGAGGGCACAGGTGAGGGTGAGGACACGTGCTAGGGTCGGGGCACGTGCGGGCGCGTGGCTCAGTGTCCGCGTACGGATTAGGATGAGGGTACTGCGGAGGCTAACGTGTGGGGCTGCTGGTGGGTTTCCGTTCCGGGCTAGGTTTAGGGTTAGGGAACGGCAAGGCTGAGGGCACAGGTGAGGGCGCGGACACGTGCTAGGGTCGGGGCACGTGCGGACGCGCGGGTCAGTGTCCGCGTACGGATTAGAATGAGGGTACGGCGGAGGCTAAGGTGTGGGGCTGCCGGTGGGTTTCCCTTCCGTGCTAGGGTTAGGGTTAGGGAACGGCAAGGCTGAGGGCACAGGTGAGGGTGCGGACACGTGCTAGGGTCGGGGCACGTGCGGACGCGCGAGTCAGTGTCCGCGTATGGATTAGGATGAGGGTACGGCGGAGGCTAAGGTGTGGGGCTGCCGGTGGGTTTCCCTTCCGGGCTATGGTTAGGGTTAGGGAACGGCAAGGCTGAGGGCACAGGTGAGGGTGCGGACACGTGCTAGGGTCGGGGCACGTGCGGGCGCGCGGGTCAGTGTCTGCGTACGGATTAGGATGAGGGTACGGCAGAGGCTAAGGTGTGGGGCTGCCGGTGGGTTTCCCTTCCGGGCTAGGGTTAGGGTTAGGGAACGGCAAAGCTGAGGGCACAGGTGAGGGTGCGGACACGTGCTAGGGTCGGGGCACGTGCGGACGCGCGAGTCATTGTCCGCGTACGGATTAGGATGAGGGTACGGCGGGGGCTAAAGTGTGGTGCTGCCGGTGGGTTTCCGTTCCGGGCTAGGGTTAGGGTTAGGGAACGGTAAGGCTGAGGGCACAGGTGAAGGTGCGGACACGTGCTAGGGTCGGGGCACGTGCGGACGCGCGGGTCAGTGTCCGCGTACGGATTAGGATGAGGGTACGGCGGAGGCTAAGGTGTGGGGCTGCCGGTGGGTTTCCGTTCCGGGCTAGGGTTAGGGTTAGGGAACGGCAAGGCTGAGGGCACAGGTGAGGGTGCGGACACGTGCTAGGGTCGGGGCACGTGCGGACGCATGGGTCAGTGCCGCGTACGGATTAGGATGAGGGTACGGCGGAGGCTAAGGTGTGGGGCTGCCGGTGGGTTTCCGTTCCGGGCTAGGGTTAGGGTTAGGGAACGGCAAGGCTGAGGGCACAGGTGAGGGTGCGGACACGTGCTAGGGTCGGGGCACGTGCGGACGCGCGGGTCAGTGTCCGCGTACAGATTAGGATGAGGGTACGGCGGAGACTAAGGTGTGGGGCTGCCGGTGGGTTTCCGTTCCGGGCTAGGGTTAGGGTTAGGGAACGGCAAGGCTGAGGGCACAGGTGAGGGTGCGGACACGTGCTAGGGTCGGGGCACGTGCGGACGCGCGGGTCAGTGTCCGCGTACAGATTAGGATGAGGGTACGGCGGAGGCTAAGGTGTGGGGCTGCCGGTGGGTTTCCGTTCCGGGCTAGGGTTAGGGTTAGGGAACGGCAAGGCTGAGGGCACAGGTGAGGGTGCGGACACGTGCTAGGGTCCGGGCACGTGCGGACGCGCGGGTCAGTGACCGCGTACGGATTAGGATGAGGGTACGGCGGAGGCTAAGGTGTGGGGCTGCCGGTGGGTTTCCGTTCCGGGCTAGGGTTAGGGTTAGGGAACGGCAAGGCTGAGGGCACAGGTGAGGGTGCGGACACGTGCTAGGGTCGGGGCACGTGCGGACGCGCGGGTCAGTGTCCGCGTACGGATTAGGATGAGGGTACGGCGGAGGCTAAGGTGTGGGGCTGCCGGTGGGTTTCCCTTCCGGGCTAGGGTTAGGGTTAGGGAACGGCAAGGCTGAGGGCACAGGTGAGGGTGCGTACACGTGCTAGGGTCTGGGCATGTGCGGACGCGCAGTTCTGTGTCCGCGTACGGATTAGGATGAGGGTACGGCGGAGGCTAAAGTGTGTGGCTGCGGGTTGGTTTCCGTTCCGGGCTAGGGTTAGGGTTAGGGAACGGCAAGGCTGAGAGCACAGGTGAGGGTGCGGACACGTGCTAGGGTCGGGGCACGTGCGGACGCGCGGGTCAGTGTCCGCGTACGGATTAGGATGAGGGTACGGCGGAGGCTAAGGTGTGGGCCTGCCGGTGGGTTTTCCTTGCGGGCTAGGGTTAGGGTTAGGGAACGGCAAGGCTGAGCGCACAGGTGAGGGTGCGGACACGTGCTAGGTTCGGGGCACGTGCGGACGCGCCGGTCATTGTCCGCGTATGGATTAGGAGGAGGGTACAGCAGAGGTTAAGTTGTGGGGCTGCTGGTGGGTTTCCGTTCCGGGCTAGGGTTAGGGTTAGGGAACGGCAAGGCTGAGGGCACAGGTGAGGGTGCGGACACGTGCTAGGGTCGGGGCACGTGCGGACGCGCGTGTCAGTGTCCGCGTACGCATTAGGATGAGGGTACGGCGGAGGCTAAGGTGTGGGGCTGCCGGTGGGTTTCCCTTCCGGGCTAGGGTTAGGGTTAGGGAACGGCAAGGCTGAAGGCACAGGTGAGGGTGCGGACATGTGCTAGGGTCGGGGCACGTGCGGGCGCTCGGGTCAGTGTCCGCGTACGGATTAGCATGAGGGTACGTCGGAGTCTAAGGTGTGGGGCTGCCGGTGGGTTTCCCTTCCGAGCTAGGGTGAGGGTTAGGGAACGGCAAGGCTGAGGGCACAGGTGAGGGTGCGGACACGTGCTAGGGTCGGGGCACGTGCGGACGCGCGTGTCAGTGTCCGCGTACGGATTAGGATGAGGTTACGGCGGGGGCTAAGGTGTGGGGCTGCCGGTGGGTTTCCGTTCCGGGCTAGGGTTAGGGTTAGGGAACGGCAAGGCTGAGGGCACAGGTGAGGGTGCGGACACGTGCTAGGGTCGGGGCACGTGCGGACGCGCGGGTCAGTGTCCACGTACGGATTAGGATGAGGGTACGACGGAGGCTATGGTGTGGGGCTGCCGGTGGGTTTCCTTTCCGGGCTAGGGTTAGGGTTAGGGAACGGCAAGGCTGAGGGCACAGGTGAGGGTGCGGACACGTGCTAGGGTCGGGGCACGTGCGGACGCGCGCGTCAGTGTCCGCGCACGGATTAGGATGAGGGTACGGCGGAAGCTAAGGTGTGGGGCTGCCGGTGGGTTTCCCTTCCGGGCTAGGGTTAGGGTTAGGGAACGGCAAGGCTGAGGGCACAGGTGAGGGTGAGGACACGTGCTAGGGTCGGGGCACGTGCGGGCGCGCGGCTCAGTGTCCGCGTACGGATTAGGATGAGGGTACTGCGGAGGCTAAGGTGTGGGGCTGCCGGTGGGTTTCCGTTCCGGGCTAGGTTTAGGGTTAGGGAATGGCAAGGCTGAGGGAACAGGTGAGGGCGCGGACACGTGCTAGGGTCGGGGCACGTGCGGACTCGCGGGTCAGTGTCCGCGTACGGATTAGGATGAGGGTACGGCGGAGGCTAAGGTGTGGGGCTGCCGGTGGGTTTCCCTTCCGGGCTAGGGTTAGGGTTAGGGAACGGCAAGGCTGAGGGCACAGGTGAGGGTGCGGACACGAGCTAGGTTCGGGGCACGTGCGGACGCGCGAGTCAGTGTCCGCGTACGGATTAGGATGAGGGTACGGCGGAGGCTAAGGTGTGGGGCTGCCGGTGGGTTTCCCTTCCGGGCTAGGGTTAGGGTTAGGGAACGGCAAGGCTGAGGGCACAGGTGAGGGTGCGGACATGTGCTAGGGTCGGGGCACGTGCGGGCGCGCGGGTCCGTGTCCGCGTACGGATTAGGATGAGGATACGGCGGAGGCTAAGGTGTGGGGCTGCCGGTGGGTTTCCCTTCCGGGCTAGGGTTAGGGTTAGGGAACGGCAAAGCTGAGGGCACAGGTGAGGGTGCGGACACGTGCTAGGGTCGGGGCACGTGCGGACGCGCGAATCATCGTCCGCGTACGGATTAGGATGAGGGTACGTAGGGGGCTAAAGTGTGGGGCTGCCGGTGGGTTTCCGTTCCGGGCTAGGGTTAGGGTTAGGGAACGGCAAGGCTGAGGGCACAGGTGAGGGTGCGGACACGTGCTAGGGTCGGGGCACGTGCGGACGCGCGGGTCAGTGTCCGCGTACGGATTAGGATGAGGGTACGGCGGAGGCTAAGGTGTGGGGCTGCCAGTGGGTTTCCGTTCCGGGCTAGGGTTAGGGTTAGGGAACGGCAAGGCTGAGGGCACAGGTGAGGGTGCGGACACGTGCTTGGGTCGGGGCACGTGCGGACGCATGGGTCAGTGCCGGGTACGGATTAGGATGAGGGTACGGCGGAGGCTAAGGTGTGGGGCTGCCGGTGGGTTTCCGTTCCGGGCTAGGGTTAGGGTTAGGGAACGGCAAGGCTGAGGGCACAGGTGAGGGTGCGGACACGTGCTAGGGTCGGGGCATGTCCTGGCGCGCGGGTCAGTGTCCGCGTATGGATTAGGATGAGGGTACGGCGGAGGCTAAGGTGTGGGGCTGCCGGTGGGTTTCCCTTCTGGGCTAGGGTTAGGGTTAGGGAACGGCAAGCCTGAAGGCACAGGTGAGGGTGCGGACACGTGCTAGGGTCGGGGCACGTGCGGGCTCGTGGGTCAGTGTCCGCGTACGGATTAGGATGAGGGTACGGCGGAGGCTAAGGTGTGGGGCTGCCGGTGGGTTTCCGTTCAGGGCTAGGGTTAGGGTTAGGGAACGGCAAGGCTGAGGGCACAGGTGAGGGTGCGGACACGTGCTAGGTTCGGGGCACTTGCGGACGCGCGGGTCAGTGTCCGCGTACGGATTAGGATGAGGATACGGCGGAGGCTAAGGTGTGGGGCTGCCGGTGGGTTTCCGTTCCGGGCTAGGGTTAGGGTTAGGGAACGGCAAAGCTGAGGGCACAGGTGAGGGTGCGGACACGTGCTAGGGTCGGGGCACGTGCGGACGCGCGTGTCAGTGACCGCGTACGGATTAGGATGATGGTACGGCGGAGGCTAAGGTGTGGGGCTGCCGGTGGGTTTCCGTTCCGGGCTAGGGTTAGGGTTAGGGAACGGCAAGGCTGAGGGCACAGGTGAGGGCGCGGACACGTGCTAGGGTCGGGGCACATGCGGACGCGCGTCTCAGTGTCCGCGTACGGATTAGGATGAGGGTACGGCGGAAGCTAAGGTGTGGGGCTGCCGGTGGGTTTCCATTCCGGGCTAGGGTTAGGGTTAGGGAACGGCAAGGCTGAGGGCACAGGTGAGGGCGCGGACACGTGCTAGGGTTGGGGCACGTGCGGACGCGCGGGTCAGTGGGCGCGTACGGGTTAGGATGAGGGTACGGCGGAGGCTATGGTGTGGGGCTGCCAGTGGGTTTCCGTTCCGGACTAGGGTTAGGGTTAGGGAACGGCAAGTCAGGGCACAGGTGAGGGTGCAGACACGTGCTAGGGTCGGGGCACGTGCGGACGCGCGGGTCAGGGTCCGCGTACGGATTAGGATGAGGGTACGGCGGAGGCTAAGGTGTGGGGCTGCCGGTGGGTTTCCGTTCCGGGCTAGGGTTAGGGTTAGGGAACGGCAAGGCTTAGGGCACAGGTGAGTGTGAGGACACGTGCTAGGGTCGGGGCACGTGCGGGCGCGGGGCTCAGTGTCCGTGTACGGATTAGGATGAGGGTACGGCGGAGGCTAAGGTGTGGGGCTGCCGGAGGGTTTCCTTTCCTGGCTAGGGTTAGGGTTACGGAACGGCAAGGCTGAGGGCACAGGTGAGGGTGCGGACACGTGCTAGGCTCGGGGCACGTGCGGACGCGCGGGTTAGTGTCCGCGTATGGATTAGGATGAGGGTACGGCGGAGGCTAAGGTGTGGGGCTGCCGGTGGGTTTCCCTTCCGGGCTAGGGTTAGGGTTAGGGAACGGCAAGTCTGAGGGCACAGGTGAGGGTGCGGATACGTGCTAGAGTCGGGGCACGTACGGACGCGCGTGTCAGTGTCCGCGTACGGATTAGGATGAGGGTACGGCGGAGGCTAAGGTGTGGGGCTGCCGGTGGGTTTCCGTTCCGGGCTAGGGTTAGGGTTAGGGAACGGCAAGGCTGAGGGCACAGGTGAGGGTGCGGACACGTGCTAGGGTCGGGGCACGTGCGGGCGCGCGGGTCAGTGTCCGCGTACGGATTAGGATGAGGATACGGCGGAGGCTAAGGTGTGGGGCTGCCGGTGGGTTTCCGTTCTGGGCTAGGGTTAGGGTTAGGGAACGGCAAAGCTGAGGGCACAGGTGAGGGTGCGGACACGTGCTAGGGTCGGGGCACGTGCGGACGCGCGTGTCAGTGTCCGCGTATGGATTAGGATGAGGGTACGGCGGAGGCTAAGGTGTGGGGCTGCCGGTGGGTTTCCGTTCCGGGCTAGGGTTAGGGTTAGGGAACGGCAAGGCTGAGGGCACAGGTGAGGGCGCGGACACGTGCTAGGGTCGGGGCACATGCGGACGCGCGTCTCAGTGTCCGCGTACGGATTAGGATGAGGGTACGGCGGAAGCTAAGGTGTGGGGCTGCCGGTGGGTTTCCATTCCGGGCTAGGGTTAGGGTTAGGGAACGGCAAGGCTGAGGGCACAGGTGAGGGCGCGGACACGTGCTAGGGTTGGGGCACGTGCGGACGCGCGGGTCAGTGTGCGCGTACGGGTTAGGATGAGGGTACGGCGGAGGCTATGGTGTGGGGCTGCCAGTGGGTTTCCGTTCCGGGCTAGGGTTAGGGTTAGGGAACGGCAAGTCTGAGGGCACAGGTGAGGGTGCAGACACGTGCTAGGGTCGGGGCACGTGCGGACGCGCGGGTCAGTGTCCGCGTACGGATTAGGATGAGGGTACGGCGGAGGCTAAGGTGTGGGGCTGCCGGTGGGTTTCAGTTCCGGGCTAGGGTTAGGGTTAGGGAACGGCAAGGCTGAGGGCACAGGTGAGGGTGCGGACACGTGCTAGGTTCAGGACACGTGCGGACGCGCGGTTCAGTGTCCGCGTACGGATTAGGATGAGGGTACGGCGGAAGGTTAGGTGTGGGGCTGCCGGTGGGTTTCCCTTCCGTGCTAGGGTTAGGGTTAGGAAACGGCAAGGCTTAGGGCACAGGTGACTGTGAGGACACGTGCTAGGGTCGGGGCACGTGCGGGCGCGGGGCTCATTGTCCGTGTACGGATTAGGATGAGGGTACGGCGGAGGCTAAGGTGTGGGGCTGCCGGTGGGTTTCCTTTCCTGGCTAGGGTTAGGGTTACGGAACGGCAAGGCTGAGGGCACAGGTGAGGGTGCGGACACGTGCTAGGGTCGGGGCACGTGCGGACGCGCGTGTTAGTGTCCGCGTATGGATTAGGATGAGGGTACGGCGGAGGCTAAGGTGTGGGGCTGCCGGTGGGTTTCCCTTCCGGGCTAGGGTTAGGGTTAGGGAACGGCAAGGCTGAGGGCACAGGTGAGGGTGCGGACACGTGCTAGAGTCGGGGCACGTGCGGACGCGCGTGTCAGTGTCCGCGTACGGATTAGGATGAGGGTACGGCGGAGGCTAAGGTGTGGGGCTGCCGGTGGGTTTCCGTTCCGGGCTAGGGTTAGGGTTAGGGAACGGCAAGGCTGAGGGCACAGGTGAGGGTGCGGACACGTGCTAGTGTCGGGGCACGTGCGGGCGCGTGGGTCAGTGTCCGCGTACGGATTAGAATGAGGGTATGGCGGAGGCTAAAGTGTGGGGCTGCCGGTGGGTTTCCCTTCCGGGCTAGGGTTAGGGTTAGGGAACGGCAAGGCTGAGGGCACAGGTGAGGGTGCGGACACGTGCTAGGGTCGGGGCACGTGCGGACGCGCGGGTCAGTGTCCGCGTACGGATTAGGATGAGGGTACGGCGGTGGCTAAGGTGTGGGGCTGCCGGTGGGTTTCCCTTCCGGGCTAGGGTTAGGGTTAGGGAACGGCAAGGCTGAGGGCACAGGTGATGGTGCGGACACGTTCTAGGGTCGGGGCACGTGCGGACGCGTGGGTCAGTGTCCGACTACGGATTAGGATGAGTGTACGGCGGAGGCTAAGGTGTGGGGCTGCCGGTGGGTTTCCGTTCCTGTCTAGGGTTAGGTATAGGGAACGGCAAGGCTGAGGGCACAGGTGAGGGTGCGGACACGTGCTAGGGTCGGGGCACGTGCGGACGCGCGGGTCATTGTCTGCGTACACATTAGGATGAGGGTACGGCGGAGGCTAAGGTGTGGGGCTGCCGGTGGGTTTCCGTTCCGGGCTAGGGTTAGGGTTAGGGAACGGCAAGTCTGAGGGCACAGGTGAGGGTGCGGACACGTGCTAGGGTCCGGGCACGTGCGGACGCGCGGGTCAGTGACCGCGTACGGATTAGGATGAGGGTACGGCTGAGGCTAAGGTGTGGGGCTGCCGGTGGGTTTCCGTTCCGGGCTAGGGTTAGGGTTAGGGAACGGCAAGGCTGAGGGCACAGGTGAGGGTGCGGACACGTGCTAGGGTCGGGGCACGTGTGCACGCGCGGGTCAGTGTCCGCGTACGGATTAGGATGAGGGTACGGCGGAGGCTAAGGTGTGGGGCTGCCGGTGGGTTTCCGTTCCGGGCTAGGGTTAGGGTTAGGGAACGGCAAGGCTGAGGGCACAGGTGAGGGTGCGGACACGTGCTAGGGTCAGGGCACGTGCGGACGCGCGTGTCAGTGTCCGCGTACGGATTAGGATGAGGGTACGGCGGAGGCTAAGGTGTGGGGCTGCCGGTGGGTTTCCCTTCCGGGCTAGGGTTAGGGTTAGGGAACGGCAAGGCTGAGGGCACAGGTGAGGGTGCGGACACGTGCTAGGGTCGGGGCACGTGCGGACGCACGGGTCAGTGTCCGCGTACGGATTAGGATGAGGGTACGGCGGTGGCTAAGGTGTGGGGCTGCCGGTGGGTTTCCGTTCCGGGCTAGGGTTAGGGTTAGGGAACGGCAAGGCTGAGGGCACAGGTGAGTGTGCGGACAAGTGCTAGGGTCGGGGCACGTGCAGACGCGCGGGTCAGTGCCCGCGTACGGATTAGGATGAGGGTACGGCGGAGGCTAAGGTGTGGGGCTGCCGGTGGGTTTCCGTTCCGGGCTAGGGTTAGGGTTAGGGAACGGCAAGGCTGAGGGCACAGGTGAGGGTGCGGACACGTGCTAGGGTCGGGGCACGTGCGGACGCGCGTGTCAGTGTCCGCGTACGGATTAGGATGAGGGTACGGCGGAGGCTAAGGTGTGGGGCTGCCGGTGGGTTTCCCTTCCGGGCTAGGGTTAGGTTTAGGGAACGGCAAGGCTGAGGGCACAGGTGAGGGTGCGGACACGTGCTAGGGTCGGGGCACGTGCGGACGCGCGGGTGAGTGTCCGTGTACGGATTAGGATGAGTGTACGGCGGACGCTAAGGTGTGGGGCTGCCGGTGGGTTTCCATTCTTGGCTAGGGTTAGGGATAGGGAACGGCAAGGCTGAGGGCACAGGTGAGCGTGCGGACACGTGCTAGGGTCGGGGCACGTGCGGACGCGTGGGTCAGTGTCCGCGTACGGATTAGGATGAGGGTACGGCGGAGGCTAAGGTGTGCGGCTGCCGGTGGGTTTCCCTTCCGGGCTAGGGTTAGGGTTAGGGAACGGCAAGGCTGAGGGCACAGGTGAGGGTGCGGACACGTGCTAGGGTCGGGGCACGTGCGGACGCGCGGGTGAGTGTCCGTGTACAGATTAGGATGAGTGTACGGCGGAGGCTAAGGTGTGGGGCTGCCGGTGGGTTTCCCTTCCGGGCTAGGGTTAGGGTTAGGGAACGGCAAGGCTGAGGGCACATGTGAGGGTGCGGACACGTGCTGGAGTCGGGGCACGTGCGGACGCGCGGGTCAGTGTCTGCGTACGGATTAGGATGAGTGTACGGCGGAGTCTAAGGTGTGGGGCTGCCGGTGGGTTTCCGTTCCTGGCTAGGGTTAGGGATAGGGAACGGCAAGGCTGAGGGCACAGGTGAGGGTGCGGACACGTGCTAGGGTCGGGGCACGTGCGGACGCGCGGGTCAGTGTCCGCGTACAGATTAGGATGAGGGTACGGCGGAGGCTAAGGTGTGGGGCTGCCGGTGGGTTTCCGTTCCGGGCTAGGGTTAGGGTTAGGGAACGGCAAGGCTGAGGGCACAGGTGAGGGTGCGGACACGTGCTAGGGTCCGGGCACGTGCGGATGCGCGGGTCAGTGACCGCGTACGGATTAGGATGAGGGTACGGCGGAGGCTAAGGTGTGGGGCTGCCGGTGGGTTTCCGTTCCGGGCTAGGGTTAGGGTTAGGGAACGGCAAGGCTCAGGGCACAGGTGAGGGTGCGGACACGTGCTAGGGTCGGGGCACGTGCGGACGCACGGGTCAGTGTCCGCGTACGGAGGAGGATTAGGGTACGGCGGAGGCTAAGGTGTGGGGCTGCCGGTGGGTTTCCGTTCCGGGCTAGAGTTAGGGTTAGGGAACGGCAAGGTTGAGGGCACAGGTGAGGGTGCGGACACGTGCTAGGGTCGGGGCACGTGCGGACGCACGGGTCAGTGTCCGCGTACGGAGTAGGATTAGGGTACGGCGGAGGCTAATGTGTGGGGCTGCCGGTGGGTTTCCGTTCCGGGCTAGGGTTAGGGTTAGGGAAGGGCAAGGTTGAGGGCACAGGTGAGGGTGCGGACACGTGCTAGGGTCGGGGCACGTGCGGACGCACGGGTCAGTGTCCGCGTACGGAGTAGAATTAGGGTACGGCGGAGGCTAAGGTGTGGGGCTGCCGGTGGGTTTCCGTTCCGGTCTAGGGTTAGGGTTAGGGAACGGCAAGGTTGAGGGCACAGGTGAGGGTGCGGACACGTGCTAGGGTCGGGGCACGTGCGGACGCACGGGTCAGTGTCCGCGTACGGAGTAGGATTAGGGTATGGCGGAGGCTAAGGTGTGGGGCTGCCGGTGGGTTTCCGTTCCGGGCTAGGGTTAGGGTTAGGGAACGGCAAGGTTGAGGGCACAGGTGAGGGTGCGGACACGTGCTAGGGTCGGGGCACGTGCGGACGCACGGGTCAGTGTCTGCGTACGGAGTAGGATTAGGTTACGGCGGAGGCTAAGGTGTGGGGCTGCCGGTGGGTTTCCGTTCTGGGCTAGGGTTAGGGTTAGGGAACGGCCAGGTTGAGGGCACAGGTGAGGGTGCGGACACGTGCTAGGGTCGTGGCACGTGCGGACGCACGGGTCAGTGTCCGCGTACGGAGTAGGATTAGGGTACGGCAGAGGCTAAGGTGTGGGGCTGCCGGTGGGTTTCCGTTCCGGGCTAGGGTTAGGGTTTAGGGAACGGCAAGGTTGAGGGCACAGGTGAGAGTGCGGACACGTGCTAGGGTCTGGGCACGTGCGGACGCACGGGTCAGTGTCCGCGTACGGAGTAGGATTAGGCTACGGCGGAGGCTAAGGTGTGGGGCTGCCGGTGGGTTTCCGTTCCGGGCTAGGGTTAGGGTTAGGGAACGGCAAGGTTGAGGTCACAGGTGAGGGTGCGGACACGTGCTAGGGTCGGGGCACGTGCGGACGCATGGGTCAGTGTCCACGTACGGAGTAGGATTAGGGTACGGCGGAGGCCAAGGTGTGGGGCTGCCGGTGGGTTTCCGTTCCGGGCTAGGGTTAGGGTTAGGGAATGGCAAGGTTGAGGGCACAGGTGAGGGTGCGGACACGTGCTAGGGTCGGGGCACGTGCGGACGCACGGGTCAGTGTCCGCGTACGGAGTAGGATTAGGGTACGGCGGAGGCTAAGGTGTGGGGCTGCCGGTGGGTTTCCGTTCCGGGCTAGGGTTAGGGTTAGGGAACGGCAAGGTTGAGGGCACAGGTGAGGGTGCGGACACGTGCTAGGGTCGGGGCACGTGCGGACGCACGGGTCAGTGTCCGCGTACGAATTAGGATTAGGGTACGGCGGCGGCTAAGGTGTGGGGCTGCCGGTGGGTTTCCGTTCCGGGCTAGGGTTAGGGTTAGGGAACGGCAAGTTTGAGGGCACAGGTGAGGGTGCGGACACGTGCTAGGGTCGGGGCACGTGCGGACGCACGGGTCAGTGTCCGCGTACGGAGTAGGATTAGGGTACGGCGGAGGCTAAGGTGTGGGGCTGCCGGTGGGTTTGCGTTCCGGGCTAGGGTTAGGGTTAGGGAACGGCAAGGTTGAGGGCACAGGTGAGGGTGCGGACACGTGCTAGGGTCGGGGCACGTGCGGACGCACGGGTCAGTGTCCGCGTACGGAGTAGGATTAGGGTACGGCGGAGGCTAAGGTGTGGGGCTGCCGGTGGGTTTCCGTTTCGGGCTAGGGTTAGGGTTAGGGAACGGCAAGGTTGAGGGCACAGGTGAGGGTGCGGACACGTGGTAGGGTCGGGGCACGTGCGGACGCACGGGTCAGTGTCCGCGTACGGATTAGGATTAGGGTACGGCGGAGGCTAAGGTGTGGGGCTGCCGGTGAGTTTCCGTTTCGGGCTATGGTTAGGGTTAAGGAACGGCAAGGTTGAGGGCACAGGTGAGGGTGCGGACACGTGCTAGGTTCGGGGCACGTGCGGACGCACGGCACATTGTCCGCGGACGGAGTAGGATTAGGGTACGGCGGAGGCTAAGGTGTGGGGCTGCCGTTGGGTTTCCGTTTCGGGCTAGGGTTAGGGTTAGGGAACGGCAAGGTTGAGGGCACAGGTGAGGGTGCGGACACGTGCTAGGGTCGGGGCACGTGCGGACGCACGGGTCAGTGTCCGCGTACGGATTAGGATTAGGGTACGGCGGAGGCTAAGGTGTGGGGCTGCCGGTGGGTTTCCGTCCCGGTCTAGGGTTAGGGATAGGGAACGGCAAGGTTGAGGGCACAGGTGAGGGTGCGGACACGTGCTAGGGTCGGGGCACGTGCGGACGCACGGGTCAGTGTCCGCGTACGGATTAGGATTAGGGTACGGCGGAGGCTAAGGTGTGGGGCTGCCGGTGGGTTTCCGTCCCGGTCTAGGGTTAGGGTTAGGGAACGGCAAGGTTGAGGGCACAGGTGAGGTTGCGGACACGTGCTAGGGTCGGGGCACGTGCGGACGCACGGGTCAGCGTCCGCGTACGGATTAGGATGAGGGTACGGCGGAGGCTAAGGTGTGGGGCTGCCGGTGGGTTTCCGTTCCGGGCTAGGGTTAGGGTTAGGGAACGGCAAGGTTGAGGGCACAGGTGAGGGTGCGGACACGTGCTAGGGTCGGGGCACGTGCGGACGCACGGGTCAGTGTCCGCGTACGGATTAGGATTAGGGTACGGCGGAGGCTAAGGTGTGGGGCTGCCGGTGGGTTTCCGTCCCGGTCTAGGGTTAGGGATAGGGAACGGCAAGGTTGAGGGCACAGGTGAGGGTGCGGACACGTGCTAGGGTCGGGGCACGTGCGGACGCACGGGTCAGTGTCCGCGTACGGATTAGGATTAGGGTACGGCGGAGGCTAAGGTGTGGGGCTGCCGGTGGGTTTCCGTCCCGGTCTAGGGTTAGGGTTAGGGAACGGCAAGGTTGAGGGCACAGGTGAGGTTGCGGACACGTGCTAGGGTCGGGGCACGTGCGGACGCACGGGTCAGCGCCCGCGTACGGATTAGGATGAGGGTACGGCGGAGGCTAAGGTGTGGGGCTGCCGGTGGGTTTCCGTTCCGGGCTAGGGTTAGGGTTAGGGAACGGCAAGGTTGAGGGCACAGGTGAGGGTGCGGACACGTGCTAGGGTCGGGGCACGTGCGGACGCACGGGTCAGTGTCCACGTACGGAGTAGGATTAGGGTACGGCGGAGGCTAAGGTGTGGGGCTGCCTGTGGGTTTCCGTTCCGGGCTAGGGTTAGGGTTAGGGAACGGCAAGGTTGAGGGCACAGGTGAGGGTGCGGACACGTGCTAAGGTCGGGGCACGTGCGGACGCACGGGTCTGTGTCCGCTTACGGAGTAGGATTAGGGTACGGCGGAGGCTAAGGTGTGGGGCTGTCGGTGGGTTTCCGTTCTGGGCTAGTGTTAGGGTTAGGTAACGGCAAGGTTGAGGGCACAGGTGAGGGTGTGGACACGTGCTAGGGTCCGGGCACGTGCGGAGGCACGGGTCAGTGTCCGCGTACGGATTAGGATTAGGGTACGGCGGAGGCTAAGGTGTGGGGCTGCCGGTGGGTTTCCGTTCCGGGCTAGGGTTAGGGTTTAGGGAACGGCAAGGTTGAGGGCACAGGTGAGGGTGCGGAAACGTGCTAGGGTCTGGGCACGTGCGGACGCACGGGTCTGTGTCCGCGTACGGAGTAGGATTAGGCTACGGCGGAGGCTAAGGTGTGGGGCTGCCGGTGGGTTTCCGTTCCGGGCTAGGGTTAGGGTTAGGGAACGGCAAGGTTGAGGGCACAGGTGAGGGTGCGGACACGTGCTAGGGTCGGGGCACGTGCGGACGCACGGGTCAGTGTCCACTTACGGAGTAGGATTAGGGTACGGCGGAGGCCAAGGTGTGGGGCTGCCGGTGGGTTTCCGTTCCGGGCTAGGGTTAGGGTTAGGGAATGGCAAGGTTGAGGGCACAGGTGAGGGTGCGGACACCTGCTAGGGTCGGGGCACGTGCGGACGCACGGGTCAGTGTCCGCGTACGGAGTAGGATTAGGGTACGGCGGAGGCTAAGGTGTGGGGCTGCCGGTGGGTTTCCGTTCCGGGCTAGGGTTAGGGTTAGGGAACGGCAAGGTTGAGGGCACAGGTGAGGGTGCGGACACGTGCTAGGGTCGGGGCACGTGCGGACGCACGGGTCAGTGTCCGCGTACGAATTAGGATTAGGGTACGGCGGAGGCTAAGGTGTGGGGCTGCCGGTGGGTTTCCGTTCCGGGCTAGGGTTAGGGTTAGGGAACGGCAAGGTTGAGGGCACAGGTGAGGGTGCGGACACGTGCTAGGGTAGGGGCACGTGCGGACGCACGGGTCAGTGTCCGCGTACGGATTAGGATTAGGGTACGGCGGAGGCTAAGGTGTGGGGCTGCCGGTTGGTTTCCGTTCCGGGCTAGGGTTAGGGTTAGGGAACGGCAAGGTTGAGGGCACAGGTGAGGGTGCGGACACTTGCTAGGGTCGGGGCACGTGCGGACACACGGGTCAGTGTCCGCGTACGGAGTAGGATTAGGGTACGGCGGAGGGTAAGGTGTGGGGCTGCCGGTGGGTTTCCGTTCCGGGCTAGGGTTAGGGTTAGGGAACGGCAAGGTTGAGGGCACAGGTGAGGGTGCGGACACGTGCTAGGGTCGGGGCACGTGCGGACGCACGGGTCAGTGTCCGCGTACGGAGTAGGATTAGGGTACGGCGGAGGCTAATGTGTGGGGCTGCCGGTGGGTTTCCGTTCCGGGCTAGGGTTAGGGTTAGGGAACGGCAAGGGTGAGGGCACAGGTGAGGGTGCGGACAGGTGCTAGGGTCGGGGCACGTGCGGACGCACGGGTCAATGTCCGCGTACGGAGTAGGATAAGGGTACGGCGGAGGCTAAGGTGTGGGGCTGCCGGTGGGTTGCCGTTCCGGGCTAGGGTTAGGGTTAGGGAACGGCAAGGTTGAGGGCACAGGTGAGGGTGCGGACACGTGCTAGGGTCGGGGCACGTGCGGACGCACGGGTCAGTGTCCGCGTACGGAGTAGGATTAGGGTATGGCGGAGGCTAAGGTGTGGGGCTGCCGGTGGGTTTCCGTTCCGGGCTAGGGTTAGGGTTAGGGAACGGCAAGGTTGAGGGCACAGGTGAGGGTGCGGACACGTGCTAGGGTCGGGGCACGTGCGGACGCACGGGTCAGTGTCTGCGTACGGAGTAGGATTAGGTTACGGCGGAGGCTAAGGTGTGGGGCTGCCGGTGGGTTTCCGTTCTGGGCTAGGGTTAGGGTTAGGGAACGGCCAGGTTGAGGGCACAGGTGAGGGTGCGGACACGTGCTAGGGTCGTGGCACGTGCGGACGCACGGGTCAGTGTCCGCGTACGGAGTAGGATTAGGGTACGGCGGAGGCTAAGGTGTGGGGCTGCCGGTGGGTTTCCGTTCCGGGCTAGGGTTAGGGTTTAGGGAACGGCAAGGTTGAGGGCACAGGTGAGAGTGCGGACACGTGCTAGGGTCTGGGCACGTGCGGACGCACGGGTCAGTGTCCGCGTACGGAGTAGGATTAGGCTACGGCGGAGGCTAAGGTGTGGGGCTGCCGGTGGGTTTCCGTTCCGGGCTAGGGTTAGGGTTAGGGAACGGTAAGGCTGAGGGCACAGGTGAAGGTGCGGACACGTGCTAGGGTCGGGGCACGTGCGGATGCGCGGGTCAGTGTCTGCGTACGGATTAGGATGAGGGTACGGCGGAGGCTAAGGTGTGGGGCTGCCGGTGGGTTTCCGTTCCGGGCTAGGGTTAGGGTTAGGGAACGGCAAGGCTGAGGGCACAGGTGAGGGTGCGGACACGTGCTAGGGTCGGGGCACGTGCGGACGCATGGGTCAGTGCCGCGTACGGATTAGGATGAGGGTACGGCGGAGGCTAAGGTGTGGGGCTGCCGGTGGGTTTCCGTTCCGGGCTAGGGTTAGGGTTAGGGAACGGCAAGGTTGAGGGCACAGGTGAGGGTGCGGACACGTGCTAGGGTCGGGGCACGTGCGGACGCACGGGTCAGTGTCCGCGTACGAATTAGGATTAGGGTACGGCGGCGGCTAAGGTGTGGGGCTGCCGGTGGGTTTCCGTTCCGGGCTAGGGTTAGGGTTAGGGAACGGCAAGTTTGAGGGCACAGGTGAGGGTGCGGACACGTGCTAGGGTCGGGGCACGTGCGGACGCACGGGTCAGTGTCCGCGTACGGAGTAGGATTAGGGTACGGCGGAGGCTAAGGTGTGGGGCTGCCGGTGGGTTTGCGTTCCGGGCTAGGGTTAGGGTTAGGGAACGGCAAGGTTGAGGGCACAGGTGAGGGTGCGGACACGTGCTAGGGTCGGGGCACGTGCGGACGCACGGGTCAGTGTCCGCGTACGGAGTAGGATTAGGGTACGGCGGAGGCTAAGGTGTGGGGCTGCCGGTGGGTTTCCGTTTCGGGCTAGGGTTAGGGTTAGGGAACGGCAAGGTTGAGGGCACAGGTGAGGGTGCGGACACGTGGTAGGGTCGGGGCACGTGCGGACGCACGGGTCAGTGTCCGCGTACGGATTAGGATTAGGGTACGGCGGAGGCTAAGGTGTGGGGCTGCCGGTGAGTTTCCGTTTCGGGCTAGGGTTAGGGTTAAGGAACGGCAAGGTTGAGGGCACAGGTGAGGGTGCGGACACGTGCTAGGTTCGGGGCACGTGCGGACGCACGGCACATTGTCCGCGGACGGAGTAGGATTAGGGTACGGCGGAGGCTAAGGTGTGGGGCTGCCGTTGGGTTTCCGTTTCGGGCTAGGGTTAGGGTTAGGGAACGGCAAGGTTGAGGGCACAGGTGAGGGTGCGGACACGTGCTAGGGTCGGGGCACGTGCGGACGCACGGGTCAGTGTCCGCGTACGGATTAGGATTAGGGTACGGCGGAGGCTAAGGTGTGGGGCTGCCGGTGGGTTTCCGTCCCGGTCTAGGGTTAGGGATAGGGAACGGCAAGGTTGAGGGCACAGGTGAGGGTGCGGACACGTGCTAGGGTCGGGGCACGTGCGGACGCACGGGTCAGTGTCCGCGTACGGATTAGGATTAGGGTACGGCGGAGGCTAAGGTGTGGGGCTGCCGGTGGGTTTCCGTCCCGGTCTAGGGTTAGGGTTAGGGAACGGCAAGGTTGAGGGCACAGGTGAGGTTGCGGACACGTGCTAGGGTCGGGGCACGTGCGGACGCACGAGTCAGCGTCCGCGTACGGATTAGGATGAGGGTAGGGCGGAGGCTAAGGTGTGGGGCTGCCGGTGGGTTTCCGTTCCGGGCTAGGGTTAGGGTTAGGGAACGGCAAGGTTGAGGGCACAGGTGAGGGTGCGGACACGTGCTAGGGTCGGGGCACGTGCGGACGCACGGGTCAGTGTCCACGTACGGAGTAGGATTAGGGTACGGCGGAGGCTAAGGTGTGGGGCTGCCTGTGGGTTTCCGTTCCGGGCTAGGGTTAGGGTTAGGGAACGGCAAGGTTGAGGGCACAGGTGAGGGTGCGGACACGTGCTAAGGTCGGGGCACGTGCGGACGCACGGGTCTGTGTCCGCTTACGGAGTAGGATTAGGGTACGGCGGAGGCTAAGGTGTGGGGCTCTCGGTGGGTTTCCGTTCTGGGCTAGTGTTAGGGTTAGGGAACGGCAAGGTTGAGGGCACAGGTGAGGGTGTGGACACGTGCTAGGGTCCGGGCACGTGCGGAGGCACGGGTCAGTGTCCGCGTACGGATTAGGATTAGGGTACGGCGGAGGCTAAGGTGTGGGGCTGCCGGTGGGTTTCCGTTCCGGGCTAGGGTTAGGGTTTAGGGAACGGCAAGGTTGAGGGCACAGGTGAGGGTGCGGAAACGTGCTAGGGTCTGGGCACGTGCGGACGCACGGGTCTGTGTCCGCGTACGGAGTAGGATTAGGCTACGGCGGAGGCTAAGGTGTGGGGCTGCCGGTGGGTTTCCGTTCCGGGCTAGGGTTAGGGTTAGGGAACGGCAAGGTTGAGGGCACAGGTGAGGGTGCGGACACGTGCTAGGGTCGGGGCACGTGCGGACGCACGGGTCAGTGTCCACGTACGGAGTAGGATTAGGGTACGGCGGAGGCCAAGGTGTGGGGCTGCCGGTGGGTTTCCGTTCCGGGCTAGGGTTAGGGTTAGGGAATGGCAAGGTTGAGGGCACAGGTGAGGGTGCGGACACCTGCTAGGGTCGGGGCACGTGCGGACGCACGGGTCAGTGTCCGCGTACGGAGTAGGATTAGGGTACGGCGGAGGCTAAGGTGTGGGGCTGCCGGTGGGTTTCCGTTCCGGGCTAGGGTTAGGGTTAGGGAACGGCAAGGTTGAGGGCACAGGTGAGGGTGCGGACACGTGCTAGGGTCGGGGCACGTGCGGACGCACGGGTCAGTGTCCGCGTACGAATTAGGATTAGGGTACGGCGGAGGCTAAGGTGTGGGGCTGCCGGTGGGTTTCCGTTCCGGGCTAGGGTTAGGGTTAGGGAACGGCAAGGTTGAGGGCACAGGTGAGGGTGCGGACACGTGCTAGGGTCGGGGCACGTGCGGACGCACGGGTCAGTGTCCGCGTACGGATTAGGATTAGGGTACGGCGGAGGCTAAGGTGTGGGGCTGCCGGTGGGTTTCCGTTCCGGGCTAGGGTTAGGGTTAGGGAACGGCAAGGTTGAGGGCACAGGTGAGGGTGCGGACACTTGCTAGGGTCGGGGCACGTGCGGACGCACGGGTCAGTGTCCGCGTACGGAGTAGGATTAGGGTACGGCGGAGGGTAAGGTGTGGGGCTGCCGGTGGGTTTCCGTTCCGGGCTAGGGTTAGGGTTAGGGAACGGCAAGGTTGAGGGCACAGGTGAGGGTGCGGACACGTGCTAGGGTCGGGGCACGTGCGGACGCACGGGTCAGTGTCCGCGTACGGAGTAGGATTAGGGTACGGCGGAGGCTAATGTGTGGGGCTGCCGGTGGGTTTCCGTTCCGGGCTAGGGTTAGGGTTAGGGAACGGCAAGGGTGAGGGCACAGGTGAGGGTGCGGACAGGTGCTAGGGTCGGGGCACGTGCGGACGCACGGGTCAATGTCCGCGTACGGAGTAGGATAAGGGTACGGCGGAGGCTAAGGTGTGGGGCTGCCGGTGGGTTGCCGTTCCGGGCTAGGGTTAGGGTTAGGGAACGGCAAGGTTGAGGGCACAGGTGAGGGTGCGGACACGTGCTATTGTCGGGGCACGTGCGGACGCACGGGTCAGTGTCCGCGTACGGAGTAGGATTAGGGTACGGCGGAGGCTAAGGTGTGGGGCTGCCGGTGGGTTTCCGTTCCGGGCTAGGGTTAGGGTTAGGGAACGGCAAGGTTGAGGGCACAGGTGAGGGTGCGGACACGTGCTAGGGTCGGGGCACGTGCAGACGCACGTGTCAGTGTCCGCGTACGGAGTAGGATTAGGGTACGGCGCAGGCCAAGGTGTGGGGCTGTCGGTGGGTTTCCGTTCTGGGCTAGTGTTAGGGTTAGGGAACGGCAAGGTTGAGGGCACAGGTGAGGGTGCGGACACGTGCTAGGGTCGGGGCACGTGCGGACGCGCGGGTCAGTGTCCGCGTACGGATTAGGATGAGGGTACGGCGGTGGCTAAGGTGTGGGGCTGCCGGTGGGTTTCCCTTCCGGGCTAGGGTTAGGGTTAGGGAACGGCAAGGCTGAGGGCACAGGTGATGGTGCGGACACGTTCTAGGGTCGGGGCACGTGCGGACGCGTGGGTCAGTGTCCGACTACGGATTAGGATGAGTGTACGGCGGAGGCTAAGGTGTGGGGCTGCCGGTGGGTTTCCGTTCCTGTCTAGGGTTAGGTATAGGGAACGGCAAGGCTGAGGGCACAGGTGAGGGTGCGGACACGTACTAGGGTCGGGGCACGTGCGGACGCGCGGGTCATTGTCTGCGTACACATTAGGATGAGGGTACGGCGGAGGCTAAGGTGTGGGGCTGCCGGTGGGTTTCCGTTCCGGGCTAGGGTTAGGGTTAGGGAACGGCAAGTCTGAGGGCACAGGTGAGGGTGCGGACACGTGCTAGGGTCCGGGCACGTGCGGACGCGCGGGTCAGTGACCGCGTACGGATTAGGATGAGGGTACGGCTGAGGCTAAGGTGTGGGGCTGCCGGTGGGTTTCCGTTCCGGGCTAGGGTTAGGGTTAGGGAACGGCAAGGCTGAGGGCACAGGTGAGGGTGCGGACACGTGCTAGGGTCGGGGCACGTGTGCACGCGCGGGTCAGTGTCCGCGTACGGATTAGGATGAGGGTACGGCGGAGGCTAAGGTGTGGGGCTGCCGGTGGGTTTCCGTTCCGGGCTAGGGTTAGGGTTAGGGAACGGCAAGGCTGAGGGCACAGGTGAGGGTGCGGACACGTGCTAGGGTCAGGGCACGTGCGGACGCGCGTGTCAGTGTCCGCGTACGGATTAGGATGAGGGTACGGCGGAGGCTAAGGTGTGGGGCTGCCGGTGGGTTTCCCTTCCGGGCTAGGGTTAGGGTTAGGGAACGGCAAGGCTGAGGGCACAGGTGAGGGTGCGGACACGTGCTAGGATCGGGGCACGTGCGGACGCACGGGTCAGTGTCCGCGTACGGATTAGGATGAGGGTACGGCGGTGGCTAAGGTGTGGGGCTGCCGGTGGGTTTCCCTTCCGGGCTAGGGTTAGGGTTAGGGAACGGCAAGGCTGAGGGCACAGGTGAGTGTGTGGACAAGTGCTAGGGTCGGGGCACGTGCAGACGCGCGGGTCAGTGTCCGCGTACGGATTAGGATGAGGGTACGGCGGAGGCTAAGGTGTGGGGCTGCCGGTGGGTTTCCGTTCCGGGCTAGGGTTAGGGTTAGGGAACGGCAAGGCTGAGGGCACAGGTGAGGGTGCGGACACGTGCTAGGGTCGGGGCACGTGCGGACGCGCGTGTCAGTGTCCGCGTACGGATTAGGATGAGGGTACGGCGGAGGCTAAGGTGTGGGGCTGCCGGTGGGTTTCCTTTCCGGGCTAGGGTTAGGGTTAGGGAACGGCAAGGCTGAGGGCACAGGTGAGGGTGCGGACACGTGCTAGGGTCGGGGCACGTGCGGACGCGCGGGTGAGTGTCCGTGTACGGATTAGGATGAGTGTACGGCGGAGGCTAAGGTGTGGGGCTGCCGGTGGGTTTCCATTCTTGGCTAGGGTTAGGGATAGGGAACGGCAAGGCTGAGGGCACAGGTGAGGGTGCGGACACGTGCTAGGGTCGGGGCACGTGCGGACGCGTGGGTCAGTGTCCGCGTACGGATTAGGATGAGGGTACGGCGGAGGCTAAGGTGTGGGGCTGCCGGTGGGTTTCCCTTCCGGGCTAGGGTTAGGGTTAGGGAACGGCAAGGCTGAGGGCACAGGTGAGGGTGCGGACACGTGCTAGGGTCGGGGCACGTGCGGACGCGCGGGTGAGTGTCCGTGTACAGATTAGGATGAGTGTACGGCGGAGGCTAAGGTGTGGGGCTGCCGGTGGGTTTCCCTTCCGGGCTAGGGTTAGGGTTAGGGAACGGCAAGGCTGAGGGCACATGTGAGGGTGCGGACACGTGCTAGAGTCGGGGCACGTGCGGACGCGCGGGTCAGTGTCTGCGTACGGATTAGGATGAGTGTACGGCGGAGTCTAAGGTGTGGGGCTGCCGGTGGGTTTCCGTTCCTGGCTAGGGTTAGGGATAGGGAACGGCAAGGCTGAGGGCACAGGTGAGGGTGCGGACACGTGCTAGGGTCGGGGCACGTGCGGACGCGCGGGTCAGTGTCCGCGTACAGATTAGGATGAGGGTACGGCGGAGGCTAAGGTGTGGGGCTGCCGGTGGGTTTCCGTTCCGGGCTAGGGTTAGGGTTCGGGAACGGCAAGGCTGAGGGCACAGGTGAGGGTGCGGACACGTGCTAGGGTCCGGGCACGTGCGGATGCGCGGGTCAGTGACCGCGTACGGATTAGGATGAGGGTACGGCGGAGGCTAAGGTGTGGGGCTGCCGGTGGGTTTCCGTTCCGGGCTAGGGTTAGGGTTAGGGAACGGCAAGGCTCAGGGCACAGGTGAGGGTGCGGACACGTGCTAGGGTCGGGGCACGTGCGGACGCACGGGTCAGTGTCCGCGTACGGAGGAGGATTAGGGTACGGCGGAGGCTAAGGTGTGGGGCTGCCGGTGGGTTTCCGTTCCGGGCTAGAGTTAGGGTTAGGGAACGGCAAGGTTGAGGGCACAGGTGAGGGTGCGGACACGTGCTAGGGTCGGGGCACGTGCGGACGCACGGGTCAGTGTCCGCGTACGGAGTAGGATTAGGGTACGGCGGAGGCTAATGTGTGGGGCTGCCGGTGGGTTTCCGTTCCGGGCTAGGGTTAGGGTTAGGGAACGGCAAGGTTGAGGGCACAGGTGAGGGTGCGGACACGTGCTAGGGTCGGGGCACGTGCGGACGCACGGGTCAGTGTCCGCGTACGGAGTAGAATTAGGGTACGGCGGAGGCTAAGGTGTGGGGCTGCCGGTGGGTTTCCGTTCCGGTCTAGGGTTAGGGTTAGGGAACGGCAAGGTTGAGGGCACAGGTGAGGGTGCGGACACGTGCTAGGGTCGGGGCACGTGCGGACGCACGGGTCAGTGTCCGCGTACGGAGTAGGATTAGGGTATGGCGGAGGCTAAGGTGTGGGGCTGCCGGTGGGTTTCCGTTCCGGGCTAGGGTT
This sequence comes from Hyperoodon ampullatus, assembly GCF_949752795.1. Lineage (NCBI taxonomy): Eukaryota > Metazoa > Chordata > Mammalia > Artiodactyla > Ziphiidae > Hyperoodon > Hyperoodon ampullatus. Next base: position 116,317,298 of record NC_136920.1, read on the forward strand.
AGGGTTAGGGAACGGCAAGGTTGAGGGCACAGGTGAGGGTGCGGACACGTGCTAGGGTCGGGGCACGTGCGGACGCACGGGTCAGTGTCTGCGTACGGAGTAGGATTAGGTTACGGCGGAGGCTAAGGTGTGGGGCTGCCGGTGGGTTTCCGTTCTGGGCTAGGGTTAGGGTTAGGGAACGGCAAGGTTGAGGGCACAGGTGAGGGTGCGGACACGTGCTAGGGTCGTGGCACGTGCGGACGCACGGGTCAGTGTCCGCGTACGGAGTAGGATTAGGGTACGGCGGAGGCTAAGGTGTGGGGCTGCCGGTGGGTTTCCGTTCCGGGCTAGGGTTAGGGTTTAGGGAACGGCAAGGTTGAGGGCACAGGTGAGAGTGCGGACACGTGCTAGGGTCTGGGCACGTGCGGACACACGGGTCAGTGTCCGCGTACGGAGTAGGATTAGGCTACGGCGGAGGCTAAGGTGTGGGGCTGCCGGTGGGTTTCCGTTCCGGGCTAGGGTTAGGGTTAGGGAACGGCAAGGTTGAGGGCACAGGTGAGGGTGCGGACACGTGCTAGGGTCGGGGCACGTGCGGACGCATGGGTCAGTGTCCACGTACGGAGAAGGATTAGGGTACGGCGGAGGCCAAGGTGTGGGGCTGCCGGTGGGTTTCCGTTCCGGGCTAGGGTTAGGGTTAGGGAATGGCAAGGTTGAGGGCACAGGTGAGGGTGCGGACACGTGCTAGGGTCGGGGCACGTGCGGACGCACGGGTCAGTGTCCGCGTACGGAGTAGGATTAGGGTACGGCGGAGGCTAAGGTGTGGGGCTGCCGGTGGGTTTCCGTTCCGGGCTAGGGTTAGGGTTAGGGAACGGCAAGGTTGAGGGCACAGGTGAGGGTGCGGACACGTGCTAGGGTCGGGGCACGTGCGGACGCATGGGTCAGTGTCCGCGTACAGAGTAGGATTAGGGTACGGCGGAGGCTATGTTGTGGGGCTGCCGGTCGGTTTCCGTCCCGGGCTAGGGTTAGGGTTAGGGAAGGGCAAGGTTGAGGGCACAGGTGAGGGTGCGGACACGTGCTAGGGTCGGGGAACGTGCGGACTAACGGGTCAGTGTCCGCGTACGGATTAGGATTAGGGTACGGCGGAGGCTAAGGTGTGGGGCTGCCGGTAGTTTTCCGTTCCGGGCTAGGGTTAGGGTTAGGGAACGGCAAGGTTGAGGGCACAGGTGAGGGTGCCGACACGTGCTAGGGTCGGGGCACGTGCGGACGCACGGGACAGTGTCCGCGTACGTATTAGGATTAGGGTACGGCGGAGGCTAAGGTGTGGGGCTGCCGGTGGGTTTCCGTTCCGGGCTAGGGTTAGGGTTAGGGAACGTCAAGGTTGAGGGCACAGGTGAGGGTGCGGACACGTGCTAGGGTCGGGGCACGTGCGGACGCACGGGTCAGTGTCCGCGTACGGATTAAGATTAGGGTACGGCGGAGGCTAAGGTGTGGGGCTGCCGGTGGGTTTCCGTTCCGGGCTAGGGTTAGGGTTAGGGAACGGCAAGGTTGAGGGCACAGGTGAGGGTGCGGACACGTGCTAGGGTCGGGGCACGTGCAGACGCACGGGTCAGTGTCCGCGTACGGAGTAGGATTAGGGTACGGCGGAGGCTAAGGTGTGGGGCTGCCGGTGGGTTTCCATTCCGGGCTAGGGTTAGGGTTAGGGAACGGCAAGGTTGAGGGCACAGGTGAGGGTGCGGACACGTGCTAGGGTCGGGGCACGTGCGGACGCAAGGGTTAGTGTCCGCGTACGGAGTAGGATTAGGGTACGGCGGAGGCTAAGGTGTGGGGCTGCCGGTGGGTTTCCGTTCCGGGCTAGGGTTAGGGTTAGGGAACGGCAAGTTTGAGGGCACAGGTGAGGGTGCGGACACGTGCTAGGGTCGGGGCACGTGCGGACGAACTGGTCAGTGTCCGCGTACGGAGTAGGATTAGGGTACGGCGGAGGCTAAGGTGTGGGGCTGCCGGTGGGTTTCCGTTTCGGGCTAGGGTTAGGGTTAGGGAACGGCAAGGTTGAGGGCACAGGTGAGGGTGCGGACAGGTGCTAGGGTCGGGGCACGTGCGGACGCACGGGTCAGTGTCCGCGTACGGATTAGGATTAGGGTACGGCGGAGGCTAAGGTGTGGGGCTGCCGGTGGGTTTCCGTTCCGGGCTAGGGTTAGGGTTAGGGAACGGCAAGTTTGAGGGCACAGGTGAGGGTGCGGACACGTGCTAGGGTCGGGGCACGTGCGGACGCACTGGTCAGTGTCCGCGTACGGAGTAGGATTAGGGTACGGCGGAGGCTAAGGTGTGGGGCTGCCGGTGGGTTTCCGTTTCGGGCTAGGGTTAGGGTTAGGGAACGGCAAGGTTGAGGGCACAGGTGAGGGTGCGGACACGTGCTAAGGTCGGGGCACGTGCGGACGCACGGGTCAGTGTCCGCGTACGGAGTAGGATTAGGGTACGGCGGAGGCTAAGGTGTGGGGCTGCCGGTGGGTTTCCGTTCCGGGCTAGGGTTAGGGTTAGGGAACGGCAAGGTTGAGGGCACAGGTGAGGGTGCGAACACGTGCTAGGGTCCGGGCACGTGCGGACGCACGGGTCAGTGTCCGCGTACGGAGTAGGATTAGGGTACGGCGGAGGCTAAGGTGTGGGGCTGCCGGTGGGTTTCCGTTCCGGGCTAGGGTTAGGGTTAGGGAACGGCAAGGTTGAGGGCACAGTTGAGGGTGCGGACACGTGCTAGGGTCGGGGCACGTGCGGACGCACGGGTCAGTGTCCACGTACGGAGTAGGATTAGGGTACGGCGGAGGCTAAGGTGTGGGGCTGCCGGTGGTTTTCTGTCCCGGGCTAGGGTTAGGGTTAGGGAACGGCAAGGTTGAGGGCACAGGTGAGGGTGCGGACACGTGCTAGGGTCGGGGCACGTGCGGACGCACGGGTCAGTGTCCGCGGACGGAGTAGGATTACGGTACGGCGCAGGCTAACGTGCGGTGCTGCCGGTGGGTTTCCGTTTCGGGCTAGGTTTAGGGTTAGGGAACGGCAAGGTTGAGGGCACAGGTGAGGTTGCGGACACGTGCTGGGGTCGGGGCACGTGCGGACGCACGGGTCAGTGTCCACGTACGGATTAGGATTAGGGTACGGCGGAGGCTAAGGTGTGGGGCTGCCGGTGGGTTTCCGTCCCGGGCTAGGGTTAGGGTTAGGGAACGGCAATGTTGAGGGCACAGGTGAGGGTGCGGACACGTGCTAGGGTCGGGGCACGTGCGGACGCACGGGTCAGTGTCCGCGTACGGAGTAGGATTAGGATACGGCGGAGGCTAAGGTGTGGGGCTGCCGGTGGGTTTCCGTTCCGGGCTAGGGTTAGGGTTAGGGAACGGCAAGGTTGAGGGCACAGGTGAGGGTGCGGACACGTGCTAGGGTCGGGGCACGTGCGGACGCACGGGTCAGTGTCCGCGTTCGGAGTAGGATTAGGGTACGGCGGAGGCTAAGGTGTGGGGCTGCCGGTGGGTTTCCGTTCCGGGCTAGGGTTAGGGTTAGGGAACGGCAAGGTTGAGGGCACAGGTGAGGGTGCGGACACGTGCTAGGGTCGGGGCACGTGCGGACGCACGGGTCAGTGTCCGCGTACGGAGTAGGACTAGGGTACGGCGGAGGCTAAGGTGTGGGGCTGCCGGTGGGTTTCCGTTCCGGGCTAGGGTTAGGGTTAGGGAACGGCAAGGTTGAGGGCACAGGTGAGGGAGCGGACACGTTCTAGGGTCGGGGCACGTGCAGACGCACGGATCAGTGTCCGCGTACGGAGTAGGATTAGGGTATGGCGGAGGCTAAGGTGTGGGGCTGCCGGTGGGTTTCCGTTCCGGGCTAGGGTTAGGGTTAGGGAACGGCAAGTTTGAGGGCACAGGTGAGGGTGCGGACACGTGCTAGGGTCGGGGCACGTGCGGACGCACGGGTCAGTGTCCGCGTACGGAGTAGGATTAGGGTACGGCGGAGGCTAAGGTGTGGGGCTGCCGGTGGGTTTCCGTTCCGGGCTAGGTTTAGGGTTAGGGAACGGCAAGGTTGAGGGCACAGGTGAGGGTGCGGACACGTGCTAGGGTCGGGGCACGTGCGGACGCACGGGTCAGTGTCCACGTACGGAGTAGGATTAGGGTACGGCGGAGGCTAAGGTGTGGGGCTGACGGTGGGTTTCCGTTCCGGGCTAGGGTTAGGGTTAGGGAACGGCAAGGTTGAGGGCACAGGTGAGGGTTCGGACACGTGCTAGGGTCGGGGCACGTGCGGACGCACGGGTCAGTGTCCGCGTACGGAGTAGGATTAGGGTACGGCGGAGGCTAAGGTGTGGGGCTGCCGGTGGGTTTCCGTTCCGGGCTAGGGTTAGGGTTAGGGAACGGCAAGGTTGAGGGCACAGGTGAGGGTGCGGACACGTGCTAGGGTCGGGGCACGTGCGGACGCACGGGTCAGTGTCCGCGTACGGAGTAGGATTAGGGTACGGCGGAGGCTAAGGTGTGGGGCTGCCGGTGGGTTTCCGTTCCGGGCTAGGGTTAGGGTTAGGGAACGGCAAGGTTGAGGACACAGGTGAGGGAGCGGACAGGTGCTAGGGTCGGGGCACGTGCGGACACACGGGTCAGTGTCCGCGTACGGATTAGGATTAGGGTACGGCGGAGGCTAAGGTGTGGGGCTGCCGGTGGGTTTCCGTTCCGGGCTAGGGTTAGGGTTAGGGAACGGCAAGGTTGAGGGCACAGGTGAGGGTGCGGACACGTGCTAGGGTCGGGGCACGTGCGGACGCATGGGTCAGTGTCCGCGTTCGGATTAGGATTAGGGTACGGCGGAGGCTAAGGTGTGGGGCTGCCGTTGGGTTTCCGTTCCGGGCTAGGGTTAGGGTTAGGGAACGGCAATGTTGAGGGCACAGGTGAGGGTGCGGACACGTGCTAGGTTCGGGACACGTGCGGACGCACGGGTCAGTGTCCGCGTACGGAGTAGGATTAGGGTACGGCGGAGGCTAATGTGTGGGGCTGCCGGTGGGTTTCCGTTCCGGGCTAGGGTTAGGGTTGGGGAAGGGCAAGGTTGAGGGCACAGGTGAGGGTGCGGACACGTGCTAGGTTCGGGGCACGTGCGGACGCACGGGTCAGTGTCCGCGTACGGAGTAGGATTAGGGTACGGCGGAGGCTAAGGTGTGGGGCTGCCGGTGGGTTTCCGTTCCGGGCTAGGGTTAGGGTTATGGAACGGCAAGGTTCAGGGCACAGGTGAGGGTGCGGACACGTGCTAGGGTCGGGGCACGTGCGGACGCATGTGTCAGTGTCCGCGTACGTAGTAGGACTAGGGTACGGCGGAGGCTAAGGTGTGGGGCTGCCGGTGGGTTTCCCTTCCGGGCTAGGGTTAGGGTTAGGGAACGGCAAGGTTGAGGGCACAGGTGAGGGTGCGGACACGTGCTAGGGTCGGGGCACGTGCGGACGCACGGGTCAGTGTCCGCGTACAGAGTAGGACTAGGGTACGGCGGAGGCTAAGGTGTGGGGCTGCCGGTGGGTTTCCGTTCCGGGCTAGGGTTAGGGTTAGGGAACGGCAAGGTTGAGGGCACAGGTGAGGGTGCGGACACGTGCTAGGGTCGGGGCACGTGCGGACGCACGGGTCAGTGTCCGCGTACGGTGTAGGACTAGGGTACGGCGGAGGCTACGGTGTGGGGCTGCCGGTGGGTTTCCGTTCCGGGCTAGGGTTAGGGTTAGGGAACGGAAGGTTGAGGGCACAGGTGAGGGTGCGGACACGTGCTAGGGTCGGGGCACGTGCGGACGCACGGGTCCGTGTCCGCATACGTAGTAGGACTAGGGTACGGCGGAGGCTAAGGTGTGGGGCTGCCGGTGGGTTTCCGTTCCGGGCTAGGGTTAGGGTTAGGGAACGGCAAGGTTGAGGGCACAGGTGAGGGTGCGGACACGTGCTAGGGTCGGGGCACGTGCAGACGCACGTGTCAGTGTCCGCGTACGGAGTAGGACTAGGGTACAGCGGAGGCTAAGTTGTGGGGCTGCCGGTGGGTTTCCGTTCCTGGCTAGGGTTAGGGTTAGGGAACGGCAAGGTTGAGGGCACAGGTGAGGGTGCGGACACGTGCTAGGGTCGGGGCACGTGCGGACGCACGGGTCAGTGTCCGCGTACGGAGTAGGACTAGGGTACGGCGGAGGCTAAGGTGTGGGGCTGCCGGTGGGTTTCCGTTCCGGGCTACAGTTAGGGTTAGGGAACGGCAAGGTTGAGGGCACAGGTGAGGGTGCGGACACGTGCTAGGGTCGGGGCACGTGCGAACGCACGTGTCAGTGTCCGCGTACGGAGTAGGACTAGGGTACGGCGGAGGCTAAGGTGTGGGGCTGCCGGTGGGTTTCCGTTCCGGGCTAGGGTTAGGGTTAGGGAACGGCAAGGTTGAGGGCACAGGTGAGGGTGCGGACACGTGCTAGGGTCGGGGCACGTGCGGACGCACGGGTCAGTGTCCGCGTACGGAGTAGGACTAGGGTACGGCGGAGGATAAGGTGTGGGGCTGCCGGTGGGTTTCCGTTCCGGGCTAGGGTTAGGGTTAGGGAACGGCAAGTTTGACGGCACAGGTGAGGGTGCGGACACGTGCTAGGGTCGGGGCACGTGCGGACTCACGGGTCAGTGTCCGCGTACGGAGTAGGATTAGGGTACGGCGGAGGCTAAGGTGTGGGGCTGCCGGTGGGTTTCCATTCCGGGCTAGGGTTAGGGTTAGGGAACGGCAAGGTTGAGGGCACAGGTGAGGGTGCGGACACGTGCTAGGGTCGGGGCACGTGCGGACTCACGGGTTAGTGTCCGCGTACGGAGTAGGATTAGGGTACGGCGGAGGCTAAGGTGTGGGGCTGCTGGTGGGTTTCCGTTCCGGGCTAGGGTTAGGGTTAGGGAACGGCAAGTTTGAGGGCACAGGTGAGGGTGCGGACACGTGCTAGGGTCGGGGCACGTGCGGACGCACGGGTCAGTGTCCGCGTACGGAGTAGGATTAGGGTACGGCGGAGGCTAAGGTGTGGGGCTGCCGGTGGGTTTCCGTCCCGGGCTAGGGTTAGGGTTATGGAACGGCAAGGTTGAGGGCACAGGTGAGGGTGCGGACACGTGCTAGGGTCGGGGCACGTGCGGACGCACGGGTCAGTGTCCGCGTACGGAGTAGGATTAGGGTACGGCGGAGGCGAAGGCGTGGGGCTGCCGGTGGGTTTCCGTTCCGGGCTAGGGTTAGGGTTAGGGAACGGCAAGGTTGAGGGCACAGGTGAGGGTGCGGACACGTGCTAGGGTCGGGGCACGTGCGGACGCACGGGTCAGTGTCCGCGTACGGAGTAGGATTAGGGTACGGCGGAGGCTAAGGTGTGGGGCTGCCGGTGGGTTTCCGTCCCGGGCTAGGGTTAGGGTTATGGAACGGCAAGGTTGAGGGCACAGGTGAGGGTGCGGACACGTGCTAGGGTCGGGGCACGTGCGGACGCACGGGTCAGTGTCCGCGGACGGAGTAGGATTACGGTACGGCGCAGGCTAACGTGTGGGGCTGCCGGTGGGTTTCCGTTTCGGGCTAGGGTTAGGGTTAGGGAACGGCAAGGTTGAGGGCACAGGTGAGGGTGCGGACACGTGCTAGTGTCGGGGCACGTGCGGACGCACGGGTCAGTGTCCGCGTACGGAGTAGGATTAGGGTACGGTGGAGGCTAAGGTGTGGGGCTGCCGGTGGGTTTCCCTTCCTGGCTAGGGTTAGGGTTAGGGAACGGCAAGGTTGAGGGCACAGGTGAGGGTGCGGACACGTGCTAGGGTCGGGGCACGTGCGGACGCACGGGTCAGTGTCCGCGTACGGAGTAGGACTAGGGTACGGCGGAGGCTAAGGTGTGGGGCTGCTGGTGGGTTTCCGTTCCGGGCTAGGGTTAGGGTTAGGGAACGGCAAGGTTGAGGGCACAGGTGAGGGTGCGGACACGTGCTAGGGTCGGGGCACGTGCGGACGCACGGGTCAGTGTCCGCGTACGTAGTAGGACTAGGGTACGGCGGAGGCTAAGGTGTGGGGCTGCCGGTGGGTTTCCCTTCCGGGCTAGGGTTAGGGTTAGGGAACGGCAAGGTTGAGGGCACCGGTGAGGGTGCGGACACGTGCTAGGGTCGGGGCACGTGCGGACGCACGGGTCAGTGTCCGCGTACGGAGTAGGAATAGGGTACGGCGGAGGTTAAGGTGTGGGGCTGCCGGTGGGTTTCCGTTCCGGGCTAGTGTTAGGGTTAGGGAACGGCAAGGTTGAGGGCACAGGTGAGGGTGCGGACACGTGCTAGGGTCGGGGCACGTGCGGACGCACTGGTCAGTGTCCGCGTACGGTGTAGGACTAGTGTACGGCGGAGGCTAAGGTGTGGGGCTGCCGGTGGGTTTCCGTTCCGGGCTAGGGTTAGGGTTAGGGAACGGAAGGTTGAGGGCACAGGTGAGGGTGCGGACACGTGCTAGGGTCGGGGCATGTGCGGACGCGCGGGTCAGTGTCCGCGTACGGAGTAGGACTAGGGTACGGCGGAGGCTAAGCTGTGGGGCTGCCGGTGGGTTTCCGTTTCGGGATAGGGTTAGGGTTAGGGAATGGCAAGGTTGAGGGCACAGGTGAGGTTGCGGACACGTGCTAGGGTCGGGGCACGTGCGGACGCACGGGTCAGTGTCCACGTACGGATTAGGATTAGGGTACGGCGGAGGCTAAGGTGTGGGGCTGCCGGTGGGTTTCCGTCGCGGGCTAGGGTTAGGGTTAGGGAACGGCAAGGTTGAGGGCACAGGTGAGGGTGCGGACACGTGCTAGAGTCGGGGCACGTGCGGACGCACGGGTCAGTGTCCGCGTTCGGAGTAGGATTAGGGTACGGCGGAGGCTAAGGTGTGGGGCTGCCGGTGGGTTTCCATTCCGGGCTAGGGTTAGGGTTAGGGAACAGCAACGTTGAGGGCACAGGTGAGGGTGCGGACACGTGCTAGGGTCGGGGCACGTGCGGACGCACGGGTCAGTGTCCGCGTACGGAGTAGGACTAGGGTACGGCGGAGGCTAAGGTGTGGGGTTGCCGGTGGGTTTCTGTTCTGGGCTAGGGTTACGGTTAGGGAACGGCAAGGTTGAGGGCACAGGTGAGGGTGCGGACACGTGCTAGGGTCGGGGCACGTGCGGACGCACGGGTCAGTGTCCGCGTACGGAGTAGGACTAGGGTACGGCAGAGGCAAAGGTGTGGGGCTGCCGGTGGGTTTCCGTTCCGGGCTAGGGTTAGGGTTACGGAACGGCAAGGTTGAGGGCACAGGTGAGGGTGCGGACACGTGCTAGGGTCGGGGCACGTGCGGACGCACGGGTCAGTGTCCGCGTACGGAGTAGGACTAGGGTACGGCGGAGGCTAAGGTGTGGGGCTGCCGGTGGGTTTCCGTTCCGGGCTAGGGTTAGGGTTAGGGAACGGCAAGGTTGAGGGCACAGGTGAGGGTGCGGACACGTGCTAGGGTCGGGGCACGTGCGGACGCACGGGTCCGTGTCCGCGTAAGGAGTAGGACTAGGGTACGGCGGAGGCTAAGGTGTGGGGCTGCCGGTGGGTTTCCGTTCCGGGCTAGGGTTAGGGTTAGGGAACGGCAAGGTTGAGGGCACAGGTGAGGGTGCGGACACGTGCTAGGGTCGGGGCACGTGTGGACGCACGGGTCAGTGTCCGCGTAAGGAGTAGGACTAGGGTACGGCGGAGGCTAAGGTGTGGGGCTGCCGGTGGGTTTCCGTTTCGGGCTAGGGTTAGGGTTAGGGAACGGAAGGTTGAGGGCACAGGTGAGGGTGCGGACACGTGCTAGGGTCGGGACACGTGCGGACGCACGGGTCAGTGTCCGCGGACGGAGTAGGATTACGGTACGGCGCAGGCTAACGTGTGGGGCTGCCGGTGGGTTTCCGTTTCGGGCTAGGGTTAGGGTTAGGGAACGGCAACGTTGAGGGCACAGGTGAGGGTGCGGACACGTGCTAGGGTCGGGGCACGTGCGGACGCACGGGTCAGTGTCCGCGTACGGAGTAGGACTAGGGTACGGCGGAGGCTAAGGTGTGGGGCTGCTGGTGGGTTTCCGTTCCGGGCTAGGGTTAGGGTTAGGGAACGGCAAGGTTGAGGGCACAGGTGAGGGTGCGGACACGTGCTAGGGTCGGGGCACGTGCGGGCGCACGGGTCAGTGTCCACGTACGTAGTAGGACTAGGGTACGGCGGAGGCTAAGGTGTGGGGCTGCCGGTGGGTTTCCCTTCCGGGCTAGGGTTAGGGTTAGGGAACGGCAAGGTTGAGGGCACCGGTGAGGGTGCGGACACGTGCTAGGGTCGGGGCACGTGCGGACGCACGGGTCAGTGTCCGCGTACAGAGTAGGAATAGGGTACGGCGGAGGTTAAGGTGTGGGGCTGCCGGTGGGTTTCCGTTCCGGGCTAGGGTTAGGGTTAGGGAACGGCAAGGTTGAGGGCACAGGTGAGGGTGCGGACACGTGCTAGGGTCGGGGCACGTGCGGACGCACTGGTCAGTGTCCGCGTACGGTGTAGGACTAGTGTACGGCGGAGGCTAAGGTGTGGGGCTGCCGGTGGGTTTCCGTTCCGGGCTAGGGTTAGGGTTAGGGAACGGAAGGTTGAGGGCACAGGTGAGGGTGCGGACACGTGCTAGGGTCGGGGCACGTGCGGACGCACGGGTCAGTGTCCGCGTACAGAGTAGGACTAGGGTACGGCGGAGGCTAAGCTGTGGGGCTGCCGGTGGGTTTCCGTTTCGGGCTAGGTTTAGGGTTAGGGAATGGCAAGGTTGAGGGCACAGGTGAGGTTGCGGACACGTGCTAGGGTCGGGGCACGTGCGGACGCACGGGTCAGTGTCCACGTACGGATTAGGATTAGGGTACGGCGGAGGCTAAGGTGTGGGGCTGCCGGTGGGTTTCCGTCCCGGGCTAGGGTTAGGGTTAGGGAACGGCAAGGTTGAGGGCACAGGTGAGGGTGCGGACACGTGCTAGGGTCGGGGCACGTACGGACGCACGGGTCAGTGTCCGCATACGGAGTAGGATTAGGGTACGGCGGAGGCTAAGGTGTGGGGCTGCCAGTGGGTTTCCGTTCCGGGCTAGGGTTAGGGTTAGGGAACGGCAAGGTTGAGGGCACAGGTGAGTGTGCGGACACGTGCTACGGTCGGGGCACGTGTGGACGCATGGGTCAGTGTCCGCGTACGGAGTAGGATTAGGGTACGGCGGAGGCTAAGGTGTGGGGCTGCCGGTGGGTTTCCCTTCCGGGCTAGGGTTAGGGTTAGGGAACGGCAAGGTTGAGGGCACAGGTGAGGGTGCGGACACGTGCTAGGGTCGGGGCACGTGCGGACGCACGGGTCAGTGTCCGCGTACGGAGTAGGACTAGGGTACGGCGGAGGCTAAGGTGTGGGGCTGCCGGTGGTTTTCCGTTCCGGGCTAGGGTTAGGGTTAGGGAACGGCAAGGTTGAGGGCACAGGTGAGGGTGCGGACACGTGCTAGAGTCGGGGCACGTGCGGACGCACGGATCAGTGTCCGCGTTCGGAGTAGGATTAGGGTACGGCGGAGGCTAAGGTGTGGGGCTGCCGGTGGGTTTCCATTCCGGGCTAGGGTTAGGGTTAGGGAACGGCAAGGTTGAGGGCACAGGTGAGGGTGCGGACACGTGCTAGGGTCGGGGCACGTGCGGACGCACGGGTCAGTGTCCGCGTACGGAGTAGGACTAGGGTACGGCGGAGGCTAAGGTGTGGGGTTGCCGGTGGGTTTCTGTTCTGGGCTAGGGTTACGGTTAGGGAACGGCAAGGTTGAGGGCACAGGTGAGGGTGCGGACACGTGCTAGGGTCGGGGCACGTGCGGACGCACGGGTCAGTGTCCGCGTAAGGAGTAGGACTAGGGTACGGCAGAGGCTAAGGTGTGGGGCTGCCGGTGGGTTTCCGTTCCGGGCTAGGGTTAGGGTTAGGGAACGGCAAGGTTGAGGGCACAGGTGAGGGTGCGGACACGTGCTAGGGTCGGGGCACGTGCGGACGCACGGGTCAGTGTCCGCGTTCGGAGTAGGATTAGGGTACGGCGGAGGCTAAGGTGTGGGGCTCCCGGTGGGTTTCCGCTCCGGGCTAGGGTTAGGGTTAGGGAACGGCAAGGTTGAGGGCACAGGTGAGGGTGCGGACACGTGCTAGGGTCGGGGCACGTGCGGACGCACGGGTCAGTGTCCGCGTACGGAGTAGGATTAGGGTACGGCGGAGACTAAGGTGTGGGACTGCCGGTGGGTTTCCGTTCCGGGCTAGGGTTAGGGTTAGGGAACGGCAAGGTTGAGGGCACAGGTGAGGGTGCGGACACGTGCTAGGGTCGGGGCACGTGCAGACGCACGGGTCAGTGTCCGCGTACGGAGTAGGATTAGGGTATGGCGGAGGCTAAGGTGTGGGGCTGCCGGTGGTTTCCGTTCCGGGCTAGGGTTAGGGTTAGGGAACGGCAAGGTTGAGGGCACAGGTGAGGGTGCGGACACGTGCTAGGGTAGGGGCACGTGCGGACGCACGGGTCAGTGTCCGCGTACGGAGTAGGATTAGGGTACGGCGGAGGCTAAGGTGTGGGGCTGCCGGTGGGTTTCCGTTCCGGGCTAGGGTTAGGGTTAGGGAACGGCAAGGTTGAGGGCACAGGTGAGGGTGCGGACACGTGCTAGGGTCGGGGCATGTGCGGACGCACGGGTCAGTGTCCGCGTATGGAGTAGGATTTGGGTACGGCGGAGGCTAATGTGTGGGGCTGCCGGTGGGTTTCCGTACAGGGCTAGGGTTAGGGTTAGGGAACGGCAAGGTTGAGGGCACAGGTGAGGGTGCGGACACGTGCTAGGGTCGGGGCACGTGCGGACGCACGGGTCAGTGTCCGCGTACGAAGTAGGATGAGGGTACGGCGGAGGCTAAGGTGTGGGGCTGCCGGTGGGTTTCCGTTCCGGGCTAGGGTTAGGGTTAGGGAACGGCAAGGTTGAGGGCACAGGTGAGGGTGCGGACACGTGCTAGGGTCGGGGCACGTGCGGACGCACGGGTCAGTGTCCGCGTACAGAGTAGGACTAGGGTACGGCGGAGGCTAAGGTGTGGGGCTGCCGGTGGGTTTCCGTTCTGGGCTAGGGTTAGGGTTAGGGAACGGCAAAGTTGAGGGCACAGGTGAGGGTGCGGACACGTGCTAGGGTCGGGGCACGTGTGGACGCACGGGTCAGTGTCCGCGTACGGAGTATGACTAGGGTACGGCGGAGGCTAAGGTGTGGGGCTGCCGGTGGGTTTCCGTTCCGGGCTAGGGTTAGGGTTAGGGAATGGCATGGTTGAGGGCACAGGTGAGGGTGCGGACACGTGCTAGGGTCGGGGTACGTGTGGACGCATGGGTCAGTGTCCGCGTACGGAGTAGGACTAGGGTACGGCGGAGGCTAAGGTGTGGGGCTGCCGGTGGGTTTCCCTTCCGGGCTAGGGTTAGGGTTAGGGAACGGCAAGGTTGAGGGCACAGGTGAGGGTGCGGACACGTGCTAGGTTCGGGGCACGTGCGGACGCGCGGGTCAGTGTCCGCGTACGGAGTAGGACTAGGGTACGGTGGAGGCTAAGGTGTGGGGCTGCCGGTGGGTTTCCGTTCCGGGCTAGGGTTAGGGTTAGGGAACGGCAAGGTTGAGGGCACAGGTGAGGGTGCGGACACGTGCTAGGGTCGGGGCACGTGCGGACGCACGGGTCAGTGTCCGCGTACGGTGTAGGACTAGGGTACGGCGGAGGCTAAGGTGTGGGGCTGCCGGTGGGTTTCCATTCCGGGCTTGGGTTAGGGTTAGGGAACGGCAAGGTTGAGGGCACAGGTGAGGGTGCGGACACGTGCTAGGGTCGGGGCACGTGCGGACGCACGGGTCAGTGTCCGCGTATGGAGTAGGATTAGGGTACGGCGGAGGCTAAGGTGTGGGGCTGCCGGTGGGTTTCCGTTCAGGGCTAGGGTTAGGGTTAGGGAACGGCAAGGTTGAGGGCACAGGTGAGGGTGCGGACACGTGCTAGGGTCGGGGCACGTGCGGACGCACGGGTCAGTGTCCGCGTACGGAGTAGGATGAGGGTACGGCGGAGGCTAAGGTGTGGGGCTGCCGGTGGGTTTCCGTTCCGGGCTAGGGTTAGGGTTAGGGAACGGCAAGGTTGAGGGCACAGGTGAGGGTGCGGACACGTGCTAGGGTCGGGGCACGTGCGGACGCACGGGTCTGTGTCCGCGTACGGAGTAGGACTAGGGTACGGCGGAGGCTAAGGTTTGGGGCTGCCGGTGGGTTTCCGTTCCGGGCTAGGGTTAGGGTTAGGGAACGGCAAGGTTGAGGGCACAGGTGAGGGTGCGGACACGTGCTAGGGTCGGGGCACGTGTGGACGCACGGATCAGTGTCCGCGTACGGAGTAGGACTAGGGTACGGCGGAGGCTAAGGTGTGGGGCTGCCGGTGGGTTTCCGTTCCGGGCTAGGGTTAGGGTTAGGGAACGGCAAGGTTGAGGGCACAGGTGAGGGTGCGGACACGTGCTAGGGTCGGGGCACGTGCGAACGCACGTGTCAGTGTCCGCGTACGGAGTAGGACTAGGGTACGGCGGAGGCTAAGGTGTGGGGCTGCCGGTGGGTTTCCGTTCCGGGCTAGGGTTAGGGTTAGGGAACGGCAAGGTTGAGGGCACAGGTGAGGGTGCGGACACGTGCTAGGGTCGGGGTACGTGCGGACGCATGGGTCAGTGTCCGCGTACGGAGTAGGACTAGGGTACGGCGGAGGCTAAGGTGTGGGGCTGCCGGTGGGTTTCCCTTCCGGGCTAGGGTTAGGGTTAGGGAACGGCAAGGTTGAGGGCACAGGTGAGGGTGCGGACACGTGCTAGGGTCGGGGCACGTGCGGACGCACGGGTCAGTGTCCGCGTACGGAGTAGGACTAGGGTACGGCGGAGGCTAAAGTGTGGGGCTGCCGTTGGGTTTCCGTTCCGGGCTAGGGTTAGGGTTAGGGAACGGCAAGGTTGAGGGCACAGGTGAGGGTGCGGACACGTGCTAGGGTCGGGGCACGTGCGGACGCACGGGTCAGTGTCCGCCTACGGTGTAGGACTAGGGTACGGCGGAGGCTAAGGTGTGGGGCTGCCGGTGGGTTTTCCTTCCGGGCTAGAGTTAGGGTTAGGGAACGGAAGGTTGAGGGCACAGGTGAGGGTGCGGACACGTGCTAGGGTCGGGGCACGTGCGGACGCACGGGTGCGTGTCCGCATACGTAGTAGGACTAGGGTACGGCGGAGGCTAAGGTGTGGGGCTGCCGGTGGGTTTCCGTTCCGGGCTAGGGTTAGGGTTAGGGAACGGCAAGGTTGAGGGCACAGGTGAGGGTGCGGACACGTGCTAGGGTCGGGGCACGTGCGGACGCACGGGTCAGTGTCCGCGTACGGAGTAGGACTAGGGTACGGCGGAGGCTAAGGTGTGGGGCTGCCGGTGGGTTTCCGTTCCGGGCTAGGGTTAGGGTTACGGAACGGCAAGGTTGAGGGCACAGGTGAGGGTGCGGACACGTGCTAGGGTCGGGGCACGTGCGGACGCACGGGTCAGTGTCCGCGTACGGAGTAGGATTAGGGTACGGCGGAGGCTATGGTGTGGGGCTGCCGGTGGGTTTCCGTTCCGGGCTAGGGTTAGGGTTAGGGAACGGCAAGGTTGAGGGCACAGGTGAGGGTGCGGACAGGTGCTAGGGTCGGGGCACGTGCGGACGCACGGGTCAGTGTCCGCGTACGGATTAGGATTAGGGTACGGCGGAGGCTAAGGTGTGGGGCTGCCGGTGGGTTTCCGTTCCGGGCTAGGGTTAGGGTTAGGGAACAGCAAGGTTGAGGGCACAGGTGAGGGTGCGGACACGTGCTAGGGTCGGGGCACGTGCGGACGCACGGGTCAGTGTCCGTGTACGGATTAGGATTAGGGTACGGCGGAGGCTAAGGTGTGGGGCTCCCGGTGGGTTTCCGTTCCGGGCTAGGGTTAGGGTTAGGGAACGGCAATGTTGAGGGCACAGGTGAGGGTGCGGACACGTGCTAGCGTCGGGGCACGTGCGGAAGCATGGGTCAGTGTCCGCGTACGGATTAGGATTAGGGTAGGGGGGAGGCTAAGGTGTGGGGCTGCCGGTGGGTTTCCGTTCCGGGCTAGGGTTAGGGTTAGGGAACGGCAATGTTGAGGGCACAGGTGAGGGTGCGGACACGTGCTAGGGTCGGGACACGTGCGGACGCATGGGTCAGTGTCCGCGTACGGAGTAGGATTAGGGTACGGCGGAGGCTAATGTGTGGGGCTGCCGGTGGGTTTCCGTTCCGGTCTAGGGTTAGGGTAGGGAAGGGCAAGGTTGAGGGCACAGGTGAGGGTGCGGACACGTGCTAGGGTCGGGGCACGTGCGGACGCACGGGTCAGTGTCCGCGTAGGGAGTAGGATTAGGATACGGCGGAGGCTAAGGTGTGGGGCTGCCGGTGGGTTTCCGTTCCGGGCTCGGGTTAGGGTTAGGGAACGGCAAGGTTGAGGGCACAGGTGAGGGTGCGGACACGTGCTAGGGTCGGGGCACGTGCGGACGCACGGGTCAGTGTCCGCGTACGGAGTAGTATTAGGGTACGGTGGAGGCTAAGGTGTGGGGCTGCCGGTGGGTTTCCGTTCCGGGCTAGGGTTAGGGTTAGGGAACGGCAAGGTTGAGGGCACAGGTGAGGGTGCGGACACGTGCTAGGGTCGGGGCACGTGCGGACGCACGGGTCAGTGTCCGCGTACGGAGTAGGACTAGGGTACGGCGGAGGCTAAGGTGTGGGGCTGCTGGTGGGTTTCCGTTCCGGGCTAGGGTTAGGGTTAGGGAACGGCAAGGTTGAGGGCACAGGTGAGGGTGCGGACACGTGCTAGGGTCGGGGCACGTGCGGACGCACGGGTCAGTGTCCGCGTACGTAGTAGGACTAGGGTACGGCGGAGGCTAAGGTGTGGGGCTGCCGGTGAGTTTCCCTTCCGGGCTAGGGTTAGGGTTAGGGAACGGCAAGTTTGAGGGCACCGGTGAGGGTGCGGACACGTGCTAGGGTCGGGGCACGTGCGGACGCACGGGTCAGTGTCCGCGTACGGAGTAGGAATAGGGTACGGCGGAGGTTAAGGTGTGGGGCTGCCGGTGGGTTTCCGTTCCGGGCTAGGGTTAGGGTTAGGGAACGGCAAGTTTGAGGGCACAGGTGAGGGTGCGGACACGTGCTAGGGTCGGGGCACGTGCGGACGCACTGGTCAGTGTCCGCGTACGGTGTAGGACTAGTGTACGGCGGAGGCTAAGGTGTGGGGCTGCCGGTGGGTTTCCGTTCCGGGCTAGGGTTAGGGTTAGGGAACGGAAGGATGAGGGCACAGGTGAGGGTGCGGACACGTGCTAGGGTCGGGGCACGTGCGGACGCACGGGTCAGTGTCCGCGTACGGAGTAGGACTAGGGTACGGCGGAGGCTAAGCTGTGGGGCTGCCGGTGGGTTTCCGTTTCGGGCTAGGGTTAGGGTTAGGGAATGGCAAGGTTGAGGGCACAGGTGAGGTTGCGGACACGTGCTAGGGTCGGGGCACGTGCGGACGCAAGGGTCAGTGTCCACGTACGGATTAGGATTAGGGTACGGCGGAGGCTAAGGTGTGGGGCTGCCGGTGGGTTTCCGTCCCGGGCTAGGGTTAGGGTTAGGGAACGGCAAGGTTGAGGGCACAGGTGAGGGTGCGGACACGTGCTAGGGTCGGGGCACGTGCGGACGCACGGGTCAGTGTCCGCATACGGAGTAGGATTAGGGTACGGCGGAGGCTAAGGTGTGGGGCTGCCGGTGGGTTTCCGTTCCGGGCTAGGGTTAGGGTTAGGGAACGGCAAGGTTGAGGGCACAGGTGAGTGTGCGGACACGTGCTAGGGTCGGGGCACGTGCGGACGCATGGGTCAGTGTCCGCGTACGGAGTAGGATTAGGGTACGGCGGAGGCTAAGGTGTGGGGCTGCCGGTGGGTTTCCGTTCCGGGCTAGGGTTAGGGTTAGGGAACGGCAATGTTGAGGGCACAGGTGAGGGTGCGGACACGTGCTAGGGTCGGGGCACGTGCGGACGCACGGGTCAGTGTCCACGTACGGAGTAGGACTAGGGTACGGCGGAGGCTAAGGTGTGGGGCTGCCGGTGGGTTTCCGTTCCGGGCTAGGGTTAGGGTTAGGGAACGGCAAGGTTGAGGGCACAGGTGAGGGTGCGGACACGTGCTAGAGTCGGGGCACGTGCGGACGCACGTGTCAGTGTCCGCGTTCGGAGTAGGATTAGGGTACGGCGGAGGCTAAGGTGTGGGGCTGCCGGTGGGTTTCCGTTCAGGGCTAGGGTTAGGGTTAGGGAACGGCAAGGTTGAGGGCACAGGTGAGGGTGCGGACACGTGCTAGGGTCGGGGCACGTGCGGACGCACGGGTCAGTGTCCGCGTACGGAGTAGGACTAGGGTACGGCGGAGGCTAAGGTGTGGGGTTGCCGGTGGGTTTCTGTTCTGGGCTAGGGTTACGGTTAGGGAACGGCAAGGTTGAGGGCACAGGTGAGGGTGCGGACACGTGCTAGGGTTGGGGCACGTGCGGACGCACGGGTCAGTGTCCGCGTACGGAGTAGGACTAGGGTACGGCAGAGGCAAAGGTGTGGGGCTGCCGGTGGGTTTCCGTTCCGGGCTAGGGTTAGGGTTACGGAACGGCAAGGTTGAGGGCACAGGTAAGGGTGCGGACACGTGCTAGGGTCGGGGCACGTGCGGACGCACGGGTCAGTGTCCGCGTACGGAGTAGGACTAGGGTACGGCGGAGGCTAAGGTGTGGGGCTGCCGGTGGGTTTCCGTTCCGGGCTAGGGTTAGGGTTAGGGAACGGCAAGGTTGAGGGCACAGGTGAGGGTGCAGACACGTGCTAGGGTCGGGGCACGTGCGGACGCACGGGTCAGTGTCCGCGTAAGGAGTAGGACTAGGGTACGGCAGAGGCTAAGGTGTGGGGCTGCCGGTGGGTTTCCGTTCCGGGCTAGGGTTAGGGTTAGGGAACGGCAAGGTTGAGGGCACAGGTGAGGGTGCGGACACGTGCTAGGGTCGGGGCACGTGCGGACGCACGGGTCAGTGTCCGCGTTCGGAGTAGGATTAGGGTACGGCGGAGGCTAAGGTGTGGGGCTGCCGGTGGGTTTCCGCTCCGGGCTAGGGTTAGGGTTAGGGAACGGCAAGGTTGAGGGCACAGGTGAGGGTGCGGACACGTGCTAGGGTCGGGGCACGTGCGGACGCACGGGTCAGTGTCCGCGTACGGAGTAGGATTAGGGTACGGCGGAGACTAAGGTGTGGGGCTGCCGGTGGGTTTCCGTTCCGGGCTAGGGTTAGGGTTAGGGAACGGCAAGGTTGAGGGCACAGGTGAGGGTGCGGACACGTGCTAGGGTCGGGGCACGTGCAGACGCACGGGTCAGTGTCCGCGTACGGAGTAGGATTAGGGTATGGCGGAGGCTAAGGTGTGGGGCTGCCGGTGGGTTTCCGTTCCGGGCTAGGGTTAGGGTTAGGGAACGGCAAGGTTGAGGGCACAGGTGAGGGTGCGGACACGTGCTAGGGTCGGGGCACGTGCGGACGCACGGGTCAGTGTCCGCGTATGGAGTAGGATTAGGGTACGGCGGAGGCTAAGGTGTGGGGCTGCCGGTGGGTTTCCGTTCCGGGCTAGGGTTAGGGTTAGGGAACGGCAAGGTTGAGGGCACAGGTGAGGGTGCGGACACGTGCTAGTGTCGGGGCACGTGCGGACGCACGGGTCAGTGTCCGCGTATGGAGTAGGATTAGGGTACGGCGGAGGCTAAGGTGTGGGGCTGCCGGTGGGTTTCCGTACAGGGCTAGGGTTAGGGTTAGGGAACGGCAAGGTTGAGGGCACAGGTGAGGGTGCGGACACGTGCTAGGGTCGGGGCACGTGCGGACGCACGGGTCAGTGTCCGCGTACGGAGTAGGATGAGGGTACGGCGGAGGCTAAGGTGTGGGGCTGCCGGTGGGTTTCCGTTCCGGGCTAGGGTTAGGGTTAGGGAACGGCAAGGTTGAGGGCACAGGTGAGGGTGCGGACACGTGCTAGGGTCGGGGCACGTGCGGACGCACGGGTCAGTGTCCGCGTACAGAGTAGGACTAGGGTACGGCGGAGGCTAAGGTGTGGGGCTGCCGGTGGGTTTCCGTTCCGGGCTAGGGTTAGGGTTAGGGAACGGCAAAGTTGAGGGCACAGGTGAGGGTGCGGACACGTGCTAGGGTCGGGGCACGTGTGGACGCACGGGTCAGTGTCCGCGTACGGAGTATGACTAGGGTACGGCGGAGGCTAAGGTGTGGGGCTGCCGGTGGGTTTCCGTTCCGGGCTAGGGTTAGGGTTAGGGAACGGCAAGGTTGAGGGCACAGGTGAGGGTGCGGACACGTGCTAGGGTCGGGGCACGTGCGAATGCACGTGTCAGTGTCCGCGTACGGAGTAGGACTAGGGTACGGCGGAGGCTAAGGTGTGGGGCTGCCGGTGGGTTTCCGTTCCGGGCTAGGGTTAGGGTTAGGGAACGGCAAGGTTGAGGGCACAGGTGAGGGTGCGGACACGTGCTAGGGTCGGGGTACGTGTGGACGCATGGGTCAGTGTCCGCGTACGGAGTAGGATTAGGGTACGGCGGAGGCTAAGGTGTGGGGCTGCCGGTGGGTTTCCCTTCCGGCCTAGGGTTAGGGTTAGGGAACGGCAAGGTTGAGGGCACAGGTGAGGGTGCGGACACGTGCTAGGGTCGGGGCACGTGCGGACGCGCGGGTCAGTGTCCGCGTACGGAGTAGGACTAGGGTACGGCGGAGGCTAAGGTGTGGGGCTGCCGGTGGGTTTCCGTTCCGGGCTAGGGTTAGGGTTAGGGAACGGCAATGTTGAGGGCACAGGTGAGGGTGCGGACACGTGCTAGGGTCGGGGCACGTGCGGACGCACGGGTCAGTGTCCGCGTACGGTGTAGGACTAGGGTACGGCGGAGGCTAAGGTGTGGGGCTGCCGGTGGGTTTCCATTCCGGGCTTGGGTTAGGGTTAGGGAACGGCAAGGTTGAGGGCACAGGTGAGGGTGCGGACACGTGCTAGGGTCGGGGCACGTGCGGACGCACGGGTCAGTGTCCGCGTATGGAGTAGGATTAGGGTACGGCGGAGGCTAAGGTGTGGGGCTGCCGGTGGGTTTCCGTTCAGGGCTAGGGTTAGGGTTAGGGAACGGCAAGGTTGAGGGCACAGGTGAGGGTGCGGACACGTGCTAGGGTCGGGGCACGTGCGGACGCACGGGTCAGTGTCCGCGTACGGAGTAGGATGAGGGTACGGCGGAGGCTAAGGTGTGGGGCTGCCGGTGGGTTTCCGTTCCGGGCTAGGGTTAGGGTTAGGGAACGGCAAGGTTGAGGGCACAGGTGAGGGTGCGGACACGTGCTAGGGTCGGGGCACGTGCGGACGCACGGGTCTGTGTCCGCGTACGGAGTAGGACTAGGGTACGGCGGAGGCTAAGGTTTAGGGCTGCCGGTGGGTTTCCGTTCCGGGCTAGGGTTAGGGTTAGGGAACGGCAAGGTTGAGGGCACCGGTGAGGGTGTGGACACGTGCTAGGGTCGTGGCACGTGTGGACGCACGGATCAGTGTCCGCGTACGGAGTAGTACTAGGGTACGGCGGAGGCTAAGGTGTGGGGCTGCCGGTGGGTTTCCGTTCCGGGCTAGGGTTAGGGTTAGGGAACGGCAAGGTTGAGGGCACAGGTGAGGGTGCGGACACGTGCTAGGGTCGGGGCACGTGCGAACGCACGTGTCAGTGTCTGCGTACGGAGTAGGACAAGGGTACGGCGGAGGCTAAGGTGTGGGGCTGCCGGTGGGTTTCCGTTCCGGGCTAGGGTTAGGGTTAGGGAACGGCAAGGTTGAGGGCACAGGTGAGGGTGCGGACACGTGCTAGGGTCGGGGTACGTGCGGACGCATGGGTCAGTGTCCGCGTACGGAGTAGGACTAGGGTACGGCGGAGGCTAAGGTGTGGGGCTGCCGGTGGGTTTCCCTTCCGGGCTAGGGTTAGGGTTAGGGAACGGCAAGGTTGAGGGCACAGGTGAGGGTGCGGACACGTGCTAGGGTCGGGTCACGTGCGGACGCACGGGTCAGTGTCCGCGTACGGAGTAGGACTATGGTACGGCGGAGGCTAAGGTGTGGGGCTGCCGGTGGGTTTCCGTTCCGGGCTAGGGTTAGGGTTAGGGAACGGCAAGGTTGAGGGCACAGGTGAGGGTGCGGACACGTGCTAGGGTCGGGGCACGTGCGGACGCACGGGTCAGTGTCCGCGTACGGTGTAGGACTAGGGTACGGCGGAGGCTAAGGTGTGGGGCTGCCGGTGGGTTTTCCTTCCGGGCTAGGGTTAGGGTTAGGGAACGGAAGGTTGAGGGCACAGGTGAGGGTGCAGACACGTGCTAGGGTCGGGGCACGTGCGGACGCACGGGTGCGTGTCCGCATACGTAGTAGGACTAGGGTACGGCGGAGGCTAAGGTGTGGGGCTGCCGGTGGGTTTCCGTTCCGGTCTAGGGTTAGGGTTAGGGAACGGCAAGGTTGAGGGCACAGGTGAGGGTGCGGACACGTGCTAGGGTCGGGGCACGTGCGGACGCACGGGTCAGTGTCCGTGTACGGATTAGGATTAGGGTACGGCGGAGGCTAAGGTGTGGGGCTCCCGGTGGGTTTCCGTTCCGGGCTAGGGTTAGGGTTAGGGAACGGCAATGTTGAGGGCACAGGTGAGGGTGCGGACACGTGCTAGCGTCGGAGCACGTGCGGAAGCACGGGTCAGTGTCCGCGTACGGATTAGGGTTAGGGTACGGCGGAGGCTAAGGTGTGGGGCTGCCGGTGGGTTTCCGTTCCGGGCTAGGGTTAGGGTTAGGGAACGGCAATGTTGAGGGCACAGGTGAGGGTGCGGACACGTGCTAGGGTCGGGACACGTGCGGACGCATGGGTCAGTGTCCACGTACGGAGTAGGATTAGGGTACGGCGGAGGCTAATGTGTGGGGCTGCCGGTGGGTTTCCGTTCCGGTCTAGGGTTAGGGTTAGGGAAGGGCAAGGTTGAGGGCACAGGTGAGGGTGCGGACACGTGCTAGGGTCGGGGCACGTGCGGACGCACGGGTCAGTGTCCGCGTAGGGAGTAGGATTAGGATACGGCGGAGGCTAAGGTGTGGGGCTGCCGGTGGGTTTCCGTTCCGGGCTCGGGTTAGGGTTAGGGAACGGCAAGGTTGAGGGCACAGGTGAGGGTGCGGACACGTGCTAGGGTCGGGGCACGTGCGGACGCACGGCTCAGTGTACGCGTACGGAGTAGGATTAGGGTACGGCGGAGGCTAAGGTGTGGGGCTGCCGGTGGGTTTCCGTTCCGGGCTAGGGTTAGGGTTAGGGAACGGCAAGGTTGAGGGCACAGGTGAGGGTGCGGACAGGTGCTAGGGTCGGGGCACTTGCGGACGCACGGGTCAGTGTCCGCGTACGTATTAGTATTAGGGTACGGCGGAGGCTAAGGTGTGGGGATGCCGGTGGGTTTCCGTTCCGGGCTAGGGTTAGGGTTAGGGAACGGCAAGGTTGAGGGCACAGGTGAGGGTGCGGACACGTGCTAGGGTCGGGGCACGTGCGGACGCACGGTTCAGTGTCCGCGCACGGAGTAGGATTAGGGTACGGCGGAGGCTAAGGTGTGTGGCTGCCGGTGGGTTTCCGTTCCGGGCTAGGGTTAGGGTTAGGGAACAGCAAGGTTGAGGGCACAGGTGAGGGTGCGGACACGTGCTAGGGTTGGGGCACGTGCGGACGCACGGGTCAGTGTCCGCGTACGGAGTAGGACTAGGGTACGGCAGAGGCAAAGGTGTGGGGCTGCCGGTGGGTTTCCGTTCCGGGCTAGGGTTAGGGTTACGGAACGGCAAGGTTGAGGGCACAGGTGAGGGTGCGGACACGTGCTAGGGTCGGGGCACGTGCGGACGCACGGGTCAGTGTCCGCGTACGGATTAGGACTAGGGTACGGCGGAGGCTAAGGTGTGGGGCTGCCGGTGGGTTTCCGTTCCGGGCTAGGGTTAGGGTTAGGGAACGGCAAGGTTGAGGGCACAGGTGAGGGTGCGGACACGTGCTAGGGTCGGGGCACGTGCGGACGCACGGGTCAGTGTCCGCGTACGGAGTAGGATTAGGGTACGGCGGAGGCTAAGGTGTGGGGCTGCCGGTGTGTTTCCGCTCCGGGCTAGGGTTAGGGTTAGGGAACGGCAAGGTTGAGGGCACAGGTGAGGGTGCGGACACGTGCTAGGGTCGGGGCACGTGCGGACGCACGGGTCAGTGTCCGCGTACGGAGTAGTATTAGGGTACGGCGGAGACTAAGGTGTGGGGCTGCCGGTGGGTTTCCGTTCCGGGCTAGGGTTAGGGTTAGGGAACGGCAAGTTTGAGGGCACAGGTGAGGGTACGGACCCGTGCTAGGGTCGGGGCACGTGCAGACGCACGGGTCAGTGTCCGCGTACGGAGTAGGATTAGGGTATGGCGGAGGCTAAGGTGTGGGGCTGCCGGTGGGTTTCCGTTCCGGGCTAGGGTTAGGGTTAGGGAACGGCAAGGTTGAGGGCACAGGTGAGGGTGCGGACACGTGCTAGGGTCGGGGCACGTGCGGACGCACGGGTCAGTGTCCGCGTACGGAGTAGGATTAGGGTACGGCGGAGGCTAAGGTGTGGGGCTGCCGGTGGGTTTCCGTTCCGGGCTAGGGTTAGGGTTAGGGAACGGCAAGGTTGAGGGCACAAGTGAGGGTGCGGACACGTGCTAGGGTCGGGGCACGTGCGGACGCACGAGTCAGTGTCCAAGTATGGAGTAGGATTAGGGTACGGCGGAGGCTAAGGTGTGGGGCTGCCGGTGGGTTTCCGTTCCGGGCTAGGGTTAGGGTTAGGGAACGGCAAGGTTGAGGGCACAGGTGAGGGTGCGGACACGTGCTAGGGTCGGGGCACGTGCGGACGCACGGGTCAGTGTCCGCGTACGGAGTAGGATGAGGGTACGGCGGAGGCTAAGGTGTGGGGCTGCCGGTGGGTTTCCGTTCCGGGCTAGGGTTAGGGTTAGGGAACTTCAAGGTTGAGGGCACAGGTGAGGGTGCGGACACGTGCTAGGGTCGGGGCACGTGCGAACGCACGTGTCAGTGTCCGCGTACGGAGTAGGACTAGGGTACGGCGGAGGCTAAGGTGTGGGGCTGCCGGTGGGTTTCCCTTCCGGGCTAGGGTTAGGGTTAGGGAACGGCAAGGTTGAGGGCACAGGTGAGGGTGCGGACACGTGCTAGGGTCGGGGCACGTGCGGACGCACGGGTCAGTGTCCGCGTACGGAGTAGGACTAGGGTACGGCGGAGGCTAAGGTGTGGGGCTGCCGGTGGGTTTCCGTTCCGGGCTAGGGTTAGGGTTAGGGAACGGCAAGGTTGAGGGCACAGGTGAGGGTGCGCACACGTGCTAGGGTCGGGGCACGTGCGGACGCACGGGTCAGTGTCCGCGTACGGTGTAGGACTAGGGTACGGCGGAGGCTAAGGTGTGGGGCTGCCGGTGGGTTTCCGTTCCGGGCTAGGGTTAGGGTTAGGGAACGGAAGGTTGAGGGCACAGGTGAGAGTGCGGACACGTGCTAGGTTCGGGGCACGTGCGGACGCACGGGTCCGTGTCCGCATACGTAGTAGGACTAGGGTACGGCGGAGGCTAAGGTGTGGGGCTTCCGGTGGGTTTCCGTTCCGGGCTAGGGTTAGGGTTAGGGAACGGCAAGGTTGAGGGCACAGGTGAGGGTGCGGACACGTGCTAGGGTCGGGGCACGTGCGGACGCACGGGTCAGTGTCCGCGTACGGAGTAGGACTAGGGTACGGCGGAGGCTAAGGTGTGGGGCTGCCGGTGGGTTTCCGTTCCGGGCTAGGGTTAGGGTTAGGGAACGGCAAGGTTGAGGGCACAGGTGAGGGTGCGGACACGTGATAGGGCCGGGGCACGTGCGGACGCACGGGTCAGTGTCCGTGTACGGATTAGGATTAGGGTACGGCGGAGGCTATGGTGTGGGGCTGCCGGTGGGTTTCCGTTCCGGGCTAGGGTTAGGGTTAGGGAACGGCAATGTTGAGGGCACAGGTGAGGGTGCGGACACGTGCTAGGGTCGGGGCACGTGCGGAAGCACGGGTCAGTGTCCGCGTACGGATTAGGATTAGGGTACGGCGGAGGCTAAGGTGTGGGGCTGCCGGTGGGTTTCCGTTCCGGGCTAGGGTTAGGGTTAGGGAACGGCAATGTTGAGGGCACAGGTGAGGGTGCGGACACGTGCTAGGGTCGGGACACGTGCGGACGCACGGGTCAGTGTCCGCGTACGGATTAGGACTAGGGTACGGCAGAGGCTAAGGTGTGGGGCTGCCGGTGGGTTTCCGTTCCGGGCTAGGGTTAGGGTTAGGGAACGGCAAGGTTGAGGGCACAGGTGAGGGTGCGGACACGTGCTAGGGTCGGGGCACGTGCGGACGCACGGGTCAGTGTCCGCGTACGGAGTAGGACTAGGGTACGGCGGAGGCTAAGGTGTGGGGCTGCCGGTGGGTTTCCGTTCCGGGCTAGGGTTAGGGTTAGGGAACGGCAAGGTTGAGGGCACAGGTGAGGGTGCGGACACGTGCTAGGGCCGGGGCACGTGCGGACGCACGGGTCAGTGTCCGTGTACGGATTAGGATTAGGGTACGGCGGAGGCTAAGGTGTGGGGCTGCCGGTGGGTTTCCGTTCCGGGCTACGGTTAGGGTTAGGGAACGGCAATGTTGAGGGCACAGGTGAGGGTGCGGACACGTGCTAGGGTCGGGGCACGTGCGGAAGCACGGGTCAGTGTCCGCGTACGGATTAGGATTAGGGTACGGCGGAGGCTAAGGTGTGGGGCTGCCGGTGGGTTTCCGTTCCGGGCTAGGGTTAGGGTTAGGGAACGGCAATGTTGAGGGCACAGGTGAGGGTGCGGACACGTGCTAGGGTCGGGACACGTGCGGACGCACGGGTCAGTGTCCGCGTACGGATTAGGACTAGGGTACGGCAGAGGCTAAGGTGTGGGGCTTCCGGTTGGTTTCCGTTCCAGGCTAGGGTTAGGGTTAGGGAACGGCAAGGTTGAGGGCACAGGTGAGGGTGCGGACACGTGCTAGAATCGGGACACGTGCGGACACACGGGTCAGTGTCCGCGTACGGAGTAGGATTAGGGTACGGCGGAGGCTAAGGTGTGGGGCTGCCGGTGGGTTTCCGTTCTGGGCTAGGGTTA
Source organism: Hyperoodon ampullatus (assembly GCF_949752795.1). NCBI lineage: Eukaryota > Metazoa > Chordata > Mammalia > Artiodactyla > Ziphiidae > Hyperoodon > Hyperoodon ampullatus. Next base: position 116,344,344 of record NC_136920.1, read on the forward strand.
GGGTTAGGGAACGGCAAGGTTGAGGGCACAGGTGAGGGTGCGGTCACGTGCTAGGGTCGGGGCACGTGCGGACGCACGGGTCAGTGTCCGCGTACGGAGTAGGAATAGGGTACGGCGGAGGCTAAGGTGTGGGCCTGCCGGTGGGATTCCGTTCCGGGCTAGGGTTAGGGTTAGGGAAGGGCAAGTTTGAGGGCACAGGTGACGGTGCGGACACGTGCTAGGTTCGGGGCACGTGCGGACGCATGGGTCAGTGTCCGCGTACGGAGTAGGAATAGGGTACGGCGGAGGCTAAGGTGTGGGGCTGCCGGTGGGTTTCCGTTCCGGGCTAGGGTTAGGGTTAGGGAACGGCAAGGTTGAGGGCACAGGTGAGGGTGCGGATACGTGCTAGAGTCGGGGCACGTGCGGAGGCACGGGTCAGTGTCCGCGTTCGGAGTAGGATTAGGGTACGGCGGAGGATAAGGTGTGGGGCTGCCGGTGGGTTTCCGTTCCGGGCTAGGGTTAGGGTTAGGGAACGGCAAGGTTGAGGGCACAGGTGACGGTGCGGACACGTGCTAGGGTCGGGGCACGTGCGGACGCACGGGTCAGTATCCGCGTACGGAGTAGGACTAGGGTACGGCGGAGGCTAAGGTATGGGGTTGCCGGTGGGTTTCCGTTCCGGGCTAGGGTTAGGGTTAGGGAACGGCAAGGTTGAGGTCACAGGTGAGGGTGCGGACACGTGCTAGGGTTGGGGCACGTGCGGACGCACGGGTCAGTGTCCGCATATGGAGTAGGACTAGGGTACGGCGGAGGCTAAGGTGTGGGGCTGCCGGTGGGTTCCCGTTCCGGTCTAGGGTTAGGGTTAGGGAACGGCAAGGTTGAGGGCACAGGTGAGGGTGCGGACACGTGCTAGGGTCGGGGCACGTGCGGACGCACGGGTCAGTGTCCGCGTACGGAGTAGGATTAGGGTACGGCGGAGGCTAAGGTGTGGGGCTGCCGGTGGGTTTCCGTTCCGGGCTAGGGTTAGGGTTACGGAACGGCAAGGTTGAGGGCACAGGTGAGGGTGCGGACACGTGCTAGGGTCGGGGCACGTGCGGACGCACGGGTCAGTGTCCGCGTACGGAGTAGGATTAGGGTACGGCGGAGGCTAAGGTGTGGGGCTGCCGGTGGGTTTCCGTTCCGGGCGAGGTTTAGGGTTAGGGAACGGCAAGGTTGAGGGCACAGGTGAGGGTGCGGACAGGTGCTAGGGTCGGGGCACGTGCGGACGCACGGGTCAGTGTCCGCGTATGGATTAGGATTAGGGTACGGCGGAGGCTAAGGTGTGGGGCTGCCGGTGGGTTTCCGTTCCGGGCTAGGGTTAGGGTTAGGGAACGGCAAGGTTGAGGGCACAGGTGAGGGTGCGGACACTTGCTAGGGTCGGGGCACGTGCGGACGCACGGGTCAGTGTCCGTGTACGGATTAGGATTAGGGTACGGCGGAGGCTAAGGTGTGGGGCTCCCGGTGGGTTTCCGTTCCGGGCTAGGGTTAGGGTTAGGGAACGGCAATGTTGAGGGCACAGGTGAGGGTGCGGACACGTGGTAGGGTCGGGGCACGTGCGGAAGCACGGGTCAGTGTCCGCGTACGGATTAGGATTAGGGTACGGCGGAGGCTAAGGTGTGGGGCTGCCGGTGGGTTTCCGTTCCGGGCTAGGGTTAGGGTTAGGGAACGGCAATGTTGAGGGCACAGGTGAGGGTGCGGACACGTGCTAGGGTCGGGACACGTGCGGACGCACGGGTCAGTGTCCGCGTACGGAGTAGGATTATGGTACGGTGGAGGCTAATGTGTGGGGCTGCCGTTGGGTTTCCGTTCCGGTCTAGGGTTAGGGTTAGGGAAGGGCAAGGTTGAGGGCACAGGTGAGGGTGCGGACACGTGCTAGGGTCGGGGCACGTGCGGACGCACGGGTCAGTGTCCGCGTAGGGAGTAGGATTAGGATACGGCGGAGGCTAAGGTGTGGGGCTGCCGGTGGGTTTCCGTTCCGGGCTCGGGTTAGGTTTAGGGAACGGCAAGGTTGAGGGCACAGGTGAGGGTGCGGACACGTGCTAGGGTCGGGGCACGTGCGGACGCACGGGTCAGTGTACGCGTACGGAGTAGGATTAGGGTACGGCGGAGGCTAAGGTGTGGGGTTGCCGGTGGGTTTCCGTTCCGGGCTAGGGTTAGGGTTAGGGCACGGCAAGGTTGAGGGCACAGGTGAGGGTGCGGACACGTGCTAGGGTCGGGGCACGTGCGGACGCACGGGTCAGTGTCCGCGTACGTATTAGTATTAGGGTACGGCGGAGGCTAAGGTGTGGGGATGCCGGTGGGTTTCCGTTCCGGGCTAGGGTTAGGGTTAGGGAACGGCAAGGTTGAGGGCACAGGTGAGGGTGCGGACACGTGCTAGGGTCGGGGCACGTGCGGACGCGCCGGTCATTGTCCGCATATGGATTAGGAGGAGGGTACAGCAGAGGCTAAGGTGTGGGGCTGCCGGTGGGTTTCCGTTCCGGGCTAGGGTTAGGGTTAGGGAACGGCAAGGCTGAGGGCACAGGTGAGGGTGCGGACACGTGCTAGGGTCGGGGCACGTGCGGACGCGCGTGTCAGTGTCCGCGTACGCATTAGGATGAGGGTACGGCGGAGGCTAAGGTGTGGGGCTGCCCGTGGGTTTCCCTTCCGAGCTAGGGTGAGGGTTAGGGAACGGCAAGGCTGAGGGCACAGGTGAGGGTGCGGACACGTGCTAGGGTCGGGGCACGTGCGGACGCGCGGGACAGTGTCCGCGTACGGATTAGGATGAGGTTACGGCGGGGGCTAAGGTGTGGGGCTGCCGGTGGGTTTCCGTTCCGGGCTAGGGTTAGGGTTAGGGAACGGCAAGGCTGAGGGCACAGGTGAGGGTGCGGACACGTGCTAGGGTCGGGGCACGTGCGGACGCGCGGGTCAGTGTCCGCGTACGGATTAGGATGAGGGTACGACGGAGGCTATGGTGTGGGGCTGCCGGTGGGTTTCCGTTCCGGGCTAGGGTTAGGGTTAGGGAACGGCAAGGCTGAGGGCACAGGTGAGGGTGCGGACACGTGCTAGGGTCGAGGCACGTGCGGACGCGCGGGTCAGTGTCCGCGTACGGATTAGGATGAGGGTACGGCGGAAGCTAAGGTGTGGGGCTGCCGGTGGGTTTCCCTTCCGGGCTAGGGTTAGGGTTAGGGAACGGGAAGGCTGAGGGCACAGGTGAGGGTGAGGACACGTGCTAGGGTCGGGGCACGTGCGGGCGCGCGGCTCAGTGTCCGCGTACGGATTAGGATGAGGGTACGGCGGAGGCTAAGGTGTGGGGCTGCCGGTGGGTTTCCGTTCCGGGCTAGGTTTAGGGTTAGGGAACGGCAAGGCTGAGGGCACAGGTGAGGGCGCGGACACGTGCTAGGGTCGGGGCACGTGCGGACGCGCGGGTCAGTGTCCGCGTACGGATTAGGATGAGGGTACGGCGGAGGCTAAGGTGTGGGGCTGCCGGTGGGTTTCCCTTCTGGGCTAGGGTTAGGGTTAGGGAACGGCAAGGCTGAGGGCACAGGTGAGGGTGCGGACACGTGCTAGGTTCGGGGCACGTGCGGACGCGCGAGTCAGTGTCCGCGTACGGATTAGGATGAGGGTACGGCGGAGGCTAAGGTGTGGGGCTGCCGGTGGGTTTCCCTTCCGGGCTAGGGTTAGGGTTAGGGAACGGCAAGGCTGAGGGCACAGGTGAGGGTGCGGACACGTGCTAGGGTCGGGGCACGTGCGGGCGCGCGGGTCAGTGTCCGCGTACGGATTAGGATGAGGGTACGGCGGAGGCTAACGTGTGGGGCTGCCAGTGGGTTTCCCTTCCGGGCTAGGGTTAGGGTTAGGGAACGGCAAAGCTGAGGGCACAGGTGAGGGTGCGGACACGTGCTAGGGTCGGGGCACGTGCGGACGCGCGAGTCATTGTCCGCGTACGGATTAGGATGAGGGTACGGCGGGGGCTAAAGTGTGGGGCTGCCGGTGGGTTTCCGTTCCGGGCTAGGGTTAGGGTTAGGGAACGGCAAGGCTGAGGGCACAGGTGAGGGTGCGGACACGTGCTAGGGTCGGGGCACGTGCGGACGCGTGGGTCAGTGTCCGCGTACGGATTAGGATGAGGGTACGGCGGAGGCTAAGGTGTGGGGCTGCTGGTGGGTTTCCGTTCCGGGCTAGGGTTAGGGTTAGGGAACGGCAAGGCTGAGGGCACAGGTGAGGGTGCGGACACGTGCTTGGGTCGGGGCACGTGCGGACGCATGGGTCAGTGCCGCGTACGGATTAGGATGAGGGTACGGCGGAGGCTAAGGTGTGGGGCTGCCGGTGGGTTTCCGTTCCGGGCTAGGGTTAGGGTTAGGGAACGGCAAGGTTGAGGGCACAGGTGAGGGTGCGGACACGTGCTAGTGTCGGGGCACTTGCGGACGCGCGGGTCATTGTCCTCGTACGGATTAGGATGAGGATACGGCGGAGGCTAAGGTGTGGGGCTGCCGGTGGGTTTCCGTTCCGGGCTAGGGTTAGGGTTAGGGAACGGCAAGTCTGAGGGCACAGGTGAGGGCGCGGACACGTGCTAGGGTTGGGGCACATGCGGACGCGCGTCTCAGTGTCCGCGTACGGATTAGGATGAGGGTACGGCGGAAGCTAAGGTGTGGGGCTGCCGGTGTGTTTCCATTCCGGGCTAGGGTTAGGGTTAGGGAACGGCAAGGCTGAGGGCACAGGTGAGGGCGCGGACACGTGCTAGGGTTGGGGCACGTGCGGACGCGCGGGTCAGTGTGCGCGTACGGGTTAGGATGAGGGTACGGCGGAGGCTATGGTGTGGGGCTGCCAGTGGGTTTCCGTTCCGGGCTAGGGTTAGGGTTAGGGAACGGCAAGGCTGAGGGCACAGGTGAGGGTGCAGACACGTGCTAGGGTCGGGGCACGTGCGGACGCGCGGGTCAGTGTCCGCGTACGGATTAGGATGAGGGTACGGCGGAGGCTAAGGTGTGGGGCTGCCGGTGGGTTTCCGTTCCGGGCTAGGGTTAGGGTTAGGGAACGGCAAGGCTGAGGGCACAGGTGAGAGTGCGGACACGTGCTAGGTTCGGGACACGTGCGGACGCGCGGTTCAGTGTCCGCGTACGGATTAGGATGAGGGTACGGCGGAAGGTTAGGTGTGGGGCTGCCGGTGGGTTTCCCTTCCGGGCTAGGGTTAGGATTAGGGAACGGCAAGGCTTAGGGCACAGGTGAGGGTGAGGACACGTGCTAGAGTCGGGGCACGTGCGGGCGCGGGGCTCAGTGTCCGTGTACGGATTAGGATGAGGGTACGTCGGAGGCTAAGGTGTGGGGCTGCCGGTGGGTTTCCTTTCCTGGCTAGGGTTAGGGTTACGGAACGGCAAGGCTGAGGGCACAGGTGAGGGTGCGGACACGTGCTAGGGTCGGGGCACGTGCGGGCGCGCGGGTCAGTGTCCGCGTACGGATTAGAATGAGGGTACGGCGGAGGCTAAAGTGTGGGGCTGCCGGTGGGTTTCCCTTCCGGGCTAGGGTTAGGGTTAGGGAACGGCAAGGCTGAGGGCACAGGTGAGGGTGCGGACACGTGCTAGGGTCGGGGCACGTGCGGACGCGCAGGTCAGTGTCCGCGTACGGATTAGTATGAGGGTACGGCGGAGGCTAAGGTGTGGGGCTGCCGGTGGGTTTCCCTTCCGGGCTAGGGTTAGGGTTAGGGAACGGCAAGGCTGAGGGCACAGGTGAGGGTGCGGACACGTGCTAGGGTCGGGGCACGTGCGGACGCGTGGGTCAGCGTCCGCGTACGGATTAGGATGAGTGTACGGCGGAGGCTAAGGTGTGGGGCTGCCGGTGGGTTTCCGTTCCTGTCTAGGGTTAGGGATAGGGAACGGCAAGGCTGAGGGCACTGGTGACGGTGCGGACACGTGCTAGGGTCGGGCCACGTGCGGACGCGCGGGTCAGTGTCTGCGTACAGATTAGGATGAGTGTACGGCGGAGGCTAAGGTGTGGGGCTGCCGGTGGGTTTCCCTTCCGGGCTAGGGTTAGGGTTAGGGAACGGCAAGGCTGAGGGCACAGGTGAGTGTGCGGACACGTGCTAGGGTCGGGGCACGTGCGGACGCGCGGGTTAGTGTCCGCGTACGGATTAGGATGAGGGTACGGCGGAGGCTAAGGTGTGGGGCTGCCGGTGGGTTTCCTTTCCGGGCTAGGGTTAGGGTTAGGGAACGGCAAGGCTGAGGGCACAGGTGAGGGTGCGGACACGTGCTAGGGTCGGGGCACGTGCGGATGCGCGGGTCAGTGTCCGCGTACGGATGAGGATGAGGGTACGGCGGAGGCTAAGGTGTGGGGCTGCTGGTGGGTTTCCCTCCGGGGCTAGGGTTAGGGTTAGGGAACGGCAAGGCTGAGGGCACAGGTGAGGGTGCGGACACGTGCTAGGGTCGGGGCACGTGCGGACGCGCGGGTGAGTGTCCGTGTTCGGATTAGGATGAGTGTACGGCGGAGGCTAAGGTGTGGGGCTGCCGGTGGGTTTCCATTCCTGGCTAGGGTTAGGGATAGGGAACGGCAAGGCTGAGGGCACAGGTGAGGGTGCGGACACGTGCTAGGGTCGGGGCACGTGCGGACGCGCGGGTCAGTGTCCGCGTACGGATTAGGATGAGGGTACGGCGGAGGCTAAGGTGTGGGGCTGCCGGTGGGTTTCCCTTCCGGGCTAGGGTTAGGGTTAGGGAACGGCAAGGCTGAGGGCACAGGTGAGGGTGCGGACACGTGCTAGGGTCGGGGCACGTGCGGACGCGCGGGTGAGTGTCCGTGTACAGATTAGGATGAGTGTACGGCGGAGGCTAAGGTGTGGGGCTGCCGGTGGGTTTCCTTTCCGGGCTAGGGTTAGGGTTAGGGAACGGCAAGGCTGAGGGCACAGGTGAGGGTGCGGACACGTGCTAGGGTCGGGGCACGTGCGGACGCGCGGGTCAGTGTCTGCGTACGGATTAGGATGAGTGTACGGCGGAGTCTAAGGTGTGGGGCTGCCGGTGGATTTCCGTTCCTGGTTAGGGTTAGGCATAGGGAACGGCAAGGCTGAGGGCACAGGTGAGGGTGCGGACACGTGCTAGGGTCGGGGCACGTGCGGACGCGCGGGTCAGTGTCCGCGTACGGATTAGGATGAGGGTACGATGGAGGCTATGGTGTGGGGCTGCCGGTGGGTTTCCGTTCCGGGCTAGGGTTAGGGTTAGGGAACGGCAAGGCTGAGGGCACAGGTGAGGGTGCGGACACGTGCTAGGGTCGAGGCACGTGCGGACGCGCGGGTCAGTGTCCGCGTACGGATGAGGATGAGGGTACGGCGGAAGCTAAGGTGTGGGGCTGCCGGTGGGTTTCCCTTCCGGGCTAGGGTTAGGGTTAGGGAACGGCAAGGCTGAGGGCACAGGTGAGGGTGAGGACACGTGCTAGGGCCGGGGCACGTGCGGGCGCGCGGCTCAGTGTCCGCGTACGGATTAGGATGAGGGTACGGCGGAGGCTAAGGTGTGGGGCTGCCGGTGGGTTTCTGTTCCAGGCTAGGTTTAGGGTTAGGGAACGGCAAGGCTGAGGGCACAGGTGAGGGCGCGGACACGTGCTAGGGTCGGGGCACGTGCGGACGCGCGGGTCAGTGTCCGCGTACGGATTAGGATGAGGGTACGGCGGAGGCTAAGGTGTGGGGCTGCCGGTGGGTTTCCCTTCCGGGCTAGGGTTAGGGTTAGGGAACGGCAAGGCTGAGGGCACAGGTGAGGGTGCGGACACGTGCTAGGTTCGGGGCACGTGCGGACGCGCGAGTCAGTGTCCGCGTACGGATTAGGATGAGGGTACGGCGGAGGCTAAGGTGGGGGGCTGCCGGTGGGTTTCCCTTCCGGGCTAGGGTTAGGGTTAGGGAACGGCAAGGCTGAGGGCACAGGTGAGGGTGCGGACACGTGCTAGGTTCGGGGCACGTGCGGGCGCGCGGGTCAGTGTCCGCGTACGGATTAGGATGAGGGTACGGCGGAGGCTAACGTGTGGGGCTGCCAGTGGGTTTCCCTTCCGGGCTAGGGTTAGGGTTAGGGAACGGCAAAGCTGAGGGCACAGGTGAGGGTGCGGACACGTGCTAGGGTCGGGGCACGTGCGGACGCGCGAGTCATTGTCCGCGTACGGATTAGGATGAGGGTACGGTGGGGGCTAAAGTGTGGGGCTGCCGGTGGGTTTCCGTTCCGGGCTAGGGTTAGGGTTAGGGAACGGCAAGGCTGAGGGCACAGGTGAGGGTGCGGACACGTGCTAGGGTCGGGGCACGTGCGGACGCGTGGGTCAGTGTCCGCGTACGGATTAGGATGAGGGTACGGCGGAGGCTAAGGTGTGGGGCTGCTGGTGGGTTTCCGTTCCGGGCTAGGGTTAGGGTTAGGGAACGGCAAGGCTGAGGGCACAGGTGAGGGTGCGGACACGTGCTTGGGTCGGGGCACGTGCGGACGCATGGGTCAGTGCCGCGTACGGATTAGGATGAGGGTACGGCGGAGGCTAAGGTGTGGGGCTGCCGGTGGGTTTCCGTTCCGGGCTAGGGTTAGGGTTAGGGAACGGCAAGGCTGAGGGCACAGGTGAGGGTGCGGACACGTGCTAGGGTCGGGGCACTTGCGGACGCGCGGGTCAGTGTCCGCGTACGGATTAGGATGAGGATACGGCGGAGGCTAAGGTGTGGGGCTGCCGGTGGGTTTCCGTTCCGGGCTAGGGTTAGGGTTAGGGAACGGCAAGGCTGAGGGCACAGGTGAGGGCGCGGACACGTGCTAGGGTCGGGGCACATGCGGACGCGCGTCTCAGTGTCCGCGTACGGATTAGGATGAGGGTACGGCGGAAGCTAAGGTGTGGGGCTGCCGGTGTGTTTCCATTCCGGGCTAGGGTTAGGGTTAGGGAACGGCAAGGCTGAGGGCACAGGTGAGGGCGCGGACACGTGCTAGGTTTGGGGCACGTGCGGACGCGCGGGTCAGTGTGCGCGTACGGGTTAGGATGAGGGTACGGCGGAGGCTATGGTGTGGGGCTGCCAGTGGGTTTCCGTTCCGGGCTAGGGTTAGGGTTAGGGAACGGCAAGGCTGAGGGCACAGGTGAGGGTGCAGACACGTGCTAGGGTCGGGGCACGTGCGGACGCGCGGGTCAGTGTCCGCGTACGGATTAGGATGAGGGTACGGCGGAGGCTAAGGTGTGGGGCTGCCGGTGGGTTTCCGTTCCGGGCTAGGGTTAGGGTTAGGGAACGGCAAGGCTGAGGGCACAGGTGAGAGTGCGGACACGTGCTAGGTTCGGGACACGTGCGGACGCGCGGTTCAGTGTCCGCGTACGGATTAGGATGAGGGTACGGCGGAAGGTTAGGTGTGGGGCTGCCGGTGGGTTTCCCTTCCGTGCTAGGGTTAGGATTAGGGAACGGCAAGGCTTAGGGCACAGGTGAGGGTGAGGACACGTGCTAGAGTCGGGGCACGTGCGGGCGCGGGGCTCAGTGTCCGTGTACGGATTAGGATGAGGGTACGGCGGAGGCTAAGGTGTGGGGCTGCCGGTGGGTTTCCTTTCCTGGCTAGGGTTAGGGTTACGGAACGGCAAGGCTGAGGGCACAGGTGAGGGTGCGGACACGTGCTAGGGTCGGGGCACGTGCGGGCGCGCGGGTCAGTGTCCGCGTACGGATTAGAATGAGGGTACGGCGGAGGCTAAAGTGTGGGGCTGCCGGTGGGTTTCCCTTCCGGGCTAGGGTTAGGGTTAGGGAACGGCAAGGCTGAGGGCACAGGTGAGGGTGCGGACACGTGCTAGGGTCGGGGCACGTGCGGACGCGCAGGTCAGTGTCCGCGTACGGATTAGTATGAGGGTACGGCGGAGGCTAAGGTGTGGGGCTGCCGGTGGGTTTCCCTTCCGGGCTAGGGTTAGGGTTAGGGAACGGCAAGGCTGAGGGCACAGGTGAGGGTGCGGACACGTGCTAGGGTCGGGGCACGTGCGGACGCGCGGGTCAGTGTCCGCCTACGGATTAGGATGAGTGTACGGCGGAGGCTAAGGTGTGGGGCTGCCGGTGGGTTTCCGTTCCTGTCTAGGGTTAGGGATAGGGAACGGCAAGGCTGAGGGCACTGGTGACGGTGCGGACACGTGCTAGGGTCGGGGCACGTGCGGACGCGCGGGTCAGTGTCTGCGTACAGATTAGGATGAGTGTACGGCGGAGGCTAAGGTGTGGGGCTGCCGGTGGGTTTCCCTTCCGGGCTAGGGTTAGGGTTAGGGAACGGCAAGGCTGAGGGCACAGGTGAGTGTGCGGACACGTGCTAGGGTCGGGGCACGTGCGGACGCGCGGGTTAGTGTCCGCGTACGGATTAGGATGAGGGTACGGCGGAGGCTAAGGTGTGGGGCTGCCGGTGGGTTTCCTTTCCGGGCTAGGGTTAGGGTTAGGGAACGGCAAGGCTGAGGGCACAGGTGAGGGTGCGGACACGTGCTAGGGTCGGGGCACGTGCGGACGCGCGGGTCAGTGTCCGCGTACGGATGAGGATGAGGGTACGGCGGAGGCTAAGGTGTGGGGCTGCTGGTGGGTTTCCCTCCGGGGCTAGGGTTAGGGTTAGGGAACGGCAAGGCTGAGGGCACAGGTGAGGGTGCGGACACGTGCTAGGGTCGGGGCACGTGCGGACGCGCGGGTGAGTGTCCGTGTACAGATTAGGATGAGTGTACGGCGGAGGCTAAGGTGTGGGGCTGCCAGTGGGTTTCCATTCCTGGCTAGGGTTAGGGATAGGGAACGGCAAGGCTGAGGGCACAGGTGAGGGTGCGGACACGTGCTAGGGTCGGGGCACGTGCGGACGCGCGGGTCAGTGTCCGCGTACGGATTAGGATGAGGGTACGGCGGAGGCTAAGGTGTGGGGCTGCCGGTGGGTTTCCCTTCCGGGCTAGGGTTAGGGTTAGGGAACGGCAAGGCTGAGGGCACAGGTGAGGGTGCGGACACGTGCTAGGGTCGGGGCACGTGCGGACGCGCGGGTGAGTGTCCGTGTACAGATTAGGATGAGTGTACGGCGGAGGCTAAGGTGTGGGGCTGCCGGTGGGTTTCCTTTCCGGGCTAGGGTTAGGGTTAGGGAACGGCAAGGCTGAGGGCACAGGTGAGGGTGCGGACACGTGCTAGGGTCGGGGCACGTGCGGACGCGCGGGTCAGTGTCTGCGTACGGATTAGGATGAGTGTACGGCGGAGTCTAAGGTGTGGGGCTGTCGGTGGATTTCCGTTCCTGGTTAGGGTTAGGGATAGGGAACGGCAAGGCTGAGGGCACAGGTGAGGGTGCGGACACGTGCTAGGGTCGGGGCACGTGCGGACGCGCGGGTCAGTGTCCGCGTACAGATTAGGATGAGGGTACGGCGGAGGCTAAGGTATGGGGCTGCCGGTGGGTTTCCGTTCCGGGCTAGGGTTAGGGTTAGGGAACGGCAAGGCTGAGGGCACAGGTGAGGGTGCGGACACGTGCTAGGGTCGGGGCACGTGCGGACGCACGGGTCAGTGTCCGCGTACGGAGGAGGATTAGGGTACGGCGGAGGCTAAGGTGTGGGGCTGCCGGTGGGTTTCCGTTCCGGGCTAGGGTTAGGGTTAGGGAACGGCAAGGTTGAGGGCACAGGTGAGGGTGCGGACACGTGCTAGGGTCGGGGCACGTGCGGACACACGGGTCAGTGTCCGCGTACGGAGTAGGATTAGGTTACGGCGGAGGCTAATGTGTGGGGCTGCCGGTGGGTTTCCGTTCCGGGCTAGGGTTAGGGTTAGGGAAGGGCAAGGCTGAGGGCACAGGTGAGGGTGCGGACACGTGCTAGGGTCGGGGCACGTGCGGACGCACGGGTCAGTGTCCGCGTACGGAGTAGGATTAGGGTACGGCGGAGGCTAAGGTGTGGGGCTGCCGGTGGGTTTCCGTTCCGGGCTAGGGTTAGGGTTAGGGAACGGCAAGGTTGAGGGCACAGGTGAGGGTGCGGACACGTGCTAGGGTCGGGGCACGTGCGGACGCATGGGTCAGTGTCCGCGTACGGAGTAGGATTAGGGTACGGCGGAGGCTAAGGTGTGGGGCTGCCGGTGGGTTTCCGTTCCGGTCTAGGGTTAGGGTTAGGGAACGGCAAGGTTGAGGGCACAGGTGAGGGTGCGGACACGTGCTAGGGTCGGGGCACGTGCGGAGGCACGGGTCAGTGTCCACGTACGGAGTAGGATTAGGGTACGGCGGAGGCTAAGGTGTGGGGCTGCCGGTGGGTTTCCGTTCCGGGCTAGGGTTAGGGTTAGGGAACGGCAAGGTTGAGGGCACAGGTGAGGGTGCGGACACGTGCTAGGGTCAGGGCACGTGCGGACGCACGGGTCAGTGTCTGCGTACGGAGAAGGATAAGGGTACGGCGGAGGCTAAGGTGTGGGGCTGCCGGTGGGTTTCCGTTCTGGGCTAGGTTTAGGGTTAGGGAACGGCCAGGTTGAGGGCACAGGTGAGGGTGCGGACACGTGCTAGGGTCTGGGCACGTGCGGACGCGCGTGTCAGTGTCCGCGTACGGATTAGGATGAGGGTACGGCTGAGGCTAAGGTGTGAGGCTGCCGGTGGGTTTCCGTTCCGGGCTAGGGTTAGGGTTAGGGAACGGCAAGGCTGAGGGCACAGGTGAGGGTGCGGACACGTGCTAGGGTCGGGGCACGTGCGGCCGCGCGGGTCAGTGTCCGCGTACGGATTAGGATGAGGGTATGGCGGAGGCTAAAGTGTGGGGCTGCCGGTGAGTTTCCCTTCCGGGCTAGGGTTAGGGTTAGGGAACGGCAAGGCTGAGGGCACAGGTGAGGGTGCGGACACGTGCTAGGGTGGGGGCACGTGCGGACGCGCGGGTCGGTGTCCGCGTACGGATTAGGATGAGGGTACGGCGGAGGCTAAGGTATGGGGCTGCCGGTGGGTTTCCCTTCCGGGCTAGGGTTAGGGTTAGGGAACGGCAAGGCTGAGGGCACAGGTGATGGTGCGGACACGTGCTAGGGTCGGGGCACGTGCGGACGCGCGGGTCAGTGTCCGCGTACGGATTAGGATGAGTGTACGGCGGAGGCTAAGGTGTGGGGCTGCCGGTGGGTTTCCGTTCCTGGCTAGGGTTAGGGATAGGGAACGGCAAGGCTGAGGGCACAGGTGAGGGTGCGGACACGTGCTAGGGTCGGGGCACGTGCGGACGCGCTGGTCAGTGTCCGCGTACAGATTAGGATGAGGGTACGGCGGAGGCTAAGGTGTGGGGCTGCCGGTGGGTTTCCGTTCCGGGCTAGGGTTAGGGTTAGGGAACGGCAAGGCTGAGGGCACAGGTGAGCGTGCGGACACGTGCTAGGGTCCGGGCACGTGCGGACGCGCGGGTCAGTGACCGCGTACGGATTAGGATGAGGGTACGGCGGAGGCTAAGGTGTGGGGCTGCCGGTGGGTTTCCGTTCCGGGCTAGGGTTAGGGTTACGGAACGGCAAGGCTGAGGGCACAGGTGAGGGTGCGGACACGTGCTAGGGTCGGGGCACGTGCGGACGCGCGGGTCAGTGTCCTCGTACGGATTAGGATGAGGGTACGGCGGAGGCTAAGGTGTGGGGCTGCCGGTGGGTTTCCGTTCCGGGCTAGGGTTAGGGTTAGGGAACGGCAAAGCTGAGGGCACAGGTGAGGGTGCGGACACGTGCTAGGGTCGGGGCACGTGCGGACGCGCGGGTCAGTGTCCGCGTACGGATTAGGATGAGGGTACGGCGGAGGCTAAGGTGTGGGGCTGCCGGTGGGTTTCCGTTCCGGGCTAGGGTTAGGGTTAGGGAACGGCAAGGCTGAGGGCACAGGTGAGGGTGCGGACACGTGCTAGGGTCGGGGCACGTGCGGGCGCGGGGCTCAGCGTCCGCGTACGGATTAGGATGAGGGTACGGTGGAGGCTAAAGTGTGGGGCTGCCGGTGGGTTTCCGTTCCGGGCTAGGGTTAGGGTTAGGGAACGGCAAGGCTGAGGGCACAGGTGAGGGCGCGGACACGTGCTAGGGTCGGGGCATGTGCGGACGCGCGGGTTAGTGTCCGCGTACGGATTAGGATGAGGGTACGGCGGAGGCTAAGGTGTGGGTCTGCCGGTGGGTTTCCTTTCCGGGCTAGGGTTAGGGTTAGGGAACGGCAAGGCTGAGGGCACAGGTGAGGGTGCGGACACGTGCTAGGGTCGGGGCAAGTGCGGACGCGCGGGTCAGTGTCCGCGTACGGATTAGGATGAGGGTACGGCGGAGGCTAAGGTGTGGGGCTGCTGGTGGGTTTCCCTTCCGGGCTAGGGTTAGGGTTAGGGAACGGCAAGGCTGAGGGCACAGGTGAGGGTGCGGACACGTGCTAGGGTCGGGGCACGTGCGGACGCGCGGGTGAGTGTCCGTGTACAGATTAGGATGAGTGTACGGCGGAGGCTAAGGTGTGGGGCTGCCGGTGGGTTTCCTTTCCGGGCTAGGGTTAGGGTTAGGGAACGGCAAGGCTGAGGGCACAGGTGAGGGTGCGGACACGTGCTAGGGTCGGGGCACGTGCGGACGCGCGGGTCAGTGTCCGCGTACGGATTAGGATGAGGGTACGATGGAGGCTATGGTGTGGGGCTGCCGGTGGGTTTCCGTTCCGGTCTAGGGTTAGGGTTAGGGAACGGCAAGGCTGAGGGCACAGGTGAGGGTGCGGACACGTGCTAGGGTCGAGGCACGTGCGGACGCGCGGGTCAGTGTCCGCGTACGGATTAGGATGAGGGTACGGCGGAAGCTAAGGTGTGGGGCTGCCGGTGGGTTTCCCTTCCGGGCTAGGGTTAGGGTTAGGGAACGGCAAGGCTGAGGGCACAGGTGAGGGTGAGGACACGTGCTAGGGTCGGGGCACGTGCGGGCGCGCGGCTCAGTGTCCGCGTACGGATTAGGATGAGGGTACGGCGGAGGGTAAGGTGTGGGGCTGCCGGTGGGTTTCCGTTCCGGGCTAGGTTTAGGGTTAGGGAACGGCAAGGCTGAGGGCACAGGTGAGGGCGCGGACACGTGCTAGGGTCGGGGCACGTGCGGACGCGCGGGTCAGTGTCCGCGTACGGATTAGGATGAGGGTACGGCGGAGGCTAAGGTGTGGGGCTGCCGGTGGGTTTCCCTTCCGGGCTAGGGTTAGGGTTAGGGAACGGCAAGGCTGAGGGCACAGGTGAGGGTGCGGACACGTGCTAGGTTCGGGGCACGTGCGGACGCGCGAGTCAGTGTCCGCGTACGGATTAGGATGAGGGTACGGCGGAGGCTAAGGTGTGGGGCTGCCGGTGGGTTTCCCTTCCGGGCTAGGGTTAGGGTTAGGGAACGGCAAGGCTGAGGGCACAGGTGAGGGTGCGGACACGTGCTAGGGTCGGGGCACGTGCGGGCGCGCGGGTCAGTGTCCGCGTACGGATTAGGATGAGGGTACGGCGGAGGCTAACGTGTGGGGCTGCCAGTGGGTTTCCCTTCCGGGCTAGGGTTAGGGTTAGGGAACGGCAAAGCTGAGGGCACAGGTGAGGGTGCGGACACGTACTAGGGTCGGGGCACGTGCGGACGCGCGAGTCATTGTCCGCGTACGGATTAGGATGAGGGTACGGCGGGGGCTAAAGTGTGGGGCTGCCGGTGGGTTTCCGTTCCGGGCTAGGGTTAGGGTTAGGGAACGGCAAGGCTGAGGGCACAGGTGAGGGTGCGGACACGTGCTAGGGTCGGGGCACGTGCGGACGCGTGGGTCAGTGTCCGCGTACGGATTAGGATGAGGGTACGGCGGAGGCTAAGGTGTGGGGCTGCTGGTGGGTTTCCGTTCCGGGCTAGGGTTAGGGTTAGGGAACGGCAAGGCTGAGGGCAAAGGTGAGGGTGCGGACACGTGCTTGGGTCGGGGCACGTGCGGACGCATGGGTCAGTGCCGCGTACGGATTAGGATGAGGGTACGGCGGAGGCTAAGGTGTGGGGCTGCCGGTGGGTTTCCGTTCCGGGCTAGGGTTAGGGTTAGGGAACGGCAAGGCTGAGGGCACAGGTGAGGGTGCGGACACGTGCTAGGGTCGGGGCACTTGCGGACGCGCGGGTCAGTGTCCGCGTACGGATTAGGATGAGGATACGGCGGAGGCTAAGGTGTGGGGCTGCCGGTGGGTTTCCGTTCCGGGCTAGGGTTAGGGTTAGGGAACGGCAAGGCTGAGGGCACAGGTGAGGGCGCGGACACGTGCTAGGGTCGGGGCACATGCGGACGCGCGTCTCAGTGTCCGCGTACGGATTAGGATGAGGGTACGGCGGAAGCTAAGGTGTGGGGCTGCCGGTGTGTTTCCATTCCGGGCTAGGGTTAGGGTTAGGGAACGGCAAGGCTGAGGGCACAGGTGAGGGCGCGGACACGTGCTAGGGTTGGGGCACGTGCGGACGCGCGGGTCAGTGTGCGCGTACGGGTTAGGATGAGGGTACGGCGGAGGCTATGGTGTGGGGCTGCCAGTGGGTTTCCGTTCCGGGCTAGGGTTAGGGTTAGGGAACGGCAAGGCTGAGGGCACAGGTGAGGGTGCAGACACGTGCTAGGGTCGGGGCACGTGCGGACGCGCGGGTCAGTGTCCGCGTACGGATTAGGATGAGGGTACGGCGGAGGCTAAGGTGTGGGGCTGCCGGTGGGTTTCCGTTCCGGGCTAGGGTTAGGCTTAGGGAACGGCAAGGCTGAGGGCACAGGTGAGAGTGCGGACACGTGCTAGGTTCGGGACACGTGCGGACGCGCGGTTCAGTGTCCGCGTACGGATTAGGATGAGGGTACGGCGGAAGGTTAGGTGTGGGGCTGCCGGTGGGTTTCCCTTCCGTGCTAGGGTTAGGATTAGGGAACGGCAAGGCTTAGGGCACAGGTGAGGGTGAGGACACGTGCTAGAGTCGGGGCACGTGCGGGCGCGGGGCTCAGTGTCCGTGTACGGATTAGGATGAGGGTACGGCGGAGGCTAAGGTGTGGGGCTGCCGGTGGGTTTCCTTTCCTGGCTAGGGTTAGGGTTACGGAACGGCAAGGCTGAGGGCACAGGTGAGGGTGCGGACACGTGCTAGGGTCGGGGCACGTGCGGGCGCGCGGGTCAGTGTCCACGTACGGATTAGAATGAGGGTACGGCGGAGGCTAAAGTGTGGGGCTGCCGGTGGGTTTCCCTTCCGGGCTAGGGTTAGGGTTAGGGAACGGCAAGGCTGAGGGCACAGGTGAGGGTGCGGACACATGCTAGGGTCGGGGCACGTGCGGACGCGCAGGTCAGTGTCCGCGTACGGATTAGTATGAGGGTACGGCGGAGGCTAAGGTGTGGGGCTGCCGGTGGGTTTCCGTTCCTGGCTAGGGTTAGGGTTAGGGAACGGCAAGGCTGAGGGCACAGGTGAGGGTGCGGACACGTGCTAGGGTCGGGGCACGTGCGGACGCGCGGGTCAGTGTCCGCCTACGGATTAGGATGAGTGTACGGCGGAGGCTAAGGTGTGGGGCTGCCGGTGGGTTTCCGTTCCTGTCTAGGGTTAGGGATAGGGAACGGCAAGGCTGAGGGCACTGGTGACGGTGCGGACACGTGCTAGGGTCGGGGCACGTGCGGACGCGCGGGTCAGTGTCTGCGTACAGATTAGGATGAGTGTACGGCGGAGGCTAAGGTGTGGGGCTGCCGGTGGGTTTCCCTTCCGGGCTAGGGTTAGGGTTAGGGAACGGCAAGGCTGAGGGCACAGGTGAGTGTGCGGACACGTGCTAGGGTCGGGGCACGTGCGGACGCGCGGGTTAGTGTCCGCGTACGGATTAGGATGAGGGTACGGCGGAGGCTAAGGTGTGGGGCTGCCGGTGGGTTTCCTTTCCGGGCTAGGGTTAGGGTTAGGGAACGGCAAGGCTGAGGGCACAGGTGAGGGTGCGGACACGTGCTAGGGTCGGGGCACGTGCGGACGCGCGGGTCAGTGTCCGCGTACGGATGAGGATGAGGGTACGGCGGAGGCTAAGGTGTGGGGCTGCTGGTGGGTTTCCCTCCGGGGCTAGGGTTAGGGTTAGGGAACGGCAAGGCTGAGGGCACAGGTGAGGGTGCGGACACGTGCTAGGGTCGGGGCACGTGCGGACGCGCGGGTGAGTGTCCGTGTACAGATTAGGATGAGTGTACGGCGGAGGCTAAGGTGTGGGGCTGCCGGTGGGTTTCCATTCCTGGCTAGGGTTAGGGATAGGGAACGGCAAGGCTGAGGGCACAGGTGAGGGTGCGGACACGTGCTAGGGTCGGGGCACGTGCGGACGCGCGGGTCAGTGTCCGCGTACGGATTAGGATGAGGGTACGGCGGAGGCTAAGGTGTGGGGCTGCCGGTGGGTTTCCCTTCCGGGCTAGGGTTAGGGTTAGGGAACGGCAAGGCTGAGGGCACAGGTGAGGGTGCGGACACGTGCTAGGGTCGGGGCACGTGCGGACGCGCGGGTGAGTGTCCGTGTACAGATTAGGATGAGTGTACGGCGGAGGCTAAGGTGTGGGGCTGCCGGTGGGTTTCCTTTCCGGGCTAGGGTTAGGGTTAGGGAACGGCAAGGCTGAGGGCACAGGTGAGGGTGCGGACACGTGCTAGGGTCGGGGCACGTGCGGACGCGCGGGTCAGTGTCTGCGTACGGATTAGGATGAGTGTACGGCGGAGTCTAAGGTGTGGGGCTGTCGGTGGATTTCCGTTCCTGGTTAGGGTTAGGGATAGGGAACGGCAAGGCTGAGGGCACAGGTGAGGGTGCGGACACGTGCTAGGGTCGGGGCACGTGCGGACGCGCGGGTCAGTGTCCGCGTACGGAGTAGGATTAGGGTACGGCGGAGGCTAAGGTGTGGGGCTGCCGGTGGGTTTCCGTTCCGGGCTAGGGTTAGGGTTAGGGAACGGCAAGGCTGAGGGCACAGGTGAGGGTGCGGACACGTGCTAGGGTGGGGGCACGTGTGGACGCGCGGGTCAGTGACCGCGTACGGATTAGGATGAGGGTACGGCGGAGGCTAAGGTGTGGGGCTGCCGGTGGGTTTCCGTTCCGGGCTAGGGTTAGGGTTAGGGAACGGCAAGGCTGAGGGCACAGGTGAGGGTGCGGACACGTGCTAGGGTCGGGGCACGTGCGGACGCGCGGGTCAGTGTCCGCGTACGGATTAGGATGAGGGTACGGCGGAGGCTAAGGTGTGGGGCTGCCGGTGGGTTTCCGTTCCGGGCTAGGGTTAGGGTTAGGGAACGGCAAGGCTGAGGGCACAGGTGAGGGTGCGGACACGTGCTAGGGTCGGGGCACGTGCGGGCGCGGGGCTCAGCGTCCGCGTACGGATTAGGATGAGGGTACGGTGGAGGCTAAAGTGTGGGGCTGCCGGTGGGTTTCCGTTCCGGGCTAGGGTTAGGGTTAGGGAACGGCAAGGCTGAGGGCACAGGTGAGGGCGCGGACACGTGCTAGGGTCGGGGCATGTGCGGACGCGCGGGTTAGTGTCCGCGTACGGATTAGGATGAGGGTACGGCGGAGGCTAAGGTGTGGGTCTGCCGGTGGGTTTCCTTTCCGGGCTAGGGTTAGGGTTAGGGAACGGCAAGGCTGAGGGCACAGGTGAGGGTGCGGACACGTGCTAGGGTCGGGGCACGTGCGGACGCGCGGGTCAGTGTCCGCGTACGGATTAGGATGAGGGTACGGCGGAGGCTAAGGTGTGGGGCTGCTGGTGGGTTTCCCTTCCGGGCTAGGGTTAGGGTTAGGGAACGGCAAGGCTGAGGGCACAGGTGAGGGTGCGGACACGTGCTAGGGTCGGGGCACGTGCGGACGCGCGGGTGAGTGTCCGTGTACAGAATGAGTGTACGGCGGAGGCTAAGGTGTGGGGCTGCCGGTGGGTTTCCTTTCCGGGCTAGGGTTAGGGTTAGGGAACGGCAAGGCTGAGGGCACAGGTGAGGGTGCGGACACGTGCTAGGGTCGGGGCACGTGCGGACGCGCGGGTCAGTGTCTGCGTACGGATTAGGATGAGTGTACGGCGGAGTCTAAGGTGTGGGGCTGCCGGTGGATTTCCGTTCCTGGTTAGGGTTAGGGATAGGGAACGGTAAGGCTGAGGGCACAGGTGAGGGTGCGGACACGTGCTAGGGTGGGGGCACGTGCGGACGCGCGGGTCAGTGTCCGCGTACGGATTAGGATGAGGGTACGGCGGAAGCTAAGGTGTGGGGCTGCCGGTGGGTTTCCCTTCCGGGCTAGGGTTAGGGTTAGGGAACGGCAAGGCTGAGGGCACAGGTGAGGGTGAGGACACGTGCTAGGGTTGGGGCACGTGCGGGCGCGCGGCTCAGTGTCCGCGTACGGATTAGGATGAGGGTACGGCGGAGGGTAAGGTGTGGGGCTGCCGGTGGGTTTCCGTTCCGGGCTAGGTTTAGGGTTAGGGAACGGCAAGGCTGAGGGCACAGGTGAGGGTGCGGACACGTGCTAGGTTCGGGGCACGTGCGGACGCGCGAGTCAGTGTCCGCGTACGGATTAGGATGAGGGTACGGCGGAGGCTAAGGTGTGGGGCTGCCGGTGGGTTTCCCTTCCGGGCTAGGGTTAGGGTTAGGGAACGGCAAGGCTGAGGGCACAGGTGAGGGTGCGGACACGTGCTAGGTTCGGGGCACGTGCGGACGCGCGAGTCAGTGTCCGCGTACGGATTAGGATGAGGGTACGGCGGAGGCTAAGGTGTGGGGCTGCCGGTGGGTTTCCCTTCCGGGCTAGGGTTAGGGTTAGGGAACGGCAAGGCTGAGGGCACAGGTGAGGGTGCGGACACGTGCTAGGGTCGGGGCACGTGCGGGCGCGCGGGTCAGTGTCCGCGTACGGATTAGGATGAGGGTACGGCGGAGGCTAACGTGTGGGGCTGCCAGTGGGTTTCCCTTCCGGGCTAGGGTTAGGGTTAGGGAACGGCAAAGCTGAGGGCACAGGTGAGGGTGCGGACACGTGCTAGGGTCGGGGCACGTGCGGACGCGCGAGTCATTGTCCGCGTACGGATTAGGATGAGGGTACGGCGGGGGCTAAAGTGTGGGGCTGCCGGTGGGTTTCCGTTCCGGGCTAGGGTTAGGGTTAGGGAACGGCAAGGCTGAGGGCACAGGTGAGGGTGCGGACACGTGCTAGGGTCGGGGCACGTGCGGACGCGTGGGTCAGTGTCCGCGTACGGATTAGGATGAGGGTACGGCGGAGGCTAAGGTGTGGGGCTGCTGGTGGGTTTCCGTTCCGGGCTAGGGTTAGGGTTAGGGAACGGCAAGGCTGAGGGCACAGGTGAGGGTGCGGACACGTGCTTGGGTCGGGGCACGTGCGGACGCATGGGTCAGTGCCGCGTACGGATTAGGATGAGGGTACGGCGGAGGCTAAGGTGTGGGGCTGCCGGTGGGTTTCCGTTCCGGGCTAGGGTTAGGGTTAGGGAACGGCAAGGCTGAGGGCACAGGTGAGGGTGCGGACACGTGCTAGGGTCGGGGCACTTGCGGACGCGTGGGTCAGTGTCCGCGTACGGATTAGGATGAGGATACGGCGGAGGCTAAGGTGTGGGGCTGCCGGTGGGTTTCCGTTCCGGGCTAGGGTTAGGGTTAGGGAACGGCAAGGCTGAGGGCACAGGTGAGGGCGCGGACACGTGCTAGGGTCGGGGCACATGCGGACGCGCGTCTCAGTGTCCGCGTACGGATTAGGATGAGGGTACGGCGGAAGCTAAGGTGTGGGGCTGCCGGTGTGTTTCCATTCCGGGCTAGGGTTAGGGTTAGGGAACGGCAAGGCTGAGGGCACAGGTGAGGGCGCGGACACGTGCTAGGGTTGGGGCACGTGCGGACGCGCGGGTCAGTGTGCGCGTACGGGTTAGGATGAGGGTACGGCGGAGGCTATGGTGTGGGGCTGCCAGTGGGTTTCCGTTCCGGGCTAGGGTTAGGGTTAGGGAACGGCAAGGCTGAGGGCACAGGTGAGGGTGCAGACACGTGCTAGGGTCGGGGCACGTGCGGACGCGCGGGTCAGTGTCCGCGTACGGATTAGGATGAGGGTACGGCGGAGGCTAAGGTGTGGGGCTGCCGGTGGGTTTCCGTTCCGGGCTAGGGTTAGGGTTAGGGAACGGCAAGGCTGAGGGCACAGGTGAGAGTGCGGACACGTGCTAGTTTCGGGACACGTGCGGACGCGCGGTTCAGTGTCCGCGTACGGATTAGGATGAGGGTACGGCGGAAGGTTAGGTGTGGGGCTGCCGGTGGGTTTCCCTTCCGTGCTAGGGTTAGGATTAGGGAACGGCAAGGCTTAGGGCACAGGTGAGGGTGAGGACACGTGCTAGAGTCGGGGCACGTGCGGGCGCGGGGCTCAGTGTCCGTGTACGGATTAGGATGAGGGTACGGCGGAGGCTAAGGTGTGGGGCTGCCGGTGGGTTTCCTTTCCTGGCTAGGGTTAGGTTTACGGAACGGCAAGGCTGAGGGCACAGGTGAGGGTGCGGACACGTGCTAGGGTCGGGGCACGTGCGGGCGCGCGGGTCAGTGTCCGCGTACGGATTAGAATGAGGGTACGGCGGAGGCTAAAGTGTGGGGCTGCCGGTGGGTTTCCCTTCCGGGCTAGGGTTAGGGTTAGGGAACGGCAAGGCTGAGGGCACAGGTGAGGGTGCGGACACGTGCTAGGGTCGGGGCACGTGCGGACGCGCAGGTCAGTGTCCGCGTACGGATTAGTATGAGGGTACGGCGGAGGCTAAGGTGTGGGGCTGCCGGTGGGTTTCCCTTCCGGGCTAGGGTTAGGGTTAGGGAACGGCAAGGCTGAGGGCACAGGTGAGGGTGCGGACACGTGCTAGGGTCGGGGCACGTGCGGACGCGCGGGTCAGTGTCCGCGTACGGATGAGGATGAGGGTACGGCGGAGGCTAAGGTGTGGGGCTGCTGGTGGGTTTCCCTCCGGGGCTAGGGTTAGGGTTAGGGAACGGCAAGGCTGAGGGCACAGGTGAGGGTGCGGACACGTGCTAGGGTCGGGGCACGTGCGGACGCGCGGGTGAGTGTCCGTGTTCGGATTAGGATGAGTGTACGGCGGAGGCTAAGGTGTGGGGCTGCCGGTGGGTTTCCATTCCTGGCTAGGGTTAGGGATAGGGAACGGCAAGGCTGAGGGCACAGGTGAGGGTGCGGACACGTGCTAGGGTCGGGGCACGTGCGGACGCGCGGGTCAGTGTCCGCGTACGGATTAGGATGAGGGTACGGCGGAGGCTAAGGTGTGGGGCTGCCGGTGGGTTTCCCTTCCGGGCTAGGGTTAGGGTTAGGGAACGGCAAGGCTGAGGGCACAGGTGAGGGTGCGGACACGTGCTAGGGTCGGGGCACGTGCGGACGCGCGGGTGAGTGTCCGTGTACAGATTAGGATGAGTGTACGGCGGAGGCTAAGGTGTGGGGCTGCTGGTGGGTTTCCTTTCCGGGCTAGGGTTAGGGTTAGGGAACGGCAAGGCTGAGGGCACAGGTGAGGGTGCGGACACGTGCTAGGGTCGGGGCACGTGCGGACGCGCGGGTCAGTGTCTGCGTACGGATTAGGATGAGTGTACGGCGGAGTCTAAGGTGTAGGGCTGCCGGTGGATTTCCGTTCCTGGTTAGGGTTAGGGATAGGGAACGGCAAGGCTGAGGGCACAGGTGAGGGTGCGGACACGTGCTAGGGTCGGGGCACGTGCGGACGCGCGGGTCAGTGTCCGCGTACAGATTAGGATGAGGGTACGGCGGAGGCTAAGGTGTGGGGCTGCCGGTGGGTTTCCGTTCCGGGCTAGGGTTAGGGTTAGGGAACGGCAAGGCTGAGGGCACAGGTGAGGGTGCGGACACGTGCTAGGGTCCGGGCACGTGCGGATGCGCGGGTCAGTGACCGCGTACGGATTAGGATGAGGGTACGGCGGAGGCTAAGGTGTGGGGCTGCCGGTGGGTTTCCGTTCCGGGCTAGGGTTAGGGTTAGGGAACGGCAAGGCTGAGGGTACAGGTGAGGGTGCGGACACGTGCTAGGGTCGGGGCACGTGCGGACGCACGGGTCAGTGTCCGCGTACGGAGGAGGATTAGGGTACGGCGGAGGCTAAGGTGTGGGGCTGCCGGTGGGTTTCCGTTCCGGGCTAGGGTTAGGGTTAGGGAACGGCAAGGTTGAGGGCACAGGTGAGGGTGCGGACACGTGCTAGGGTCGGGGCACGTGCGGACGCACGGGTCAGTGTCCGCGTACGGAGTAGGATTAGGGTACGGCGGAGGCTAATGTGTGGGGCTGCCGGTGGGTTTCCGTTCCGGGCTAGGGTTAGGGTTAGGGAAGGGCAAGGCTGAGGGCACAGGTGAGGGTGCGGACACGTGCTAGGGTCGGGGCACGTGCGGACACACGGGTCAGTGTCCGCGTACGGAGTAGGATTAGGGTACGGCGGAGGCTAAGGTGTGGGGCTGCCGGTGGGTTTCCGTTCCGGGCTAGGGTTAGGGTTAGGGAACGGCAAGGTTGAGGGCACAGGTGAGGGTGCGGACACGTGCTAGGGTCGGGGCACGTGCGGACGCATGGGTCAGTGTCCGCGTACGGAGTAGGATTAGGGTACGGCGGAGGCTAAGGTGTGGGGCTGCCGGTGGGTTTCCGTTCCGGTCTAGGGTTAGGGTTAGGGAACGGCAAGGTTGAGGGCACAGGTGAGGGTGCGGACACGTGCTAGGGTCGGGGCACGTGCGGACGCACGGGTCAGTGTCCGCGTACGGAGTAGGATTAGGGTACGGCGGAGGCTAAGGTGTGGGGCTGCCGGTGGGTTTCCGTTCCGGGCTAGGGTTAGGGTTAGGGAACGGCAAGGTTGAGGGCACAGGTGAGGGTGCGGACACGTGCTAGGGTCAGGGCACGTGCGGACGCACGGGTCAGTGTCTGCGTACGGAGAAGGATAAGGGTACGGCGGAGGCTAAGGTGTGGGGCTGCCGGTGGGTTTCCGTTCTGGGCTAGGGTTAGGGTTAGGGAACGGCCAGGTTGAGGGCACAGGTGAGGGTGCGGACACGTGCTAGGGTCTGGGCACGTGCGGACGCGCGTGTCAGTGTCCGCGTACGGATTAGGATGAGGGTACGGCGGAGGCTAAGGTGTGGGGCTGCCGGTGGGTTTCCGTTCCGGGCTAGGGTTAGGGTTAGGGAACGGCAAGGCTGAGGGCACAGGTGAGGGTGCGGACACGTGCTAGGGTCGGGGCACGTGCGGACGCGCTGGTCAGTGTCCGCGTACAGATTAGGATGAGGGTACGGCGGAGGCTAAGGTGTGGGGCTGCCGGTGGGTTTCCGTCCGGGCTAGGGTTAGGGTTAGGGAACGGCAAGGCTGAGGGCACAGGTGAGGGTGCGGACACGTGCTAGGGTCCGGGCACGTGCGGACGCGCGGGTCAGTGACCGCGTACGGATTAGGATGAGGGTACGGCGGAGGCTAAGGTGTGGGGCTGCCGGTGGGTTTCCGTTCCGGGCTAGGGTTAGCGTTAGGGAACGGCAAGGCTGAGGGCACAGGTGAGGGTGCGGACACGTGCTAGGGTCGGGGCACGTGCGGACGCGCGGGTCAGTGTCCTCGTACGGATTAGGATGAGGGTACGGCGGAGGCTAAGGTGTGGGGCTGCCGGTGGGTTTCCGTTCCGGGCTAGGGTTAGGGTTAGGGAACGGCAAGGCTGAGGGCACAGGTGAGGGTGCGGACACGTGCTAGGGTCGGGGCACGTGCGGACGCGCGGGTCAGTGTCCGCGTACGGATTAGGATGAGGGTACGGCGGAGGCTAAGGTGTGGGGCTGCCGGTGGGTTTCCGTTCCGGGCTAGGGTTAGGGTTAGGGAACGGCAAGGCTGAGGGCACAGGTGAGGGTGCGGACACGTGCTAGGGTCGGGGCACGTGCGGGCGCGGGGCTCAGCGTCCGCGTACGGATTAGGATGAGGGTACGGTGGAGGCTAAAGTGTGGGGCTGCCGGTGGGTTTCCGTTCCGGGCTAGGGTTAGGGTTAGGGAACGGCAAGGCTGAGGGCACAGGTGAGGGCGCGGACACGTGCTAGGGTCGGGGCACGTGCGGACGCGCGGGTTAGTGTCCGCGTATGGATTAGGATGAGGGTACGGCGGAGGCTAAGGTGTGGGGCTGCCGGTGGGTTTCCCTTCCGGGCTAGGGTTAGGGTAAGGGAACGGCAAGGCTGAGGGCACAGGTGAGGGTGCGGACACGTGCTAGAGTCGGGGCACGTGCGGACGCGCGTGTCAGTGTCCCCGTACGGATTAGGATGAGGGTACGGCGGAGGCTAAGGTGTGGGGCTGCCGGTGGGTTTCCATTCCGGGCTAGGGTTAGGGTTAGGGAACGGCAAGGCTGAGGGCACAGGTGAGGGTGCGGACACGTGCTAGGGTCGGGGCACGTGCGGGCGCGCGGGTCAGTGTCCGCGTACGGATTAGGATGAGGGTACGGCGGAGGCTAAAGTGTGGGGCTGCCGGTGGGTTTCCCTTCCAGGCTAGGGTTAGGGTTAGGGAACGGCAAGGCTGAGGGCACAGGTGAGGGTGCGGACACGTGCAAGGGTCAGGGCACGTGCGGACGCGCGGGTCAGTGTCCGCGTACGGATTAGGATGAGGGTACGGCGGAGGCTAAGGTGTGGGGCTGCCGGTGGGTTTCCCTTCCGGGCTAGGGTTAGGGTTAGGGAACGGCAAGGCTGAGGGCACAGGTGAGGGTGCGGACACGTGCTAGGGTCGGGGCACGTGCGGACGCGCGGGTCAGTGTCCGCGTACGGATTAGGATGAGTGTACGGCGGAGGCTAAGGTGTGGGGCTGCCGGTGGGTTTCCATTCCTGGCTAGGGTTAGGGATAGGGAACGGCAAGCCTGAGGGCACAGGTGAGGGTGCGGACACGTGCTAGGGTCGGGGCACGTGCGGACGCGCGTGTCAGTGTCCGCGTACAGATTAGGATGAGGGTACGGCGGAGGCTAAGGTGTG
The DNA here is from genome assembly GCF_949752795.1 of Hyperoodon ampullatus. Lineage (NCBI taxonomy): Eukaryota > Metazoa > Chordata > Mammalia > Artiodactyla > Ziphiidae > Hyperoodon > Hyperoodon ampullatus. The sequence goes on from NC_136920.1 coordinate 116,371,018, forward strand.
GGGCTGCCGGTGGGTTTCCGTTCCGGGCTAGGGTTAGGGTTAGGGAACGGCAAGGCTGAGGGCACAGGTGAGGGTGCGGACACGTGCTAGCGTCCGGGCACGTGCGGACGCGCGGGTCAGTGACCGCGTACGGATTAGGGTGAGGGTACGGCGGAGGCTAAGGTGTGGGGCTGCCGGTGGGTTTCCGTTCCGGGCTAGGGTTAGGGTTAGGGAACGGCAAGGCTGAGGGCACAGGTGAGGGTGCGGACACGTGCTAGGGTCGGGGCACGTGCGGACGCGCGGGTCAGTGTCCGCGTACGGATTAGGATGAGGGTACGGCGGAGGCTATGATGTGGGGCTGCCGGTGGGTTTCCCTTCCGGGCTAGGGTTAGGGTTAGGGAACGGCAAGTCTGAGGGCACAGGTGAGGGTGCGGACACGTGCTAGGGTCGGGGCATGTGCGGACGCGCGGTTCTGTGTCCGCGTACGGATTAGGATGAGGGTACGGCGGAGGCTAAAGTGTGTGGCTGCGGGTGGGTTTCCGTTCCGGGCTAGGGTTAGGGTTAGGGAATGGCAAGGCTGAGGGCACAGGTGAGGGTGCGGACACGTGCTAGGGTCGGGGCACGTGCGGACGCGCGTGTCAGTGTCCGCGTACGCATTAGGATGAGGGTACGGCGGAGGCTAAGGTGTGGGGCTGCCGGTGGGTTTCCCTTCCGGGCTAGGGTTAGGGTTAGGGAACGGCAAGGCTGAAGGCACAGGTGAGGGTGCGGACATGTGCTAGGGTCGGGGCACGTGCGGGCGCGCGGGTCAGTGTCCACGTACGGATTAGGATGAGGGTACGGCGGAGTCTAAGGTGTGGGGCTGCCGGTGGGTTTCCCTTCCGAGCTAGGGTGAGGGTTAGGGAACGGCAAGGCTGAGGGCACAGGTGAGGGTGCGGACACGTGCTAGGGTCGGGGCACGTGCGGACGCGCGGGTGAGTGTCCGTGTTCGGATTAGGATGAGTGTACGGTGGAGGCTAAGGTGTGGGGCTGCCGGTGGGTTTCCATTCCTGGCTAGGGTTAGGGATAGGGAACGGCAAGGCTGAGGGCACAGGTGAGGGTGCGGACACGTGCTAGGGTCGGGGCACGTGCGGACGCGCGGGTCAGTGTCCGCGTACGGATTAGGATGAGGGTACGGCGGAGGCTAAGGTGTGGGGCTGCTGGTGGGTTTCCCTTCCGGGCTAGGGTTAGGGTTAGGGAACGGCAAGGCTGAGGGCACAGGTGAGGGTGCGGACACGTGCTAGGGTCGGGGCACGTGCGGACGCGCGGGTGAGTGTCCGTGTACAGATTAGGATGAGTGTACGGCGGAGGCTAAGGTGTGGGGCTGCCGGTGGGTTTCCTTTCCGGGCTAGGGTTAGGGTTAGGGAACGGCAAGGCTGAGGGCACAGGTGAGGGTGCGGACACGTGCTAGGGTCGGGGCACGTGCGGACGCGCGGGTCAGTGTCTGCGTACGGATTAGGATGAGTGTACGGCGGAGTCTAAGGTGTGGGGCTGCCGGTGGATTTCCGTTCCTGGTTAGGGTTAGGGATAGGGAACGGCAAGGCTGAGGGCACAGGTGAGGGTGCGGACACGTGCTAGGGTCGGGGCACGTGCGGACGCGCTGGTCAGTGTCCGCGTACGGATTAGGATGAGGGTACGATGGAGGCTATGGTGTGGGGCTGCCGGTGGGTTTCCGTTCCGGGCTAGGGTTAGGGTTAGGGAACGGCAAGGCTGAGGGCACAGGTGAGGGTGCGGACACGTGCTAGGGTCGAGGCACGTGCGGACGCGCGGGTCAGTGTCCGCGTACGGATTAGGATGAGGGTACAGCGGAAGCTAAGGTGTGGGGCTGCCGGTGGGTTTCCCTTCCGGGCTAGGGTTAGGGTTAGGGAACGGCAAGGCTGAGGGCACAGGTGAGGGTGAGGACACGTGCTAGGGTCGGGGCACGTGCGGGCGCGCGGCTCAGTGTCCGCGTACGTATTAGGATGAGGGTACGGCGGAGGCTAAGGTGTGGGGCTGCCGGTGGGTTTCCGTTCCGGGCTAGGTTTAGGGTTAGGGAACGGCAAGGCTGAGGGCACAGGTGAGGGCGCGGACACGTGCTAGGGTCGGGGCACGTGCGGACGCGCGGGTCAGTGTCCGCGTACGGATTAGGATGAGGGTACGGCGGAGGCTAAGGTGTGGGGCTGCCGGTGGGTTTCCCTTCCGGGCTAGGGTTAGGGTTAGGGAACGGCAAGGCTGAGGGCACAGGTGAGGGTGCGGACACGTGCTAGGTTCGGGGCACGTGCGGACGCGCGAGTCAGTGTCCGCGTACGGATTAGGATGAGGGTACGGCGGAGTCTAAGGTGTGGGGCTGCCGGTGGGTTTCCCTTCCGGGCTAGGGTTAGGGTTAGGGAACGGCAAGGCTGAGGGCACAGGTGAGGGTGCGGACACGTGCTAGGGTCGGGGCACGTGGGGGCGCGCGGGTCAGTGTCCGCGTACGGATTAGGATGAGGGTACGGCGGAGGCTAACGTGTGGGGCTGCCAGTGGGTTTCCCTTCCGGGCTAGGGTTAGGGTTAGGGAACGGCAAGGCTGAGGGCACAGGTGAGGGCGCGGACACGTGCTAGGGTCGGGGCACGTGCGGACGCGCGGGTCAGTGTCCGCGTACGGATTAGGATGAGGGTACGGCGGAGGCTAAGGTGTGGGGCTGCCGGTGGGTTTCCCTTCCGGGCTAGGGTTAGGGTTAGGGAACGGCAAGGCTGAGGGCACAGGTGAGGGTGCGGACACGTGCTAGGTTCGGGGCACGTGCGGACGCGCGAGTCAGTGTCCGCGTACGGATTAGGATGAGGGTACGGCGGAGGCTAAGGTGTGGGGCTGCCGGTGGGTTTCCCTTCCGGGCTAGGGTTAGGGTTAGGGAACGGCAAGGCTGAGGGCACAGGTGAGGGTGCGGACACGTGCTAGGGTCGGGGCACGTGTGGGCGCGCGGGTCAGTGTCCGCGTACGGATTAGGATGAGGGTACGGCGGAGGCTAACGTGTGGGGCTGCCAGTGGGTTTCCCTTCCGGGCTAGGGTTAGGGTTAGGGAACGGCAAAGCTGAGGGCACAGGTGAGGGTGCGGACACGTGCTAGGGTCGGGGCACGTGCGGACGCGCGAGTCATTGTCCGCGTACGGATTAGGATGAGGGTACGGCGGGGGCTAAAGTGTGGGGCTGCCGGTGGGTTTCCGTTCCGGGCTAGGGTTAGGGTTAGGGAACGGCAAGGCTGAGGGCACAGGTGAGGGTGCGGACACGTGCTAGGGTCGGGGCACGTGCGGACGCGTGGGTCAGTGTCCGCGTACGGATTAGGATGAGGGTACGGCGGAGGCTAAGGTGTGGGGCTGCTGGTGGGTTTCCGTTCCGGGCTAGGGTTAGGGTTAGGGAACGGCAAGGCTGAGGGCACAGGTGAGGGTGCGGACACGTGCTTGGGTCGGGGCACGTGCGGACGCATGGGTCAGTGCCGCGTACGGATTAGGATGAGGGTACGGCGGAGGCTAAGGTGTGGGGCTGCCGGTGGGTTTCCGTTCCGGGCTAGGGTTAGGGTTAGGGAACGGCAAGGCTGAGGGCACAGGTGAGGGTGCGGACACGTGCTAGGGTCGGGGCACTTGCGGACGCGTGGGTCAGTGTCCGCGTACGGATTAGGATGAGGATACGGCGGAGGCTAAGGTGTGGGGCTGCCGGTGGGTTTCCGTTCCGGGCTAGGGTTAGGGTTAGGGAACGGCAAGGCTGAGGGCACAGGTGAGGGCGCGGACACGTGCTAGGGTCGGGGCACATGCGGACGCGCGTCTCAGTGTCCGCGTACGGATTAGGATGAGGGTACGGCGGAAGCTAAGGTGTGGGGCTGCCGGTGTGTTTCCATTCCGGGCTAGGGTTAGGGTTAGGGAACGGCAAGGCTGAGGGCACAGGTGAGGGCGCGGACACGTGCTAGGGTTGGGGCACGTGCGGACGCGCGGGTCAGTGTGCGCGTACGGGTTAGGATGAGGGTACGGCGGAGGCTATGGTGTGGGGCTGCCAGTGGGTTTCCGTTCCGGGCTAGGGTTAGGGTTAGGGAACGGCAAGGCTGAGGGCACAGGTGAGGGTGCAGACACGTGCTAGGGTCGGGGCACGTGCGGACGCGCGGGTCAGTGTCCGCGTACGGATTAGGATGAGGGTACGGCGGAGGCTAAGGTGTGGGGCTGCCGGTGGGTTTCCGTTCCGGGCTAGGGTTAGGGTTAGGGAACGGCAAGGCTGAGGGCACAGGTGAGAGTGCGGACACGTGCTAGGTTCGGGACACGTGCGGACGCGCGGTTCAGTGTCCGCGTACGGATTAGGATGAGGGTACGGCGGAAGGTTAGGTGTGGGGCTGCCGGTGGGTTTCCCTTCCGTGCTAGGGTTAGGATTAGGGAACGGCAAGGCTTAGGGCACAGGTGAGGGTGAGGACACGTGCTAGAGTCGGGGCACGTGCGGGCGCGGGGCTCAGTGTCCGTGTACGGATTAGGATGAGGGTACGGCGGAGGCTAAGGTGTGGGGCTGCCGGTGGGTTTCCTTTCCTGGCTAGGGTTAGGGTTACGGAACGGCAAGGCTGAGGGCACAGGTGAGGGTGCGGACACGTGCTAGGGTCGGGGCACGTGCGGGCGCGCGGGTCAGTGTCCGCGTACGGATTAGAATGAGGGTACGGCGGAGGCTAAAGTGTGGGGCTGCCGGTGGGTTTCCCTTCCGGGCTAGGGTTAGGGTTAGGGAACGGCAAGGCTGAGGGCACAGGTGAGGGTGCGGACACGTGCTAGGGTCGGGGCACGTGCGGACGCGCAGGTCAGTGTCCGCGTACGGATTAGTATGAGGGTACGGCGGAGGCTAAGGTGTGGGGCTGCCGGTGGGTTTCCCTTCCGGGCTAGGGTTAGGGTTAGGGAACGGCAAGGCTGAGGGCACAGGTGAGGGTGCGGACACGTGCTAGGGTCGGGGCACGTGCGTACGCGCGGGTCAGTGTCCGCCTACGGATTAGGATGAGTGTACGGCGGAGGCTAAGGTGTGGGGCTGCCGGTGGGTTTCCGTTCCTGTCTAGGGTTAGGGATAGGGAACGGCAAGGCTGAGGGCACTGGTGACGGTGCGGACACGTGCTAGGGTCGGGGCACGTGCGGACGCGCGGGTCAGTGTCTGCGTACAGATTAGGATGAGTGTACGGCGGAGGCTAAGGTGTGGGGCTGCCGGTGGGTTTCCCTTCCGGGCTAGGGTTAGGGTTAGGGAACGGCAAGGCTGAGGGCACAGGTGAGTGTGCGGACACGTGCTAGGGTCGGGGCACGTGCGGACGCGCGGGTTAGTGTCCGCGTACGGATTAGGATGAGGGTACGGCGGAGGCTAAGGTGTGGGGCTGCCGGTGGGTTTCCTTTCAGGGCTAGGGTTAGGGTTAGGGAACGGCAAGGCTGAGGGCACAGGTGAGGGTGCGGACACGTGCTAGGGTCGGGGCACGTGCGGACGCGCGGGTCAGTGTCCGCGTACGGATGAGGATGAGGGTACGGCGGAGGCTAAGGTGTGGGGCTGCTGGTGGGTTTCCCTCCGGGGCTAGGGTTAGGGTTAGGGAACGGCAAGGCTGAGGGCACAGGTGAGGGTGCGGACACGTGCTAGGGTCGGGGCACGTGCGGACGCGCGGGTGAGTGTCCGTGTTCGGATTAGGATGAGTGTACGGCGGAGGCTAAGGTGTGGGGCTGCCGGTGGGTTTCCATTCCTGGCTAGGGTTAGGGATAGGGAACGGCAAGGCTGAGGGCACAGGTGAGGGTGCGGACACGTGCTAGGGTCGGGGCACGTGCGGACGCGCGGGTCAGTGTCCGCGTACGGATTAGGATGAGGGTACGGCGGAGGCTAAGGTGTGGGGCTGCCGGTGGGTTTCCTTTCCGGGCTAGGGTTAGGGTTAGGGAACGGCAAGGCTGAGGGCACAGGTGAGGGTGCGGACACGTGCTAGGGTCGGGGCACGTGCGGACGCGCGGGTGAGTGTCCGTGTACAGATTAGGATGAGTGTACGGCGGAGGCTAAGGTGTGGGGCTGCCGGTGGGTTTCCTTTCCGGGCTAGGGTTAGGGTTAGGGAACGGCAAGGCTGAGGGCACAGGTGAGGGTGCGGACACGTGCTAGGGTCGGGGCACGTGCGGACGCGCGGGTCAGTGTCTGCGTACGGATTAGGATGAGTGTACGGCGGAGTCTAAGGTGTAGGGCTGCCGGTGGATTTCCGTTCCTGGTTAGGGTTAGGGATAGGGAACGGCAAGGCTGAGGGCACAGGTGAGGGTGCGGACACGTGCTAGGGTCGGGGCACGTGCGGACGCGCGGGTCAGTGTCCGCGTACAGATTAGGATGAGGGTACGGCGGAGGCTAAGGTGTGGGGCTGCCGGTGGGTTTCCGTTCCGGGCTAGGGTTAGGGTTAGGGAACGGCAAGGCTGAGGGCACAGGTGAGGGTGCGGACACGTGCTAGGGTCCGGGCACGTGCGGATGCGCGGGTCAGTGACCGCGTACGGATTAGGATGAGGGTACGGCGGAGGCTAAGGTGTGGGGCTGCCGGTGGGTTTCCGTTCCGGGCTAGGGTTAGGGTTAGGGAACGGCAAGGCTGAGGGTACAGGTGAGGGTGCGGACACGTGCTAGGGTCGGGGCACGTGCGGACGCACGGGTCAGTGTCCGCGTACGGAGGAGGATTAGGGTACGGCGGAGGCTAAGGTGTGGGGCTGCCGGTGGGTTTCCGTTCCGGGCTAGGGTTAGGGTTAGGGAACGGCAAGGTTGAGGGCACAGGTGAGGGTGCGGACACGTGCTAGGGTCGGGGCACGTGCGGACGCACGGGTCAGTGTCCGCGTACGGAGTAGGATTAGGGTACGGCGGAGGCTAATGTGTGGGGCTGCCGGTGGGTTTCCGTTCCGGGCTAGGGTTAGGGTTAGGGAAGGGCAAGGCTGAGGGCACAGGTGAGGGTGCGGACACGTGCTAGGGTCGGGGCACGTGCGGACGCACGGGTCAGTGTCCGCGTACGGAGTAGGATTAGGGTACGGCGGAGGCTAAGGTGTGGGGCTGCCGGTGGGTTTCCGTTCCGGGCTAGGGTTAGGGTTAGGGAACGGCAAGGTTGAGGGCACAGGTGAGGGTGCGGACACGTGCTAGGGTCGGGGCACGTGCGGACGCATGGGTCAGTGTCCGCGTACGGAGTAGGATTAGGGTACGGCGGAGGCTAAGGTGTGGGGCTGCCGGTGGGTTTCCGTTCCGGTCTAGGGTTAGGGTTAGGGAACGGCAAGGTTGAGGGCACAGGTGAGGGTGCGGACACGTGCTAGGGTCGGGGCACGTGCGGACGCACGGGTCAGTGTCCGCGTACGGAGTAGGATTAGGGTACGGCGGAGGCTAAGGTGTGGGGCTGCCGGTGGGTTTCCGTTCCGGGCTAGGGTTAGGGTTAGGGAACGGCAAGGTTGAGGGCACAGGTGAGGGTGCGGACACGTGCTAGGGTCAGGGCACGTGCGGACGCACGGGTCAGTGTCTGCGTACGGAGAAGGATAAGGGTACGGCGGAGGCTAAGGTGTGGGGCTGCCGGTGGGTTTCCGTTCTGGGCTAGGGTTAGGGTTAGGGAACGGCCAGGTTGAGGGCACAGGTGAGGGTGCGGACACGTGCTAGGGTCTGGGCACGTGCGGACGCGCGTGTCAGTGTCCGCGTACAGATTAGGATGAGGGTACGGCGGAGGCTAAGGTGTGGGGCTGCCGGTGGGTTTCCGTTCCGGGCTAGGGTTAGGGTTAGGGAACGGCAAGGCTGAGGGCACAGGTGAGGGTGCGGACACGTGCTAGGGTCGGGGCACGTGCGGACGCGCTGGTCAGTGTCCGCGTACAGATTAGGATGAGGGTACGGCGGAGGCTAAGGTGTGGGGCTGCCGGTGGGTTTCCGTCCGGGCTAGGGTTAGGGTTAGGGAACGGCAAGGCTGAGGGCACAGGTGAGGGTGCGGACACGTGCTAGGGTCCGGGCACGTGCGGACGCGCGGGTCAGTGACCGCGTACGGATTAGGATGAGGGTACGGCGGAGGCTAAGGTGTGGGGCTGCCGGTGGGTTTCCGTTCCGGGCTAGGGTTAGCGTTAGGGAACGGCAAGGCTGAGGGCACAGGTGAGGGTGCGGACACGTGCTAGGGTCGGGGCACGTGCGGACGCGCGGGTCAGTGTCCTCGTACGGATTAGGATGAGGGTACGGCGGAGGCTAAGGTGTGGGGCTGCCGGTGGGTTTCCGTTCCGGGCTAGGGTTAGGGTTAGGGAACGGCAAGGCTGAGGGCACAGGTGAGGGTGCGGACACGTGCTAGGGTCGGGGCACGTGCGGACGCGCGGGTCAGTGTCCGCGTACGGATTAGGATGAGGGTACGGCGGAGGCTAAGGTGTGGGGCTGCCGGTGGGTTTCCGTTCCGGGCTAGGGTTAGGGTTAGGGAACGGCAAGGCTGAGGGCACAGGTGAGGGTGCGGACACGTGCTAGGGTCGGGGCACGTGCGGGCGCGGGGCTCAGCGTCCGCGTACGGATTAGGATGAGGGTACGGTGGAGGCTAAAGTGTGGGGCTGCCGGTGGGTTTCCGTTCCGGGCTAGGGTTAGGGTTAGGGAACGGCAAGGCTGAGGGCACAGGTGAGGGCGCGGACACGTGCTAGGGTCGGGGCACGTGCGGACGCGCGGGTTAGTGTCCGCGTATGGATTAGGATGAGGGTACGGCGGAGGCTAAGGTGTGGGGCTGCCGGTGGGTTTCCCTTCCGGGCTAGGGTTAGGGTAAGGGAACGGCAAGGCTGAGGGCACAGGTGAGGGTGCGGACACGTGCTAGAGTCGGGGCACGTGCGGACGCGCGTGTCAGTGTCCCCGTACGGATTAGGATGAGGGTACGGCGGAGGCTAAGGTGTGGGGCTGCCGGTGGGTTTCCATTCCGGGCTAGGGTTAGGGTTAGGGAACGGCAAGGCTGAGGGCACAGGTGAGGGTGCGGACACGTGCTAGGGTCGGGGCACGTGCGGGCGCGCGGGTCAGTGTCCGCGTACGGATTAGGATGAGGGTACGGCGGAGGCTAAAGTGTTGGGCTGCCGGTGGGTTTCCCTTCCAGGCTAGGGTTAGGGTTAGGGAACGGCAAGGCTGAGGGCACAGGTGAGGGTGCGGACACGTGCAAGGGTCAGGGCACGTGCGGACGCGCGGGTCAGTGTCCGCGTACGGATTAGGATGAGGGTACGGCGGAGGCTAAGGTGTGGGGCTGCCGGTGGGTTTCCCTTCCGGGCTAGGGTTAGGGTTAGGGAACGGCAAGGCTGAGGGCACAGGTGAGGGTGCGGACACGTGCTAGGGTCGGGGCACGTGCGGACGCGCGGGTCAGTGTCCGCGTACGGATTAGGATGAGTGTACGGCGGAGGCTAAGGTGTGGGGCTGCCGGTGGGTTTCCATTCCTGGCTAGGGTTAGGGATAGGGAACGGCAAGCCTGAGGGCACAGGTGAGGGTGCGGACACGTGCTAGGGTCGGGGCACGTGCGGACGCGCGTGTCAGTGTCCGCGTACAGATTAGGATGAGGGTACGGCGGAGGCTAAGGTGTGGGGCTGCCGGTGGGTTTCCGTTCCGGGCTAGGGTTAGGGTTAGGGAACGGCAAGGCTGAGGGCACAGGTGAGGGTGCGGACACGTGCTAGCGTCCGGGCACGTGCGGACGCGCGGGTCAGTGACCGCGTACGGATTAGGGTGAGGGTACGGCAGAGGCTAAGGTGTGGGGCTGCCGGTGGGTTTCCGTTCCGGGCTAGGGTTAGGGTTAGGGAACGGCAAGGCTGAGGGCACAGGTGAGGGTGCGGACACGTGCTAGGGTCGGGGCACGTGCGGACGCGCGGGTCAGTGTCCGCGTACGGATTAGGATGAGTGTACGGCGGAGGCTAAGGTGTGGGGCTGCCGGTGGGTTTCCGTTCCTGGCTAGGGTTAGGGATAGGGAACGGCAAGGCTGAGGGCACAGGTGAGGGTGCGGACACGTGCTAGGGTCGGGGCACGTGCGGACGCGCTGGTCAGTGTCCGCGTACAGATTAGGATGAGGGTACGGCGGAGGATAAGGTGTGGGGCTGCCGGTGGGTTTCCCTTCCGGGCTAGGGTTAGGGTTAGGGAACGGCAAGGCTGAGGGCACAGGTGAGGGTGCGGACACGTGCTAGGGTCCGGGCACGTGCGGACGCGCGGGTCAGTGACCGCGTACGGATTAGGATGAGGGTACGGCGGAGGCTAAGGTGTGGGGCTGCCGGTGGGTTTCCGTTCCGGGCTAGGGTTAGGGTTAGGGAACGGCAAGGCTGAGGGCACAGGTGAGGGTGCGGACACGTGCTAGGGTCGGGGCACGTGCGGACGCGCGGGTCAGTGTCCTCGTACGGATTAGGATGAGGGTACGGCGGAGGCTAAGGTGTGGGGCTGCCGGTGGGTTTCCGTTCCGGGCTAGGGTTAGGGTTAGGGAACGGCAAAGCTGAGGGCACAGGTGAGGGTGCGGACACGTGCTAGGGTCGGGGCACGTGCGGACGCGCGGGTCAGTGTCCGCGTACGGATTAGGATGAGGGTACGGCGGAGGCTAAGGTGTGGGGCTGCCGGTGGGTTTCCGTTCCGGGCTAGGGTTAGGGTTAGGGAACGGCAAGGCTGAGGGCACAGGTGAGGGTGCGGACACGTGCTAGGGTCGGGGCACGTGCGGGCGCGGGGCTCAGCGTCCGCGTACGGATTAGGATGAGGGTACGGTGGAGGCTAAAGTGTGGGGCTGCCGGTGGGTTTCCGTTCCGGGCTAGGGTTAGGGTTAGGGAATGGCAAGGCTGAGGGCACAGGTGAGGGCGCGGACACGTGCTAGGGTCGGGGCACGTGCGGACGCGCGGGTTAGTGTCCGCGTACGGATTAGGATGAGGGTACGGCGGAGGCTAAGGTGTGGGGCTGCCGGTGGGTTTCCTTTCCGGGCTAGGGTTAGGGTTAGGGAACGGCAAGGCTGAGGGCACAGGTGAGGGTGCGGACACGTGCTAGGGTCGGGGCACGTGCGGACGCGCGGGTCAGTGTCCGCGTACGGATGAGGATGAGGGTACGGCGGAGGCTAAGGTGTGGGGCTGCTGGTGGGTTTCCCTCCGGGGCTAGGGTTAGGGTTAGGGAACGGCAAGGCTGAGGGCACAGGTGAGGGTGCGGACACGTGCTAGGGTCGGGGCACGTGCGGACGCGCGGGTGAGTGTCCGTGTTCGGATTAGGATGAGTGTACGGTGGAGGCTAAGGTGTGGGGCTGCCGGTGGGTTTCCATTCCTGGCTAGGGTTAGGGATAGGGAACGGCAAGGCTGAGGGCACAGGTGAGGGTGCGGACACGTGCTAGGGTCGGGGCACGTGCGGAAGCGCGGGTCAGTGTCCGCGTACGGATTAGGATGAGGGTACGGCGGAGGCTAAGGTGTGGGGCTGCTGGTGGGTTTCCCTTCCGGGCTAGGGTTAGGGTTAGGGAACGGCAAGGCTGAGGGCACAGGTGAGGGTGCGGACACGTGCTAGGGTCGGGGCACGTGCGGACGCGCGGGTGAGTGTCCGTGTACAGATTAGGATGAGTGTACGGCGGAGGCTAAGGTGTGGGGCTGCCGGTGGGTTTCCTTTCCGGGCTAGGGTTAGGGTTAGGGAACGGCAAGGCTGAGGGCACAGGTGAGGGTGCGGACACGTGCTAGGGTCGGGGCACGTGCGGACGCGCGGGTCAGTGTCTGCGTACGGATTAGGATGAGTGTACGGCGGAGTCTAAGGTGTGGGGCTGCCGGTGGATTTCCGTTCCTGGTTAGGGTTAGGGATAGGGAACGGCAAGGCTGAGGGCACAGGTGAGGGTGCGGACACGTGCTAGGGTCGGGGCACGTGCGGACGCGCTGGTCAGTGTCCGCGTACGGATTAGGATGAGGGTACGATGGAGGCTATGGTGTGGGGCTGCCGGTGGGTTTCCGTTCCGGGCTAGGGTTAGGGTTAGGGAACGGCAAGGCTGAGGGCACAGGTGAGGGTGCGGACACGTGCTAGGGTCGAGGCACGTGCGGACGCGCGGGTCAGTGTCCGCGTACGGATTAGGATGAGGGTACGGCGGAAGCTAAGGTGTGGGGCTGCCGGTGGGTTTCCCTTCCGGGCTAGGGTTAGGGTTAGGGAACGGCAAGGCTGAGGGCACAGGTGAGGGTGAGGACACGTGCTAGGGTCGGGGCACGTGCGGGCGCGCGGCTCAGTGTCCGCGTACGGATTAGGATGAGGGTACGGCGGAGGCTAAGGTGTGGGGCTGCCGGTGGGTTTCCGTTCCGGGCTAGGTTTAGGGTTAGGGAACGGCAAGGCTGAGGGCACAGGTGAGGGCGCGGACACGTGCTAGGGTCGGGGCACGTGCGGACGCGCGGGTCAGTGTCCGCGTACGGATTAGGATGAGGGTACGGCGGAGGCTAAGGTGTGGGGCTGCCGGTGGGTTTCCCTTCCGGGCTAGGGTTAGGGTTAGGGAACGGCAAGGCTGAGGGCACAGGTGAGGGTGCGGACACGTGCTAGGTTCGGGGCACGTGCGGACGCGCGAGTCAGTGTCCGCGTACGGATTAGGATGAGGGTACGGCGGAGTCTAAGGTGTGGGGCTGCCGGTGGGTTTCCCTTCCGGGCTAGGGTTAGGGTTAGGGAACGGCAAGGCTGAGGGCACAGGTGAGGGTGCGGACACGTGCTAGGGTCGGGGCACGTGCGGGCGCGCGGGTCAGTGTCCGCGTACGGATTAGGATGAGGGTACGGCGGAGGCTAACGTGTGGGGCTGCCAGTGGGTTTCCCTTCCGGGCTAGGGTTAGGGTTAGGGAACGGCAAAGCTGAGGGCACAGGTGAGGGTGCGGACACGTGCTAGGGTCGGGGCACGTGCGGACGCGCGAGTCATTGTCCGCGTACGGATTAGGATGAGGGTACGGCGGGGGCTAAAGTGTGGGGCTGCCGGTGGGTTTCCGTTCCGGGCTAGGGTTAGGGTTAGGGAACGGCAAGGCTGAGGGCACAGGTGAGGGTGCGGACACGTGCTAGGGTCGGGGCACGTGCGGACGTGTGGGTCAGTGTCCGCGTACGGATTAGGATGAGGGTACGGCGGAGGCTAAGGTGTGGGGCTGCTGGTGGGTTTCCGTTCCGGGCTAGGGTTAGGGTTAGGGAACGGCAAGGCTGAGGGCACAGGTGAGGGTGCGGACACGTGCTTGGGTCGGGGCACGTGCGGACGCATGGGTCAGTGCCGCGTACAGATTAGGATGAGGGTACGGCGGAGGCTAAGGTGTGGGGCTGCCGGTGGGTTTCCGTTCCGGGCTAGGGTTAGGGTTAGGGAACGGCAAGGCTGAGGGCACAGGTGAGGGTGCGGACACGTGCTAGGGTCGGGGCACTTGCGGACGCGCGGGTCAGTGTCCGCGTACGGATTAGGATGAGGATACGGCGGAGGCTAAGGTGTGGGGCTGCCGGTGGGTTTCCGTTCCGGGCTAGGGTTAGGGTTAGGGAACGGCAAGGCTGAGGGCACAGGTGAGGGCGCGGACACGTGCTAGGGTCGGGGCACATGCGGACGCGCGTCTCAGTGTCCGCGTACGGATTAGGATGAGGGTACGGCGGAAGCTAAGGTGTGGGGCTGCCGGTGTGTTTCCATTCCGGGCTAGGGTTAGGGTTAGGGAACGGCAAGGCTGAGGGCACAGGTGAGGGCGCGGACACGTGCTAGGGTTGGGGCACGTGCGGACGCGCGGGTCAGTGTGCGCGTACGGGTTAGGATGAGGGTACGGCGGAGGCTATGGTGTGGGGCTGCCAGTGGGTTTCCGTTCCGGGCTAGGGTTAGGGTTAGGGAACGGCAAGGCTGAGGGCACAGGTGAGGGTGCAGACACGTGCTAGGGTCGGGGCACGTGCGGACGCGCGGGTCAGTGTCCGCGTACGGATTAGGATGAGGGTACGGCGGAGGCTAAGGTGTGGGGCTGCCGGTGGGTTTCCGTTCCGGGCTAGGGTTAGGGTTAGGGAACGGCAAGGCTGAGGGCACAGGTGAGAGTGCGGACACGTGCTAGGTTCGGGACACGTGCGGACGCGCGGTTCAGTGTCCGCGTACGGATTAGGATGAGGGTACGGCGGAAGGTTAGGTGTGGGGCTGCCGGTGGGTTTCCCTTCCGTGCTAGGGTTAGGATTAGGGAACGGCAAGGCTTAGGGCACAGGTGAGGGTGAGGACACGTGCTAGAGTCGGGGCACGTGCGGGCGCGGGGCTCAGTGTCCGTGTACGGATTAGGATGAGGGTACGGCGGAGGCTAAGGTGTGGGGCTGCCGGTGGGTTTCCTTTCCTGGCTAGGGTTAGGGTTACGGAACGGCAAGGCTGAGGGCACAGGTGAGGGTGCGGACACGTGCTAGGGTCGGGGCACGTGCGGGCGCGCGGGTCAGTGTCCGCGTACGGATTAGAATGAGGGTACGGCGGAGGCTAAAGTGTGGGGCTGCCGGTGGGTTTCCCTTCCGGGCTAGGGTTAGGGTTAGGGAACGGCAAGGCTGAGGGCACAGGTGAGGGTGCGGACACGTGCTAGGGTCGGGGCACGTGCGGACGCGCAGGTCAGTGTCCGCGTACGGATTAGTATGAGGGTACGGCGGAGGCTAAGGTGTGGGGCTGCCGGTGGGTTTCCCTTCCGGGCTAGGGTTAGGGTTAGGGAACGGCAAGGCTGAGGGCACAGGTGAGGGTGCGGACACGTGCTAGGGTCGGGGCACGTGCGGACGCGCGGGTCAGTGTCCGCCTACGGATTAGGATGAGGGTACGGCGGAGGCTAAGGTGTGGGGCTGCCGGTGGGTTTCCGTTCCTGTCTAGGGTTAGGGATAGGGAACGGCAAGGCTGAGGGCACTGGTGACGGTGCGGACACGTGCTAGGGTCGGGGCACGTGCGGACGTGCGGGTCAGTGTCTGCGTACAGATTAGGATGAGTGTACGGCGGAGGCTAAGGTGTGGGGCTGCCGGTGGGTTTCCCTTCCGGGCTAGGGTTAGGGTTAGGGAACGGCAAGGCTGAGGGCACAGGTGAGTGTGCGGACACGTGCTAGGGTCGGGGCACGTGCGGACGCGTGGGTTAGTGTCCGCGTACGGATTAGGATGAGGGTACGGCGGAGGCTAAGGTGTGGGGCTGCCGGTGGGTTTCCTTTCCGGGCTAGGGTTAGGGTTAGGGAACGGCAAGGCTGAGGGCACAGGTGAGGGTGCGGACACGTGCTAGGGTCGGGGCACGTGCGGACGCGCGGGTCAGTGTCCGCGTACGGATGAGGATGAGGGTACGGCAGAGGCTAAGGTGTGGGGCTGCTGGTGGGTTTCCCTCCGGGGCTAGGGTTAGGGTTAGGGAACGGCAAGGCTGAGGGCACAGGTGAGGGTGCGGACACGTGCTAGGGTCGGGGCACGTGCGGACGCGCGGGTGAGTGTCCGTGTTCGGATTAGGATGAGTGTACGGCGGAGGCTAAGGTGTGGGGCTGCCGGTGGGTTTCCATTCCTGGCTAGGGTTAGGGATAGGGAACGGCAAGGCTGAGGGCACAGGTGAGGGTGCGGACACGTGCTAGGGTCGGGGCACGTGTGGACGCGCGGGTCAGTGTCCGCGTACGGATTAGGATGAGGGTACGGCGGAGGCTAAGGTGTGGGGCTGCCGGTGGGTTTCCCTTCCGGGCTAGGGTTAGGGTTAGGGAACGGCAAGGCTGAGGGCACAGGTGAGGGTGCGGACACGTGCCAGGGTCGGGGCACGTGCGGACGCGCGGGTGAGTGTCCGTGTACAGATTAGGATGAGTGTACGGCGGAGGCTAAGGTGTGGGGCTGCCGGTGGGTTTCCTTTTCGGGCTAGGGTTAGGGTTAGGGAACGGCAAGGCTGAGGGCACAGGTGAGGGTGCGGACACGTGCTAGGGTCGGGGCACGTGCGGACGCGCGGGTCAGTGTCTGCGTACGGATTAGGATGAGTGTACGGCGGAGTCTAAGGTGTGGGGCTGCCGGTGGATTTCCGTTCCTGGTTAGGGTTAGGGATAGGGAACGGCAAGGCTGAGGGCACAGGTGAGGGTGCGGACACGTGCTAGGGTCGGGGCACGTGCGCACACGCGGGTCAGTGTCCGCGTACAGATTAGGATGAGGGTACGGCGGAGGCTAAGGTGTGGGGCTGCCGGTGGGTTTCCGTTCCGGGCTAGGGTTAGGGTTAGGGAACGGCAAGGCTGAGGGCACAGGTGAGGGTGCGGACACGTGCTAGGGTCCGGGCACGTGCGGATGCGCGGGTCAGTGACCGCGTACGGATTAGGATGAGGGTACGGCGGAGGCTAAGGTGTGGGGCTGCCGGTGGGTTTCCGTTCCGGGCTAGGGTTAGGGTTAGGGAACGGCAAGGCTGAGGGCACAGGTGAGGGTGCGGACACGTGCTAGGGTCGGGGCACGTGCGGACGCACGGGTCAGTGTCCGCGTACGGAGGAGGATTAGGGTACGGCGGAGGCTAAGGTGTGGGGCTGCCGGTGGGTTTCCGTTCCGGGCTAGGGTTAGGGTTAGGGAACGGCAAGGTTGAGGGCACAGGTGAGGGTGCGGACACGTGCTAGGGTCGGGGCACGTGCGGACGCACGGGTCAGTGTCCGCGTACGGAGTAGGATTAGGGTACGGCGGAGGCTAATGTGTGGGGCTGCCGGTGGGTTTCCGTTCCGGGCTAGGGTTAGGGTTAGGGAAGGGCAAGGCTGAGGGCACAGGTGAGGGTGCGGACACGTGCTAGGGTCGGGGCACGTGCGGACGCACGGGTCAGTGTCCGCGTACGGAGTAGGATTAGGGTACGGCGGAGGCTAAGGTGTGGGGCTGCCGGTGGGTTTCCGTTCCGGGCTAGGGTTAGGGTTAGGGAACGGCAAGGTTGAGGGCACAGGTGAGGGTGCGGACACGTGCTAGGGTCGGGGCACGTGCGGACGCATGGGTCAGTGTCCGCGTACGGAGTAGGATTAGGGTACGGCGGAGGCTAAGGTGTGGGGCTGCCGGTGGGTTTCCGTTCCGGTCTAGGGTTAGGGTTAGGGAACGGCAAGGTTGAGGGCATAGGTGAGGGTGCGGACACGTGCTAGGGTCGGGGCACGTGCGGACGCACGGGTCAGTGTCCGCGTACGGAGTAGGATTAGGGTACGGCGGAGGCTAAGGTGTGGGGCTGCCGGTGGGTTTCCGTTCCGGGCTAGGGTTAGGGTTAGGGAACGGCAAGGTTGAGGGCACAGGTGAGGGTGCGGACACGTGCTAGGGTCAGGGCACGTGCGGACGCACGGGTCAGTGTCTGCGTACGGAGAAGGATAAGGGTACGGCGGAGGCTAAGGTGTGGGGCTGCCGGTGGGTTTCCGTTCTGGGCTAGGGTTAGGGTTAGGGAACGGCCAGGTTGAGGCCACAGGTGAGGGTGCGGACACGTGCTAGGGTCTGGGCACGTGCGGACGCGCGTGTCAGTGTCCGCGTACGGATTAGGATGAGGGTACGGCGGAGGCTAAGGTGTGGGGCTGCCGGTGGGTTTCCGTTCCGGGCTAGGGTTAGGGTTAGGGAACGGCAAGGCTGAGGGCACAGGTGAGGGTGCGGACACGTGCTAGGGTCGGGGCACGTGCGGCCGCGCGGGTCAGTGTCCGCGTACGGATTAGGATGAGGGTATGGCGGAGGCTAAAGTGTGGGGCTGCCGGTGGGTTTCCCTTCCGGGCTAGGGTTAGGGTTAGGGAACGGCAAGGCTGAGGGCACAGGTGAGGGTGCGGACACGTGCTAGGGTGGGGGCACGTGCGGACGCGCGGGTCGGTGTCCGCGTACGGATTAGGATGAGGGTACGGCGGAGGCTAAGGTATGGGGCTGCCGGTGGGTTTCCCTTCCGGGCTAGGGTTAGGGTTAGGGAACGGCAAGGCTGAGGGCACAGGTGATGGTGCGGACACGTGCTAGGGTCGGGGCACGTGCGGACGCGCGGGTCAGTGTCCGCGTACGGATTAGGATGAGGGTACGGCGGAGGCTAAGGTGTGGGGCTGCCGGTGGGTTTCCGTTCCTGGCTAGGGTTAGGGATAGGGAACGGCAAGGCTGAGGGCACAGGTGAGGGTGCGGACACGTGCTAGGGTCGGGGCACGTGCGGACGCGCTGGTCAGTGTCCGCGTACAGATTAGGATGAGGGTACGGCGGAGGCTAAGGTGTGGGGCTGCCGGTGGGTTTCCGTTCCGGGCTAGGGTTAGGGTTAGGGAACGGCAAGGCTGAGGGCACAGGTGAGGGTGCGGACACGTGCTAGGGTCCGGGCACGTGCGGACGCGCGGGTCAGTGACCGCGTACGGATTAGGATGAGGGTACGGCGGAGGCTAAGGTGTGGGGCTGCCGGTGGGTTTCCGTTCAGGGCTAGGGTTAGGGTTAGGGAACGGCAAGGCTGAGGGCACAGGTGAGGGTGCGGACACGTGCTAGGGTCGGGGCACGTGCGGACGCGCGGGTCAGTGTCCTCGTACGGATTAGGATGAGGGTACGGCGGAGGCTAAGGTGTGGGGCTGCCGGTGGGTTTCCGTTCCGGGCTAGGGTTAGGGTTAGGGAACGGCAAAGCTGAGGGCACAGGTGAGGGTGCGGACACGTGCTAGGGTCGGGGCACGTGCGGACGCGCGGGTCAGTGTCCGCGTACGGATTAGGATGAGGGTACGGCGGAGGCTAAGGTGTGGGGCTGCCGGTGGGTTTCCGTTCCGGGCTAGGGTTAGGGTTAGGGAACGGCAAGGCTGAGGGCACAGGTGAGGGTGCGGACACGTGCTAGGGTCGGGGCACGTGCGGGCGCGGGTCTCAGCGTCCGCGTACGGATTAGGATGAGGGTACGGTGGGGGCTAAAGTGTGGGGCTGCCGGTGGGTTTCCGTTCCGGGCTAGGGTTAGGGTTAGGGAACGGCAAGGCTGAGGGCACAGGTGAGGGCGCGGACACGTGCTAGGTACGGGGCACGTGCGGACGCGCGGGTTAGTGTCCGCGTATGGATTAGGATGAGGGTACGGCGGAGGCTAAGGTGTGGGGCTGCCGGTGGGTTTCCCTTCCGGGCTAGGGTTAGGGTAAGGGAAGGGCAAGGCTGAGGGCACAGGTGAGGGTGCGGACACGTGCTAGAGTCGGGGCACGTGCGGACGCGCGTGTCAGTGTCCCCGTACGGATTAGGATGAGGGTACGGCGGAGGCTAAGGTGTGGGGCTGCCGGTGGGTTTCCGTTCCGGGCTAGGGTTAGGGTTAGGGAACGGCAAGGCTGAGGGCACAGGTGAGGGTGCGGACACGTGCTAGGGTCGGGGCACGTGCGGGCGCGCGGGTCAGTGTCCGCGTACGGATTAGGATGAGGGTACGGCGGAGGCTAAAGTGTGGGGCTGCCGGTGGGTTTCCCTTCCAGGCTAGGGTTAGGGTTAGGGAACGGCAAGGCTGAGGGCACAGGTGAGGGTGCGGACACGTGCAAGGGTCAGGGCACGTGCGGACGCGCGGGTCAGTGTCCGCGTACGGATTAGGATGAGGGTACGGCGGAGGCTAAGGTGTGGGGCTGCCGGTGGGTTTCCCTTCCGGGCTAGGGTTAGGGTTAGGGAACGGCAAGGCTGAGGGCACAGGTGAGGGTGCGGACACGTGCTAGGGTCGGGGCACGTGCGGACGCGCGTGTCAGTGTCCGCGTACGCATTAGGATGAGGGTACGGCGGAGGCTAAAGTGTGGGGCTGCCGGTGGGTTTCCCTTCCAGGCTAGGGTTAGGGTTAGGGAACGGCAAGGCTGAGGGCACAGGTGAGGGTGCGGACACGTGCTAGGGTCGGGGCACGTGCGGACAAGCGGGTCAGTGTCCGCGTACAGATTAGGATGAGGGTACGGCGGAGGCTAAGGTGTGGGGCTGCCGGTGGGTTTCCGTTCCGGGCTAGGGTTAGGGTTAGGGAACGGCAAGGCTGAGGGCACAGGTGAGGGTGCGGACACGTGCTAGGGTCCGGGCACGTGCGGACGCGCGGGTCAGTGACCGCGTACGGATTAGGGTGAGGGTACGGCGGAGGCTAAGGTGTGGGGCTGCCGGTGGGTTTCCGTTCCGGGCTAGGGTTAGGGTTAGGGAACGGCAAGGCTGAGGGCACAGGTGAGGGTGCGGACACGTGCTAGGGTCGGGGCACGTGCGGACGCGCGGGTCAGTGTCCGCGTACGGATTAGGATGAGGGTACGGCGGAGGCTATGGTGTGGGGCTGCCGGTGGGTTTCCCTTCCGGGCTAGGGTTAGGGTTAGGGAACGGCAAGGCTGAGGGCACAGGTGAGGGTGCGGACACGTGCTAGGGTCGGGGCATGTGCGGACGCGCGGTTCTGTGTCCGCGTACGGATTAGGATGAGGGTACGGCGGAGGCTAAAGTGTGTGGCTGCGGGTGGGTTTCCGTTCCGGGCTAGGGTTAGGGTTAGGGAATGGCAAGGCTGAGGGCACAGGTGAGGGTGCGGACACGTGCTAGGGTCGGGGCACGTGCGGACGCGCGTGTCAGTGTCCGCGTACGCATTAGGATGAGGGTACGGCGGAGGCTAAGGTGTGGGGCTGCCGGTGGGTTTCCCTTCCGGGCTAGGGTTAGGGTTAGGGAACGGCAAGGCTGAAGGCACAGGTGAGGGTGCGGACATGTGCTAGGGTCGGGGCACGTGCGGGCGCGCGGGTCAGTGTCCACGTACGGATTAGGATGAGGGTACGGCGGAGTCTAAGGTGTGGGGCTGCCGGTGGGTTTCCCTTCCGAGCTAGGGTGAGGGTTAGGGAACGGCAAGGCTGAGGGCACAGGTGAGGGTGCGGACACGTGCTAGGGTCGGGGCACGTGCGGACGCGCGGGTCAGTGTCCGCGTACGGATTAGGATGAGGGTACGGCGGGGGCTAAGGTGTGGGGCTGCCGGTGGGTTTCCGTTCCGGGCTAGGGTTAGGGTTAGGGAACGGCAAGGCTGAGGGCACAGGTGAGGGTGCGGACACGTGCTAGGGTCGGGGCATGTGCGGACGCGCGGTTCTGTGTCCGCGTACGGATTAGGATGAGGGTACGGCGGAGGCTAAAGTGTGTGGCTGCGGGTGGGTTTCCGTTCCGGGCTAGGGTTAGGGTTAGGGAATGGCAAGGCTGAGGGCACAGGTGAGGGTGCGGACACGTGCTAGGGTCGGGGCACGTGCGGACGCGCGGGTCAGTGTCCGCGTACGGATTAGGATGAGGGTACGGCGGAGGCTAAGGTGTGGGCCTGCCGGTGGGTTTTCCTTCCGGGCTAGGGTTAGGGTTAGGGAACGGCAAGGCTGAGGGCACAGGTGAGGGTGCGGACACGTGCTAGGGTCGGGGCACGTGCGGACGCGCCGGTCATTGTCCGCGTACGGATTAGGAGGAGGGTACGGCAGAGGCTAAGGTGTGGGGCTGCCGGTGGGTTTCCGTTCCGGGCTAGGGTTAGGGTTAGGGAACGGCAAGGCTGAGGGCACAGGTGACGGTGCGGACACGTGCTAGGGTCGGGGCACGTGCGGACGCGCGTGTCAGTGTCCGCGTACGCATTAGGATGAGGGTACGGCGGAGGCTAAGGTGTGGGGCTGCCGGTGGGTTTCCCTTCCGGGCTAGGGTTAGGGTTAGGGAACGGCAAGGCTGAAGGCACAGGTGAGGGTGCGGACATGTGCTAGGGTCGGGGCACGTGCGGGCGCGCGGGTCAGTGTCCGCGTACGGATTAGGATGAGGGTACGGCGGAGTCTAAGGTGTGGGGCTGCCGGTGGGTTTGCCTTCCGAGCTAGGGTGAGGGTTAGGGAACGGCAAGGCTGAGGGCACAGGTGAGGATGCGGACACGTGCTAGGGTCGGGGCACGTGCGGACGCGCGGGTCAGTGTCCGCGTACGGATTAGGATGAGGGTACGGCGGGGGCTAAGGTGTGGGGCTGCCGGTGGGTTTCCGTTCCGGGCTAGGGTTAGGGTTAGGGAACGGCAAGGCTGAGGGCACAGGTGAGGGTGCGGACACGTGCTAGGGTCGGGGCACGTGCGGATGCGCGGGTCAGTGTCCGCGTACGGATTAGGATGAGGGTACGGCAGAGGCTAATGTGTGGGGCTGCTGGTGGGTTTCCGTTCCGGGCTAGGGTTAGGGTTAGGGAACGGCAAGTCTGAGGGCACAGGTGAGGGTGCGGACACGTGCTAGGGTCGGGGCACGTGCGGACGCGCGGGTCAGTGTCCGCGTACGGATTAGGATGAGTGTACGGCGGAGGCTAAGGTGTGGGGCTGCCGGTGGGTTTCCGTTCCTGGCTAGGGTTAGGGATAGGGAACGGCAAGGCTGAGGTCACAGGTGAGGGTGCGGACACGTGCTAGGGTCGGGGCACGTGCGGACGCGCGGGTCAGTGTCCGCGTACAGATTAGGATGAGGGTACGGCGGAGGCTAAGGTGTGGGGCTGCCGGTGGGTTTCCGTTCCGGGCTAGGGTTAGGGTTAGGGAACGGCAAGGCTGAGGGCACAGGTGAGGGTGCGGACACGTGCTAGGGTCCGGGCACGTGCGGACGCGCGGGTAAGTGACCGCGTACGGATTAGGATGAGGGTACGGCGGAGGCTAAGGTGTGGGGCTGCCGGTGGGTTTCCGTTCCGGGCTAAGGTTAGGGTTAGGGAACGGCAAGGCTGAGGGCACAGGTGAGGGTGCGGACACGTGCTAGGGTCGGGGCACGTGCGGACGCGCGGGTCAGTGTCCGCGTACGGATTAGGATGAGGGTACGGCGGAGGCTAAGGTGTGGGGCTGCCAGTGGGTTTCCCTTCCGGGCTAGGGTTAGGGTTAGGGAACGGCAAGGCTGAGGGCACAGGAGAGGGTGCGGACACGTGCTAGGGTCGGGGCATGTGCGGACGCGCGGTTCTGTGTCCGCATACGGATTAGGATGAGGGTACGGTGGAGGCTAAAGTGTGTGGCTGCGGGTTGGTTTCTGTTCCGGGCTAGGGTTAGGGTTAGGGAACGGCAAGGCTGAGGGCACAGGTGAGGGTGCGGACACGTGCTAGGGTCGGGGCACGTGCGGACGCGCGGGTCAGTGTCCGCATATGGATTAGGATGAGGGTACGGCGGAGGCTAAGGTGTGGGCCTGCCGGTGGGTTTTCCTTCCGGGCTAGGGTTAGGGTTAGGGAACGGCAAGGCTAAGGGCACAGGTGAGGGAGCGGACACGTGCTAGGTTCGGGGCACGTGCGGACGCGCCAGTCATTGTCCGCGTACGGATTAGGAGGAGGGTACGGCAGAGGCTAAGGTGTGGGTCTGCCGGTGGGTTTCCGTTCCGGGCTAGGGTTAGGGTTAGGGAGCGGCAAGGCTGAGGGCACAGGTGAGGGTGCGGACACGTGCTAGGGTCGGGGCACGTGCGGACGCGCGTGTCAGTGTCCGCGTACGCATTAGGATGAGGGTACGGCGGAGGCTAAGGTGTGGGGCTGCCGGTGGGTTTCCCTTCCGGGCTAGGGTTAGGGTTAGGGAACGTTAAGGCTGAAGGCACAGGTGAGGGTGCGGACATGTGCTAGGGTCGGGGCACGTGCGGGCGCGCGGGTCAGTGTCCGCGTACGGATTAGGATGAGGGTACGGCGGAGTCTAAGGTGTGGGCCTGCCGGTGGGTTTCCCTTCCGAGCTAGGGTGAGGGTTAGGGAACGGCAAGGCTGAGGGCACAGGTGAGGGTGCGGACACGTGCTAGGGTTGGGGCACGTGCGGACGCGCGGTTCAGTGTCCGCGTACGGATTAGGATGAGGGTACGTCGGGGGCTAAGGTGTGGGGCTGCCAGTGGGTTTCCGTTCCGGGCTAGGGTTAGGGTTAGGGAACGGCAAGGCTGAGGGCACAGGTGAGGGTGCGGACACGTGCTAGGGTCGGGGCACGTGCGGACGCGCGGGTCAGTGTCCGCGTACGGATTAGGATGAGGGTACGACGGAGGCTATGGTGTGGGGCTGCCGGTGGGTTTCCGTTCCGGGCTAGGGTTAGGGTTAGGGAACGGCAAGGCTGAGGGCACAGGTGAGGGTGCGGACACGTGCTAGGGTCGGGGCACGTGCGGACGCGTGGGTCAGTGTCCGCGTACGGATTAGGATGAGGGTACGGCGGAAGCTAAGGTGTGGGGCTGCCGGTGGGTTTCCCTTCCGGGCTAGGGTTAGGGTTAGGGAACGGCAAGGCTGAGGGCACAGGTGAGGGTGAGGACACGTGCTAGGGTCGGGGCACGTGCGGGCGCGCGGCTCAGTGTCCGCGTACGGATTAGAATGAGGGTAATGCGGAGGCTAAGGTGTGGGGCTGCCGGTGGGTTTCCTTTCCGGGCTAGGGTTAGGGTTAGGGAACGGCAAGGCTGAGGGCACAGGTGAGGGTGCGGACACGTGCTAGGGTCGGGGCACGTGTGGACGCGCGGGTCAGTGTCCGCGTACGGATTAGGATGAGGGTACGGCGGAGTCTAAGGTTTGGGGCTGCCGGTGGGTTTCCGTTCCGGGCTAGGGTTAGGGTTAGGGAACGGCAAGGCTGAGGGCACAGGTGAGGGTGCGGACACGTGCTTGGGTCGGGGCACGTGCGGACGCATGGGTCAGTGCCGCGTACGGATTAGGATGAGGGTACGGCGGAGGCTAAGGTGTGGGGCTGCCGGTGGGTTTCCCTTCCGGGCTAGGGTTAGGGTTAGGGAACGGCAAGCCTGAAGGCACAGGTGAGGGTGCGGACACGTGCTAGGGTCGGGGCACGTGCGGGCTGGTGGGTCAGTGTCCGCGTACGGATTAGGATGAGGGTACGGCGGAAGCTAAGGTGTGGGGCTGCCGGTGGGTTTCCCTTCCGGGCTAGGGTTAGGGTTAGGGAACGGCAAGCCTGAAGGCACAGGTGAGGGTGCGGACACGTGCTAGGGTCGGGGCACGTGCGGGCTGGTGGGTCAGTGTCCGCGTACGGATTAGGATGAGGGTACGGCGGAGGCTAAGGTGTGGGGCTGCCGGTGGGTTTCCGTTCCGGGCTAGGGTTAGGGTTAGGGAACGGCAAGGCTGAGGGCACAGGTGAGGGTGCGGACACGTGCTAGGGTCGGGGCACTTGCGGACGCGCGGGTCAGTGTCGGCGTACGGATTAGGATGAGGATACGGCGGAGGCTAAGGTGTGGGGCTGCCGGTGGGTTTCCGTTCCGGGCTAGGGTTAGGGTTAGGGAACGGCAAAGCTGAGGGCACAGGTGAGGGTGCGGACACGTGCTAGGGTCGGGGCACGTGCGGACGCGCGTGTCAGTGTCCGCGTACGGATTAGGATGAGGGTACGGCGGAGGCTAAGGTGTGGGGCTGCCGGTGGGTTTCCGTTCCGGGCTAGGGTTAGGGTTAGGGAACGGCAAGGCTGCGGGCACAGGTGAGGGCGCGGACACGTGCTAGGGTCGGGGCACATGCGGACGCGCGTCTCAGTGTCCACGTACGGATTAGGATGAGGGTACGGCGGAAGCTAAGGTGTGGGGCTGCCGGTGGGTTTCCATTCCGGGCTAGGGTTAGGGTTAGGGAATGGCAAGGCTGAGGGCACAGGTGAGGGCGCGGACACGTGCTAGGGTTGGGGCACGTGCGGACGCGCGGGTCAGTGTGCGCGTACGGGTTAGGATGAGGGTACGGCGGAGGCTATGGTGTGGGGCTGCCAGTGGGTTTCCGTTCCGGGCTAGGGTTAGGGTTAGGGAACGGCAAGTCTGAGGGCACAGGTGAGGGTGCAGACACGTGCTAGGGTCGGGGCACGTGCGGACGCGCGGGTCAGTGTCCGCGTACGGATTAGGATGAGGGTACGGCGGAGGCTAACGTGTGGGGCTGCCGGTGGGTTTCCGTTCCGGGCTAGGGTTAGCGTTAGGGAACGGCAAGGCTGAGGGCACAGGTGTGGGTGCGGACACGTGCTAGGTTCGGGACACGTGCGGACGCGCGGTTCAGTGTTTGCGTACGGATTAGGATGAGGGTACGGCGGAAGGTTAGGTGTGGGGCTGCCGGTGGGTTTCCCTTCCATGCTAGGGTTAGGGTTAGGGAACGGCAAGGCTTAGGGCACAGGTGAGGGTGAGGACACGTGCTAGGGTCGGGGCACGTGCGGGCGCGGGGCTCAGTGTCCGTGTACGGATTAGGATGAGGGTACGGCGGAGGCTAAGGTGTGGGGCTGCCGGTGGGTTTCCTTTCCTGGCTAGGGTTAGGGTTACGGAACGGCAAGGCTGAGGGCACAGGTGAGGGTGCGGACACGTGCTAGGGTCGGGGCACGTGCGGACGCGCGGGTTAGTGTCCGCGTATGGATTAGGATGAGGGTACGGCGGAGGCTAAGGTGTGGGGCTGCCGGTGGGTTTCCGTTCCGGGCTAGGGTTAGGGTTAGGGAACGGCAAGGCTGAGGGCACAGGTGAGGGTGCGGACACGTGCTAGAGTCGGGGCACGTGCGGACGCGCGTGTCAGTGTCCGCGTACGGATTAGGATGAGGGTACGGCGGAGGCTAAGGTGTGGGGCTGCCGGTGGGTTTCCGTTCCGGGCTAGGGTTAGGGTTAGGGAACGGCAAGGCTGAGGGCACAGGTGAGGGTGCGGACACGTGCTAGGGTCGGGGCACCTGCGGACGCGCGGGTCAGTGTCCGCGTACGGATTAGAATGAGGGTACGGCGGAGGCTAAAGTGTGGGTCTGCCGGTGGGTTTCCCTTCCGGGCTAGGGTTAGGGTTAGGGAACGGCAAGGCTGAGGGCACAGGTGAGGGTGCGGACACGTGCTAGGGTCGGGGCACGTGCGGACGCGCGGGTCAGTGTCCGCGTACGGATTAGGATGAGGGTACGGCGGAGGCTAAGGTGTGGGGCTGCCGGTGGGTTTCCCTTCCGGGCTAGGGTTAGGGTTAGGGAACGGCAAGGCTGAGGGCACAGGTGAGGGTGCGGACACGTGCTAGGGTCGGGGCACGTGCGGACGCATGGGTCAGTGTCCGCGTACGGATTAGGATGAGGGTACGGCGGAGGCTAAGGTGTGGGGCTGCCGGTGGGTTTCCCTTCCGGGCTAGGGTTAGGGTTAGGGAACGGCAAGGCTGAGGGCACAGGTGAGTGTGCGGACACGTGCTAGGGTCGGGGCACGTGCGGACGCGCGGGTCAGTGTCCGCGTACGGATTAGGATGAGGGTACGGCGGAGGCTAAGGTGTGGGGCTGCCGGTGGGTTTCCGTTCCGGGCTAGGGTTAGGGTTAGGGAATGGCAAGGCTGAGGGCACAGGTGAGGGTGCGGACACGTGCTAGGGTCGGGGCACGTGCGGACGCGCGGGTCAGTGTCCGCGTACGGATTAGGATGAGGATACGGCGGAGGCTAAGGTGTGGGGCTGCCGGAGGGTTTCCCTTCCGGGCTAGGGTTAGGGTTAGGGAACGGCAAGGCTGAGGGCACAGGTGAGGGTGCGGACACGTGCTAGGGTCGGGGCACGTGCGGACGCGCGGGTGAGTGTCCGTGTACGGATTAGGATGAGTGTACGGCGGAGGCTAAGGTGTGGGGCTGCCGGTGGGTTTCCATTCCTGGCTAGGGTTAGGGATAGGGAACTGCAAGGCTGAGGGCACAGGTGAGGGTGCGGACACGTGCTAGGGTCGGGGCACGTGCGGACGCGCGGGTCAGTGTCCACGTACAGATTAGGATGAGTGTACGGCGGAGGCTAAGGTGTGGGGCTGCCGGTGGGTTTCCCTTCCGGGCTAGGGTTAGGGTTAGGGAACGGCAAGGCTGAGGGCACAGGTGAGGGTGCGGACACGTGCTAGGGTCGGGGCACGTGTGGACGCGCGGATGAGTGTCCGTGTACAGATTAGGATGAGTGTACGGCGGAGGCTAAGGTGTGGGGCTGCCGATGGGTTTCCCTTCCGGGCTAGGGTTAGGGTTAGGGAACGGCAAGGCTGAGGGCACAGGTGAGGGTGCGGACACGTCCTAGGGTCGGGGCACGTGCGGACGCGTGGGTCAGTGTCTGCGTATGGATTAGGATGAGTGTACGGCGGAGTCTAAGGTGTGGGGCTGCCGGTGGGTTTCCGTTCCTGGCTAGGGTTAGGGATAGGGCACGGCAAGGCTGAGGGCACAGGTGAGGGTGCGGACACGTGCTAGGGTCGGGGCACGTGCGGACGCGCGGTTCAGTGTCCGCGTACAGATTAGGATGAGGGTACGGCGGAGGCTAAGGTGTGGGGCTGCCGGTGGGTTTCCGTTCCGGGCTAGGGTTAGGGTTAGGGAACGGCAAGGCTGAGGGCACAGGTGAGGGTGCGGACACGTGCTAGGGTCCGGGCACGTGCGGATGCGCGGGTCAGTGACCGCGTACGGATTAGGATGAGGGTACGGCGGAGGCTAAGGTGTGGGGCTGCCGGTGGGTTTCCGTTCCGGGCTAGGGTTAGGGTTAGGGAACGGCAAGGCTGAGGGCACAGGTGAGGGTGCGGACACGTGCTAGGGTCGGGGCACGTGCGGACGCACGGGTCAGTGTCCGCGTACGGAGTAGGATTAGGGTACGGCGGAGGCTAAGGTGTGGGGCTGCCGGTGGGTTTCCGTTCCGGGCTAGGGTTAGGGTTAGGGAACGGCAAGGTTTAGGGCACAGGTGAGGGTGCGGACACGTGCTAGGGTCGGGGCACGTGCGGACGCACGGGTCAGTGTCCGCGTACGGAGTAGGATTAGGGTACGGCGGAGGCTAATGTGTGGGGCTGCCGGTGGGTTTCCGTTCCGGGCTAGGGTTAGGGTTAGGGAAGGGCAAGGTTGAGGGCACAGGTGAGGGTGCGGACACGTGCTAGGGTCGGGGCACGTGCGGACGCACGGGTCAGTGTCCGCGTACGGAGTAGGATTAGGGTACGGCGGAGGCTAAGGTGTGGGGCTGCCGGTGGGTTTCCGTTCCGGGCTAGGGTTAGGGTTAGGGAACGGCCAGGTTGAGGGCACAGGTGAGGGTGCGGACACGTGCTAGGGTCGGGGCACGTGCGGACGCACGGGTCAGTGTCCGCGTACGGAGTAGGATTAGGGTACGGCGGAGGCTAAGGTGTGGGGCTGCAGGTGGGTTTCCGTTCCGGGCTAGGGTTAGGGTTTAGGGAACGGCAAGGTTGAGGGCACAGGTGAGGGTGCGGACACGTGCTAGGGTCTGGGCACGTGCGGACGCACGGGTCAGTGTACGCGTACGGAGTAGGATTAGGCTACGGCGGAGGCTAAGGTGTGGGGCTGCCGGTGGGTTTCCGTTCCGGGCTAGGGTTAGGGTTAGGGAACGGCAAGGTTGAGGGCACAGTTGAGGGTGCGGACACGTGCTAGGGTCGGGGCACGTGCGGACGCACGGGTCAGTGTCCGCGTACGGAGTAGGATTAGGGTACGGCGGAGGCTAAGGTGTGGGGCTGCCAGTGGGTTTCCGTTCCGGGCTAGGGTTAGGGTTAGGGAACGGCAAGGTTGAGGGCACAGGTGAGGGTGCGGACACGTGCTAGGGTCGGGGCACGTGCGGACGCACGGGTCAGTGTCCGCGTACGGATTAGGATTAGGGTACGGCGGAGGCTAAGGTGTGGGGCTGCCGGTGGGTTTCCCTTCCGGGCTAGGGTTAGGTTTAGGGAACGGCAAGGCTGAAGGCACAGGTGAGTGTGCGGACATGTGCTAGGGTCGGGGCACGTGCGGGCGCGCGGGTCAGTGTCCGCGTACGGATTAGGATGAGGGTACGGCGGAGTCTAAGGTGTGGGGCTGCCGGTGGGTTTCCCTTCCGGGCTAGGCTTAGGGTTAGGGAACGGCAAGTCTGAGGGCACAGGTGAGGGTGCAGACACGTGCTAGGGTCGGGGCACGTGCGGACGCGCGGTTCAGTGTCCGCGTACGGATTAGGATGAGGGTACTGCGGGGGCTAAGGTGTGGGGCTGCCGGTGGGTTTCCGTTCCGGGCTAGGGTTAGGGTTAGGGAACGGCAAGGCTGAGGGCACAGGTGAGTGTGCGGACACGTGCTAGGGTCGGGGCACGTGCGGACGCGTGGGTCAGTGTCCGCGTACGGATTAGGATGAGGGTACGGCGGAGGCTAAGGTGTGGGGCTGCCGGTGGGTTTCCCTTCCGGGCTAGGGTTAGGGTTAGGGAACGGCAAGGCTGAGGGCACAGGTGAGGGTGCGGACACGTGCTAGGGTCGGGGCACGTGCGGACGCACGGGTCAGTGTCCGCGTACGGATTAGGATGAGGGTACGGCGGAGGCTAAGGTTTGGGGCTGCCGGTGGGTTTCCCTTCCGGGCTAGGGTTAGGGTTAGGGAACGGCAAGGCTGAGGGCACAGGTGAGTGTGCGGACACGTGCTAGGGTCGGGGCACGTGCGGACGCACGGGTCAGTGTCCGCGTACGGATTAGGATGAGGGTACGGCGGAGGCTAAGGTGTGGGGCTGCCGGTGGGTTTCCGTTCCGGGCTAGGGTTAGGGTTAGGGAATGGCAAGGCTGAGGGCACAGGTGAGGGTGCGGACACGTGCTAGGGTCGGGGCACGTGCGGACGCGCGGGTCAGTGTCCGCGTACGGATTAGGATGAGGATACGGCGGAGGCTAAGGTGTGGTGCTGCCGGAGGGTTTCCCTTCCGGGCTAGGGTTAGGGTTAGGGAACGGCAAGGCTGAGGGCACAGGTGAGGGTGCGGACACGTGCTAGGGTCGGGGCACGTGCGGACGCGCGGGTGAGTGTCCGTGTACGGATTAGGATGAGTGTACGGCGGAGGCTAAGGTGTGGGGCTGCCGGTGGGTTTCCATTCCTGGCTAGGGTTAGGCATAGGGAACGGCAAGGCTGAGGGCACAGGGGAGGGTGCGGACACGTGCTAGGGTCGGGGCACGTGCGGACGCGCGGGTCAGTGTCCGCGTACGGATTAGGATGAGTGTACGGCGGAGGCTAAGGTGTGGGGCTGCCGGTGGGTTTCCCTTCCGGGCTAGGGTTAGGGTTAGGGAACGGCAAGGCTGAGGGCACAGGTGAGGGTGCGGACACGTGCTAGGGTCGGGGCACGTGTGGACGCGCGGATGAGTGTCCGTGTACAGATTAGGATGAGTGTACGGCGGAGGCTAAGGTGTGGGGCTGCCGATGGGTTTCCCTTCCGGGCTAGGGTTAGGGTTAGGGAACGGCAAGGCTGAGGGCACAGGTGAGGGTGCGGACACGTGCTAGGGTCGGGGCACGTGCGGACGCGTGGGTCAGTGTCTGCGTATGGATTAGGATGAGTGTACGGCGGAGTCTAAGGTGTGGGGCTGCCGGTGGGTTTCCGTTCCTGGCTAGGGTTAGGGATAGGGAACGGCAAGGCTGAGGGCACAGGTGAGGGTGCGGACACGTGCTAGGGTCGGGGCACGTGCGGACGCGCGGTTCAGTGTCCGCGTACAGATTAGGATGAGGGTACGGCGGAGGCTAAGGTGTGGGGCTGCCGGTGGGTTTCCGTTCCGGGCTAGGGTTAGGGTTAGGGAACGGCAAGGCTGAGGGCACAGGTGAGGGTGCGGACACGTGCTAGGGTCCGGGCACGTGCGGATGCGCGGGTCAGTGACCGCGTACGGATTAGGATGAGGGTACGGCGGAGGCTAAGGTGTGGGGCTGCCGGTGGGTTTCCGTTCCGGGCTAGGGTTAGGGTTAGGGAACGGCAAGGCTGAGGGCACAGGTGAGGGTGCGGACACGTGCTAGGGTCGGGGCACGTGCGGACGCACGGGTCAGTGTCCGCGTACGGAGTAGGATTAGGGTACGGCGGAGGCTAAGGTGTGGGGCTGCCGGTGGGTTTCCGTTCCGGGCTAGGGTTAGGGTTAGGGAACGGCAAGGTTTAGGGCACAGGTGAGGGTGCGGACACGTGCTAGGGTCGGGGCACGTGCGGACGCACGGGTCAGTGTCCGCGTACGGAGTAGGATTAGGGTACGGCGGAGGCTAATGTGTGGGGCTGCCGGTGGGTTTCCGTTCCGGGCTAGGGTTAGGGTTAGGGAAGGGCAAGGTTGAGGGCACAGGTGAGGGTGCGGACACGTGCTAGGGTCGGGGCACGTGCGGACGCACGGGTCAGTGTCCGCGTACGGAGTAGGATTAGGGTACGGCGGAGGCTAAGGTGTGGGGCTGCCAGTGGGTTTCCGTTCCGGGCTAGGGTTAGGGTTAGGGAACGGCCAGGTTGAGGGCACAGGTGAGGGTGCGGACACGTGCTAGGGTCGGGGCACGTGCGGACGCACGGGTCAGTGTCCGCGTACGGAGTAGGATTAGGGTACGGCGGAGGCTAAGGTGTGGGGCTGCAGGTGGGTTTCCGTTCCGGGCTAGGGTTAGGGTTTAGGGAACGGCAAGGTTGAGGGCACAGGTGAGGGTGCGGACACGTGCTAGGGTCTGGGCACGTGCGGACGCACGGGTCAGTGTACGCGTACGGAGTAGGATTAGGCTACGGCGGAGGCTAAGGTGTGGGGCTGCCGGTGGGTTTCCGTTCCGGGCTAGGGTTAGGGTTAGGGAACGGCAAGGTTGAGGGCACAGTTGAGGGTGCGGACATGTGCTAGGGTCGGGGCACGTGCGGACGCACGGGTCAGTGTCCGCGTACGGAGTAGGATTAGGGTACGGCGGAGGCTAAGGTGTGGGGCTGCCAGTGGGTTTCCGTTCCGGGCTAGGGTTAGGGTTAGGGAACGGCAAGGTTGAGGGCACAGGTGAGGGTGCGGACACGTGCTAGGGTCGGGGCACGTGCGGACGCACGGGTCAGTGTCCGCGTACGGATTAGGATTAGGGTACGGCGGAGGCTAAGGTGTGGGGCTGCCGGTGGGTTTCCCTTCCGGGCTAGGGTTAGGTTTAGGGAACGGCAAGGCTGAAGGCACAGGTGAGTGTGCGGACATGTGCTAGGGTCGGGGCACGTGCGGGCGCGCGGGTCAGTGTCCGCGTACGGATTAGGATGAGGGTACGGCGGAGACTAAGGTGTGGGGCTGCCGGTGGGTTTCCCTTCCGGGCTAGGCTTAGGGTTAGGGAACGGCAAGTCTGAGGGCACAGGTGAGGGTGCAGACACGTGCTAGGGTCGGGGCACGTGCGGACGCGCGGTTCAGTGTCCGCGTACGGATTAGGATGAGGGTACTGCGGGGGCTAAGGTGTGGGGCTGCCGGTGGGTTTCCGTTCCGGGCTAGGGTTAGGGTTAGGGAACGGCAAGGCTGAGGGCACAGGTGAGTGTGCGGACACGTGCTAGGGTCGGGGCACGTGCGGACGCGTGGGTCAGTGTCCGCGTACGGATTAGGATGAGGGTACGGCGGAGGCTAAGGTGTGGGGCTGCCGGTGGGTTTCCCTTCCGGGCTAGGGTTAGGGTTAGGGAACGGCAAGGCTGAGGGCACAGGTGAGGGTGCGGACACGTGCTAGGGTCGGGGCACGTGCGGACGCACGGGTCAGTGTCCGCGTACGGATTAGGATGAGGGTACGGCGGAGGCTAAGGTTTGGGGCTGCCGGTGGGTTTCCCTTCCGGGCTAGGGTTAGGGTTAGGGAACGGCAAGGCTGAGGGCACAGGTGAGTGTGCGGACACGTGCTAGGGTCGGGGCACGTGCGGACGCGCGGGTGAGTGTCCGTGTACGGATTAGGATGAGTGTACGGCGGAGGCTAAGGTGTGGGGCTGCCGGTGGGTTTCCATTCCTGGCTAGGGTTAGGCATAGGGAACGGCAAGGCTGAGGGCACAGGGGAGGGTGCGGACACGTGCTAGGGTCGGGGCACGTGCGGACGCGCGGGTCAGTGTCCGCGTACGGATTAGGATGAGTGTACGGCGGAGGCTAAGGTGTGGGGCTGCCGGTGGGTTTCCCTTCCGGGCTAGGGTTAGGGTTAGGGAACGGCAAGGCTGAGGGCACAGGTGAGGGTGCGGACACGTGCTAGGGTCGGGGCACGTGCGGACGCGCGGATGAGTGTCCGTGTACAGATTAGGATGAGTGTACGGCGGAGGCTAAGGTGTGGGGCTGCCGGTGGGTTTCCCTTCCGGGCTAGGGTTAGGGTTAGGGAACGGCAAGGCTGAGGGCACAGGTGAAGGTGCGGACACGTGCTAGGGTCGGGGCACGTGCGGACGCGCGGGTCAGTGTCTGCGTACGGATTAGGATGAGTGTACGGCGGAGTCTAAGGTGTGGGGCTGCCGGTGGGTTTCCGTTCCTGGCTAGGGTTAGGGATAGGGAACGGCAAGGCTGAGGGCACAGGTGAGGGTGCGGACACGTGCTAGGGTCGGGGCACGTGCGGACGCGCGGGTCAGTGTCCGCGTACAGATTAGGATGAGGGTACGGCGGAGGCTAAGGTGTGGGGCTGCCGGTGGGTTTCCGTTCCGGGCTAGGGTTAGGGTTAGGGAACGGCAAGGCTGAGGGCACAGGTGAGGGTGCGGACACGTGCTAGGGTCCGGGCACGTGCGGATGCGCGGGTCAGTGACCGCGTACGGATTAGGATGAGGGTACGGCGGAGGCTAAGGTGTGGGGCTGCCGGTGGGTTTCCGTTCCGGGCTAGGGTTAGGGTTAGGGAACGGCAAGGCTGAGGGCACAGGTGAGGGTGCGGACACGTGCTAGGGTCGGGGCACGTGCGGACGCACGGGTCAGTGTCCGCGTACGGAGTAGGATTAGGGTACGGCGGAGGCTAAGGTGTGGGGCTGCCGGTGGGTTTCCGTTCCGGGCTAGGGTTAGGGTTAGGGAACGGCAAGGTTTAGGGCACAGGTGAGGGTGCGGACACGTGCTAGGGTCGGGGCACGTGTGGACGCACGGGTCAGTGTCCGCGTACGGAGTAGGATTAGGGTACGGCGGAGGCTAATGTGTGGGGCTGCCAGTGGGTTTCCGTTCCGGGCTAGGGTTAGGGTTAGGGAAGGGCAAGGTTGAGGGCACAGGTGAGGGTGCGGACACGTGCTAGGGTCGGGGCACGTGCGGACGCGTGGGTCAGTGTCTGCGTATGGATTAGGATGAGTGTACGGCGGAGTCTAAGGTGTGGGGCTGCCGGTGGGTTTCCGTTCCTGGCTAGGGTTAGGGATAGGGAACGGCAAGGCTGAGGGCACAGGTGAGGGTGCGGACACGTGCTAGGGTCGGGGCACGTGCGGACGCGCGGTTCAGTGTCCGCGTACAGATTAGGATGAGGGTACGGCGGAGGCTAAGGTGTGGGGCTGCCGGTGGGTTTCCGTTCCGGGCTAGGGTTAGGGTTAGGGAACGGCAAGGCTGAGGGCACAGGTGAGGGTGCGGACACGTGCTAGGGTCCGGGCACGTGCGGATGCGCGGGTCAGTGACCGCGTACGGATTAGGATGAGGGTACGGCGGAGGCTAAGGTGTGGGGCTGCCGGTGGGTTTCCGTTCCGGGCTAGGGTTAGGGTTAGGGAACGGCAAGGCTGAGGGCACAGGTGAGGGTGCGGACACGTGCTAGGGTCGGGGCACGTGCGGACGCACGGGTCAGTGTCCGCGTACGGAGTAGGATTAGGGTACGGCGGAGGCTAAGGTGTGGGGCTGCCGGTGGGTTTCCGTTCCGGGCTAGGGTTAGGGTTAGGGAACGGCAAGGTTTAGGGCACAGGTGAGGGTGCGGACACGTGCTAGGGTCGGGGCACGTGCGGACGCACGGGTCAGTGTCCGCGTACGGAGTAGGATTAGGGTACGGCGGAGGCTAATGTGTGGGGCTGCCGGTGGGTTTCCGTTCCGGGCTAGGGTTAGGGTTAGGGAAGGGCAAGGTTGAGGGCACAGGTGAGGGTGCGGACACGTGCTAGGGTCGGGGCACGTGCGGACGCACGGGTCAGTGTCCGCGTACGGAGTAGGATTAGGGTACGGCGGAGGCTAAGGTGTGGGGCTGCCAGTGGGTTTCCGTTCCGGGCTAGGGTTAGGGTTAGGGAACGGCCAGGTTGAGGGCACAGGTGAGGGTGCGGACACGTGCTAGGGTCGGGGCACGTGCGGACGCACGGGTCAGTGTCCGCGTACGGAGTAGGATTAGGGTACGGCGGAGGCTAAGGTGTGGGGCTGCAGGTGGGTTTCCGTTCCGGGCTAGGGTTAGGGTTTAGGGAACGGCAAGGTTGAGGGCACAGGTGAGGGTGCGGACACGTGCTAGGGTCTGGGCACGTGCGGACGCACGGGTCAGTGTCCGCGTACGGAGTAGGATTAGGGTACGGCGGAGGCTAAGGTGTGGGGCTGCCAGTGGGTTTCCGTTCCGGGCTAGGGTTAGGGTTAGGGAACGGCAAGGTTGAGGGCACAGGTGAGGGTGCGGACACGTGCTAGGGTCGGGGCACGTGCGGACGCACGGGTCAGTGTCCGCGTACGGATTAGGATTAGGGTACGGCGGAGGCTAAGGTGTGGGGCTGCCGGTGGGTTTCCCTTCCGGGCTAGGGTTAGGGTTAGGGAACGGCAAGGCTGAGGGCACAGGTGAGGGTGCGGACACGTGCTAGGGTCGGGGCACGTGCGGACGCACGGGTCAGTGTCCGCGTACGGATTAGGATGAGGGTACGGCGGAGGCTAAGGTTTGGGGCTGCCGGTGGGTTTCCCTTCCGGGCTAGGGTTAGGGTTAGGGAACGGCAAGGCTGAGGGCACAGGTGAGTGTGCGGACACGTGCTAGGGTCGGGGCACGTGCGGACGCACGGGTCAGTGTCCGCGTACGGATTAGGATGAGGGTACGGCGGAGGCTAAGGTGTGGGTCTGCCGGTGGGTTTCCGTTCCGGGCTAGGGTTAGGGTTAGGGAATGGCAAGGCTGAGGGCACAGGTGAGGGTGCGGACACGTGCTAGGGTCGGGGCACGTGCGGACGCGCGGGTCAGTGTCCGCGTACGGATTAGGATGAGGATACGGCGGAGGCTAAGGTGTGGTGCTGCCGGAGGGTTTCCCTTCCGGGCTAGGGTTAGGGTTAGGGAACGGCAAGGCTGAGGGCACAGGTGAGGGTGCGGACACGTGCTAGGGTCGGGGCACGTGCGGACGCGCGGGTGAGTGTCCGTGTACGGATTAGGATGAGTGTACGGCGGAGGCTAAGGTGTGGGTCTGCCGGTGGGTTTCCATTCCTGGCTAGGGTTATGCATAGGGAACGGCAAGGCTGAGGGCACAGGGGAGGGTGCGGACACGTGCTAGGGTCGGGGCACGTGCGGACGCGCGGGTCAGTGTCCGCGTACGGATTAGGATGAGTGTACGGCGGAGGCTAAGGTGTGGGGCTGCCGGTGGGTTTCCCTTCCGGGCTAGGGTTAGGGTTAGGGAACGGCAAGGCTGAGGGCACAGGTGAGGGTGCGGACACGTGCTAGGGTCGGGGCACGTGCGGACGCGCGGATGAGTGTCCGTGTACAGATTAGGATGAGTGTACGGCGGAGGCTAAGGTGTGGGGCTGCCGGTGGGTTTCCCTTCCGGGCTAGGGTTAGGGTTAGGGAACGGCAAGGCTGAGGGCACAGGTGAAGGTGCGGACACGTGCTAGGGTCGGGGCACGTGCGGACGCGCGGGTCAGTGTCTGCGTACGGATTAGGATGAGTGTACGGCGGAGTCTAAGGTGTGGGGCTGCCGGTGGGTTTCCGTTCCTGGCTAGGGTTAGGGATAGGGAACGGCAAGGCTGAGGGCACAGGTGAGGGTGCGGACACGTGCTAGGGTCGGGGCACGTGCGGACGCGCGGGTCAGTGTCCGCGTACAGATTAGGATGAGGGTACGGCGGAGGCTAAGGTGTGGGGCTGCCGGTGGGTTTCCGTTCCGGGCTAGGGTTAGGGTTAGGGAACGGCAAGGCTGAGGGCACAGGTGAGGGTGCGGACACGTGCTAGGGTCCGGGCACGTGCGGATGCGCGGGTCAGTGACCGCGTACGGATTAGGATGAGGGTACGGCGGAGGCTAAGGTGTGGGGCTGCCGGTGGGTTTCCGTTCCGGGCTAGGGTTAGGGTTAGGGAACGGCAAGGCTGAGGGCACAGGTGAGGGTGCGGACACGTGCTAGGGTCGGGGCACGTGCGGACGCACGGGTCAGTGTCCGCGTACGGAGTAGGATTAGGGTACGGCGGAGGCTAAGGTGTGGGGCTGCCGGTGGGTTTCCGTTCCGGGCTAGGGTTAGGGTTAGGGAACGGCAAGGTTTAGGGCACAGGTGAGGGTGCGGACACGTGCTAGGGTCGGGGCACGTGTGGACGCACGGGTCAGTGTCCGCGTACGGAGTAGGATTAGGGTACGGCGGAGGCTAATGTGTGGGGCTGCCAGTGGGTTTCCGTTCCGGGCTAGGGTTAGGGTTAGGGAAGGGCAAGGTTGAGGGCACAGGTGAGGGTGCGGACACGTGCTAGGGTCGGGGCACGTGCGGACGCATGGGTCAGTGTCCGCGTACGGAGTAGGATTAGGGTACGGCGGAGGCTAAGGTGTGGGGCTGCCGGTGGGTTTCCGTTCCGGTCTAGGGTTAGGGTTAGGGAACGGCAAGGTTGAGGGCACAGGTGAGGGTGCGGACACGTGCGAGGGTCGGGGCACGTGCGGACGCACGGGTCAGTGTCCGCGTACGGATTAGGATTAGGGTACGGCGGAGGCTAAGGTGTGGGGCTGCCGGTGGGTTTCCGTTCCGGGCTAGGGTTAGGGTTAGGGAACGGCAAGGTTGAGGGCACAGGTGAGGGTGCGGACACGTGCTAGTGTCGGGGCACGTGCGGACGCACGGGTCAGTGTCTGCGTACGGAGTAGGATTAGGGTACGGTGGAGGCTAAGGTGTGGGGCTGCCGGTGGGTTTCCGTTCTGGGCTAGGGTTAGGGTTAGGGAACGGCCAGGTTGAGGGCACAGGTGAGGGTGCGGACACGTGCTAGGGTCGGGGCACGTGCGGACGCACGGGTCAGTGTCCGCGTACGGAGTAGGATTAGGGTACGGCGGAGGCTAAGGTGTGGGGCTGCCGGTGGGCTTCCGTTCCGGGCTAGGGTTAGGGTTAGGGAATGGCAAGGCTGAGGGCACAGGTGAGGGTGCGGACACGTGCTAGGGTCGGGGCACGTGCGGACGCGCGGGTCAGTGTCCGCGTACGGATTAGGATGAGGATACGGCGGAGGCTAAGGTGTGGGGCTGCCGGAGGGTTTCCCTTCCGGGCTAGGGTTAGGGTTAGGGAACGGCAAGGCTGAGGGCACAGGTGAGGGTGCGGACACGTGCTAGGGTCGGGGCACGTGCGGACGCGCGGGTGAGTGTCCGTGTACGGATTAGGATGAGTGTACGGCGGAGGCTAAGGTGTGGGGCTGCCGGTGGGTTTCCATTCCTGGCTAGGGTTAGGGATAGGGAACGGCAAGGCTGAGGGCACAGGTGAGGGTGCGGACACGTGCTAGGGTCGGGGCACGTGCGGACGCGCGGGTCAGTGTCCGCGTACGGATTAGGATGAGTGTACGGCGGAGGCTAAGGTGTGGGGCTGCCGGTGGGTTTCCCTTCCGGGCTAGGGTTAGGGTTAGGGATCGGCAAGGCTGAGGGCACAGGTGAGGGTGCGGACACGTGCTAGGGTCGGGGCACGTGCGGACGCGCGGATGAGTGTCCGTGTACAGATTAGGATGAGTGTACGGCGGAGGCTAAGGTGTGGGGCTGCCGGTGGGTTTCCCTTCCGGGCTAGGGTTAGGGTTAGGGAACGGCAAGGCTGAGGGCACAGGTGAGGGTGCGGACACGTGCTAGGGTCGGGGCACGTGCGGACGCGCGGGTCAGTGTCTGCGTACGGATTAGGATGAGTGTACGGCGGAGTCTAAGGTGTGGGGCTGCCGGTGGGTTTCCGTTCCTGGCTACGGTTAGGGATAGGGAACGGCAAGGCTGAGGGCACAGGTGAGGGTGCGGACACGTGCTAGGGTCGGGGCACGTGCGGACGCGCGGGTCAGTGTCCGCGTACAGATTAGGATGAGGGTACGGCGGAGGCTAAGGTGTGGGGCTGCCGGTGGGTTTCCGTTCCGGGCTAGGGTTAGGGTTAGGCAACGGCAAGGCTGAGGGCACAGGTGAGGGTGCGGACACGTGCTAGGGTCCGGGCACGTGCGGATGCACGGGTCAGTGACCGCGTACGGATTAGGATGAGGGTACGGCGGAGGCTAAGGTGTGGGGCTGCCGGTGGGTTTCCGTTCCGGGCTAGGGTTAGGGTTAGGGAACGGCAAGGCTGAGGGCACAGGTGAGGGTGCGGACACGTGCTAGGGTCGGGGCACGTGCGGACGCGTGGGTCAGTGTCTGCGTATGGATTAGGATGAGTGTACGGCGGAGTCTAAGGTGTGGGGCTGCCGGTGGGTTTCCGTTCCGGGCTAGGGTTAGGGTTAGGGAAGGGCAAGGTTGAGGGCACAGGTGAGGGTGCGGACACGTGCTAGGGTCGGGGTCGTGTGGACGCACGGGTCAGTGTCCGCGTACGGAGTAGGATTAGGGTACGGCGGAGGCTAAGGTGTGGGGCTGCCGGTGGGTTTCCGTTCCGGGCTAGGGTTAGGGTTAGGGAACGGCAAGGTTGAGGGCACAGGTGAGGGTGCGGACACGTGCTAGGGTCGGGGCACGTGCGGACGCATGGGTCAGTGTCCGCGTACGGAGTAGGATTAGGGTACGGCGGAGGCTAAGGTGTGGGGCTGCCGGTGGGTTTCCGTTCCGGTCTAGGGTTAGGGTTAGGGAACGGCAAGGTTGAGGGCACAGGTGAGGGTGCGGACACGTGCTAGGGTCGGGGCACGTGCGGACGCACGGGTCAGTGTCCGCGTACGGATTAGGATTAGGGTACGGCGGAGGCTAAGGTGTGGGGCTGCCCGTGGGTTTCCGTTCCGGGCTAGGGTTAGGGTTAGGGAACGGCAAGGTTGAGGGCACAGGTGAGGGTGCGGACACGTGCTAGTGTCGGGGCACGTGCGGACGCACGGGTCAGTGTCTGCGTACGGAGTAGGATTAGGGTACGGCGGAGGCTAAGGTGTGGGGCTGCCGGTGGGTTTCCGTTCTGGGCTAGGGTTAGGGTTAGGGAACGGCCAGGTTGAGGGCACAGGTGAGGGTGCGGACACGTGCTAGGGTCGGGGCACGTGCGGACGGATGGGTCAGTGTCCGCGTACGGAGTAGGATTAGGGTACGGCGGAGGCTAAGGTGTGGGGCTGCCAGTGGGTTTCCGTTCCGGGCTAGGGTTAGGGTTAGGGAATGGCAAGGCTGAGGGCACAGGTGAGGGTGCAGACACGTGCTAGGGTCGGGGCACGTGCGGACGCGCGGGTCAGTGTCCGCGTACGGATTAGGATGAGGATACGGCGGAGGCTAAGGTGTGGGGCTGCCGGAGGGTTTCCCTTCCGGGCTAGGGTTAGGGTTAGGGAACGGCAAGGCTGAGGGCACAGGTGACGGTGCGGACACGTGCTAGGGTCGGGGCACGTGCGGACGCGCGGGTGAGTGTCCGTGTACGGATTAGGATGAGTGTACGGCGGAGGCTAAGGTGTGGGGCTGCCGGTGGGTTTCCATTCCTGGCTAGGGTTAGGGATAGGGAACGGCAAGGCTGAGGGCACAGGTGAGGGTGCGGACACGTGCTAGGGTCGGGGCACGTGCGGACGCGCGGGTCAGTGTCCGCGTACGGATTAGGATGAGTGTACGGCGGAGGCTAAGGTGTGGGGCTGCCGGTGGGTTTCCCTTCCGGGCTAGGGTTAGGGTTAGGGATCGGCAAGGCTGAGGGCACAGGTGAGGGTGCGGACACGTGCTAGGGTCGGGGCACGTGCGGACGCGCGGATGAGTGTCCGTGTACAGATTAGGATGAGTGTACGGCGGAGGCTAAGGTGTGGGGCTGCCGGTGTGTTTCCCTTCCGGGCTAGGGTTAGGGTTAGGGAACGGCAAGGCTGAGGGCACAGGTGAGGGTGCGGACACGTGCTAGGGTCGGGGCACGTGCGGACGCGCGGGTCCGTGTCTGCGTACGGATTAGGATGAGTGTACGGCGGAGTCTAAGGTGTGGGGCTGCCGGTGGGTTTCCGTTCCTGGCTAGGGTTAGGGATAGGGAACGGCAAGGCTGAGGGCACAGGTGAGGGTGCGGACACGTGCTAGGGTCGGGGCACGTGCGGACGCGCGGGTCAGTGTCCGCGTACAGATTAGGATGAGGGTACGGCGGAGGCTAAGGTGTGGGGCTGCCGGTGGGTTTCCGTTCCGGGCTAGGGTTAGGGTTAGGGAACGGCAAGGCTGAGGGCACAGGTGAGGGTGCGGACACGTGCTAGGGTCCGGGCACGTGCGGATGCGCGGATCAGTGACCGCGTACGGATTAGGATGAGGGTACGGCGGAGGCTAAGGTGTGGGGCTGCCGGTGGGTTTCCGTTCCGGGCTAGGGTTAGGGTTAGGGAACGGCAAGGCTGAGGGCACAGGTGAGGGTGCGGACACGTGCTAGGGTCGGGGCACGTGTGGACGCACGGGTCAGTGTCCGCGTACGGAGTAGGATTAGGGTACGGCGGAGGCTAAGGTGTGGGGCTGCCGGTGGGTTTCCGTCCCGGGCTAGGGTTAGGGTTAGGGAACGGCAAGGTTTAGGGCACAGGTGAGGGTGCGGACACGTGCTAGGGTCGGGGCACGTGCGGACGCACGGGTCAGTGTCCGCGTACGGAGTAGGATTAGGGTACGGCGGAGGCTAATGTGTGGGGCTGCCGGTGGGTTTCCGTTCCGGGCTAGGGTTAGGGTTAGGGAAGGGCAAGGTTGAGGGCACAGGTGAGGGTGCGGACACGTGCTAGGGTCGGGGCACGTGCGGACGCACGGGTCAGTGTCCGCGTACGGAGTAGGATTAGGGTACGGCGGAGGCTAAGGTGTGGGGCTGCCGGTGGGTTTCTGTTCCGGGCTAGGGTTAGGGTTAGGGAACGGCAAGGCTGAAGGCACAGGTGAGGGTGCGGACATGTGCTAGGGTCGGGGCACGTGCGGGCGCGCGGGTCAGTGTCTGCGTACGGATTAGGATGAGGGTACGG
The DNA here is from genome assembly GCF_949752795.1 of Hyperoodon ampullatus. Lineage (NCBI taxonomy): Eukaryota > Metazoa > Chordata > Mammalia > Artiodactyla > Ziphiidae > Hyperoodon > Hyperoodon ampullatus. Next base: position 116,413,418 of record NC_136920.1, read on the forward strand.
CGGAGGCTAAGGTGTGGGGCTGCCGGTGGGTTTCCGTTCCGGGCTAGGGTTAGGGTTAGGGAATGGCAAGGCTGAGGGCACAGGTGAGGGTGCGGACACGTGCTAGGGTCGGGGCACGTGCGGACGCGCGGGTCAGTGTCCGCGTACGGATTAGGATGAGGATACGGCGGAGGCTAAGGTGTGGGGCTGCCGGAGGGTTTCCCTTCCGGGCTAGGGTTAGGGTTAGGGAACGGCAAGGCTGAGGGCACAGGTGAGGGTGCGGACACGTGCTAGGGTCGGGGCACGTGCGGACGCGCGGGTCAGTGTCGGCATACGGATTAGGATGAGGGTACGACGGAGGCTATGGTGTGGGGCTGCCGGTGGGTTTCCATTCCGGGCTAGGGTTAGGGTTAGGGAACGGCAAGGCTGAGGGCACAGGTGAGGGTGCGGACACGTGCTAGGGTCGGGGCACGTGTGGACGCGCGGGTCAGTGTCCGCGTACGGATTAGGATGAGGGTACGGCGGAAGCTAAGGTGTGGGGCTGCCGGTGGCTTTCCCTTCCGGGCTAGGGTTAGGGTTAGGGAACGGCAAGGCTGAGGGCACAGGTGAGGGTGAGGACACGTGCTAGGGTCGGGGCACGTGCGGGCGCGTGGCTCAGTGTCCGCGTACGGATTAGGATGAGGGTACTGCGGAGGCTAAAGTGTGGGGCTGCTGGTGGGTTTCCGTTCCGGGCTAGGTTTAGGGTTAGGGAACGGCAAGGCTGAGGGCACAGGTGAGGGTGCGGACACGTGCTAGGGTGGGGGCACGTGCGGACGCGCGGGTCAGTGTCCGCGTACGGATTAGGATGAGGGTACGGCGGAAGCTAAGGTTTGGGGCTGCCGGTGGGTTTCCCTTCCGGGCTAGGGTTAGGGTTAGGGAACGGCAAGGCTGAGGGCACAGGTGAGTGTGCGGACACGTGCTAGGGTCGGGGCACGTGCGGACGCGCGGGTCAGTGTCCGCGTACGGATTAGGATGAGGGTACGGCGGAGGCTAAGGTGTGGGGCTGCCGGTGGGTTTCCGTTCCGGGCTAGGGTTAGGGTTAGGGAACGGCAAGTCTGAGGGCACAGGTGAGGGTGCGGACACGTGCTAGGGTCCGGGCACGTGCGGACGCGCGGATCAGTGACCGCGTACGGATTAGGATGAGGGTACGGCGGAGGCTAAGGTGTGGGGCTGCCGGTGGGTTTCCGTTCCGGGCTAGGGTTAGGGTTAGGGAACGGCAAGGCTGAGGGCACAGGTGAGGGTGCGGACACGTGCTAGGGTCGGGGCACGTGTGCACGCGCGGGTCAGTGTCCGCGTACGGATTAGGATGAGGGTACGGCGGAGGCTAAGGTGTGGGGCTGCCGGTGGGTTTCCGTTCCGGGCTAGGGTTAGGGTTAGGGAACGGCAAGGCTGAGGGCACAGGTGAGGGTGCGGACACGTGCTAGGGTCGGGGCACGTGCGGACGCGCGGGTCAGTGTCCGCGTACGGATTAGGATGAGGGTACGGCGGAGGCTAAGGTGTGGGGCTGCCGGTGGGTTTCCCTTCCGGGCTAGGATTAGGGTTAGGGAACGGCAAGGCTGAGGGCACAGTTGAGGGTGCGTATACGTGCTAGGGTTGGGGCACGTGCGGACGCACGGGTCAGTGTCCGCGTACGGATTAGGATGAGGGTACGGCGGAGGCTAAGGTGTGGGGCTGCCGGTGGGTTTCCCTTCCGGGCTAGGGTTAGGGTTAGGGAACGGCAAGGCTGAGGGCACAGGTGAGTGTGCGGACACGTGCTAGGGTCGGGGCATGTGCGGACGCGCGGGTCAGTGTCCGCGTACGGATTAGGATGAGGGTACGGCGGAGGCTAAGGTGTGGGGCTGCCGGTGGGTTTCCGTTCCGGGCTAGGGTTAGGGTTAGGGAACGGCAAGGCTGAGGGCACAGGTGAGGGTGCGGACACGTGCTAGGGTCTGGGCACGTGCGGACGCGCGGGTCAGTGTCCGCGTACGGATTAGGATGATGGTACGGCGGAGGCTAAGGTGTGGGGCTGCCGGTGGGTTTCCGTTCCGGGCTAGGGTTAGGGTTAGGGAACGGCAAGGCTGAGGGCACAGGTGAGGGTGCGGACACGTGCTAGGGTCGGAGCACGTGCGGACGCGCGGGTGAGTGTCCGTGTACGGATTAGGATGAGTGTACGGCGGAGGCTAAGGTGTGGGGCTGCCGGTGGGTTTCCATTCCTGGCTAGGGTTAGGGATAGGGAACGGCAAGGCTGAGGGCACAGGTGAGGGTGCGGACACGTGCTAGGGTCGGGGCACGTGCGGACGTGCGGGTCAGTGTCCGCGTACGGATTAGGATGAGGGTACGGCGGAGGCTAAGGTGTGGGGCTCCCGGTGGGTTTCCCTTCCGGGCTAGGGTTAGGGTTAGGGAACGGCAAGGCTGAGGGCACAGGTGAGGGTGCGGACACGTGCTAGGGTCGGGGCACGTGCGGACGCGCGGATGAGTGTCCGTGTACAGATTAGGATGAGTGTACGGCGGAGGCTAAGGTGTGGGGCTGCCGGTGGGTTTCCCTTCCGGGCTAGGGTTAGGGTTAGGGAACGGCAAGGCTGAGGGCAAAGGTGAGGGTGCGGACACGTGCTAGGGTCGGGGCACGTGAGGACGCGCGGGTCAGTGTCTGCGTACGGATTAGGATGAGTGTACGGCGGAGTCTAAGGTGTGGGGCTGCCGGTGGGTTTCCGTTCCTGGCTAGGGTTAGGGATAGGGAACGGCAAGGCTGAGGGCACAGGTGAGGGTGCGGACACGTGCTAGGGTCGGGGCACGTGCGGACGCGCGGGTCAGTGTCCGCGTACAGATTAGGATGAGGGTACGGCGGAGGCTAAGGTGTGGGGCTGCCGGTGGGTTTCCGTTCCGGGCTAGGGTTAGGGTTAGGGAACGGCAAGGCTGAGGGCACAGGTGAGGGTGCGGACACGTGCTAGGGTCGGGGCACGTGTGCACGCGCGGGTCAGTGTCCGCGTACGGATTAGGATGAGGGTACGGCGGAGGCTAAGGTGTGGGGCTGCCGGTGGGTTTCCGTTCCGGGCTAGGGTTAGGGTTAGGGAACGGCAAGGCTGAGGGCACAGGTGAGGGTGCGGACACGTGCTAGGGTCGGGGCACGTGCGGACGCGCGTGTCAGTGTCCGCGTACGGATTAGGATGAGGGTACGGCGGAGGCTAAGGTGTGGGGCTGCCGGTGGGTTTCCCTTCTGGGCTAGGGTTAGGGTTAGGGAACGACAAGGCTGAGGGCACAGGTGAGGGTGCGGACACGTGCTAGGGTCGGGGCACGTGCGGACGCACGGGTCAGTGTCCGCGTACGGATTAGGATGAGGGTACGGCGGAGGCTAAGGTGTGGGGCTGCCGGTGGGTTTCCCTTCCAGGCTAGGGTTAGGGTTAGGGAACGGCAAGGCTGAGGGCACAGGTGAGTGTGCGGACACGTGCTAGGGTCGGGGCACGTGCGGACGCGCGGGTCAGTGTCTGCGTACGGATTAGGATGAGTGTACGGCGGAGTCTAAGGTGTGGGGCTGCCGGTGGGTTTCCGTTCCGGGCTAGGGTTAGGGTTAGGGAACGGCAAGGCTGAGGGCACAGGTGAGGGTGCGGACACGTGCTAGGGTCGGGGCACGTGCGGACGCACGGGTCAGTGTCCGCGTACGGAGTAGGATTAGGGTACGGCGGAGGCTAAGGTGTGGGGCTGCCGGTGGGTTTCCGTTCCGGGCTAGGGTTAGGGTTAGGGAACGGCAAGGTTTAGGGCACAGGTGAGGGTGCGGACACGTGCTAGGGTCGGGGCACGTGCGGACGCACGGGTCAGTGTCCGCGTACGGAGTAGGATTAGGGTACGGCGGAGGCTAATGTGTGGGGCTGCCAGTGGGTTTCCGTTCCGGGCTAGGGTTAGGGTTAGGGAAGGGCAAGGTTGAGGGCACAGGTGAGGGTGCAGAAACGTGCTAGGGTCGGGGCACGTGCGGACGCATGGGTCAGTGTCCGCGTACGGAGTAGGATTAGGGTACGGCGGAGGCTAAGGTGTGGGGCTGCCGGTGGGTTTCCGTTCCGGTCTAGGGTTAGGGTTAGGGAACGGCAAGGTTGAGGGCACAGGTGAGGGTGCGGACACGTGCTAGGGTCGTGGCACGTGCGGACGCACGGGTCAGTGTCCGCGTACGGATTAGGATTAGGGTACGGCGGAGGCTAAGGTGTGGGGCTGCCGGTGGGTTTCCGTTCCGGGCTAGGGTTAGGGTTAGGGAACGGCAAGGTTGAGGGCACAGGTGAGGGTGCGGACACGTGCTAGTGTCGGGGCACGTGGGGACGCACGGGTCAGTGTCTGCGTACGGAGTAGGATTAGGGTACGGCGGAGGCTAAGGTGTGGGGCTGCCGGTGGGTTTCCGTTCTGGGCTAGGGTTAGGGTTAGGGAACGGCCAGGTTGAGGGCACAGGTGAGGGTGCGGACACGTGCTAGGGTCGGGGCACGTGCGGACGCACGGGTCAGTGTCCGCGTACGGAGTAGGATTAGGGTACGGCGGAGGCTAAGGTGTGGGGCTGCCGGTGGGTTTCCCTTCCGGGCTAGGGTTAGGGTTAGGGAATGGCAAGGCTGAGGGCACAGGTGAGGGTGCGGACACGTGCTAGGGTCGGGGCACGTGCGGACGCGCGGGTCAGTGTCCGCGTACGGATTAGGATGAGGATACGGCGGAGGCTAAGGTGTGGGGCTGCCGGAGGGTTTCCCTTCCGGGCTAGGGTTAGGGTTAGGGAACGGCAAGGCTGAGGGCACAGGTGAGGGTGCGGACACGTGCTATGGTCGGGGCACGTGCGGACGCGCGGGTGAGTGTCCGTGTACGGATTAGGATGAGTGTACGGCGGAGGCTAAGGTGTGGGGCTGCCGGTGGGTTTCCATTCCTGGCTAGGGTTAGGGATAGGGAACGGCAAGGCTGAGGGCACAGGTGAGGGTCCGGACACGTGCTAGGGTCGGGGCACGTGCGGACGCGCGGGTCAGTGTCCGCGTACGGATTAGGATGAGTGTACGGCGGAGGCTAAGGTGTGGGGCTGCCGGTGGGTTTCCCTTCCGGGCTAGGGTTAGGGTTAGGGATCGGCAAGGCTGAGGGCACAGGTGAGGGTGCGGACACGTGCTAGGGTCGGGGCACGTGCGGACGCGCGGATGAGTGTCCGTGTACAGATTAGGATGAGTGTACGGCGGAGGCTAAGGTGTGGGGCTGCCGGTGGGTTTCCCTTCCGGGCTAGGGTTAGGGTTAGGGAACGGCAAGGCTGAGGGCACAGGTGAGGGTGCGGACACGTGCTAGGGTCGGGGCACGTGCGGACGCGCGGGTCAGTGTCTGCGTACGGATTAGGATGAGTGTACGGCGGAGTCTAAGGTGTGGGGCTGCCGGTGGGTTTCCGTTCCTGGCTACGGTTAGGGATAGGGAACGGCAAGGCTGAGGGCACAGGTGAGGGTGCGGACACGTGCTAGGGTCGGGGCACGTGCGGACGCGCGGGTCAGTGTCCGCGTACAGATTAGGATGAGGGTACGGCGGAGGCTAAGGTGTGGGGCTGCCGGTGGGTTTCCGTTCCGGGCTAGGGTTAGGGTTAGGCAACGGCAAGGCTGAGGGCACAGGTGAGGGTGCGGACACGTGCTAGGGTCCGGGCACGTGCGGATGCGCGGGTCAGTGACCGCGTACGGATTAGGATGAGGGTACGGCGGAGGCTAAGGTGTGGGGCTGCCGGTGGGTTTCCGTTCCGGGCTAGGGTTAGGGTTAGGGAACGGCAAGGCTGAGGGCACAGGTGAGGGTGCGGACACGTGCTAGGGTCGGGGCACGTGCGGACGCACGGGTCAGTGTCCGCGTACGGAGTAGGATTAGGGTACGGCGGAGGCTAATGTGTGGGGCTGCCAGTGGGTTTCCTTTCCGGGCTAGGGTTAGGGTTAGGGAAGGGCAAGGTTGAGGGCACAGGTGAGGGTGCGGACACGTGCTAGGGTCGGGGCACGTGTGGACGCACGGGTCAGTGTCCGCGTACGGAGTAGGATTAGGGTACGGCGGAGGCTAAGGTGTGGGGCTGCCGGTGGGTTTCCGTTCCGGGCTAGGGTTAGGGTTAGGGAACGGCAAGGTTGAGGGCACAGGTGAGGGTGCGGACACGTGCTAGGGTCGGGGCACGTGCGGACGCATGGGTCAGTGTCCGCGTACGGAGTAGGATTAGGGTACGGCGGAGGCTAAGGTGTGGGGCTGCCGGTGGGTTTCCGTTCCGGTCTAGGGTTAGGGTTAGGGAACGGCAAGGTTGAGGGCACAGGTGAGGGTGCGGACACGTGCTAGGGTCGGGGCACGTGCGGACGCACGGGTCAGTGTCCGCGTACGGATTAGGATTAGGGTACGGCGGAGGCTAAGGTGTGGGGCTGCCGGTGGGTTTCCGTTCCGGGCTAGGGTTAGGGTTAGGGAACGGCAAGTTTGAGGGCACAGGTGAGGGTGCGGACACGTGCTAGTGTCGGGGCACGTGCGGACGCACGGGTCAGTGTCTGCGTACGGAGTAGGATTAGGGTACGGCGGAGGCTAAGGTGTGGGGCTGCCGGTGGGTTTCCGTTCTGGGCTAGGGTTAGGGTTAGGGAACGGCTAGGTTGAGGGCACAGGTGAGGGTGCGGACACGTGCTAGGGTCGGGGCACGTGCGGACGGACGGGTCAGTGTCCGCGTACGGAGTAGGATTAGGGTACGGCGGAGGCTAAGGTGTGGGGCTGCCGGTGGGTTTCCGTTCCGGGCTAGGGTTAGGGTTAGGGAATGGCAAGGCTGAGGGCACAGGTGAGGGTGCAGACACGTGCTAGGGTCGGGGCACGTGCGGACGCGCGGGTCAGTGTCCGCGTACGGATTAGGATGAGGATACGGCGGAGGCTAAGGTGTGGGGCTGCCGGTGGGTTTCCATTCCTGGCTAGGGTTAGGGATAGGGAACGGCAAGGCTGAGGGCACAGGTGAGGGTGCGGACACGTGCTAGGGTTGGGGCACGTGCGGACGCGCGGGTCAGTGTCCGCGTACGGATTAGGATGAGTGTACGGCGGAGGCTAAGGTGTGGGGCTGCCGGTGGGTTTCCCTTCCGGGCTAGGGTTAGGGTTAGGGATCGGCAAGGCTGAGGGCACAGGTGAGGGTGCGGACACGTGCTAGGGTCGGGGCACGTGCGGACGCGCGGATGAGTGTCCGTGTACAGATTAGGATGAGTGTACTGCGGAGGCTAAGGTGTGGGGCTGCCGGTGTGTTTCCCTTCCGGGCTAGGGTTAGGGTTAGGGAACGGCAAGGCTGAGGGCACAGGTGAGGGTGCGGACACGTGCTAGGGTCGGGGCACGTGCGGACGCGCGGGTCAGTGTCTGCGTACGGATTAGGATGAGTGTACGGCGGAGTCTAAGGTGTGGGGCTGCCGGTGGGTTTCCGTTCCTGGCTAGGGTTAGGGATAGGGAACGGCAAGGCTGAGGGCACAGGTGAGGGTGCGGACACGTGCTAGGGTCGGGGCACGTGCGGACGCGCGGGTCAGTGTCCGCGTACAGATTAGGATGAGGGTACGGCGGAGGCTAAGGTGTGGGGCTGCCGGTGGGTTTCCGTTCCGGGCTAGGGTTAGGGTTAGGGAACGGCAAGGCTGAGGGCACAGGTGAGGGTGCGGACACGTGCTAGGGTCCGGGCACGTGCGGATGCGCGGGTCAGTGACCGCGTACGGATTAGGATGAGGGTACGGCGGAGGCTAAGGTGTGGGGCTGCCGGTGGGTTTCCGTTCCGGGCTAGGGTTAGGGTTAGGGAACGGCAAGGCTGAGGGCACAGGTGAGGGTGCGGACACGTGCTAGGGTCGGGGCACGTGCGGACGCACGGGTCAGTGTCCGCGTACGGAGTAGGATTAGGGTACGGCGGAGGCTAAGGTGTGGGGCTGCCGGTGGGTTTCCGTCCCGGGCTAGGGTTAGGGTTAGGGAACGGCAAGGTTTAGGGCACAGGTGAGGGTGCGGACACGTGCTAGGGTCGGGGCACGTGCGGACGCACGGGTCAGTGTCCGCGTACGGAGTAGGATTAGGGTACGGCGGAGGCTAATGTGTGGGGCTGCCGGTGGGTTTCCGTTCCGGGCTAGGGTTAGGGTTAGGGAAGGGCAAGGTTGAGGGCACAGGTGAGGGTGCGGACACGTGCTAGGGTCGGGGCACGTGCGGACGCACGGGTCAGTGTCCGCGTACGGAGTAGGATTAGGGTACGGCGGAGGCTAAGGTGTGGGGCTGCCGGTGGGTTTCCGTTCCGGGCTAGGGTTAGGGTTAGGGAACGGCAAGGTTGAGGGCACAGGTGAGGGTGCGGACACGTGCTAGGGTCGGGGCACGTGCGGACGCATGGGTCAGTGTCCGCGTACGGAGTAGGATTAGGGTACGGCGGAGGCTAAGGTGTGGGGCTGCCGGTGGGTTTCCGTTCCGGTCTAGGGTTAGGGTTAGGGAACGGCAAGGTTGAGGGCACAGGTGAGGGTGCGTACACGTGCTAGGGTCGGGGCACGTGCGGACGCACTGGTCAGTGTCCGCGTACGGATTAGGATTAGGGTACGGCGGAGGCTAAGGTGTGGGGCTGCCGGTGGGTTTCCCTTCCGGGCTAGGGTTAGGGTTAGGGAACGGCAAGGCTGAAGGCACAGGTGAGGGTGCGGACATGTGCTAGGGTCGGGGCACGTGCGGGCGCGCGGGTCAGTGTCTGCGTACGGATTAGGATGAGGGTACGGCGGAGTCTAAGGTGTGGGGCTGCCGGTGGGTTTCCCTTCCGGGCTAGGGTTAGGGTTAGGGAACGGCAAGTCTGAGGGCACAGGTGAGGGTGCAGACACGTGCTAGGGTCGGGGCACGTGCGGACGCGCGGTTCAGTGTCCGCGTACGGATTAGGATGAGGGTACTGCGGGGGCTAAGGTGTGGGGCTGCCGGTGGGTTTCCGTTCCGGGCTAGGGTTAGGGTTAGGGAACGGCAAGGCTGAGGGCACAGGTGAGGGTGCGGACACGTGCTAGGGTCGGGGCACGTGCGGACGCGCGGGTCAGTGTCGGCATACGGATTAGGATGAGGGTACGACGGAGGCTATGGTGTGGGGCTGCCGGTGGGTTTCCGTTCCGGGCTAGGGTTAGGGTTAGGGAACGGCAAGGCTGAGGGCACAGGTGAGGGTGCGGACACGTGCTAGTGTCGGGGCACGTGTGGACGCGCGGGTCAGTGTCCGCGTACGGATTAGGATGAGGGTACGGCGGAAGCTAAGGTGTGGGGCTGGCGGTGGCTTTCCCTTCCGGGCTAGGGTTAGGGTTAGGGAACGGCAAGGCTGAGGGCACAGGTGAGGGTGAGGACACGTGCTAGGGTCGGGGCACGTGCGGGCGCGTGGCTCAGTGTCCGCGTACGGATTAGGATGAGGGTACTGCGGAGGCTAAAGTGTGGGGCTGCTGGTGGGTTTCCGTTCCGGGCTAGGTTTAGGGTTAGGGAACGGCAAGGCTGAGGGCACAGGTGAGGGTGCGGACACGTGCTAGGGTGGGGGCACGTGCGGACGCGCGGGTCAGTGTCCGCGTACGGATTAGGATGAGGGTACGGCGGAGGCTAAGGTGTGGGGCTGCCGGTGGGTTTCCCTTCCGGGCTAGGGTTAGGGTTAGGGAACGGCAAGGCTGAGGGCACAGGTGAGTGTGCGGACACGTGCTAGGGTCGGGGCACGTGCGGACGCGCGGGTCAGTGTCCGCGTACGGATTAGGATGAGGGTACGGCGGAGGCTAAGGTGTGGGGCTGCCGGTGGGTTTCCGTTCCGGGCTAGGGTTAGGGTTAGGGAACGGCAAGTCTGAGGGCACAGGTGAGGGTGCGGACACGTGCTAGGGTCCGGGCACGTGCGGACGCGCGGGTCAGTGACCGCGTACGGATTAGGATGAGGGTACGGCGGAGGCTAAGGTGTGGGGCTGCCGGTGGGTTTCCGTTCCGGGCTAGGGTTAGGGTTAGGGAACGGCAAGGCTGAGGACACAGGTGAGGGTGCGGACACGTGCTAGGGTCGGGGCACGTGTGCACGCGCGGGTCAGTGTCCGCGTACGGATTAGGATGAGGGTACGGCGGAGGCTAAGGTGTGGGGCTGCCGGTGGGTTCCCGTTCCGGGCTAGGGTTAGGGTTAGGGAACGGCAAGGCTGAGGGCACAGATGAGGGTGCGGACACGTGCTAGGGTCGGGGCACGTGCGGACGCGCGGGTCAGTGTCCGCGTACGGATTAGGATGAGGGTACGGCGGAGGCTAAGGTGTGGGGCTGCCGGTGGGTTTCCCTTCCGGGCTAGGATTAGGGTTAGGGAACGGCAAGGCTGAGGGCACAGGTGAGGGTGCGGATACGTGCTAGGGTCGGGGCACGTGCGGACGCACGGGTCAGTGTCCGCGTACGGATTAGGATGAGGGTACGGCGGAGGCTAAGGTGTGGGGCTGCCGGTGGGTTTCCCTTCCGGGCTAGGGTTAGGGTTAGGGAACGGCAAGGCTGAGGGCACAGGTGAGTGTGCGGACACGTGCTAGGGTCGGGGCACGTGCGGACGCGCGGGTCAGTGTCCGCGTACGGATTAGGATGAGGGTACGGCGGAGGCTAAGGTGTGGGGCTGCCGGTGGGTTTCCGTTCCGGGCTAGGGTTAGGGTTAGGGAACGGCAAGGCTGAGGGCACAGGTGAGGGTGCGGACACGTGCTAGGGTCGGGGCACGTGCGGACGCGCGGGTCAGTGTCCGCGTACGGATTAGGATGAGGGTACGGCGGAGGCTAAGGTGTGGGGCTGCCGGTGGGTTTCCGTTCCGGGCTAGGGTTAGGGTTAGGGAACGGCAAGGCTGAGGGCACAGGTGAGGGTGCGGACACGTGCTAGGGTCGGAGCACGTGCGGACGCGCGGGTGAGTGTCCGTGTACGGATTAGGATGAGTGTACGGCGGAGGCTAAGGTGTGGGGCTGCCGGTGGGTTTCCATTCCTGGCTAGGGTTAGGGATAGGGAACGGCAAGGCTGAGGGCACAGGTGAGGGTGCGGACACGTGCTAGGGTCGGGGCACGTGCGGACGCGCGGGTCAGTGTCCGCGTACGGATTAGGATGAGGGTACGGCGGAGGCTAAGGTGTGGGGCTGCCGGTGGGTTTCCCTTCCGGGCTAGGGTTAGGGTTAGGGAACGGCAAGGCTGAGAGCACAGGTGAGGGTGCGGACACGTGCTAGGGTCGGGGCACGTGCGGACGCGCGGATGAGTGTCCGTGTACAGATTAGGATGAGTGTACGGCGGAGGCTAAGGTGTGGGGCTGCCGGTGGGTTTCCCTTCCGGGCTAGGGTTAGGGTTAGGGAACGGCAAGGCTGAGGGCACAGGTGAGGGTGCGGACACGTGCTAGGGTCGGCGCACGTGAGGACGCGCGGGTCAGTGTCTGCGTACGGATTAGAATGAGTGTACGGCGGAGTCTAAGGTGTGGGGCTGCCGGTGGGTTTCCGTTCCTGGCTAGGGTTAGGGATAGGGAACGGCAAGGCTGAGGGCACAGGTGAGGGTGCGGACACGTGCTAGGGTCGGGGCACGTGCGGACGCGCGGGTCAGTGTCCGCGTACAGATTAGGATGAGGGTACGGCGGAGGCTAAGGTGTGGGGCTGCCGGTGGGTTTCCGTTCCGGGCTAGGGTTAGGGTTAGGGAACGGCAAGGCTGAGGGTACAGGTGAGGGTGCGGACACGTGCTAGGGTCGGGGCACGTGTGCACGCGCGGGTCAGTGTCCGCGTACGGATTAGGATGAGGGTACGGCGGAGGCTAAGGTGTGGGGCTGCCGGTGGGTTTCCGTTCTGGGCTAGGGTTAGGGTTAGGGAACGGCAAGGCTGAGGGCACAGGTGAGGGTGCGGACACGTGCTAGGGTCGGGACACGTGCGGACGCGCGTGTCAGTGTCCGCGTACGGATTAGGATGAGGGTACGGCGGAGGCTAAGGTGTGGGGCTGCCGGTGGGTTTCCCTTCCGGGCTAGGGTTAGGGTTAGGGAACGGCAAGGCTGAGGGCACAGGTGAGGGTGCGGACACGTGCTAGGGTCGGGGCACGTGCGGACGCGCGTGTCAGTGTCCGCGTACGGATTAGGATTAGGGTACGGCGGAGGCTAAGGTGTGGGGCTGCCGGTGGGTTTCCCTTCCGGTCTAGGGTTAGGGTTAGGGAACGGCAAGGCTGAAGGCACAGGTGAGGGTGCGGACATGTGCTAGGGTCGGGGCACGTGCGGGCGCGCGTGTCAGTGTCCGCGTACGGATTAGGATGAGGGTACGGCGGAGTCTAAGGTGTGGGGCTGCCGGTGGGTTTCCCTTCCGAGCTAGGGTGAGTGTTAGGGAACGGCAAGGCTGAGGGCACAGGTGAGGATGCGGACACGTGCTAGGGTCGGGGCACGTGCGGACGCGCGGTTCAGTGTCCGCGTACGGATTAGGATGAGGGTACGGCGGGAGCTAAGGTGTGGGGCTGCCGGTGGGTTTCCGTTCCGGGCTAGGGTTAGGGTTAGGGAACGGCAAGGCTGAGGGCACAGGTGAGGGTGCGGACACGTGCTAGGGTCGGGGCACGTGCGGACGCGCGGGTCAGTGTCCGCGTACGGATTAGGATGAGGGTACGACGGAGGCTATGGTGTGGGGCTGCCGGTGGGTTTCCGTTCCGGGCTAGGGTTAGGGTTAGGGAACGGCAAGGCTGAGGGCACAGGTGAGGGTGCGGACACGTGCTAGGGTCGGGGCACGTGCGGACGCGCGGGTCAGTGTCCGCGTACGGATTAGGATGAGGGTACGGCGGAAGCTAAGGTGTGGGGCTGCCGGTGGGTTTCCCTTCCGGGCTAGGGTTAGGGTTAGGGAACGGCAAGGCTGAGGGCACAGGTGAGGGTGAGGACACGTGCTAGGGTCGGGGCACGTGCGGGCGCGCGGCTCAGTGTCCGCGTACGGATTAGGATGAGGGTACTGCGGAGGCTAACGTGTGGGGCTGCTGGTGGGTTTCCGTTCCGGGCTAGGTTTAGGGTTAGGGAACGGCAAGGCTGAGGGCACAGGTGAGGGCGCGGACACGTGCTAGGGTCGGGGCACGTGCGGACTCGCGGGTCAGTGTCCGCGTACGGATTAGGATGAGGGTACGGCGGAGGCTAAGGTGTGGGGCTGCCGGTGGGTTTCCCTTCCAGGCTAGGGTTAGGGTTAGGGAACGGCAAAGCTGAGGGCACAGGTGAGGGTGTGGACACGTGCTAGGGTCGGGGCACGTGCGGACGCGCGAGTCATTGTCCGCGTACGGATTAGGATGAGGGTACGGCGGGGGCTAAAGTGTGGTGCTGCCGGTGGGTTTCCGTTCCGGGCTAGGGTTAGGGTTAGGGAACGGCAAGGCTGAGGGCACAGGTGAGGGTGCGGACACGTGCTAGGGTCGGGGCACGTGCGGACGCGCGGGTCAGTGTCCGCGTACGGATTAGGATGAGGGTACGGCGGAGGCTAAGGTGTGGGGCTGCCGGTGGGTTTCCCTTCCGGGCTAGGGTTAGGGTTAGGGAACGGCAAGGCTGAAGGCACAGGTGAGGGTGCGGACATGTGCTAGGGTCGGGGCACGTGCGGGCGCGCGGGTCAGTGTCTGCGTACGGATTAGGATGAGGGTACGGCGGAGTCTAAGGTGTGGGGCTGCCGGTGGGTTTCCCTTCCGGGCTAGGGTTAGGGTTAGGGAACGGCAAGTCTGAGGGCACAGGTGAGGGTGCAGACACGTGCTAGGGTCGGGGCACGTGCGGACGCGCGGTTCAGTGTCCGCGTACGGATTAGGATGAGGGTACTGCGGGGGCTAAGGTGTGGGGCTGCCGGTGGGTTTCCGTTCCGGGCTAGGGTTAGGGTTAGGGAACGGCAAGGCTGAGGGCACAGGTGAGGGTGCGGACACGTGCTAGGGTCGGGGCACGTGCGGACGCGCGGGTCAGTGTCGGCATACGGATTAGGATGAGGGTACGACGGAGGCTATGGTGTGGGGCTGCCGGTGGGTTTCCGTTCCGGGCTAGGGTTAGGGTTAGGGAACGGCAAGGCTGAGGGCACAGGTGAGGGTGCGGACACGTGCTAGGGTCGGGGCACGTGTGGACGCGCGGGTCAGTGTCCGCGTACGGATTAGGATGAGGGTACGGCGGAAGCTAAGGTGTGGGGCTGGCGGTGGCTTTCCCTTCTGGGCTAGGGTTAGGGTTAGGGAACGGCAAGGCTGAGGGCACAGGTGAGGGTGAGGACACGTGCTAGGGTCGGGGCACGTGCGGGCGCGTGGCTCAGTGTCCGCGTACGGATTAGGATGAGGGTACTGCGGAGGCTAAAGTGTGGGGCTGCTGGTGGGTTTCCGTTCCGGGCTAGGTTTAGGGTTAGGGAACGGCAAGGCTGAGGGCACAGGTGAGGGTGCGGACACGTGCTAGGGTGGGGGCACGTGCGGACGCGCGGGTCAGTGTCCGCGTACGGATTAGGATGAGGGTACGGCGGAGGCTAAGGTGTGGGGCTGCCGGTGGGTTTCCCTTCCGGGCTAGGGTTAGGGTTAGGGAACGGCAAGGCTGAGGGCACAGGTGAGTGTGCGGACACGTGCTAGGGTCGGGGCACGTGCGGACGCGCGGGTCAGTGTCCGCGTACGGATTAGGATGAGGGTACGGCGGAGGCTAAGGTGTGGGGCTGCCGGTGGGTTTCCGTTCCGGGCTAGGGTTAGGGTTAGGGAACGGCAAGTCTGAGGGCACAGGTGAGGGTGCGGACACGTGCTAGGGTCCGGGCACGTGCGGACGCGCGGGTCAGTGACCGCGTACGGATTAGGATGAGGGTACGGCGGAGGCTAAGGTGTGGGGCTGCCGGTGGGTTTCCGTTCCGGGCTAGGGTTAGGGTTAGGGAACGGCAAGGCTGAGGGCACAGGTGAGGGTGCGGACACGTGCTAGGGTCGGGGCACGTGTGCACGCGCGGGTCAGTGTCCGCATACGGATTAGGATGAGGGTACGGCGGAGGCTAAGGTGTGGGGCTGCCGGTGGGTTTCCCTTCCGGGCTAGGGTTAGGGTTAGGGAACGGCAAGGCTGAGGGCACAGGTGAGTGTGCGGACACGTGCTAGGGTCGGGGCACGTGCGGATGCGCGGGTCAGTGTCCGCGTACGGATTAGGATGAGGGTACGGCGGAGGCTAAGGTGTGGGGCTGCCGGTGGGTTTCCGTTCCGGGCTAGGGTTAGGGTTAGGGAACGGCAAGGCTGAGGGCACAGGTGAGGGTGCGGACACGTGCTAGGGTCGGGGCACGTGCGGACGCGCGGGTCAGTGTCCGCGTACGGATTAGGATGAGGGTACGGCGGAGGCTAAGGTGTGGGGCTGCCGGTGGGTTTCCGTTCCGGGCTAGGGTTAGGGTTAGGGAACGGCAAGGCTGAGGGCACAGGTGAGGGTGCGGACACGTGCTAGGGTCGGAGCACGTGCGGACGCGCGGGTGAGTGTCCGTGTACGGATTAGGATGAGTGTACGGCGGAGGCTAAGGTGTGGGGCTGCCGGTGGGTTTCCATTCCTGGCTAGGGTTAGGGATAGGGAACGGCAAGGCTGAGGGCACAGGTGAGGGTGCGGACACGTGCTAGGGTCGGGGCACGTGCGGACGCGCGGGTCAGTGTCCGCGTACGGATTAGGATGAGGGTACGGCGGAGGCTAAGGTGTGGGGCTGCCGGTGGGTTTCCCTTCCGGGCTAGGGTTAGGGTTAGGGAACGGCAAGGCTGAGAGCACAGGTGAGGGTGCGGACACGTGCTAGGGTCGGGGCACGTGCGGACGCGCGGATGAGTGTCCGTGTACAGATTAGGATGAGTGTACGGCGGAGGCTAAGGTGTGGGGCTGCCGGTGGGTTTCCCTTCCGGGCTAGGGTTAGGGTTAGGGAACGGCAAGGCTGAGGGCACAGGTGAGGGTGCGGACACGTGCTAGGGTCGGCGCACGTGAGGACGCGCGGGTCAGTGTCTGCGTACGGATTAGAATGAGTGTACGGCGGAGTCTAAGGTGTGGGGCTGCCGGTGGGTTTCCGTTCCTGGCTAGGGTTAGGGATAGGGAACGGCAAGGCTGAGGGCACAGGTGAGGGTGCGGACACGTGCTAGGGTCAGGGCACGTGCGGACGCGCGGGTCAGTGTCCGCGTACAGATTAGGATGAGGGTACGGCGGAGGCTAAGGTGTGGGGCTGCCGGTGGGTTTCCGTTCCGGGCTAGGGTTAGGGTTAGGGAACGGCAAGGCTGAGGGCACAGGTGAGGGTGCGGACACGTGCTAGGGTCGGGGCACGTGTGCACGCGCGGGTCAGTGTCCGCGTACGGATTAGGATGAGGGTACGGCGGAGGCTAAGGTGTGGGGCTGCCGGTGGGTTTCCGTTCCGGGCTAGGGTTAGGGTTAGGGAACGGCAAGGCTGAGGGCACAGGTGAGGGTGCGGACACGTGCTAGGGTCGGGGCACGTGCGGACGCGCGTGTCAGTGTCCGCGTACGGATTAGGATGAGGGTACGGCGGAGGCTAAGGTGTGGGGCTGCCGGTGGGTTTCCCTTCCGGGCTAGGGTTAGGGTTAGGGAACGGCAAGGCTGAGGGCACAGGTGAGGGTGCGGACACGTGCTAGGGTCGGGGCACGTGCGGACGCGTGGGTCAGTGTCCGCGTACGGATTAGGATTAGGGTACGGCGGAGGCTAAGGTGTGGGGCTGCCGGTGGGTTTCCCTTCCGGGCTAGGGTTAGGGTTAGGGAACGGCAAGGCTGAAGGCACAGGTGAGGGTGCGGACATGTGCTAGGGTCGGGGCACGTGCGGGCGCGCGTGTCAGTGTCCGCGTACGGATTAGGATGAGGGTACGGCGGAGTCTAAGGTGTGGGGCTGCCGGTGGGTTTCCCTTCCGAGCTAGGGTGAGGGTTAGGGAACGGCAAGGCTGAGGGCACAGGTGAGGATGCGGACACGTGCTAGGGTCGGGGCACGTGCGGACGCGCGGTTCAGTGTCCGCGTACGGATTAGGATGAGGGTACGGTGGGAGCTAAGGTGTGGGGCTGCCGGTGGGTTTCCGTTCCGGGCTAGGGTTAGGGTTAGGGAACGGCAAGGCTGAGGGCACAGGTGAGGGTGCGGACACGTGCTAGGGTCGGGGCACGTGCGGACGCGCGGGTCAGTGTCCGCGTACGGATTAGGATGAGGGTACGACGGAGGCTATGGTGTGGGGCTGCCGGTGGGTTTCCGTTCCGGGCTAGGGTTAGGGTTAGGGAACGGCAAGGCTGAGGGCACAGGTGAGGGTGCGGACACGTGCTAGGGTCGGGGCACGTGCGGACGCGCGGGTCAGTGTCCGCGTACGGATTAGGATGAGGGTACGGCGGAAGCTAAGGTGTGGGGCTGCCGGTGGGTTTCCCTTCCGGGCTAGGGTTAGGGTTAGGGAACGGCAAGGCTGAGGGCACAGGTGAGGGTGAGGACACGTGCTAGGGTCGGGGCACGTGCGGGCGCGCGGCTCAGTGTCCGCGTACGGATTAGGATGAGGGTACTGCGGAGGCTAACGTGTGGGGCTGCTGGTGGGTTTCCGTTCCGGGCTAGGTTTAGGGTTAGGGAACGGCAAGGCTGAGGGCACAGGTGAGGGCGCGGACACGTGCTAGGGTCGGGGCACGTGCGGACTCGCGGGTCAGTGTCCGCGTACGGATTAGGATGAGGGTACGGCGGAGGCTAAGGTGTGGGGCTGCCGGTGGGTTTCCCTTCCAGGCTAGGGTTAGGGTTAGGGAACGGCAAAGCTGAGGGCACAGGTGAGGGTGTGGACACGTGCTAGGGTCGGGGCACGTGCGGACGCGCGAGTCATTGTCCGCGTACGGATTAGGATGAGGGTACGGCGGGGGCTAAAGTGTGGTGCTGCCGGTGGGTTTCCGTTCCGGGCTAGGGTTAGGGTTAGGGAACGGCAAGGCTGAGGGCACAGGTGAGGGTGCGGACACGTGCTAGGGTCGGGGCACGTGCGGACGCGCGGGTCAGTGTCCGCGTACGGATTAGGATGAGGGTACGGCGGAGGCTAAGGTGTGGGGCTGCCGGTGGGTTTCCGTTCCGGGCTAGGGTTAGGGTTAGGGAACGGCAAGGCTGAGGGCACAGGTGAGGGTGCGGACACGTGCTAGGGTCGGGGCACGTGCGGACGCATGGGTCAGTGCCGCGTACGGATTAGGATGAGGGTACGTCGGAGGCTAAGGTGTGGGGCTGCCGGTGGGTTTCCGTTCCGGGCTAGGGTTAGGGTTAGGGAACGGCAAGGCTGACGGCACAGGTGAGGGTGCGGACACGTGCTAGAGTCGGGGCACGTGCGAACGCGCGGGTCAGTGTCCGCGTACAGATTAGGATGAGGGTACGGCGGAGACTAAGGTGTGGGGCTGCCGGTGGGTTTCCGTTCCGGGCTAGGGTTAGGGTTAGGGAACGGCAAGGCTGAGGGCACAGGTGAGGGTGCGGACACGTGCTAGGGTCGGGGCACGTGCGGACGCGCGGGTCAGTGTCCGCGTACAGATTAGGATGAGGGTACGGCGGAGGCTAAGGTGTGGGGCTGCCGGTGGATTTCCGTTCCGGGCTAGGGTTAGGGTTAGGGAACGGCAAGGCTGAGGGCACAGGTGAGGGTGCGGACACGTGCTAGGGTCCGGGCACGTGCGGACGCGCGGGTCAGTGACCGCGTACGGATTAGGATGAGGGTACGGCGGAGGCTAAGGTGTGGGGCTGCCGGTGGGTTTCCGTTCCGGGCTAGGGTTAGGGTTAGGGAACGGCAAGGCTGAGGGCACAGGTGAGGGTGCGGACACGTGCTAGGGTCGGGGCACGTGCGGACGCGCGGGTCAGTGTCCGCGTACGGATTAGGATTAGGGTACGGCGGAGGCTAAGGTGTGGGGCTGCCGGTGGGTTTCCCTTCCGGGCTAGGGTTAGGGTTAGGGAACGGCAAGGCTGAAGGCACAGGTGAGGGTGCGGACATGTGCTAGGGTCGGGGCACGTGCGGGCGCGCGGGTCAGTGTCCGCGTACGGATTAGGATGAGGGTACGGCGGAGTCTAAGGTGTGGGGCTGCCGGTGGGTTTCCCTTCCGAGCTAGGGTGAGGGTTAGGGAACGGCAAGGCTGAGGGCACAGGTGAGGATGCGGACACGTGCTAGGGTCGGGGCACGTGCGGACGCGCGGTTCAGTGTCCGCGTACGGATTAGGATGAGGGTACGGCGGGAGCTAAGGTGTGGGGCTGCCGGTGGGTTTCCGTTCCGGGCTAGGGTTAGGGTTAGGGAACGGCAAGGCTGAGGGCACAGGTGAGGGTGCGGACACGTGCTAGGGTCGGGGCACGTGCGGACGCGCGGGTCAGTGTCCGCGTACGGATTAGGATGAGGGTACGACGGAGGCTATGGTGTGGGGCTGCCGGTGGGTTTCCGTTCCGGGCTAGGGTTAGGGTTAGGGAACGGCAAGGCTGAGGGCACAGGTGAGGGTGCGGACACGTGCTAGGGTCGGGGCACGTGCGGACGCGCGGGTCAGTGTCCGCGTACGGATTAGGATGAGGGTACGGCGGAAGCTAAGGTGTGGGGCTGCCGGTGGGTTTCCCTTCCGGGCTAGGGTTAGGGTTAGGGAACGGCAAGGCTGAGGGCACAGGTGAGGGTGAGGACACGTGCTAGGGTCGGGGCACGTGCGGGCGCGCGGCTCAGTGTCCGCGTACGGATTAGGATGAGGGTACTGCGGAGGCTAACGTGTGGGGCTGCTGGTGGGTTTCCGTTCCGGGCTAGGTTTAGGGTTAGGGAACGGCAAGGCTGAGGGCACAGGTGAGGGCGCGGACACGTGCTAGGGTCGGGGCACGTGCGGACGCGCGGGTCAGTGTCCGCGTACGGATTAGGATGAGGGTACGGCGGAGGCTAAGGTGTGGGGCTGCCGGTGGGTTTCCCTTCCAGGCTAGGGTTAGGGTTAGGGAACGGCAAAGCTGAGGGCACAGGTGAGGGTGCGGACACGTGCTAGGGTCGGGGCACGTGCGGACGCGCGAGTCATTGTCCGCGTACGGATTAGGATGAGGGTACGGCGGGGGCTAAAGTGTGGTGCTGCCGGTGGGTTTCCATTCCGGCTAGGGTTAGGGTTAGGGAACGGCAAGGCTGAGGGCACAGGTGAGGGTGCGGACACGTGCTAGGGTCGGGGCACGTGCGGACGCGCGGGTCAGTGTCCGCGTACGGATTAGGATGAGGGTACGGCGGAGGCTAAGGTGTGGGGCTGCCGGTGGGTTTCCGTTCCGGGCTAGGGTTAGGGTTAGGGAACGGCAAGGCTGAGGGCACAGGTGAGGGTGCGGACACGTGCTAGGGTCGGGGCACGTGCGGACGCATGGGTCAGTGCCACGTACGGATTAGGATGAGGGTACGTCGGAGGCTAAGGTGTGGGGCTGCCGGTGGGTTTCCGTTCCGGGCTAGGGTTAGGGTTAGAGAACGGCAAGGCTGACGGCACAGGTGAGGGTGCGGACACGTGCTAGAGTTGGGGCACGTGCGGACGCGCGGGTCAGTGTCCGCGTACAGATTAGGATGAGGGTACGGCGGAGACTAAGGTGTGGGGCTGCCGGTGGGTTTCCGTTCCGGGCTAGGGTTAGGGTTAGGGAACGGCAAGGCTGAGGGCACAGGTGAGGGTGCGGACACGTGCTAGGGTCGGGGCACGTGCGGACGCGCGGGTCAGTGTCCGCGTACAGATTAGGATGAGGGTACGGCGGAGGCTAAGGTGTGGGGCTGCCGGTGGATTTCTGTTCCGGGCTAGTGTTAGGGTTAGGGAACGGCAAGGCTGAGGGCACAGGTGAGGGTGCGGACACGTGCTAGGGTCCGGGCACGTGCGGACGCGCGGGTCAGTGACCGCGTACGGATTAGGATGAGGGTACGGCGGAGGCTAAGGTGTGGGGCTGCCGGTGGGTTTCCGTTCCGGGCTAGGGTTAGGGTTAGGGAACGGCAAGGCTGAGGGCACAGGTGAGGGTGCGGACACGTGCTAGGGTCGGGGCACGTGCGGACGCGCGGGTCAGTGTCCGCGTACGGATTAGGATGAGGGTACGGCGGAGGCTAAGGTGTGGGGCTGCTGGTGGGTTTCCCTTCCGGGCTAGGGTTAGGGTTAGGGAACGGCAAGGCTGAGGGCACAGGTGAGGGTGCGGACACGTGCTAGGGTCGGGGCATGTGCGGACGCGCGGTTCTGTGTCCGCGTACGGATTAGGATGAGGGTACGGCGGAGGCTAAAGTGTGTGGCTGCGGGTTGGTTTCCGTTCCGGGCTAGGGTTAGGGTTAGGGAACGGCAAGGCTGAGGGCACAGGTGAGGGTGCAGACACGTGCTAGTGTCGGGGCACATGCGGACGCGCGGGTCAGTGTCCGCGTACGGATTAGGATGAGGGTACGGCGGAGGCTAAGGTGTGGGCCTGCCGGTGGGTTTTCCTTCCGGGCTATGGTTAGGGTTAGGGAACGGCAAGGCTGAGGGCACAGGTGAGGGTGCGGACACGTGCTAGGTTCGGGGCACGTGCGGACGCGCCGGTCATTGTCCGTATATGGATTAGGAGGAGGGTACAGCAGAGGCTAAGGTGTGGGGCTGCCGGTGGGTTTCCGTTCCAGGCTAGGGTTAGGGTTAGGGAACGGCAAGGCTGACGGCACAGGTGAGGGTGCGGAAACGTGCTAGGGTCGGGGCACGTGCGGACGCGCGTGTCAGTGTCCGCGTACGCATTAGGATGAGGGTACGGCAGAGGCTAAGGTGTGGGGCTGCCGGTGGGTTTCCCTTCCGGGCTAGGGTTAGGGTTAGGGAACGGCAAGTCTGAGGGCACAGGTGAGGGTGCAGACACGTGCTAGGGTCGGGGCACGTGCGGACGCGCGGTTCAGTGTCCGCGTACGGATTAGGATGAGGGTACGGCGGGGGCTAAGGTGTGGGGCTGCCGGTGGGTTTCCGTTCCGGGCTAGGGTTAGGGTTAGGGAACGGCAAGGCTGAGGGCACAGGTGAGAGTGCGGACACGTGCTAGGGTCGGGGCACGTGCGGACGCGCGGGTCAGTGTCCGCATACGGATTAGGATGAGGGTACGACGGAGGCTATGGTGTGGGGCTGCCGGTGGGTTTCCGTTCCGGGCTAGGGTTAGGGTTAGGGAACGGCAAGGCTGAGGGCACAGGTGAGGGTGCGGACACGTGCTAGGGTCGGGGCACGTGCGGACGCGCGGGTCAGTGTCCGCGTACGGATTAGGATGAGGGTACGGCGGAAGCTAAGGTGTGGGGCT
Organism: Hyperoodon ampullatus; assembly: GCF_949752795.1. Lineage (NCBI taxonomy): Eukaryota > Metazoa > Chordata > Mammalia > Artiodactyla > Ziphiidae > Hyperoodon > Hyperoodon ampullatus. The sequence continues at coordinate 116,435,480 of NC_136920.1, forward strand.
GCCGGTGGGTTTCCCTTCCGGGCTAGGGTTAGGGTTAGGGAACGGCAAGGCTGAGGGCACAGGTGAGGGTGAGGACACGTGCTAGGGTCGGGGCACGTGCGGACGCGCGGGTCAGTGTCCGCGTACGGATTAGGATGAGGGTACTGCGGAGGCTAACGTGTGGGGCTGCTGGTGGGTTTCCGTTCAGGTCTAGGTTTAGGGTTAGGGAACGGCAAGGCTGAGGGCACAGGTGAGGGCGCGGACACGTGCTAGGGTGGGGGCACGTGCGGACGCGCGGGTCAGTGTCCGCGTACGGATTAGGATGAGGGTACGGCGGAGGCTAAGGTGTGGGGCTGCCGGTGGGTTTCCCTTCCGGGCTAGGGTTAGGGTTAGGGAACGGCAAGGCTGAGGGCACAGGTGAGTGTGCGGACACGTGCTAGGGTCGGGGCACGTGCGGACGCGCGGGTCAGTGTCCGCGTACGGATTAGGATGAGGGTACGGCGGAGGCTAAGGTGTGGGGCTGCCGGTGGGTTTCCGTTCCGGGCTAGGGTTAGGGTTAGGGAACGGCAAGTCTGAGGGCACAGGTGAGGGTGCGGACACGTGCTAGGGTCCGGGCACGTGCGGACGCGTGGGTCAGTGACCGCGTACGGATTAGGATGAGGGTACGGCGGAGGCTAAGGTGTGGGGCTGCCGGTGGGTTTCCGTTCCGGGCTAGGGTTAGGGTTAGGGAACGGCAAGGCTGAGGGCACAGGTGAGGGTGCGGACACGTGCTAGGGTCGGGGCACGTGTGCACGCGCGGGTCAGTGTCCGCGTACGGATTAGGATGAGGGTACGGCGGAGGCTAAGGTGTGGGGCTGCCGGTGGGTTTCCGTTCCGGGCTAGGGTTAGGGTTAGGGAACGGCAAGGCTGAGGGCACAGGTGAGGGTGCGGACACGTGCTAGGGTCGGGGCACGTGCGGACGCGCGGGTCAGTGTCCGCGTACGGATTAGGATGAGGGTACGGCGGAGGCTAAGGTGTGGGGCTGCCGGTGGGTTTCCCTTCCGGGCTAGGGTTAGGGTTAGGGAACGGCAAGGCTGAGGGCACAGGTGAGGGTGCGGACACGTGCTAGGGTCGGGGCACGTGCGGACGCACGGGTCAGTGTCCGCGTACGGATTAGGATGAGGGTACGGCGGAGGCTAAGGTGTGGGGCTGCCGGTGGGTTTCCCTTCCGGGCTAGGGTTAGGGTTAGGGAACGGCAAGGCTGAGGGCACAGGTGAGTGTGCGGACACGTGCTAGGGTCGGGGCACGTGCGGACGCGCGGGTCAGTGTCTGCGTACGGATTAGGATGAGTGTACGGCGGAGTCTAAGGTGTGGGGCTGCCGGTGGGTTTCCGTTCCTGGCTAGGGTTAGGGATAGGGAACGGCAAGGCTGAGGGCACAGGTGAGGGTGCGGACACGTGCTAGGGTCCGGGCACGTGCGGACGCGCGGGTCAGAGACCGCGTACGGATTAGGATGAGGGTACGGCGGAGGCTAAGGTGTGGGGCTGCCGGTGGGTTTCCGTTCCGGGCTAGGGTTAGGGTTAGGGAACGGCAAGGCTGAGGGCACAGGTGAGGGTGCGGACACGTGCTAGGGTCGGGGCACGTGTGCACGCGCGGGTCAGTGTCCGCGTACGGATTAGGATGAGGGTACGGCGGAGGCTAAGGTGTGGGGCTGCCGGTGGGTTTCCATTCCGGGCTAGGGTTAGGGTTAGGGAACGGCAAGGCTGAGGGCACAGGTGAGGGTGCGGACACGTGCTAGGGTCCGGGCACGTGCGGACGCGCGGGTCAGTGACCGCGTACGGATTAGGATGAGGGTACGGCGGAGGCTAAGGTGTGGGGCTGCCGGTGGTTTTCCGTTCCGGGCTAGGGTTAGGGTTAGGGAACGGCAAGGCTGAGGGCACAGGTGAGGGTGCGGACACGTGCTAGGGTCGGGGCACGTGCGGACGCGCGGGTCAGTGTCCGCGTACGGATTAGGAAGAGGGTACGGCGGAGGCTAAGGTGTGGGGCTGCCGGTGGGTTTCCCTTCCGGGCTAGGGTTAGGGTTAGGGAACGGCAAGGCTGAGGGCACAGGTGAGGGTGCGGACACGTGCTAGGGTCGGGGCACGTGCGGACGCACGGGTCAGTGTCCGCGTACGGATTAGGATGAGGGTACGGCGGAGGCTAAGGTGTGGGGCTGCCGGTGGGTTTCCCTTCCGGGCTAGGGTTAGGGTTAGGGAACGGCAAGGCTGAGGGCACAGGTGAGTGTGCGGACACGTGCTAGGGTCGGGGCACGTGCGGACGCGCGGGTCAGTGTCCGCGTACGGATTAGGATGAGGGTACGGCGGAGGCTAAGGTGTGGGGCTGCCGGTCGGTTTCCGTGCCGGGCTAGGGTTAGGGTTAGGGAACGGCAAGGCTGAGGGCACAGGTGAGGGTGCGGACACGTGCTAGGGTCGGGGCACGTGCGGACGCGCGGGTCAGTGTCCGCGTACGGATTAGGATGAGGGTACGGCGGAGGCTAAGGTGTGGGGCTGCCGGTGGGTTTCCCTTCCGGGCTAGGGTTAGGGTTAGGGAACGGCAAGGCTGAGGGCACAGGTGAGGGTGCGGACACGTGCTAGGGTCGGGGCACGTGCGGACGCGCGGGTCAGTGTCCGCGTACGGATTAGGATTAGGGTACGGCGGAGGCTAAGGTGTGGGGCTGCCGGTGGGTTTCCCTTCCGGGCTAGGGTTAGGATTAGGGAACGGCAAGGCTGAAGGCACAGGTGAGGGTGCGGACATGTGCTAGGGTCGGGGCACGTGCGGGCGCGCGGGTCAGTGTCCGCGTACGGATTAGGATGAGGGTACGGCGGAGTCTAAGGTGTGGGGCTGCCGGTGGGTTTCCCTTCCGAGCTAGGGTGAGGGTTAGGGAACGGCAAGGCTGAGGGCACAGGTGAGGATGCGGACACGTGCTAGGGTCGGGGCACGTGCGGACGCGCGGTTCAGTGTCCGCGTACGGATTAGGATGAGGGTACGGCGGGAGCTAAGGTGTGGGGCTGCCGGTGGGTTTCCGTTCCGGGCTAGGGTTAGGGTTAGGGAACGGCAAGGCTGAGGGCACAGGTGAGGGTGCGGACACGTGCTAGGGTCGGGGCACGTGCGGACGCGCGGGTCAGTGTCCGCGTACGAATTAGGATGAGGGTACGACGGAGGCTATGGTGTGGGGCTGCCGGTGGGTTTCCGTTCCAGGCTAGGGTTAGGGTTAGGGAACGGCAAGGCTGAGGGCACAGGTGAGGGTGCGGACACGTGCTAGGGTCGGGGCACGTGCGGACGCGTGTCAGTGTCCGCGTACGGATTAGGATGAGGGTACGGCGGAAGCTAAGGTGTGGGGCTGCCGGTGGGTTTCCCTTCCGGGCTAGGGTTAGGGTTAGGGAACGGCAAGGCTGAGGGCACAGGTGAGGGTGAGGACACGTGCTAGGGTCGGGGCACGTGCGGGCGCGCGGCTCAGTGTCCGCGTACGGATTAGGATGAGGGTACTGCGGAGGCTAACGTGTGGGGCTGCTGGTGGGTTTCCGTTCCAGGCTAGGTTTAGGGTTAGGGAACGGCAAGGCTGAGGGCACAGGTGAGGGCGCGGACACGTGCTAGGGTCGGGGCACGTGCGGACGCGCGGGTCAGTGTCCGCGTACGGATTAGGATGAGGGTACGGCGGAGGCTAAGGTGTGGGGCTGCCGGTGGGTTTCCCTTCCAGGCTAGGGTTAGGGTTAGGGAACGGCAAAGCTGAGGGCACAGGTGAGGGTGCGGACACGTGCTAGGGTCGGGGCACGTGCGGACGCGCGAGTCATTGTCCGCGTACGGATTAGGATGAGGGTACGGCGGGGGCTAAAGTGTGGTGCTGCCGGTGGGTTTCCGTTCCGGGCTAGGGTTAGGGTTAGGGAACGGCAAGGCTGAGGGCACAGGTGAGGGTGCGGACACGTGCTAGGGTCGGGGCACGTGCGGACGCGCGGGTCAGTGTCCGCGTACGGATTAGGATGAGGGTACGGCGGAGGCTAAGGTGTGGGGCTGCCGGTGGGTTTCCGTTCCGGGCTAGGGTTAGGGTTAGGGAACGGCAAGGCTGAGGGCACAGGTGAGGGTGCGGACACGTGCTAGGGTCGGGGCACGTGCGGACGCATGGGTCAGTGCCGCGTACGGATTAGGATGAGGGTACGTCGGAGGCTAAGGTGTGGGGCTGCCGGTGGGTTTCCGTTCCGGGCTAGGGTTAGGGTTAGGGAACGGCAAGGCTGACGGCACAGGTGAGGGTGCGGACACGTGCTAGAGTCGGGGCACGTGCGGACGCGCGGGTCAGTGTCCGCGTACAGATTAGGATGAGGGTACGGCGGAGACTAAGGTGTGGGGCTGCCGGTGGGTTTCCGTTCCGGGCTAGGGTTAGGGTTAGGGAACGGCAAGGCTGAGGGCACAGGTGAGGGTGCGGACACGTGCTAGGGTCGGGGCACGTGCGGACGCGCGGGTCAGTGTCCGCGTACAGATTAGGATGAGGGTACGGCGGAGGCTAAGGTGTGGGGCTGCCGGTGGATTTCCGTTCCGGGCTAGGGTTAGGGTTAGGGAACGGCAAGGCTGAGGGCACAGGTGAGGGTGCGGACACGTGCTAGGGTCCGGGCACGTGCGGACGCGCGGGTCAGTGACCGCGTACGGATTAGGATGAGGGTACGGCGGAGGCTAAGGTGTGGGGCTGCCGGTGGGTTTCCGTTCCGGGCTAGGGTTAGGGTTAGGGAACGGCAAGGCTGAGGGCACAGGTGAGGGTGCGGACACGTGCTAGGGTCGGGGCACGTGCGGACGCGCGGGTCAGTGTCCGCGTACGGATTAGGATGAGGGTACGGCAGAGGCTAAGGTGTGGGGCTGCCGGTGGGTTTCCCTTCCGGGCTAGGGTTAGGGTTAGGGAACGGCAAGGCTGAGGGCACAGGTGAGGGTGCGGACACGTGCTAGGGTCGGGGCATGTGCGGACGCGCGGTTCTGTGTCCGCGTACGGATTAGGATGAGGGTACGGCGGAGGCTAAAGTGTGTGGCTGCGGGTTGGTTTCCGTTCCGGGCTAGGGTTAGGGTTAGGGAACGGCAAGGCTGAGGGCACAGGTGAGGGTGCGGACACGTGCTAGGGTCGGGGCACATGCGGACGCGCGGGTCAGTGTCCGCGTACGGATTAGGATGAGGGTACGGCGGAGGCTAAGGTGTGGGCCTGCCGGTGGGTTTTCCTTCCGGGCTAGGGTTAGGGTTAGGGAACGGCAAGGCTGAGGGCACAGGTGAGGGTGCGGACACGTGCTAGGTTCGGGGCACGTGCGGACGCGCCGGTCATTGTCCGTATATGGATTAGGAGGAGGGTACAGCAGAGGCTAAGGTGTGGGGCTGCCGGTGGGTTTCCGTTCCAGGCTAGGGTTAGGGTTAGGGAACGGCAAGGCTGACGGCACAGGTGAGGGTGCGGAAACGTGCTAGGGTCGGGGCACGTGCGGACGCGCGTGTCAGTGTCCGCGTACGCATTAGGATGAGGGTACGGCGGAGGCTAAGGTGTGGGGCTGCCGGTGGGTTTCCCTTCCGGGCTAGGGTTAGGGTTAGGGAACGGCAAGTCTGAGGGCACAGGTGAGGGTGCAGACACGTGCTAGGGTCGGGGCACGTGCGGACGCGCGGTTCAGTGTCCGCGTACGGATTAGGATGAGGGTACGGCTGGGGCTAAGGTGTGGGGCTGCCGGTGGGTTTCCGTTCCGGGCTAGGGTTAGGGTTAGGGAACGGCAAGGCTGAGGGCACAGGTGAGAGTGCGGACACGTGCTAGGGTCGGGGCACGTGCGGACGCGCGGGTCAGTGTCCGCATACGGATTAGGATGAGGGTACGACGGAGGCTATGGTGTGGGGCTGCCGGTGGGTTTCCGTTCCGGGCTAGGGTTAGGGTTAGGGAACGGCAAGGCTGAGGGCACAGGTGAGGGTGCGGACACGTGCTAGGGTCGGGGCACGTGCGGACGCGCGGGTCAGTGTCCGCGTACGGATTAGGATGAGGGTACGGCGGAAGCTAAGGTGTGGGGCTGCCGGTGGGTTTCCCTTCCGGGCTAGGGTTAGGGTTAGGGAACGGCAAGGCTGAGGGCACAGGTGAGGGTGAGGACACGTGCTAGGGTCGGGGCACGTGCGGGCGCGTGGCTCAGTGTCCGCGTACGGATTAGGATGAAGGTACTGCGGAGGCTAACGTGTGGGGCTGCTGGTGGGTTTCCGTTCAGGGCTAGGTTTAGGGTTAGGGAACGGCAAGGCTGAGGGCACAGGTGAGGGCGCGGACACGTGCTAGGGTGGGGGCACGTGCGGACGCGCGGGTCAGTGTCCGCGTACGGATTAGGATGAGGGTACGGCGGAGGCTAAGGTGTGGGGCTGCCGGTGGGTTTCCCTTCCGGGCTAGGGTTAGGGTTAGGGAACGGCAAGGCTGAGGGCACAGGTGAGTGTGCGGACACGTGCTAGGGTCGGGGCACGTGCGGACGCGCGGGTCAGTGTCCGCGTACGGATTAGGATGAGGGTACGGCGGAGGCTAAGGTGTGGGGCTGCCAGTGGGTTTCCGTTCCGGGCTAGGGTTAGGGTTAGGGAACGGCAAGTCTGAGGGCACAGGTGAGGGTGCGGACACGTGCTAGGGTCCGGGCACGTGCGGACGCGTGGGTCAGTGACCGCGTACGGATTAGGATGAGGGTACGGCGGAGGCTAAGGTGTGGGGCTGCCGGTGGGTTTCCGTTCCGGGCTAGGGTTAGGGTTAGGGAACGGCAAGGCTGAGGGCACAGGTGAGGGTGCGGACACGTGCTAGGGTCGGGGCACGTGTGCACGCGCGGGTCAGTGTCCACGTACGGATTAGGATGAGGGTACGGCGGAGGCTAAGGTGTGGGGCTGCCGGTGGGTTTCCGTTCCGGGCTAGGGTTAGGGTTAGGGAACGGCAAGGCTGAGGGCACAGGTGAGGGTGCGGACACGTGCTAGGGTCGGGGCACGTGCGGACGCGCGGGTCAGTGTCCGCGTACGGATTAGGATGAGGGTACGGCGGAGTCTAAGGTGTGGGGCTGCCGGTGGGTTTCCCTTCCGGGCTAGGGTTAGGGTTAGGGAACGGCAAGGCTGAGGGCACAGGTGAGGGTGCGGACACGTGCTAGGGTCAGGGCACGTGCGGACGCACGGGTCAGTGTCCGCGTACGGATTAGGATGAGGGTACGGCGGAGGCTAAGGTGTGGGGCTGCCGGTGGGTTTCCCTTCCGGGCTAGGGTTAGGGTTAGGGAACGGCAAGGCTGAGGGCACAGGTGAGTGTGCGGACACGTGCTAGGGTCGGGGCACGTGCGGACGCGCGGGTCAGTGTCTGCGTACGGATTAGGATGAGTGTACGGCGGAGTCTAAGGTGTGGGGCTGCCGGTGGGTTTCCGTTCCTGGCTAGGGTTAGTGATAGGGAACGGCAAGGCTGAGGGCACAGGTGAGGGTGCGGACACGTGCTAGGGTCCGGGCAAGTGCGGACGCGCGGGTCAGTGACCGCGTACGGATTAGGATGAGGGTACGGCTGAGGCTAAGGTGTGGGGCTGCCGGTGGGTTTCCGTTCCGGGCTAGGGTTAGGGTTAGGGAACGGCAAGGCTGAGGGCACAGGTGAGGGTGCGGACACGTGCTAGGGTCGGGGCACGTGTGCACGCGCAGGTCAGTGTCCGCGTACGGATTAGGATGAGGGTACGGCGGAGGCTAAGGTGTGGGGCTGCCGGTGGGTTTCCGTTCCGGGCTAGGGTTAGGGTTAGGGAACGGCAAGGCTGAGGGCACAGGTGAGGGTGCGGACACGTGCTAGGGTCCGGGCACGTGCGAACGCGCGGGTCAGTGACCGCGTACGGATTAGGATGAGGGTACGGCGGAGGCTAAGGTGTGGGGCTGCCGGTGGGTTTCCGTTCCGTGCTAGGGTTAGGGTTAGGGAACGGCAAGGCTGAGGGCACAGGTGAGGGTGCGGACACGTGCTAGGGTCGGGGCACGTGCGGACGCGCGGGTCAGTGTCCGTGTACGGATTAGGATGAGGGTACGGCGGAGGCTAAGGTGTGGGGCTGCCGGTGGGTTTCCCTTCCGGGCTAGGGTTAGGTTTAGGGAACGGCAAGGCTGAGGGCACAGGTGAGGGTGCGGACACGTGCTAGGGTCGGGGCACGTGCGGACGCACGGGTCAGTGTCCGCGTACGGATTCGGATGAGGGTACGGCGGAGGCTAAGGTGTGGGGCTGCCGGTGGGTTTCCCTTCCGGGCTAGGGTTAGGGTTAGGGAACGGCAAGGCTGAGGGCACAGGTGAGTGTGCGGACACGTGCTAGGGTCGGGGCACGTGCGGACGCGCGGGTCAGTGTCCGCGTACGGATTAGGATGAGGGTACGGCGGAGGCTAAGGTGTGGGGCTGCCGGTCGGTTTCCGTGCCGGGCTAGGGTTAGGGTTAGGGAACGGCAAGGCTGAGGGCACAGGTGAGGGTGCGGACACGTGCTAGGGTCGGGGCACGTGCGGACGCGCGGGTCAGTGTCCGCGTACGGATTAGGATGAGGGTACGGCGGAGGCTAAGGTGTGGGGCTGCCGGTGGGTTTCCCTTCCGGGCTAGGGTTAGGGTTAGGGAACGGCAAGGCTGAGGGCACAGGTGAGGGTGCGGACACGTGCTAGGGTCGGGGCACGTGCGGACGCGCGGGTCAGTGTCCGCGTACGGATTAGGATTAGGGTACGGCGGAGGCTAAGGTGTGGGGCTGCCGGTGGGTTTCCCTTCCGGGCTAGGGTTAGGGTTAGGGAACGGCAAGGCTGAAGGCACAGGTGAGGGTGCGGACATGTGCTAGGGTCGGGGCACGTGCGGGCGCGCGGGTCAGTGTCCGCGTACGGATTAGGATGAGGGTACGGCGGAGTCTAAGGTGTGGGGCTGCCGGTGGGTTTCCCTTCCGAGCTAGGGTGAGGGTTAGGGAACGGCAAGGCTGAGGGCACAGGTGAGGGTGCGGACACGTGCTAGGGTCCGGGCACGTGCGGACGCGCGGTTCAGTGTCCGCGTACGGATTAGGATGAGGGTACGGCGGGGGCTAAGGTGTGGGGCTGCCGGTGGGTTTCCGTTCCGGGCTAGGGTTAGGGTTAGGGAACGGCAAGGCTGAGGGCACAGGTGAGGGTGCGGACACGTGCTAGGGTCGGGGCACGTGCGGACGCGCGGGTCAGTGTCCGCGTACGGATTAGGATGAGGGTACGACGGAGGCTATGGTGTGGGGCTGCCGGTGGGTTTCCGTTCCGGGCTAGGGTTAGGGTTAGGGAACGGCAAGGCTGAGGGCACAGGTGAGGGTGCGGACACGTGCTAGGGTCGGGGCACGTGCGGACGCGCGGGTCAGTGTCCGCGTACGGATTAGGATGAGGGTACGGCGGAAGCTAAGGTGTGGGGCTGCCGGTGGGTTTCCCTTCCGGGCTAGGGTTAGGGTTAGGGAACGGCAAGGCTGAGGGCACAGGTGAGGGTGAGGACACGTGCTAGGGTCGGGGCACGTGCGGGCGCGCAGCTCAGTGTCCGCGTACGGATTAGGATGAGGGTACTGCGGAGGCTAACGTGTGGGGCTGCTGGTGGGTTTCCGTTCCGGGCTAGGTTTAGGGTTAGGGAACGGCAAGGCTGAGGGCACAGGTGAGGGCGCGGACACGTGCTAGGGTCGGGGCACGTGCGGACGCGCGGGTCAGTGTCCGCGTACGGATTAGGATGAGGGTACGGCGGAGGCTAAGGTGTGGGGCTGCCGGTGGGTTTCCCTTCCAGGCTAGGGTTAGGGTTAGGGAACGGCAAAGCTGAGGGCACAGGTGAGGGTGCGGACACGTGCTAGGGTCGGGGCACGTGGGGACGCGCGAGTCATTGTCCGCGTACGGATTAGGATGAGGGTACGGCGGGGGCTAAAGTGTGGTGCAGCCGGTGGGTTTCCATTCCGGGCTAGGGTTAGGGTTAGGGAACGGCAAGGCTGAGGGCACAGGTGAGGGTGCGGACACGTGCTAGGGTCGGGGCACGTGCGGACGCGCGGGTCATTGTCCGCGTACGGATTAGGATGAGGGTACGGCGGAGGCTAAGGTGTGGGGCTGCCGGTGGGTTTCCGTTCCGGGCTAGGGTTAGGGTTAGGGAACGGCAAGGCTGAGGGCACAGGTGAGGGTGCGGACACGTGCTAGGGTCGGGGCACGTGCGGACGCATGGGTCAGTGCCGCGTACGGATTAGGATGAGGGTACGTCGGAGGCTAAGGTGTGGGGCTGCCGGTGGGTTTCCGTTCCGGGCTAGGGTTAGGGTTAGGGAACGGCAAGGCTGACGGCACAGGTGAGGGTGCGGACACGTGCTAGAGTCGGGGCACGTGCGGACGCGTGGGTCAGTGTCCGCGTACAGATTAGGATGAGGGTACGGCGGAGACTAAGGTGTGGGGCTGCCGGTGGGTTTCCGTTCCGGGCTAGGGTTAGGGTTAGGGAACGGCAAGGCTGAGGGCACAGGTGAGGGTGCGGACACGTGCTAGGGTCGGGGCACGTGCGGACGCGAGGGTCAGTGTCCGCGTACAGATTAGGATGAGGGTACGGCGGAGGCTAAGGTGTGGGTTTGCCGGTGGATTTCCGTTCCGGGCTAGGGTTAGGGTTAGGGAACGGCAAGGCTGAGGGCACAGGTGAGGGTGCGGACACGTGCTAGGGTCTGGGCACGTGCGGACGCGCGGGTCAGTGACCAAGTACGGATTAGGATGAGGGTACGGCGGAGGCTAAGGTGTGGGGCTGCCGGTGGGTTTCCGTTCCGGGCTAGGGTTAGGGTTAGGGAACGGCAAGGCTGAGAGCACAGGTGAGGGTGCGGACACGTGCTAGGGTCGGGGCACGTGCGGACGCGCGGGTCAGTGTCCGCGTACGGATTAGGATGAGGGTACGGCGGAGGCTAAGGTGTGGGGCTGCCGGTGGGTTTCCCTTCCGGGCTAGGGTTAGGGTTAGGGAACGGCAAGGCTGAGGGCACAGGTGAGGGTGCGGACACGTGCTAGGGTCGGGGCATGTGCGGACGCGCGGTTCTGTGTCCACGTACGGATTAGGATGAGGGTACGGCGGAGGCTAAAGTGTGTGGCTGCGGGTTGGTTTCCGTTCCGGGCTAGGGTTAGGGTTAGGGAACGGCAAGGCTGAGGGCACAGGTGAGGGTGCGGACACGTGCTAGTGTCGGGGCACGTGCGGACGCGCGGGTCAGTGTCCGCGTACGGATTAGGATGAGGGTACGGCGGAGGCTAAGGTGTGGGCCTGCCGGTGGGTTTTCCTTCCGGGCTAGGGTTAGGGTTAGGGAACGGCAAGGCTGAGGGCACAGGTGAGGGTGCGGACACGTGCTAGGTTCGGGGCACGTGCGGACGCGCCGGTCATTGTCCGTATATGGATTAGGAGGAGGGTACAGCAGAGGCTAAGGTGTGGGGCTGCCGGTGGGTTTCCGTTCCAGGCTAGGGTTAGGGTTAGGGAACGGCAAGGCTGACGGCACAGGTGAGGGTGCGGAAACGTGCTAGGGTCGGGGCACGTGCGGACGCGCGTGTCAGTGTCCGCGTACGCATTAGGATGAGGGTACAGCGGAGGCTAAGGTGTGGGGCTGCCGGTGGGTTTCCCTTCCGGGCTAGGGTTAGGGTTAGGGAACGGCAAAGCTGAGGGCACAGGTGAGGGTGCGGACACGTGCTAGGGTCGGGGCACGTGCGGACGCACGGGTCAGTGTCCGCGTATGGATTAGGATGAGGGTACGGCGGAGGCTATGGTTTGGGGCTGCCGGTGGGTTTCCCTTCCGGGCTAGGGTTAGGGTTAGGGAACGGCAAGGCTGAGGGCACAGGTGAGTGTGCAGACACGTGCTAGGGTCGGGGCACGTGCGGACGCGCGGGTCAGTGTCCGCGTACGGATTAGGATGAGGGTACGGCGGAGGCTAAGGTGTGGGGCTGCCGGTGGGTTTCCGTTCAGGGCTAGGGTTAGGGTTAGGGAATGGCAAGGCTGAGGGCACAGGTGAGGGTGCGGACACGTGCTAGGGTCGGGGCACGTGCGGACGCGCGGGTCAGTGTCCGCGTACGGATTAGGATGAGGATATGGCGGAGGCTAAGGTGTGGGGCTGCCGGAGGGTTTCCCTTCCGGGCTAGGGTTAGGGTTAGGGAACGGCAAGGCTGAGGGCACAGGTGAGGGTGCGGACACGTGCTAGGGTCGGGGCACGTGCGGACGCGCGGGTGAGTGTCCGTGTACGGATTAGGATGAGTGTACGGCGGAGGCTAAGGTGTGGGGCTGCCGGTGGGTTTCCATTCCTGGCTAGGGTTAGGGATAGGGAACGGCAAGGCTGAGGGCACAGGGGAGGGTGCGGACACGTGCTAGGGTCGGGGCACGTGCGGACGCGCGGGTCAGTGTCCGCGTACGGATTAGGATGAGTGTACGGCGGAGGCTAAGGTGTGGGGCTGCCGGTGGGTTTCCCTTCCGGGCTAGGGTTAGGGTTAGGGAACGGCAAGGCTGAGGGCACAGGTGAGGGTGCGGACACGTGCTAGGGTCGGGGCACGTGCGGACGCGTGGATGAGTGTCCGTGTACAGATTAGGATGAGTGTACGGCGGAGGCTAAGGTGTGGGGCTGCCGGTGGGTTTCCCTTCCGGGCTAGGGTTAGGGTTAGGGAACGGCAAGGCTGAGGGCACAGGTGAGGGTGCGGACACGTGCTAGGTTCGGGGCACGTGCGGACGCGCGGGTCAGTGTCTGCGTACGGATTAGGATGAGTGTACGGCGGAGTCTAAGGTGTGGGGCTGCCGGTGGGTTTCCGTTCCTGGCTAGGGTTAGGGATAGGGAACGGCAAGGCTGAGGGCACAGGTGAGGGTGCGGACACGTGCTAGGGTCGGGGCACGTGCGGACGCGCGGGTCAGTGTCCGCGTACAGATTAGGATGAGGGTACGGCGGAGGCTAAGGTGTGGGGCTGCCGGTGGGTTTCCGTTCCGGGCTAGGGTTAGGGTTAGGGAACGGCAAGGCTGAGGGCACAGGTGAGGGTGCGGACACGTGCTAGGGTCCGGGCACGTGCGGATGCGCGGGTCAGTGACCGCGTACGGATTAGGATGAGGGTACGGCGGAGGCTAAGGTGTGGGGCTGCCGGTGGGTTTCCGTTCCGGGCTAGGGTTAGGGTTAGGGAACGGCAAGGCTGAGGGCACAGGTGAGGGTGCGGACACGTGCTAGGTTCGGGGCACGTGCGGACGCACGGGTCAGTGTCCGCGTACGGAGTAGGATTAGGGTACGGCGGAGGCTAAGGTGTGGGGCTGCCGGTGGGTTTCCGTTCCGGGCTAGGGTTAGGGTTAGGGAACGGCAAGGTTTAGGGCACAGGTGAGGGTGCGGACACGTGCTAGGGTCGGGGCACGTGCGGACGCACGTGTCAGTGTCCGCGTACGGAGTAGGATTAGGGTACGGCGGAGGCTAATGTGTGGGGCTGCCAGTGGGTTTCCGTTCCGGGCTAGGGTTAGGGTTAGGGAAGGGCAAGGTTGAGGGCACAGGTGAGGGTGCGGACACGTGCTAGGGTCGGGGCACGTGCGGACGCACGGGTCAGTGTCCGCGTACGGAGTAGGATTAGGGTACGGCGGAGGCTAAGGTGTGGGGCTGCCGGTGGGTTTCCGTTCCGGGCTAGGGTTAGGGTTAGGGAACGGCAAGGTTGAGGGCACAGGTGAGGGTGCGGACACGTGCTAGGGTCGGGGCACGTGCGGACGCATGGGTCAGTGTCCGCGTACGGAGTAGGATTAGGGTACGGCGGAGGCTAAGGTGTGGGGCTGCCGGTGGGTTTCCGTTCCGGTCTAGGGTTAGGGTTAGGGAACGGCAAGGTTGAGGGCACAGGTGAGGGTGCGGACACGTGCTAGGGTCGGGGCACGTGCGGACGCACGGGTCAGTGTCCGCGTACGGATTAGGATTAGGGTACGGCGGAGGCTAAGGTGTGGGGCTGCCGGTGGGTTTCCGTTCCGGGCTAGGGGTAGGGTTAGGGAACGGCAAGGTTGAGGGCACAGGTGAGGGTGCGGACACGTGCTAGTGTCGGGGCACGTGCGGACACACGGGTCAGTGTCTGCGTACGGAGTAGGTTTAGGGTACGGCGGAGGCTAAGGTGTGGGGCTGCCGGTGGGTTTCCGTTCTGGGCTAGGGTTAGGGTTAGGGAACGGCCAGGTTGAGGGCACAGGTGAGGGTGCGGACAAGTGCTAGGGTCGGGGCACGTGCGGACGCACGGGTCAGTGTCCGCGTACGGAGTAGGATTAGGGTACGGAGGAGGCTAAGGTGTGGGGCTGCCGGTGGGTTTCCGTTCCGGGCTAGGGTTAGGGTTAGGGAATGGCAAGGCTGAGGGCACAGGTGAGGGTGCGGACACGTGCTAGGGTCGGGGCACGTGCGGACGCGCGGGTCAGTGTCCGCGTACGGATTAGGATGAGGATATGGCGGAGGCTAAGGTGTGGGGCTGCCGGAGGTTTTCCCTTCCGGGCTAGGGTTAGGGTTAGTGAACGGCAAGGCTGAGGGCACAGGTGAGGGTGCGGACACGTGCTAGGGTCGGGGCACGTGCGGACGCGCGGGTGAGTGTCCTTGTACGGATTAGGATGAGTGTACGGCGGAGGCTAAGGTGTGGGGCTGCCGGTGGGTTTCCATTCCTGGCTAGGGTTAGGGATAGGGAACGGCAAGGCTGAGGGCACAGGTGAGGGTGCGGACACGTGCTAGGGTCGGGGCACGTGCGGACGCGCGGGTCAGTGTCCGCGTACGGATTAGGATGAGTGTACGGCGGAGGCTAAGGTGTGGGGCTGCCGGTGGGTTTCCCTTCCGGGCTAGGGTTAGGGTTAGGGATCGGCAAGGCTGAGGGCACAGGTGAGGGTGCGGACACGTGCTAGGGTCGGGGCACGTGCGGACGCGCGGTTGAGTGTCCGTGTACAGATTAGGATGAGTGTACGGCGGAGGCTAAGGTGTGGGGCTGCCGGTGGGTTTCCCTTCCGGGCTAGGGTTAGGGTTAGGGATCGGCAAGGCTGAGGGCACAGGTGAGGGTGCGGACACGTGATAGGGTCGGGGCACGTGCGGACGCGCGGATGAGTGTCCGTGTACAGATTAGGATGAGTGTACGGCGGAGGCTAAGGTGTGGGGCTGCCGGTGGGTTTCCCTTCCGGGCTAGGGTTAGGGTTAGGGAACGGCAAGGCTGAGGGCACAGGTGAGGGTGCGGACACGTGCTAGGGTCCGGGCACGTGCGGACGCGCGGGTCAGTGTCCGCGTACAGATTAGGATGAGGGTACGGCGGAGGCTAAGGTGTGGGGCTGCCGGTGGGTTTCCGTTCCGGGCTAGGGTTAGGGTTAGGCAACGGCAAGGCTGAGGGCACAGGTGAGGGTGCGGACACGTGCTAGGGTCCGGGCACGTGCGGATGCGTGGGTCAGTGACCGCGTACGGATTAGGATGAGGGTACGGCGGAGGCTCAGGTGTGGGGCTGCCGGTGGGTTTCCGTTCCGGGCTAGGGTTAGGGTTAGGGGACTGCAAGGCTGAGGGCACAGGTGAGGGTGCGGACACGTGCTAGGGTCGGGGCACGTGCGGACGCACGGGTCAGTGCCCGCGTACGGAGTAGGATTAGGGTACGGCGGAGGCTAAGGTGTGGGGCTGCCGGTGGGTTTCCGTTCCGGGCTAGGGTTAGGGTTAGGGAACGGCAAGGTTTAGGGCACAGGTGAGGGTGCGGACACGTGCTAGGGTCGGGGCACGTGCGGACGCACGGGTCAGTGTCCGCGTACGGAGTAGGATTAGGGTACGGCGGAGGCTAATGTGTGGGGCTGCCAGTGGGTTTCCGTTCCGGGCTAGGGTTAGGGTTAGGGAAGGGCAAGGTTGAGGGCACAGGTGAGGGTGCGGACACGTGCTAGGGTCGGGGCACGTGCGGACGCACGGGTCAGTGTCCGCGTACGGATTAGGATGAGGGTACGGCGGAGGCTAAGGTGTGGGGCTGCCGGTGGGTTTCCCTTCCGGGCTAGGGTTAGGGTTAAGGAACGGCAAGGCTGAGGGCACAGGTGAGGGTGCGGACACGTGCTAGTGTCGGGGCACGTGCGGACGCACGGGTCAGTGTCTGCGTACTGAGTAGGATTTGGGTACGGCGGAGGCTAAGGTGTGGGGCTGCCGGTGGGTTTCCGTTCTGGGCTAGGGTTAGGGTTAGGGAACGGCCAGGTTGAGCGCACAGGTGAGGGTGCGGACACGTGCTAGGGTCGGGGCACGTGCGGACGCACGGGTCAGTGTCCGCGTACGGAGTAGGATTAGGGTACGGCGGAGGCTAAGGTGTGGGGCTGCCGGTGGGTTTCCGTTCCGGGCTAGGGTTAGGGTTTAGGGAACCGCAAGGTTGAGGGCACAGGTGAGGGTGCGGACACGTGCTAGGGTCTGGGCACGTGCGGACGCACGGGTCAGTGTACGCGTACGGAGTAGGATTAGGCTACGGCGGAGGCTAAGGTGTGGGGCTGCCGGTGGGTTTCCGTTCCGGGCTAGGGTTAGGGTTAGGGAACGGCAAGGTTGAGGGCACAGTTGAGGGTGCGGACACGTGCTAGGGTCGGGGCACGTGCGGACGCACGGGTCAGTGTCCGCGTACGGAGTAGGATTAGGGTACGGCGGAGGCTAAGGTGTGGGGCTGCCGGTGGGTTTCCGTTCCGGGCTAGGGTTAGGGTTAGGGAACGGCAAGGTTGAGGGCACAGGTGAGGGTGCGGACACGTGCTAGGGTCGGGGCACGTGAGGACGCACGGGTCAGTGTCCGCGTACGGATTAGGATTAGGGTACGGCGGAGGCTAAGGTGTGGGGCTGCCGGTGGGTTTCCCTTCCGGGCTAGGGTTAGGGTTAGGGAACGGCAAGGCTGAAGGCACAGGTGAGGGTGCGGACATGTGCTAGGGTCGGGGCACGTGCGGGCGCGCGGGTCAGTGTCCGCGTACGGATTAGGATGAGGGTACGGCGGAGTCTAAGGTGTGGGGCTGCCGGTGGGTTTCCCTTCCGGGCTAGGGTTAGGGTTAGGGAACGGGAAGTCTGAGGGCACAGGTGAGGGTGCAGACACGTGCTAGGGTCGGGGCACGTGCGGACGCGCGGTTCAGTGTCCGCGTACGGATTAGGATGAGGGTACTGCGGGGGCTAAGGTGTGGGGCTGCCGGTGGGTTTCCGTTCCGGGCTAGGGTTAGGGTTAGGGAACGGCAAGGCTGAGGGCACAGGTGAGGGTGCAGACACGTGCTAGGGTCGGGGCACGTGCGGACGCGCGGGTCAGTGTCCACATACGGATTAGGATGAGGGTACGACGGAGGCTATGGTGTGGGGCTGCCGGTGGGTTTCCGTTCCGGGCTAGGGTGAGGGTTAGGGAACGGCAAGGCTGAGGGCACAGGTGAGGGTGCGGACACGTGCTAGGGTCGGGGCACGTGTGCACGCGCGGGTCAGTGTCCGCGTACGGATTAGGATGAGGGTACGGCGGAAGCTAAGGTGTGGGGCTGCCGGTGGGTTTCCCTTCCGGGCTAGGGTTAGGGTTAGGGAACGGCAAGGCTGAGGGCACAGGTGAGGGTGAGGACACGTGCTAGGGTCGGGGCACGTGCGGGCGCGTGGCTCAGTGTCCGCGTACGGATTAGGATGAGGGTACTGCGGAGGCTAACGTGTGGGGCTGCTGGTGGGTTTCCGTTCCGGGCTAGGTTTAGGGTTAGGGAACGGCAAGGCTGAGGGCACAGGTGAGGGTGCGGACACGTGCTAGGGTGGGGGCACGTGCGGACGCGCGGGTCAGTGTCCGCGTACGGATTAGGATGAGGGTACGGCGGAGGCTAAGGTGTGGGGCTGCCGGTGGGTTTCCCTTCCGGGCTAGGGTTAGGGTTAGGGAACGGCAAGGCTGAGGGCACAGGTGAGTGTGCGGACACGTGCTAGGGTCGGGGCACGTGCAGACGCGCGGGTCAGTGTCCGCGTACGGATTAGGATGAGGGTACGGCGGAGGCTAAGGTGTGGGGCTGCCGGTGGGTTTCCGTTCCGGGCTAGGGTTAGGGTTAGGGAACGGCAAGTCTGAGGGCACAGGTGAGGGTGCGGACATGTGCTAGGGTCCGGGCACGTGCGGACGCGCGGGTCAGTGTCCGCGTACGGATTAGGATGAGGGTACGGCGGAGGCTAAGGTGTGGGGCTGCCGGTGGGTTTCCGTTCCGGGCTAGGGTTAGGGTTAGGGAACGGCAAGGCTGAGGGCACAGGTGAGGGTGCGGACACGTGCTAGGGTCGGGGCACGTGTGCACGCGCGGGTCAGTGTCCGCGTACGGATTAGGATGAGGGTACGGCGGAGGCTAAGGTGTGGGGCTGCCGGTGGGTTTCCGTTCCGGGCTAGGGTTAGGGTTAGGGAACGGCAAGGCTGAGGGCACAGGTGAGGGTGCGGACACGTGCTAGGGTCGGGGCACGTGCGGACGCGCGGGTCAGTGTCCGCGTACGGATTAGGATGAGGGTACGGCGGAGGCTAAGGTGTGGGGCTGCCGGTGGGTTTCCCTTCCGGGCTAGCATTAGGGTTAGGGAACGGCAAGGCTGAGGGCACAGGTGAGGGTGCGGATACGTGCTAGGGTCGGGGCACGTGCGGACGCACGGGTCAGTGTCCGCGTACGGATTAGGATGAGGGTACGGCGGAGGCTAAGGTGTGGGGCTGCCGGTGGGTTTCCCTTCCGGGCTAGGGTTAGGGTTAGGGAACGGCAAGGCTGAGGGCACAGGTGAGTGTGCGGACACGTGCTAGGGTCGGGGCACGTGCGGACGCGCGGGTCAGTGTCCGCGTACGGATTAGGATGAGGGTACGGCGGAGGCTAAGGTGTGGGGCTGCCGGTCGGTTTCCGTGCCGGGCTAGGGTTAGGGTTAGGGAACGGCAAGGCTGAGGGCACAGGTGAGGGTGCGGACACGTGCTAGGGTCGGGGCACGTGCGGACGCGCGGGTCAGTGTCCGCGTACGGATTAGGATGAGGGTACGGCGGAGGCTAAGGTGTGGGGCTGCTGGTGGGTTTCCCTTCCGGGCTAGGGTTAGGGTTAGGGAACGGCAAGGCTGAGGGCACAGGTGAGGGTGCGGACACGTGCTAGGGTCGGGGCACGTGCGGACGCGCAGGTCAGTGTCCGCGTACGGATTAGGATTAGGGTACGGCGGAGGCTAAGGTGTGGGGCTGCCGGTGGGTTTCCCTTCCGGGCTAGGGTTAGGGTTAGGGAACGGCAAGGCTGAAGGCACAGGTGAGGGTGCGGACATGTGCTAGGGTCGGGGCACGTGCGGGCGCGCGGGTCAGTGTCCGCGTACGGATTAGGATGAGGGTACGGCGGAGGCTAAGGTGTGGGGCTGCCGGTGGGTTTCCGTTCCGGGCTAGGGTTAGGGTTAGGGAACGGCAAGGCTGAGGGCACAGGTGAGGGTGCGGACACGTGCTAGGGTCGGGGCACGTGCGGACGCATGGGTCAGTGCCGCGTACGGATTAGGATGAGGGTACGTCGGAGGCTAAGGTGTGGGGCTGCCGGTGGGTTTCCGTTCCGGGCTAGGGTTAGGGTTAGAGAACGGCAAGGCTGACGGCACAGGTGAGGGTGCGGACACGTGCTAGAGTCGGGGCACGTGCGGACGCGCGGGTCAGTGTCCGCGTACAGATTAGGATGAGGGTACGGCGGAGACTAAGGTGTGGGGCTGCCGGTGGGTTTCCGTTCCGGGCTAGGGTTAGGGTTAGGGAACGGCAAGGCTGAGGGCACAGGTGAGGGTGCGGACACGTGCTAGGGTCGGGGCACGTGCGGACGCGCGGGTCAGTGTCCGCGTACAGATTAGGATGAGGGTACGGCGGAGGCTAAGGTGTGGGGCTGCCGGTGGATTTCCGTTCCGGGCTAGGGTTAGGGTTAGGGAACGGCAAGGCTGAGGGCACAGGTGAGGGTGCGGACACGTGCTAGGGTCCGGGCACGTGCGGACGCGCGGGTCAGTGACCGCGTACGGATTAGGATGAGGGTACGGCGGAGGCTAAGGTGTGGGGCTGCCGGTGGGTTTCCCTTCCGGGCTAGGGTTAGGGTTAGGGAACGGCAAGGCTGAGGGCACAGGTGAGGGTGCGGACACGTGCTAGGGTCGGGGCACGTGCGGACGCGCGGGTCAGTGTCCGCGTACGGATTAGGATGAGGGTACGGCAGAGGCTAAGGTGTGGGGCTGCCGGTGGGTTTCCCTTCCGGGCTAGGGTTAGGGTTAGGGAACGGCAAGGCTGAGGGCACAGGTGAGGGTGCGGACACGTGCTAGGGTCGGGGCATGTGCGGACGCGCGGTTCTGTGTCCGCGTACGGATTAGGATGAGGGTACGGCGGAGGCTAAAGTGTGTGGCTGCGGGTTGGTTTCCGTTCCGGGCTAGGGTTAGGGTTAGGGAACGGCAAGGCTGAGGGCACAGGTGAGGGTGCGGACACGTGCTAGTGTCGGGGCACATGCGGACGCGCGGGTCAGTGTCCGCGTACGGATTAGGATGAGGGTACGGCGGAGGCTAAGGTGTGGGCCTGCCGGTGGGTTTTCCTTCCGGGCTAGGGTTAGGGTTAGGGAACGGCAAGGCTGAGGGCACAGGTGAGGGTGCGGACACGTGCTAGGTTCGGGGCACGTGCGGACGCGCCGGTCATTGTCCGTATATGGATTAGGAGGAGGGTACAGCAGAGGCTAAGGTGTGGGGCTGCCGGTGGGTTTCCGTTCCAGGCTAGGGTTAGGGTTAGGGAACGGCAAGGCTGACGGCACAGGTGAGGGTGTAGAAACGTGCTAGGGTCGGGGCACGTGCGGACGCGCGTGTCAGTGTCCGCGTACGCATTAGGATGAGGGTACGGCGGAGGCTAAGGTGTGGGGCTGCCGGTGGGTTTCCCTTCCGGGCTAGGGTTAGGGTTAGGGAACGGCAAGTCTGAGGGCACAGGTGAGGGTGCAGACACGTGCTAGGGTCGGGGCACGTGCGGACGCGCGGTTCAGTGTCCGCGTACGGATTAGGATGAGGGTACGGCGGGGGCTAAGGTGTGAGGCAGCCGGTGGGTTTCCGTTCCGGGCTAGGGTTAGGGTTAGGGAACGGCAAGGCTGAGGGCACAGGTGAGAGTGCGGACACGTGCTAGGGTCGGGGCACGTGCGGACGCGCGGGTCAGTGTCCGCATACGGATTAGGATGAGGGTACGACGGAGGCTATGGTGTGGGGCTGCCGGTGGGTTTCCGTTCCGGGCTAGGGTTAGGGTTAGGGAACGGCAAGGCTGAGGGCACAGGTGAGGGTGCGGACACGTGCTAGGGTCGGGGCACGTGCGGACGCGCTGGTCAGTGTCCGCGTACGGATTAGGATGAGGGTACGGCGGAAGCTAAGGTGTGGGGCTGCCGGTGGGTTTCCCTTCCGGGCTAGGGTTAGGGTTAGGGAACGGCAAGGCTGAGGGCACAGGTGAGGGTGAGGACACGTGCTAGGGTCGGGGCACGTGCGGGCGCGTGGGTCAGTGTCCGCGTACGGATTAGGATGAGGGTACTGCGGAGGCTAACGTGTGGGGCTGCTGGTGGGTTTCCGTTCAGGGCTAGGTTTAGGGTTAGGGAACGGCAAGGCTGAGGGCACAGGTGAGGGCGCGGACACGTGCTAGGGTGGGGGCACGTGCGGACGCGCGGGTCAGTGTCCGCGTACGGATTAGGATGAGGGTACGGCGGAGGCTAAGGTGTGGGGCTGCCGGTGGGTTTCCCTTCCGGGCTAGGGTTAGGGTTAGGGAACGGCAAGGCTGAGGGCACAGGTGAGTGTGCGGACACGTGCTAGGGTCGGGGCACGTGCGGACGCGCGGGTCAGTGTCCGCGTACGGATTAGGATGAGGGTACGGCGGAGGCTAAGGTGTGGGGCTGCCGGTGGGTTTCCGTTCCGGGCTAGGGTTAGGGTTAGGGAACGGCAAGTCTGAGGGCACAGGTGAGGGTGCGGACACGTGCTAGGGTCCGGGCACGTGCGGACGCGTGGGTCAGTGACCGCGTACGGATTAGGATGAGGGTACGGCGGAGGCTAAGGTGTGGGGCTGCCGGTGGGTTTCCGTTCCGGGCTAGGGTTAGGGTTAGGGAACGGCAAGGCTGAGGGCACAGGTGAGGGTGCGGACACGTGCTAGGGTCGGGGCACGTGTGCACGCGCGGGTCAGTGTCCGCGTACGGGTTAGGATGAGGGTACGGCGGAGGCTAAGGTGTGGGGCTGCCGGTGGGTTTCCGTTCCGGGCTAGGGTTAGGGTTAGGGAACGGCAAGGCTGAGGGCACAGGTGAGGGTGCGGACACGTGCTAGGGTCGGGGCACGTGCGGACGCGCGGGTCAGTGTCCGCGTACGGATTAGGATGACGGTACGGCGGAGGCTAAGGTGTGGGGCTGCCGGTGGGTTTCCTTTCCGGGCTAGGGTTAGGGTTAGGGAACGGCAAGGCTGAGGGCACAGGTGAGGGTGCGGACACGTGCTAGGGTCGGGGCACGTGCGGACGCACGGGTCAGTGTCCGCGTACGGATTAGGATGAGGGTACGGCGGAGGCTAAGGTGTGGGGCTGCCGGTGGGTTTCCCTTCCGGGCTAGGGTTAGGGTTAGGGAACGGCAAGGCTGAGGGCACAGGTGAGTGTGCGGACACGTGCTAGGTTCGGGGCACGTGCGGACGCGCGGGTCAGTGTCTGCGTACGGATTAGGATGAGTGTACGGCGGAGTCTAAGGTGTGGGGCTGCCGGTGGGTTTCCGTTCCTGGCTAGGGTTAGGGATAGGGAACGGCAAGGCTGAGGGCACAGGTGAGGGTGCGGACACGTGCTAGGGTCCGGGCACGTGCGGACGCGCGGGTCAGTGACCGCGTACGGATTAGGATGAGGGTACGGCGGAGGCTAAGGTGTGGGGCTGCCGGTGGGTTTCCGTTCCGGGCTAGGGTTAGGGTTAGGGAACGGCAAGGCTGAGGGCACAGGTGAGGGTGCGGACACGTGCTAGGGTCGGGGCACGTGTGCACGCGCGGGTCAGTGTCCGCGTACGGATTAGGATGAGGGTACGGCGGAGGCTAAGGTGTGGGGCTGCCGGTGGGTTTCCGTTCCGGGCTAGGGTTAGGGTTAGGGAACGGCAAGGCTGAGGGCACAGGTGAGGGTGCGGACACGTGCTAGGGTCCGGGCACGTGCGGACGCGCGGGTCAGTGACCGCGTACGGATTAGGATGAGGGTACGGCGGAGGCTAAGGTGTGGGGCTGCCGGTGGGTTTCCGTTCCGGGCTAGGGTTAGGGTTAGGGAACGGCAAGGCTGAGGGCACAGGTGAGGGTGCGGACACGTGCTAGGGTCGGGGCACGTGCGGACGCGCGGGTCAGTGTCCGCGTACGGATTAGGATGAGGGTACGGTGGAGGCTAAGGTGTGGGGCTGCCGGTGGGTTTCCCTTCCGGGCTAGGGTTAGGGTTAGGGAACGGCAAGGCTGAGGGCACAGGTGAGGGTGCGGACACGTGCTAGGGTCGGGGCACGTGCGGACGCACGGGTCAGTGTCCGCGTACGGATTAGGATGAGGGTACGGCGGAGGCTAAGGTGTGGGGCTGCCGGTGGGTTTCCCTTCCGGGCTAGGGTTAGGGTTAGGGAACGGCAAGGCTGAGGGCACAGGTGAGTGTGCGGACACGTGCTAGGGTCGGGGCACGTGCGGACGCGCGGGTCAGTGTCTGCGTACGGATTAGGATGAGTGTACGGCGGAGGCTAAGGTGTGGGGCTGCCGGTGGGTTTCCGTTCCTGGCTAGGGTTAGGGATAGGGAACGGCAAGGCTGAGGGCACAGGTGAGGGTGCGGACACGTGCTAGGGTCCGGGCACGTGCGGACGCGCGGGTCAGTGACCGCGTACGGATTAGGATGAGGGTACGGCGGAGGCTAAGGTGTGGGGCTGCCGGTGGGTTTCCGTTCCGGGCTAGGGTTAGGGTTAGGGAACGGCAAGGCTGAGGGCACAGGTGAGGGTGCGGACACGTGCTAGGGTCGGGGCACGTGTGCACGCGCGGGTCAGTGTCCGCGTACGGATTAGGATGAGGGTACGGCGGAGGCTAAGGTGTGGGGCTGCCGGTGGGTTTCCGTTCCGGGCTAGGGTTAGGGTTAGGGAACGGCAAGGCTGAGGGCACAGGTGAGGGTGCGGACACGTGCTAGGGTCCGGGCACGTGCGGACGCGCGGGTCAGTGACCGCGTACGGATTAGGATGAGGGTACGGCGGAGGCTAAGGTGTGGGGCTGCCGGTGGGTTTCCGTTCCGGGCTAGGGTTAGGGTTAGGGAACGGCAAGGCTGAGGGCACAGGTGAGGGTGCGGACACGTGCTAGGGTCGGGGCACGTGCGGACGCGCGGGTCAGTGTCCGCGTACGGATTAGGATGAGGGTACGGCGGAGGCTAAGGTGTGGGGCTGCCGGTGGGTTTCCCTTCCGGGCTAGGGTTAGGGTTAGGGAACGGCAAGGCTGAGGGCACAGGTGAGGGTGCGGACACGTGCTAGGGTCGGGGCACGTGCGGACGCACGGGTCAGTGTCCGCGTACGGATTAGGATGAGGGTACGGCGGAGGCTAAGGTGTGGGGCTGCCGGTGGGTTTCCGTTCCGGGCTAGGGTTAGGGTTAGAGAACGGCAAGGCTGACGGCACAGGTGAGGGTGCGGACACGTGCTAGAGTCGGGGCACGTGCGGACGCGCGGGTCAGTGTCCGCGTACAGATTAGGATGAGGGTACGGCGGAGACTAAGGTGTGGGGCTGCCGGTGGGTTTCCGTTCCGGGCTAGGGTTAGGGTTAGGGAACGGCAAGGCTGAGGGCACAGGTGAGGGTGCGGACACGTGCTAGGGTCGGGGCACGTGCGGACGCGCGGGTCAGTGTCCGCGTACAGATTAGGATGAGGGTACGGCGGAGGCTAAGGTGTGGGGCTGCCGGTGGATTTCCGTTCCGGGCTAGGGTTAGGGTTAGGGAACGGCAAGGCTGAGGGCACAGGTGAGGGTGCGGACACGTGCTAGGGTCCGGGCACGTGCGGACGCGCGGGTCAGTGACCGCGTACGGATTAGGATGAGGGTACGGCGGAGGCTAAGGTGTGGGGCTGCCGGTGGGTTTCCCTTCCGGGCTAGGGTTAGGGTTAGGGAACGGCAAGGCTGAGGGCACAGGTGAGGGTGCGGACACGTGCTAGGGTCGGGGCACGTGCGGACGCGCGGGTCAGTGTCCGCGTACGGATTAGGATGAGGGTACGGCAGAGGCTAAGGTGTGGGGCTGCCGGTGGGTTTCCCTTCCGGGCTAGGGTTAGGGTTAGGGAACGGCAAGGCTGAGGGCACAGGTGAGGGTGCGGACACGTGCTAGGGTCGGGGCATGTGCGGACGCGCGGTTCTGTGTCCGCGTACGGATTAGGATGAGGGTACGGCGGAGGCTAAAGTGTGTGGCTGCGGGTTGGTTTCCGTTCCGGGCTAGGGTTAGGGTTAGGGAACGGCAAGGCTGAGGGCACAGGTGAGGGTGCGGACACGTGCTAGTGTCGGGGCACATGCGGACGCGCGGGTCAGTGTCCGCGTACGGATTAGGATGAGGGTACGGCGGAGGCTAAGGTGTGGGCCTGCCGGTGGGTTTTCCTTCCGGGCTAGGGTTAGGGTTAGGGAACGGCAAGGCTGAGGGCACAGGTGAGGGTGCGGACACGTGCTAGGTTCGGGGCACGTGCGGACGCGCCGGTCATTGTCCGTATATGGATTAGGAGGAGGGTACAGCAGAGGCTAAGGTGTGGGGCTGCCGGTGGGTTTCCGTTCCAGGCTAGGGTTAGGGTTAGGGAACGGCAAGGCTGACGGCACAGGTGAGGGTGTAGAAACGTGCTAGGGTCGGGGCACGTGCGGACGCGCGTGTCAGTGTCCGCGTACGCATTAGGATGAGGGTACGGCGGAGGCTAAGGTGTGGGGCTGCCGGTGGGTTTCCCTTCCGGGCTAGGGTTAGGGTTAGGGAACGGCAAGTCTGAGGGCACAGGTGAGGGTGCAGACACGTGCTAGGGTCGGGGCACGTGCGGACGCGCGGTTCAGTGTCCGCGTACGGATTAGGATGAGGGTACGGCGGGGGCTAAGGTGTGAGGCAGCCGGTGGGTTTCCGTTCCGGGCTAGGGTTAGGGTTAGGGAACGGCAAGGCTGAGGGCACAGGTGAGAGTGCGGACACGTGCTAGGGTCGGGGCACGTGCGGACGCGCGGGTCAGTGTCCGCATACGGATTAGGATGAGGGTACGACGGAGGCTATGGTGTGGGGCTGCCGGTGGGTTTCCGTTCCGGGCTAGGGTTAGGGTTAGGGAACGGCAAGGCTGAGGGCACAGGTGAGGGTGCGGACACGTGCTAGGGTCGGGGCACGTGCGGACGCGCGGGTCAGTGTCCGCGTACGGATTAGGATGAGGGTACGGCGGAAGCTAAGGTGTGGGGCTGCCGGTGGGTTTCCCTTCCGGGCTAGGGTTAGGGTTAGGGAACGGCAAGGCTGAGGGCACAGGTGAGGGTGAGGACACGTGCTAGGGTCGGGGCACGTGCGGGCGCGTGGGTCAGTGTCCGCGTACGGATTAGGATGAGGGTACTGCGGAGGCTAACGTGTGGGGCTGCTGGTGGGTTTCCGTTCAGGGCTAGGTTTAGGGTTAGGGAACGGCAAGGCTGAGGGCACAGGTGAGGGCGCGGACACGTGCTAGGGTGGGGGCACGTGCGGACGCGCGGGTCAGTGTCCGCGTACGGATTAGGATGAGGGTACGGCGGAGGCTAAGGTGTGGGGCTGCCGGTGGGTTTCCCTTCCGGGCTAGGGTTAGGGTTAGGGAACGGCAAGGCTGAGGGCACAGGTGAGTGTGCGGACACGTGCTAGGGTCGGGGCACGTGCGGACGCGCGGGTCAGTGTCCGCGTACGGATTAGGATGAGGGTACGGCGGAGGCTAAGGTGTGGGGCTGCCGGTGGGTTTCCGTTCCGGGCTAGGGTTAGGGTTAGGGAACGGCAAGTCTGAGGGCACAGGTGAGGGTGCGGACACGTGCTAGGGTCCGGGCACGTGCGGACGCGTGGGTCAGTGACCGCGTACGGATTAGGATGAGGGTACGGCGGAGGCTAAGGTGTGGGGCTGCCGGTGGGTTTCCGTTCCGGGCTAGGGTTAGGGTTAGGGAACGGCAAGGCTGAGGGCACAGGTGAGGGTGCGGACACGTGCTAGGGTCGGGGCACGTGTGCACGCGCGGGTCAGTGTCCGCGTACGGGTTAGGATGAGGGTACGGCGGAGGCTAAGGTGTGGGGCTGCCGGTGGGTTTCCGTTCCGGGCTAGGGTTAGGGTTAGGGAACGGCAAGGCTGAGGGCACAGGTGAGGGTGCGGACACGTGCTAGGGTCAGGGCACGTGCGGACGCGCGGGTCAGTGTCCGCGTACGGATTAGGATGACGGTACGGCGGAGGCTAAGGTGTGGGGCTGCCGGTGGGTTTCCTTTCCGGGCTAGGGTTAGGGTTAGGGAACGGCAAGGCTGAGGGCACAGGTGAGGGTGCGGACACGTGCTAGGGTCGGGGCACGTGCGGACGCACGGGTCAGTGTCCGCGTACGGATTAGGATGAGGGTACGGCGGAGGCTAAGGTGTGGGGCTGCCGGTGGGTTTCCCTTCCGGGCTAGGGTTAGGGTTAGGGTACGGCAAGGCTGAGGGCACAGGTGAGTGTGCGGACACGTGCTAGGTTCGGGGCACGTGCGGACGCGCGGGTCAGTGTCTGCGTACGGATTAGGATGAGTGTACGGCGGAGTCTAAGGTGTGGGGCTGCCGGTGGGTTTCCGTTCCTGGCTAGGGTTAGGGATAGGGAACGGCAAGGCTGAGGGCACAGGTGAGGGTGCGGACACGTGCTAGGGTCCGGGCACGTGCGGACGCGCGGGTCAGTGACCGCGTACGGATTAGGATGAGGGTACGGCTGAGGCTAAGGTGTGGGGCTGCCGGTGGGTTTCCGTTCCGGGCTAGGGTTAGGGTTAGGGAACGGCAAGGCTGAGGGCACAGGTGAGGGTGCGGACACGTGCTAGGGTCGGGGCACGTGTGCACGCGCGGGTCAGTGTCCGCGTACGGATTAGGATGAGGGTACGGCGGAGGCTAAGGTGTGGGGCTGCCGGTGGGTTTCCGTTCCGGGCTAGGGTTAGGGTTAGGAACGGCAAGGCTGAGGGCACAGGTGAGGGTGCGGACACGTGCTAGGGTCCGGGCACGTGCGGACGCGCGGGTCAGTGACCGCGTACGGATTAGGATGAGGGTACGGCGGAGGCTAAGGTGTGGGGCTGCCGGTGGGTTTCCGTTCCGGGCTAGGGTTAGGGTTAGGGAACGGCAAGGCTGAGGGCACAGGTGAGGGTGCGGACACGTGCTAGGGTCGGGGCACGTGCGGACGCGCGGGTCAGTGTCCGCGTACGGATTAGGATGAGGGTACGGCGGAGGCTAAGGTGTGGGGCTGCCGGTGGGTTTCCCTTCCGGGCTAGGGTTAGGGTTAGGGAACGGCAAGGCTGAGGGCACAGGTGAGGGTGCGGACACGTGCTAGGGTCGGGGCACGTGCGGACGCACGGGTCAGTGTCCGCGTACGGATTAGGATGAGGGTACGGCGGAGGCTAAGGTGTGGGGCTGCCGGTGGGTTTCCCTTCCGGGCTAGGGTTAGGGTTAGGGAACGGCAAGGCTGAGGGCACAGGTGAGTGTGCGGACACGTGCTAGGGTCGGGGCACGTGCGGACGCGCGGGTCAGTGTCTGCGTACGGATTAGGATGAGTGTACGGCGGAGGCTAAGGTGTGGGGCTGCCGGTGGGTTTCCGTTCCTGGCTAGGGTTAGGGATAGGGAACGGCAAGGCTGAGGGCACAGGTGAGGGTGCGGACACGTGCTAGGGTCCGGGCACGTGCGGACGCGCGGGTCAGTGACCGCGTACGGATTAGGATGAGGGTACGGCGGAGGCTAAGGTGTGGGGCTGCCGGTGGGTTTCCGTTCCGGGCTAGGGTTAGGGTTAGGGAACGGCAAGGCTGAGGGCACAGGTGAGGGTGCGGACACGTGCTAGGGTCGGGGCACGTGTGCACGCGCGGGTCAGTGTCCGCGTACGGATTAGGATGAGGGTACGGCGGAGGCTAAGGTGTGGGGCTGCCGGTGGGTTTCCGTTCCGGGCTAGGGTTAGGGTTAGGGAACGGCAAGGCTGAGGGCACAGGTGAGGGTGCGGACACGTGCTAGGGTCCGGGCACGTGCGGACGCGCGGGTCAGTGACCGCGTACGGATTAGGATGAGGGTACGGCGGAGGCTAAGGTGTGGGGCTGCCGGTGGGTTTCCGTTCCGGGCTAGGGTTAGGGTTAGGGAACGGCAAGGCTGAGGGCACAGGTGAGGGTGCGGACACGTGCTAGGGTCGGGGCACGTGCGGACGCGCGGGTCAGTGTCCGCGTACGGATTAGGATGAGGGTACGGCGGAGGCTAAGGTGTGGGGCTGCCGGTGGGTTTCCCTTCCGGGCTAGGGTTAGGGTTAGGGAACGGCAAGGCTGAGGGCACAGGTGAGGGTGCGGACACGTGCTAGGGTCGGGGCACGTGCGGACGCACGGGTCAGTGTCCGCGTACGGATTAGGATGAGGGTACGGCGGAGGCTAAGGTGTGGGGCTGCCGGTGGGTTTCCCTTCCGGGCTAGGGTTAGGGTTAGGGAACGGCAAGGCTGAGGGCACAGGTGAGTGTGCGGACACGTGCTAGGGTCGGGGCACGTGCGGACGCGCGGGTCAGTGTCTGCGTACGGATTAGGATGAGTGTACGGCGGAGGCTAAGGTGTGGGGCTGCCGGTGGGTTTCCGTTCCTGGCTAGGGTTAGGGATAGGGAACGGCAAGGCTGAGGGCACAGGTGAGGGTGCGGACACGTGCTAGGGTCCGGGCACGTGCGGACGCGCGGGTCAGTGACCGCGTACGGATTAGGATGAGGGAACGGCGGAGGCTAAGGTGTGGGGCTGCCGGTGGGTTTCCGTTCCGGGCTAGGGTTAGGGTTAGGGAACGGCAAGGCTGAGGGCACAGGTGAGGGTGCGGACACGTGCTAGGGTCGGGGCACGTGTGCACGCGCGGGTCAGTGTCCGCGTACGGATTAGGATGAGGGTACGGCGGAGGCTAAGGTGTGGGGCTGCCGGTGGGTTTCCGTTCCGGGCTAGGGTTAGGGTTAGGGAACGGCAAGGCTGAGGGCACAGGTGAGGGTGCGGACACGTGCTAGGGTCCGGGCACGTGCGGACGCGCGGGTCAGTGACCGCGTACGGATTAGGATGAGGGTACGGCGGAGGCTAAGGTGTGGGGCTGCCGGTGGGTTTCCGTTCCGGGCTAGGGTTAGGGTTAGGGAACGGCAAGGCTGAGGGCACAGGTGAGGGTGCGGACACGTGCTAGGGTCGGGGCACGTGCGGACGCGCGGGTCAGTGTCCGCGTACGGATTAGGATGAGGGTACGGCGGAGGCTAAGGTGTGGGGCTGCCGGTGGGTTTCCCTTCCGGGCTAGGGTTAGGGTTAGGGAACGGCAAGGCTGAGGGCACAGGTGAGGGTGCGGACACGTGCTAGGGTCGGGGCACGTGCGGACGCACAGGTCAGTGTCCGCGTACGGATTAGGATGAGGGTACGGCGGAGGCTAAGGTGTGGGGCTGCCGGTGGGTTTCCCTTCCGGGCTAGGGTTAGGGTTAGGGAACGGCAAGGCTGAGGGCACAGGTGAGTGTGCGGACACGTGCTAGGGTCGGGGCACGTGCGGACGCGCGGGTCAGTGTCCGCGTACGGATTAGGATGAGGGTACGGCGGAGGCTAAGGTGTGGGGCTGCCGGTCGGTTTCCGTGCCGGGCTAGGGTTAGGGTTAGGGAACGGCAAGGCTGAGGGCACAGGTGAGGGTGCGGACACGTGCTAGGGTCGGGGCACGTGCGGACGCGCGGGTCAGTGTCCGCGTACGGATTAGGATGAGGGTACGGCGGAGGCTAAGGTGTGGGGCTGCCGGTGGGTTTCCCTTCCGGGCTAGGGTTAGGGTTAGGGAACGGCAAGGCTGAGGGCACAGGTGAGGGTGCGGACACGTGCTAGGGTCGGGGCACGTGCGGACGCGCGGGTCAGTGTCCGCGTACGGATTAGGATTAGGGTACGGCGGAGGCTAAGGTGTGGGGCTGCTGGTGGGTTTCCCTTCCGGGCTAGGGTTAGGGTTAGGGAACGGCAAGGCTGAAGGCACAGGTGAGGGTGCGGACATGTGCTACGGTCGGGGCACGTGCGGGCGCGCGGGTTAGTGTCCGCGTACGGATTAGGATGAGGGTACGGCGGAGTCTAAGGTGTGGGGCTGCCGGTGGGTTTCCCTTCCAAGCTAGGGTGAGGGTTAGGGAACGGCAAGGCTGAGGGCACAGGTGAGGATGCGGACACGTGCTAGGGTCGGGGCACGTGCGGACGCGCGGTTCAGTGTCCGCGTACGGATTAGGATGAGGGTACGGCGGGAGCTAAGGTGTGGGGCTGCCGGTGGGTTTCCGTTCCGGGCTAGGGTTAGGGTTAGGGAACGGCAAGGCTGAGGGCACAGGTGAGGGTGCGGACACGTGCTAGGGTCGGGGCACGTGCGGACGCGCGGGTCAGTGTCCGCGTACGGATTAGGATGAGTGTACGGCGGAGTCTAAGGTGTGGGGCTGCCGGTGGGTTTCCGTTCCTGGCTAGGGTTAGGGATAGGGAACGGCAAGGCTGAGGGCACAGGTGAGGGTGCGGACACGTGCTAGGGTCCGGGCACGTGCGGACGCGCGGGTCAGTGACCGCGTACGGATTAGGATGAGGGTACGGCGGAGGCTAAGGTGTGGGGCTGCCGGTGGGTTTCCGTTCCGGGCTAGGGTTAGGGTTAGGGAACGGCAAGGCTGAGGGCACAGGTGAGGGTGCGGACACGTGCTAGGGTCGGGGCACGTGTGCACGCGCGGGTCAGTGTCCGCGTACGGATTAGGATGAGGGTACGGCGGAGGCTAAGGTGTGGGGCTGCCGGTGGGTTTCCGTTCCGGGCTAGGGTTAGGGTTAGGGAACGGCAAGGCTGAGGGCACAGGTGAGGGTGCGGACACGTGCTAGGGTCCGGGCACGTGCGGACGCGCGGGTCAGTGACCGCGTACGGATTAGGATGAGGGTACGGCGGAGGCTAAGGTGTGGGGCTGCCGGTGGGTTTCCGTTCCGGGCTAGGGTTAGGGTTAGGGAACGGCAAGGCTGAGGGCACAGGTGAGGGTGCGGACACGTGCTAGGGTCGGGGCACGTGCGGACGCGCGGGTCAGTGTCCGCGTACGGATTAGGATGAGGGTACGGCGGAGGCTAAGGTGTGGGGCTGCCGGTGGGTTTCCCTTCCGGGCTAGGGTTAGGGTTAGGGAACGGCAAGGCTGAGGGCACAGGTGAGGGTGCGGACACGTGCTAGGTTCGGGGCACGTGCGGACGCACGGGTCAGTGTCCGCGTACGGATTAGGATGAGGGTACGGCGGAGGCTAAGGTGTGGGGCTGCCGGTGGGTTTCCCTTCCGGGCTAGGGTTAGGGTTAGGGAACGGCAAGGCTGAGGGCACAGGTGAGTGTGCGGACACGTGCTAGGGTCGGGGCACGTGCGGACGCGCGGGTCAGTGTCCGCGTACGGATTAGGATGAGGGTACGGCGGAGGCTAAGGTGTGGGGCTGCCGGTCGGTTTCCGTGCCGGGCTAGGGTTAGGGTTAGGGAACGGCAAGGCTGAGGGCACAGGTGAGGGTGCGGACACGTGCTAGGGTCGGGGCACGTGCGGACGCGCGGGTCAGTGTCCGCGTACGGATTAGGATGAGGGTACGGCGGAGGCTAAGGTGTGGGGCTGCCGGTGGGTTTCCCTTCCGGGCTAGGGTTAGGGTTAGGGAACGGCAAGGCTGAGGGCACAGGTGAGGGTGCGGACACGTGCTAGGGTCGGGGCACGTGCGGACGCGCGGGTCAGTGTCCGCGTACGGATTAGGATTAGGGTACGGCGGAGGCTAAGGTGTGGGGCTGCCGGTGGGTTTCCGTTCCGGGCTAGGGTTAGGGTTAGGGAACGGCAAGGCTGAGGGCACAGGTGAGAGTGCGGACACGTGCTAGGGTCGGGGCACGTGCGGACGCGCGGTTCAGTGTCCGCGTACGGATTAGGATGAGGGTACGGCGGGGGCTAAGGTGTGGGGCTGCCGGTGGGTTTCCGTTCCGGGCTAGGGTTAGGGTTAGGGAACGGCAAGGCTGAGGGCACAGGTGAGAGTGCGGACACGTGCTAGGGTCGGGGCACGTGCGGACGCGCGGGTCAGTGTCCGCATACGGATTAGGATGAGGGTACGACGGAGGCTATGGTGTGGGGCTGCCGGTGGGTTTCCGTTCCGGGCTAGGGTTAGGGTTAGGGAACGGCAAGGCTGAGGGCACAGGTGAGGGTGCGGACACGTGCTAGGGTCGGGGCACATGCGGACGCGCGGGTCAGTGTCCGCGTACGGATTAGGATGAGGGTACGGCGGAAGCTAAGGTGTGGGGCTGCCGGTGGGTTTCCCTTCCGGGCTAGGGTTAGGGTTAGGGAACGGCAAGGCTGAGGGCACAGGTGAGGGTGAGGACACGTGCTAGGGTCGGGGCACGTGCGGGCGCGTGGCTCAGTGTCCGCGTACGGATTAGGATGAGGGTACTGCGGAGGCTAACGTGTGGGGCTGCTGGTGGGTTTCCGTTCAGGGCTAGGTTTAGGGTTAGGGAACGGCAAGGCTGAGGGCACAGGTGAGGGCGCGGACACGTGCTAGGGTGGGGGCACGTGCGGACGCGCGGGTCAGTGTCCGCGTACGGATTAGGATGAGGGTACGGCGGAGGCTAAGGTGTGGGGCTGCCGGTGGGTTTCCGTTCCGGGCTAGGGTTAGGGTTAGGGAACGGCAAGTCTGAGGGCACAGGTGAGGGTGCGGACACGTGCTAGGGTCCGGGCACGTGCGGACGCGTGGGTCAGTGACCGCGTACGGATTAGGATGAGGGTACGGCGGAGGCTAAGGTGTGGGGCTGCCGGTGGGTTTCCCTTCCGGGCTAGGGTTAGGGTTAGGGAACGGCAAGGCTGAGGGCACAGGTGAGTGTGCGGACACGTGCTAGGGTCGGGGCACGTGCGGACGCGTGGGTCAGTGTCCGCGTACGGATTAGGATGAGGGTACGGCGGAGGCTAAGGTGTGGGGCTGCCGGTGGGTTTCCGTTCCGGGCTAGGGTTAGGGTTAGGGAACGGCAAGTCTGAGGGCACAGGTGAGGGTGCGGACACGTGCTAGGGTCCGGGCACGTGCGGACGCGTGGGTCAGTGACCGCGTACGGATTAGGATGAGGGTACGGCGGAGGCTAAGGTGTGGGGCTGCCGGTGGGTTTCCGTTCCGGGCTAGGGTTAGGGTTAGGGAACGGCAAGGCTGAGGGCACAGGTGAGGGTGCGGACACGTGCTAGGGTCGGGGCACGTGTGCACGCGCGGGTCAGTGTCCGCGTACGGATTAGGATGAGGGTACGGCGGAGGCTAAGGTGTGGGGCTGCCGGTGGGTTTCCGTTCCGGGCTAGGGTTAGGGTTAGGGAACGGCAAGGCTGAGGGCACAGGTGAGGGTGCGGACACGTGCTAGGGTCGGGGCACGTGCGGACGCACGGGTCAGTGTCCGCGTACGGATTAGGATGAGGGTACGGCGGAGGCTAAGGTGTGGGGCTGCCGGTGGGTTTCCGTTCCGGGCTAGGGTTAGGGTTAGGGAACGGCAAGGCTGAGGGCACAGGTGAGTGTGCGGACACGTGCTAGGGTCGGGGCACGTGCGGACGCGCGGGTCAGTGTCCGCGTACGGATTAGGATGAGTGTACGGCGGAGTCTAAGGTGTGGGGCTGCCGGTGGGTTTCCGTTCCTGGCTAGGGTTAGGGATAGGGAACGGCAAGGCTGAGGGCACAGGTGAGGGTGCGGACACGTGCTAGGGTCCGGGCACGTGCGGACGCGCGGGTCAGTGACCGCGTACGGATTAGGATGAGGGTACGGCGGAGGCTAAGGTGTGGGGCTGCCGGTGGGTTTCCGTTCCGGGCTAGGGTTAGGGTTAGGGAACGGCAAGGCTGAGGGCACAGGTGAGGGTGCGGACACGTGCTAGGGTCGGGGCACGTGTGCACGCGCGGGTCAGTGTCCGCGTACGGATTAGGATGAGGGTACGGCGGAGGCTAAGGTGTGGGGCTGCCGGTGGGTTTCCGTTCCGGGCTAGGGTTAGGGTTAGGGAACGGCAAGGCTGAGGGCACAGGTGAGGGTGCGGACACGTGCTAGGGTCCGGGCACGTGCGGACGCGCGGGTCAGTGACCGCGTACGGATTAGGATGAGGGTACGGCGGAGGCTAAGGTGTGGGGCTGCCGGTGGGTTTCCGTTCCGGGCTAGGGTTAGGGTTAGGGAACGGCAAGGCTGAGGGCACAGGTGAGGGTGCGGACACGTGCTAGGGTCGGGGCACGTGCGGACGCGCGGGTCAGTGTCCGCGTACGGATTAGGATGAGGGTACGGCGGAGGCTAAGGTGTGGGGCTGCCGGTGGGTTTCCCTTCCGGGCTAGGGTTAGGGTTAGGGAACGGCAAGGCTGAGGGCACAGGTGAGGGTGCGGACACGTGCTAGGTTCGGGGCACGTGCGGACGCACGGGTCAGTGTCCGCGTACGGATTAGGATGAGGGTACGGCGGAGGCTAAGGTGTGGGGCTGCCGGTGTGTTTCCCTTCCGGGCTAGGGTTAGGGTTAGGGAACGGCAAGGCTGAGGGCACAGGTGAGTGTGCGGACACGTGCTAGGGTCGGGGCACGTGCGGACGCGCGGGTCAGTGTCTGCGTACGGATTAGGATGAGTGTACGGCGGAGGCTAAGGTGTGGGGCTGCCGGTGGGTTTCCGTTCCTGGCTAGGGTTAGGGATAGGGAACGGCAAGGCTGAGGGCACAGGTGAGGGTGCGGACACGTGCTAGGGTCCGGGCACGTGCGGACGCGCGGGTCAGTGACCGCGTACGGATTAGGATGAGGGTACGGCGGAGGCTAAGGTGTGGGGCTGCCGGTGGGTTTCCGTTCCGGGCTAGGGTTAGGGTTAGGGAACGGCAAGGCTGAGGGCACAGGTGAGGGTGCGGACACGTGCTAGGGTCGGGGCACGTGTGCACGCGCGGGTCAGTGTCCGCGTACGGATTAGGATGAGGGTACGGCGGAGGCTAAGGTGTGGGGCTGCCGGTGGGTTTCCGTTCCGGGCTAGGGTTAGGGTTAGGGAACGGCAAGGCTGAGGGCACAGGTGAGGGTGCGGACACGTGCTAGGGTCCGGGCACGTGCGGACGCGCGGGTCAGTGACCGCGTACGGATTAGGATGAGGGTACGGCGGAGGCTAAGGTGTGGGGCTGCCGGTGGGTTTCCGTTCCGGTCTAGGGTTAGGGTTAGGGAACGGCAAGGCTGAGGGCACAGGTGAGGGTGCGGACACGTGCTAGGGTCGGGGCACGTGCGGACGCGCGGGTCAGTGTCCGCGTACGGATTAGGATGAGGGTACGGCGGAGGCTAAGGTGTGGGGCTGCCGGTGGGTTTCCCTTCCGGGCTAGGGTTAGGGTTAGGGAACGGCAAGGCTGAGGGCACAGGTGAGGGTGCGGACACGTGCTAGGGTCGGGGCACGTGCGGACGCACGGGTCAGTGTCCGCGTACGGATTAGGATGAGGGTACGGCGGAGGCTAAGGTGTGGGGCTGCCGGTGGGTTTCCCTTCCGGGCTAGGGTTAGGGTTAGGGAACGGCAAGGCTGAGGGCACAGGTGAGTGTGCGGACACGTGCTAGGGTCGGGGCACGTGCGGACGCGCGGGTCAGTGTCCGCGTACGTATTAGGATGAGGGTACGGCGGAGGCTAAGGTGTGGGGCTGCCGGTCGGTTTCCGTGCCGGGCTAGGGTTAGGGTTAGGGAACGGCAAGGCTGAGGGCACAGGTGAGGGTGCGGACACGTGCTAGGGTCGGGGCACGTGCGGACGCGCGGGTCAGTGTCCGCGTACGGATTAGGATGAGGGTACGGCGGAGGCTAAGGTGTGGGGCTGCCGGTGGGTTTCCCTTCCGGGCTAGGGTTAGGGTTAGGGAACGGCAAGGCTGAGGGCACAGGTGAGGGTGCGGACACGTGCTAGGGTCGGGGCACGTGCGGACGCGCGGGTCAGTGTCCGCGTACGGATTAGGATTAGGGTACGGCGGAGGCTAAGGTGTGGGGCTGCTGGTGGGTTTCCCTTCCGGGCTAGGGTTAGGGTTAGGGAACGGCAAGGCTGAAGGCACAGGTGAGGGTGCGGACATGTGCTAGGGTCGGGGCACGTGCGGGCGCGCGGGTCAGTGTCCGCGTACGGATTAGGATGAGGGTACGGCGGAGTCTAAGGTGTGGGGCTGCCGGTGGGTTTCCCTTCCGAGCTAGGGTGAGGGTTAGGGAACGGCAAGGCTGAGGGCACAGGTGAGGATGCGGACACGTGCTAGGGTCGGGGCACGTGCGGACGCGCGGTTCAGTGTCCGCGTACGGATTAGGATGAGGGTACGGCGGGAGCTAAGGTGTGGGGCTGCCGGTGGGTTTCCGTTCCGGGCTAGGGTTAGGGTTAGGGAACGGCAAGGCTGAGGGCACAGGTGAGGGTGCGGACACGTGCTAGGGTCGGGGCACGTGCGGACGCGCGGGTCAGTGTCCGCGTACGGATTAGGATGAGTGTACGGCGGAGTCTAAGGTGTGGGGCTGCCGGTGGGTTTCCGTTCCTGGCTAGGGTTAGGGATAGGGAACGGCAAGGCTGAGGGCACAGGTGAGGGTGCGGACACGTGCTAGGGTCCGGGCACGTGCGGACGCGCGGGTCAGTGACCGCGTACGGATTAGGATGAGGGTACGGCGGAGGCTAAGGTGTGGGGCTGCCGGTGGGTTTCCGTTCCGGGCTAGGGTTAGGGTTAGGGAACGGCAAGGCTGAGGGCACAGGTGAGGGTGCGGACACGTGCTAGGGTCGGGGCACGTGTGCACGCGCGGGTCAGTGTCCGCGTACGGATTAGGATGAGGGTACGGCGGAGGCTAAGGTGTGGGGCTGCCGGTGGGTTTCCGTTCCGGGCTAGGGTTAGGGTTAGGGAACGGCAAGGCTGAGGGCACAGGTGAGGGTGCGGACACGTGCTAGGGTCCGGGCACGTGCGGACGCGCGGGTCAGTGACCGCGTACGGATTAGGATGAGGGTACGGCGGAGGCTAAGGTGTGGGGCTGCCGGTGGGTTTCCGTTCCGGGCTAGGGTTAGGGTTAGGGAACGGCAAGGCTGAGGGCACAGGTGAGGGTGCGGACACGTGCTAGGGTCGGGGCACGTGCGGACGCGCGGGTCAGTGTCCGCGTACGGATTAGGATGAGGGTACGGCGGAGGCTAAGGTGTGGGGCTGCCGGTGGGTTTCCGTTCCGGGCTAGGGTTAGGGTTAGGGAACGGCAAGGCTGAGGGCACAGGTGAGGGTGCGGACACGTGCTAGGGTCGGGGCACGTGCGGACGCACGGGTCAGTGTCCGCGTACGGATTAGGATGAGGGTACGGCGGAGGCTAAGGTGTGGGGCTGCCGGTGGGTTTCCCTTCCGGGCTAGGGTTAGGGTTAGGGAACGGCAAGGCTGAGGGCACAGGTGAGTGTGCGGACACGTGCTAGGGTCGGGGCACGTGCGGACGCGCGGGTCAGTGTCCGCGTACGGATTAGGATGAGGGTACGGCGGAGGCTAAGGTGTGGGGCTGCCGGTCGGTTTCCGTGCCGGGCTAGGGTTAGGGTTAGGGAACGGCAAGGCTGAGGGCACAGGTGAGGGTGCGGACACGTGCTAGGGTCGGGGCACGTGCGGACGCGCGGGTCAGTGTCCGCGTACGGATTAGGATGAGGGTACGGCGGAGGCTAAGGTGTGGGGCTGCCGGTGGGTTTCCGTTCCGGGCTAGGGTTAGGGTTAGGGAACGGCAAGGCTGAGGGCACAGGTGAGGGTGCGGACACGTGCTAGGGTCGGGGCACGTGCGGGCGCGTGGCTCAGTGTCCGCGTACGGATTAGGATGAGGGTACTGCGGAGGCTAACGTGTGGGGCTGCTGGTGGGTTTCCGTTCAGGGCTAGGTTTAGGGTTAGGGAACGGCAAGGCTGTGGGCACAGGTGAGGGCGCGGACACGTGCTAGGGTGGGGGCACGTGCGGACGCGCGGGTCAGTGTCCGCGTACGGATTAGGATGAGGGTACGGCGGAGGCTAAGGTGTGGGGCTGCCGGTGGGTTTCCCTTCCGGGCTAGGGTTAGGGTTAGGGAACGGCAAGGCTGAGGGCACAGGTGAGTGTGCGGACACGTGCTAGGGTCGGGGCACGTGCGGACGCGCGGGTCAGTGTCCGCGTACGGATTAGGATGAGGGTACGGCGGAGGCTAAGGTGTGGGGCTGCCGGTGGGCTTCCGTTCCGGGCTAGGGTTAGGGTTAGGGAACGGCAAGTCTGAGGGCACAGGTGAGGGTGCGGACACGTGCTAGGGTCCGGGCACGTGCGGACGCGTGGGTCAGTGACCGCGTACGGATTAGGATGAGGGTACGGCGGAGGCTAAGGTGTGGGGCTGCCGGTGGGTTTCCGTTCCGGGCTAGGGTTAGGGTTAGGGAACGGCAAGGCTGAGGGCACAGGTGAGGGTGCGGACACGTGCTAGGGTCGGGGCACGTGTGCACGCGCGGGTCAGTGTCCGCGTACGGATTAGGATGAGGGTACGGCGGAGGCTAAGGTGTGGGGCTGCCGGTGGGTTTCCGTTCCGGGCTAGGGTTAGGGTTAGGGAACGGCAAGGCTGAGGACACAGGTGAGGTTGCGGACACGTGCTAGGGTCGGGGCACGTGCGGACGCGCGGGTCAGTGTCCGCGTACGGATTAGGATGAGGGTACGGCGGAGGCTAAGGTGTGGGGCTGCCGGTGGGTTTCCCTTCCGGGCTAGGGTTAGGGTTAGGGAACGGCAAGGCTGAGGGCACAGGTGAGGGTGCGGACACGTGCTAGGGTCGGGGCACGTGCGGACGCACGGGTCAGTGTCCGCGTACGGATTAGGATGAGGGTACGGCGGAGGCTAAGGTGTGGGGCTGCCGGTGGGTTTCCCTTCCGGGCTAGGGTTAGGGTTAGGGAACGGCAAGGCTGAGGGCACAGGTGAGTGTGCGGACACGTGCTAGGGTCGGGGCACGTGCGGACGCGCGGGTCAGTGTCTGCGTACGGATTAGGATGAGTGTACGGCGGAGTCTAAGGTGTGGGGCTGCCGGTGGGTTTCCGTTCCTGGCTAGGGTTAGGGATAGGGAACGGCAAGGCTGAGGGCACAGGTGAGGGTGCGGACACGTGCTAGGGTCCGGGCACGTGCGGACGCGCGGGTCAGTGACCGCGTACGGATTAGGATGAGGGTACGGCGGAGGCTAAGGTGTGGGGCTGCCGGTGGGTTTCCGTTCCGGGCTAGGGTTAGGGTTAGGGAACGGCAAGGCTGAGGGCACAGGTGAGGGTGCGGACACGTGCTAGGGTCGGGGCACGTGTGCACGCGCGGGTCAGTGTCCGCGTACGGATTAGGATGAGGGTACGGCGGAGGCTAAGGTGTGGGGCTGCCGGTGGGTTTCCGTTCCGGGCTAGGGTTAGGGTTAGGGAACGGCAAGGCTGAGGGCACAGGTGAGGGTGCGGACACGTGCTAGGGTCCGGGCACGTGCGGACGCGCGGGTCAGTGACCGCGTACAGATTAGGATGAGGGTACGGCGGAGGCTAAGGTGTGGGGCTGCCGGTGGGTTTCCGTTCCGGGCTAGGGTTAGGGTTAGGGAACGGCAAGGCTGAGGGCACAGGTGAGGGTGCGGACACGTGCTAGGGTCGGGGCACGTGCGGACGCGCGGGTCAGTGTCCGCGTACGGATTAGGATGAGGGTACGGCGGAGGCTAAGGTGTGGGGCTGCCGGTGGGTTTCCCTTCCGGGCTAGGGTTAGGGTTAGGGAACGGCAAGGCTGAGGGCACAGGTGAGAGTGCGGACACGTGCTAGGGTCGGGGCACGTGCGGACGCGCGGGTCAGTGTCCGCATACGGATTAGGATGAGGGTACGACGGAGGCTATGGTGTGGGGCTGCCGGTGGGTTTCCGTTCCGGGCTAGGGTTAGGGTTAGGGAACGGCAAGGCTGAGGGCACAGGTGAGGGTGCGGACACGTGCTAGGGTCGGGGCACGTGCGGACGCGCGGGTCAGTGTCCGCGTACGGATTAGGATGAGGGTACGGCGGAAGCTAAGGTGTGGGGCTGCCGGTGGGTTTCCCTTCCGGGCTAGGGTTAGGGTTAGGGAACGGCAAGGCTGAGGGCACAGGTTAGGGTGAGGACACGTGCTAGGGTCGGGGCACGTGCGGGCGCGTGGCTCAGTGTCCGCGTACGGATTAGGATGAGGGTACTGCGGAGGCTAACGTGTGGGGCTGCTGGTGGGTTTCCGTTCAGGGCTAGGTTTAGGGTTAGGGAACGGCAAGGCTGTGGGCACAGGTGAGGGCGCGGACACGTGCTAGGGTGGGGGCACGTGCGGACGCGCGGGTCAGTGTCCGCGTACGGATTAGGATGAGGGTACGGCGGAGGCTAAGGTGTGGGGCTGCCGGTGGGTTTCCCTTCCGGGCTAGGGTTAGGGTTAGGGAACGGCAAGGCTGAGGGCACAGGTGAGTGTGCGGACACGTGCTAGGGTCGGGGCACGTGCGGACGCGCGGGTCAGTGTCCGCGTACGGATTAGGATGAGGGTACGGCGGAGGCTAAGGTGTGGGGCTGCCGGTGGGTTTCCGTTCCGGGCTAGGGTTAGGGTTAGGGAACGGCAAGTCTGAGGGCACAGGTGAGGGTGCGGACACGTGCTAGGGTCCGGGCACGTGCGGACGCGTGGGTCAGTGACCGCGTACGGATTAGGATGAGGGTACGGCGGAGGCTAAGGTGTGGGGCTGCCGGTGGGTTTCCGTTCCGGGCTAGGGTTAGGGTTAGGGAACGGCAAGGCTGAGGGCACAGGTGAGGGTGCGGACACGTGCTAGGGTCGGGGCACGTGTGCACGCGCGGGTCAGTGTCCGCGTACGGATTAGGATGAGGGTACGGCGGAGGCTAAGGTGTGGGGCTGCCGGTGGGTTTCCGTTCCGGGGTAGGGTTAGGGTTAGGGAACGGCAAGGCTGAGGACACAGGTGAGGGTGCGGACACGTGCTAGGGTCGGGGCACGTGCGGACGCGCGGGTCAGTGTCCGCGTACGGATTAGGATGAGGGTACGGCGGAGGCTAAGGTGTGGGGCTGCCGGTGGGTTTCCCTTCCGGGCTAGGGTTAGGGTTAGGGAACGGCAAGGCTGAGGGCACAGGTGAGGGTGCGGACACGTGCTAGGGTCGGGGCACGTGCGGACGCACGGGTCAGTGTCCGCGTACGGATTAGGATGAGGGTACGGCGGAGGCTAAGGTGTGGGGCTGCCGGTGGGTTTCCCTTCCGGGCTAGGGTTAGGGTTAGGGAACGGCAAGGCTGAGGGCACAGGTGAGTGTGCGGACACGTGCTAGGGTCGGGGCACGTGCGGACGCGCGGGTCAGTGTCTGCGTACGGATTAGGATGAGTGTACGGCGGAGTCTAAGGTGTGGGGCTGCCGGTGGGTTTCCGTTCCTGGCTAGGGTTAGGGATAGGGAACGGCAAGGCTGAGGGCACAGGTGAGGGTGCGGGCACGTGCTAGGGTCCGGGCACGTGCGGACGCGCGGGTCAGTGACCGCGTACGGATTAGGATGAGGGTACGGCGGAGGCTAAGGTGTGGGGCTGCCGGTGGGTTTCCGTTCCGGGCTAGGGTTAGGGTTAGGGAACGGCAAGGCTGAGGGCACAGGTGAGGGTGCGGACACGTGCTAGGGTCGGGGCACGTGTGCACGCGCGGGTCAGTGTCCGCGTACGGATTAGGATGAGGGTACGGCGGAGGCTAAGGTGTGGGGCTGCCGGTGGGTTTCCGTTCCGGGCTAGGGTTAGGGTTAGGGAACGGCAAGGCTGAGGGCACAGGTGAGGGTGCGGACACGTGCTAGGGTCCGGGCACGTGCGGACGCGCGGGTCAGTGACCGCGTACGGATTAGGATGAGGGTACGGCGGAGGCTAAGGTGTGGGGCTGCCGGTGGGTTTCCGTTCCGGGCTAGGGTTAGGGTTAGGGAACGGCAAGGCTGAGGGCACAGGTGAGGGTGCGGACACGTGCTAGGGTCGGGGCACGTGCGGACGCGCGGGTCAGTGTCCGCGTACGGATTAGGATGAGGGTACGGCGGAGGCTAAGGTGTGGGGCTGCCGGTGGGTTTCCCTTCCGGGCTAGGGTTAGGGTTAGGGAACGGCAAGGCTGAGGGCACAGGTGACGGTGCGGACACGTGCTAGGGTCGGGGCACGTGCGGACGCACGGGTCAGTGTCCGCGTACGGATTAGGATGAGGGTACGGCGGAGGCTAAGGTGTGGGGCTGCCGGTGGGTTTCCCTTCCGGGCTAGGGTTAGGGTTAGGGAACGGCAAGGCTGAGGGCACAGGTGAGTGTGCGGACACGTGCTAGGGTCGGGGCACGTGCGGACGCGCGGGTCAGTGTCCGCGTACGGATTAGGATGAGGGTACGGCGGAGGCTAAGGTGTGGGGCTGCCGGTCGGTTTCCGTGCCGGGCTAGGGTTAGGGTTAGGGAACGGCAAGGCTGAGGGCACAGGTGAGGGTGCGGACACGTGCTAGGGTCGGGGCACGTGCGGACGCGCGGGTCAGTGTC
Organism: Hyperoodon ampullatus; assembly: GCF_949752795.1. Taxonomy (NCBI): domain Eukaryota; kingdom Metazoa; phylum Chordata; class Mammalia; order Artiodactyla; family Ziphiidae; genus Hyperoodon; species Hyperoodon ampullatus. The sequence goes on from NC_136920.1 coordinate 116,478,847, forward strand.
CGCGTACGGATTAGGATGAGGGTACGGCGGAGGCTAAGGTGTGTGGCTGCCGGTGGGTTTCCCTTCCGGGCTAGGGTTAGGGTTAGGGAACGGCAAGGCTGAGGGCACAGGTGAGGGTGCGGACACGTGCTAGGGTCGGGGCACGTGCGGACGCGCGGGTCAGTGTCCGCGTACGGATTAGGATTAGGGTACGGCGGAGGCTAAGGTGTGGGGCTGCCGGTGGGTTTCCGTTCCGGGCTAGGGTTAGGGTTAGGGAACGGCAAGGCTGAAGGCACAGGTGAGGGTGCGGACATGTGCTAGGGTCGGGGCACGTGCGGGCGCGCGGGTCAGTGTCCGCGTACGGATTAGGATGAGGGTACGGCGGAGTCTAAGGTGTGGGGCTGCCGGTGGGTTTCCCTTCCGAGCTAGGGTGAGGGTTAGGGAACGGCAAGGCTGAGGGCACAGGTGAGGGTGCGGACACGTGCTAGGGTCGGGGCACGTGCGGACGCGCGGTTCAGTGTCCGCGTACGGATTAGGATGAGGGTACGGCGGGGGCTAAGGTGTGGGGCTGCCGGTGGGTTTCCGTTCCGGGCTAGGGTTAGGGTTAGGGAACGGCAAGGCTGAGGGCACAGGTGAGGGTGCAGACACGTGCTAGGGTCGGGGCACGTGCGGACGCGCGGGTCAGTGTCCGCGTACGGATTAGGATGAGGGTACGACGGAGGCTATGGTGTGGGGCTGCCGGTGGGTTTCCGTTCCGGGCTAGGGTTAGGGTTAGGGAACGGCAAGGCTGAGGGCACAGGTGAGGGTGCGGACACGTGCTAGGGTCGGGGCACGTGCGGACGCGCGGGTCAGTGTCCGCGTACGGATTAGGATGAGGGTACGGCGGAAGCTAAGGTGTGGGGCTGCCGGTGAGTTTCCCTTCCGGGCTAGGGTTAGGGTTAGGGAACGGCAAGGCTGAGGGCACAGGTGAGGGTGAGGACACGTGCTAGGGTCGGGGCACGTGCGGGCGCGCGGCTCAGTGTCCGCGTACGGATTAGGATGAGGGTACTGCGGAGGCTAACGTGTGGGGCTGCTGGTGGGTTTCCGTTCCGGGCTAGGGTTAGGGTTAGGGAACGGCAAGGCTGAGGGCACAGGTGAGGGTGCGGACACGTGCTAGGGTCGGGGCATGTGCGGACGCGTGGTTCTGTGTCCGCGTACGGATTAGGATGAGGGTACGGCGGAGGCTAAAGTGTGTGGCTGCGGGTTGGTTTCCGTTCCGGGCTAGGGTTAGGGTTAGGGAACGGCAAGGCTGAGGGCACAGGTGAGGGTGCGGACACGTGCTAGGGTCGGGGCACGTGCGGACGCGCGGGTCAGTGTCCGCGTACGGATTAGGATGAGGGTACGGCGGAGGCTAAGGTGTGGGCCTGCCGGTGGGTTTTCCTTCCGGGCTAGGGTTAGGGTTAGGGAACGGCAAGGCTGAGGGCACAGGTGAGGGTGTGGACACGTGCTAGGTTCGGGGCAGGTGCGGACGCGCCGGTCATTGTCCGTATATGGATTAGGAGGAGGGTACAGCAGAGGCTAAGGTGTGGGGCTGCCGGTGGGTTTCCGTTCCAGGCTAGGGTTAGGGTTAGGGAACGGCAAGGCTGACGGCACAGGTGAGGGTGCGGAAACGTGCTAGGGTCGGGGCACGTGCGGACGCGCGTGTCAGTGTCCGCGTACGCATTAGGATGAGGGTACGGCGGAGGCTAAGGTGTGGGGCTGCCGGTGGGTTTCCCTTCCGGGCTAGGGTTAGGGTTAGGGAACGGCAAGGCTGAAGGCACAGGTGAGGGTGCGGACATGTGCTAGGGTCGGGGCACGTGCGGGCGCGCGGGTCAGTGTCCGCGTACGGATTAGGATGAGGGTACGTCGGAGTCTAAGGTGTGGGGCTGCCGGTGGGTTTCCCTTTCAAGCTAGGGTGAGGGTTAGGGAACGGCAAGGCTGAGGCCACAGGTGAGGGTGCGGACACGTGCTAGGGTCGGGGCACGTGCGGACGCGCGGGTCAGTGTCCGCGTACGGATTAGGATGAGGTTACGGCGGGGGCTAAGGTGTGGGGCTGCCGGTGGGTTTCCGTTCCGGGCTAGGGTTAGGGTTAGGGAACGGCAAGGCTGAGGGCACAGGTGAGGGTGCGGACACGTGCTAGGGTCGGGGCACGTGCGGACGCGCGGGTCAGTGTCCGCGTACGGATTAGGATGAGGGTACGACGGAGGCTATGGTGTGGGGCTGCCGGTGGGTTTCCTTTCCGGGCTAGGGTTAGGGTTAGGGAACGGCAAGGCTGAGGGCACAGGTGAGGGAGCGGACACGTGCTAGGGTCGGGGCACGTGCGGACGCGCGGGTCAGTGTCCGCGTACGGATTAGGATGAGGGTACGGCGGAAGCTAAGGTGTGGGGCTGCCGGTGGGTTTCCCTTCCGGGCTAGGGTTAGGGTTAGGGAACGGCAAGGCTGAGGGCACAGGTGAGGGTGAGGACACGTGCTAGGGTCGGGGCACGTGCGGGCGCGCGGCTCAGTGTCCGCGTACGGATTAGGATGAGGGTACGGCGGAGGCTAAGGTGTGGGGCTGCCGGTGGGTTTCCGTTCCGGGCTAGGTTTAGGGTTAGGGAACGGCAAGGCTGAGGGCACAGGTGAGGGCGCGGACACGTGCTAGGGTCGGGGCACGTGCGGACGCGCGGGTCAGTGTCCGCGTACGGATTAGGATGAGGGTACGGCGGAGGCTAAGGTGTGGGGCTGCCGGTGGGTTTCCCTTCCGGGCTAGGGTTAGGGTTAGGGAACGGCAAGGCTGAGGGCACAGGTGAGGGTGCGGACACGTGCTAGGGTCGGGGCACGTGCGGACGCGCGAGTCAGTGTCCGCGTACGGATTAGGATGAGGGTACGGCGGAGGCTAAGGTGTGGGGCTGCCGGTGGGTTTCCCTTCCGGGCTAGGGTTAGGGTTAGGGAACGGCAAGGCTGAGGGCACAGGTGAGGGTGCGGACACGTGCTAGGGTCGGGGCACGTGCGGGCGCGCGAGTCAGTGTCCGCGTACGGATTAGGATGAGGGTACGGCGGAGGCTAAGGTGTGGGGCTGCCGGTGGGTTTCCCTTCCGGGCTAGGGTTAGGGTTAGGGAACGGCAAAGCTGAGGGCACAGGTGAGGGTGCGGACACGTGCTAGGGTCGGGGCACGTGCGGACGCACGGGTCAGTGTCCGCGTACGGATTAGGATGAGGGTACGGCGGAGGCTAAGGTTTGGGGCTGCCGGTGGGTTTCCCTTCCGGGCTAGGGTTAGGGTTAGGGAACGGCAAGGCTGAGGGCACAGGTGAGTGTGCGGACACGTGCTAGGGTCGGGGCACGTGCGGACGCGCGGGTCAGTGTCCGCGTACGGATTAGGATGAGGGTACGGCGGAGGCTAAGGTGTGGGGCTGCCGGTGGGTTTCCGTTCCGGGCTAGGGTTAGGGTTAGGGAATGGCAAGGCTGAGGGCACAGGTGAGGGTGCGGACACGTGCTAGGGTCGGGGCACGTGCGGACGCGCGGGTCAGTGTCCGCGTACGGATTAGGATGAGGATATGGCGGAGGCTAAGGTGTGGGGCTGCCGGAGGGTTTCCCTTCCGGGCTAGGGTTAGGGTTAGGGAACGGCAAGGCTGAGGGCACAGGTGAGGTTGCGGACACGTGCTAGGGTCGGGGCACGTGCGGACGCGCGGGTGAGTGTCCGTGTACGGATTAGGATGAGTGTACGGCGGAGGCTAAGGTGTGGGGCTGCCGGTGGGTTTCCATTCCTGGCTAGGGTTAGGGATAGGGAACGGCAAGGCTGAGGGCACAGGGGAGGGTGCGGACACGTGCTAGGGTCGGGGCACGTGCGGACGCGCGGGTCAGTGTCCGCGTACGGATTAGGATGAGTGTACGGCGGAGGCTAAGGTGTGGGGCTGCCGGTGGGTTTCCCTTCCGGGCTAGGGTTAGGGTTAGGGAACGGCAAGGCTGAGGGCACAGGTGAGGGTGCGGACACGTGCTAGGGTCGGGGCACGTGCGGACGCGCGGATGAGTGTCCGTGTACAGATTAGGATGAGTGTACGGCGGAGGCTAAGGTGTGGGGCTGCCGGTGGGTTTCCCTTCCGGGCTAGGGTTAGGGTTAGGGAACGGCAAGGCTGAGGGCACAGGTGAGGGTGCGGACACGTGCTAGGTTCGGGGCACGTGCGGACGCGCGGGTCAGTGTCTGCGTACGGATTAGGATGAGTGTACGGCGGAGTCTAAGGTGTGGGGCTGCCGGTGGGTTTCCGTTCCTGGCTAGGGTTAGGGATAGGGAACGGCAAGGCTGAGGGCACAGGTGAGGGTGCGGACACGTGCTAGGGTCGGGGCACGTGCGGACGCGCGGTTCAGTGTCCGCGTACAGATTAGGATGAGGGTACGGCGGAGGCTAAGGTGTGGGGCTGCCGGTGGGTTTCCGTTCCGGGCTAGGGTTAGGGTTAGGGAACGGCAAGGCTGAGGGCACAGGTGAGGGTGCGGACACGTGCTAGGGTCCGGGCACGTGCGGATGCGCGGGTCAGTGACCGCGTACAGATTAGGATGAGGGTACGGCGGAGGCTAAGGTGTGGGGCTGCCGGTGGGTTTCCGTTCCGGGCTAGGGTTAGGGTTAGGGAACGGCAAGGCTGAGGGCACAGGTGAGGGTGCGGACACGTGCTAGGGTCGGGGCACGTGCGGACGCATGGGTCAGTGTCCGCGTACGGAGTAGGATTAGGGTACGGCGGAGGCTAAGGTGTGGGGCTGCCGGTGGGTTTCCGTTCCGGGCTAGGGTTAGGGTTAGGGAACGGCAAGGTTTAGGGCACAGGTGAGGGTGCGGACACGTGCTAGGGTCGGGGCACGTGCGGACGCACGGGTCAGTGTCCGCGTACGGAGTAGGATTAGGGTACGGCGGAGGCTAATGTGTGGGGCTGCCAGTGGGTTTCCGTTCCGGGCTAGGGTTAGGGTTAGGGAAGGGCAAGGTTGAGGGCACAGGTGAGGGTGCGGACACGTGCTAGGGTCGGGGCACGTGCGGACGCACGGGTCAGTGTCCGCGTACGGAGTAGGATTAGGGTACGGCGGAGGCTAAGGTGTGGGGCTGCCGGTGGGTTTCCGTTCCGGGCTAGGGTTAGGGTTAGGGAACGGCAAGGTTGAGGGCACAGGTGAGGGTGCGGACACGTGCTAGGGTCGGGGCACGTGCGGACGCATGGGTCAGTGTCCGCGTACGGAGTAGGATTAGGGTACGGCGGAGGCTAAGGTGTGGGGCTGCCGGTGGGTTTCCGTTCCGGTCTAGGGTTAGGGTTAGGGAACGGCAAGGTTGAGGGCACAGGTGAGGGTGCGGACACGTGCTAGGGTCGGGGCACGTGCGGACGCACGGGTCAGTGTCCGCGTACGGATTAGGATTAGGGTACGGCGGAGGCTAAGGTGTGGGGCTGCCGGTGGGTTTCCGTTCCGGGCTAGGGTTAGGGTTAGGGAACGGCAAGGTTGAGGGCACAGGTGAGGGTGCGGACACGTGCTAGTGTCGGGGCACGTGCGGACACACGGGTCAGTGTCTGCGTACGGAGTAGGATAAGGGTACGGCGGAGGCTAAGGTGTGGGGCTGCCGGTGGGTTTCCGTTCTGGGCTAGGGTTAGGGTTAGGGAACGGCCAGGTTGAGGGCACAGGTGAGGGTGCGGACACGTGCTAGGGTCGGGGCACGTGCGGACGCACGGTTCAGTGTCCGCGTACGGAGTAGGATTAGGGTACGGAGGAGGCTAAGGTGTGGGGCTGCCGGTGGGTTTCCGTTCCGGGCTAGGGTTAGGGTTAGGGAATGGCAAGGCTGAGGGCACAGGTGAGGGTGCGGACACGTGCTAGGGTCGGGGCACGTGCGGACGCGCGGGTCAGTGTCCGCGTACGGATTAGGATGAGGATATGGCGGAGGCTAAGGTGTGGGGCTGCCGGAGGGTTTCCCTTCCGGGCTAGGGTTAGGGTTAGGGAACGGCAAGGCTGAGGGCACAGGTGAGGGTGCGGACACGTGCTAGGGTCGGGGCACGTGCGGACGCGCGGGTGAGTGTCCGTGTACGGATTAGGATGAGTGTACGGCGGAGGCTAAGGTGTGGGGCTGCCGGTGGGTTTCCATTCCTGGCTAGGGTTAGGGATAGGGAACGGCAAGGCTGAGGGCACAGGTGAGGGTGCGGACACGTGCTAGGGTCGGGGCACGTGCGGACGCGCGGGTCAGTGTCCGCGTACGGATTAGGATGAGTGTACGGCGGAGGCTAAGGTGTGGGGCTGCCGGTGGGTTTCCCTTCCGGGCTAGGGTTAGGGTTAGGGATCGGCAAGGCTGAGGGCACAGGTGAGGGTGCGGACACGTGCTAGGGTCGGGGCACGTGCGGACGCGCGGATGAGTGTCCGTGTACAGATTAGGATGAGTGTACGGCGGAGGCTAAGGTGTGGGGCTGCCGGTGGGTTTCCCTTCCGGGCTAGGGTTAGGGTTAGGGAACGGCAAGGCTGAGGGCACAGGTGAGGGTGCGGACACGTGCTAGGGTCGGGGCACGTGCGGACGCGCGGGTCAGTGTCTGCGTACGGATTAGGATGAGTGTACGGCGGAGTCTAAGGTGTGGGGCTGCCGGTGGGTTTCCGTTCCTGGCTACGGTTAGGGATAGGGAACGGCAAGGCTGAGGGCACAGGTGAGGGTGCGGACACGTGCTAGGGTCGGGGCACGTGCGGACGCGCGGGTCAGTGTCCGCGTACAGATTAGGATGAGGGTACGGCGGAGGCTAAGGTGTGGGGCTGCCGGTGGGTTTCCGTTCCGGGCTAGGGTTAGGGTTAGGCAACGGCAAGGCTGAGGGCACAGGTGAGGGTGCGGACACGTGCTAGGGTCCGGGCACGTGCGGATGCGCGGGTCAGTGACCGCGTACGGATTAGGATGAGGGTACGGCGGAGGCTAAGGTGTGGGGCTGCCGGTGGGTTTCCGTTCCGGGCTAGGGTTAGGGTTAGGGAACGGCAAGGCTGAGGGCACAGGTGAGGGTGTGGACACGTGCTAGGGTCGGGGCACGTGCGGACGCACGGGTCAGTGTCCGCGTACGGAGTAGGATTAGGGTACGGCGGAGGCTAAGGTGTGGGGCTGCCGGTGGGTTTCCGTTACGGGCTAGGGTTAGGGTTAGGGAACGGCAAGGTTTAGGGCACAGGTGAGGGTGCGGACACGTGCTAGGGTCGGGGCACGTGCGGACGCACGGGTCAGTGTCCGCGTACGGAGTAGGATTAGGGTACGGCGGAGGCTAATGTGTGGGGCTGCCAGTGGGTTTCCGTTCCGGGCTAGGGTTAGGGTTAGGGAAGGGCAAGGTTGAGGGCACAGGTGAGGGTGCGGACACGTGCTAGGGTCGGGGCACGTGCGGACGCACGGGTCAGTGTCCGCGTACGGAGTAGGATTAGGGTACGGCGGAGGCTAAGGTGTGGGGCTGCCGGTGGGTTTCCGTTCCGGGCTAGGGTTAGGGTTAGGGAACGGCAAGGTTGAGGGCACAAGTGAGGGTGCGGACACGTGGTAGGGTCAGGGCACGTGCGGACGCATGGGTCAGTGTCCGCGTACGGAGTAGGATTAGGGTACGGTGGAGGCTAAGGTGTGGGGCTGCCGGTGGGTTTCCGTTCCGGTCTAGGGTTAGGGTTAGGGAACGGCAAGGTTGAGGGCACAGGTGAGGTTGCGGACACGTGCTAGGGTCGGGGCACGTGCGGACGCACGGGTCAGTGTCCGCGTACGGATTAGGATTAGGGTACGGCGGAGGCTAAGGTGTGGGGCTGCCGGTGGGTTTCCGTTCCGGGCTAGGGTTAGGGTTAGGGAACGGCAAGGTTGAGGGCACAGGTGAGGGTGCGGACACGTGCTAGTGTCGGGGCACGTGCGGACGCACGGGTCAGTGTCTGCGTACGGAGTAGGATTAGGGTACGGCGGAGGCTAAGGTGTGGGGCTGCCGGTGGGTTTCCGTTCTGGGCTAGGGTTAGGGTTAGGGAACGGCCAGGTTGAGGGCACAGGTGAGGGTGCGGACGCGTGCTAGGGTCGGGGCACGTGCGGACGCACGGGTCAGTGTCCGCGTACGGAGTAGGATTAGGGTACGGCGGAGGCTAAGGTGTGGGGCTGCCGGTGGGTTTCCGTTACGGGCTAGGGTTAGGGTTAGGGAATGGCAAGGCTGAGGGCACAGGTGAGGGTGCGGACACGTGCTAGGGTCGGGGCACGTGCGGACGCGCGGTTCAGTGTCCGCGTACGGATTAGGATGAGGGTACTGCGGGGGCTAAGGTGTGGGGCTGCCGGTGGGTTTCCGTTCCGGGCTAGGGTTAGGGTTAGGGAACGGCAAGGCTGAGAGCACAGGTGAGGGTGCGGACACGTGCTAGGGTCGGGGCACGTGCGGACGCGCGGGTCAGTGTCCGCATACGGATTAGGATGAGGGTACGACGGAGGCTATGGTGTGGGGCTGCCGGTGGGTTTCCGTTCCGGGCTAGGGTTAGGGTTAGGGAACGGCAAGGCTGAGGGCACAGGTGAGGGTGCGGACACGTGCTAGGGTCGGGGCACGTGCGGACGCGCGGGTCAGTGTCCGCATACGGATTAGGATGAGGGTACGACGGAGGCTATGGTGTGGGGCTGCCGGTGGGTTTCCGTTCCGGGCTAGGGTTAGGGTTAGGGAACGGCAAGTCTGAGGGCACAGGTGAGGGTGCGGACATGTGCTAGGGTCCGGGCACGTGCGGACGCGCGGGTCAGTGTCCGTGTACGGATTAGGATGAGGGTACGGCGGAGGCTAAGGTGTGGGGCTGCCGGTGGGTTTCCGTTCCGGGCTAGGGTTAGGGTTAGGGAACGGCAAGGCTGAGGGCACAGGTGAGGGTGCGGACACGTGCTAGGGTCGGGGCACGTGTGCACGCGCGGGTCAGTGTCCACGTACGGATTAGGATGAGGGTACGGCGGAGGCTAAGGTGTGGGGCTGCCGGTGGGTTTCCGTTCCGGGCTAGGGTTAGGGTTAGGGAACGGCAAGGCTGAGGGCACAGGTGAGGGTGCGGACACGTGCTAGGGTCGGGGCACGTGCGGACGCGCGGGTCAGTGTCCGCGTACGGATTAGGATGAGGGTACGGCGGAGGCTAAGGTGTGGGGCTGCCGGTGGGTTTCCCTTCCGGGCTAGCATTAGGGTTAGGGAACGGCAAGGCTGAGGGCACAGGTGAGGGTGCGGATACGTGCTAGGGTCGGGGCACGTGCGGACGCACGGGTCAGTGTCCGCGTACGGATTAGGATGAGGGTACGGCGGAGGCTAAGGTGTGGGGCTGCCGGTGGGTTTCCCTTCCGGGCTAGGGTTAGGGTTAGGGAACGGCAAGGCTGAGGGCACAGGTGAGTGTGCGGACACGTGCTAGGGTCGGGGCACGTGCGGACGCGCGGGTCAGTGTCCGCGTACGGATTAGGTTGAGGGTACGGCGGAGGCTAAGGTGTGGGGCTGCCGGTGGGTTTCCGTTCCGGGCTAGGGTTAGGGTTAGGGAACGGCAAGGCTGAGGGCACAGGTGAGGGTGCGGACACGTGCTAGGGTCGGGGCACGTGCGGACGCGCGGGTCAGTGTCCGCGTACGGATTAGGATGAGGGTACGGCGGAGGCTAAGGTGTGGGGCTGCCGGTGGGTTTCCCTTCCGGGCTAGGGTTAGGGTTAGGGAACGGCAAGGCTGAGGGCACCGGTGAGGGTGCGGACACGTGCTAGGGTCGGAGCACGTGCGGACGCGCGGGTGAGTGTCCGTGTACGGATTAGGATGAGTGTACGGCGGAGGCTAAGGTGTGGGGCTGCCGGTGGGTTTCCATTCCTGGCTAGGGTTAGGGATAGGGAATGGCAAGGCTGAGGGCACAGGTGAGGGTGCGGACACGTGCTAGGGTCGGGGCACGTGCGGACGCGCGGGTCAGTGTCCGCGTACGGATTAGGATGAGGGTACGGCGGAGGCTAAGGTGTGGGGCTGCCGGTGGGTTTCCCTTCCGGGCTAGGGTTAGGGTTAGGGAACGGCAAGGCTGAGGGCACAGGTGAGGGTGCGGACACGTGCTAGGGTCGGGGCACGTGCGGACGCGCGGATGAGTGTCCGTGTACAGATTAGGATGAGTGTACGGCGGAGGCTAAGGTGTGGGGCTGCCGGTGGGTTTCCGTTCCTGGCTAGGGTTAGGGATAGGGAACGGCAAGGCTGAGGGCACAGGTGAGGGTGCGGACACGTGCTAGGGTCGGGGCACGTGCGGACGCGCGGGTCAGTGTCCGCGTACAGATTAGGATGAGGGTACGGCGGAGGCTAAGGTGTGGGGCTGCCGGTGGGTTTCCGTTCCGGGCTAGGGTTAGGGTTAGGGAACGGCAAGGCTGAGGGCACAGGTGAGGGTGCGGACACGTGCTAGGGTCGGGGCACGTGTGCACGCGCGGGTCAGTGTCCGCGTACGGATTAGGATGAGGGTACGGCGGAGGCTAAGGTGTGGGGCTGCCGGTGGGTTTCCGTTCCGGGCTAGGGTTAGGGTTAGGGAACGGCAAGGCTGAGGGCACAGGTGAGGGTGCGGACACGTGCTAGGGTCGGGGCACATGCGGACGCGCGGGTCAGTGTCCGCGTACGGATTAGGATGAGGGTACGGCGGAGGCTAAGGTGTGGGGCTGCCGGTGGGTTTCCCTTCCGGGCTAGGGTTAGGGTTAGGGAACGGCAAGGCTGAGGGCACAGGTGAGGGTGCGGACACGTGCTAGGGTCGGGGCACGTGCGGACGCACGGGTCAGTGTCCGCGTACGGATTAGGATGAGGGTACGGCGGAGGCTAAGGTGTGGGGCTGCCGGTGGGTTTCCGTTCCGGGCTAGGGTTAGGGTTAGGGAACGGCAAGGCTGAGGGCACAGGTGAGTGTGCAGACACGTGCTAGGGTCGGGGCACGTGCCGACGCGCGGGTTAGTGTCTGCGTACGGATTAGGATGAGTGTACGGCGGAGTCTAAGGTGTGGGGCTGCCGGTGGGTTTCCGTTCCTGGCTAGGGTTAGGGATAGGGAACGGCAAGGCTGAGGGCACAGGTGAGGGTGCGGACACGTGCTAGGGTCCGGGCACGTGCGGACGCGCGGGTCAGTGACCGCGTACGGATTAGGATGAGGGTACGGCGGAGGCTAAGGTGTGGGGCTGCCGGTGGGTTTCCGTTCCGGGCTAGGGTTAGGGTTAGGGAACGGCAAGACTGAGGGCACAGGTGAGGGTGCGGACACGTGCTAGGGTCGGGGCACGTGTGCACGCGCGGGTCAGTGTCCGCGTACGGATTAGGATGAGGGTACGGCGGAGGCTAAGGTGTGGGGCTGCCGGTGGGTTTCCGTTCCGGGCTAGGGTTAGGGTTAGGGAACGGCAAGGCTGAGGGCACAGGTGAGGGTGCGGACACGTGCTAGGGTCCGGGCACGTGCGGACGCGCGGGTCAGTGACCGCGTACGGATTAGGATGAGGGTACGGCGGAGGCTAAGGTGTGGGGCTGCCGGTGGGTTTCCGTTCCGGGCTAGGGTTAGGGTTAGGGAACGGCAAGGCTGAAGGCACAGGTGAGGGTGCGGACATGTGCTAGGGTCACGGCACGTGCGGGCGCGCGGGTCAGTGTCCGCGTATGGATTAGGATGAGGGTACGGCGGAGTCTAAGGTGTGGGGCTGCCGGTGGGTTTCCCTTCCGAGCTAGGGTGAGGGTTAGGGAACGGCAAGGCTGAGGGCACAGGTGAGGATGCGGACACGTGCTAGGGTCGGGGCACGTGCGGACGCGCGGTTCAGTGTCCGCGTACGGATTAGGATGAGGGTACGGCGGGAGCTAAGGTGTGGGGCTGCCGGTGGGTTTCCGTTCCGGGCTAGGGTTAGGGTTAGGGAACGGCAAGGCTGAGGGCACAGGTGAGGGTGCGGACACGTGCTAGGGTCGGGGCACGTGCGGACGCGCGGGTCAGTGTCCGCGTACGGATTAGGATGAGGGTACGACGGAGGCTATGGTGTGGGGCTGCCGGTGGGTTTCCGTTCCGGGCTAGGGTTAGGGTTAGGGAACGGCAAGGCTGAGGGCACAGGTGAGGGTGCGGACACGTGCTAGGGTCGGGGCACGTGCGGACGCGCGGGTCAGTGTCCGCGTACGGATTAGGATGAGGGTACGGCGGAAGCTAAGGTGTGGGGCTGCCGGTGGGTTTCCCTTCCGGGCTAGGGTTAGGGTTAGGGAACGGCAAGGCTGAGGGCACAGGTGAGGGTGAGGACACGTGCTAGGGTCGGGGCACGTGCGGGCGCGCGGCTCAGTGTCCGCGTACGGATTAGGATGAGGGTACTGTGGAGGCTAACGTGTGGGGCTGCCGGTGGGTTTCCGTTCCGGGCTAGGGTTAGGGTTAGGGAACGGCAAGGCTGAGGGCACAGGTGAGGGTGCGGACACGTGCTAGGGTCGGGGCACGTGCGGACGCGCGGGTCAGTGTCCGCGTACGGATTAGGATGAGGGTACGACGGAGGCTATGGTGTGGTGCTGCCGGTGGGTTTCCGTTCCGGGCTAGGGTTAGGGTTAGGGAACGGCAAGGCTGAGGGCACAGGTGAGGGTGCGGACACGTGCTAGGGTCGGGGCACGTGCGGACGCGCGGGTCAGTGTCCGCGTACGGATTAGGATGAGGGTACGGCGGAGGCTAAGGTGTGGGGCTGCCGGTGGGTTTCCGTTCCGGGCTAGGGTTAGGGTTAGGGAACGGCAAGGCTGAGGGCACAGGTGAGGGTGCGGACACGTGCTAGGGTCGGGGCACGTGCGGACGCATGGGTCAGTGCCGCGTACGGATTAGGATGAGGGTACGTCGGAGGCTAAGGTGTGGGGCTGCCGGTGGGTTTCCGTTCCGGGCTAGGGTTAGGGTTAGGGAACGGCAAGGCTGATGGCACAGGTGAGGGTGCGGACACGTGCTAGAGTCGGGGCACGTGCGGACGCGCGGGTCAGTGTCCGCGTACAGATTAAGATGAGGGTACGGCGGAGACTAAGGTGTGGGGCTGCCGGTGGGTTTCCGTTCCGGGCTAGGGTTAGGGTTAGGGAACGGCAAGGCTGAGGGCACAGGTGAGGGTGCGGACACGTGCTAGGGTCGGGGCACGTGCGGACGCGCGGGTCAGTGTCCGCGTACAGATTAGGATGAGGGTACGGCGGAGGCTAAGGTGTGGGGCTGCCGGTGGATTTCCGTTCCGGGCTAGGGTTAGGGTTAGGGAACGGCAAGGCTGAGGGCACAGGTGAGGGTGTGGACACGTGCTAGGGTCCGGGCACGTGCGGACGCGCGGGTCATTGACCGCGTACGGATTAGGATGAGGGTACGGCGGAGGCTAAGGTGTGGGGCTGCCGGTGGGTTTCCGTTCCGGGCTAGGGTTAGGGTTAGGGAACGGCAAGGCTGAGGGCACAGGTGAGGGTGCGGAGACGTGCTAGGGTCGGGGCACGTGCGGACGCGCGGGTCAGTGTCCGCGTACGGATTAGGATGAGGGTACGGCGGAGGCTAAGGTGTGGGGCTGCCGGTGGGTTTCCCTTCCGGGCTAGGGTTAGGGTTAGGGAACGGCAAGGCTGAGGGCACAGGTGAGGGTGCGGACACGTGCTAGGGTCGGGGCATGTGCGGACGCGCGGTTCTGTGTCCGCGTACGGATTAGGATGAGGGTACGGCGGAGGCTAAAGTGTGTGGCTGCGGGTTGGTTTCCGTTCCGGGCTAGGGTTAGGGTTAGGGAACGGCAAGGCTGAGGGCACAGGTGAGGGTGCGGACACGTGCTAGGGTCGGGGCACGTGCGGACGCGCGGGTCAGTGTCCGCGTACGGATTAGGATGAGGCTACGGCGGAGGCTAAGGTGTGGGCCTGCCGGTGGGTTTTCCTTCCGGGCTAGGGTTAGGGTTAGGGAACGGCAAGGCTGAGGGCACAGGTGAGGGTGCGGACACGTGCTAGGTTCGGGGCACGTGCGGACGCGCCGGTCATTGTCCGTATATGGATTAGGAGGAGGGTACAGCAGAGGCTAAGGTGTGGGGCTGCCGGTGGGTTTCCGTTCCAGGCTAGGGTTAGGGTTAGGGAACGGCAAGGCTGACGGCACAGGTGAGGGTGCGGAAACGTGCTAGGGTCGGGGCACGTGCGGACGCGCCTGTCAGTGTCCGCGTACGCATTAGGATGAGGGTACGGCGGAGGCTAAGGTGTGGGGCTGCCGGTGGGTTTCCGTTCCGGGCTAGGGTTAGGGATAGGGAACGGCAAGTCTGAGGGCACAGGTGAGGGTGCAGACACGTGCTAGGGTCGGGGCACGTGCGGACGCGCGGTTCAGTGTCCGCGTACAGATTAGGATGAGGGTACGGCGGGGGCTAAGGTGTGGGGCTGCCGGTGGGTTTCCGTTCCGGGCTAGGGTTAGGGTTAGGGAACGGCAAGGCTGAGGGCACAGGTGAGAGTGCGGACACGTGCTAGGGTCGGGGTACGTGCGGACGCGCGGGTCAGTGTCCGCATACGGATTAGGATGAGGGTACGACGGAGGCTATGGTGTGGGGCTGCCGGTGGGTTTCCGTTCCGGGCTAGGGTTAGGGTTAGGGAACGGCAAGGCTGAGGGCACAGGTGAGGGTGCGGACACGTGCTAGGGTCGGGGCACGTGCGGACGCGCGGGTCAGTGTCCGCGTACGGATTAGGATGAGGGTACGGCGGAAGCTAAGGTGTGGGGCTGCCGGTGGGTTTCCCTTCTGGGCTAGGGTTAGGGTTAGGGAACGGCAAGGCTGAGGGCACAGGTGAGGGTGAGGACACGTGCTAGGGTCGGGGCACGTGCGGGCGCGTGGCTCAGTGTCCGCGTACGGATTAGGATGAGGGTACTGCGGAGGCTAACGTGTGGGGCTGCTGGTGGGTTTCCGTTCCGGGCTAGGTTTAGGGTTAGGGAACGGCAAGGCTGAGGGCACAGGTGAGGGCGCGGACACGTGCTAGGGTGCGGACACGTGCTAGGGTCCGGGCAGGTGCGGACGCGTGGGTCAGTGACCGCGTACGGATTAGGATGAGGGTACGGCGGAGGCTAAGGTGTGGGGCTGCCGGTGGGTTTCCGTTCCGGGCTAGGGTTAGGGTTAGGGAACGGCAAGGCTGAGGGCACAGGTGAGGGTGCGGACACGTGCTAGGGTCGGGGCACGTGCGGACGCGCGGGTCAGTGTCCGCGTACGGATTAGGATGAGTGTACGGCGGAGGCTAAGGTGTGGGGCTGCCGGTGGGTTTCCATTCCTGGCTAGGGTTAGGGATAGGGAACGGCAAGGCTGAGGGCACAGGTGAGGGTGCGGACACGTGCTAGGGTCGGGGCACGCGCGGACGCGCGGTTCAGTGTCCGCGTACGGATTAGGATGAGGGTACGGCGGAGGCTAAGGTGTGGGGCTGCCGGTGGGTTTCCGTTCCGGGCTAGGGTTAGGGTTAGGGAACGGCAAGGCTGAGGGCACAGGTGAGGGTGCGGACACGTGCTAGGGTCCGGGCATGTGCGGACGCGCGGGTCAGTGACCGCGTACGGATTAGGATGAGGTTACGGCGGAGGCTAAGGTGTGGGGCTGCCGGTGGGTTTCCCTTCCGGGCTAGGGTTAGGGTTAGGGAACGGCAAGGCTGAGGGCACAGGTGAGTGTGCGGACACGTGCTAGGGTCGGGGCACGTGCGGACGCACGGGTCAGTGTCCGCGTACGGATTAGGATGAGGGTACGGCGGAGGCTAAGGTGTGGGGCTGCCGGTGGGTTTCCCTTCCGGGCTAGGGTTAGGGTTAGGGAACGGCAAGGCTGAGGGCACAGGTGAGTGTGCGGACACGTGCTAGGGTCGGGGCACGTGCGGACGCGCGGGTCAGTGTCCGCGTACGGATTAGGATGAGGGTACGGCGGAGGCTAAGGTGTGGGGCTGCCGGTGGGTTTCCGTTCCGGGCTAGGGTTAGGGTTAGGGAACGGCAAGGCTGAGGGCACAGGTGAGGGTGCGGACACGTGCTAGGGTCGGGGCACGTGCGGACGCGCGGGTCAGTGTCCGCGTACGGATTAGGATGAGGGTACGGCGGAGGCTTAGGTGTGGGGCTGCCGGTGGGTTTCCCTTCCGGGCTAGGGTTAGGGTTAGGGAACGGCAAGGCTGAGGGCACAGGTGAGGGTGCGGACACGTGCTAGGGTCGGGGCACGTGCGGACGCGCGGGTCAGTGTCCGCGTACGGATTAGGATGAGGGTACGGCGGAGGCTAAGGTGTGGGGCTGCCGGTGGGTTTCCCTTCCGGGCTAGGGTTAGGGTTAGGGAACGGCAAGGCTGAGGGCACAGGTGAGGGTGCGGACACGTGCTAGGGTCGGGGCACGTGCGGACGCGCGGATGAGTGTCCGTGTACAGATTAGGATGAGTGTACGGCGGAGGCTAAGGTGTGGGGCTGCCGGTGGGTTTCCCTTCCGGGCTAGGGTTAGGGTTAGGGAACGGCAAGGCTGAGGGCACAGGTGAGTGTGCGGACACGTGCTAGGGTCGGGGCACGTGCGGACGCGCGGGTCAGTGTCCGTGTACGGATTAGGATGAGGGTACGGCGGAGGCTAAGGTGTGGGGCTGCCGGTGGGTTTCCCTTCCGGGCTAGGGTTAGGGTTAGGGAACGGCAAGGCTGAGGGCACAGGTGAGTGTGCGGACACGTGCTAGGGTCGGGGCACGTGCGGACGCGCGGGTCAGTGTCCGTGTACGGATTAGGATGAGGGTACGGCGGAGGCTAAGGTGTGGGGCTGCCGGTGGGTTTCCCTTCCGGGCTAGGGTTAGGGTTAGGGAACGGCAAGGCTGAGGGCACAGGTGAGGGTGCGGACACGTGCTAGGGTCGGGGCACGTGCGGACGCGCGGGTCAGTGTCCGCGTACGGATTAGGATGAGGGTACGGCGGAGGCTAAGGTGTGGGGCTGCCGGTGGGTTTCCCTTCCGGGCTAGGGTTAGGGTTAGGGAACGGCAAGGCTGAGGGCACAGGTGAGTGTGCGGACACGTGCTAGGATCGGGGCACGTGCGGACGCGCGGGTCAGTGTCCGCGTACGGATTAGGATGAGGGTACGGCGGAGGCTAAGGTGTGGGGCTGCCGGTCGGTTTCCGTTCCGGGCTAGGGTTAGGGTTAGGGAACGGCAAGGCTGAGGGCACAGGTGAGGGTGCGGACACGTGCTAGGGTCGGGGCACGTGCGGACGCGCGGGTCAGTGTCCGCGTACGGATTAGGATGAGGGTAAGGCGGAGGCTAAGGTGTGGGGCTGCCGGTGGGTTTCCCTTCCGGGCTAGGGTTAGGGTTAGGGAACGGCAAGGCTGAGGGCACAGGTGAGGGTGCGGACACGTGCTAGGGTCGGGGCACGTGCGGACGCTCGGGTCAGTGTCCGCGTACGGATTAGGATTAGGGTACGGCGGAGGCTAAGGTGTGGGGCTGCCGGTGGGTTTCCCTTCCGGGCTAGGGTTAGGGTTAGGGAACGGCAAGGCTGAAGGCACAGGTGAGGGTGCGGACATGTGCTAGGGTCGGGGCACGTGCGGGCGCGCGGGTCAGTGTCCGCGTACGGATTAGGATGAGGGTACGGCGGAGTCTAAGGTGTGGGGCTGCCGGTGGGTTTCCCTTCCGAGCTATGGTGAGGGTTAGGGAACGGCAAGGCTGAGGGCACAGGTGAGGGTGCGGACACGTGCTAGGGTCGGGGCACGTGCGGACGCGCGGTTCAGTGTCCGCGTAAGGATTAGGATGAGGGTACGGCGGAGGCTTAGGTGTGGGGCTGCCGGTGGGTTTCCCTTCCGGGCTAGGGTTAGGGTTAGGGAACGGCAAGGCTGAGGGCACAGGTGAGGGTGCGGACACGTGCTAGGGTCGGGGCACGTGCGGACGCGCGGGTCAGTGTCCGCGTACGGATTAGGATGAGGGTACGGCGGAGGCTTAGGTGTGGGGCTGCCGGTGGGTTTCCCTTCCGGGCTAGGGTTAGGGTTAGGGAACGGCAAGGCTGAGGGCACAGGTGAGGGTGCGGACACGTGCTAGGGTCGGGGCACGTGCGGACGCGCGGGTCAGTGTCCGCGTACGGATTAGGATGAGGGTACGGCGGAGGCTAAGGTGTGGGGCTGCCGGTGGGTTTCCCTTCCGGGCTAGGGTTAGGGTTAGGGAACGGCAAGGCTGAGGGCACAGGTGAGGGTGCGGACACGTGCTAGGGTCGGGGCACGTGCGGACGCGCGGATGAGTGTCCGTGTACAGATTAGGATGAGTGTACGGCGGAGGCTAAGGTGTGGGGCTGCCGGTGGGTTTCCCTTCCGGGCTAGGGTTAGGGTTAGGGAACGGCAAGGCTGAGGGCACAGGTGAGTGTGCGGACACGTGCTAGGGTCGGGGCACGTGCGGACGCGCGGGTCAGTGTCCGTGTACGGATTAGGATGAGGGTACGGCGGAGGCTAAGGTGTGGGGCTGCCGGTGGGTTTCCCTTCCGGGCTAGGGTTAGGGTTAGGGAACGGCAAGGCTGAGGGCACAGGTGAGTGTGCGGACACGTGCTAGGGTCGGGGCACGTGCGGACGCGCGGGTCAGTGTCCGTGTACGGATTAGGATGAGGGTACGGCGGAGGCTAAGGTGTGGGGCTGCCGGTGGGTTTCCCTTCCGGGCTAGGGTTAGGGTTAGGGAACGGCAAGGCTGAGGGCACAGGTGAGGGTGCGGACACGTGCTAGGGTCGGGGCACGTGCGGACGCGCGGGTCAGTGTCCGCGTACGGATTAGGATGAGGGTACGGCGGAGGCTAAGGTGTGGGGCTGCCGGTGGGTTTCCCTTCCGGGCTAGGGTTAGGGTTAGGGAACGGCAAGGCTGAGGGCACAGGTGAGTGTGCGGACACGTGCTAGGATCGGGGCACGTGCGGACGCGCGGGTCAGTGTCCGCGTACGGATTAGGATGAGGGTACGGCGGAGGCTAAGGTGTGGGGCTGCCGGTCGGTTTCCGTTCCGGGCTAGGGTTAGGGTTAGGGAACGGCAAGGCTGAGGGCACAGGTGAGGGTGCGGACACGTGCTAGGGTCGGGGCACGTGCGGACGCGCGGGTCAGTGTCCGCGTACGGATTAGGATGAGGGTAAGGCGGAGGCTAAGGTGTGGGGCTGCCGGTGGGTTTCCCTTCCGGGCTAGGGTTAGGGTTAGGGAACGGCAAGGCTGAGGGCACAGGTGAGGGTGCGGACACGTGCTAGGGTCGGGGCACGTGCGGACGCTCGGGTCAGTGTCCGCGTACGGATTAGGATTAGGGTACGGCGGAGGCTAAGGTGTGGGGCTGCCGGTGGGTTTCCCTTCCGGGCTAGGGTTAGGGTTAGGGAACGGCAAGGCTGAAGGCACAGGTGAGGGTGCGGACATGTGCTAGGGTCGGGGCACGTGCGGGCGCGCGGGTCAGTGTCCGCGTACGGATTAGGATGAGGGTACGGCGGAGTCTAAGGTGTGGGGCTGCCGGTGGGTTTCCCTTCCGAGCTATGGTGAGGGTTAGGGAACGGCAAGGCTGAGGGCACAGGTGAGGGTGCGGACACGTGCTAGGGTCGGGGCACGTGCGGACGCGCGGTTCAGTGTCCGCGTAAGGATTAGGATGAGGGTACGGCGGGGGCTAAGGTGTGGGGCTGCCGGTGGGTTTCCGTTCCGGGCTAGGGTTAGGGTTAGGGAACGGCAAGGCTGAGGGCACAGGTGAGGGTGCGGACACGTGCTAGGGTCGGGGCACGTGCGGACGCGCGGGTCAGTGTCCGCGTACGGATTAGGATGAGGGTACGACGGAGGCTATGGTGTGGGGCTGCCGGTGGGTTTCCGTTCCGGGCTAGGGTTAGGGTTAGGGAACGGCAAGGCTGAGGGCACAGGTGAGGGTGCGGACACGTGCTAGGGTCGGGGCACGTGCGGACGCGCGGGTCAGTGTCCGCGTACGGATTAGGATGAGGGTACGGCGGAAGCTAAGGTGTGGGGCTGCCGGTGGGTTTCCGTTCCGGGCTAGGGTTAGGGTTAGGGAACGGCAAGGCTGAGGGCACAGGTGAGGGTGCGGACACGTGCTAGGGTGGGGGCACGTGCGGACGCGCGGGTCGGTGTCCGCGTACGGATTAGGATGAGGGTACGGCGGAGGCTAAGGTATGGGGCTGCCGGTGGGTTTCCCTTCCGGGCTAGGGTTAGGGTTAGGGAACGGCAAGGCTGAGGGCACAGGTGATGGTGCGGACACGTGCTAGGGTCGGGGCACGTGCGGACGCGCGGGTCAGTGTCCGCGTACGGATTAGGATGAGTGTACGGCGGAGGCTAAGGTGTGGGGCTGCCGGTGGGTTTCCATTCCTGGCTAGGGTTAGGGATAGGGAACGGCAAGGCTGAGGGCACAGGTGAGGGTGCGGACACGTGCTAGGGTCGGGGCACGCGCGGACGCGCGGGTCAGTGTCCGCGTACAGATTAGGATGAGGGTACGGCGGAGGCTAAGGTGTGGGGCTGCCGGTGGGTTTCCGTTCCGGGCTAGGGTTAGGGTTAGGGAACGGCAAGGCTGAGGGCACAGGTGAGGGTGCGGACACGTGCTAGGGTCCGGGCATGTGCGGACGCGCGGGTCAGTGACCGCGTACGGATTAGGATGAGGGTACGGCGGAGGCTAAGGTGTGGGGCTGCCGGTGGGTTTCCCTTCCGGGCTAGGGTTAGGGTTAGGGAACGGCAAGGCTGAGGGCACAGGTGAGGGTGCGGACACGTGCTAGGGTCGGGGCACGTGCGGACGCGCGGGTCAGTGTCTGCGTACGGATTAGGATGAGGGTACGGCGGAGGCTAAGGTGTGGGGCTGCCGGTGGGTTTCCGTTCCGGGCTAGGGTTAGGGTTAGGGAACGGCAAAGCTGAGGGCACAGGTGAGGGTGCGAACACGTGCTAGGGTCGGGGCACGTGCGGACGCGCGGGTCAGTGTCCGCGTACGGATTAGGATGAGGGTACGGCGGAGGCTAAGGTGTGGGGCTGCCGGTGGGTTTCCGTTCCGGGCTAGGGTTAGGGTTAGGGAACGGCAAGGCTGAGGGCACAGGTGAGGGTGCGGACACGTGCTAGGGTCGGGGCACGTGCGGACGCGCGTGTCAGTGTCCGCGTACGGATTAGGATGAGGGTACGGTGGAGGCTAAAGTGTGGGGCTGCCGGTGGGTTTCCGTTCCGGGCTAGGGTTAGGGTTAGGGAACGGCAAGGCTGAGGGCACAGGTGAGGGCGCGGACACGTGCTAGGGTTGGGGCACGTGCGGACGCGCGGGTCCATGTGCGCGTACGGGTTAGGATGAGGGTACGGCGGAGGCTATGGTGTGGGGCTGCCGGTGGGTTTCCGTTCCGGGCTAGGGTTAGGGTTAGGGAACGGCAAGGCTGAGGGCACAGGTGAGGGTGCGGACACGTGCTAGGGTCGGGGCACGTGCGGACGCGCGGGTCAGTGTCCGCGTACGGATTAGGATGAGGGTACGGCGGAGGCTAAGGTGTGGGGCTGCCGGTGGGTTTCCCTTCCGGGCTAGGGTTAGGGTTAGGGAACGGCAAGGCTGAGGGCACAGGTGAGGGTGCGGACACGTGCTAGGGTCGGGGCACGTGCGGACGCGCGGGTCAGTGTCCGCGTACGGATTAGGATTAGGGTACGGCGGAGGCTAAGGTGTGGGGCTGCCGGTGGGTTTCCCTTCCGGGCTAGGGTTAGGGTTAGGGAACGGCAAGGCTGAAGGCACAGGTGAGGGTGCGGACATGTGCTAGGGTCTGGGCACGTGCGGGCGCGCGGGTCAGTGTCCGCGTACGGATTAGGATGAGGGTACGGCGGAGTCTAAGGTGTGGGGCTGCCGGTGGGTTTCCCTTCCGAGCTAGGGTGAGGGTTAGGGAACGGCAAGGCTGAGGGCACAGGTGAGTGTGCGGACACGTGCTAGGGTCGGGGCACGTGCGGACGCGCGGTTCAGTGTCCGCGTACGGATTAGGATGAGGGTACGGCGGGGGCTAAGGTGTGGGGCTGCCGGTGGGTTTCCGTTCCGGGCTAGGGTTAGGGTTAGGGAACGGCAAGGCTGAGGGCACAGGTGAGGGTGCGGACACGTGCTAGGGTCGGGGCACGTGCGGACGCGCAGGTCAGTGTCCGCGTACGGATTAGGATGAGGGTACGACGGAGGCTATGGTGTGGGGCTGCCGGTGGGTTTCCGTTCCGGGCTAGGGTTAGGGTTAGGGAACGGCAAGGCTGAGGGCACAGGTGAGGGTGCGGACACGTGCTAGGGTCGGGGCACGTGCGGACGCGCGGGTCAGTGTCCGCGTACGGATTAGGATGAGGGTACGGCGGAAGCTAAGGTGTGGGGCTGCCGGTGGGTTTCCCTTCCGGGCTAGGGTTAGGGTTAGGGAACGGCAAGGCTGAGGGCACAGGTGAGGGTGAGGACACGTGCTAGGGTTGGGGCACGTGCGGGCGCGCGGCTCAGTGTCCGCGTACGGATTAGGATGAGGGTACTGCGGAGGCTAACGTGTGGGGCTGCTGGTTGGTTTCCGTTCCGGGCTAGGTTTAGGGTTAGGGAACGGCAAGGCTGAGGGCACAGGTGAGGGCGCGGACACGTGCTAGGGTCGGGGCACGTGCGGACGCGCGGGTCAGTGTCCGCGTACGGATTAGGATGAGGGTACGGCGGAGGCTAAGGTGTGGGGCTGCCGGTGGGTTTCCCTTCCAGGCTAGGGTTAGGGTTAGGGAACGGCAAGGCTGAGGGCACAG
Source organism: Hyperoodon ampullatus (assembly GCF_949752795.1). Classification (NCBI taxonomy): domain Eukaryota; kingdom Metazoa; phylum Chordata; class Mammalia; order Artiodactyla; family Ziphiidae; genus Hyperoodon; species Hyperoodon ampullatus. Next base: position 116,501,352 of record NC_136920.1, read on the forward strand.
GTGAGGGTGCGGACACGTGCTAGGGTCGGGGCACGTGCGGACGTGTGAGTCAGTGTCCGCGTATGGATTAGGATGAGGGTACGGCGGAGGCTAAGGTGTGGGGCTGCCGGTGGGTTTCCCTTCCGGGCTAGGGTTAGGGTTAGGGAACGGCAAGGCTGAGGGCACAGGTGAGGGTGCGGACACGTGCTTGGGTCGGGGCACGTGCGGGCGCGCGGGTCAGTGTCTGCGTACGGATTAGGATATGGGTACGGCGGAGGCTAAGGTGTGGGGCTGCCGGTGGGTTTCCCTTCCGGGCTAGGGTTAGGGTTAGGGAACGGCAAAGGTGAGGGCACAGGTGACGGTGCGGACACGTGCTAGGGTCGGGGCACGTGCGGACGCGCGAGTCATTGTCCGCGTACGGATTAGGATGAGGGTACGGCGGGGGCTAAAGTGTGGTGCTGCCGGTGGGTTTCCGTTCCGGGCTAGGGTTAGGGTTAGGGAACGGCAAGGCTGAGGGCACAGGTGAGGGTGCGGACACGTGCTAGGGTCGGGGCACGTGCGGACGCGCGGGTCAGTGTCCGCGTACGGATTAAGATGAGGGTACGGCGGAGGCTAAGGTGTGGGGCTGCCGGTGGGTTTCCCTTCCGGGCTAGGGTTAGGGTTAGGGAACGGCAAGGCTGAGGGCACAGGTGAGGCTGCGGACACGTGCTAGGGTCGGGGCACGTGCGGACGCATGGGTCAGTGCCGCGTACGGATTAGGATGAGGGTACGGTGGAGGCTAAGGTGTGGGGCTGCCGGTGGGTTTCCGTTCCGGGCTAGGGTTAGGGTTAGGGAACGGCAAGGCTGACGGCACAGGTGAGGGTGCGGACACGTGCTAGGGTCGGGGCACGTGCGGACGCGCGGGTCAGTGTCCGCGTACAGATTAGGATGAGGGTACGGCGGAGACTAAGGTGTGGGGCTGCCGGTGGGTTTCTGTTCCGGGCTAGGGTTAGGGTTAGGGAACGGCAAGGCTGAGGGCACAGGTGAGGGTGCGGACACGTGCTAGGGTCGGGGCACGTGCGGACGCGCGGGTCAGTGTCCGCGTACAGATTAGGATGAGGGTACGGCGGAGGCTAAGGTGTGGGGCTGCCGGTGGATTTCCGTTCCGGGCTAGGGTTAGGGTTAGGGAACGGCAAGGCTGAGGGCACAGGTGAGGGTGCGGACACGTGCTAGGGTCCGGGCACGTGCGGACGCGCGGGTCAGTGACCGCGTACGGATTAGGATGAGGGTACGGCGGAGGCTAAGGTGTGGGGCTGCCGGTGGGTTTCCGTTCCGGGCTAGGGTTAGGGTTAGGGAACGGCAAGGCTGAGGGCACAGGTGAGGGTGCGGACACGTGCTAGGGTCGGGGCACGTGCGGACGCGCGGGTCAGTGTCCGCGTACGGATTAGGATGAGGGTACGGCGGAGGCTAAGGTGTGGGGCTGCCGGTGGGTTTCCCTTCCGGGCTAGGGTTAGGGTTAGGGAACGGCAAGGCTGAGGGCACAGCTGAGGGTGCGGACACGTGCTAGGGTCGGGGCATGTGCGGACGCGCGGTTCTGTGTCCGCGTACGGATTAGGATGAGGGTACGGCGGAGGCTAAAGTGTGTGGCTGCGGGTTGGTTTCCGTTCCGGGCTAGGGTTAGGGTTAGGGAACGGCAAGGCTGAGGGCACAGGTGAGGGTGCGGACACGTGCTAGGGTCGGGGCACGTGCGGACGCGCGGGTCAGTGTCCGCGTACGGATTAGGATGAGGGTACGGCGGAGGCTAAGGTGTGGGCCTGCCGGTGGGTTTTCCCTCCGGGCTAGGGTTAGGGTTAGGGAACGGCAAGGCTGAGGGCACAGGTGAGGGTGCGGACACGTGCTAGGTTCGGGGCACGTGCGGACGCGCCGGTCATTGTCCGTATATGGATTAGGAGGAGGGTACAGCAGAGGCTAAGGTGTGGGGCTGCCGGTGGGTTTCCGTTCCGGGCTAGGGTTAGGGTTAGGGAACGGCAAGGCTGAGGGCACAGGTGAGGGTGCGGACACGTGCTAGGGTCGGGGCACGTGCGGACGCGCGTGTCAGTGTCCGCATACGCATTAGGATGAGGGTACGGCGGAGGCTAAGGTGTGGGGCTGCCGGTGGGTTTCCCTTCCGGGCTAGGGTTAGGGTTAGGGAATGGCAAGGCTGAAGGCACAGGTGAGGGTGCGGACATGTGCTAGGGTCGGGGCACGTGCGGGCGCGCTGGTCAGTGTCCGCGTACGGATTAGGATGAGGGTACGTCGGAGTCTAAGGTGTGGGGCTGCCGGTGGGTTTCCCTTCCGAGCTAGGGTGAGGGTTAGGGAACTGCAAGGCTGAGGGCACAGGTGAGGGTTCGGACACGTGCTAGGGTCGGGGCACGTGCGGACGCGCGGGTCAGTGTCCGCGTACGGATTAGGATGAGGTTACGGCGGGGGCTAAGGTGTGGGGATGCCGGTGGGTTTCCGTTCCGGGCTAGGGTTAGGGTTAGGGAACGGCAAGGCTGAGGGCACAGGTGAGGGTGCGGACACGTGCTAGGGTCGGGGCACGTGCGTACGCGCGGGTCAGTGTCCGCGTACGGATTAGGATGAGGGTACGATGGAGGTTATGGTGTGGGGCTGCCGGTGGGTTTCCTTTCTGGGCTAGGGTTAGGGTTAGGGAACGGCAAGGCTGAGGGCACAGGTGAGCGTGCGGACACGTGCTAGGTTCGGGGCACGTGCGGACGCGCGAGTCAGTGTCCGCGTACGGATTAGGATGAGGGTACGGCGGAGGCTAAGGTGTGGGGCTGCCGGTGGGTTTCCCTTCCGGGCTAGGGTTAGGGTTAGGGAACGGCAAGGCTGAGGGCACAGGTGAGGGTGCGGACACGTGCTAGGGTCGGGGCACGTGCGGGCGCGCGGGTCAGTGTCCGCGTACGGATTAGGATGAGGGTACGGCGGAGGCTAAGGTGTGGGGCTGCCGGTGGGTTTCCCTTCCGGGCTAGGGTTAGGGTTAGGGAACGGCAAAGCTGAGGGCACAGGTGAGGGTGCGGACACGTGCTAGGGTCGGGGCACGTGCGGACGCGCGAGTCATTGTCCGCGTACGGATTAGGATGAGGGTACGGCGGGGGCTAAGGTGTGGGGCTGCCGGTGGGTTTCCGTTCCGGGCTAGGGTTAGGGTTAGGGAACGGCAAGGCTGAGGGCACAGGTGAGGGTGCGGACACGTGCTAGGGTCGGGGCACGTGCGGACGCGCGGGTCAGTGTCCGCGTACGGATTAGGATGAGGGTACGGCGGAGGCTAAGGTGTGGGGCTGCCGGTGGGTTTCCGTTCCGGGCTAGGGTTAGGGTTAGGGAACGGCAAGGCTGAGGGCACAGGTGAGGGTGCGGACACGTGCTTGGGTCGGGGCACGTGCGGACGCATGGGTCAGTGCCGCGTACGGATTAGGATGAGGATACGGCGGAGGCTAAGGTGTGGGGCTGCCGGTGGGTTTCCCTTCCGGGCTAGGGTTAGGGTTAGGGAACGGCAAGCCTGAAGGCACAGGTGAGGGTGCGGACACGTGCTAGGGTCGGGGCATGTGCGGGCTCGTGGTTCAGTGTCCGCGTACGGATTAGGATGAGGGTACGGCGGAGTCTAAGGTGTGGGGCTGCCGGTGGGTTTCCGTTCTGGGCTAGGGTTAGGGTTAGGGAACGGCCAGGTTGAGGGCACAGGTGAGGGTGCGGACACGTGCTAGGGTCTGGGCACGTGCGGACGCGCGTGTCAGTGTCCGCGTACGGATTAGGATGAGGGTACGGCGGAGGCTAAGGTGTGGGGCTGCCGGTGGGTTTCCGTTCCAGGCTAGGGTTAGGGTTAGGGAACGGCAAGGCTGAGGGCACAGGTGAGGGTGCGGACACGTGCTAGGGTCGGGGCACGTGCGGCCGCGCGGGTCAGTGTCCGCGTACGGATTAGGATGAGGGTATGGCGGAGGCTGAAGTGTGGGGCTGCCAGTGGGTTTCCCTTCCGGGCTAGGGTTAGGGTTAGGGAACGGCAAGGCTGAGGGCACAGGTGAGGGTGCGGACACGTGCTAGGGTGGGGGCACGTGCGGACGCGCGGGTCGGAGTCCGCGTACGGATTAGGATGAGGGTACGGCGGAGGCTAAGGTATGGGGCTGCCGGTGGGTTTCCCTTCCGGGCTAGGGTTAGGGTTAGGGAACGGCAAGGATGAGGGCACAGGTGATGGTGCGGACACGTGCTAGGGTCGGGGCATGTGCGGACGCGCGGGTCAGTGTCCGCGTACGGATTAGGATGAGTGTACGGCGGAGGCTAAGGTGTGGGGCTGCCGGTGGGTTTCCGTTCCTGGCTAGGGTTAGGGATAGGGAACGGCAAGGCTGAGGGCACAGGTGAGGGTGCGGACACGTGCTAGGGTCGGGGCACGTGCGGACGCGCGGGTCAGTGTCCGCGTACAGATTAGGATGAGGGTACGGCGGAGGCTAAGGTGTGGGGCTGCCGGTGGGTTTCCGTTCCGGGCTAGGGTTAGGGTTAGGAACGGCAAGGCTGAGGGCACAGGTGAGGGTGCGGACACGTGCTAGGGTCCGGGCACGTGCGGACGCGCGGGTCAGTGACCGCGTACGGATTAGGATGAGGGTACGGCGGAGGCTAAGGTGTGGGGCTGCCGGTGGGTTTCCGTTCCGGGCTAGGGTTAGGGTTAGGGAACGGCAAGGCTGAGGGCACAGGTGAGGGTGCGGACACGTGCTAGGGTCGGGGCACGTGCGGACGCGCGGGTCAGTGTCCGCGTACGGATTAGGATGAGGGTACGGCAGAGGCTAAGGTGTGGGGCTGCCGGTGGGTTTCCGTTCCGGGCTAGGGTTAGGGTTAGGGAACGGCAAAGCTGAGGGCACAGGTGAGGGTGCGGACACGTGCTAGGTTCGGGGCACGTGCGGACGCGCGGGTCAGTGTCCGCGTACGGATTAGGATGAGGGTACGGCGGAGGCTAAGGTGTGGGGCTGCCGGTGGGTTTCCGTTCCGGGCTAGGGTTAGGGTTAGGGAACGGCAAGGCTGAGGGCACAGGTGAGGGTGCGGACACGTGCTAGGGTCGGGGCACGTGCGGACACGCGTGTCAGTGTCCGCGTACGGATTAGGATGAGGGTACGCTGGAGGCTAAAGTGTGGGGCTGCCGGTGGGTTTCCGTTCCGGGCTAGGGTTAGGGTTAGGGAACGGCAAGGCTGAGGGCACAGGTGAGGGCGCGGACACGTGCTAGGGTCGGGGCACGTGCGGACGCGCGTGTCAGTGTCCGCGTACGGATTAGGATGAGGGTACGGCGGAGGCTAAGGTGTGGGGCTGCTGGTGGGTTTCCATTCCGGTCTAGGGTTAGGGTTAGGGAACGGCAAGGCTGAGGGCACAGGTGAGGGCGCGGACACGTGCTAGGGTTGGGGCACGTGCGGACGCGCGGGTCCGTGTGCGCGTACGGGTTAGGATGAGGGTACGGCGGAGGCTATGGTGTGGGGCTGCCGGTGGGTTTCCGTTCCGGGCTAGGGTTAGGGTTAGGGAACGGCAAGGCTGAGGGCACAGGTGAGGGTGCGGACACGTGCTAGGTTCGGGACACGTGCGGACGCGCGGTTCAGTGTCCGCGTACGGATTAGGATGAGCGTATGGCGGAAGGTTAGGTGTGGGGCTGCCGGTGGGTTTCCCTTCCGTGCTAGGGTTAGGGTTAGGGAACGGCAAGGCTTAGGGTACAGGTGAGGGTGAGGACACGTGCTAGGGTCGGGGCACGTGCGGGCGTGGGGCTCAGCGTCCGCGTACGGATTAGGATGAGGGTACGGCGGAGGCTAAGGTGTGGGGCTGCCGGTGGGTTTCCTTTCCTGGCTAGTGTTAGGGTTACGGAACGGCAAGGCTGAGGGCACAGGTGAGGGCGCGGACACGTGCTAGGGTCGGGGCACGTGCGGACGCGCGGGTTAGTGTCCGTGTATGGATTAGGATGAGGGTACGGCGGAGGCCAAGGTGTGGGGCTGCCGGTGGGTTTCCCTTCCGGGCTAGGGTTAGGGTTAGGGAACTGCAAGGCTGAGGGCACAGGTGAGGGTGCGGACACGTGCTAGATTCGGGGCACGTGCGGACGCGCGTGTCAGTGTCCCCGTACGGATTAGGATGAGGGTACGGCGGAGGGTAAGGTGTGGGGCTGCCGGTGGGTTTCCGTTCCGGGCTAGGGTTAGGGTTAGGGAACGGCAAGGCTGAGGGCACAGGTGAGGGTGCGGACACGTGCTAGGGTCGGGGCACGTGCGGGCGCGCGGGTCAGTGTCCGCGTACGGATTAGGATGAGGGTACGGCGGAGGCTAAAGTGTGGGGCTGCCGGTGGGTTTCCCTTCAAGGCTAGGGTTAGGGTTAGGGAACGGCAAGGCTGAGGGCACAGGTGAGGGTGCGGACACGTCTAGGGTCAGGGCACGTGCGGACGCGCGGGTCAGTGTCCGCGTACGGATTAGGATAAGGGTACGGCGGAGGCTAAGGTGTGGGGCTGCCGGTGGGTTTCCCTTCCGGGCTAGGGTTAGGGTTAGGGAACGGCAAGGCTGAGGGCACAGGTGAGGGTGCGGACACGTGCTAGGGTCGGGGCACGTGCGGACGCGCGGGTCAGTGTCCGCGTACGGATTAGGATGAGTGTACGGCGGAGGCTAAGGTGTGGGGCTGCCGGTGGGTTTCCGTTCCTGGCTAGGGTTAGGGATAGGGAACGGCAAGCCTGAGGGCACAGGTGAGGGTGCGGACACGTGCTAGGGTCGGGGCACGTGCGGACGCGCGGGTCAGTGTCCGCGTACAGATTAGGATGAGGGTACGGCGGAGGCTAAGGTGTGGGGCTGCCGGTGGGTTTCCGTTCCGGGCTAGGGTTAGGGTTAGGGAACGGCAAGGCTGAGGGCACAGGTGAGGGTGCGGACACGTGCTAGGTTCCGGGCACGTGCGGACGCGCGGGTCAGTGACCGCGTACGGATTAGGGTGAGGGTACGTCGGAGGCTAAGGTGTGGGGCTGCCGGTGGGTTTCCGTTCCGGGCTAGGGTTAGGGTTAGGGAACGGCAAGGCTGAGGGCACAGGTGAGGGTGCGGACACGTGCTAGGGTCGGGGCACGTGCGGACGCGCGGGTCAGTGTCCGCGTACGGATTAGGATGATGGTACGGCGGAGGCTATGGTGTGGGGCTGCCGGTGGGTTTCCCTTCCGGGCTAGGGTTAGGGTTAGGGAACGGCAAGGCTGAGGGCACAGGTGAGGGTGCGGACACGTGCTAGGGTCGGGGCATGTGCGGACGCGCGGTTCTGTGTCCGCGTACGGATTAGGATGAGGGTACGGCGGAGGCTAAAGTGTGTGGCTGCGGGTGGGTTTCCGTTCCGGGCTAGGGTTAGGGTTAGGGAATGGCAAGGCTGAGGGCACAGGTGAGGGTGCGGACACGTGCTAGGGTCGGGGCACGTGCGGACGCGCGGGTCAGTGTCCGCGTACGGATTAGGATGAGGGTACGGCGGAGGCTAAGGTGTGGGCCTGCCGGTGGGTTTTCCTTCCGGGCTAGGGTTAGGGAACGGCAAGGCTGAGGGCACAGGTGAGGGTGCGGACACGTGCTAGGGTCGGGGCACGTGCGGACGCGCCGGTCATTGTCCGCGTACGGATTAGGAGGAGGGTACGGCAGAGGCTAAGGTGTGGGGCTGCCGGTGGGTTTCCGTTCCGGGCTAGGGTTAGGGTTAGGGAACGGCAAGGCTGAGGGCACAGGTGAGGGTGCGGACACGTGCTAGGGTCGGGGCACGTGCGGACGCACGGGTCAGTGTCCGCGTACGGATTAGGATGAGGGTACGGCGGAGGCTAAGGTGTGGGGCTGCCGGTGGGTTTCCCTTCCGGGCTAGGGTTAGGGTTAGGGAACGGCAAGGCTGAGGGCACAGGTGAGGGTGCGGACACGTGCTAGGGTCGGGGCACGTGCGGACGCGCGGGTCAGTGTCCGCGTACGGATTAGGATGAGGGTACGGCGGAGGCTATGGTGTGGGGCTGCCGGTGGGTTTCCCTTCCGGGCTAGGGTTAGGGTTAGGGAACGGCAAGGCTGAGGGCACAGGTGAGGGTGCGGACACGTGCTAGGGTCGGGGTACGTGCGGACGCGCGGGTCAGTGTCCGCGTACGGATTAGGATTAGGGTACGGCGGAGGCTAAGGTATGGGGCTGCCGGTGGGTTTCCCTTCCGGGCTAGGGTTAGGGTTAGGGAACGGCAAGGCTGAAGGCACAGGTGAGGGTGCGGACATGTGCTAGGGTCGGGGCACGTGCGGGCGCGCGGGTCAGTGTCCGCGTACGGATTAGGATGAGGGTACGGCGGAGTCTAAGGTGTGGGGCTGCCGGTGGGTTTCCCTTCCGAGCTAGGGTGAGGGTTAGGGAACGGCAAGGCTGAGGGCACAGGTGAGGGTGCGGACACGTGCTAGGGTCGGGGCACGTGCGGACGCGCGGTTCAGTGTCCGCGTACGGATTAGGATGAGGGTGCGGCGGGGGCTAAGGTGTGGGGCTGCCGGTGGGTTTCCGTTGCGGGCTAGGGTTAGGGTTAGGGAACGGCAAGGCTGAGGGCACAGGTGAGGGTGCGGACACGTGCTAGGGTCGGGGCACGTGCGGACGCGCGGGTCAGTGTCCGCGTACGGATTAGGATGAGGGTACGACGGAGGCTATGGTGTGGGGCTGCCGGTGGGTTTCCGTTCCGGGCTAGGGTTAGGGTTAGGGAACGGCAAGGCTGAGGGCACAGGTGAGGGTGCGGACACGTGCTAGGGTCGGGGCACGTGCGGACGCGCGGGTCAGTGTCCGCGTACGGATTAGGATGAGGGTACGGCGGAAGCTAAGGTGTGGGGCTGCCGGTGGGTTTCCCTTCCGGGCTAGGGTTAGGGTTAGGGAACGGCAAGGCTGAGGGCACAGGTGAGGGTGAGGACACGTGCTAGGGTCGGGGCACGTGCGGGCGCGCGGCTCAGTGTCCGCGTACGGATTAGGATGAGGGTACTGCGGAGGCTAACGTGTGGGGCTGCTGGTGGGTTTCCGTTCCGGGCTAGGTTTAGGGTTAGGGAACGGCAAGGCTGAGGGCACAGGTGAGGGTGCGGACACGTGCTAGGGTCGGGGCACGTGCGGACGCGCGGGTCAGTGTCCGCGTACGGATTAGGATGAGGTTACGGCGGGGGCTAAGGTGTGGGGCTGCCGGTGGTTTTCCGTTCCGGGCTAGGGTTAGGGTTAGGGAACGGCAAGGCTGAGGGCACAGGTGAGGGTGCGGACACGTGCTAGGGTCGGGGCACGTGCGGACGCGCGGGTCAGTGTCCGCGTACGGATTAGGATGAGGGTACGACGGAGGCTATGGTGTGGGGCTGCCGGTGGGTTTCCTTTCCGGGCTAGGGTTAGGGTTAGGGAACGGCAAGGCTGAGGGCACAGGTGAGGGTGCGGACACGTGCTAGGGTCGGGGCACGTGCGGACGCGCGGGTCAGTGTCCGCGTACGGATTAGGATGAGGGTACGGCGGAAGCTAAGGTGTGGGGCTGCCGGTGGGTTTCCCTTCCGGGCTAAGTTTAGGGTTAGGGAACGGCAAGGCTGAGGGCACAGGTGAGGGCGCGGACACGTGCTAGGGTCGGGGCATGTGCGGACGCGCGGGTCAGTGTCCGCGTACGGATTAGGATGAGGGTACGGCGGAGGCTAAGGTGTGGGGCTGCCGGTGGGTTTCCCTTCCGGGCTAGGGTTAGGGTTAGGGAACTGCAAGGCTGAGGGCACAGGTGAGGGTGCGGACACGTGCTAGGTTCGGGGCACGTGCGGACGCGCGAGTCAGTGTCCGCGTACGGATTAGGATGAGGGTACGGCGGAGGCTAAGGTGTGGGGCTGCCGGTGGGTTTCCCTTCCGGGCTAGGGTTAGGGTTAGGGAACGGCAAGGCTGAGGGCACAGGTGAGGGTGCGGACACGTGCTAGGGTCGGGGCACGGGCGGGCGCGCGGGTCAGTGTCCGCGTACGGATTAGGATGAGGGTACGGCAGAGGCTAAGGTGTGGGGCTGCCGGTGGGTTTCCCTTCCGGGCTAGGGTTAGGGTTAGGGAACGGCAAGCCTGAAGGCACAGGTGAGGGTGCGGACACGTGCTAGGGTCGGGGCACGTGCGGGCTCGTGGGTCAGTGTCCGCGTACGGATTAGGATGAGGGTATGGCGGAGGCTAAGGTGTGGGGCTGCCGGTGGGTTTCCGTTCTGGGCTAGGGTTAGGGTTAGGGAACGGCCAGGTTGAGGGCACAGGTGAGGGTGCAGACACGTGCTAGGGTCTGGGCATGTGCGGACGCGCGTGTCAGTGTCCGCGTACGGATTAGGATGAGGGTACGGCGGAGGCTATGGTGTGGGGCTGCCGGTGGGTTTCCCTTCCGGGCTAGGGTTAGGGTTAGGGAACGGCAAGGCTGAGGGCACAGGTGAGGGTGCGGACACGTGCTAGGGTCGGGGCACGTGCGGCCGCGCGGGTCAGTGTCTGCGTACGGATTAGGATGAGGGTATGGCGGAGGCTAAAGTGTGGGGCTGCCGGTGGGTTTCCCTTCCGGGCTAGGGTTAGGGTTAGGGAACGGCAAGGCTGAGGGCACAGGTGAGGGTGCGGACACGTGCTAGGTTGGGGACACGTGCGGACACGCGGGTCGGTGTCCGCGTACGGATTAGGATGAGGGTACGGCGGAGGCTAAGGTATGGGGCTGCCGGTGGGTTTCCCTTCCGGGCTAGGGTTAGGGTTAGGGAACGGCAAGGCTGAGGGCACAGGTGATGGTGCGGACACGTGCTAGGGTCGGGGCACGTGCGGACGCGCGGGTCAGTGTCCGCGTACGGATTAGGATGAGTGTACGGCGGAGGCTAAGGTGTGGGGCTGCCGGTGGGTTTCCGTTCCTGGCTAGGGTTAGGGATAGGGAACGGCAAGGCTGAGGGCCCAGGTGACGGTGCGGACACGTGCTAGGGTCGGGGCACGTGCGGACGCGCGGGTCAGTGTCCGCGTACAGATTAGAATGAGGGTACGGCGGAGGCTAAGGTGTGGGGCTGCCGGTGGGTTTCCGTTCCGGGCTAGGGTTAGGGAACGGCAAGGCTGAGGGCACAGGTGAGGGTGCGGACACGTGCTAGGGTCCGGGCACGTGCGGACGCGCGGGTCAGTGACCGCGTATGGATTAGGATGAGGGTACGGCGGAGGCTAAGGTGTGGGGCTGCCGGTGGGTTTCCGTTCCGGGCTAGGGTTAGGGTTAGGGAACGGCAAGGCTGAGGGCACAGGTTAGGGTGCGGACACGTGCTAGGGTCTGGGCACGTGCGGACGCGCGGGTCAGTGTCCGCGTACGGATTAGGATGAGGGTACGGCGGAGGCTAAGGTGTGGGGCTGCCGGTGGGTTTCCGTTCCGGGCTAGGGTTAGGGTTAGGGAACGGCAAAGCTGAGGGCACAGGTGAGGGTGCGGACACGTGCTAGGGTCGGGGCACGTGCGGACGCGCGGGTCAGTGTCCGCGTACGGATTAGGATGAGGGTACGGCGGAGGCTAAGGTGTGGGGCTGCCGGTGGGTTTCCGTTCCGGGCTAGGGTTAGGGTTAGGGAACGGCAAGGCTGAGGGCACAGGTGAGGGCGCGGACACGTGCTAGGGTCGGGGCACATGCGGACGCGCGTGTCAGTGTCCGCGTACGGATTAGGATGAGGGTAAGGTGGAGGCTAAAGTGTGGGGCTGCCGGTGGGTTTCCGTTCCGGGCTAGGGTTAGGGTTAGGGAACGGCAAGGCTGAGGGCACAGGTGAGGGCGCGGACACGTGCTAGCGTCGGGGCACGTGCGGACGCGCGGGTCAGTGTCCGCGTAGAGATTAGAATGAGGGTACGGCGGAGGCTAAGGTGTGGGGCTGCCGGTGGGTTTCCGTTCCGGGCTAGGGTTAGGGAACGGCAAGTCTGAGGGCACAGGTGAGGGTGCGGACACGTGCTAGGGTCCGGGCACGTGCGGACGCGCGGGTCAGTGACCGCGTATGGATTAGGATGAGGGTACGGCGGAGGCTAAGGTGTGGGGCTGCCGGTGGGTTTCCGTTCCGGGCTAGGGTTAGGGTTAGGGAACGGCAAGGCTGAGGGCACAGGTTAGGGTGCGGACACGTGCTAGGGTCGGGGCACGTGCGGACGCGCGGGTCAGTGTCCGCGTACGGATTAGGATGAGGGTACGGCGGAGGCTAAGGTGTGGGGCTGCCGGTGGGTTTCCGTTCCGGGCTAGGGTTAGGGTTAGGGAACGGCAAAGCTGAGGGCACAGGTGAGGGTGCGGACACGTGCTAGGGTCGGGGCACGTGCGGACGCGCGGGTCAGTGTCCGCGTACGGATTAGGATGAGGGTACGGCGGAGGCTAAGGTGTGGGGCTGCCGGTGGGTTTCCGTTCCGGGCTAGGGTTAGGGTTAGGGAACGGCAAGGCTGAGGGCACAGGTGAGGGCGCGGACACGTGCTAGGGTCGGGGCACATGCGGACGCGCGTGTCAGTGTCCGCGTACGGATTAGGATGAGGGTAAGGTGGAGGCTAAAGTGTGGGGCTGCCGGTGGGTTTCCGTTCCGGGCTAGGGTTAGGGTTAGGGAACGGCAAGGCTGAGGGCACAGGTGAGGGCGCGGACACGTGCTAGGGTCGGGGCACGTGCGGACGCGCGTGTCAGTGTCCGCGTACGGATTAGGATGAGGGTACGGCGGAGGCTAAGGTGTGGGGCTGCCGGTGGGTTTCCATTCGGGGCTAGGGTTAGGGTTTGGGAACGGCAAGGCTGAGGGCACAGGTGAGGGCGCGGACACGTGCTAGGGTTGGGGCACGTGCGGACGCGCGGGTCCGTGTGCGCGTACGGGTTAGGATGAGGATACGGCGGAGGGTATGGTGTGGGGCTGCCGGTGGGTTTCCGTTCCGGGCTAGGGTTAGGGTTAGGGAACGGCAAGGCTGAGGGCACAGGTGAGGGTGCGGACACGTGCTAGGTTCGTGACACGTGCGGACGCGTGGTTCAGTGTCCGCGTACGGATTAGGATGAGCGTGCGGCGGAATGTTAGGTGTGGGGCTGCCGGTGGGTTTCGTTCCGTGCTAGGGTTAGGGTTAGGGAACGGCAAGGCTTAGGGTACAGGTGAGGGTGAGGACACGTGCTAGGGTCGCGGCACGTGCGGGCACGGGGCTCAGCGTCCGCGTACGGATTAGGATGAGGGTACGGCGGAGGCTAAGGTGTGGGGCTGCCGGTGGGTTTCCTTTCCTGGCTAGGGTTAGGGTTACGGAACGGCAAGGCTGAGGGCACAGGTGAGGGCGCGGACACGTGCTAGGGTCGGGGCACGTGCGGACGCGCGGGTTAGTGTCCGCGTATGGATTAGGATGAGGGCACGGCGGAGGCCAAGGTGTGGGGCTGCCGGTGGGTTTCCCTTCCGGGCTAGGGTTAGGGTTAGGGAACGGCAAGGCTGAGGGCACAGGTGAGGGTGCGGACACGTGCTAGATTCGGGGCATGTGCGGACGCGTGTGTCAGTGTCCCCGTACGGATTAGGATGAGGGTACGGCGGAGGCTAAGGTGTGGGGCTGCCGGTGGGTTTCCGTTCCGGGCTATGGTTAGGGTTAGGGAACGGCAAGGCTGAGGGCACAGGTGAGGGTGCGGACACGTGCTAGGGTCGGGGCACGTGCGGGCGCGCGGGTCAGTGTCCTCGTACGGATTAGGATGAGGGTACGGCGGAGGCTAAAGTGTGGGGCTGCCGGTGGGTTTCCCTTCCAGGCTAGGGTTAGGGTTAGGGAACGGCAAGGCTGAGGGCACAGGTGAGGGTGCGGACACGTGCTAGGGTCAGGGCACGTGCGGACGCGCGGGTCAGTGTCCGCGTACGGATTAGGATGAGGGTACGGCGGAGGCTAAGGTGTGGGGCTGCCGGTGGGTTTCCCTTCTGGGCTAGGGTTAGGGTTAGGGAACGGCAAGGCTGAGGGCACAGGTGAGGGTGCGGACACGTGCTAGGGTCGGGGCACGTGCGGACGCGCGGGTCAGTGTCCGCGTACGGATTAGGATGAGTGTACGGCGGAGGCTAAGGTGTGGGGCTGCCGGTGGGTTTCCGTTCCTGGCTAGGGTTAGGGATAGGGAACGGCAAGCCTGAGGGCACAGGTGAGGGTGCGGACACGTGCTACGGTCGGGGCACGTGCGGACGCGCGGGTCAGTGTCCGCGTACAGATTAGGATGAGGGTACGGCGGAGGCTAAGGTGTGGGGCTGCCGGTGGGTTTCCGTTCCGGGCTAGGGTTAGGGTTAGGGAACGGCAAGGCTGAGGGCACAGGTGAGGGTGCGGACACGTGCTAGGGTCCGGGCACGTGCGGACGCGCGGGTCAGTGACCGCGTACGGATTAGGGTGAGGGTACGGCGGAGGCTAAGGTGTGGGGCTGCCGGTGGGTTTCCGTTCCGGGCTAGGGTTAGGGTTAGGGAACGGCAAGGCTGAGGGCACAGGTGAGGGTGCGGACACGTGCTAGGGTCGGGGCACGTGCGGACGCGCGGGTCAGTGTCCGCGTACGGATTAGGATGAGGGTACGGCGGAGGCTATGGTGTGGGGCTGCCGGTGGGTTTCCCTTCCGGGCTAGGGTTAGGGTTAGGGAACGGCAAGGCTGAGGGCACAGGTGAGAGTGCGGACACGTGCTAGGGTCGGGGCATGTGCGGACGCGCGGTTCTGTGTCCGCGTACGGATTAGGATGAGGGTACGGCGGAGGCTAAAGTGTGTGGTTGCGGGTGGGTTTCCGTTCCGGGCTAGGGTTAGGGTTAGGGAATGGCAAGGCTGAGGGCACAGGTGAGGGTGCGGACACGTGCTAGGGTCGGGGCACGTGCGGACGCGCGGGTCATTGTCCGCGTACGGATTAGGATGAGGTTACGGCGGAGGCTAAGGTGTGGGCCTGCCGGTGGCTTTTCCTTCCGGGCTAGGGTTAGGGTTAGGGAACGGCAAGGCTGAGGGCACAGGTGAGGGTGCGGACACGTGCTAGGGTCGGGGCACGTGCGGACGCGCCGGTCATTGTCCGCGTAAGGATTAGGAGGAGGGTACGGCAGAGGCTAAGGTGTGGGGCTGCCGGTGGGTTTCCGTTCCGGGCTAGGGTTAGGGTTAGGGAACGGCAAGGCTGAGGGCACAGGTGAGGGTGCGGAAACGTGCTAGGGTCGGGGCACGTGCGGACGCGCGTGTCAGTGTCCGCGTACGCATTAGGATGAGGGTACGGCGGAGGCTAAGGTGTGGGGCTGCCGGTGGGTTTCCCTTCCGGGCTAGGGTTAGGGTTAGGGAACGGCAAGGCTGAAGGCACAGGTGAGGGTGCGGACATGTGCTAGGGTCGGGGCACGTGCGGGCGCGCGGGTCAGTGTCCGCGTACGGATTAGGATGAGGGTACGGCGGAGGCTAAGGTGTGGGGCTGCCGGTGGGTTTCCGTTCTGGGCTAGGGTTAGGGTTAGGGAACGGCCAGGTTGAGGGCACAGGTGAGGGTGCGGACACGTGCTAGGGTCTGGGCACGTGCGGACGCGCGTGTCAGTGTCCGCGTACGGATTAGGATGAGGGTACGGCGGAGGCTAAGGTGTGGGGCTGCCGGTGGGTTTCCGTTCCGGGCTAGGGTTAGGGTTAGGGAACGGCAAGGCTGAGGGCACAGGTGAGGGTGCGGACACGTGCTAGGGTCGGGGCACGTGCGGCCGCGCGGGTCAGTGTCCGCGTATGGATTAGGATGAGGGTATGGCGGAGGCTAAAGTGTGGGGCTGCCGGTGGGTTTCCCTTCCGGGCTAGGGTTAGGGTTAGGGAACGGCAAGGCTGAGGGCACAGGTGAGGGTGCGGACACGTGCTAGGGTGGGGGCACGTGCGGACGCGCGGGTCGGTGTCCGCGTACGGATTAGGATGAGGGTACGGCGGAGGCTAAGGTATGGGGCTGCCGGTGGGTTTCCCTTCCGGGCTAGGGTTAGGGTTAGGGAACGGCAAGGCTGAGGGCACAGGTGATGGTGCGGACACGTGCTAGGGTCGGGGCACGTGCGGACGCGCGGGTCAGTGTCCGCGTACGGATTAGGATGAGTGTACGGCGGAGGCTAAGGTGTGGGGCTGCCGGTGGGTTTCCGTTCCTGACTATGGTTAGGGATAGGGAACGGCAAGGCTGAGGGCACAGGTTAGGGTGCGGACACGTGCTAGGGTCGGGGCACGTGCGGACGCGCGGGTCAGTGTCCGCGTACAGATTAGAATGAGGGTACGGCGGAGGCTAAGGTGTGGGGCTGCCGGTGGGTTTCCCTTCCGGGCTAGGGTTAGGGAACGGCAAGGCTGAGGGCACAGGTGAGGGTGCGGACACGTGCTAGGGTCCGGGCACGTGCGGACGCGTGGGTCAGTGACCGCGTACGGATTAGGATGAGGGTACGGCGGAGGCTAAGGTGTGGGGCTGCCGGTGGGTTTCCGTTCCGGGCTAGGGTTAGGGTTAGGGAACGGCAAGGCTGAGGGCACAGGTGAGGGTGCGGACACGTGCTAGGGTCGGGGCACGTGCGGACGCGCGGGTCAGTGTCCGCGTACGGATTAGGATGAGGGTACGGCGGAGGCTAAGGTGTGGGGCTGCCGGTGGGTTTCCGTTCCGGGCTAGGGTTAGGGTTAGGGAACGGCAAAGCTGAGGGCACAGGTGAGGGTGCGGACACGTGCTAGGGTCGGGGCACGTGCGGACGCGCGGGTCAGTGTCCGCGTACGGATTAGGATGAGGGTACGGCGGAGGCTAAGGTGTGGGGCTGCCGGTGGGTTTCCGTTCCGGGCTAGGGTTAGGGTTAGGGAACGGCAAGGCTGAGGGCACAGGTGAGGGTGCGGACACGTGCTAGGGTCGGGGCACGTGCGGACGCGCGTGTCAGTGTCCGCGTACGGATTAGGATGAGTGTACGGTGGAGGCTAAAGTGTGGGGCTGCCGGTGGGTTTCCGTTCCGGGCTAGGGTTAGGGTTAGGGAACGGCAAGGCTGAGGGCACAGGTGAGGGCGCGGACACGTGCTAGGGTCGGGGCACGTGCGGACGCGCGTGTCAGTGTCCGCGTACGGATTAGGATGAGGGTACGGCGGAGGCTAAGGTGTGGGGCTGCCGGTGGGTTTCCATTCCGGGCTAGGGTTAGGGTTAGGGAACGGCAAGGCTGAGGGCACAGGTGAGGGCGCGGACACGTGCTAGGGTTGGGGCACGTGCGGACACGCGGGTCCGTGTGCGCGTACGGGTTAGGATGAGGGTACGGCGGAGGCTATGGTGTGGGGCTGCCGGTGGGTTTCCGTTCCGGGCTAGGGTTAGGGTTAGGGAACGGCAAGGCTGAGGGCACAGGTGAGGGTGCGGACACGTGCTAGGTTCGGGACACGTGCGGACGCGGGGTTCAGTGTCCGCGTACGGATTCGGATGAGCGTACGGCGGAAGGTTAGGTGTGGGGCTGCCGGTGGGTTTCGTTCCGTGCTAGGGTTAGGGTTAGGGAACGGCAAGGCTTAGGGTACAGGTGAGGGTGAGGACACGTGCTAGGGTCGCGGCACGTGCGGGCGCGGGGCTCAGCGTCCGCGTACGGATTAGGATGAGGGTACGGCGGAGGCTAAGGTGTGGGGCTGCCGGTGGGTTTCCTTTCCTGGCTAGGGTTAGGGTTACGGAACGGCAAGGCTGAGGGCACAGGTGAGGTCGCGGACACGTGCTAGGGTCGGGGCACGTGCGGACGCGCGCGTTAGTGTCCGCGTATGGATTAGGATGAGGGTACGGCGGAGGCCAAGGTGTGGGGCTGCCGGTGGGTTTCCCTTCCGGGCTAGGGTTAGGGTTAGGGAACGGCAAGGCTGAGGGCACAGGTGAGGGTGCGGACACGTGCTAGGGTCGGGGCACGTGCGGGCGCGCGGGTCAGTGTCCGCGTACGGATTAGGATGAGGGTACGGCGGAGGCTAAAGTGTGGGGCTGCCGGTGGGTTTCCCTTCCAGGCTAGGGTTAGGGTTAGGGAACGGCAAGGCTGAGGGCACAGGTGAGGGCGCGGACACGTGCTAGGTTCAGGGCACGTGCGGACGCGCGGGTCAGTGTCCGCGTACGGATTAGGATGAGGGTACGGCGGAGGCTAAGGTGTGGGGCTGCCGGTGGGTTTCCCTTCCGGGCTAGGGTTAGGGTTAGGGAACGGCAAGGCTGAGGGCACAGGTGAGGGTGCGGACACGTGCTAGGGTCGGGGCACGTGCGGACGCGCGGGTCAGTGTCCGCGTACGGATTAGGATGAGTGTACGGCGGAGGCTAAGGTGTGGGGCTGCCGGTGGGTTTCCCTTCCTGGCTAGGGTTAGGGTTAGGGAACGGCAAGGCTGAGGGCACAGGTGAGAGTGCGGACACGTGCTAGGGTCGGGGCATGTGCGGACGCGCGGTTCTGTGTCCGCGTACGGATTAGGATGAGGGTACGGCGGAGGCTAAAGTGTGTGGTTGCGGGTGGGTTTCCGTTCCGGGCTAGGGTTAGGGTTAGGGAATGGCAAGGCTGAGGGCACAGGTGAGGGTGCGGACACGTGCTAGGGTCGGGGCACGTGCGGACGCGCGGGTCATTGTCCGCGTACGGATTAGGATGAGGTTACGGCGGAGGCTAAGGTGTGGGCCTGCCGGTGGCTTTTCCTTCCGGGCTAGGGTTAGGGTTAGGGAACGGCAAGGCTGAGGGCACAGGTGAGGGTGCGGACACGTGCTAGGGTCGGGGCACGTGCGGACGCGCCGGTCATTGTCCGCGTAAGGATTAGGAGGAGGGTACGGCAGAGGCTAAGGTGTGGGGCTGCCGGTGGGTTTCCGTTCCGGGCTAGGGTTAGGGTTAGGGAACGGCAAGGCTGAGGGCACAGGTGAGGGTGCGGAAACGTGCTAGGGTCGGGGCACGTGCGGACGCGCGTGTCAGTGTCCGCGTACGCATTAGGATGAGGGTACGGCGGAGGCTAAGGTGTGGGGCTGCCGGTGGGTTTCCCTTCCGGGCTAGGGTTAGGGTTAGGGAACGGCAAGGCTGAAGGCACAGGTGAGGGTGCGGACATGTGCTAGGGTCGGGGCACGTGCGGGCGCGCGGGTCAGTGTCCGCGTACGGATTAGGATGAGGGTACGGCGGAGGCTAAGGTGTGGGGCTGCCGGTGGGTTTCCGTTCTGGGCTAGGGTTAGGGTTAGGGAACGGCCAGGTTGAGGGCACAGGTGAGGGTGCGGACACGTGCTAGGGTCTGGGCACGTGCGGACGCGCGTGTCAGTGTCCGCGTACGGATTAGGATGAGGGTACGGCGGAGGCTAAGGTGTGGGGCTGCCGGTGGGTTTCCGTTCCGGGCTAGGGTTAGGGTTAGGGAACGGCAAGGCTGAGGGCACAGGTGAGGGTGCGGACACGTGCTAGGGTCGGGGCACGTGCGGCCGCGCGGGTCAGTGTCCGCGTATGGATTAGGATGAGGGTATGGCGGAGGCTAAAGTGTGGGGCTGCCGGTGGGTTTCCCTTCCGGGCTAGGGTTAGGGTTAGGGAACGGCAAGGCTGAGGGCACAGGTGAGGGTGCGGACACGTGCTAGGGTGGGGGCACGTGCGGACGCGCGGGTCGGTGTCCGCGTACGGATTAGGATGAGGGTACGGCGGAGGCTAAGGTATGGGGCTGCCGGTGGGTTTCCCTTCCGGGCTAGGGTTAGGGTTAGGGAACGGCAAGGCTGAGGGCACAGGTGATGGTGCGGACACGTGCTAGGGTCGGGGCACGTGCGGACGCGCGGGTCAGTGTCCGCGTACGGATTAGGATGAGTGTACGGCGGAGGCTAAGGTGTGGGGCTGCCGGTGGGTTTCCGTTCCTGACTATGGTTAGGGATAGGGAACGGCAAGGCTGAGGGCACAGGTTAGGGTGCGGACACGTGCTAGGGTCGGGGCACGTGCGGACGCGCGGGTCAGTGTCCGCGTACAGATTAGAATGAGGGTACGGCGGAGGCTAAGGTGTGGGGCTGCCGGTGGGTTTCCCTTCCGGGCTAGGGTTAGGGAACGGCAAGGCTGAGGGCACAGGTGAGGGTGCGGACACGTGCTAGGGTCCGGGCACGTGCGGACGCGTGGGTCAGTGACCGCGTACGGATTAGGATGAGGGTACGGCGGAGGCTAAGGTGTGGGGCTGCCGGTGGGTTTCCGTTCCGGGCTAGGGTTAGGGTTAGGGAACGGCAAGGCTGAGGGCACAGGTGAGGGTGCGGACACGTGCTAGGGTCGGGGCACGTGCGGACGCGCGGGTCAGTGTCCGCGTACGGATTAGGATGAGGGTACGGCGGAGGCTAAGGTGTGGGGCTGCCGGTGGGTTTCCGTTCCGGGCTAGGGTTAGGGTTAGGGAACGGCAAAGCTGAGGGCACAGGTGAGGGTGCGGACACGTGCTAGGGTCGGGGCACGTGCGGACGCGCGGGTCAGTGTCCGCGTACGGATTAGGATGAGGGTACGGCGGAGGCTAAGGTGTGGGGCTGCCGGTGGGTTTCCGTTCCGGGCTAGGGTTAGGGTTAGGGAACGGCAAGGCTGAGGGCACAGGTGAGGGTGCGGACACGTGCTAGGGTCGGGGCACGTGCGGACGCGCGTGTCAGTGTCCGCGTACGGATTAGGATGAGTGTACGGTGGAGGCTAAAGTGTGGGGCTGCCGGTGGGTTTCCGTTCCGGGCTAGGGTTAGGGTTAGGGAACGGCAAGGCTGAGGGCACAGGTGAGGGCGCGGACACGTGCTAGGGTCGGGGCACGTGCGGACGCGCGTGTCAGTGTCCGCGTACGGATTAGGATGAGGGTACGGCGGAGGCTAAGGTGTGGGGCTGCCGGTGGGTTTCCATTCCGGGCTAGGGTTAGGGTTAGGGAACGGCAAGGCTGAGGGCACAGGTGAGGGCGCGGACACGTGCTAGGGTTGGGGCACGTGCGGACACGCGGGTCCGTGTGCGCGTACGGGTTAGGATGAGGGTACGGCGGAGGCTATGGTGTGGGGCTGCCGGTGGGTTTCCGTTCCGGGCTAGGGTTAGGGTTAGGGAACGGCAAGGCTGAGGGCACAGGTGAGGGTGCGGACACGTGCTAGGTTCGGGACACGTGCGGACGCGGGGTTCAGTGTCCGCGTACGGATTCGGATGAGCGTACGGCGGAAGGTTAGGTGTGGGGCTGCCGGTGGGTTTCGTTCCGTGCTAGGGTTAGGGTTAGGGAACGGCAAGGCTTAGGGTACAGGTGAGGGTGAGGACACGTGCTAGGGTCGCGGCACGTGCGGGCGCGGGGCTCAGCGTCCGCGTACGGATTAGGATGAGGGTACGGCGGAGGCTAAGGTGTGGGGCTGCCGGTGGGTTTCCTTTCCTGGCTAGGGTTAGGGTTACGGAACGGCAAGGCTGAGGGCACAGGTGAGGTCGCGGACACGTGCTAGGGTCGGGGCACGTGCGGACGCGCGCGTTAGTGTCCGCGTATGGATTAGGATGAGGGTACGGCGGAGGCCAAGGTGTGGGGCTGCCGGTGGGTTTCCCTTCCGGGCTAGGGTTAGGGTTAGGGAACGGCAAGGCTGAGGGCACAGGTGAGGGAGCGGACACGTGCTAGATTTGGGGCACGTGCGGACGCGCGTGTCAGTGTCCCCGTACGGATTAGGATGAGGGTACGGCGGAGGCTAAGGTGTGGGGCTGCCGGTGGGTTTCCGTTCCGGGCTATGGTTAGGGTTAGGGAACGGCAAGGCTGAGGGCACAGGTGAGGGTGCGGACACGTGCTAGGGTCGGGGCACGTGCGGGCGCGCGGGTCAGTGTCCGCGTACGGATTAGGATGAGGGTACGGCGGAGGCTAAAGTGTGGGGCTGCCGGTGGGTTTCCCTTCCAGGCTAGGGTTAGGGTTAGGGAACGGCAAGGCTGAGGGCACAGGTGAGGGCGCGGACACGTGCTAGGTTCAGGGCACGTGCGGACGCGCGGGTCAGTGTCCGCGTACGGATTAGGATGAGGGTACGGCGGAGGCTAAGGTGTGGGGCTGCCGGTGGGTTTCCCTTCCGGGCTAGGGTTAGGGTTAGGTAACGGCAAGGCTGAGGGCACAGGTGAGGGTGCGGACACGTGCTAGGGTCGGGGCACGTGCGGACGCGCGGGTCAGTGTCCGCGTACGGATTAGGATGAGTGTACGGCGGAGGCTAAGGTGTGGGGCTGCCGGTGGGTTTCCCTTCCTGGCTAGGGTTAGGGATAGGGAACGGCAAGCCTGAGGGCACAGGTGAGGGTGCGGACACGTGCTAGGGTCGGGGCACGTGCGGACGCGCGTGTCAGTTTCCGCGTACAGATTAGGATGAGGGTACGGCGCAGGCTAAGGTGTGGGGCTGCCGGTGGGTTTCCGTTCCGGGCTAGGGTTAGGGTTAGGGAACGGCAAGGCTGAGGGCACAGGTGAGGGTGCGGACACGTGCTAGGGTCCGGGCATGTGCGGACGCGCGGGTCAGTGACCGCGTACGGATTAGGGTGAGGGTACGGCGGAGGCTAAGGTGTGGGGCTGCCGGTGGGTTTCCGTTCCGGGCTAGGGTTAGGGTTAGGGAACGGCAAGGCTGAGGGCACAGGTGAGGGTGCGGACACGTGCTAGGGTCGGGGCACGTGCGGACGCGCGGGTCAGTGTCCGCGTACGGATTAGGATGAGGGTACGGCGGAGGCTATGGTGTGGGGCTGCCGGTGGATTTCCCTTCCGGGCTAGGGTTAGGGTTAGGGAACGGCAAGGCTGAGGGCACAGGTGAGGGTGCGGACACGTGCTAGGGTCGGGGCATGTGCGGACGTGCGGTTCTGTGTCCGCGTACGGATTAGGATGAGGGTACGGCGGAGGCTAAAGTGTGTGGCTGCGGGTGGGTTTCCGTTCCGGGCTAGGGTTAGGGTTAGGGAATGGCAAGGCTGAGGGCACAGGTGAGGGTGCGGACACGTGCTAGGGTCGGGGCACGTGCGGACGCGCGGGTCATTGTCCGCGTACGGATTAGGATGAGGGTACGGCGGAGGCTAAGGTGTGGGCCTGCCGGTGGGTTTTCCTTCCGGGCTAGGGTTAGGGTTAGGGAACGGCAAGGCTGAGGGCACAGGTGAGGGTGCGGACACGTGCTAGGGTCGGGGCACGTGCGGACGCGCCGGTCATTGTCCGCGTAAGGATTAGGAGGAGGGTACGGCAGAGGCTAAGGTGTGGGGCTGCCGGTGGGTTTCCGTTCCGGGCTAGGGTTAGGGTTAGGGAACGGCAAGGCTGAGGGCACAGGTGAGGGTGCGGAAACGTGCTAGGGTCGGGGCACGTGCGGACGCGCGTGTCAGTGTCCGCGTACGCATTAGGATGAGGGTACGGCGGAGGCTAAGGTGTGGGGCTGCCGGTGGGTTTCCCTTCCGGGCTAGGGTTAGGGTTAGGGAACGGCAAAGCTGAGGGCACAGGTGAGGGTGCGGACACGTGCTAGGGTCGGGGCACGTGCGGACGCGCGGGTCAGTGTCCGCGTACGGATTAGGATGAGGGTACGGCGGAGGCTAAGGTGTGGGGCTGCCGGTGGGTTTCCGTTCCGGGCTAGGGTTAGGGTTAGGGAACGGCAAGGCTGAGGGCACAGGTGAGGGTGCGGACACGTGCTAGGGTCGGGGCACGTGCGGACGCGCGTGTCAGTGTCCGCGTACGGATTAGGATGAGTGTACGGTGGAGGCTAAAGTGTGGGGCTGCCGGTGGGTTTCCGTTCCGGGCTAGGGTTAGGGTTAGGGAACGGCAAGGCTGAGGGCACAGGTGAGGGCGCGGACACGTGCTAGGGTCGGGGCACGTTCGGACGCGCGGGTCAGTGTCCGCGTACGGATTAGGATGAGGGTACGGCGGAGGCTAAGGTGTGGGGCTGCCGGTGGGTTTCCATTCCGGGCTAGGGTTAGGGTTAGGGAACGGCAAGGCTGAGGGCACAGGTGAGGGCGCGGACACGTGCTAGGGTTGGGGCACGTGCGGACACGCGGGTCCGTGTGTGCGTACGGGTTAGGATGAGGGTACGGCGGAGGCTATGGTGTGGGGCTGCCGGTGGGTTTCCGTTCCGGGCTAGGGTTAGGGTTAGGGAACGGCAAGGCTGAGGGCACAGGTGAGGGTGCGGACACGTGCTAGGTTCGGGACACGTGCGGACGCGGGGTTCAGTGTCCGCGTACGGATTCGGATGAGCGTACGGGGGAAGGTTAGGTGTGGGGCTGCCGGTGGGTTTCGTTCCGTGCTAGGGTTAGGGTTAGGGAACAGCAAGGCTTAGGGTACAGGTGAGGGTGAGGACACGTGCTAGGGTCGCGGCACGTGCGGGCGCGGGGCTCAGCGTCCGCGTACGGATTAGGATGAGGGTACGGCGGAGGCTAAGGTGTGGGGCTGCCGGTGGGTTTCCTTTCCTGGCTAGGGTTAGGGTTACGGAACGGCAAGGCTGAGGGCACAGGTGAGGTCGCGGACACGTGCTAGGGTCGGGGCACGTGCGGACGCGCGCGTTAGTGTCCGCGTATGGATTAGGATGAGGGTACGGCGGAGGCCAAGGTGTGGGGCTGCCGGTGGGTTTCCCTTCCGGGCTAGGGTTAGGGTTAGGGAACGGCAAGGCTGAGGGCACAGGTGAGGGAGCGGACACGTGCTAGATTTGGGGCACGTGCGGACGCGCGTGTCAGTGTCCCCGTACGGATTAGGATGAGGGTACGGCGGAGGCTAAGGTGTGGGGCTGCCGGTGGGTTTCCGTTCCGGGCTATGGTTAGGGTTAGGGAACGGCAAGGCTGAGGGCACAGGTGAGGGTGCGGACACGTGCTAGGGTCGGGGCACGTGCGGGCGCGCGGGTCAGTGTCCGCGTACGGATTAGGATGAGGGTACGGCGGAGGCTAAAGTGTGGGGCTGCCGGTGGGTTTCCCTTCCAGGCTAGGGTTAGGGTTAGGGAACGGCAAGGCTGAGGGCACAGGTGAGGGCGCGGACACGTGCTAAGTTCAGGGCACGTGCGGACGCGCGGGTCAGTGTCCGCGTACGGATTAGGATGAGGGTACGGCGGAGGCTAAGGTGTGGGGCTGCCGGTGGGTTTCCCTTCCGGGCTAGGGTTAGGGTTAGGGAACGGCAAGGCTGAGGGCACAGGTGAGGGTGCGGACACGTGCTAGGGTCGGGGCACGTGCGGACGCGCGGGTCAGTGTCCGCGTACGGATTAGGATGAGTGTACGGCGGAGGCTAAGGTGTGGGGCTGCCGGTGGGTTTCCCTTCCTGGCTAGGGTTAGGGATAGGGAACGGCAAGCCTGAGGGCACAGGTGAGGGTGCGGACACGTGCTAGGGTCGGGGCACGTGCGGACGCGCGGGTCAGTGTCCGCGTACAGATTAGGATGAGGGTACGGCGGAGGCTAAGGTGTGGGGCTGCCGGTGGGTTTCCGTTCCGGGCTAGGGTTAGGGTTAGGGAACGGCAAGGCTGAGGGCACAGGTGAGGGTGCGGACACGTGCTAGGGTCCGGGCATGTGCGGACGCGCGGGTCAGTGACCGCGTACGGATTAGGGTGAGGGTACGGCGGAGGCTAAGGTGTGGGGCTGCCGGTGGGTTTCCGTTCCGGGCTAGGGTTAGGGTTAGGGAACGGCAAGGCTGAGGGCACAGGTGAGGGTGCGGACACGTGCTAGGGTCGGGGCACGTGCGGACGCGCGGGTCAGTGTCCGCGTACGGATTAGGATGAGGGTACGGCGGAGGCTATGGTGTGGGGCTGCCGGTGGGTTTCCCTTCCGGGCTAGGGTTAGGGTTAGTGAACGGCAAGGCTGAGGGCACAGGTGAGGGAGCGGACACGTGCTAGGGTCGGGGCATGTGCGGACGTGCGGTTCTGTGTCCGCGTACGGATTAGGATGAGGGTACGGCGGAGGCTAAAGTGTGTGGCTGCGGGTGGGTTTCCGTTCCGGGCTAGGGTTAGGGTTAGGGAATGGCAAGGCTGAGGGCACAGGTGAGGGTGCGGACACGTGCTAGGGTCGGGGCACGTGCGGACGCGCGGGTCATTGTCCGCGTACGGATTAGGATGAGGGTACGGCGGAGGCTAAGGTGTGGGCCTGCCGGTGGGTTTTCCTTCCGGGCTAGGGTTAGGGTTAGGGAACGGCAAGGCTGAGGGCACAGGTGAGGGTGCGGACACGTGCTAGGGTCGGGGCACGTGCGGACGCGCCGGTCATTGTCCGCGTAAGGATTAGGAGGAGGGTACGGCAGAGGCTAAGGTGTGGGGCTGCCGGTGGGTTTCCGTTCCGGGCTAGGGTTAGGGTTAGGGAACGGCAAGGCTGAGGGCACAGGTGAGGGTGCGGAAACGTGCTAGGGTCGGGGCACGTGCGGACGCGCGTGTCAGTGTCCGCGTACGCATTAGGATGAGGGTACGGCGGAGGCTAAGGTGTGGGGCTGCCGGTGGGTTTCCCTTCCGGGCTAGGGTTAGGGTTAGGGAACGGCAAGGCTGAAGGCACAGGTGAGGGTGCGGACACGTGCTAGGGTCGGGGCACGTGCGGGCGCGCGGGTCAGTGTCCGCGTACGGATTAGGATGAGGGTACGGCGGAGTCTAAGGTGTGGGGCTGCCGGTGGGTTTCCCTTCCGAGCTAGGGTGAGGGTTAGGGAACGGCAAGGCTGAGGGCACAGGTGAGGGTGCGGACACGTGCTAGGTTCGGGGCACGTGCGGACGCGCGGGTCAGTGTCCGCGTACGGATTAGGATGAGGGTACGGCGGGGGCTAAGGTGTGGGGCTGCCGGTGGGTTTCCGTTCCGGGCTAGGGTTAGGGTTAGGGAACGGCAAGGCTGAGGGCACAGGTGAGGGTGCGGACACGTGCTAGGGTCGGGGCACGTGCGGACGCGCGGGTCAGTGTCCGCGTACGGATTAGGATGAGGGTACGGCGGAGGCTAATGTGTGGGGCTGCTGGTGGGTTTCCGTTCCGGGCTAGGGTTAGGGTTAGGGAACGGCAAGGCTGAGGGCACAGGTGAGGGTGCGGACACGTGCTAGGGTCGGGGCACGTGCGGACGCGCGGGTCAGTGTCCGCGTACGGATTAGGATGAGTGTACGGCGGAGGCTAAGGTGTGGGGCTGCCGGTGGGTTTCCGTTCCTGGCTAGGGTTAGGGATAGGGAACGGCAAGGCTGAGGGCACAGGTGAGGGTGCGGACACGTGCTAGGGTCGGGGCACGTTCGGACGCGCGGGTCAGTGTCCGCGTACGGATTAGGATGAGGGTACGGCGGAGGCTAAGGTGTGGGGCTGCCGGTGGGTTTCCCTTCCGGGCTAGGGTTAGGGTTAGGGAACGGCAACGCTGAGGGCACAGGAGAGGGTGCGGACATGTGCTAGGGTCGGGGCATGTGCGGACGCGCGGTTCTGTGTCGGCGTACGGATTAGGATGAGGGTACGGCGGAGGCTAAAGTGTGTGGCTGCGGGTTGGTTTCCGTTCCGGGCTAGGGTTAGGGTTAGGGAACGGCAAGGCTGAGGGCACAGGTGAGGGTGCGGACACGTGCTAGGGTCGGGGCACGTGCGGACGCGCGGGTCAGTGTCCGCATACGGATTAGGATGAGGGTACGGCGAAGGCTACGGTGTGGGCCTGCCGGTGGGTTTTCCTTCCGGGCTAGGGTTAGGGTTAGGGAACGGCAAGGCTGAAGGCACAGGTGAGGGTGCGGACACGTGCTAGGGTCGGGGCACGTGCGGGCGCGCGGGTCAGTGTCCGCGTACGGATTAGGATGAGGGTACGGCGGAGTCTAAGGTGTGGGGCTGCCGGTGGGTTTCCCTTCCGAGCTAGGGTGAGGGTTAGGGAACGGCAAGGCTGAGGGCACAGGTGAGGGTGCGGACACGTGCTAGGTTCGGGGCACGTGCGGACGCGCGGGTCAGTGTCCGCGTACGGATTAGGATGAGGGTACGGCGGGGGCTAAGGTGTGGGGCTGCCGGTGGGTTTCCGTTCCGGGCTAGGGTTAGGGTTAGGGAACGGCAAGGCTGCGGGCACAGGTGAGGGTGCGGACACGTGCTAGGGTCGGGGCACGTGCAGACGCGCGGGTCAGTGTCCGCGTACGGATTAGGATGAGGGTACGGCGGAGGCTAATGTGTGGGGCTGCTGGTGGGTTTCCGTTCCGGGCTAGGGTTAGGGTTAGGGAACGGCAAGGCTGAGGGCACAGGTGAGGGTGCGGACACGTGCTAGGGTCGGGGCACGTGCGGACGCGCGGGTCAGTGTCCGCGTACGGATTAGGATGAGTGTACGGCGGAGGCTAAGGTGTGGGGCTGCCGGTGGGTTTCCGTTCCTGGCTAGGGTTAGGGATAGGGAACGGCAAGGCTGAGGGCACAGGTGAGGGTGCGGACACGTGCTAGGGTCGGGGCACGTTCGGACGCGCGGGTCAGTGTCCGCGTACGGATTAGGATGAGGGTACGGCGGAGGCTAAGGTGTGGGGCTGCCGGTGGGTTTCCCTTCCGGGCTAGGGTTAGGGTTAGGGAACGGCAACGCTGAGGGCACAGGAGAGGGTGCGGACACGTGCTAGGGTCGGGGCCTGTGCGGACGCGCGGTTCTGTGTCGGCGTACGGATTAGGATGAGGGTACGGCGGAGGCTAAAGTGTGTGGCTGCGGGTTGGTTTCCGTTCCGGGCTAGGGTTAGGGTTAGGGAACGGCAAGGCTGAGGGCACAGGTGAGGGTGCGGACACGTGCTAGGGTCGGGGCACGTGCGGACGCGCGGGTCAGTGTCCGCATACGGATTAGGATGTGGGTACGGCGAAGGCTACGGTGTGGGCCTGCCGGTGGGTTTTCCTTCCGGGCTAGGGTTAGGGTTAGGGAACGGCAAGGCTAAGGGCACAGGTGAGGGTGCGGACACGTGCTAGGTTCGGGGCACGTGCGGACGCGCCGGTCATTGTCCGCGTACGGATTAGGAGGAGGGTACGGCAGAGGCTAAGGTGTGGGGCTGCCGGTGGTTTTCCGTTCCGGGCTAGGGTTAGGGTTAGGGAACGGCAAGGCTGAGGGCACAGGTGAGGGTGCGGACACGTGCTAGTGTCGGGGCACGTGCGGACGCGCATGTCAGTGTCCGCGTACGCATTAGGATGAGGGTACGGCGGAGGCTAAGGTGTGGGGCTGCCGGTGGGTTTCCCTTCCGGGCTAGGGTTAGGGTTAGGGAACGGCAAGGCTGAAGGCACAGGTGAGGGTGCGGACATGTGCTACGGTCGGGGCACGTTCGGGCGCGCGGGTCAGTGTCCGCGTACGGATTAGGATGAGGGTACGGCGGAGTCTAAGGTGTGGGGCTGCCGGTGGGTTTCCCTTCCGAGCTAGGGTGAGGGTTAGGGAACGGCAAGGCTGAGGGCACAGGTGAGGGTGCGGACACGTGCTAGGGTCGGGGCACGTGCGGACGCGCGGTTCAGTGTCCGCGTACGGATTAGGATGAGGGTACGGCGGGGGCTAAGGTGTGGGGCTGCTGGTGGGTTTCCGTTCCGGGCTAGGGTTAGGGTTAGGGAACGGCAAGGCTGAGGGCACAGGTGAGGGTGCGGACACGTGCTAGGGTCGGGGCACGTGCGGACGCGCGGGTCAGTGTCCGCGTACGGATTAGGATGAGGGTATGACGGAGGCTATGGTGTGGGGCTGCCGGTGGGTTTCCGTTCCGGGCTAGGGTTAGGGTTAGGGAACGGCAAGGCTGAGGGCACAGGTGAGGGTGCGGACACGTGCTAGGGTCGGGGCACGTGCGGATGCGTGGGTCAGTGTCCGCGTACGGTTTAGGATGAGGGTACGGCGGAAGCTAAGGTGTGGGGCTGCCGGTGGGTTTCCCTTCCGGGCTAGGGTTAGGGTTAGGGAACGGCAAGGCTGAGGGCACAGGTGAGGGTGAGGACACGTGCTAGGGTCAGGGCACGTGCTGGCGCGCGGCTCAGTGTCCGCGTACGGATTAGGATGATGGTAATGCGGAGGCTAAGGTGTGGGGCTGCCGGTGGGTTTCCTTTCCGGGCTAGGGTTAGGGTTAGGGAACGGCAAGGCTGAGGGCACAGGTGAGGGTGCGGACACGTGCTAGGGTCGGGGCACGTGCGGACGCGCGGGTCAGTGTCCGCGTACGGATTAGGATGAGGGTACGGCGGAGGCTAAGGTGTGGGGCTGCCGGTGGGTTTCCGTTCCGGGCTAGGGTTAGGGTTAGGGAACGGCAAGGCTGAGGCCACAGGTGAGGGTGCGGACACGTGCTAGGGTCGGGGCACGTGCTGGCGCGCGGGTCAGTGTCCGCGTACGGATTAGGATGAGGGTACGGCGGAGGCTAAGGTGTGGGGCTGCCGGTGGGTTTCCCTTCCGGGCTAGGGTTAGGGTTAGGGAACGGAAAGCCTGAAGGCACAGGTGAGGGTGAGGACAAGTGCTAGGGTCGGGGCACGTGCGGGCTCGTGGGTCAGTGTCCGCGTACGGATTAGGATGAGGGTACGGCAGAGGCTAAGGTGTGGGGCTGCCGGTGGGTTTCCGTTCCGGGCTAGGGTTAGGGTTAGGGAACGGCAAGGCTGAGGGCACAGGTGAGGGTGCGGACACGTGCTAGGGTCGGGGCACTTGCGGACGCGCGGGTCAGTGTCCGCGTACGGATTAGGATGAGGATACGGCGGAGGCTAACGTGTGGGGCTGCCGGTGGGTTTCCGTTCCGGGCTAGGGTTAGGGTTAGGGAACGGCAAAGCTGAGGGCACAGGTGAGGGTGCGGACACGTGCTAGGGTCGGGGCACGTGCGGACGCGCGTGTCAGTGTCCGCGTACGGATTAGGATGAGGGTACGGCGGAGGCTAAGGTGTGGGGCTGCCGGTGGGTTTCCGTTCCGGGCTAGGGTTAGGGTTAGGGAACGGCAAGGCTGAGGGCACAGGTGAGGGCGCGGACACGTGCTAGGGTCGGGACACGTGCGGACGCGCGTCTCAGTGTCCGCGTACGGATTAGGATGAGGGTACGGCGGAAGGTTAGGTGTGGGGCTGCCGGTGGGTTTCCCTTCCGTGCTAGGGTTAGGGTTAGGGAACGGCAAGGCTTAGGGCACAGGTGAGGGTGAGGAGACGTGCTAGGGTCGGGGCACGTGCGGGCGCGGGGCTCAGTGTCCGTGTACGGATTAGGATGAGGGTACGGCGGAGGCTAAGGTGTGGGGCTGCCGGTGGGTTTCCTTTCCTGGCTAGGGTTAGGGTTACGGAACGGCAAGGCTGAGGGCACAGGTGAGGGTGCGGACACGTGCTAGGGTCGGGTCACGTGCGGACGCGCGGGTTAGTGTCCGCGTATGGATTAGGATGAGGGTACGGCGGAGGCTAAGGTGTGGGGCTGCCGGTGGGTTTCCCTTCCGGGCTAGGGTTAGGGTTAGGGAACGGCAAGGCTGAGGGCACAGGTGAGGGTGCGGACAGGTGCTAGAGTCGGGGCACGTGCGGACGCGCGTGTCAGTGTCCTCGTACGGATTAGGATGAGGGTACGGCGGAGGCTAAGGTGTGGGGCTGCCGGTGGGTTTCCGTTCCGGGCTAGGGTTAGGGTTAGGGAACGGCAAGGCTGAGGGCACAGGTGAGGGTGCGGACACGTGCTAGGGTCGGGGCACGTGCGGGCGCGCGGGTCAGTGTCCGCGTACGGATTAGAATGTGGGTACGGCGGAAGCTAAAGTGTGGGGCTGCCGGTGGGTTTCCCTTCCGGGCTAGGGTTAGGGTTAGGGAACGGCAAGGCTGAGGGCACAGGTGAGGGTGCGGACACGTGCTAGGGTCGGGGCACGTGCGGACGCGCGGTTCAGTGTCCGCGTACGGATTAGGATGAGGGTACGGCGGGGGCTAAGGTGTGGGGCTGCCGGTGGGTTTCCGTTCCGGGCTAGGGTTAGGGTTAGGGAACGGCAAGGCTGAGGGCACAGGTGAGGGTGCGGACACGTGCTAGGGTCGGGGCACGTGCGGACGCGCGGGTCAGTGTCCGCGTACGGATTAGGATGAGGATACGGCGGAGGCTAAGGTGTGGGGCTGCCGGTGGGTTTCCGTTCCGGGCTAGGGTTAGGGTTAGGGAACGGCAAAGCTGAGGGCACAGGTGAGGGTGCGGACACGTGCTAGGGTCGGGGCACGTGCGGACGCGCGTGTCAGTGTCCGCGTACGGATTAGGATGAGGGTACGGCGGAGGCTAAGGGGTGGGGCTGCCGGTGGGTTTCCGTTCCGGGCTAGGGTTAGGGTTAGGGAACGGCAAGGCTGAGGGCACAGGTGAGGGCGCGGACACGTGCTAGGGTCGGGACACGTGCGGACGCGCGTCTCAGTGTCCGCGTACGGATTAGGATGAGGGTACGGCGGAAGGTTAGGTGTGGGGCTGCCGGTGGGTTTCCCTTCCGTGCTAGGGTTAGGGTTAGGGAACGGCAAGGCTTAGGGCACAGGTGAGGGTGAGGAGACGTGCTAGGGTCGGGGCACGTGCGGGCGCGGGGCTCAGTGTCCGTGTACGGATTAGGAAGAGGGTACGGCGGATGCTAAGGTGTGGGGCTGCCGGTGGGTTTCCTTTCCTGGCTAGGGTTAGGGTTACGGAACGGCAAGGCTGAGGGCACAGGTGAGGGTGCGGACACGTGCTAGGGTCGGGGCACGTGCGGACGCGCGGGTTAGTGTCCGCGTATGGATTAGGATGAGGGTACGGCGGAGGCTAAGGTGTGGGGCTGCCGGTGGGTTTCCCTTCCGGGCTAGGGTTAGGGTTAGGGAACGGCAAGGCTGAGGGCACAGGTGAGGGTGCGGACAGGTGCTAGAGTCGGGGCACGTGCGGACGCGCGTGTCAGTGTCCTCGTACGGATTAGGATGAGGGTACGGCGGAGGCTAAGGTGTGCGGTTGCCGGTGGGTTTCCGTTCCGGGCTAGGGTTAGGGTTAGGGAACGGCAAGGCTGAGGGCACAGGTGAGGGTGCGGACACGTGTTAGGGTCGGGGCACGTGCGGGCGCGCGGGTCAGTGTCCGCGTACGGATTAGAATGTGGGTACGGCGGAAGCTAAAGTGTGGGGCTGCCGGTGGGTTTCCCTTCCGGGCTAGGGTTAGGGTTAGGGAACGGCAAGGCTGAGGGCACAGGTGAGGGTGCGGACACGTGCTAGGGTCGGGGCACGTGCGGACGCGCGGTTCAGTGTCCGCGTACGGATTAGGATGAGGGTACGGCGGGGGCTAAGGTGTGGGGCTGCCGGTGGGTTTCCGTTCCGGGCTAGGGTTAGGGTTAGGGAACGGCAAGGCTGAGGGCACAGGTGAGGGTGCGGACACGTGCTAGGGTCGGGGCAAGTGCGGACGCGCGGGTCAGTGTCCGCGTACGGATTAGGATGAGGGTACGACGGAGGCTATGGTGTGGGGCTGCCGGTGGGTTTCCTTTCCGGGCTAGGGTTAGGGTTAGGGAACGGCAAGGCTGAGGGCACAGGTGAGGGTGCGGACACGTGCTAGGGTCGGTGCACGTGCGGACGCGTGGGTCAGTGTCCGCGTACGGTTTAGGATGAGGGTACGGCGGAAGCTAAGGTGTGGGGCTGCCGGTGGGTTTCCCTTCCGGGCTAGGGTTAGGGTTAGGGAACGGCAAGGCTGAGGGCACAGGTGAGGGTGAGGACACGTGCTAGGGTCGGGGCACGTGCGGGCGCGCGGCTCAGTGTCCGCGTACGGATTAGGATGAGGGTAATGCGGAGGCTAAGGTGTGGGGCTGCCGGTGGGTTTCCTTTCCGGGCTAGGGTTAGCGTTAGGGAACGGCAAGGCTGAGGGCACAGGTGAGGGTGCGGACACGTGCTAGGGTCGGGGCACGTGCGGACGCGCGGGTCAGTGTCCGCGTACGGATTAGGATGAGGGTACGGCGGAGGCTAAGGTGTGGGGCTGCCGGTGGGTTTCCGTTCCGGGCTAGGGTTAGGGTTAGGGAACGGCAAGGCTGAGGGCACAGGTGAGGGTGCGGACACGTGCTAGGGTCGGGCCATGTGCTGGCGCGCGGGTCAGTGTCCGCGTACGGATTAGGATGAGGGTACGGCGGAGGCTAAGGTGTGGGGCTGCCGGTGGGTTTCCCTTCCGGGCTAGGGTTAGGGTTAGGGAACGGCAAGCCTGAAGGCACAGGTGAGGGTGCGGACACGTGCTAGGGTCGGGGCACGTGCGGGCTCGTGGGTCACTGTCCGCGTACGGATTAGGATGAGGGTACGGCGGAGGCTAAGGTGTGGGGCTGCCGGTGGGTTTCCGTTCCGGGCTAGGGTTAGGGTTAGGGAACGGCAAGGCTGAGGGCACAGGTGAGGGTGCGGACACGTGCTAGGGTCGGGGCACTTGCGGACGCGCGTGTCAGTGTCCGCGTACGGATTAGGATGAGGATACGGCGGAGGCTAAGGTGTGGGGCTGCCGGTGGGTTTCCGTTCCGGGCTAGGGTTAGGGTTAGGGAACGACAAAGCTGAGGGCACAGGTGAGGGTGCGGACACGTGCTAGGGTCGGGGCACGTGCGGACGCGCGTGTCAGTGTCCGTGTACGGATTAGGATGAGGGTACGGCGGAGGCTAAGGTGTGGGGCTGCCGGTGGGTTTCCGTTCCGGGCTAGGGTTAGGGTTAGGGAACGGCAAGGCTGAGGGCACAGGTGAGGGCGCGGACACGTGCTAGGGTCGGGGCACATGCGGACGCGCGTCTCAGTGTCCGCGTACGGATTAGGATGAGGGTACGGCGGAAGCTAAGGTGTGGGGCTGCCGGTGGGTTTCCATTCCGGGCTAGGGTTAGGGTTAGGGAACGGCAAGGCTGAGGGCACAGGTGAGGGCGCGGACACGTGCTAGGGTTGTGGCACGTGCGGACGCGCGGGTCAGTGTGCGCGTACGGGTTAGGATGAGGGTACGGCGGAGGCTATGGTGTGGGGCTGCCAGTGGGTTTCCGTTCCGGGCTAGGGTTAGGGTTAGGGAACGGCAAGTCTGAGGGCACAGGTGAGGGTGCAGACACGTGCTAGGGTCGGGGCACGTGCGGACGCGCGGGTCAGTGTCCGCGTACGGATTAGGATGAGGGTACGGCGGAGGCTAAGGTGTGGGGCTGCCGGTGGGTTTCCGTTCCAGGCTAGGGTTAGGGTTAGGGAACGGCAAGGCTGAGGGCACAGGTGAGGGTGCGGACACGTGCTAGGTTCGGGACACGTGCGGACGCGCGGTTCAGTGTCCGCGTACGGATTAGGATGAGGGTACGGCGGAAGGTTAGGTGTGGGGCTGCCGGTGGGTTTCCCTTGCGTGCTAGGGTTAGGGTTAATGAATGGCAAGGCTTAGGGCACAGGTGAGGGTGAGGACACGTGCTAGGGTCGGGGCACGTGCGGGCGCGGGGCTCAGTGTCCGTGTACGGATTAGGATGAGGGTACGGCGGAGGCTAAGGTGTGGGGCTGCCGGTGGGTTTCTTTTCCTGGCTAGGGTTAGGGTTACGGAACGGCAAGGCTGAGGGCACAGGTGAGGGTGCGGACACGTGCTAGGGTCGGGGCACGTGCGGACGCGCGGGTTAGTGTCCGCGTATGGATTAGGATGAGGGTACGGCGGAGGCTAAGGTGTGGGGCTGCCGTTGGGTTTCCCTTCCGGGCTAGGGTTAGGGTTAGGGAACGGCAAGGCTGAGGGCACAGGTGAGGGTGCGGACACGTGCTAGAGTCGGGGCACGTGCGGACACGCGTGTCAGTGTCCGCGTACGGATTAGGATGAGGGTACGGCGGAGGCTAAGGTGTGGGGCTGCCGGTGGGTTTCCGTTCCGGGCTAGGGTTAGGGTTAGGGAACGGCAAGGCTGAGTGCACAGGTGAGGGTGCGGACACGTGCTAGGGTCGGGGCACGTGCGGACGCGCGGGTCAGTGTCCGCGTACGGATTAGGATGAGGGTACGGCGGAGGCTAAGGTGTGGGGCTGCCGGTGGGTTTCCCTTCCGGGCTAGGGTTAGGGTTAGGGAACTGCAAGGCTGAGGGCACAGGTGAGGGTGCGGACACGTGCTAGGGTCGGGGCACGTGCGGACGCGCGGGTCAGTGTCCGCCTACGGATTAGGATGAGTGTACGGCGGAGGCTACGGTGTGGGGCTGCCGGTGGATTTCCGTTCCTGTCTAGGGTTAGGGATAGGGAACGGCAAGGCTGAGGGCACAGGTGAGGGTGCGGACACGTGCTAGGGTCGGGGCACGTGCGGACGCGCGGGTCAGTGTCTGCGTACAGATTAGGATGAGGGTACGGCGGAGGCTAAGGTGTGGGGCTGCCGGTGGGTTTCCGTTCCGGGCTAGGGTTAGGGTTAGGGAACGGCA
This sequence comes from Hyperoodon ampullatus, assembly GCF_949752795.1. Taxonomy (NCBI): domain Eukaryota; kingdom Metazoa; phylum Chordata; class Mammalia; order Artiodactyla; family Ziphiidae; genus Hyperoodon; species Hyperoodon ampullatus. The sequence goes on from NC_136920.1 coordinate 116,537,204, forward strand.
AGTCTGAGGCCACAGGTGAGGGTGCGGACACGTGCTAGGGTCCGGGCACGTGCGGACGCGCGGGTCAGTGACCGCGTACGGATTAGGATGAGGGTACGGTGGAGGCTAAGGTGTGGGGCTGCCGGTGGGTTTCCGTTCCGGGCTAGGGTTAGGGTTAGGGAACGGCAAGGCTGAGGGCACAGGTGAGGGTGCGGACACGTGCTAGGGTCGGGGCACGTGTGCACGCGCGGGTCAGTGTCCGCGTACGGATTAGGATGAGGGTACGGCGGAGGCTAAGGTGTGGGGCTGCCGGTGGGTTTCCGTTCCGGGCTAGGGTTAGGGTTAGGGAACGGCAAGTCTGAGGGCACAGGTGAGGGTGCGGACACGTGCTAGGGTCGGGGCACGTGCTGACGCGCGGGTCAGTGTCCGCGTACGGATTAGGATGAGGGTACGGCGGAGGATAAGGTGTGGGGCTGCCGGTGGGTTTCCCTTCCGGGCTAGGGTTAGGGTTAGGGAACGGCAAGGCTGAGGGCACAGGTGAGGGTGCGGACAAGTGCTAGGGTCGGGGCACGTGCGGACGCACGGGTCAGTGTCCGCGTACGGATTAGGATGAGGGTACGGCGGAGGCTAAGGTGTGGGGCTGCCGGTGGGTTTCCCTTCCGGGCTAGGGTTAGGGTTAGGGAACGGCAAGGCTGAGGGCACAGGTGAGTGTGCGGACACGTGCTAGGTTCGGGGCACGTGCGGACGCGCGGGTCAGTGTCCGCGTACGGATTAGGATGAGGGTACGGCGGAGGCTAAGGTGTGGGGCTGCCGGTGGGTTTCCGTTCCGGGCTAGGGTTAGGGTTAGGGAACGGCAAGGCTGAGGGCACAGGTGAGGGTGCGGACACGTGCTAGGGTCGGGGCACGTGCGGACGCGCGGGTCAGTGTCCGCGTACGGATTAGGATGAGGGTACGGCGGAGGCTAAGGTGTGGGGCTGCCGGTGGGTTTCCCTTCCGGGCTAGGGTTAGGGTTAGGGAACGGCAAGGCTGAGGGCACAGGTGAGGGTGCGGACACGTGCTAGGGTCGGGGCACGTGCGGACGCGCGGGTGAGTGTCCGTGTACGGATTAGGATGAGTGTACGGCGGAGGCTAAGGTGTGGGGCTGCCGGTGGGTTTCCATTCCTGGCTAGGGTTAGGGATAGGGAACGGCAAGGCTGAGGGCACAGGTGAGGGTGCGGACACGTGCTAGGGTCGGGGCACGTGCGGACGCGCGGGTCAGTGTCCGCGTACGGATTAGGATGAGTGTACGGCGGAGGCTAAGGTGTGGGGCTGCTGGTGGGTTTCCCTTCCGGGCTAGGGTTAGGGTTAGGGAACGGCAAGGCTGAGGGCACAGGTGAGGGTGCGGACACGTGCTAGGGTCGGGGCACGTGCGGACGCGCGGATGAGTGTCCGTGTACAGATTAGGATGAGGGTACGGCGGAGGCTAAGGTGTGGGGCTGCCGGTGGGTTTCCCTTCCGGGCTAGGGTTAGGGTTAGGGAACGGCAAGGCTGAGGGCACAGGTGAGGGTGCGGACACGTGCTAGGGTCGGGGCACGTGCGGACGCGCGGGTCAGTGTCTGCATATGGATTAGGATGAGTGTACGGCGGAGTCTAAGGTGTGGTGCTGCCGGTGGGTTTCCGTTCCTGGCTAGGGTTAGGGATAGGGAACGGCAAGGCTGAGGGCACAGGTGAGGGTGCGGACACGTGCTAGGGTCGGGGCACGTGCGGACGCGCGGGTCAGTGTCCGCGTACAGATTAGGATGAGGGTACGGCGGAGGCTAATGTGTGGGGCTGCCGGTGGGTTTCCGTTCCGGGCTAGGGTAAGGGTTAGGGAACGGCAAGGCTGAGGGCACAGGTGAGGGTGCGGACACGTGCTAGGGTCGGGGCACGTGCGAATGCGCGGGTCAGTGACCGCGTACGGATTAGGATGAGGGTACGGCGGAGGCTAAGGTGTGGGGCTGCCGGTGGGTTTCCGTTCCGGGCTAGGGTTAGGGTTAGGGAACGGCAAGGCTGAGGGCACAGGTGAGGGTGCGGACACGTGCTAGGGTCGGGGCACGTGCGGACGCACGGGTCAGTGTCCGCGTACGGAGTAGGATTAGGGTACGGCGGAGGCTAAGGTGTGGGGCTGCCGGTGGGTTTCCGTTCCGGGCTAGGGTTAGGGTTAGGGAACGGCAAGGTTTAGGGCACAGGTGAGGGTGCGGACACGTGCTAGGGTCGGGGCACGTGCGGACGCACGGGTCAGTGTCCGCGTACGGAGTAGGATTAGGGTACGGCGGAGGCTAATCTGTGGGGCTGCCGGTAGGTTTCCGTTCCGGGCTAGGGTTACGGTTAGGGAAGGGCAAGGTTGAGGGCACAGGTGAGGGTGCGGACACGTGCTAGGGTCGGGGCACGTGCGGACGCACGGGTCAGTGTCCGCGTACGGAGTAGGTTTAGGGTACGGCGGAGGCTAAGGTGTGGGGCTGCCGGTGGGTTTCCGTTCCGGGCTAGGGTTAGGGTTAGGGAACGGCAAGGTTGAGGGCACAGGTGAGGGTGCGGACACGTGCTAGGGTCGGGGCACGTGCGGACGCATGGGTCAGTGTCCGCGTACGGAGTAGGATTAGGGTACGGCGGAGGCTAAGGTGTGGAGCTGCCGGTGGGTTTCCGTTCCGGTCTAGGGTTAGGGTTAGGGAACGGCAAGGTTGAGGGCACAGGTGAGGGTGCGGACACGTGCTAGGGTCGGGGCACGTGCGGACGCACGGGTCAGTGTCCGCGTACGGATTAGGATTAGGGTACTGCGGAGGCTAAGGTGTGGGGCTGCCGGTGGGTTTCCGTTCCGGGCTAGGGTTAGGGTTAGGGAACGGCAAGGTTGAGGGCACTGGTGAGGGTGCGGACACGTGCTAGGGTCGGGGCACGTGCGGACGCACGGGTCAGTGTCTGCGTACGGAGTAGGATTAGGGTACGGCGGAGGCTAAGGTGTGGGGCTGCCGGTGGGTTTCCGTTCTGGGCTAGGGTTAGGGTTAGGGAACGGCCAGGTTGAGGGCACAGGTGAGGGTGCGGACACGTGCTAGGGTCGGGGCACGTGCGGACGCACGGGTCAGTGTCCGCGTACGGAGTAGGATTAGGGTACGGCGGAGGCTAAGGTGTGGGGCTGCCGGTGGGTTTCCGTTCCGGGCTAGGGTTAGGGTTTAGGGAACGGCAAGGTTGAGGGCACAGGTGAGGGTGCGGACACGTGCTAGGTTCTGGGCACGTGCGGACGCACGGGTCAGTGTCCGCATACGGAGTAGGATTAGGCTACGGCGGAGGCTAAGGTGTGGGGCTGCCGGTGGGTTTCCGTTCCGGGCTAGGGTTAGGGTTAGGGAACGGCAAGGTTGAGGGCACAGGTGAGGGTGCGGACACGTGCTAGGGTCGGGGCACGTGCGGACGCATGGGTCAGTGTCCGCGTACGGAGTAGGATTAGGGTACGGCGGAGGCTAAGGTGTGGGGCTGCCGGTGGGTTTCCCTTCCGGGCTAGGGTTAGGGTTAGGGAACGGCAAGGCTGAGGGCACAGGTGAGGGTGCGGACACGTGCTAGGGTCGGGGCACGTGCGGACGCACGGGTCAGTGTCCGCGTACGGATTAGGATGAGGGTACGGCGGAGGCTAAGGTGTGGGGCTGCCGGTGGGTTTCCCTTCCGGGCTAGGGTTAGGGTTAGGGAACGGCAAGGCTGAGGGCACAGGTGAGTGTGCGGACACGTGCTAGGGTCGGGGCACGTGCGGACGCGCGGGTCAGTGTCCGCGTACGGATTAGGATGAGGGTACGGCGGAGGCTAAGGTGTGGGGCTGCCGGTGGGTTTCCGTTCCGGGCTAGGGTGAGGGTTAGGGAACGGCAAGGCTGAGGGCACAGGTGAGGGTGCGGACACGTGCTAGGGTCGGGGCACGTGCGGACGCGCGGGTCAGTGTCCGCGTACGGATTAGGATGAGGGTACGGCGGAGGCTAAGGTGTGGGGCTGCCGGTGGGTTTCCGTTCCGGGCTAGGGTTAGGGTTAGGGAACGGCAAGGCTGAGGGCACAGGTGAGGGTGCGGACACGTGCTAGAGTCCGGGCACGTGCGGACGCGCGGGTCACTGACCGCGTACGGATTAGGATGAGGGTACAGCGGAGGCTAAGGTGTGGGGCTGCCGGTGGGTTTCCGTTCCGGGCTAGGGTTAGGGTTAGGGAACGGCAAGGCTGAGGGCACAGGTGAGGGTGCGGACACGTGCTAGGGTGGGGGCACGTGCGGACGCGCGGGTCAGTGTCCGCGTACGGATTAGGATGAGGGTACGGCGGAGGCTAAGGTGTGGGGCTGCCGGTGGGTTTCCCTTCCGGGCTAGGGTTAGGGTTAGGGAACGGCAAGGCTGAGGGCACAGGTGAGGGTGCGTACACGTGCTAGGGTCTGGGCATGTGCGGACGCGCAGTTCTGTGTCCGCGTACGGATTAGGATGAGGGTACAGCGGAGGCTAAAGTGTGTGGCTGCGAGTTGGTTTCCGTTCCGGGCTAGGGTTAGGGTTAGGGAACGGCAAGGCTGAGGGCACAGGTGAGGGTGCGGACACGTGCTAGGGTCGGGGCACGTGCGGACGGGCGGGTCAGTGTCCGCGTACGGATTAGGATGAGGGTACGGCGGAGGCTAAGGTGTGGGCCTGCCGGTGGGTTTTCCTTCCGGGCTAGAGTTAGGGTTAGGGAACGGCAAGGCTGAGGGCACAGGTGAGGGTGCGGACACGTGCTAGGTTCGGGGCACGTGCGGACGCGCCGGTCATTGTCCGCATATGGATTAGGAGGAGGGTACAGCAGAGGTTAAGGTGTGGGGCTGCTGGTGGGTTTCCGTTCCGGGCTAGGGTTAGGGTTAGGGAACGGCAAGGCTGAGGGCACAGGTGAGGGTGCGGACACGTGCTAGGGTCGGGGCACGTGAGGACGCGCGTGTCAGTGTCCGCGTACGCATTAGGATGAGGGTACGGCGGAGGCTAAGGTGTGGGGCTGCCGGTGGGTTTCCCTTCCGGGCTAGGGTTAGGGTTAGGGAACGGAAAGGCTGAAGGCACAGGTGAGGGTGCGGACATGTGCTAGGGTCGGGGCACGTGCGGGCGCGCGGGTCAGTGTCCGCGTACGGATTAGGATGAGGGTACGTCGGAGTCTAAGGTGTGGGGCTGCCGGTGGGTTTCCCTTCCGAGCTAGGGTGAGGGTTAGGGAACGGCAAGGCTGAGGGCACAGGTGAGGGTGCGGACACGTGCTAGGGTCGGGGCACGTGCGGACGTGCGGGTCAGTGTCCGCGTACGGATTAGGATGAGGTTACGGCGGGGGCTAAGGTGTGGGGCTGCCGGTGGGTTTCCGTTCCGGGCTAGGGTTAGGGTTAGGGAACGGCAAGGCTGAGGGCACAGGTGAGGGTGCGGACACGTGCTAGGGTCGGGGCACGTGCGGACGCGCGGGTCAGTGTCCACGTACGGATTAGGATGAGGGTACGACGGAGGCTATGGTGTGGGGCTGCCGGTGGGTTTCCTTTCTGGGCTAGGGTTAGGGTTAGGGAACGGCAAGGCTGAGGGCACAGGTGAGGGTGCGGACACGTGCTAGGGTCGGGGCACGTGCGGACGCGCGGGTCAGTGTCCGCGTACGGATTAGGATGAGGGTACGGCGGAAGCTAAGGTGTGGGGCTGCCGGTGGGTTTCCCTTCCGGGCTAGGGTTAGGGTTAGGGAACGGCAAGGCTGAGGGCACAGGTGAGGGTGAGGACACGTGCTAGGGTCGGGGCACGTGTGGGCGCGTGGCTCAGTGTCCGCGTACGGATTAGGATGAGGGTACGGCGGAGGCTAAGGTGTGGGGCTGCCGGTGGGTTTCCGTTCCGGGCTAGGTTTAGGGTTAGGGAACGGCAAGGCTGAGGGCACAGGTGAGGGCGCGGACACTTGCTATGGTCGGGGCACGTGCGGACGCGCGGGTCAGTGTCCGCGTACGGATTAGGATGAGGGTACGGCGGAGGCTAAGGTGTGGGGCTGACGGTGGGTTTCCCTTCCGGGCTAGGGTTAGGGTTAGGGAACGGCAAGGCTGAGGGCACAGGTGAGGGTGCGGACACGTGCTAGGGTCGGGGCCCGTGCGGGCGCGCGGATCAGTGTCCGCGTACGGATTAGGATGAGGGTACGGCGGAGGCTAAGGTGTGGGGCTGCCGGTGGGTTTCCCTTCCGGGCTAGGGTTAGGGTTAGGGAACGGCAAAGCTGAGGGCACAGGTGAGGGTGCGGACACGTGCTAGGTTCGGGGCACGTGCGGACGCGCGATTCATTGTCCGCGTACGGATTAGGATGAGGGTACGGCGGGGGCTAAAGTGTGGGGCTGCCGGTGGGTTTCCGTTCCGGGCTAGGGTTAGGGTTAGGGAACGGCAAGGCTGAGGGCACAGGTGAGGGTGCGGACACGTGCTAGGGTCGGGGCACGTGCGGACGCGCGGGTCAGTGTCCGCGTACGGATTAGGATGAGGGTACGGCGGAGGCTAAGGTGTGGGGCTGCCGGTGGGTTTCCGTTCCGGGCTAGGGTTAGGGTTAGGGAACGGCAAGTCTGAGGGCACAGGTGAGGGTGCGGACACGTGCTAGGGTCGGGGCATGTGCTGGCGCGCGGGTCAGTGTCCGCGTACGGATTAGGATGAGGGTACGGCGGAGGCTAAGGTGTGGGGCTGCCGGTGGGTTTCCGTTCCGGGCTAGGGTTAGGGTTAGGGAACGGCAAGGCTGAGGGCACAGGTGAGGGTGCGGACACGTGCTAGGGTCGGGGCACGTGCGGGCGCGCGGGTCAGTGTCCGCGTACGGATTAGGATGAGGATACGGCGGAGGCTAAGGTGTGGGGCTGCCGGTGGGTTTCCGTTCCGGGCTAGGGTTAGGGTTAGGGAACGGCAAAGCTGAGGGCACAGGTGAGGGTGCGGACACGTGCTAGGGTCGGGGCACGTGCGGACGCGCGTGTCAGTGTCCGCGTACGGATTAGGATGAGGGTACGGCGGAGGCTAAGGTGTGGGGCTGCCGGTGGGTTTCCGTTCCGGGCTAGGGTTAGGGTTAGGGAACGGCAAGGCTGAGGGCACAGGTGAGGGCGCGGACACGTGCTAGGTTCGGGGCACATGCGGACGCGCTTCTCAGTGTCCGCGTACGGATTAGGATGAGGGTACGGCGGAAGCTAAGGTGTGGGGCTGCCGGTGGGTTTCCATTCCGGGCTAGGGTTAGGGTTAGGGAACGGCAAGGCTGAGGGCACAGGTGAGGGCGCAGACACGTGCTAGGGTTGGGGAACGTGCGGACGCGCGGGTCAGTGTGCGCGTACGGGTTAGGATGAGGGTACGGCGGAGGCTATGGTGTGGGGCTGCCAGTGGGTTTCCGTTCCGGGCTAGGGTTAGGGTTAGGGAACGGCAAGTCTGAGGGCACAGGTGAGGGTGCAGACACGTGCTAGGGTCGGGGCACGTGCGGACGCGCGGGTCAGTGTCCGCGTACGGATTAGGATGAGGGTACGGCGGAGGCTAAGGTGTGGGGCTGCCGGTGGGTTTCCGTTCCGGGCTAGGGTTAGGGTTAGGGAACGGCAAGGCTGAGGGCACAGGTGAGGGTGCGGACACGTGCTAGGTTCGGGACACGTGCGGACGCGCGGTTCAGTGTCCGCGTACGGATTAGGATGAGGGTACGGCGGAAGGTTATGTGTGGGGCTGCCGGTGGGTTTCCCTTCCATGCTAGGGTTAGGGTTAGGGAACGGCAAGGCTTAGGGCACAGGTGAGTGTGAGGACACGTGCTAGGGTCGGGGCACGTGCGGGCGCGGGGCTCAGTGTCCGTGTACGGATTAGGATGAGGGTACGGCGGAGGCTAAGGTGTGGGGCTGCCGGTGGGTTTCCTTTCCTGGCTAGGGTTAGGGTTACGGAACGGCAAGGCTGAGGGCACAGGTGAGGGTGCGGACACGTGCTAGGGTCGGGGCACGTGCGGACGCGCGGGTTAGTGTCCGCGTATGGATTAGGATGAGGGTACGGCGGAGGCTAAGGTGTGGGGCTGCCGGTGGGTTTCCCTTCCGGGCTAGGGTTAGGGTTAGGGAACGGCAAGGCTGAGGGCACAGGTGAGGGTGCGGACACGTGCTAGAGTCGGGGCACGTGCGGACGCGCGTGTCAGTGTCCGCGTACGGATTAGGATGAGGGTACGGCGGAGGCTAAGGTGTGGGGCTGCCGGTGGGTTTCCGTTCCGGGCTAGGGTTAGGGTTAGGGAACGGCAAGGCTGAGGGCACAGGTGAGGGTGCGGACACGTGCTAGGTTCGGGGCACGTGCGGGCGCGCGGGTCAGTGTCCGCGTACGGATTAGAATGAGGGTATGGCGGAGGCTAATGTGTGGGGCTGCCGGTGGGTTTCCCTTCCGGGCTAGGGTTAGGGTTAGGGAACGGCAAGGCTGAGGGCACAGGTGAGGGTGCGGACACGTGCTAGGGTCGGGGCACGTGCGGACGCGCGGGTCAGTGTCCGCGTACGGATTAGGATGAGGGTACGGCGGAGGCTAAGGTGTGGGGCTGCCGGTGGGTTTCCCTTCCAGGCTAGGGTTAGGGTTAGGGAACGGCAAGGCTGAGGGCACAGGTGATGGTGCGGACACGTTCTAGGGTCGGGGCACGTGCGGACGCGTGGGTCAGTGTCCGACTACGGATTAGGATGAGTGTACGGCGGAGGCTAAGGTGTGGGGCTGCCGGTGGGTTTCCGTTCCTGTCTAGGGTTAGGGATAGGGAACGGCAAGGCTGAGGGCATAGGTGAGGGTGCGGACACGTGCTAGGGTCGGGGCACGTGCGGTCACGCGGGTCATTGTCTGCGTACAGATTAGGATGAGGGTACGGCGGAGGCTAAGGTGTGGGGCTGCCGGTGGGTTTCCGTTCCGGGCTAGGGTTAGGGTTAGGGAACGGCAAGTCTGAGGGCACAGGTGAGGGTGCGGACACGTGCTAGGGTCCGGGCACGTGCGGACGCGCGGGTCAATGACCGCGTACGGATTAGGATGAGGGTACGGCGGAGGCTAAGGTGTGGGGCTGCCGGTGGGTTTCCGTTCTGGGCTATGGTTAGGGTTAGGGAACGGCAAGGCTGAGGGCACAGGTGAGGGTGCGGACACGTGCTAGGGTCGGGGCACGTGTGCACGCGCGGGTCAGTGTCCGCGTACGGATTAGGATGAGGGTACGGCGGAGGCTAAGGTGTGGGGCTGCCGGTGGGTTTCCGTTCCGGGCTAGGGTTAGGGTTAGGGAACGGCAAGGCTGAGGGCACAGGTGAGGGTGCGGACACGTGCTAGGGTCGGGGCACGTGCGGACGCGCGTGTCAGTGTCCGCGTACGGATTAGGATGAGGGTACGGCGGAGGCTAAGGTGTGGGGCTGCCGGTGGGTTTCCCTTCCGGGCTAGGGTTAGGGTTATGGAACGGCAAGGCTGAGGGCACAGGTGAGGGTGCGGACACGTGCTAGGGTCGGGGCACGTGCGGACGCACGGGTCAGTGTCCGCGTACGGATTAGGATTAGGGTACTGCGGAGGCTAAGGTGTGGGGCTGCCGGTGGGTTTCCGTTCCGGGCTAGGGTTAGGGTTAGGGAACGGCAAGGTTGAGGGCACTGGTGAGGGTGCGGACACGTGCTAGGGTCGGGGCACGTGCGGACGCACGGGTCAGTGTCTGCGTACGGAGTAGGATTAGGGTACGGCGGAGGCTAAGGTGTGGGGCTGCCGGTGGGTTTCCGTTCTGGGCTAGGGTTAGGGTTAGGGAACGGCCAGGTTGAGGGCACAGGTGAGGGTGCGGACACGTGCTAGGGTCGGGGCACGTGCGGACGCACGGGTCAGTGTCCGCGTACGGAGTAGGATTAGGGTACGGCGGAGGCTAAGGTGTGGGGCTGCCGGTGGGTTTCCGTTCCGGGCTAGGGTTAGGGTTTAGGGAACGGCAAGGTTGAGGGCACAGGTGAGGGTGCGGACACGTGCTAGGTTCTGGGCACGTGCGGACGCACGGGTCAGTGTCCGCATACGGAGTAGGATTAGGCTACGGCGGAGGCTAAGTTGTGGGGCTGCCGGTGGGTTTCCGTTCCGGGCTAGGGTTAGGGTTAGGGAACGGCAAGGTTGAGGGCACAGGTGAGGGTGCGGACACGTGCTAGGGTCGGGGCACGTGCGGACGCATGGGTCAGTGTCCGCGTACGGAGTAGGATTAGGGTACGGCGGAGGCTAAGGTGTGGGGCTGCCGGTGGGTTTCCCTTCCGGGCTAGGGTTAGGGTTAGGGAACGGCAAGGCTGAGGGCACAGGTGAGGGTGCGGACACGTGCTAGGGTCGGGGCACGTGCGGACGCACGGGTCAGTGTCCGCGTACGGATTAGGATGAGGGTACGGCGGAGGCTAAGGTGTGGGGCTGCCGGTGGGTTTCCCTTCCGGGCTAGGGTTAGGGTTAGGGAACGGCAAGGCTGAGGGCACAGGTGAGTGTGCGGACACGTGCTAGGGTCGGGGCACGTGCGGACGCGCGGGTCAGTGTCCGCGTACGGATTAGGATGAGGGTACGGCGGAGGCTAAGGTGTGGGGCTGCCGGTGGGTTTCCGTTCCGGGCTAGGGTGAGGGTTAGGGAACGGCAAGGCTGAGGGCACAGGTGAGGGTGCGGACACGTGCTAGGGTCGGGGCACGTGCGGACGCGCGGGTCAGTGTCCGCGTACGGATTAGGATGAGGGTACGGCGGAGGCTAAGGTGTGGGGCTGCCGGTGGTTTCCCTTCCGGGCTAGGGTTAGGGTGAGGGAACGGCAAGGCTGAGGGCACAGGTGAGGGTGAGGACACGTGCTAGGGTCGGGGCACGTGCGGGCGCGCGGCTCAGTGTCCGCGTACGGATTAGGATGAGGGTACTGCGGAGGCTAACGTGTGGGGCTGCTGGTGGGTTTCCGTTCCGGGCTAGGTTTAGGGTTAGGGAACGGCAAGGTTGAGGGCACAGGTGAGGGCGCGGACACGTGCTAGGGTCGGGGCACGCGCGGACGCGCGGGTCAGTGTCCGCGTACGGATTAGGATGAGGGTACGGCGGAGGCTAAGGTGTGGGGCTGCCGGTGGGTTTCCGTTCCGGGCTAGGGTTAGGGTTAGGGAACGGCAAGGCTGACGGCACAGGTGAGGGTGCGGACACGTGCTAGGGTCGGGGCACGTGCGGACGCGCGGGTCAGTGTCCGCGTACAGATTAGGATGAGGGTACGGCGGAGACTAAGGTGTGGGGCTGCCGGTGGGTTTCCGTTCCGGGCTAGGGTTAGGGTTAGGGAACGGCAAGGCTGAGGGCACAGGTGAGGGTGCGGACACGTGCTAGGGTCGGGGCACGTGCGGACGCGCGGGTCAGTGTCCGCGTACAGATTAGGATGAGGGTACAGCGGAGGCTAAGGTGTGGGGCTGCCGGTGGGTTTCCGTTCCGGGCTAGGGTTAGGGTTAGGGAACGGCAAGGCTGAGGGCACAGGTGAGGGTGCGGACACGTGCTAGGGTCCGGGCACGTGCGGACGCGCGGGTCACTGACCGCGTACGGATTAGGATGAGGGTACAGCGGAGGCTAAGGTGTGGGGCTGCCGGTGGGTTTCCGTTCCGGGCTAGGGTTAGGGTTAGGGAACGGCAAGGCTGAGGGCACAGGTGAGGGTGCGGACACGTGCTAGGGTGGGGGCACGTGCGGACGCGCGGGTCAGTGTCCGCGTACGGATTAGGATGAGGGTACGGCGGAGGCTAAGGTGTGGGGCTGCCGGTGGGTTTCCCTTCCGGGCTAGGGTTAGGGTTAGGGAACGGCAAGGCTGAGGGCACAGGTGAGGGTGCGTACACGTGCTAGGGTCTGGGCATGTGCGGACGCGCAGTTCTGTGTCCGCGTACGGATTAGGATGAGGGTACAGCGGAGGCTAAAGTGTGTGGCTGCGAGTTGGTTTCCGTTCCGGGCTAGGGTTAGGGTTAGGGAACGGCAAGGCTGAGGGCACAGGTGAGGGTGCGGACACGTGCTAGGGTCGGGGCACGTGCGGACGGGCGGGTCAGTGTCCGCGTACGGATTAGGATGAGGGTACGGCGGAGGCTAAGGTGTGGGCCTGCCGGTGGGTTTTCCTTCCGGGCTAGAGTTAGGGTTAGGGAACGGCAAGGCTGAGGGCACAGGTGAGGGTGCGGACACGTGCTAGGTTCGGGGCACGTGCGGACGCGCCGGTCATTGTCCGCATATGGATTAGGAGGAGGGTACAGCAGAGGTTAAGGTGTGGGGCTGCTGGTGGGTTTCCGTTCCGGGCTAGGGTTAGGGTTAGGGAACGGCAAGGCTGAGGGCACAGGTGAGGGTGCGGACACGTGCTAGGGTCGGGGCACGTGAGGACGCGCGTGTCAGTGTCCGCGTACGCATTAGGATGAGGGTACGGCGGAGGCTAAGGTGTGGGGCTGCCGGTGGGTTTCCCTTCCGGGCTAGGGTTAGGGTTAGGGAACGGAAAGGCTGAAGGCACAGGTGAGGGTGCGGACATGTGCTAGGGTCGGGGCACGTGCGGGCGCGCGGGTCAGTGTCCGCGTACGGATTAGGATGAGGGTACGTCGGAGTCTAAGGTGTGGGGCTGCCGGTGGGTTTCCCTTCCGAGCTAGGGTGAGGGTTAGGGAACGGCAAGGCTGAGGGCACAGGTGAGGGTGCGGACACGTGCTAGGGTCGGGGCACGTGCGGACGTGCGGGTCAGTGTCCAAGTACGGATTAGGATGAGGTTACGGCGGGGGCTAAGGTGTGGGGCTGCCGGTGGGTTTCCGTTCCGGGCTAGGGTTAGGGTTAGGGAACGGCAAGGCTGAGGGCACAGGTGAGGGTGCGGACACGTGCTAGGGTCGGGGCACGTGCGGACGCGCGGGTCAGTGTCCACGTACGGATTAGGATGAGGGTACGACGGAGGCTATGGTGTGGGGCTGCCGGTGGGTTTCCTTTCTGGGCTAGGGTTAGGGTTAGGGAACGGCAAGGCTGAGGGCACAGGTGAGGGTGCGGACACGTGCTAGGGTCGGGGCACGTGCGGACGCGCGGGTCAGTGTCCGCGTACGGATTAGGATGAGGGTACGGCGGAAGCTAAGGTGTGGGGCTGCCGGTGGGTTTCCCTTCCGGGCTAGGGTTAGGGTTAGGGAACGGCAAGGCTGAGGGCACAGGTGAGGGTGAGGACACGTGCTAGGGTCGGGGCACGTGTGGGCGCGTGGCTCAGTGTCCGCGTACGGATTAGGATGAGGGTACGGCGGAGGCTAAGGTGTGGGGCTGCCGGTGGGTTTCCGTTCCGGGCTAGGTTTAGGGTTAGGGAACGGCAAGGCTGAGGGCACAGGTGAGGGCGCGGACACTTGCTATGGTCGGGGCACGTGCGGACGCGCGGGTCAGTGTCCGCGTACGGATTAGGATGAGGGTACGGCGGAGGCTAAGGTGTGGGGCTGCAGGTGGGTTTCCCTTCCGGGCTAGGGTTAGGGTTAGGGAACGGCAAGGCTGAGGGCACAGGTGAGGGTGCGGACACGTGCTAGGGTCGGGGCCCGTGCGGGCGCGCGGATTAGTGTCCGCGTACGGATTAGGATGAGGGTACGGCGGAGGCTAAGGTGTGGGGCTGCCGGTGGATTTCCCTTCCGGGCTAGGGTTAGGGTTAGGGAACGGCAAAGCTGAGGGCACAGGTGAGGGTGCGGACACGTGCTAGGTTCGGGGCACGTGCGGACGCGCGATTCATTGTCCGCGTACGGATTAGGATGAGGGTACGGCGGGGGCTAAAGTGTGGGGCTGCCGGTGGGTTTCCGTTCCGGGCTAGGGTTAGGGTTAGGGAACGGCAAGGCTGAGGGCACAGGTGAGGGTGCGGACACGTGCTAGGGTCGGGGCACGTGCGGACGCGCGGGTCAGTGTCCGCGTACGGATTAGGATGAGGGTACGGCGGAGGCTAAGGTGTGGGGCTGCCGGTGGGTTTCCGTTCCGGGCTAGGGTTAGGGTTAGGGAACGGCAAGTCTGAGGGCACAGGTGAGGGTGCGGACACGTGCTAGGGTCGGGGCATGTGCTGGCGCGCGGGTCAGTGTCCGCGTACGGATTAGGATGAGGGTACGGCGGAGGCTAAGGTGTGGGGCTGCCGGTGGGTTTCCGTTCCGGGCTAGGGTTAGGGTTAGGGAACGGCAAGGCTGAGGGCACAGGTGAGGGTGCGGACACGTGCTAGGGTCGGGGCACGTGCGGGCGCGCGGGTCAGTGTCCGCGTACGGATTAGGATGAGGATACGGCGGAGGCTAAGGTGTGGGGCTGCCGGTGGGTTTCCGTTCCGGGCTAGGGTTAGGGTTAGGGAACGGCAAAGCTGAGGGCACAGGTGAGGGTGCGGACACGTGCTAGGGTCGGGGCACGTGCGGACGCGCGTGTCAGTGTCCGCGTACGGATTAGGATGAGGGTACGGCGGAGGCTAAGGTGTGGGGCTGCCGGTGGGTTTCCGTTCCGGGCTAGGGTTAGGGTTAGGGAACGGCAAGGCTGAGGGCACAGGTGAGGGCGCGGACACGTGCTAGGTTCGGGGCACATGCGGACGCGCTTCTCAGTGTCCGCGTACGGATTAGGATGAGGGTACGGCGGAAGCTAAGGTGTGGGGCTGCCGGTGGGTTTCCATTCCGGGCTAGGGTTAGGGTTAGGGAACGGCAAGGCTGAGGGCACAGGTGAGGGCGCAGACACGTGCTAGGGTTGGGGAACGTGCGGACGCGCGGGTCAGTGTGCGCGTACGGGTTAGGATGAGGGTACGGCGGAGGCTATGGTGTGGGGCTGCCAGTGGGTTTCCGTTCCGGGCTAGGGTTAGGGTTAGGGAACGGCAAGTCTGAGGGCACAGGTGAGGGTGCAGACACGTGCTAGGGTCGGGGCACGTGCGGACGCGCGGGTCAGTGTCCGCGTACGGATTAGGATGAGGGTACGGCGGAGGCTAAGGTGTGGGGCTGCCGGTGGGTTTCCGTTCCGGGCTAGGGTTAGGGTTAGGGAACGGCAAGGCTGAGGGCACAGGTGAGGGTGCGGACACGTGCTAGGTTCGGGACACGTGCGGACGCGCGGTTCAGTGTCCGCGTACGGATTAGGATGAGGGTACGGCGGAAGGTTATGTGTGGGGCTGCCGGTGGGTTTCCCTTCCATGCTAGGGTTAGGGTTAGGGAACGGCAAGGCTTAGGGCACAGGTGAGTGTGAGGACACGTGCTAGGGTCGGGGCACGTGCGGGCGCGGGGCTCAGTGTCCGTGTACGGATTAGGATGAGGGTACGGCGGAGGCTAAGGTGTGGGGCTGCCGGTGGGTTTCCTTTCCTGGCTAGGGTTAGGGTTACGGAACGGCAAGGCTGAGGGCACAGGTGAGGGTGCGGACACGTGCTAGGGTCGGGGCACGTGCGGACGCGCGGGTTAGTGTCCGCGTATGGATTAGGATGAGGGTACGGCGGAGGCTAAGGTGTGGGGCTGCCGGTGGGTTTCCCTTCCGGGCTAGGGTTAGGGTTAGGGAACGGCAAGGCTGAGGGCACAGGTGAGGGTGCGGACACGTGCTAGAGTCGGGGCACGTGCGGACGCGCGTGTCAGTGTCCGCGTACGGATTAGGATGAGGGTACGGCGGAGGCTAAGGTGTGGGGCTGCCGGTGGGTTTCCGTTCCGGGCTAGGGTTAGGGTTAGGGAACGGCAAGGCTGAGGGCACAGGTGAGGGTGCGGACACGTGCTAGGTTCGGGGCACGTGCGGGCGCGCGGGTCAGTGTCCGCGTACGGATTAGAATGAGGGTATGGCGGAGGCTAATGTGTGGGGCTGCCGGTGGGTTTCCCTTCCGGGCTAGGGTTAGGGTTAGGGAACGGCAAGGCTGAGGGCACAGGTGAGGGTGCGGACACGTGCTAGGGTCGGGGCACGTGCGGACGCGCGGGTCAGTGTCCGCGTACGGATTAGGATGAGGGTACGGCGGAGGCTAAGGTGTGGGGCTGCCGGTGGGTTTCCGTTCCGGGCTAGGGTTAGGGTTAGGGAACGGCAAGTCTGAGGGCACAGGTGAGGGTGCGGACACGTGCTAGGGTCGGGGCATGTGCTGGCGCGCGGGTCAGTGTCCGCGTACGGATTAGGATGAGGGTACGGCGGAGGCTAAGGTGTGGGGCTGCCGGTGGGTTTCCGTTCCGGGCTAGGGTTAGGGTTAGGGAACGGCAAGGCTGAGGGCACAGGTGAGGGTGCGGACACGTGCTAGGGTCGGGGCACGTGCGGGCGCGCGGGTCAGTGTCCGCGTACGGATTAGGATGAGGATACGGCGGAGGCTAAGGTGTGGGGCTGCCGGTGGGTTTCCGTTCCGGGCTAGGGTTAGGGTTAGGGAACGGCAAAGCTGAGGGCACAGGTGAGGGTGCGGACACGTGCTAGGGTCGGGGCACGTGCGGACGCGCGTGTCAGTGTCCGCGTACGGATTAGGATGAGGGTACGGCGGAGGCTAAGGTGTGGGGCTGCCGGTGGGTTTCCGTTCCGGGCTAGGGTTAGGGTTAGGGAACGGCAAGGCTGAGGGCACAGGTGAGGGCGCGGACACGTGCTAGGTTCGGGGCACATGCGGACGCGCTTCTCAGTGTCCGCGTACGGATTAGGATGAGGGTACGGCGGAAGCTAAGGTGTGGGGCTGCCGGTGGGTTTCCATTCCGGGCTAGGGTTAGGGTTAGGGAACGGCAAGGCTGAGGGCACAGGTGAGGGCGCAGACACGTGCTAGGGTTGGGGAACGTGCGGACGCGCGGGTCAGTGTGCGCGTACGGGTTAGGATGAGGGTACGGCGGAGGCTATGGTGTGGGGCTGCCAGTGGGTTTCCGTTCCGGGCTAGGGTTAGGGTTAGGGAACGGCAAGTCTGAGGGCACAGGTGAGGGTGCAGACACGTGCTAGGGTCGGGGCACGTGCGGACGCGCGGGTCAGTGTCCGCGTACGGATTAGGATGAGGGTACGGCGGAGGCTAAGGTGTGGGGCTGCCGGTGGGTTTCCGTTCCGGGCTAGGGTTAGGGTTAGGGAACGGCAAGGCTGAGGGCACAGGTGAGGGTGCGGACACGTGCTAGGTTCGGGACACGTGCGGACGCGCGGTTCAGTGTCCGCGTACGGATTAGGATGAGGGTACGGCGGAAGGTTATGTGTGGGGCTGCCGGTGGGTTTCCCTTCCATGCTAGGGTTAGGGTTAGGGAACGGCAAGGCTTAGGGCACAGGTGAGTGTGAGGACACGTGCTAGGGTCGGGGCACGTGCGGGCGCGGGGCTCAGTGTCCGTGTACGGATTAGGATGAGGGTACGGCGGAGGCTAAGGTGTGGGGCTGCCGGTGGGTTTCCTTTCCTGGCTAGGGTTAGGGTTACGGAACGGCAAGGCTGAGGGCACAGGTGAGGGTGCGGACACGTGCTAGGGTCGGGGCACGTGCGGACGCGCGGGTTAGTGTCCGCGTATGGATTAGGATGAGGGTACGGCGGAGGCTAAGGTGTGGGGCTGCCGGTGGGTTTCCCTTCCGGGCTAGGGTTAGGGTTAGGGAACGGCAAGGCTGAGGGCACAGGTGAGGGTGCGGACACGTGCTAGAGTCGGGGCACGTGCGGACGCGCGTGTCAGTGTCCGCGTACGGATTAGGATGAGGGTACGGCGGAGGCTAAGGTGTGGGGCTGCCGGTGGGTTTCCGTTCCGGGCTAGGGTTAGGGTTAGGGAACGGCAAGGCTGAGGGCACAGGTGAGGGTGCGGACACGTGCTAGGTTCGGGGCACGTGCGGGCGCGCGGGTCAGTGTCCGCGTACGGATTAGAATGAGGGTATGGCGGAGGCTAATGTGTGGGGCTGCCGGTGGGTTTCCCTTCCGGGCTAGGGTTAGGGTTAGGGAACGGCAAGGCTGAGGGCACAGGTGAGGGTGCGGACACGTGCTAGGGTCGGGGCACGTGCGGACGCGCGGGTCAGTGTCCGCGTACGGATTAGGATGAGGGTACGGCGGAGGCTAAGGTGTGGGGCTGCCGGTGGGTTTCCCTTCCAGGCTAGGGTTAGGGTTAGGGAACGGCAAGGCTGAGGGCACAGGTGATGGTGCGGACACGTTCTAGGGTCGGGGCACGTGCGGACGCGTGGGTCAGTGTCCGACTACGGATTAGGATGAGTGTACGGCGGAGGCTAAGGTGTGGGGCTGCCGGTGGGTTTCCGTTCCTGTCTAGGGTTAGGGATAGGGAACGGCAAGGCTGAGGGCATAGGTGAGGGTGCGGACACGTGCTAGGGTCGGGGCACGTGCGGTCACGCGGGTCATTGTCTGCGTACAGATTAGGATGAGGGTACGGCGGAGGCTAAGGTGTGGGGCTGCCGGTGGGTTTCCGTTCCGGGCTAGGGTTAGGGTTAGGGAACGGCAAGTCTGAGGGCACAGGTGAGGGTGCGGACACGTGCTAGGGTCCGGGCACGTGCGGACGCGCGGGTCAGTGACCGCGTACGGATTAGGATGAGGGTACGGCGGAGGCTAAGGTGTGGGGCTGCCGGTGGGTTTCCGTTCTGGGCTATGGTTAGGGTTAGGGAACGGCA
Source organism: Hyperoodon ampullatus (assembly GCF_949752795.1). NCBI lineage: Eukaryota > Metazoa > Chordata > Mammalia > Artiodactyla > Ziphiidae > Hyperoodon > Hyperoodon ampullatus. Next base: position 116,555,575 of record NC_136920.1, read on the forward strand.
AGGCTGAGGGCACAGGTGAGGGTGCGGACACGTGCTAGGGTCGGGGCACGTGTGCACGCGCGGGTCAGTGTCCGCGTACGGATTAGGATGAGGGTACGGCGGAGGCTAAGGTGTGGGGCTGCCGGTGGGTTTCCGTTCCGGGCTAGGGTTAGGGTTAGGGAACGGCAAGGCTGAGGGCACAGGTGAGGGTGCGGACACGTGCTAGGGTCGGGGCACGTGCGGACGCGCGTGTCAGTGTCCGCGTACGGATTAGGATGAGGGTACGGCGGAGGCTAAGGTGTGGGGCTGCCGGTGGGTTTCCCTTCCGGGCTAGGGTTAGGGTTATGGAACGGCAAGGCTGAGGGCACAGGTGAGGGTGCGGACACGTGCTAGGGTCGGGGCACGTGCGGACGCACGGGTCAGTGTCCGCGTACGGATTAGGATGAGGGTACGGCGGTGGCTAAGGTGTGGGGCTGCCGGTGGGTTTCCCTTCCGGGCTAGGGTTAGGGTTAGGGAACGGCAAGGCTGAGGGCACAGGTGAGTGTGCGGACACGTGCTAGGGTCGGGGCACGTGCAGACGCGCGGATCAGTGTCCGCGTACGGATTAGGATGAGGGTACGGCGGAGGCTAAGGTGTGGGGCTGCCGGTGGGTTTCCGTTCCGGGCTAGGGTTAGGGTTAGGGAACGGCAAGGCTGAGGCCACAGGTGAGGGTGCGGACACGTGCTAGGGTCGGGGCACGTGCGGACGCGCGGGTCAGTGTCCGCGTACGGATTAGGATGAGGGTACGGCGGAGGCTAAGGTGTGGGGCTGCCGGTGGGTTTCCCTTCCGGGCTAGGGTTAGGGTTAGGGAACGGCAAGGCTGAGGGCACAGGTGAGGGTGCGGACACGTGCTAGGGTCGGGGCACGTGCGGACGCGCGGGTGAGTGTCCGTGTACGGATTAGGATGAGTGTACGGCGGAGGCTAAGGTGTGGGGCTGCCGGTGGGTTTCCATTCTTGGCTAGGGTTAGGGATAGGGAACGGCAAGGCTGAGGGCACAGGTGAGGGTGCGGACACGTGCTAGGGTCGGGGCACGTGCGGACGCACGGGTCAGTGTCCGCGTACGGATTAGGATTAGGGTACGGCGGAGGCTAATGTGTGGGGCTGCCGGTGGGTTTCCCTTCCAGGCTAGGGTTAGGGTTAGGGAACGGCAAGGCTGAGGGCACAGGTGAGGGTGCGTACACGTGCTAGGGTCTGGGCATGTGCGGACGCGCAGTTCTGTGTCCGCGTACGGATTAGGATGAGGGTACGGCGGAGGCTAAAGTGTGTGGCTGCGGGTTGGTTTCCGTTCCGGGCTAGGGTTAGGGTTAGGGAACGGCAAGGCTGAGGGCACAGGTGAGGGTGTGGACACGTGCTAGGGTCGGGGCACGTGCGGACGCGCGGGTCAGTGTCCGCGTACGGATTAGGATGAGGGTACGGCGCAGGCTAAGGTGTGGGCCTGCCGGTGGGTTTTCCTTCCGGGCTAGGGTTAGGGTTAGGGAACGGCAAGGCTGAGGGCACAGGTGAGGGTGCGGACACGTGCTAGGTTCGGGGCACGTGCGGACGCGCCGGTCATTGTCCGCATATGGATTAGGAGGAGGGTACAGCAGAGGTTAAGGTGTGGGGCTGCTGGTGGGTTTCCGTTCCGGGCTAGGGTTAGGGTTAGGGAACGGCAAGGCTGAGGGCACAGGTGAGGGTGCGGACACGTGCTAGGGTCGGGGCACGTGCGGACGCGCGTGTCAGTGTCCGCGTACGCATTAGGATGAGTGTACGGCGGAGGCTAAGGTGTGGGGCTGCCGGTGGGTTTCCCTTCCGGGCTAGGGTTAGGGTTAGGGAACGGAAAGGCTGAAGGCACAGGTGAGGGTGCGGACATGTGCTAGGGACGGGGCACGTGCGGGCGCGCGGGTCAGTGTCCGCGTACGGATTAGGATGAGGGTACGGCGGGGGCTAAGGTGTGGGGCTGCCGGTGGGTTTCCCTTCCGAGCTAGGGTTAGGGTTAGGGAACGGCAAGGCTGAGGGCACAGGTGAGGGTGCGGACACGTGCTAGGGTCGGGGCACGTGCGGACGCGCGGGTCAGTGTCCGCGTACGGATTAGGATGAGGGTACGGCGGAAGCTAAGGTGTGGGGCTGCCGGTGGGTTTCCCTTCCGGGCTAGGGTTAGGGTTAGGGAACGGCAAGGCTGAGGGCACAGGTGAGGGTGAGGACACGTGCTAGGGTCGGGGCACGTGCGGGCGCGCGGCTCAGTGTCCGCGTACGGATTAGGATGAGGGTACGGCGGAGGCTAAGGTGTGGGGCTGCCGGTGGGTTTCCGTTCCGGGCTAGGGTTAGGGTTAGGGAACGGCAAGGCTGAGGGCACAGGTGAGGGTGCGGACACGTGCTAGGGTCGGGGCACGTGCGGGCGCGCGGGTCAGTGTCCGCGTACGGATTAGGGTGAGGATACGGCGGAGGCTAAGGTGTGGGGCTGCCGGTGGGTTTCCGTTCCGGGCTAGGGTTAGGGTTAGGGAACGGCAAGGCTGAGGGCACAGGTGAGGGTGCGGACACGTGCTAGAGTCGGGGCACGTGCGGACGCGCGTGTCAGTGTCCGCGTACGGATTAGGATGAGGGTACGGCGGAGGCTAAGGTGTGGGGCTGCCGGTGGGTTTCCGTTCCGGGCTAGGGTTAGGGTTAGGGAACGGCAAGGCTGAGGGCACAGGTGAGGGTGCGGACACGTGCTAGGGTCGGGGCACGTGCGGGCGCGCGGGTCAGTGTCCGCGTACGGATTAGAATGAGGGTATGGCGGAGGCTAAAGTGTGGGGCTGCCGGTGGGTTTCCCTTCCGGGCTAGGGTTAGGGTTAGGGAACGGCAAGGCTGAGGGCACAGGTGAGGGTGCGGACACGTGCTAGGGTCGGGGCACGTGCGGACGCGCGGGTCAGTGTCCGCGTACGGATTAGGATGAGGGTACGGCGGAGGCTAAGGTGTGGGGCTGCCGGTGGGTTTCCCTTCCGGGCTAGGGTTAGGGTTAGGGAACGGCAAGGCTGAGGGCACAGGTGATGGTGCGGACACGTTCTAGGGTCGGGGCACGTGCGGACGCGTGGGTCAGTGTCCGACTACGGATTAGGATGAGTGTACGGCGGAGGCTAAGGTGTGGGGCTGCCGGTGGGTTTCCGTTCCTGTCTAGGGTTAGGGATAGGGAACGGCAAGGCTGAGGGCACAGGTGAGGGTGCGGACACGTGCTAGGGTCGGGGCACGTGCGGACGCGCGGGTCATTGTCTGCGTACAGATTAGGATGAGGGTACGGCGGAGGCTAAGGTGTGGGGCTGCCGGTGGTTTCCGTTCCGGGCTAGGGTTAGGGTTAGGGAACGGCAAGTCTGAGGGCACAGGTGAGGGTGCGGACACGTGCTAGGGTCCGGGCACGTGCGGACGCGCGGGTCAGTGACCGCGTACGGATTAGGATGAGGGTACGGCGGAGGCTAAGGTGTGGGGCTGCCGGTGGGTTTCCGTTCCGGGCTAGGGTTAGGGTTAGGGAACGGCAAGGCTGAGGGCACAGGTGAGGGTGCGGACACGTGCTAGGGTCGGGGCACGTGTGCACGCGCGGGTCAGTGTCCGCGTACGGATTAGGATGAGGGTACGGCGGAGGCTAAGGTGTGGGGCTGCCGGTGGGTTTCCGTTCCGGGCTAGGGTTAGGGTTAGGGAACGGCAAGGCTGAGGGCACAGGTGAGGGTGCGGACACGTGCTAGGGTCGGGGCACGTGTGCACGCGCGGGTCAGTGTCCGTGTACGGATTAGGATGAGGGTACGGCGGAGGCTAAGGTGTGGGGCTGCCGGTGGGTTTCCCTTCCGGGCTAGGGTTAGGGTTAGGGAACGGCAAGGCTGAGGGCACAGGTGATGGTGCGGACACGTTCTAGGGTCGGGGCACATGCGGACGCGTGGGTCAGTGTCCGACTACGGATTAGGATGAGTGTACGGCGGAGGCTAAGGTGTGGGGCTGCCGGTGGGTTTCCGTTCCTGTCTAGGGTTAGGGATAGGGAACGGCAAGGCTGAGGGCACAGGTGAGGGTGCGGACACGTGCTAGGGTCGGGGCACGTGCGGACGCGCGGGTCATTGTCTGCGTACAGATTAGGATGAGGGTACGGCGGAGGCTAAGGTGTGGGGCTGCCGGTGGGTTTCCGTTCCGGGCTAGGGTTAGGGTTAGGGAACGGCAAGTCTGAGGGCACAGGTGAGGGTGCGGACACGTGCTAGGGTCCGGGCACGTGCGGACGCGCGGGTCAGTGACCGCGTACGGATTAGGATGAGGGTACGGCGGAGGCTAAGGTGTGGGGCTGCCGGTGGGTTTCCGTTCCGGGCTAGGGTTAGGGTTAGGGAACGGCAAGGCTGAGGGCACAGGTGAGGGTGCGGACACGTGCTAGGGTCGGGGCACGTGTGCACGCGCGGGTCTGTGTCCGCGTACGGATTAGGATGAGGGTACGGCGGAGGCTAAGGTGTGGGGCTGCCGGTGGGTTTCCCTTCCGGGCTAGGGTTAGGGTTAGGGAACGGCAAAGCTGAGGGCACAGGTGAGGGTGCGGACACGTGCTAGGGTCGGGGCACGTGCGGACGCACGGGTCAGTGTCCGCGTACGGATTAGGATGAGGGTACGGCGGAGGCTAAGGTGTGGGGCTGCCGGTGGGTTTCCCTTCCGGGCTAGGGTTAGGGTTAGGGAACGGCAAGTCTGAGGGCACAGGTGAGGGTGCAGACACGTGCTAGGGTCGGGGCACGTGCGGACGCGCGGGTCAGTGTCCGCGTACGGATTAGGATGAGGGTACGGCGGAGGCTAAGGTGTGGGGCTGCCGGTGGGTTTCCGTTCCGGGCTAGGGTTAGGGTTAGGGAACGGCAAGGCTGAGGGCACAGGTGAGGGTGCGGACACGTGCTAGGTTCGGGACACGTGCGGACGCGCGGTTCAGTGTCCGCGTACGGATTAGGATGAGGGTACGGCGGAAGGTTATGTGTGGGGCTGCCGGTGGGTTTCCCTTCCATGCTAGGGTTAGGGTTAGGGAACGGCAAGGCTTAGGGCACAGGTGAGTGTGAGGACACGTGCTAGGGTCGGGGCACGTGCGGGCGCGGGGCTCAGTGTCCGTGTACGGATTAGGATGAGGGTACGGCGGAGGCTAAGGTGTGGGGCTGCCGGTGGGTTTCCTTTCCTGGCTAGGGTTAGGGTTACGGAACGGCAAGGCTGAGGGCACAGGTGAGGGTGCGGACACGTGCTAGGGTCGGGGCACGTGCGGACGCGCGGGTTAGTGTCCGCGTATGGATTAGGATGAGGGTACGGCGGAGGCTAAGGTGTGGGGCTGCCGGTGGGTTTCCCTTCCGGGCTAGGGTTAGGGTTAGGGAACGGCAAGGCTGAGGGCACAGGTGAGGGTGCGGACACGTGCTAGAGTCGGGGCACGTGCGGACGCGCGTGTCAGTGTCCGCGTACGGATTAGGATGAGGGTACGGCGGAGGCTAAGGTGTGGGGCTGCCGGTGGGTTTCCGTTCCGGGCTAGGGTTAGGGTTAGGGAACGGCAAGGCTGAGGGCACATGTGAGGGTGCGGACACGTGCTAGGTTCGGGGCACGTGCGGGCGCGCGGGTCAGTGTCCGCGTACGGATTAGAATGAGGGTATGGCGGAGGCTAATGTGTGGGGCTGCCGGTGGGTTTCCCTTCCGGGCTAGGGTTAGGGTTAGGGAACGGCAAGGCTGAGGGCACAGGTGAGGGTGCGGACACGTGCTAGGGTCGGGGCACGTGCGGACGCGCGGGTCAGTGTCCGCGTACGGATTAGGATGAGGGTACGGCGGAGGCTAAGGTGTGGGGCTGCCGGTGGGTTTCCCTTCCAGGCTAGGGTTAGGGTTAGGGAACGGCAAGGCTGAGGGCACAGGTGATGGTGCGGACACGTTCTAGGGTCGGGGCACGTGCGGACGCGTGGGTCAGTGTCCGACTACGGATTAGGATGAGTGTACGGCGGAGGCTAAGGTGTGGGGCTGCCGGTGGGTTTCCGTTCCTGTCTAGGGTTAGGGATAGGGAACGGCAAGGCTGAGGGCATAGGTGAGGGTGCGGACACGTGCTAGGGTCGGGGCACGTGCGGTCACGCGGGTCATTGTCTGCGTACAGATTAGGATGAGGGTACGGCGGAGGCTAAGGTGTGGGGCTGCCGGTGGGTTTCCGTTCCGGGCTAGGGTTAGGGTTAGGGAACGGCAAGTCTGAGGGCACAGGTGAGGGTGCGGACACGTGCTAGGGTCCGGGCACGTGCGGACGCGCGGGTCAGTGACCGCGTACGGATTAGGATGAGGGTACGGCGGAGGCTAAGGTGTGGGGCTGCCGGTGGGTTTCCGTTCTGGGCTATGGTTAGGGTTAGGGAACGGCAAGGCTGAGGGCACAGGTGAGGGTGCGGACACGTGCTACGGTCGGGGCACGTGTGCACGCGCGGGTCAGTGTCCGCGTACGGATTAGGATGAGGGTACGGCGGAGGCTAAGGTGTGGGGCTGCCGGTGGGTTTCCGTTCCGGGCTAGGGTTAGGGTTAGGGAACGGCAAGGCTGAGGGCACAGGTGAGGGTGCGGACACGTGCTAGGGTCGGGGCACGTGCGGACGCGCGTGTCAGTGTCCGCGTACGGATTAGGATGAGGGTACGGCGGAGGCTAAGGTGTGGGGCTGCCGGTGGGTTTCCCTTCCGGGCTAGGGTTAGGGTTATGGAACGGCAAGGCTGAGGGCACAGGTGAGGGTGCGGACACGTGCTAGGGTCGGGGCACGTGCGGACGCACGGGTCAGTGTCCGCGTACGGATTAGGATGAGGGTACGGCGGTGGCTAAGGTGTGGGGCTGCCGGTGGGTTTCCCTTCCGGGCTAGGGTTAGGGTTAGGGAACGGCAAGGCTGAGGGCACAGGTGAGTGTGCGGACACGTGCTAGGGTCGGGGCACGTGCAGACGCGCGGATCAGTGTCCGCGTACGGATTAGGATGAGGGTACGGCGGAGGCTAAGGTGTGGGGCTGCCGGTGGGTTTCCGTTCCGGGCTAGGGTTAGGGTTAGGGAACGGCAAGGCTGAGGCCACAGGTGAGGGTGCGGACACGTGCTAGGGTCGGGGCACGTGCGGACGCGCGGGTCAGTGTCCGCGTACGGATTAGGATGAGGGTACGGCGGAGGCTAAGGTGTGGGGCTGCCGGTGGGTTTCCCTTCCGGGCTAGGGTTAGGGTTAGGGAACGGCAAGGCTGAGGGCACAGGTGAGGATGCGGACACGTGCTAGGGTCGGGGCACGTGCGGACGCGCGGGTGAGTGTCCGTGTACGGATTAGGATGAGTGTACGGCGGAGGCTAAGGTGTGGGGCTGCCGGTGGGTTTCCATTCTTGGCTAGGGTTAGGGATAGGGAACGGCAAGGCTGAGGGCACAGGTGAGGGTGCGGACACGTGCTAGGGTCGGGGCACGTGCGGACGCACGGGTCAGTGTCCGCGTACGGATTAGGATTAGGGTACGGCGGAGGCTAATGTGTGGGGCTGCCGGTGGGTTTCACTTCCAGGCTAGAGTTAGGGTTAGGGAACGGCAAGGCTGAGGGCACAGGTGAGGGTGCGTACACGTGCTAGGGTCTGGGCATGTGCGGACGCGCAGTTCTGTGTCCGCGTACGGATTAGGATGAGGGTACGGCGGAGGCTAAAGTGTGTGGCTGTGGGTTGGTTTCCGTTCCGGGCTAGGGTTAGGGTTAGGGAACGGCAAGGCTGAGGGCACAGGTGAGGGTGTGGACACGTGCTAGGGTCGGGGCACGTGCGGACGCGCGGGTCAGTGTCCGCGTACGGATTAGGATGAGGGTACGGCGCAGGCTAAGGTGTGGGCCTGCCGGTGGGTTTTCCTTCCGGGCTAGGGTTAGGGTTAGGGAACGGCAAGGCTGAGGGCACAGGTGAGGGTGCGGACACGTGCTAGGTTCGGGGCACGTGCGGACGCGCCGGTCATTGTCCGCATATGGATTAGGAGGAGGGTACAGCAGAGGTTAAGGTGTGGGGCTGCTGGTGGGTTTCCGTTCCGGGCTAGGGTTAGGGTTAGGGAACGGCAAGGCTGAGGGCACAGATGAGGGTGCGGACACGTGCTAGGGTCGGGGCACGTGCGGACGCGCGTGTCAGTGTCCGCGTACGCATTAGGATGAGGGTACGGCGGAGGCTAAGGTGTGGGGCTGCCGGTGGGTTTCCCTTCCGGGCTAGGGTTAGGGTTAGGGAACGGAAAGGCTGAAGGCACAGGTGAGGGTGCGGACATGTGCTAGGGACGGGGCACGTGCGGGCGCGCGGGTCAGTGTCCGCGTACGGATTAGGATGAGGGTACGTCGGAGTCTAAGGTGTGGGGCTGCCGGTGGGTTTCCCTTCCGAGCTAGGGTGAGGGTTAGGGAACGGCAAGGCTGAGGGCACAGGTGAGGGTGCGGACACGTGCTAGGGTCGGGGCACGTGCGGACGTGCGGGTCAGTGTCCGCGTACGGATTAGGATGAGGTTACGGCGGGGGCTAAGGTGTGGGGCTGCCGGTGGGTTTCCGTTCCGGGCTAGGGTTAGGGTTAGGGAACGGCAAGGCTGAGGGCACAGGTGAGGGTGCGGACACGTGCTAGGGTCGGGGCACGTGCGGACGCGCGGGTCAGTGTCCACGTACGGATTAGGATGAGGGTACGACGGAGGCTATGGTGTGGGGCTGCCGGTGGGTTTCCTTTCCGGGCTAGGGTTAGGGTTAGGGAACGGCAAGGCTGAGGGCACAGGTGAGGGTGCGGACACGTGCTAGGGTCGGGGCACGTGCGGACGCGCGGGTCAGTGTCCGCGTACGGATTAGGATGAGGGTACGGCGGAAGCTAAGGTGTGGGGCTGCCGGTGGGTTTCCCTTCCGGGCTAGGGTTAGGGTTAGGGAACGGCAAGGCTGAGGGCACAGGTGAGGGTGAGGACACGTGCTAGGGTCGGGGCACGTGCGGGCGCGCGGCTCAGTGTCCGCGTACGGATTAGGATGAGGGTACGGCGGAGGCTAAGGTGTGGGGCTGCCGGTGGGTTTCCGTTCCGGGCTAGGGTTAGGGTTAGGGAACGGCAAGGCTGAGGGCACAGGTGAGGGTGCGGACACGTGCTAGGGTCGGGGCACGTGCGGGCGCGCGGGTCAGTGTCCGCGTACGGATTAGGGTGAGGATACGGCGGAGGCTAAGGTGTGGGGCTGCCGGTGGGTTTCCGTTCCGGGCTAGGGTTAGGGTTAGGGAACGGCAAGGCTGAGGGCACAGGTGAGGGTGCGGACACGTGCTAGAGTCGGGGCACGTGCGGACGCGCGTGTCAGTGTCCGCGTACGGATTAGGATGAGGGTACGGCGGAGGCTAAGGTGTGGGGCTGCCGGTGGGTTTCCGTTCCTGTCTAGGGTTAGGGATAGGGAACGGCAAGGCTGAGGGCACAGGTGACGGTGCGGACACGTGCTAGGTTCGGGGCACGTGCGGACGCGCGGGTCATTGTCTGCGTACAGATTAGGATGAGGGTACGGCGGAGGCTAAGGTGTGGGGCTGCCGGTGGTTTCCGTTCCGGGCTAGGGTTAGGGTTAGGGAACGGCAAGTCTGAGGGCACAGGTGAGGGTGCGGACACGTGCTAGGGTCCGGGCACGTGCGGACGCGCGGGTCAGTGACCGCGTACGGATTAGGATGAGGGTACGGCGGAGGCTAAGGTGTGGGGCTGCCGGTGGGTTTCCGTTCCGGGCTAGGGTTAGGGTTAGGGAACGGCAAGGCTGAGGGCACAGGTGAGGGTGCGGACACGTGCTAGGGTCGGGGCACGTGTGCACGCGCGGGTCAGTGTCCGCGTACGGATTAGGATGAGGGTACGGCGGAGGCTAAGGTGTGGGGCTGCCGGTGGGTTTCCGTTCCGGGCTAGGGTTAGGGTTAGGGAACGGCAAGGCTGAGGGCACAGGTGAGGGTGCGGACACGTGCTAGGGTCGGGGCACGTGCGGACGCGCGTGTCAGTGTCCGCGTACGGATTAGGATGAGGGTACGGCGGAGGCTAAGGTGTGGGGCTGCCGGTGGGTTTCCGTTCCGGGCTAGGGTTAGGGTTAGGGAACGGCAAGGTTGAGGGCACAGGTGAGGGTGCGGACACGTGCTAGGGTCGGGGCACGTGTGCACGCGCGGGTCAGTGTCCGTGTACGGATTAGGATGAGGGTACGGCGGAGGCTAAGGTGTGGGGCTGCCGGTGGGTTTCCCTTCCGGGCTAGGGTTAGGGTTAGGGAACGGCAAGGCTGAGGGCACAGGTGATGGTGCGGACACGTTCTAGGGTCGGGGCACATGCGGACGCGTGGGTCAGTGTCCGACTACGGATTAGGATGAGTGTACGGCGGAGGCTAAGGTGTGGGGCTGCCGGTGGGTTTCCGTTCCTGTCTAGGGTTAGGGATAGGGAACGGCAAGGCTGAGGGCACAGGTGAGGGTGCGGACACGTGCTAGGGTCGGGGCACGTGCGGACGCGCGGGTCATTGTCTGCGTACAGATTAGGATGAGGGTACGGCGGAGGCTAAGGTGTGGGGCTGCCGGTGGGTTTCCGTTCCGGGCTAGGGTTAGGGTTAGGGAACGGCAAGGCTGAGGGCACAGGTGAGGGTGCGGACACGTGCTAGGGTCCGGGCACGTGCGGACGCGCGGGTCAGTGACCGCGTACGGATTAGGATGAGGGTACGGCGGAGGCTAAGGTGTGGGGCTGCCGGTGGGTTTCCGTTCCGGGCTAGGGTTAGGGTTAGGGAACGGCAAGGCTCAGGGCACAGGTGAGGGTGCGGACACGTGCTAGGGTCGGGGCACGTGCGGACGCACGGGTCAGTGTCCACGTACGGAGGAGGATTAGGGTACGGCGGAGGCTAAGGTGTGGGGCTGCCGGTGGGTTTCCGTTCCGGGCTAGGGTTAGGGTTAGGGAACGGCAAGGTTGAGGGCACAGGTGAGGGTGCGGACACGTGCTAGGGTCGGGGCACGTGCGGACGCACGGGTCAGTGTCCGCGTACGGATTAGGATTAGGGTACGGCGGAGGCTAATGTGTGGGGCTGCCGGTGGGTTTCCGTTCCGGGCTAGGGTTAGGGTTAGGGAACGGCAAGGCTGAGGGCACAGGTGAGGGTGCGGACACGTGCTAGGGTCGGGGCACGTGCGGACGCGCGGGTCAGTGTCCGCGTACAGATTAGGATGAGGGTACGGCGGAGGCTAAGGTGTGGGGCTGCCGGTGGGTTTCCGTTCCGGGCTAGGGTTAGGGTTAGGGAACGGCAAGGCTGAGGGCACAGGTGAGGGTGCGGACACGTGCTAGGGTCCGGGCACGTGCGGACGCGCGGGTCAGTGACCGCGTATGGATTAGGATGAGGGTACGGTGGAGGCTAAGGTGTGGGGCTGCCGGTGGGTTTCCGTTCCGGGCTAGGGCTAGGGTTAGGGAACGGCAAGGCTGAGGGCACAGGTGAGGGTGCGGACACGTGCTAGGGTCCGGGCACGTGCGGACGCACGGGTCAGTGTCCGCGTACGGATTAGGATTAGGGTACGGCGGAGGCTAATGTGTGGGGCTGCCGGTGGGTTTCCGTTCCGGGCTAGGGTTAGGGTTAGGGAACGGCAAGGCTGAGGGCACAGGTGAGGGTGCGGACACGTGCTAGGGTCGGGGCACGTGCGGACGCGCGGGTCAGTGTCCGCGTACAGATTAGGATGAGGGTACGGCGGAGGCTAAGGTGTGGGGCTGCCGGTGGGTTTCCGTTCCGGGCTAGGGTTAGGGTTAGGGAACGGCAAGGCTGAGGGCACAGGTGAGGGTGCGGACACGTGCTAGGGTCCGGGCACGTGCGGACGCGCGGGTCAGTGACCGCGTATGGATTAGGATGAGGGTACGGCGGAGGCTAAGGTGTGGGGCTGCCGGTGGGTTTCCGTTCCGGGCTAGGGTTAGGGTTAGGGAACGGCAAGGCTGAGGGCACAGGTGAGGGTGCGGACACGTGCTAGGGTCGGGGCACGTGCGGACGCGCGGGTCAGTGTCCGCGTACGTATTAGGATGAGGGTACGGCGGAGGCTAAGGTGTGGGGCTGCCGGTGGGTTTCCCTTCCGGGCTAGGGTTAGGGTTAGGGAACGGCAAGGCTGAGGGCACAGGTGAGGGTGCGTACACGTGCTAGGGTCTGGGCATGTGCGGACGCGCAGTTCTGTGTCCGCGTACGGATTAGGATGAGGGTACGGCGGAGGCTAAAGTGTGTGGCTGCGGGTTGGTTTCCGTTCCGGGCTAGGGTTAGGGTTAGGGAACGGCAAGGCTGAGGGCACAGGTGAGGGTGCGGACACGTGCTAGGGTCGGGGCACGTGCGGACGCGCGGGTCAGTGTCCGCGTACGGATTAGGATGAGGGTACGGCGGAGGCTAAGGTGTGGGCCTGCCGGTGGGTTTTCCTTCCGGGCTAGGGTTAGGGTTAGGGAACGGCAAGGCTGAGGGCACAGGTGAGGGTGCGGACACGTGCTAGGTTCGGGGCACGTGCGGACGCGCCGGTCATTGTCTGCATATGGATTAGGAGGAGGGTACAGCAGAGGTTAAGGTGTGGGGCTGCTGGTGGGTTTCCGTTCCGGGCTAGGGTTAGGGTTAGGGAACGGCAAGGCTGAGGGCACAGGTGAGGGTGCGGACACGTGCTAGGGTCGGGGCACGTGCGGACGCGCGTGTCAGTGTCCGCGTACGCATTAGGATGAGGGTACGGCGGAGGCTAAGGTGTGGGGCTGCCGGTGGGTTTCCCTTCCGGGCTAGGGTTAGGGTTAGGGAACGGAAAGGCTGAAGGCACAGGTGAGGGTGCGGACATGTGCTAGGGTCGGGGCACGTGCGGGCGCGCGGGTCAGTGTCCGCGTACGGATTAGGATGAGGGTACGTCGGAGTCTAAGGTGCGGGGCTGCCGGTGGGTTTCCCTTCCGAGCTAGGGTGAGGGTTAAGGAACGGCAAGGCTGAGGGCACAGGTGAGGGTGCGGACACGTGCTATGGTCGGGGCACGTGCGGGCGCGCGGCTCAGTGTCCGCGTACGGATTAGGATGAGGGTACGGCGGAGGCTAAGGTGTGGGGCTGCCGGTGGGTTTCCGTTCCGGGCTAGGTTTAGGGTTAGGGAACGGCAAGGCTGAGGGCACAGGTGAGGGCGCGGACACGTGCTAGGGTCGGGGCACGTGCGGACGCGCGGGTCAGTGTCCGCGTACGGATTAGGATGAGGGTACGGCGGAGGCTAAGGTGTGGGGCTGCCGGTGGGTTTCCCTTCTGGGCTAGGGTTAGGGTTAGGGAACGGCAAGGCTGAGGGCACAGGTGAGGGTGCGGACACGTGCTAGGTTCGGGGCACGTGCGGACGCACGAGTCAGTGTCCGCGTACGGATTAGGATGAGGGTACGGCGGAGGCTAAGGTGTGGGGCTGCCGGTGGGTTTCCCTTCCGGGCTAGGGTTAGGGTTAGGGAACGGCAAGGCTGAGGGCACAGGTGAGGGTGCGGACACGTGCTAGGGTCGGGGCACGTGCGGGCGCGCGGGTCAGTGTCCGCGTACGGATTAGGATGAGGGTACGGCGGAGGCTAAGGTGTGGGGCTGCCGGTGGGTTTCCCTTCCGGGCTAGGGTTAGGGTTAGGGAACGGCAAAGCTGAGGGCACAGGTGAGGGTGCGGACACGTGCTAGGGTCGGGGCATGTGCGGACGCGCGATTCATTGTCCGCGTACGGATTAGGATGAGGGTACGGCGGGGGCTAAAGTGTGGGGCTGCCGGTGGGTTTCCGTTCCGGGCTAGGGTTAGGGTTAGGGAACGGCAAGGCTGAGGGCACAGGTGAGGGTGCGGACACGTGCTAGGGTCGGGGCACGTGCGGACGCGCGGGTCAGTGTCCGCGTACGGATTAGGATGAGGGTACGGCGGAGGCTAAGGTGTGGGGCTGCCGGTGGGTTTCCGTTCCGGGCTAGGGTTAGGGTTAGGGAACGGCAAGGCTGAGGGCACAGGTGAGGGTGCGGACACGTGCTTGGGTCGGGGCACGTGCGGACGCATGGGTCAGTGCCGCGTACGGATTAGGGTGAGGGTACGGCGGAGGCTAAGGTGTGGGGCTGCCGGTGGGTTTCCGTTCCGGGCTAGGGTTAGGGTTAGGGAACGGCAAGTCTGAGGGCACAGGTGAGGGTGCGGACACGTGCTAGGGTCGGGGCATGTGCTGGCGCGCGGGTCAGTGTCCGCGTACGGATTAGGATGAGGGTACGGCGGAGGCTAAGGTGTGGGGCTGCCGGTGGGTTTCCCTTCTGGGCTAGGGTTAGGGTTAGGGAACGGCAAGCCTGAAGGCACAGGTGAGGGTGCGGACACGTGCTAGGGTCGGGGCACGTGCGGGCTCGTGGGTCAGTGTCCGCGTACGGATTAGGATGAGGGTACGGCGGAGGCTAAGGTGTGGGGCTGCCGGTGGGTTTCCGTTCCGGGCTAGGGTTAGGGTTAGGGAACGGCAAGGCTGAGGGCACAGGTGAGGGTGCGGACACGTGCTAGGGTCGGGGAACTTGCGGACGCGCGGGTCAGTGTCCGCGTACGGATTAGGATGAGGGTACGGCGGAGGCTAAGGTGTGGGGCTGCCGGTGGGTTTCCGTTCCGGGCTAGGGTTAGGGTTAGGGAACGGCAAAGCTGAGGGCACAGGTGAGGGTGCGGACACGTGCTAGGGTCGGGGCACGTGCGGACGCGCGTGTCAGTGTCCGCGTACGGATTAGGATGAGGGTACGGCGGAGGCTAAGGTGTGGGGCTGCCGGTGGGTTTCCGTTCCGGGCTAGGGTTAGGGTTAGGGAACGGCAAGGCTGAGGGCACAGGTGAGGGCGCGGACACGTGCTAGGGTCGGGGCACATGCGGACGCGCGTCTCAGTGTCCGCGTACGGATTAGGATGAGGGTACGGTAGAAGCTAAGGTGTGGGGCTGCCGGTGGGTTTCCATTCCGGGCTAGGGTTAGGGTTAGGGAACGGCAAGGCTGAGGGCACAGGTGAGGGCGCGGACACGTGCTAGGGTTGGGGCACGTGCGGACGCGCGGGTCAGTGTGCGCGTACGGGTTAGGATGAGGGTACGGCGGAGGCTATGGTGTGGGGCTGCCGGTGGGTTTCCGTTCCGGGCTAGGGTTAGGGTTAGGGAACGGCAAGGCTGAGGGCACAGGTGAGGGTGCAGACACGTGCTAGGGTTGGGGCACGTGCGGACGCGCGTGTCAGTGTCCGCGTACGGATTAGGATGAGGGTACGGCGGAGGCTAAGGTGTGGGGCTGCCGGTGGGTTTCCGTTCCGGGCTAGGGTTAGGGTTAGGGAACGGCAAGGCTGAGGGCACAGGTGAGGGCGCGGACACGTGCTAGGGTCGGGGCACATGCGGACGCGCGTCTCAGTGTCCGCGTACGGATTAGGATGAGGGTACGGTAGAAGCTAAGGTGTGGGGCTGCCGGTGGGTTTCCATTCCGGGCTAGGGTTAGGGTTAGGGAACGGCAAGGCTGAGGGCACAGGTGAGGGCGCGGACACGTGCTAGGGTTGGGGCACGTGCGGACGCGCGGGTCAGTGTGCGCGTACGGGTTAGGATGAGGGTACGGCGGAGGCTATGGTGTGGGGCTGCCGGTGGGTTTCCGTTCCGGGCTAGGGTTAGGGTTAGGGAACGGCAAGGCTGAGGGCACAGGTGAGGGTGCAGACACGTGCTAGGGTTGGGGCACGTGCGGACGCGCGGGTCAGTGTGCGCGTACGGATTAGGATGAGGGTACGGCGGAGGCTAAGGTGTGGGGCTGCCGGTGGGTTTCCGTTCCGGGCTAGGGTTAGGGTTAGGGAACGGCAAGGCTGAGGGCACAGGTGAGGGTGCGGACACGTGCTAGGGTCGGGACACGTGCGGACGCGCGGTTCAGTGTCCGCGTACGGATTAGGATGAGGGTACGGCGGAAGGTTAGGTGTGGGGCTGCCGTTGGGTTTCCCTTCCGTGCTAGGGTTAGGGTTAGGGAACGGCAAGGCTTAGGGCACAGGTGAGTGTGAGGACACGTGCTAGGGTCGGGGCACGTGCGGGCGCGGGGCTCAGTGTCCGCGTACGGATTAGGATGAGGGTACGGCGGAGGCTAAGGTGTAGGGCTGCCGGTGGGTTTCCTTTCCTGGCTAGGGTTAGGGTTACGGAACGGCAAGGCTGAGGGCACAGGTGAGGGTGCGGACACGTGCTAGGGTCGGGGCACGTGCGGACGCGCGGGTTAGTGTCCGCGTATGGATTAGAATGAGGGTACGGCGGAGGCTAAGGTGTGGGGCTACCGGTGGGTTTCCCTTCCGGGCTAGGGTTAGGGTTAGGGAACGGCAAGGCTGAGGGCACAGGTGAGGGTGCGGACACGTGCTAGAGTCGGGGCACGTACGGACGCGCGTTTCAGTGTCCGCGTACGGATTAGGATGAGGGTACGGCGGAGGCTAAGGTGTGGGGCTGCCGGTGGGTTTCCGTTCCGGGCTAGGGTTAGGGTTAGGGAACGGCAAGGCTGAGGGCACAGGTGAGGGCGCGGACACGTGCTAGGGTCGGGGCACGTGCGGACGCGCGTCTCAGTGTCCGCGTACGGATTAGGATGAGGATAAGGCGGAGGCTAAGGTGTGGGGCTGCCGGTGGGTTTCCGTTCCGGGCTAGGGTTAGGGTTAGGGAACGGCAAAGCTGAGGGCACAGGTGAGGGTGCGGACACGTGCTAGGGTCGGGGCACGTGCGGACGCGCGTGTCAGTGTCCGCGTACGTATTAGGATGAGGGTACGGCGGAGGCTAAGGTGTGGGGCTGCCAGTGGGTTTCCGTTCCGGGCTAGGGTTAGGGTTAGGGAACGGCAAGGCTGAGGGCACAGGTGAGGGCGCGGACACGTGCTAGGGTCGGGGCACATGCGGACGCGCGTCTCAGTGTCCGCGTACGGATTAGGATGAGGGTACGGCGGAAGCTAAGGTGTGGGGCTGCCGGTGGGTTTCCCTTCCTGGCTAGGGTTAGGGTTAGGGAACGGCAAGGCTGAGGGCACAGGTGAGGGCGCGGACCCGTGCTAGGGTTGGGGCACGTGCGGACGCGCTGGTCAGTGTGCGCGTACGGGTTAGGATGAGGGTACGGCGGAGGCTATGGTGTGGGGCTGCCAGTGGGTTTCCGTTCCGGGCTAGGGTTAGGGTTAGGTAACGGCAAGTCTGAGGGCACAGGTGAGGGTGCAGACACGTGCTAGGGTCGGGGCACGTGCGGACGCGCGGTTCAGTGTCCGCGTACGGATTAGGATGAGGGTACGGCGGAGGCTAAGGTGTGGGGCTGCCGGTGGGTTTCCGTTCCGGGCTAGGGTTAGGGTTAGGGAACGGCAAGGCTGAGGGCACAGGTGAGGGTGCGGACACGTGCTAGGTTCGGGGCACGTGCGGACGTGCCGGTCATTGTCCGCATATGGATTAGGAGGAGGGTACAGCAGAGGTTAAGGTGTGGGGCTGCCGGTGGGTTTCCCTTCCGGGGTAGGGTTAGGGTTAGGGAACGGAAAGGCTGAAGGCACAGGTGAGGGTGCGGACCCGTGCTAGGGTTGGGGCACGTGCGGACGCGCTGGTCAGTGTGCGCGTACGGGTTAGGATGAGGGTACGGCGGAGGCTATGGTGTGGGGCTGCCGGTGGGTTTCCGTTCCGGGCTAGGGTTAGGGTTAGGGAACGGCAAGGCTGAGGGCACAGGTGAGGGCGCGGACCCGTGCTAGGGTTGGGGCACGTGCGGACGCGCTGGTCAGTGTGCGCGTACGGGTTAGGATGAGGGTACGGCGGAGGCTATGGTGTGGGGCTGCCAGTGGGTTTCCGTTCCGGGCTAGGGTTAGGGTTAGGTAACGGCAAGTCTGAGGGCACAAGTGAGGGCGCGGACACGTGCTAGGGTCGGGGCACATGCGGACGCGCGTCTCAGTGTCCGCGTACGGATTAGGATGAGGGTACGGCGGAAGCTAAGGTGTGGGGCTGCCGGTGGGTTTCCATTCCGGGCTAGGGTTAGGGTTAGGGAACGGCAAGGCTGAGGGCACAGGTGAGGGCGCGGACCCGTGCTAGGGTTGGGGCACGTGCGGACGCGCTGGTCAGTGTGCGCGTACGGGTTAGGATGAGGGTACGGCGGAGGCTATGGTGTGGGGCTGCCAGTGGGTTTCCGTTCCGGGCTAGGGTTAGGGTTAGGTAACGGCAAGTCTGAGGGCACAGGTGAGGGTGCAGACACGTGCTAGGGTCGGGGCACGTGCGGACGCGCGGTTCAGTGTCCGCGTACGGATTAGGATGAGGGTACGGCGGAGGCTAAGGTGTGGGGCTGCCGGTGGGTTTCCGTTCCGGGCTAGGGTTAGGGTTAGGGAACGGCAAGGCTGAGGGCACAGGTGAGGGTGCGGTCACGTGCTAGGGTCGGGGCACGTGCGGACGCGCGTGTCAGTGTCCGCGTACGCATTAGGATGAGGGTACGGCGGAGGCTAAGGTGTGGGGCTGCCGGTGGGTTTCCCTTCCGGGGTAGGGTTAGGGTTAGGGAACGGAAAGGCTGAAGGCACAGGTGAGGGTGCGGACATGTGCTAGGGTCGGGGCACGTGCGGGCGCGCGGGTCAGTGTCCGCGTACGGATTAGGATGAGGGTACGTCGGAGTCTAAGGTGTGGGGCTGCCGGTGGCTTTCCCTTCCGAGCTAGGGTGAGGGTTAAGGAACGGCAAGGCTGAGGGCACAGGTGAGGGTGCGGACACGTGCTAGGGTCGGGGCACGTGCGGACGCGCGTGTCAGTGTCCGCGTACGGATTAGGATGAGGTTACGGCGGGGGCTAAGGTGTGGGGCTGCCGGTGGGTTTCCGTTCCGGGCTAGGGTTAGGGTTAGGGAACGGCAAGGCTGAGGGCACAGGTGAGGGTGCGGACACGTGCTAGGGTCGGGGCACGTGCGGACGCGCGGGTCAGTGTCCACGTACGGATTAGGATGAGGGTACGACGGAGGCTATGGTGTGGGGCTGCCGGTGGGTTTCCTTTCGGGGCTAGGGTTAGGGTTAGGGAACGGCAAGGCTGAGGGCACAGGTGAGGGTGCGGACACGTGCTAGGGTCGGGGCACGTGCGGACGCGCGGGTCAGTGTCCGCGTACGGATTAGGATGAGGGTACGGCGGAAGCTAAGGTGTGGGGCTGCCGGTGGGTTTCCCTTCCGGGCTAGGGTTAGGGTTAGGGAACGGCAAGGCTGAGGGCACAGGTGAGGGTGAGGACACGTGCTAGGGTCGGGGCACGTGCGGGCGCGCGGCTCAGTGTCCGCGTACGGATTAGGATGAGGGTACGGCGGAGGCTAAGGTGTGGGGCTGCCGGTGGGTTTCCGTTCCAGGCTAGGTTTAGGGTTAGGGAACGGCAAGGCTGAGGGCACAGGTGAGGGCGCGGACACGTGCTAGGGTCGGGGCACGTGCGGACGCGCGGGTCAGTGTCCGCGTACGGATTAGGATGAGGGTACGGCGGAGGCTAAGGTGTGGGGCTGCCGGTGGGTTTCCCTTCCGGGCTAGGGTTAGGGTTAGGGAACGGCAAGGCTGAGGGCACAGGTGAGGGTGCGGACACGTGCTAGGTTCGGGGCACGTGCGGACGCGCGAGTCAGTGTCCGCGTACGGATTAGGATGAGGGTACGGCGGAGGCTAAGGTGTGGGGCTGCCGGTGGGTTTCCCTTCCGGGCTAGGGTTAGGGTTAGGGAACGGCAAGGCTGAGGGCACAGGTGAGGGTGCGGACACGTGCTAGGGTCGGGGCACGTGCGGGCGCGCGGGTCAGTGTCCGCGTACGGATTAGGATGAGGGTACGGCGGAGGCTAAGGTGTGGGGCTGCCGGTGGGTTTCCCTTCCGGGCTAGGGTTAGGGTTAGGGAACGGCAAAGCTGAGGGCACAGGTGAGGGTGCGGACACGTGCTAGGGTCGGGGCACGTGCGGACGCGCGATTCATTGTCCGCGTACGGATTAGGATGAGGGTACGGCGGGGGCTAAAGTGTGGGGCTGCCGGTGGGTTTCCGTTCCGGGCTAGGGTTAGGGTTAGGGAACGGCAAGGCTGAGGGCACAGGTGAGAGTGCGGACACGTGCTAGGGTCGGGGCACGTGCGGACGCGCGGGTCAGTGTCCGCGTACGGATTAGGATGAGGGTACGGCGGAGGCTAAGGTGTGGGGCTGCCGGTGGGTTTCCGTTCCGGGCTAGGGTTAGGGTTAGGGAACGGCAAGTCTGAGGGCACAGGTGAGGGCGCGGACACGTGCTAGGGTCGGGGCATGTGCTGGCGCGCGGGTCAGTGTCCGCGTACGGATTAGGATGAGGGTACGGCGGAGGCTAAGGTGTGGGGCTGCCGGTGGGTTTCCCTTCTGGGCTAGGGTTAGGGTTAGGGAACGGCAAGCCTGAAGGCACAGGTGAGGGTGCGGACACGTGCTAGGGTCGGGGCACGTGCGGACGCGCGGGTCAGTGTCCGCGTACGGATTAGGATGAGGGTACGGCGGAGGCTAAGGTGTGGGGCTGCCGGTGGGTTTCCGTTCCGGGCTAGGGTTAGGGTTAGGGAACGGCAAGTCTGAGGGCACAGGTGAGGGTGCAGACACGTGCTAGGGTCGGGGCACGTGCGGACGCGCGGGTCAGGGTCCGCGTACGGATTAGGATGAGGGTACGGCGGAGGCTAAGGTGTGGGGCTGCCGGTGGGTTTCCGTTCCGGGCTAGGGTTAGGGTTAGGGAACGGCAAGGCTGAGGGCACAGGTGAGGGTGCGGACACGTGCTAGGTTCGGGACACGTGCGGACGCGCGGTTCAGTGTCCGCGTACGGATTAGGATGAGGGTACGGCGGAAGGTTAGGTGTGGGGCTGCCGGTGGGTTTCCCTTCCGTGCTAGGGTTAGGGTTAGGGAACGGCAAGGCTTAGGGCACAGGTGAGTGTGAGGACACGTGCTAGGGTCGGGGCACGTGCGGGCGCGGGGCTCAGTGTCCGTGTACGGATTAGGATGAGGGTACGGCGGAGGCTAAGGTGTGGGGCTGCCGGTGGGTTTCCTTTCCTGGCTAGGGTTAGGGTTACGGAACGGCAAGGCTGAGGGCACAGGTGAGGGTGCGGACACGTGCTAGGGTCGGGGCACGTGCGGACGCGCAGGTTAGTGTCCGCGTATGGATTAGGATGAGGGTACGGCGGAGGCTAAGGTGTGGGGCTGCCGGTGGGTTTCCCTTCCGGGCTAGGGTTAGGGTTAGGGAACGGCAAGGCTGAGGGCACAGGTGAGGGTGCGGACACGTGCTAGAGTCGGGGCACGTACGGACGCGCGTGTCAGTGTCCGCGTACGGATTAGGATGAGGGTACGGCGGAGGCTAAGGTGTGGGGCTGCCGGTGGGTTTCCGTTCCGGGCTAGGGTTAGGGTTAGGGAACGGCAAGGCTGAGGGCACAGGTGAGGGTGCGTACACGTGCTAGGGTCTGGGCATGTGCGGACGCGCAGTTCTGTGTCCGCGTACGGATTAGGATGAGGGTACGGCGGAGGCTAAAGTGTGTGGCTGCGGGTTGGTTTCCGTTCCGGGCTAGGGTTAGGGTTAGGGAACGGCAAGGCTGAGGGCACAGGTGAGGGTGCGGACACGTGCTAGGGTCGGGGCACGTGCGGACGCGCGGGTCAGTGTCCGCGTACGGATTAGGATGAGGGTACGGCGGAGGCTAAGGTGTGGGCCTGCCGGTGGGTTTTCCTTCCGGGCTAGGGTTAGGGTTAGGGAACGGC
This sequence comes from Hyperoodon ampullatus, assembly GCF_949752795.1. Classification (NCBI taxonomy): domain Eukaryota; kingdom Metazoa; phylum Chordata; class Mammalia; order Artiodactyla; family Ziphiidae; genus Hyperoodon; species Hyperoodon ampullatus. Next base: position 116,577,114 of record NC_136920.1, read on the forward strand.
AAGGCTGAGGGCACAGGTGAGGGTGCGGACACGTGCTAGGTTCGGGGCACGTGCGGACGCGCCGGTCATTGTCTGCATATGGATTAGGAGGAGGGTACAGCAGAGGTTAAGGTGTGGGGCTGCTGGTGGGTTTCCGTTCCGGGCTAGGATTAGGGTTAGGGAACGGCAAGGCTGAGGGCACAGGTGAGGGTGCGGACACGTGCTAGGGTCGGGGCACGTGCGGACGCGCGTGTCAGTGTCCGCGTACGCATTAGGATGAGGGTACGGCGGAGGCTAAGGTGTGGGGCTGCCGGTGGGTTTCCCTTCCGGGCTAGGGTTAGGGTTAGGGAACGGAAAGGCTGAAGGCACAGGTGAGGGTGCGGACATGTGCTAGGGTCGGGGCACGTGCGGGCGCGCGGGTCAGTGTCCGCGTACGGATTAGGATGAGGGTACGTCGGAGTCTAAGGTGCGGGGCTGCCGGTGGGTTTCCCTTCCGAGCTAGGGTGAGGGTTAAGGAACGGCAAGGCTGAGGGCACAGGTGAGGGTGCGGACACGTGCTAGGGTCGGGGCACGTGCGGGCGCGCGGCTCAGTGTCCGCGTACGGATTAGGATGAGGGTACGGCGGAGGCTAAGGTGTGGGGCTGCCGGTGGGTTTCCGTTCCGGGCTAGGTTTAGGGTTAGGGAACGGCAAGGCTGAGGGCACAGGTGAGGGCGCGGACACGTGCTAGGGTCGGGGCACGTGCGGACGCGCGGGTCAGTGTCCGCGTACGGATTAGGATGAGGGTACGGCGGAGGCTAAGGTGTGGGGCTGCCGGTGGGTTTCCCTTCTGGGCTAGGGTTAGGGTTAGGGAACGGCAAGGCTGAGGGCACAGGTGAGGGTGCGGACACGTGCTAGGTTCGGGGCACGTGCGGACGCGCGAGTCAGTGTCCGCGTACGGATTAGGATGAGGGTACTGCGGAGGCTAAGGTGTGGGGCTGCCGGTGGGTTTCCCTTCCGGGCTAGGGTTAGGGTTAGGGAACGGCAAGGCTGAGGGCACAGGTGAGGGTGCGGACACGTGCTAGGGTCGGGGCACGTGCGGGCGCGCGGGTCAGTGTCCGCGTACGGATTAGGATGAGGGTACGGCGGAGGCTAAGGTGTGGGGCTGCCGGTGGGTTTCCCTTCCGGGCTAGGGTTAGGGTTAGGGAACGGCAAAGCTGAGGGCACAGGTGAGGGTGCGGACACGTGCTAGGGTCGGGGCACGTGCGGACGCGCGATTCATTGTCCGCGTACGGATTAGGATGAGGGTACGGCGGGGGCTAAAGTGTGGGGCTGCCGGTGGGTTTCCGTTCCGGGCTAGGGTTAGGGTTAGGGAACGGCAAGGCTGAGGGCACAGGTGAGGGTGCGGACACGTGCTAGGGTCGGGGCACGTGCGGACGCGCGGGTCAGTGTCCGCGTACGGATTAGGATGAGGGTACGGCGGAGGCTAAGGTGTGGGGCTGCCGGTGGGTTTCCGTTCCGGGCTAGGGTTAGGGTTAGGGAACGGCAAGGCTGAGGGCACAGGTGAGGGTGCGGACACGTGCTTGGGTCGGGGCACGTGCGGACGCATGGGTCAGTGCCGCGTACGGATTAGGGTGAGGGTACGGCGGAGGCTAAGGTGTGGGGCTGCCGGTGGGTTTCCGTTCCGGGCTAGGGTTAGGGTTAGGGAACGGCAAGTCTGAGGGCACAGGTGAGGGTGCGGACACGTGCTAAGGTCGGGGCATGTGCTGGCGCGCGGGTCAGTGTCCGCGTACGGATTAGGATGAGGGTACGGCGGAGGCTAAGGTGTGGGGCTGCCGGTGGGTTTCCCTTCTGGGCTAGGGTTAGGGTTAGGGAACGGCAAGCCTGAAGGCACAGGTGAGGGTGCGGACACGTGCTAGGGTCGGGGCACGTGCGGGCTCGTGGGTCAGTGTCCGCGTACGGATTAGGATGAGGGTACGGCGGAGGCTAAGGTGTGGGGCTGCCGGTGGGTTTCCGTTCCGGGCTAGGGTTAGGGTTAGGGAACGGCAAGGCTGAGGGCACAGGTGAGGGTGCGGACACGTGCTAGGGTCGGGGAACTTGCGGACGCGCGGGTCAGTGTCCGCGTACGGATTAGGATGAGGGTACGGCGGAGGCTAAGGTGTGGGGCTGCCGGTGGGTTTCCGTTCCGGGCTAGGGTTAGGGTTAGGGAACGGCAAAGCTGAGGGCACAGGTGAGGGTGCGTACACGTGCTAGGGTCGGGGCACGTGCGGACGCGCGTGTCAGTGTCCGCGTACGGATTAGGATGAGGGTACGGCGGAGGCTAAGGTGTGGGGCTGCCGGTGGGTTTCCGTTCCGGGCTAGGGTTAGGGTTAGGGAACGGCAAGGCTGAGGGCACAGGTGAGGGCGCGGACACGTGCTAGGGTCGGGGCACATGCGGACGCGCGTCTCAGTGTCCGCGTACGGATTAGGATGAGGGTACGGCAGAAGCTAAGGTGTGGGGCTGCCGGTGGGTTTCCATTCCGGGCTAGGGTTAGGGTTAGGGAACGGCAAGGCTGAGGGCACAGGTGAGGGCGCGGACACGTGCTAGGGTTGGGGCACGTGCGGACGCGCGGGTCAGTGTGCGCGTACGGGTTAGGATGAGGGTACGGCGGAGGCTATGGTGTGGGGCTGCCAGTGGGTTTCCGTTCCGGGCTAGGGTTAGGGTTAGGGAACGGCAAGTCTGAGGGCACATGTGAGGGTGCAGACACGTGCTAGGGTCGGGGCACGTGCGGACGCGCGGGTCAGGGTCCGCGTACGGATTAGGATGAGGGTACGGCGGAGGCTAAGGTGTGGGGCTGCCGGTGGGTTTCCGTTCCGGGCTAGGGTTAGGGTTAGGGAACGGCAAGGCTGAGGGCACAGGTGAGGGTGCGGACACGTGCTAGGGTCGGGACACGTGCGGACGCGCGGTTCAGTGTCCGCGTACGGATTAGGATGAGGGTACGGCGGAAGGTTAGGTGTGGGGCTGCCGGTGGGTTTCCCTTCCGTGCTAGGGTTAGGGTTAGGGAACGGCAAGGCTTAGGGCACAGGTGAGTGTGAGGACACGTGCTAGGGTCGGGGCACGTGCGGGCGCGGGGCTCAGTGTCCGCGTACGGATTAGGATGAGGGTACGGCGGAGGCTAAGGTATGGGGCTGCCGGTGGGTTTCCTTTCCTGGCTAGGGTTAGGGTTACGGAACGGCAAGGCTGAGGGCACAGGTGAGGGTGCGGACACGTGCTAGGGTCGGGGCACGTGCGGACGCGCGGGTTAGTGTCCGCGTATGGATTAGAATGAGGGTACGGCGGAGGCTAAGGTGTGGGGCTACCGGTGGGTTTCCCTTCCGGGCTACGGTTAGGGTTAGGGAACGGCAAGGCTGAGGGCACAGGTGAGGGTGCGGACACGTGCTAGAGTCGGGGCACGTACGGACGCGCGTTTCAGTGTCCGCGTACGGATTAGGATGAGGGTACGGCGGAGGCTAAGGTGTGGGGCTGCCGGTGGGTTTCCGTTCCGGGCTAGGGTTAGGGTTAGGGAACGGCAAGGCTGAGGGCACAGGTGAGGGTGCGGACACGTGCTAGGGTCGGGGCACGTGCGGGCGCGCGGGTCAGTGTCCGCGTACGGATTAGGATGAGGATAAGGCGGAGGCTAAGGTGTGGGGCTGCCGGTGGGTTTCCGTTCCGGGCTAGGGTTAGGGTTAGGGAACGGCAAAGCTGAGGGCACAGGTGAGGGTGCGGACACGTGCTAGGGTCGGGGCACGTGCGGACGCGCGTGTCAGTGTCCGCGTACGTATTAGGATGAGGGTACGGCGGAGGCTAAGGTGTGGGGCTGCCGGTGGGTTTCCGTTCCGGGCTAGGGTTAGGGTTAGGGAACGGCAAGGCTGAGGGCACAGGTGAGGGCGCGGACACGTGCTAGGGTCGGGGCACATGCGGACGCGCGTCTCAGTGTCCGCGTACAGATTAGGATGAGGGTACGGCGGAAGCTAAGGTGTGGGGCTGCCGGTGGGTTTCCATTCCGGGCTAGGGTTAGGGTTAGGGAACGGCAAGGCTGAGGGCACAGGTGAGGGCGCGGACCCGTGCTAGGGTTGGGGCACGTGCGGACGCGCTGGTCAGTGTGCGCGTACGGGTTAGGATGAGGGTACGGCGGAGGCTATGGTGTGGGGCTGCCAGTGGGTTTCCGTTCCGGGCTAGGGTTAGGGTTAGGTAACGGCAAGTCTGAGGGCACAGGTGAGGGTGCAGACACGTGCTAGGGTCGGGGCACGTGCGGACGCGCGGTTCAGTGTCCGCGTACGGATTAGGATTAGGTTACGGCGGAGGCTAAGGTGTGGGGCTGCCGGTGGGTTTCCCTTCCGGGCTAGGGTTAGGGTTAGGGAACGGCAAGGCTGAGGGCACAGGTGAGGGTGCGGACACGTGCTAGGTTCGGGGCACGTGCGGACGCGCGAGTCAGTGTCCGCGTACGGATTAGGATGAGGGTACGGCGGAGGCTAAGGTGTGGGGCTGCCGGTGGGTTTCCCTTCCGGGCTAGGGTTAGGGTTAGGGAACGGCAAGGCTGAGGGCACAGGTGAGGGTGCGGACACGTGCTAGGGTCGGGGCACGTGCGGGCGCGCGGGTCAGTGTCCGCGTACGGATTAGGATGAGGGTACGGCGGAGGCTAAGGTGTGGGGCTGCCGGTGGGTTTCCCTTCCGGGCTAGGGTTAGGGTTAGGGAACGGCAAAGCTGAGGGCACAGGTGAGGGTGCGGACACGTGCTAGGGTCGGGGCACGTGCGGACGCGCGATTCATTGTCCGCGTACGGATTAGGATGAGGGTACGGCGGGGGCTAAAGTGTGGGGCTGCCGGTGGGTTTCCGTTCCGGGCTAGGGTTAGGGTTAGGGAACGGCAAGGCTGAGGGCACAGGTGAGAGTGCGGACACGTGCTAGGGTCGGGGCACGTGCGGACGCGCGGGTCAGTGTCCGCGTACGGATTAGGATGAGGGTATGGCGGAGGCTAAGGTGTGGGGCTGCCGGTGGGTTTCCGTTCCGGGCTAGGGTTAGGGTTAGGGAACGGCAAGTCTGAGGGCACAGGTGAGGGCGCGGACACGTGCTAGGGTCGGGGCATGTGCTGGCGCGCGGGTCAGTGTCCGCGTACGGATTAGGATGAGGGTACGGCGGAGGCTAAGGTGTGGGGCTGCCGGTGGGTTTCCCTTCTGGGCTAGGGTTAGGGTTAGGGAACGGCAAGCCTGAAGGCACAGGTGAGGGTGCGGACACGTGCTAGGGTCGGGGCACGTGCGGACGCGCGGGTCAGTGTCCGCGTACGGATTAGGATGAGGGTACGGCGGAGGCTAAGGTGTGGGGCTGCCGGTGGGTTTCCGTTCCGGGCTAGGGTTAGGGTTAGGGAACGGCAAGTCTGAGGGCACAGGTGAGGGTGCAGACACGTGCTAGGGTCGGGGCACGTGCGGACGCGCGGGTCAGGGTCCGCGTACGGATTAGGATGAGGGTACGGCGGAGGCTAAGGTGTGGGGCTGCCGGTGGGTTTCCGTTCCGGGCTAGGGTTAGGGTTAGGGAACGGCAAGGCTGAGGGCACAGGTGAGGGTGCGGACACGTGCTAGGTTCGGGACACGTGCGGACGCGCGGTTCAGTGTCCGCGTACGGATTAGGATGAGGGTACGGCGGAAGGTTAGGTGTGGGGCTGCCGGTGGGTTTCCCTTCCGTGCTAGGGTTAGGGTTAGGGAACGGCAAGGCTTAGGGCACAGGTGAGTGTGAGGACACGTGCTAGGGTCGGGGCACGTGCGGGCGCGGGGCTCAGTGTCCGTGTACGGATTAGGATGAGGGTACGGCGGAGGCTAAGGTGTGGGGCTGCCGGTGGGTTTCCTTTCCTGGCTAGGGTTAGGGTTACGGAACGGCAAGGCTGAGGGCACAGGTGAGGGTGCGGACACGTGCTAGGGTCGGGGCACGTGCGGACGCGCAGGTTAGTGTCCGCGTATGGATTAGGATGAGGGTACGGCGGAGGCTAAGGTGTGGGGCTGCCGGTGGGTTTCCCTTCCGGGCTAGGGTTAGGGTTAGGGAACGGCAAGGCTGAGGGCACAGGTGAGGGTGCGGACACGTGCTAGAGTCGGGGCACGTACGGACGCGCGTGTCAGTGTCCGCGTACGGATTAGGATGAGGGTACGGCGGAGGCTAAGGTGTGGGGCTGCCGGTGGGTTTCCGTTCCGGGCTAGGGTTAGGGTTAGGGAACGGCAAGGCTGAGGGCACAGGTGAGGGTGCGTACACGTGCTAGGGTCTGGGCATGTGCGGACGCGCAGTTCTGTGTCCGCGTACGGATTAGGATGAGGGTACGGCGGAGGCTAAAGTGTGTGGCTGCGGGTTGGTTTCCGTTCCGGGGTATGGTTAGGGTTAGGGAACGGCAAGGCTGAGGGCACAGGTGAGGGTGCGGACACGTGCTAGGGTCGGGGCACGTGCGGACGCGCGGGTCAGTGTCCGCGTACGGATTAGGATGAGGGTACGGCGGAGGCTAAGGTGTGGGCCTGCCGGTGGGTTTTCCTTCCGGGCTAGGGTTAGGGTTAGGGAACGGCAAGGCTGAGGGCACAGGTGAGGGTGCGGACACGTGCTAGGTTCGGGGCACGTGCGGACGCGCCGGTCATTGTCTGCATATGGATTAGGAGGAGGGTACAGCAGAGGTTAAGGTGTGGGGCTGCTGGTGGGTTTCCGTTCCGGGCTAGGATTAGGGTTAGGGAACGGCAAGGCTGAGGGCACAGGTGAGGGTGCGGACACGTGCTAGGGTCGGGGCACGTGCGGACGCGCGTGTCAGTGTCCGCGTACGCATTAGGATGAGGGTACGGCGGAGGCTAAGGTGTGGGGCTGCCGGTGGGTTTCCCTTCCGGGCTAGGGTTAGGGTTAGGGAACGGAAAGGCTGAAGGCACAGGTGAGGGTGCGGACATGTGCTAGGGTCGGGGCACGTGCGGGCGCGCGGGTCAGTGTCCGCGTACGGATTAGGATGAGGGTACGTCGGAGTCTAAGGTGCGGGGCTGCCGGTGGGTTTCCCTTCCGAGCTAGGGTGAGGGTTAAGGAACGGCAAGGCTGAGGGCACAGGTGAGGGTGCGGACACGTGCTAGGGTCGGGGCACGTGCGGGCGCGCGGCTCAGTGTCCGCGTACGGATTAGGATGAGGGTACGGCGGAGGCTAAGGTGTGGGGCTGCCGGTGGGTTTCCGTTCCGGGCTAGGTTTAGGGTTAGGGAACGGCAAGGCTGAGGGCACAGGTGAGGGCGCGGACACGTGCTAGGGTCGGGGCACGTGCGGACGCGCGGGTCAGTGTCCGCGTACGGATTAGGATGAGGGTACGGCGGAGGCTAAGGTGTGGGGCTGCCGGTGGGTTTCCCTTCTGGGCTAGGGTTAGGGTTAGGGAACGGCAAGGCTGAGGGCACAGGTGAGGGTGCGGACACGTGCTAGGTTCGGGGCACGTGCGGACGCGCGAGTCAGTGTCCGCGTACGGATTAGGATGAGGGTACTGCGGAGGCTAAGGTGTGGGGCTGCCGGTGGGTTTCCCTTCCGGGCTAGGGTTAGGGTTAGGGAACGGCAAGGCTGAGGGCACAGGTGAGGGTGCGGACACGTGCTAGGGTCGGGGCACGTGCGGGCGCGCGGGTCAGTGTCCGCGTACGGATTAGGATGAGGGTACGGCGGAGGCTAAGGTGTGGGGCTGCCGGTGGGTTTCCCTTCCGGGCTAGGGTTAGGGTTAGGGAACGGCAAAGCTGAGGGCACAGGTGAGGGTGCGGACACGTGCTAGGGTCGGGGCACGTGCGGACGCGCGATTCATTGTCCGCGTACGGATTAGGATGAGGGTACGGCGGGGGCTAAAGTGTGGGGCTGCCGGTGGGTTTCCGTTCCGGGCTAGGGTTAGGGTTAGGGAACGGCAAGGCTGAGGGCACAGGTGAGGGTGCGGACACGTGCTAGGGTCGGGGCACGTGCGGACGCGCGGGTCAGTGTCCGCGTACGGATTAGGATGAGGGTACGGCGGAGGCTAAGGTGTGGGGCTGCCGGTGGGTTTCCGTTCCGGGCTAGGGTTAGGGTTAGGGAACGGCAAGGCTGAGGGCACAGGTGAGGGTGCGGACACGTGCTTGGGTCGGGGCACGTGCGGACGCATGGGTCAGTGCCGCGTACGGATTAGGGTGAGGGTACGGCGGAGGCTAAGGTGTGGGGCTGCCGGTGGGTTTCCGTTCCGGGCTAGGGTTAGGGTTAGGGAACGGCAAGTCTGAGGGCACAGGTGAGGGTGCGGACACGTGCTAAGGTCGGGGCATGTGCTGGCGCGCGGGTCAGTGTCCGCGTACGGATTAGGATGAGGGTACGGCGGAGGCTAAGGTGTGGGGCTGCCGGTGGGTTTCCCTTCTGGGCTAGGGTTAGGGTTAGGGAACGGCAAGCCTGAAGGCACAGGTGAGGGTGCGGACACGTGCTAGGGTCGGGGCACGTGCGGGCTCGTGGGTCAGTGTCCGCGTACGGATTAGGATGAGGGTACGGCGGAGGCTAAGGTGTGGGGCTGCCGGTGGGTTTCCGTTCCGGGCTAGGGTTAGGGTTAGGGAACGGCAAGGCTGAGGGCACAGGTGAGGGTGCGGACACGTGCTAGGGTCGGGGAACTTGCGGACGCGCGGGTCAGTGTCCGCGTACGGATTAGGATGAGGGTACGGCGGAGGCTAAGGTGTGGGGCTGCCGGTGGGTTTCCGTTCCGGGCTAGGGTTAGGGTTAGGGAACGGCAAAGCTGAGGGCACAGGTGAGGGTGCGTACACGTGCTAGGGTCGGGGCACGTGCGGACGCGCGTGTCAGTGTCCGCGTACGGATTAGGATGAGGGTACGGCGGAGGCTAAGGTGTGGGGCTGCCGGTGGGTTTCCGTTCCGGGCTAGGGTTAGGGTTAGGGAACGGCAAGGCTGAGGGCACAGGTGAGGGCGCGGACACGTGCTAGGGTCGGGGCACATGCGGACGCGCGTCTCAGTGTCCGCGTACGGATTAGGATGAGGGTACGGCAGAAGCTAAGGTGTGGGGCTGCCGGTGGGTTTCCATTCCGGGCTAGGGTTAGGGTTAGGGAACGGCAAGGCTGAGGGCACAGGTGAGGGCGCGGACACGTGCTAGGGTTGGGGCACGTGCGGACGCGCGGGTCAGTGTGCGCGTACGGGTTAGGATGAGGGTACGGCGGAGGCTATGGTGTGGGGCTGCCAGTGGGTTTCCGTTCCGGGCTAGGGTTAGGGTTAGGGAACGGCAAGTCTGAGGGCACATGTGAGGGTGCAGACACGTGCTAGGGTCGGGGCACGTGCGGACGCGCGGGTCAGGGTCCGCGTACGGATTAGGATGAGGGTACGGCGGAGGCTAAGGTGTGGGGCTGCCGGTGGGTTTCCGTTCCGGGCTAGGGTTAGGGTTAGGGAACGGCAAGGCTGAGGGCACAGGTGAGGGTGCGGACACGTGCTAGGGTCGGGACACGTGCGGACGCGCGGTTCAGTGTCCGCGTACGGATTAGGATGAGGGTACGGCGGAAGGTTAGGTGTGGGGCTGCCGGTGGGTTTCCCTTCCGTGCTAGGGTTAGGGTTAGGGAACGGCAAGGCTTAGGGCACAGGTGAGTGTGAGGACACGTGCTAGGGTCGGGGCACGTGCGGGCGCGGGGCTCAGTGTCCGCGTACGGATTAGGATGAGGGTACGGCGGAGGCTAAGGTATGGGGCTGCCGGTGGGTTTCCTTTCCTGGCTAGGGTTAGGGTTACGGAACGGCAAGGCTGAGGGCACAGGTGAGGGTGCGGACACGTGCTAGGGTCGGGGCACGTGCGGACGCGCGGGTTAGTGTCCGCGTATGGATTAGAATGAGGGTACGGCGGAGGCTAAGGTGTGGGGCTACCGGTGGGTTTCCCTTCCGGGCTACGGTTAGGGTTAGGGAACGGCAAGGCTGAGGGCACAGGTGAGGGTGCGGACACGTGCTAGAGTCGGGGCACGTACGGACGCGCGTTTCAGTGTCCGCGTACGGATTAGGATGAGGGTACGGCGGAGGCTAAGGTGTGGGGCTGCCGGTGGGTTTCCGTTCCGGGCTAGGGTTAGGGTTAGGGAACGGCAAGGCTGAGGGCACAGGTGAGGGTGCGGACACGTGCTAGGGTCGGGGCACGTGCGGGCGCGCGGGTCAGTGTCCGCGTACGGATTAGGATGAGGATAAGGCGGAGGCTAAGGTGTGGGGCTGCCGGTGGGTTTCCGTTCCGGGCTAGGGTTAGGGTTAGGGAACGGCAAAGCTGAGGGCACAGGTGAGGGTGCGGACACGTGCTAGGGTCGGGGCACGTGCGGACGCGCGTGTCAGTGTCCGCGTACGTATTAGGATGAGGGTACGGCGGAGGCTAAGGTGTGGGGCTGCCGGTGGGTTTCCGTTCCGGGCTAGGGTTAGGGTTAGGGAACGGCAAGGCTGAGGGCACAGGTGAGGGCGCGGACACGTGCTAGGGTCGGGGCACATGCGGACGCGCGTCTCAGTGTCCGCGTACAGATTAGGATGAGGGTACGGCGGAAGCTAAGGTGTGGGGCTGCCGGTGGGTTTCCATTCCGGGCTAGGGTTAGGGTTAGGGAACGGCAAGGCTGAGGGCACAGGTGAGGGCGCGGACCCGTGCTAGGGTTGGGGCACGTGCGGACGCGCTGGTCAGTGTGCGCGTACGGGTTAGGATGAGGGTACGGCGGAGGCTATGGTGTGGGGCTGCCAGTGGGTTTCCGTTCCGGGCTAGGGTTAGGGTTAGGTAACGGCAAGTCTGAGGGCACAGGTGAGGGTGCAGACACGTGCTAGGGTCGGGGCACGTGCGGACGCGCGGTTCAGTGTCCGCGTACGGATTAGGATGAGGGTACGGCGGAGGCTAAGGTGTGGGGCTGCCGGTGGGTTTCCGTTCCGGGCTAGGGTTAGGGTTAGGGAACGGCAAGGCTGAGGGCACAGGTGAGGGTGCGGACACGTGCTAGGTTCGGGGCACGTGCGGACGTGCCGGTCATTGTCCGCATATGGATTAGGAGGAGGGTACAGCAGAGGTTAAGGTGTGGGGCTGCTGGTGGGTTTCCGTTCCGGGCTAGGGTTAGGGTTAGGGAACGGCAAGGCTGAGGGCACAGGTGAGGGTGCGGACACGTGCTAGGGTCGGGGCACGTGCGGACGCGCGTGTCAGTGTCCGCGTACGCATTAGGATGAGGGTACGGCGGAGGCTAAGGTGTGGGGCTGCCGGTGGGTTTCCCTTCCGGGGTAGGGTTAGGGTTAGGGAACGGAAAGGCTGAAGGCACAGGTGAGGGTGCGGACATGTGCTAGGGTCGGGGCACGTGCGGGCGCGCGGGTCAGTGTCCGCGTACGGATTAGGATGAGGGTACGTCGGAGTCTAAGGTGTGGGGCTGCCGGTGGCTTTCCCTTCCGAGCTAGGGTGAGGGTTAAGGAACGGCAAGGCTGAGGGCACAGGTGAGGGTGCGGACACGTGCTAGGGTCGGGGCACGTGCGGACGCGCGGGTCAGTGTCCGCGTACGGATTAGGATGAGGTTACGGCGGGGGCTAAGGTGTGGGGCTGCCGGTGGGTTTCCGTTCCGGGCTAGGGTTAGGGTTAGGGAACGGCAAGGCTGAGGGCACAGGTGAGGGTGCGGACACGTGCTAGGGTCGGGGCACGTGCGGACGCGCGGGTCAGTGTCCACGTACGGATTAGGATGAGGGTACGACGGAGGCTATGGTGTGGGGCTGCCGGTGGGTTTCCTTTCGGGGCTAGGGTTAGGGTTAGGGAACGGCAAGGCTGAGGGCACAGGTGAGGGTGCGGACACGTGCTAGGGTCGGGGCACGTGCGGACGCGCGGGTCAGTGTCCGCGTACGGATTAGGATGAGGGTACGGCGGAAGCTAAGGTGTGGGGCTGCCGGTGGGTTTCCCTTCCGGGCTAGGGTTAGGGTTAGGGAACGGCAAGGCTGAGGGCACAGGTGAGGGTGAGGACACGTGCTAGGGTCGGGGCACGTGCGGGCGCGCGGTTCAGTGTCCGCGTACGGATTAGGATGAGGGTACGGCGGAGGCTAAGGTGTGGGGCTGCCGGTGGGTTTCCGTTCCAGGCTAGGTTTAGGGTTAGGGAACGGCAAGGCTGAGGGCACAGGTGAGGGTGCGGACACGTGCTAGGGTCGGGGCACGTGCGGACGCGCGGGTCAGTGTCCGCGTACGGATTAGGATGAGGGTACGGCGGAGGCTAAGGTGTGGGGCTGCCGGTGGGTTTCCCTTCCGGGCTAGGGTTAGGGTTAGGGAACGGCAAGGCTGAGGGCACAGGTGAGGGTGCGGACACGTGCTAGGTTCGGGGCACGTGCGGACGCGCGAGTCAGTGTCCGCGTACGGATTAGGATGAGGGTACGGCGGAGGCTAAGGTGTGGGGCTGCCGGTGGGTTTCCCTTCCGGGCTAGGGTTAGGGTTAGGGAACGGCAAGGCTGAGGGCACAGGTGAGGGTGCGGACACGTGCTAGGGTCGGGGCACGTGCGGGCGCGCGGGTCAGTGTCCGCGTACGGATTAGGATGAGGGTACGGCGGAGGCTAAGGTGTGGGGCTGCCGGTGGGTTTCCCTTCCGGGCTAGGGTTAGGGTTAGGGAACGGCAAAGCTGAGGGCACAGGTGAGGGTGCGGACACGTGCTAGGGTCGGGGCACGTGCGGACGCGCGATTCATTGTCCGCGTACGGATTAGGATGAGGGTACGGCGGGGGCTAAAGTGTGGGGCTGCCGGTGGGTTTCCGTTCCGGGCTAGGGTTAGGGTTAGGGAACGGCAAGGCTGAGGGCACAGGTGAGAGTGCGGACACGTGCTAGGGTCGGGGCACGTGCGGACGCGCGGGTCAGTGTCCGCGTACGGATTAGGATGAGGGTACGGCGGAGGCTAAGGTGTGGGGCTGCCGGTGGGTTTCCGTTCCGGGCTATGGTTAGGGTTAGGGAACGGCAAGGCTGAGGGCACAGGTGAGGGTGCGGACACGTGCTTGGGTCGGGGCACGTGCGGACGCATGGGTCAGTGCCGCGTACGGATTAGGGTGAGGGTACGGCGGAGGCTAAGGTGTGGGGCTGCCGGTGGGTTTCCGTTCCGGGCTAGGGTTAGGGTTAGGGAACGGCAAGTCTGAGGGCACAGGTGAGGGTGCAGACACGTGCTAGGGTCGGGGCACGTGCGGACGCGCGGGTCAGGGTCCGCGTACGGATTAGGATGAGGGTACGGCGGAGGCTAAGGTGTGGGGCTGCCGGTGGGTTTCCGTTCCGGGCTAGGGTTAGGGTTAGGGAACGGCAAGGCTGAGGGCACAGGTGAGGGTGCGGACACGTGCTAGGTTCGGGACACGTGCGGACGCGCGGTTCAGTGTCCGCGTACGGATTAGGATGAGGGTACGGCGGAAGGTTAGGTGTGGGGCTGCCGGTGGGTTTCCCTTCCGTGCTAGGGTTAGGGTTAGGGAACGGCAAGGCTTAGGGCACAGGTGAGTGTGAGGACACGTGCTAGGGTCGGGGCACGTGCGGGCGCGGGGCTCAGTGTCCGTGTACGGATTAGGATGAGGGTACGGCGGAGGCTAAGGTGTGGGGCTGCCGGTGGGTTTCCTTTCCTGGCTAGGGTTAGGGTTACGGAACGGCAAGGCTGAGGGCACAGGTGAGGGTGCGGACACGTGCTAGGGTCGGGGCACGTGCGGACGCGCGGGTTAGTGTCCGCGTATGGATTAGGATGAGGGTACGGCGGAGGCTAAGGTGTGGGGCTGCCGGTGGGTTTCCCTTCCGGGCTAGGGTTAGGGTTAGGGAACGGCAAGGCTGAGGGCACAGGTGAGGGTGCGGACACGTGCTAGAGTCGGGGCACGTACGGACGCGCGTGTCAGTGTCCGCGTACGGATTAGGATGAGGGTACGGCGGAGGCTAAGGTGTGGGGCTGCCGGTGGGTTTCCGTTCCGGGCTAGGGTTAGGGTTAGGGAACGGCAAGCCTGAGGGCACAGGTGAGGGTGCGGACACGTGCTAGGGTCGGGGCACGTGCGGGCGCGCGGGTCAGTGTCCGCGTACGGATTAGGATGAGGATACGGCGGAGGCTAAGGTGTGGGGCTGCCGGTGGGTTTCCGTTCCGGGCTAGGGTTAGGGTTAGGGAACGGCAAAGCTGAGGGCACAGGTGAGGGTGCGGACACGTGCTAGGGTCGGGGCACGTGCGGACGCGCGTGTCAGTGTCCGCGTACGGATTAGGATGAGGGTACGGCGGAGGCTAAGGTGTGGGGCTGCCGGTGGGTTTCCGTTCCGGGCTAGGGTTAGGGTTAGGGAACGGCAAGGCTGAGGGCACAGGTGAGGGCGCGGACACGTGCTAGGGTCGGGGCACATGCGGACGCGCGTCTCAGTGTCCGCGTACGGATTAGGATGAGGGTACGGCGGAAGCTAAGGTGTGGGGCTGCCGGTGGGTTTCCATTCCGGGCTAGGGTTAGGGTTAGGGAACGGCAAGGCTGAGGGCACAGGTGAGGGCGCGGACACGTGCTAGGGTTGGGGCACGTGCGGACGCGCGGGTCAGTGTGCGCGTACGGGTTAGGATGAGGGTACGGCGGAGGCTATGGTGTGGGGCTGCCAGTGGGTTTCCGTTCCGGGCTAGGGTTAGGGTTAGGGAACGGCAAGTCTGAGGGCACAGGTGAGGGTGCAGACACGTGCTAGGGTCGGGGCACGTGCGGACGCGCGGTTCAGTGTCCGCGTACGGATTAGGATGAGGGTACGGCGGAGGCTAAGGTGTGGGGCTGCCGGTGGGTTTCCGTTCCGGGCTAGGGTTAGGGTTAGGGAACGGCAAGGCTGAGGGCACAGGTGAGGGTGCGGACACGTGCTAGGTTCGGGACACGTGCGGACGCGCGGTTCAGTGTCCGCGTACGGATTAGGATGAGGGTACGGCGGAAGGTTAGGTGTGGGGCTGCCGGTGGGTTTCCCTTCCATGCTAGGGTTAGGGTTAGGGAACGGCAAGGCTTAGGGCACAGGTGAGTGTGAGGACACGTGCTAGGGTCGGGGCACGTGCGGGCGCGGGGCTCAGTGTCCGTGTACGGATTAGGATGAGGGTACGGCGGAGGCTAAGGTGTGGGGCTGCCGGTGGGTTTCCTTTCCTGGCTAGGGTTAGGGTTACGGAACAGCAAGGCTGAGGGCACAGGTGAGGGTGCGGACACGTGCTAGGGTCGGGGCACGTGCGGACGCGCGGGTTAGTGTCCGCGTATGGATTAGGATGAGGGTACGGCGGAGGCTAAGGTGTGGGGCTGCCGGTGGGTTTCCCTTCCGGGCTAGGGTTAGGGTTAGGGAACGGCAAGGCTGAGCGCACAGGTGAGGGTGCGGACACGTGCTAGAGTCGGGGCACGTGCGGACGCGCGTGTCAGTGTCCGCGTACGGATTAGGATGAGGGTACGGCGGAGGCTAAGGTGTGGGGCTGCCGGTGGGTTTCCGTTCCGGGCTAGGGTTAGGGTTAGGAAACGGCAAGGCTGAGGGCACAGGTGAGGGTGCGGACACGTGCTAGGGTCGGGGCACGTGCGGGCGCGCGGGTCAGTGTCCGCGTACGGATTAGGATGAGGGTACGGCGGAGGCTAAGGTGTGGGGCTGCCGGTGGGTTTCCCTTCCGGGCTAGGGTTAGGGTTAGGGAACGGCAAGGCTGAGGGCACAGGTGATGGTGCTGACACGTTCTAGGGTCGGGGCACGTGCGGACGCGTGGGTCAGTGTCCGACTACGGATTAGGATGAGTGTACGGCGGAGGCTAAGGTGTGGGGCTGCCGGTGGGTTTCCGTTCCTGTCTAGGATTAGGGATAGGGAACGGCAAGGCTGAGGGCACAGGTGAGGGTGCGGACACGTGCTAGGGTCGGGGCACGTGCGGACGCGCGGGTCATTGTCTGCGTACAGATTAGGATGAGGGTACGGCGGAGGCTAAGGTGTGGGGCTGCCGGTGGGTTTCCGTTCCGGGCTAGGGTTAGGGTTAGGGAACGGCAAGTCTGAGGGCACAGGTGAGGGTGCGGACACGTGCTAGGGTCCGGGCACGTGCGGACGCGCGGGTCAGTGACCGCGTACGGATTAGGATGAGGGTACGGTGGAGGCTAAGGTGTGGGGCTGCCGGTGGGTTTCCGTTCCGGGCTAGGGTTAGGGTTAGGGAACGGCAAGGCTGAGGGCACAGGTGAGGGTGCGGACACGTGCTAGGGTCGGGGCACGTGTGCACGCGTGGGTCAGTGTCCGCGTACGGATTAGGATGAGGGTACGGCGGAGGCTAAGGTGTGGGGCTGCCGGTGGGTTTCCGTTCCGGGCTAGGGTTAGGGTTAGGGAACGGCAAGGCTGAGGGCACAGGTGAGGGTGCGGACACGTGCTAGGGTCGGGGCACGTGCGGACGCGCGTGTCAGTGTCCGCGTACGGATTAGGATGAGGGAACGGCGGAGGCTAAGGTGTGGGGCTGCCGGTGGGTTTCCCTTCCGGGCTAGGGTTAGGGTTAGGGAACGGCAAGGCTGAGGGCACAGGTGAGGGTGCGGACACGTGCTAGGGTCGGGGCACGTGCGGACGCACGGGTCAGTGTCCGCGTACGGATTAGGATGAGGGTACGGCGGTGGCTAAGGTGTGGGGCTGCCGGTGGGTTTCCCTTCCGGGCTAGGGTTAGGGTTAGGGAACGGCAAGGCTGAGGGCACAGGTGAGTGTGCGGACACGTGCTAGGGTCGGGGCACGTGCGGACGCGCGGGTCAGTGTCCGCGTACGGATTAGGATGAGGGTACGGCGGAGGCTAAGGTGTGGGGCTCCCGGTGGGTTTCCGTTCCGGGCTAGGGTTAGGGTTAGGGAACGGCAAGGCTGAGGGCACAGGTGAGGGTGCGGACACGTGCTAGGGTCGGGGCACGTGCGGACGCGCGGGTGAGTGTCCGTGTACGGATTAGGATGAGTGTACGGTGGAGGCTAAGGTGTGGGGCTGCCGGTGGGTTTCCATTCTTGGCTAGGGTTAGGGATAGGGAACGGCAAGGCTGAGGGCACAGGTGAGGGTGCGGACACGTGCTAGGGTCGGGGCACGTGCGGACGCGCGGGTCAGTGTCCGCGTACGGATTAGGATGAGGGTACGGCGGAGGCTAAGGTGTGGGGCTGCCGGTGGGTTTCCCTTCCGGGCTAGGGTTAGGGTTAGGGAACGGCAAGGCTGAGGGCACAGGTGAGGGTGCGGACACGTGCTAGGGTCGGGGCACGTGCGGACGCGCGGGTGAGTGTCCGTGTACAGATTAGGATGAGTGTACGGCGGAGGCTAAGGTGTGGGGCTGACGGTGGGTTTCCCTTCCGGGCTAGGGTTAGGGTTAGGGAACGGCAAGGCTGAGGGCACAGGTGAGGGTGCGGACACGTGCTAGGGTCGGGGCACGTGCGGACGCGCGGGTCAGTGTCTGCGTACGGATTAGGATGACGGTACGGCGGAGGCTAAGGTGTGGGGCTGCCGGTGGGTTTCCGTGCCGGGCTAGGGTTAGGGTTAGGGAACGGCAAGGCTGAGGGCACAGGTGAGGGTGCGGACACGTGCTAGGGTCCGGGCACGTGCGGATGCGCGGGTCAGTGACCGCGTACGGATTAGGATGAGGGTACGGCGGAGGCTAAGGTGTGGGGCTGCCGCTGGGTTTCCGTTCCGGGCTAGGGTTAGGGTTAGGGAACGGCAAGGCTCAGGGCACAGGTGAGGGTGCGGACACGTGCTAGGGTCGGGGCACGTGCGGACGCAGGGGTCAGTGTCCGCGTACGGAGGAGGATTAGGGTACGGCGGAGGCTAAGGTGTGGGGCTGCCGGTGGGTTTCCGTTCCGGGCTAGGGTTAGGGTTAGGGAACGGCAAGGTTGAGGGCACAGGTGAGGGTTCGGACACGTGCTAGGGTCGGGGCACGTGCGGACGCACGGGTCAGTGTCCGCGTACGGAGTAGGATTAGGGTACGGCGGAGGCTAATGTGTGGGGCTGCCTGTGGGTTTCCGTTCCGGGCTAGGGTTAGGGTTAGGGAAGGGCAAGGTTGAGGACACAGGTGAGGGTGCGGACACGTGCTAGGGTCGGGGCACGTGCGGACGCACGGGTCAGTGTCCGCGTACGGAGTAGGATTAGGGTACGGCGGAGGCTAAGGTGTGGGGCTGCCGGTGGGTTTCCGTTCCGGGCTAGGGTTAGGGTTAGGGAACGGCAAGGTTGAGGGCACAGGTGAGGGTGCGGACACGTGCTAGGGTGGGGGCACGTGCGGACGCATGGGTCAGTGTCCGCGTACGGAGTAGGATTAGGGTATGGCGGAGGCTAAGGTGTGGGGCTGCCGGTGGGTTTCCGTTCCGGTCTAGGGTTAGGGTTAGGGAACGGCAAGGTTGAGGGCACAGGTGAGGGTGCGGACACGTGCTAGGGTCGGGGCACGTGCGGACGCACGGGTCAGTGTCCGCGTACGGAGTAGGATTAGGGTATGGCGGAGGCTAAGGTGTGGGGCTGCCGGTGGGTTTCCGTTCCGGGCTAGGGTTAGGGTTAGGGAACGGCAAGGTTGAGGGCACAGGTGAGGGTGCGGACACGTGCTAGGGTCGGGGCACGTGCGGACGCACGGGTCAGTGTCTGCGTACGGAGTAGGATTAGGGTACGGCGGAGGCTAAGGTGTGGGGCTGCCGGTGGGTTTCCGTTCTGGGCTAGGGTTAGGGTTAGGGAACGGCCAGGTTGAGGGCACAGGTGAGGGTGCGGACACGTGCTAGGGTCTGGGCACGTGCGGACGCACGGGTCAGTGTCCGCGTACGGAGTAGGATTAGGCTACGGCGGAGGCTAAGGTGTGGGGCTGCCGGTGGGTTTCCGTTCCGGGCTAGGGTTAGGGTTAGGGAACGGCAAGGTTGAGGGCACAGGTGAGGGTGCGGACACGTGCTAGGGTCGGGGCACGTGCGGACGCACGGGTCAGTGTCCACGTACGGAGTAGGATTAGGGTACTGCGGAGGCCAAGGTGTGGGGCTGCCGGTGGGTTTCCGTTCCGGGCTAGGGTTAGGGTTAGGGAACGGCAAGTTTGAGGGCACAGGTGAGGGTGCGGACACGTGCTAGGGTCGGGGCACATGCGGACGCACGGGTCAGTGTCCGCGTACGGAGTAGGATTAGGGTACGGCGGAGGCTAAGGTGTGGGGCTGCCGGTGGGTTTCCGTTCCGGGCTAGGGTTAGGGTTAGGGAACGGCAAGGTTGAAGGCACAGGTGAGGGTGCGGACACGTGCTAGGGTCGGGGCACGTGCGGACGCACGGGTCAGTGTCCGCGTACGAATTAGGATTAGGGTACGGCGGAGGCTAAGGTGTGGGGCTGCCGGTGGGTTTCTGTTCCGGGCTAGGGTTAGGGTTAGGGAACGGCAAGGTTGAGGGCACAGGTGAGGGTGCGGACACGTGCTAGGGTCGGGGCACGTGCGGACGTACGGGTCAGTGTCCGCGTACGGATTAGGATTAGGGTACGGCGGATGCTAAGGTGTGGGGCTGCTGGTGGGTTTCCGTTCCGGGCTAGGGTTAGGGTTAGGGAACGGCAAGGTTGAGGGCACAGGTGAGGGTGCGGACACTTGCTAGGGTCGGGGCACGTGCGGACGCACGGGTCAGTGTCCGCGTACGGAGTAGGATTAGGGTACGGCGGAGGGTAAGGTGTGGGGCTGCCGGTGGGTTTCCGTTCCGGGCTAGGGTTAGGGTTAGGGAACGGCAAGGTTGAGGGCACAGGTGAGGGTGCGGACACGTGCTAGGGTCGGGGCACGTGCGGACGCACGGGTCAGTGTCCGCGTACGGAGTAGGATTAGGGTACGGCGGAGGCTAATGTGTGGGGCTGCCGGTGGGTTTCCGTTCCGGGCTAGGGTTAGGGTTAGGGAACGGCAAGGGTGAGGGCACAGGTGAGGGTGCGGACAGGTGCTAGGGTCGGGGCACGTGCGGACGCACGGGTCACTGTCCGCGTACGGATTAGGATTAGGGTACGGCGGAGGCTAAGGTGTGGGGCTGCCGGTGAGTTTCCGTCCGGGGCTAGGGTTAGGGTTAGGGAACGGCAAGGTTGAGGGCACAGGTGAGGGTGCGGACAGGTGCTAGGGTCGGGGCACGTGCGGACGCACGGGTCAGTGTCCGCGTACGGAGTAGGATTAGGGTACGGCGGAGGCTAAGGTGTGGGGCTGCCGGTGGGTTTCCGTTCCGGGCTAGGGTTAGGGTTAGGGAACGGCAAGGTTGAGAGCACAGGTGAGGGTGCGGACACGTGCTAGTGTCCGGGCACGTGCGGACGCACGGGTCAGTGTCCGCGTACGGAGTAGGATTAGGGTACGGCGGAGGCTAAGGTGTGGGGCTGCCGGTGGGTTTCCGTTCCGGGCTAGGGTTAGGGTTAGGGAACGGCAAGGTTGAGGGCTCAGGTCAGGGTGCGGACACGTGCTAGGGTCGGGGCCCGTGCAGACGCACGGGTCAGTGTCCGCGTACGGAGTAGGATTAGGGTACGGCGGAGGCTAAGGTGTGGGGCTGCCGGTGGGTTTCCGTTCCGGGCTAGGGTTAGGGTTAGGGAACCGCAAGGTTGAGGGCACAGGTGAGGGTGCGGACACGTGCTAGGGTCGGGGCACGTGCGGACGCACGGGTCAGTGTCCGCGTACGGATTAGGATTAGGGTACGGCGGAGGCTAAGGTGTGGGGCTGCCGGTGGGTTTCCGTTCCGGGCTAGGGTTAGGGTTAGGGAACGTCAAGGTTGAGGGCACAGGTGAGGGTGCGGACACGTGCTAGGGTCGGGGCACGTGCGGACGCACGGGTCAGTGTCCGCGTACGGAGTAGGATTAGGGTACTGCGGAGGCTAAGGTGTGGGGCTGCCGGTGGGTTTCCGTTCCGGGCTAGGGTTAGGGTTAGGGAACGGCAATGTTGAGGGCACAGGTGAGGGTGCGGACACGTGCTAGGGTCGGGGCACGTGCGGACGCACGGGTCAGTGTCCGCGTACGGAGTAGGATTTGGGTACGGCGGAGGCTAAGGTGTGGGGCTGCCGGTGGGTTTCCGTTCCGGGCTAGGGTTAGGGTTAGGGAACGGCAAGGTTGAGGGCACAGGTGAGGGTGCGGACACGTGCTAGGGTCGGGGCACGTGCGGACGCACGGGTCAGTGTCCGCGTACGGAGTAGGATAAGGGTACGGCGGAGGCTAAGGTGTGGGGCTGCCGGTGGGTTTCCGTTCCGGGCTAGGGTTAGGGTTAGGGAACGGCAAGGTTGAGGGCACAGGTGAGGGTGCGGACACGTGCTATTGTCGGGGCACGTGCGGACGCACGGGTCAGTGTCCGCGTACGGAGTAGGATTAGGGTACGGCGGAGGCTAAGGTGTGGGGCTGCCGGTGGGTTTCCGTTCCGGGCTAGGGTTAGGGTTAGGGAACGGCAAGGTTGAGGGCACAGGTGAGGGTGCGGACACGTGCTAGGGTAGGGGCACGTGCGGACGCACGTGTCAGTGTCCGCGTACGGAGTAGGATTAGGGTACGGCGCAGGCCAAGGTGTGGGGCTGTCGGTGGGTTTCCGTTCTGGCCTAGGGTTAGGGTTAGGGAACGGCAAGGTTGAGGGCACAGGTGAGGGTGCGGACACGTGCTAGGGTCGGGGCACGTGCGGACGCACGGGTCAGTGTCCGCGTACGGAGTAGGATTAGGGTACGGCGGAGGCCAAGGTGTGGGGCTGCCGGTGGGTTTCCGTTCCGGGCTAGGGTTAGGGTTAGGGAACGGCAAGGTTGAGGGCACAGGTGAGGGTGCGGACACGTGCTAGGGTCGGGGCACGTGCGGACGCACGGGTAAGTGTCCGCGTAAGGAGTAGGATTAGGGTACGGCGGAGGCTAAGGTGTGGGGCTGCCGGTGGGTTTCCGTTCCGGGCTAGGGTTAGGGTTAGGGAACGGCAAGTTTGAGGGCACAGGTGAGGGTGCGGACACGTGCTAGGGTCGGGGCACGTGCGGACACACGGGTCAGTGTCCGCGTACGGAGTAGGATTAGGGTACGGCGGAGGCTAAGGTGTGGGGCTGCCGGTGGGTTTCCGTCCCGGTCTAGGGTTAGGGATAGGGAACGGCAAGGTTGAGGGCACAGGTGAGGGTGCGGACACGTGCTAGGGTCGGGGCACGTGCGGACGCACGGGTCAGTGTCCGCGTACGGATTAGGATTAGGGTACGGCGGAGGCTAAGGTGTGGGGCTGCCGGTGGGTTTCCGTCCCGGTCTAGGGTTAGGGTTAGGGAACGGCAAGGTTGAGGGCACAGGTGAGGTTGCGGACACGTGCTAGGGTCGGGGCACATGCGGACGCACGGGTCAGCGTCCGCGTACGGATTAGGATTAGGGTACGGCGGAGGCTAAGGTGTGGGGCTGCCGGTGGGTTTCCATTCCGGGCTAGGGTTAGGGTTAGGGAACGGCAAGGTTGAGGGCACAGGTGAGGGTGCGGACACGTGCTAGGGTCGGGGCACGTGTGGACGCACGGGTCAATGTCCACGTACGGAGTAGGATTAGGGTACGGCGGAGGCTAAGGTGTGGGGCTGCCTGTGGGTTTCCGTTCCGGGCTAGGGTTAGGGTTAGGGAACGGCAAGGTTGAGGGCACAGGTGAGGGTGCGGACACGTGCTAAGGTCGGGGCACGTGCGGACGCACGGGTCTGTGTCCGCGTACGGAGTAGGATTAGGGTACGGCGGAGGCTAAGGTGTGGGGCTCCCGGTGGGTTTCCGTTCCGGGCTAGGGTTAGGGTTAGGGAACGGCAAGGTTGAGGGCACAGGTGAGGGTGTGGACACGTGCTAGGGTCCGGGCACGTGCGGACGCACGGGTCAGTGTCCGCGTACGGATTAGGATTAGGGTACGGCGGAGGCTAAGGTGTGGGGCTGCCGGTGGGTTTCCGTTCCGGGCTAGGGTTAGGGTTAGGGAACGGCAAGGTTGAGGGCACAGGTGAGGGTGCGGACACGTGCTAGGGTCGGGGCACGTGCGGACGCACGGGTCAGTGTCCGCGTACGTATTAGGATTATGGTACGGTGGAGGCTAAGGTGTGGGGCTGCCGGTGGGTTTCCGTTCCGGGCTAGGGTTAGGGTTAGGGAACGGCAAGGTTGAGGGCACAGGTGAGGGTGCGGACACGTGCTAGGGTCGGGGCACGTGCGGACGCACGGGTCAGTGTCCGCGTACGGAGTAGGATTAGGGTACGGCGGAGGCTAAGGTGTGGGGCTGCCTGTGGGTTTCCGTTTCGGGCTAGGGTTAGGGTTAGGGAACGGCAAGGTTGAGGGCACAGGTGAGGGTGCGGACACGTGCTAGGGTCGGGGCACGTGCGGACGCACGGGTCAGTGTCCACGTACGGAGTAGGATTAGGGTACGGCGGAGGCTAAGGTGTGGGGCTGCCTGTGGGTTTCCATTCCGGGCTAGGGTTAGGGTTAGGGAACGGCAAGTTTGAGGGCACAGGTGACGGTGCGGACACGTGCTAGGGTCGGGGCACGTGCGGACGCACGGGTCAGTGTCCGCGTATGGATTAGGATTAGGTTACGGCGGAGGCTAAGGTGTGGGGCTGCCGGTGGGTTTCCGTTCCGGGCTAGGGTTAGGGTTAGGGAATGGCAAGGTTGAGGGCACAGGTGAGGGTGCGGACACGTGCTAGGGTCGGGGCACGTGCGGACGCACGGGTCAGTGTCCGCGTACGGAGTAGGATTAGGGTACGGCGGAGGCCAAGGTGTGGGGCTGCCGGTGGGTTTCCGTTCCGGGCTAGGTTTAGGGTTAGGGAACGGCAAGTTTGAGGGCACAGGTGAGGGTGCGGACACGTGCTAGGGTCGGGGCACGTGCGGACGCATGGGTCAGTGTCCGCGTACGGAGTAGGATTAGGGTACGGCGGAGGGTAAGGTGTGGGGCTGCCGGTGGGTTTCCGTTCCGGGCTAGGGTTAGGGTTAGGGAACGGCAAGTTTGAGGGCACAGGTGAGGGTGCGGACACGTGGTAGGGTCAGGGCACGTGCGGACGCACGGGTCAGTGTCCGCGTACGGAGTAGGATTAGGGTATGGCGGAGGCTAAGGTGTGGGGCTGCCGGTGGGTTTCCGTTCCGGGCTAGGGTTAGGGTTAGGGAACGGCAAGGGTGAGGGCACAGGTGAGGGTGCGGACAGGTGCTAGGGTCGGGGCACGTGCGGACGCACGGGTCACTGTCTGCGTACGGATTAGGAGTAGGGTACGGCGGAGGCTAAGGTGTGGGGCTGCCGGTGAGTTTCCGTCCCGGGCTAGGGTTAGGGTTAGGGAACGGCAAGGTTGAGGGCACAGGTGAGGGTGCGGACAGGTGCTAGGGTCGGGGCACGTGCGGACGCACGGGTCAGTGTCCGCGTACGGAGTAGGATTAGGGTACGGCGGAGGCTAAGGTGTGGGGCTGCCGGTGGGTTTCCGTTCCGGGCTAGGGTTAGGGTTAGGGAACGGCAAGGTTGAGAGCACAGGTGAGGGTGCGGACACGTGCTAGTGTCCGGGCACGTGCAGACGCACGGGTCAGTGTCCGCGTACGGAGTAGAATTAGGGTACGGCGGAGGCTAAGGTGTGGGGCTGCCGGTGGGTTTCCATTCCGGGCTAGGGTTAGGGTTAGGGAACGGCAAGGTTGAGGGCTCAGGTCAGGGTGCGGACACGTGCTAGGGTCGGGGCCCGTGCAGACGCACGGGTCAGTGTCCGCGTACGGAGTAGGATTAGGGTACGGCGGAGGCTAAGGTGTGGGGCTGCCGGTGGGTTTCCGTTCCGGGCTAGGGTTAGGGTTAGGGAACGGCAAGGTTGAGGGCACAGGTGAGGGTGCGGACACGTGCTAGGGTCGGGGCACGTGCGGACGCACGGGTCAGTGTCCGCGTACGGATTAGGATTAGGGTACGGCGGAGTCTAAGGTGTGGGGCTGCCGGTGGGTTTCCGTTCCGGGCTAGGGTTAGGGTTAGGGAATGTCAAGGTTGAGGGCACAGGTGAAGGTGCGGACACGTGCTAGGGTCGGGGCACGTGCGGACGCACGGGTCAGTGTCCGCGTACGGAGTAGGATTAGGGTACTGCGGAGGCTAAGGTGTGGGGCTGCCGGTGGGTTTCCGTTCCGGGCTCGGGTTAGGGTTAGGGAACGGCAATGTTGAGGGCACAGGTGAGGGTGCGGACACGTGCTAGGGTCGGGGCACGTGCGGACACACGGGTCAGTGTCCGCGTACGGAGTAGGATTTGGGTACGGCGGAGGCTAAGGTGTGGGGCTGCCGGTGGGTTTCCGTTCCGGGCTAGGGTTAGGGTTAGGGAACGGCAAGGTTGAGGGCACAGGTGAGGGTGCGGACACGTGCTAGGGTCGGGGCACGTGCGGACGCACGGGTCAGTGTCCGCGTACGGAGTAGGATAAGGGTACGGCGGAGGCTAAGGTGTGGGGCTGCCGGTGGGTTTCCGTTCCGGGCTAGGGTTAGGGTTAGGGAACGGCAAGGTTGAGGGCACAGGTGAGGGTGCGGACACGTGCTATTGTCGGGGCACGTGCGGACGCACGGGTCAGTGTCCGCGTACGGAGTAGGATTAGGGTACGGCGGAGGCTAAGGTGTGGGGCTGCCGGTGGGTTTCCGTTCCGGGCTAGGGTTAGGGTTAGGGAACGGCAAGGTTGAGGGCACAGGTGAGGGTGCGGACACGTGCTAGGGTCGGGGCACGTGCGGACGCACGTGTCAGTGTCCGCGTACGGAGTAGGATTAGGGTACGGCGCAGGCCAAGGTGTGGGGCTGTCTGTGGGTTTCCGTTCTGGGCTAGGGTTAGGGTTAGGGAACGGCAAGGTTGAGGGCACAGGTGAGGGTGCGGACACGTGCTAGGGTCGGGGCACGTGCGGACGCACGGGTCAGTGTCCGCGTACGGAGTAGGATTAGGGTACGGCGGAGGCCAAGGTGTGGGGCTGCCGGTGGGTTTCCGTTCCGGGCTAGGGTTAGGGTTAGGGAACCGCAAGGTTGAGGGCACAGGTGAGGGTGCGGACACGTGCTAGGGTCGGGGCACGTGCGGACGCACGGGTAAGTGTCCGCGTAAGGAGTAGGATTAGGGTACGGCGGAGGCTAAGGTGTGGGGCTGCCGGTGGGTTTCCGTTCCGGGCTAGGGTTAGGGTTAGGGAACGGCAAGTTTGAGGGCACAGGTGAGGGTGCGGACACGTGCTAGGGTCGGGGCACGTGCGGACACACGGGTCAGTGTCCGCGTACGGAGTAGGATTAGGGTACGGCGGAGGCTAAGGTGTGGGGCTGCCGGTGGGTTTCCGTTCCGGGCTAGGGTTAGGGTTAGGGAACGGCAAGGTTGAGGGCACAGGTGAGGGTGCGGACACGTGCTAGGGTCGGGGCACGTGCGGACGCACGGGTCAGTGTCCGCGTACGGAGTAGGATTAGGGTACGGCGGAGGCTAAGGTGTGGGGCTGCCGGTGGGTTTCCGTTTCGGGCTAGGGTTAGGGTTAGGGAACGGCAAGGTTGAGGGCACAGGTGAGGGTGCGGACACGTGGTAGGGTCGGGGCACGTGCGGACGCACGGGTCAGTGTCCGCGTACGGATTAGGATTAGGGTACGGCGGAGGCTAAGGTGTGGGGCTGCCGGTGAGTTTCCGTTTCGGGCTAGGGTTAGGGTTAAGGAACGGCAAGGTTGAGGGCACAGGTGAGGGTGCGGACACGTGCTAGGTTCGGGGCACGTGCGGACGCACGGCACATTGTCCGCGGACGGAGTAGGATTAGGGTACGGCGGAGGCTAAGCTGTGGGGCTGCAGTTGGGTTTCCGTTTCGGGCTAGGGTTAGGGTTAGGGAACGGCAAGGTTGAGGGCACAGGTGAGGGTGCGGACACGTGCTAGGGTCGGGGCACGTGCGGACGCACGGGTCAGTGTCCGCGTACGGATTAGGATTAGGGTACGGCGGAGGCTAAGGTGTGGGGCTGCCGGTGGGTTTCCGTCCCGGTCTAGGGTTAGGGATAGGGAACGGCAAGGTTGAGGGCACAGGTGAGGGTGCGGACACGTGCTAGGGTCGGGGCACGTGCGGACGCACGGGTCAGTGTCCGCGTACGGATTAGGATTAGGGTACGGCGGAGGCTAAGGTGTGGGGCTGCCGGTGGGTTTCCGTCCCGGTCTAGGGTTAGGGTTAGGGAACGGCAAGTTTGAGGGCACAGGTGAGGTTGCGGACACGTGCTAGGGTCGGGGCACATGCGGACGCACGGGTCAGCGTCCGCGTACGGATTAGGATTAGGGTACGGCGGAGGCTAAGGTGTGGGGCTGCCGGTGGGTTTCCGTTCCGGGCTAGGGTTAGGGTTAGGGAACGGCAAGGTTGAGGGCACAGGTGAGGGTGCGGACACGTGCTAGGGTCGGGGCACGTGCGGACGCACGGGTCAATGTCCACGTACGGAGTAGGATTAGGGTACGGCGGAGGCTAAGGTGTGGGGCTGCCTGTGGGTTTCCGTTCCGGGCTAGGGTTAGGGTTAGGGAACGGCAAGGTTGAGGGCACAGGTGAGGGTGCGGACACGTGCTAAGGTCGGGGCACGTGCAGACGCACGGGTCTGTGTCCGCGTACGGAGTAGGATTAGGGTACGGCGGAGGCTAAGGTGTGGGGCTCCCGGTGGGTTTCCGTTCCGGGCTAGGGTTAGGGTTAGGGAACGGCAAGGTTGAGGGCACAGGTGAGGGTGTGGACACGTGCTAGGGTCCGGGCACGTGCGGACGCACGGGTCAGTGTCCGCGTACGGATTAGGATTAGGGTACGGCGGAGGCTAAGGTGTGGGGCTGCCGGTGGGTTTCCGTTCCGGGCTAGGGTTAGGGTTAGGGAACGGCAAGGTTGAGGGCACAGGTGAGGGTGCGGACACGTGCTAGGGTCGGGGCACGTGCGGACGCACGGGTCAGTGTCCGCGTACGTATTAGGATTATGGTACGGTGGAGGCTAAGGTGTGGGGCTGCCGGTGGGTTTCCTTTCCGGGCTAGGGTTAGGGTTAGGGAACGGCAAGGTTGAGGGCACAGGGGAGGGTGCGGACACGTGCTAGGGTCGGGGCACGTGCGGACGCACGGTTCAGTGTCCGCGTACGGAGTAGGATTAGGGTACGGCGGAGGCTAAGGTGTGGGGCTGCCGGTGGGTTTCCGTTCCGGGCTAGGGTTAGGGTTAGGGAACGGCAAGGTTGAGGGCACAGGTGAGGGTGCGGACACGTGCTAGGGTCGGGGCACGTGCGGACGCATGGGTCAGTGTCCGCGTATGGATTAGGATTAGGTTACGGCGGAGGCTAAGGTGTGGGGCTGCCGGTGGGTTTCCGTTCCGGGCTAGGGTTAGGGTTAGGGAATGGCAAGGTTGAGGGCACAGGTGAGGGTGCGGACACGTGCTAGGGTCGGGGCACGTGCGGACGCACGGGTCAGTGTCCGCGTACGGAGTAGGATTAGGGTACGGCGGAGGCCAAGGTGTGGGGCTGCCCGTGGGTTTCCGTTCCGGGCTAGGGTTAGGGTTAGGGAACGGCAAGTTTGAGGGCACAGGTGAGGGTGCGGACACGTGCTAGGGTCGGGGCACGTGCGGACGCACGGGTCAGTGTCCGCGTACGGAGTAGGATTAGGGTACGGCGGAGGCTAAGGTGTGGGGCTGCCGGTGGGTTTCCGTTCCGGGCTAGGGTTAGGGTTAGGGAACGGCAAGGTTGAGGGCACAGGTGAGGGTGCGGACACGTGGTAGGGTCGGGGCACGTGCGGACGCATGGGTCAGTGTCCGCGTACGGAGTAGGATTAGGGTACTGCGGAGGCTAAGGTGTGGGGCTGCCGGTGGGTTTCCATTCCGGGCTAGGGTTAGGGTTAGGGAACGGCAAGGTTGAGGGCACAGGTGAGGGTGCGGACACGTGCTAGGGTCGGGGCACGTGCGGACGCACGGGTCAGTGTCCGCGTACGGAGTAGGATTAGGGTACGGCGGAGGCTAAGGTGTGGGGCTGCCGGTGGGTTTCCGTTCCGGGCTAGGGTTAGGGTTAGGGAACGGCAAGGTTGAGGGCACAGGTGAGGATGCGGACACGTGCTAGGGTCGGGGCACGTGCAGATGCACGGGTCAGTGTCCACGTACGGAGTAGGATTAGGGTACGGCGGAGGCTAAGGTGTGGGGCTGCCGGTGGGTTTCCGTTCCGGGCTAGGGTTAGGGTTAGGGAACGGCAAGGTTGAGAGCACAGGTGAGGGTGCGGACACGTGCTAGTGTCGGGGCACGTGCAGACGAATGTGTCAGTGTCCGCGTACAGAGTAGGATTAGGGTACGGCGGAGGCTAAGGTGTGGGGCTGCCGGTGGGTTTCCTGTTCGGGCTAGGGTTAGGGTTAGGGAACGGCAAGGTTGAGGGCACAGGTGAGGGTGCGGACACGTGGTAGGGTCGGGGCACGTGCGGACGCACGTGTCAGTGTCCGCGTATGGATTAGGATTAGGGTACGGCGGAGGCTAAGGTGTGGGGCTGCCGGTGGGTTTCCGTCCCGGGCTAGGGTTAGGGTTAGGGAACGGCAAGGTTGAGGGCACAGGTGAGGGTGCGGACACGTGCTAGGGTCGGGGCACGTGCGGACGCACGGGTCAGTGTCCACGTACGGATTAGGATTAGGGTACGGCGGAGGCTAAGTTGTGGGGCTGCCGGTGGGTTTCCCTTCTGGGCTAGGGTTAGGGTTAGGGAACGGCAAGGTTGAGGGCACAGGTGAGGGTGAGGACACGTGCTAGGGTCAGGGCACGTGCGGACGCACGGGTCAGTGTCTGCGTACGGAGTAGGATTAGGGTACGGCGGAGGCTAAGGTGTGGGGCTGCCGGTGGGTTTCCGTTCCGGGGTAGGGTTAGGGTTAGGGAACGGCAAGGTTGAGGGCACAGGTGAGGGTGCGGACACGTGCTAGGGTCGGGGCACGTGCGGAGGCAGGGGTCAGTGTCCGCGTACAGAGTAGGATTAGGGTACGGCGGAGGCTATGTTGTGGGGCTGCCGGTGGGTTTCCGTCCCGGGCTAGGGTTAGGGTTAGGGAACGGCAAGGTTGAGGGCACTGGTGAGGGTGCGGACACGTGCTAGGGTCGGGGATCGTGCGGACGAACGGGTCAGTGTCCGCGGACGGTGTAGGATTACGGTACGGTGCAGGCTAACGTGTGGGGCTGCCGGTAGGTTTCCGTTCTGGGCTAGGGTTAGGGTTAGGGAACGGCAAGGTTGAGGGCACAGGTGAGGGTGCAGACACGTGCTAGGGTCGGGGCACGTGCGGACGCACGGGACAGTGTCCGCGTACGTATTAGGATTAGGGTACGGCGGAGGCTAAGGTGTGGGGCTGCCGGTGGGTTTCCGTTCCGGGCTAGGGTTAGGGTTAGGGAACGTCAAGGTTGAGGGCACAGGTGAGGGTGCGGACACGTGCTAGGGTCGGGGAACGTGCGGACGCACGGGTCAGTGTCCGCGTACGGATTAAGATTAGGGTACGGCGGAGGCTAAGGTGTGGGGCTGCCGGTGGGTTTCCGTTCCGGGCTAGGGTTAGGGTTAGGGAACGGCAAGGTTGAGGGCACAGGTGAGGGTGCGGACACGTGCTAGGGTCGGGGCACGTGCAGACGCACGGGTCAGTGTCCGCGTACGGAGTAGGATTAGGGTACGGCGGAGGCTAAGGTGTGGGGCTGCCGGTGGGTTTCCATTCCGGGCTAGGGTTAGGGTTAGGGAACGGCAAGGTTGAGGGCACAGGTGAGGGTGCGGACACGTGCTAGGGTCGGGGCACGTGCGGACGCAAGGGTTAGTGTCCGCGTACGGAGTAGGATTAGGGTACGGCGGAGGCTAAGGTGTGGGGCTGCCGGTGGGTTTCCGTTCCGGGCTAGGGTTAGGGTTAGGGAACGGCAAGTTTGAGGGCACAGGTGAGGGTGCGGACACGTGCTAGGGACGGGGCACGTGCGGACCCACTGGTCAGTGTCCGCGTACGGAGTAGGATTAGGGTACGGCGGAGGCTAAGGTGTGGGGCTGCCGGTGGGTTTCCGTTTCGGGCTAGGGTTAGGGTTAGGGAACGGCAAGGTTGAGGGCACAGGTGAGGGTGCGGACACGTGCTAGGGTCGGGGCACGTGCGGACGCACGGGTCAGTGTCCGCGTACGGATTAGGATTAGGGTACGGCGGAGGCTAAGGTTTGGGGCTGCCGGTGGGTTTCCGTTCCGGGCTAGGGTTAGGGTTAGGGAACGGCAAGGTTGAGGGCACAGGTGAGGGTGCGAACACGTGCTAGGGTCAGGGCACGTGCAGACGCACGGGTCAGTGTCCGCGTACGGAGTAGGATTAGGGTACGGCGGAGGCTAAGGTGTGGGGCTGCCGGTGGGTTTCCGTTCCGGGCTAGGGTTAGGGTTAGGGAACGGCAAGGTTGAGGGCACAGTTGAGGGTGCGGACACGTGCTAGGGTCGGGGCACGTGGGGACGCACGGGTCAGTGTCCGCGTACGGAGTAGGATTAGGGTACGGCGGAGGCTAAGGTGTGGGGCTGCCGGTGGGTTTCTGTCCCGGGCTAGGGTTAGGGTTAGGGAACGGCAAGGTTGAGGGCACAGGTGAGGGTGCGGACACGTGCTAGGGTCGGGGCACGTGCGGACGCACGGGTCAGTGTCCGCGGACGGAGTAGGATTACGGTACGGCGCAGGCTAACGTGTGGGGCTGCCGGTGGGTTTCCGTTTCGGGATAGGGTTAGGGTTAGGGAACGGCAAGGTTGAGGGCACAGGTGAGGTTGCGGACACGTGCTGGGGTCGGGGCACGTGCGGACGCACGGGTCAGTGTCCACGTACGGATTAGGATTAGGGTACGGCGGAGGCTAAGGTGTGGGGCTGCCGGTGGTTTTCCGTCCTGGGCTAGGGTTAGGGTTAGGGAACGGCAATGTTGAGGGCACAGTTGAGGGTGCGGACACGTGCTAGGGTCGGGGCACGTGCGGACGCACGGGTCAGTGTCCGCGTACGGAGTAGGATTAGGGTACGGCGGAGGCTAAGGTGTGGGGCTGCCGGTGGGTTTCCTTTCAGGGCTTGGGTTAGGGTTAGGGAACGGCAAGGTTGAGGGCACAGGTGAGGGTGCGGACACGTGCTAGGGTCGGGGCACGTGCGGACGCACAGGTCAGTGTCCGCGTTCGGAGTAGGATTAGGGTACGGCGGAGGCTAAGGTGTGGGGCTGCCGGTGGGTTTCCGTTCCGGGCTAGGGTTAGGGTTAGGGAACGGCAAGGTTGAGGGCACAGGTGAGGGTGCGGACACGTGCTAGGGTCGGGGCACGTGCGGACGCACGGGTCAGTGTCCGCGTACGGAGTAGGACTAGGGTACGGCGGAGGCTAAGGTGTGGGGCTGCCGGTGGGTTTCCGTTCTGGGCTAGGGTTAGGGTTAGGGAACGGCAAGGTTGAGGGCACAGGTGAGGGAGCGGACACGTGCTAGGGTCGGGGCACGTGCGGACGCACGGGTCAGTGTCCGCGTACGGAGTAGGACTAGGGTACGGCGGAGGCAAAGGTGTGGGGCTGCCGGTGGGTTTCCGTTCCGGGCTAGGGTTAGGGTTAGGGAACGGCAAGGTTGAGGGCACAGGTGAGGGTGCGGACACGTGCTAGGGTCGGGGCACGTGCGGACGAACGGGACAGTGTCCGCGTACGGAGTAGCACTAGGGTACGGCGGAGGCTAAGGTGTGGGGCTGCCGGTGGGTTTCCGTTCTGGGCTAGGGTTAGGGTTAGGGAACGGCAAGGTTGAGGGCACAGGTGAGGGTGCGGACACGTGCTAGGGTCGGGGCACGTGCAGACGCACGGATCAGTGTCCGCGTACGGAGTAGGATTAGGGTATGGCGGAGGCTAAGGTGTGGGGCTGCCGGTGGGTTTCCGTTCCGGGCTAGGGTTAGGGTTAGGGAACGGCAAGTTTGAGGGCACAGGTGAGGGTGCGGACACGTGCTAGGGTCGGGGCACGTGCGGACGCACGGGTCAGTGTCCGCGTACGGAGTAGGATTAGGGTACGGCGGAGGCTAAGGTGTGGGGCTGCCGGTGGGTTTCCGTTCCGGGCTAGGGTTAGGGTTAGGGAACGGCAAGGTTGAGGGCACAGGTGAGGGTGCGGACACGTGCTAGGGTCGGGGCACGTGCGGACGCACGGGTCAGTGTCCACGTACGGAGTAGGATTAGGGTACGGCGGAGGCTAAGGTGTGGGGCTGCCGGTGGGTTTCCGTTCCGGGCTAGGGTTAGGGTTAGGGAACGGCAAGGTTGAGGGCACAGGTGAGGGTTCGGACACGTGCTAGGGTCGGGGCACGTGCGGACGCACGGGTCAGTGTCCGCGTACGGAGTAGGATTAGGGTACGGCGGAGGCTAAGGTGTGGGGCTGCCGGTGGGTTTCCGTTCCGGGCTAGGGTTAGGGTTAGGGAACGGCAAGGTTGAGGGCACAGGTGAGGGTGCGGACACGTGCTAGGGTCGGGGCACGTGCGGACGCACGGGTCAGTGTCCGCGTACGGAGTAGGATTAGGGTACGGCGGAGGCTAAGGTGTGGGGCTGCCGGTGGGTTTCCGTTCCGGGCTAGGGTTAGGGTTAGGGAACGGCAAGGTTGAGGGCACAGGTGAGGGAGCGGACAGGTGCTAGGGTCGGGGCACGTGCGGACACACGGGTCAGTGTCCGCGTACGGATTAGGATTAGGGTACGGCGGAGGCTAAGGTGTGGGGCTGCCGGTGGGTTTCCGTTCCGGGCTAGGGTTAGGGTTAGGGAACGGCAAGGTTGAGGGCACAGTTGAGGGTGCGGACACGTGCTAGGGTCGGGGCACGTGCGGACGCACGGGTCAGTGTCCGCGTACGGATTAGGATTAGGGTACGGCGGAGGTTAAGGTGTGGGGCTGCCGGTGGTTTTCCGTTCCGGGCTAGGGTTAGGGTTAGGGAACGGCAATGTTGAGGGCACAGGTGAGGGTGCGGACACGTGCTAGGGTCGGGACACGTGCGGACGCACGGGTCAGTGTCCGCGTACGGAGTAGGATTAGGGTACGGCGGAGGCTAATGTGTGGGGCTGCCGGTGGGTTTCCGTTCCGGGCTAGGGTTAGGGTTAGGGAACGGCAAGGTTGAGGGCACAGGTGAGGGTGCGGACACGTGCTAGGGTCGGGGCACGTGCGGACGCACGGGTCAGTGTCCGCGTACGGAGTAGGATTAGGGTACGGCGGAGGCTAAGGTGTGGGGCTGCCGGTGGGTTTCCGTTCCGGGCTTGGGTTAGGGTTATGGAACGGCAAGGTTGAGGGCACAGGTGAGGGTGCGGACACGTGCTAGGGTCGGGGCACGTGCGGACGCATGTGTCAGTGTCCGCGTACGTAGTAGGACTAGGGTACGGCGGAGGCTAAGGTGTGGGGCTGCCGGTGGGTTTCCCTTCCGGGCTAGGGTTAGGGTTAGGGAACGGCAAGGTTGAGGGCACAGGTGAGGGTGCGGACACGTGCTAGGGTCGGGGCACGTGCGGACGCACGGGTCAGTGTCCGCGTACAGAGTAGGACTAGGGTACGGCGGAGGCTAAGGTGTGGGGCTGCCGGTGGGTTTCCGTTCCGGGCTAGGGTTAGGGTTAGGGAACGGCAAGGTTGAGGGCACAGGTGAGGGTGCGGACACGTGCTAGTGTCGGGGCACGTGCGGACGCACGGGTCAGTGTCCGCGTACGTAGTAGGACTAGGGTACGGCGGAGGCTAAGGTGTGGGGCTGCCGGTGGGTTTCCGTTCCGGGCTAGGGTTAGGGGTAGGGAACGGCAAGGTTGAGGGCACCAGTGAGGGTGCGGACACGTGCTAGGGTCGGGGCACGTGCGGACGCACGGGTCAGTGTGCGCGTACGGAGTAGGAATAGGGTACGGCGGAGGTTAAGGTGTGGGGCTGCCGGTGGGTTTCCGTTCCGGGCTAGGGTTAGGGTTAGGGAACGGCAAGGTTGAGGGAACAGGTGAGGGTGCGGACACGCGCTAGGGTCGGGGCACGTGCGGACGCACTGGTCAGTGTCCGCGTACGGTGTAGGACTAGTGTACGGCGGAGGCTAAGGTGTGGGGCTGCCGGTGGGTTTCCGTTCCGGGCTAGGGTTAGGGTTAGGGAACGGAAGGTTGAGGGCACAGGTGAGGGTGCGGACACGTGCTAGGGTCGGGGCACGTGCGGACGCACGGGTCAGTGTCCGCGTACGGAGTAGGACTAGGGTACGGCGGAGGCTAAGCTGTGGGGCTGCCGGTGGGTTTCCGTTTCGGGCTAGGGTTAGGGTTAGGGAATGGCAAGGTTGAGGGCACAGGTGAGGTTGCGGACACGTGCTAGGGTCGGGGCACGTGCGGACGCACGGGTCAGTGTCCGCGTACGGATTAGGATTAGGGTACGGCGGAGGCTAAGGTGTGGGGCTGCCGGTGGGTTTCCGTTCCGGGCTAGGGTTAGGGTTAGTGAACGGCAAGGTTGAGGGCACAGGTGAGGGTGCGGACACGTGCTAGAGTCGGGGCACGTGCGGACGCACGGGTCTGTGTCCGCGTTCGGAGTAGGATTAGGGTACGGCGGAGGCTAAGGTGTGGGGCTGCCGGTGGGTTTCCATTCCGGGCTAGGGTTAGGGTTAGGGAACGGCAAGGTTGAGGGCACAGGTGAGGGTGCGGACACGTGCTAGGGTCGGGGCACGTGCGGACGCACGGGTCAGTGTCCGCGTACGGAGTAGGACTAGGGTACGGCGGAGGCTAAGGTGTGGGGTTGCCGGTGGGTTTCTGTTCTGGGCTAGGGTTACGGTTAGGGAACGGCAAGGTTGAGGGCACAGTTGAGGGTGCGGACACGTGCTAGGTTTGGGGCACGTGCGGACGCACGGGTCAGTGTCCGCGTACGGAGTAGGACTAGGGTACGGCAGAGGCAAAGGTGTGGGGCTGCCGGTGGGTTTCCGTTCCGGGCTAGGGTTAGGGTTACGGAACGGCAAGGTTGAGGGCACAGGTGAGGGTGCGGACACGTGCTAGGGTCGGGGCACGTGCGGACGCACGGGTCAGTGTCCGCGTACGGAGTAGGACTAGGGTACGGCGGAGGCTAAGGTGTGGGGCTGCCGGTGGGTTTCCGTTCCGGGCTAGGGTTAGGGTTAGGGAACGGCAAGGTTGAGGGCACAGGTGAGGGTGCGGACACGTGCTAGGGTCGGGGCACGTGCGGACGCACGGGTCAGTGTCCGCGTAAGGAGTAGGACTAGGGTACGGCGGAGGCTAAGGTGTGGGGCTGCCGGTGAGTTTCCGTTCCGGGCTAGGGTTAGGGTTAGGGAACGGCAAGGTTGAGGGCACAGGTGAGGGTGCGGACACGTGCTAGGGTCGGGGCACGTGCGGACGCACGGGTCAGTGTCCGCGTTCGGAGTAGGATTAGGGTACGGCGGAGGCTAAGGTTTGGGCCTGCCGGTGGGTTTCCGCTCCGGGCTAGAGTTAGGGTTATGGAACGGCAAGGTTGAGGGCACAGGTGAGGGTGCGGACACGTGCTAGGGTCGGGGCACGTGCGGACGCACGGGTCAGTGTCCGCGTACGGAGTAGGATTAGGGTACGGCGGAGACTAAGGTGTGGGGCTGCCGGTGGGTTTCCGTTCCGGGCTAGGGTTAGGGTTAGGGAACGGCAAGGTTGAGGGCACAGGTGAGGGTGCGGACACGTGCTAGGGTCGGGGCACGTGCAGACGCACGGGTCAGTGTCCGCGTACGGAGTAGGATTAGGGTATGGCGGAGGCTAAGGTGTGGGGCTGCCGGTGGGTTTCCGTTCCGGGCTAGGGTTAGGGTTAGGGAACGGCAAGGTTGAGGGCACAGGTGAGGGTGCGGACACGTGCTAGGGTCGGGGCACGTGCGGACGCACGGGTCAGTGTCCGCGTACGGAGTAGGATTAGGGTACGGCGGAGGCTAAGGTGTGGGGCTACCGGTGGGTTTCCGTTCCGGGCTAGGGTTAGGGTTAGGGAACGGCAAGGTTGAGGGCACAGGTGAGGGTGCGGACACGTGCTAGGGTCGAGGCACGTGCGGACGCACGGGTCAGTGTCCGCGTATGGAGTAGGATTAGGGTACGGCGGAGGCTAAGGTGTGGGGCTGCCGGTGGGTTTCCGTACAGGGCTAGGGTTACGGTTAGGGAACGGCAAGGTTGAGGGCACAGGTGAGGGTGCGGACACGTGCTAGGGTCGGGGCACGTGCGGACGCACGGGTCAGTGTCCGCGTACGGAGTAGGATGAGGGTACGGCGGAGGCTAAGGTGTGGGGCTGCCGGTGGGTTTCCGTTCCGGGCTAGGGTTAGGGTTAGGGAACGGCAAGGTTGAGGGCACAGGTGAGGGTGCGGACACGTGCTAGGGTCGGGGCACGTGCGGACGCACGGGTCAGTGTCCGCGTACAGAGTAGGACTAGGGTACGGCGGAGGCTAAGGTGTGGGGCTGCCGGTGGGTTTCCGTTCCGTGCTAGGGTTAGGGTTAGGGAACGGCAAAGTTGAGGGCACAGGTGAGGGTGCGGACACGTGCTAGGGTCGGGGCACGTGTGGACGCACGGGTCAGTGTCCGCGTACGGAGTATGACTAGGGTACGGCGGAGGCTAAGGTGTGGGGCTGCCGGTGGGTTTCCGTTCCGGGCCAGGGTTAGGGTTAGGGAACGGCAAGGTTGAGGGCACAGGTGAGGGTGCGGACACGTGCTAGGGTCGGGGCACGTGCGAACGCACGTGTCAGTGTCCGCGTACGGAGTAGGACTAGGGTACGGCGGAGGCTAAGGTGTGGGGCTGCCGGTGGGTTTCCGTTCCGGGCTAGGGTTAGGGTTAGGGAACGGCAAGGTTGAGGGCACAGGTGAGGGTGCGGACACGTGCTAGGGTCGGGGTACGTGCGGACGCATGGGTCAGTGTCCGCGTACGGAGTAGGACTAGGGTACGGCGGAGGCTAAGGTGTGGGGCTGCCGGTGGGTTTCCCTTCCGGGCTAGGGTTAGGGTTAGGGAACGGCAAGGTTGAGGGCACAGGTGAGGGTGCAGACACGTGCTAGGGTCGGGGCACGTGCGGACGCGCGGGTCAGTGTCCGCGTACGGTGTAGGACTAGGGTACGGCGGAGGCTAAGGTGTGGGGCTGCCGGTGGGTTTCCATTCCGGGCTTGGGTTAGGGTTAGGGAACGGCAAGGTTGAGTGCACAGGTGAGGGTGCGGACACGTGCTAGGGTCGGGGCACGTGCGGACGCACGGGTCAGTGTCCGCGTATGGAGTAGGATTAGGGTACGGCGGAGGCTAAGGTGTGGGGCTGCCGGTGGGTTTCCGTTCAGGGCTAGGGTTAGGGTTAGGGAACGGCAAGGTTGAGGGCACAGGTGAGGGTGCGGACACGTGCTAGGGTCGGGGCACGTGCGGACGCACGGGTCAGTGTCCGCGTACGGAGTAGGATGAGGGTACGGCGGAGGCTAAGGTGTGGGGCTGCCGGTGGGTTTCCGTTCCGGGCTAGGGTTAGGGTTAGGGAACGGCAAGGTTGAGGGCACAGGTGAGGGTGCGGACACGTGCTAGGGTCGGGGCACGTGCGGACGCACGGGTCTGTGTCCGCGTACGGAGTAGGACTAGGGTACGGCGGAGGCTAAGGTGTGGGGCTGCCGGTGGGTTTCCGTTCCGGGCTACAGTTAGGGTTAGGGAACGGCAAGGTTGAGGGCACAGGTGAGGGTGCGGACACGTGCTAGGGTCGGGGCACGTGCGAACGCACGTGTCAGTGTCCGCGTACGGAGTAGGACTAGGGTACGGCGGAGGCTAAGGTGTGGGGCTGCCGGTGGTTTTCCGTTCCGGGCTAGGGTTAGGGTTAGGGAACGGCAAGGTTGAGGGCACAGGTGAGGGTGCGGACACGTGCTAGGGTCGGGGCATGTGCGAACGCACGTGTCAGTGTCCGCGTACGGAGTAGGACTAGGGTACGGCGGAGGCTAAGGTGTGGGGCTGCCGGTGGGTTTCCGTTCCGGGCTAGGGTTAGGGTTAGGGAACGGCAAGGTTGAGGGCACAGGTGAGGGTGCGGACACGTGCTAGGGTCGGGGTACGTGCGGACGCATGGGTCAGTGTCCGCGTACGGAGTAGGACTAGGTTACGGTGGAGTCTAAGGTGTGGGGCTGCCGGTGGGTTTCCCTTAGGGGCTAGGGTTAGGGTTAGGGAACGGCAAGGTTGAGGGCACAGGTGAGGGTGCGGACACGTGCTAGGGTCGGGGCACGTGCGGACGCACGGGTCAGTGTCCGCGTACGGAGTAGGATTAGGGTACGGCGGAGGCTAAGGTGTGGGGCTGCCGGTGGGTTTCCGTTCCGGGCTAGGGTTAGGGTTAGGGAACGGCAAGGTTGAGGGCACAGGTGAGGGTGCGGACACGTGCTAGGGTCGGGTCACGTGCGGACGCACGGGTCAGTGTCCGCGTTCGGAGTAGGATTAGGGTACGGCGGAGGCTAAGGTGTGGGGCTGCCGGTGGGTTTCCGTTCCGGGCTAGGGTTAGGGTTAGGGAACGGCAAGGTTGAGGGCACAGGTGAGGGTGCGGACACGTGCTAGGGTCGGGGCACGTGCGGACGCACGGGTCAGTGTCCGCGTACGGAGTAGGACTAGGGTACGGCGGAGGCTAAGGTGTGGGGCTGCCGGTGGGTTTCCGTTCTGGGCTAGGGTTAGGGTTAGGGAACGGCAAGGTTGAGGGCACAGGTGAGGGTGCGGACACGTGCTAGGGTCGGGGCACGTGCGGACGCACGGGTCAGTGTCCGCGTACGGAGTAGGACTAGGGTACGGCGGAGGCAAAGGTGTGGGGCTGCCGGTGGGTTTCCGTTCCGGGCTAGGGTTAGAGTTAGGGAACGGCAAGGTTGACGGCACAGGTGAGGGTGCGGACACGTGCTAGGGTCGGGGCACGTGCGGACGAACGGGACAGTGTCCGCGTACGGAGTAGCACTAGGGTACGGCGGAGGCTAAGGTGTGGGGCTGCCGGTGGGTTTCCGTTCCGGGCTAGGGTTAGGGTTAGGGAACGGCAAGGTTGAGGGCACAGGTGAGGGTGCGGACACGTGCTAGGGTCGGGGCATGTGCAGACGCACGGATCAGTGTCCGCGTACGGAGTAGGATTAGGGTATGGCGGAGGCTAAGGTGTGGGGCTGCCGGTGGGTTTCCGTTCCGGGCTAGGGTTAGGGTTAGGGAACGGCAAGGTTGAGGTCACAGGTGAGGGTACGGACACGTGCTAGGGTCGGGGCACGTGCGGACGCACGGGTCAGTGTCCGCGTACGGAGTAGGATTAGGGTACGGCGGAGGCTAAGGTGTGGGGCTGCCGGTGGGTTTCCGTTCCGGGCTAGGGTTAGTGTTAGGGAACGGCAAGGTTGAGGGCACAGGTGAGGGTGCGGACACGTGCTAGGGTCGGGGCACGTGCGGACGCACGGGTCAGTGTCCACGTACGGAGTAGGATTAGGGTACGGCGGAGGCTAAGGTGTGGGGCTGCCGGTGGGTTTCCGTTCCGGGCTAGGGTTAGGGTTAGGGAACGGCAAGGTTGAGGGCACAGGTGAGGGTTCGGACACGTGCTAGGGTCGGGGCACGTGCGGACGCACGGGTCAGTGTCCGCGTACGGAGTAGGATTAGGGTACGGCGGAGGCTAAGGTGTGGGGCTGCCGGTGGGTTTCCGTTCCGGGCTAGGGTTAGGGTTAGGGAACGGCAAGGTTGAGGGCACAGGTGAGGGTGCGGACACGTGCTAGGGTCGGGGCACGTGCGGACGCACGGGTCAGTGTCCGCGTACGGAGTAGGATTAGGGTACGGCGGAGGCTAAGGTGTGGGGCTGCCGGTGGGTTTCCGTTCCGGGCTAGGGTTAGGGTTAGGGAACGGCAAGGTTGAGGGCACAGGTGAGGGAGCGGACAGGTGCTAGGGTCGGGGCACGTGCGGACACACGGGTCAGTGTCCGCGTACGGATTAGGATTAGGGTACGGCGGAGGCTAAGGTGTGGGGCTGCCGGTGGGTTTCCGTTCCGGGCTAGGGTTAGGGTTAGGGAACGGCAATGTTGAGGGCACAGGTGAGGGTGCGGACACGTGCTAGGGTCGGGACACGTGCGGACGCATGTGTCAGTGTCCGCGTACGTAGTAGGACTAGGGTACGGCGGAGGCTAAGGTGTGGGGCTGCCGGTGGGTTTCCCTTCCGGGCTAGGGTTAGGGTTAGGGAACGGCAAGGTTGAGGGCACAGGTGAGGGTGCGGACACGTGCTAGGGTCGGGGCACGTGCGGACGCATGTGTCAGTGTCCGCGTACGTAGTAGGACTAGGGTACGGAGGAGGCTAAGGTGTGGGGCTGCCGGTGGGTTTCCCTTCCGGGCTAGGGTTAGGGTTAGGGTACGGCAAGGTTGAGGGCACAGGTGAGGGTGCGGACACGTGCTAGGGTCGGGGCACGTGCGGACGCACGGGTCAGTGTCCGCGTACGGAGTAGGATTAGGGTACGGCGGAGGCGAAGGCGTGGGGCTGCCGGTGGGTTTCCCTTCCGGGCTAGGGTTAGGGTTAGGGAACGGCAAGGTTGAGGGCACAGGTGAGGGTGCGGACACGTGCTAGGGTCGGGGCACGTGCGGACGCACGGGTGAGTGTCCGCGGACGGAGTAGGATTACGGTACGGCGCAGGCTAACGTGTGGGGCTGCCGGTGGGTTTCCGTTTCGGGCTAGGGTTAGGGTTAGGGAACGGCAAGGTTGAGGGCACAGGTGAGGGTGCGGACACGTGCTAGGGTCGGGGCACGTGCGGACGCACGGGTCAGTGTCCGCGTACGGAGTAGGATTAGTGTACGGTGGAGGCTAAGGTGTGGGGCTGCTGGTGGGTTTCCGTTCCGGGCTAGGGTTAGGGTTAGGGAACGGCAAGGTTGAGGGCACAGGTGAGGGTGCGGACACGTGCTAGGGTCGGGGCACGTGCGGACGCACGGGTCAGTGTCCGCGTACGTAGTAGGACTAGGGTACGGCGGAGGCTAAGGTGTGGGGCTGCTGGTGGGTTTCCCTTCCGGGCTAGGGTTAGGGTTAGGGAACGGCAAGGTTGAGGGCACCGGTGAGGGTGCGGACACGTGCTAGGGTCGGGGCACGTGCGGACGCACGGGTCAGTGTCCGCGTACGGAGTAGGATTAGGGTACGGCGGAGGCTAAGGTGTGGGGCTGCCGGTGGGTTTCCGTTCCGGGCTAGGGTTAGGGTTAGGGAACGGCAAGGTTGAGGGCACAGGTGAGGGAGCGGACAGGTGCTAGGGTCGGGGCACGTGCGGACACACGGGTCAGTGTCCGCGTACGGATTAGGATTAGGGTACGGCGGAGGCTAAGGTGTGGGGCTGCCGGTGGGTTTCCGTTCCGGGCTAGGGTTAGGGTTAGGGAACGGCAAGGTTGAGGGCACAGTTGAGGGTGCGGACACGTGCTAGGGTCGGGGCACGTGCGGACGCACGGGTCAGTGTCCGCGTACGGATTAGGATTAGGGTACGGCGGAGGCTAAGGTGTGGGGCTGCCGGTGGTTTTCCGTTCCGGGCTAGGGTTAGGGTCAGGGAACGGCAATGTTGAGGGCACAGGTGAGGGTGCGGACACGTGCTAGGGTCGGGACACGTGCGGACGCACGGGTCAGTGTCCGCGTACGGAGTAGGATTAGGGTACGGCGGAGGCTAATGTGTGGGGCTGCCGGTGGGTTTCCGTTCCGGGCTAGGGTTAGGGTTAGGGAAGGGCAAGGTTGAGGGCACAGGTGAGGGTGCGGACACGTGCTAGGGTCGGGGCACGTGCGGACGCACGGGTCAGTGTCCGCGTACGGAGTAGGATTAGGGTACGGCGGAGGCTAAGGTGTGGGGCTGCCGGTGGGTTTCCGTTCCGGGCTAGGGTTAGGGTTATGGAACGGCAAGGTTGAGGGCACAGGTGAGGGTGCGGACACGTGCTAGGGTCGGGGCACGTGCGGACGCATGTGTCAGTGTCCGCGTACGTAGTAGGACTAGGGTACGGCGGAGGCTAAGGTGTGGGGCTGCCGGTGGGTTTCCCTTCCGGGCTAGGGTTAGGGTTAGGGAACGGCAAGGTTGAGGGCACAGGTGAGGGTGCGGACACGTGCTAGGGTCGGGGCACGTGCGGACGCACGGGTCAGTGTCCGCGTACGGAGTAGGATTAGGGTACGGCGGAGGCGAAGGCGTGGGGCTGCCGGTGGGTTTCCGTTCCGGGCTAGGGTTAGGGTTAGGGAACGGCAAGGTTGAGGGCACAGGTGGGGGTGCGGACACGTGCTAGGGTCGGGGCACGTGCGGACGCACGGGTCAGTGTCCGCGTACGGAGTAGGATTAGGATACGGCGGAGGCTAAGGTGTGGGGCTGCCGGTGGGTTTCCGTCCCGGGCTAGGGTTAGGGTTAGGGAACGGCAAGGTTGAGGGCACAGGTGAGGGTGCGGACACGTGCTAGGGTCGGGGCACGTGCGGACGCACGGGTGAGTGTCCGCGGACGGAGTAGGATTACGGTACGGCGCAGGCTAACGTGTGGGGCTGCCGGTGGGTTTCCGTTTCAGGCTAGGGTTAGGGTTAGGGAACGGCAAGGTTGAGGGCACAGGTGAGGGTGCGGACACGTGCTAGGGTCGGGGAACGTGCGGACGCACGGGTCAGTGTCCGCGTACGGAGTAGGATTAGGGTACGGTGGAGGCTAAGGTGTGGGGCTGCAGGTGGGTTTCCGTTCCGGGCTAGGGTTAGGGTTAGGGAACGGCAAGGTTGAGGGCACAGGTGAGGGTGCGGACACGTGCTAGGGTCGGGGCACGTGCGGACGCACGGGTCAGTGTCCGCGTACGTAGTAGGACTAGGGTACGGCGGAGGCTAAGGTGTGGGGCTGCTGGTGGGTTTCC
The DNA here is from genome assembly GCF_949752795.1 of Hyperoodon ampullatus. NCBI lineage: Eukaryota > Metazoa > Chordata > Mammalia > Artiodactyla > Ziphiidae > Hyperoodon > Hyperoodon ampullatus. Next base: position 116,620,498 of record NC_136920.1, read on the forward strand.
CTTCCGGTCTAGGGTTAGGGTTAGGGAACGGCAAGGTTGAGGGCACCGGTGAGGGTGCGGACACGTGCTAGGTTCGGGGCACGTGCGGACGCACTGGTCAGTGTCCGCGTACGGTGTAGGACTAGTGTACGGCGGAGGCTAAGGTGTGGGGCTGCCGGTGGGTTTCCGTCCCGGGCTAGGGTTAGGGTTAGGGAACGGCAAGGTTGAGGGCACAGGTGAGGGTGCGGACACGTGCTAGGGTCGGGTTACGTGCGGACGCACGGGTGAGTGTCCGCGGACGGAGTAGGATTACGGTACGGCGCACGCTAACGTGTGGGGCTGCCGGTGGGTTTCCCTTCCGGGCTAGGGTTAGGGTTAGGGAACGGCAAGGTTGAGGGCACCGGTGAGGGTGCGGACACGTGCTAGGGTCGGGACACGTGCGGACGCACGGGTCAGTGTCCGCGTACGGAGTAGGAATAGGGTACGGCGGAGGTTAAGGTGTGGGGCTGCCGGTGGGTTTCCGTTCCGGGCTAGGGTTAGGGTTAGGGAACGGCAAGGTTGAGGGCACAGGTGAGGGTGCGGACACGCGCTAGGGTCGGGGCACGTGCGGACGCACTGGTCAGTGTCCGCGTACGGTGTAGGACTAGTGTACGGCGGAGGTTAAGGTGTGGGGCTGCCGGTGGGTTTCCGTTCCGGGCTAGGGTTAGGGTTAGGGAACGGAAGGTTGAGGGCACAGGTAAGGGTGCGGACACGTGCTAGGGTCGGGGCACGTGCGGACGCACGGGTCAGTGTCCGCGTACGGAGTAGGACTAGGGTACGGCGGATGCTAAGCTGTGGGGCTGCCGGTGGGTTTCCGTTTCGGGCTAGGGTTAGGGTTAGGGAATGGCAAGGTTGAGGGCACAGGTGAGGTTGCAGACACGTGCTAGGGTCGGGGCACGTGCGGACGCACGGGTCAGTGTCCGCGTACGGATTAGGATTAGGGTACGGCGGAGGCTAAGGTGTGGGGCTGCCGGTGGGTTTCCGTTCCGGGCTAGGGTTAGGGTTAGTGAACGGCAAGGTTGAGGGCACAGGTGAGGGTGCGGACACGTGCTAGAGTCGGGGCACGTGCGGACGCACGGGTCAGTGTCCGCGTTCGGAGTAGGATTAGGGTACGGCGGAGGCTAAGGTGTGGGGCTGCCGGTGGGTTTCCATTCCGGGCTAGGGTTAGGGTTAGGGAACGGCAAGGTTGAGGGCACAGGTGAGGGTGCGGACACGTGCTAGGGTCGGGGCACGTGCGGACGCACGGGTCAGTGTCCGCGTACGGAGTAGGACTAGGGTACGGCGGAGGCTAAGGTGTGGGGTTGCCGGTGGGTTTCTGTTCAGGGCTAGGGTTACGGTTAGGGAACGGCAAGGTTGAGGGCACAGGTGAGGGTGCGGACACGTGCTAGGTTTGGGGCACGTGCGGACGCACGGGTCAGTGTCCGCGTACGGAGTAGGACTAGGGTACGGCAGAGGCAAAGGTGTGGGGCTGCCGGTGGGTTTCCGTTCCGGGCTAGGGTTAGGGTTACGGAACGGCAAGGTTGAGGGCACAGGTGAGGGTGCGGACACGTGCTAGGGTCGGGGCACGTGCGGACGCACGGGTCAGTGTCCGCGTACGGAGTAGGACTAGGGTACGGCGGAGGCTAAGGTGTGGGGCTGCCGGTGGGTTTCCGTTCCGGGCTAGGGTTAGGGTTAGGGAACGGCAAGGTTGAGGGCACAGGTGAGGGTGCGGACACGTGCTAGGGTCGGGGCACGTGCGGACGCACGGGTCAGTGTCCGCGTAAGGAGTAGGACTAGGGTACGGCGGAGGCTAAGGTGTGGGGCTGCCGGTGAGTTTCCGTTCCGGGCTAGGGTTAGGGTTAGGGAACGGCAAGGTTGAGGGCACAGGTGAGGGTGCGGACACGTGCTAGGGTCGGGGCACGTGCGGACGCACGGGTCAGTGTCCGCGTTCGGAGTAGGATTAGGGTACGGCGGAGGCTAAGGTTTGGGCCTGCCGGTGGGTTTCCGCTCCGGGCTAGGGTTAGGGTTAGGGAACGGCAAGGTTGAGGGCACAGGTGAGGGTGCGGACACGTGCTAGTGTCGGGGCACGTGCGGACGCACGGGTCAGTGTCCGCGTACGGAGTAGGATTAGGGTACGGCGGAGACTAAGGTGTGGGGCTGCCGGTGGGTTTCCGTTCCGGGCTAGGGTTAGGGTTAGGGAACGGCAAGGTTTAGGGCACAGGTGAGGGTGCGGACACGTGCTAGGGTCGGGGCACGTGCAGACGCACGGGTCAGTGTCCGCGTACGGAGTAGGATTAGGGTATGGCGGAGGCTAAGGTGTGGGGCTGCCGGTGGGTTTCCGTTCCGGGCTAGGGTTAGGGTTAGGGAACGGCAAGGTTGAGGGCACAGGTGAGGGTGCGGACACGTGCTAGGGTCGGGGCACGTGCGGACGCACGGGTCAGTGTCCGCGTACGGAGTAGGATTAGGGTACGGCGGAGGCTAAGGTGTGGGGCTGCCGGTGGGTTTCCGTTCCGGGCTAGGGTTAGGGTTAGGGAACGGCAAGGTTGAGGGCACAGGTGAGGGTGCGGACACGTGCTAGGGTCGGGGCACGTGCGGACGCACGGGACAGTGTCCGCGTATGGAGTAGGATTAGGGTACGGCGGAGGCTAAGGTGTGGGGCTGCCGGTGGGTTTCCGTACAGGGCTAGGGTTACGGATAGGGAATGGCAAGGTTGAGGGCACAGGTGAGGGAGCGGACACGTGCTAGTGTCGGGGCACGTGCGGACGCACGGGTCAGTGTCCGCGTACGGAGTAGGATGAGGGTACGGCGGAGGCTAAGGTGTGGGGCTGCCGGTGGGTTTCCGTTCCGGGCTAGGGTTAGGGTTAGGGAACGGCAAGGTTGAGGGCACAGGTGAGGGTGCGGACACGTGCTAGGGTCGGGGCACGTGCGGACGCACGGGTCAGTGTCCGCGTACAGAGTAGGACTAGGGTACGGCGGAGGCTAAGGTGTGGGGCTGCCGGTGGGTTTCCGTTCCGGGCTAGGGTTAGGGTTAGGGAACGGCAAAGTTGAGGGCACAAGTGAGGGTGCGGACACGTGCTAGGGTCGGGGCACGTGTGGACGCACGGGTCAGTGTCCGCGTACGGAGTATGACTAGGGTACGGCGGAGAGTAAGGTGTGGGGCTGCCGGTGGGTTTCCGTTCCGGGCTAGGGTTAGGGTTAGGGAACGGCAAGGTTGAGGGCACAGGTGAGGGTGCGGACACGTGCTAGGGTCGGGGCACGTGCGAACGCACGTGTCAGTGTCCGCGTACGGAGTAGGACTAGGGTACGGCGGAGGCTAAGGTGTGGGGCTGCCGGTGGGTTTCCGTTCCGGGCTAGGGTTAGGGTTAGGGAACGGCAAGGTTGAGGGCACAGGTGAGGGTGCGGACACGTGCTAGGGTCGGGGTACGTGCGGACGCATGGGTCAGTGTCCGCGTACGGAGTAGGACTAGGGTACGGCGGAGGCTAAGGTGTGGGGCTGCCGGTGGGTTTCCCTTCCGGGCTAGGGTTAGGGTTAGGGAACGGCAAGGTTGAGGGCACAGGTGAGGGTGCGGACACGTGCTAGGGTCGGGGCACGTGCGGACGCGCGGGTCAGTGTCCGCGTACGGAGTAGGACTAGGGTACGGCGGAGGCTAAGGTGTGGGGCTGCCGGTGGGTTTCCGTTCCGGGCTAGGGTTAGGGTTAGGGAACGGCAAGGTTGAGGGCACAGGTGAGGGTGCGGACACGTGCTAGGGTCGGGGCACGTGCGGACGCACGGGTCAGTGTCCGCGTACGGTGTAGGACTAGGGTACGGCGGAGGCTAAGGTGTGGGGCTGCCGGTGGGTTTCCATTCCGGGCTTGGGTTAGGGTTAGGGAACGGCAAGGTTGAGGGCACAGGTGAGGGTGCGGACACGTGCTAGGGTCGGGGCACGTGCGGACGCACGGGTCAGTGTCCGCGTATGGAGTAGGATTAGGGTACGGCGGAGGCTAAGGTGTGGGGCTGCCGGTGGGTTTCCGTTCAGGGCTAGGGTTAGGGTTAGGGAACGGCAAGGTTGAGGGCACAGGTGAGGGTGCGGACACGTGCTAGGGTCGGGGCACGTGCGGACGCACGGGTCAGTGTCCGCGTACGGAGTAGGATGAGGGTACGGCGGAGGCTAAGGTGTGGGGCTGCCGGTGGGTTTCCGTTCCGGGCTAGGGTTAGGGTTAGGGAACGGCAAGGTTGAGGGCACAGGTGAGGGTGCGGACACGTGCTAGGGTCGGGGCACGTGCGGACGCACGGGTCTGTGTCCGCGTACGGAGTAGGACTAGGGTACGGCGGAGGCTAAGGTTTGGGGCTGCCGGTGGGTTTCCGTTCCGGGCTAGGGTTAGGGTTAGGGAACGGCAAGGTTGAGGGCACAGGTGAGGGTGCGGACACGTGCTAGGGTCGGGGCACGTGTGGACGCACGGATCAGTGTCCGCGTACGGGGTAGGACAAGGGTACGGCGGAGGCTAAGGTGTGGGGCTGCCGGTGGGTTTCCGTTCCGGGATAGGGTTAGGGTTAGGGAACGGCAAGGTTGAGGGCACAGGTGAGGGTGCGGACACGTGCTAGGGTCGGGGCACGTGCGAACGCACGTGTCAGTGTCCGCGTACGGAGTAGGACTAGGGTACGGCGGAGGCTAAGGTGTGGGGCTGCCGGTGGGTTTCCGTTCCGGGCTAGGGTTAGGGTTAGGGAACGGCAAGGTTGAGGGCACAGGTGAGGGTGCGGACACGTGCTAGGGTCGGGGTACGTGCGGACGCATGGGTCAGTGTCCGCGTACGGAGTAGGACTAGGTTACGGCGGAGTCTAAGGTGTGGGGCTGCCGGTGGGTTTCCCTTCCGGGCTAGGGTTAGGGTTAGGGAACGGCAAGGTTGAGGGCACAGGTGAGGGTGCGGACACGTGCTAGGGTCGGGGCACGTGCGGACGCACGGGTCAGTGTCCGCGTACGGAGTAGGACTAGGGTACGGCGGAGGCTAAGGTGTGGGGCTGCCGGTGGGTTTCCGTTCCGGGCTAGGGTTAGGGTAAGGGAACGGCAAGGTTGAGGGCACAGGTGACGGTGCGGGCACGTGCTAGGGTCGGGGCACGTGCGGACGCGCGGGTCAGTGTCCGCGTACGGAGTAGGACTAGGGTACGGCGGAGGCTAAGGTGTGGGGCTGCCGGTGGGTTTCCGTTCCGGGCTAGGGTTAGGGTTAGGGAACGGCAAGGTTGAGGGCACAGGTGAGGGTGCGGACACGTGCTAGGGTCGGGGCACGTGCGGACGCACGGGTCAGTGTCCGCGTACGGTGTAGGACTAGGGTACGGCGGAGGCTAAGGTGTGGGGCTGCCGGTGGGTTTCCATTCCGGGCTTGGGTTAGGGTTAGGGAACGGCAAGGTTGAGGGCACAGGTGAGGGTGCGGACACGTGCTAGGGTCGGGGCACGTGCGGACGCACGGGTCAGTGTCCGCGTATGGAGTAGGATTAGGGTACGGCGGAGGCTAAGGTGTGGGGCTGCCGGTGGGTTTCCGTTCAGGGCTAGGGTTAGGGTTAGGGAACGGCAAGGTTGAGGGCACAGGTGAGGGTGCGGACACGTGCTAGGGTCGGGGCACGTGCGGACGCACGGGTCAGTGTCCGCGTACGGAGTAGGATGAGGGTACGGCGGAGGCTAAGGTGTGGGGCTGCCGGTGGGTTTCCGTTCCGGGCTAGGGTTAGGGTTAGGGAACGGCAAGGTTGAGGGCACAGGTGAGGGTGCGGACACGTGCTAGGGTCGGGGCACGTGCGGACGCACGGGTCTGTGTCCGCGTACGGAGTAGGACTAGGGTACGGCGGAGGCTAAGGTTTGGGGCTGCCGGTGGGTTTCCGTTCCGGGCTAGGGTTAGGGTTAGGGAACGGCAAGGTTGAGGGCACAGGTGAGGGTGCGGACACGTGCTAGGGTCGGGGCACGTGTGGACGCACGGATCAGTGTCCGCGTACGGGGTAGGACAAGGGTACGGCGGAGGCTAAGGTGTGGGGCTGCCGGTGGGTTTCCGTTCCGGGATAGGGTTAGGGTTAGGGAACGGCAAGGTTGAGGGCACAGGTGAGGGTGCGGACACGTGCTAGGGTCGGGGCACGTGCGAACGCACGTGTCAGTGTCCGCGTACGGAGTAGGACTAGGGTACGGCGGAGGCTAAGGTGTGGGGCTGCCGGTGGGTTTCCGTTCCGGGCTAGGGTTAGGGTTAGGGAACGGCAAGGTTGAGGGCACAGGTGAGGGTGCGGACACGTGCTAGGGTCGGGGTACGTGCGGACGCATGGGTCAGTGTCCGCGTACGGAGTAGGACTAGGTTACGGCGGAGTCTAAGGTGTGGGGCTGCCGGTGGGTTTCCCTTCCGGGCTAGGGTTAGGGTTAGGGAACGGCAAGGTTGAGGGCACAGGTGAGGGTGCGGACACGTGCTAGGGTCGGGGCACGTGCGGACGCACGGGTCAGTGTCCGCGTACGGAGTAGGACTAGGGTACGGCGGAGGCTAAGGTGTGGGGCTGCCGGTGGGTTTCCGTTCCGGGCTAGGGTTAGGGTAAGGGAACGGCAAGGTTGAGGGCACAGGTGACGGTGCGGGCACGTGCTAGGGTCGGGGCACGTGCGGACGCACGGGTCAGTGTCCGCGTACGGAGTAGGACTAGGGTACGGCGGAGGCTAAGGTGTGGGGCTGCCGGTGGGTTTCCGTTCCGGGCTAGGGTTAGGGTTAGGGAACGGCAAGGTTGAGGGCACAGGTGAGGGTGCGGACACGTGCTAGGGTTGGGGCACGTGCGGACGCACGGGTCAGTGTCCGCATACGGAGTAGGACTAGGGTACGGCGGAGGCTAAGTTGTGGGGCTGCTGGTGGGTTTCCGTTCCGGTCTAGGGTTAGGGTTAGGGAACAGCAAGGTTGAGGGCACAGGTGAGGGTGCGGACATGTGCTAGGGTCGGGGCACGTGCGGACGCACGGGTCAGTGTCCGCGTACGGAGTAGGATTAGGGTACGGCGGAGGCTAAGCTGTGGGGTTGCCGGTGGGTTTCCGTTCCGGGCTAGGGTTAGGGTTAGGGAACGGCAAGGTTGAGGGCACAGGTGAGGGTGCGGACACGTGCTAGGGTCGGGGCACGTGCGGACGCACGGGTCAGTGTCCGCGTACGGAGTAGGATTAGGGTACGGCGGAGGCTAAGGTGTGGGGCTGCCGGTGGGTTTCCATTCCGGGCTAGGGTTAGGTTTAGGGAACGGCAAGTTTGAGGGCACTGGTGAGGGTGCGGACACGTGCTAGGGTCGGGGCACGTGCGGACGCACGGGTCAGTGTCCGCGTACGGAGTAGGATTAGGGTACGGCGGAGGCTAAGTTGTGGGGCTGCCGGTGGGTTTCCGTTCCGGGCTAGGGTTAGGGTTAGGGAACGGCAAGGTTGAGGGCACAGGTGAGGGTGCGGACACGTGCTAGGGTCGGGGCACATGCGGACGCACGGGTCAGTGTCCGCATACGGAGTAGGATTAGGGTACGGCGGAGGCTAAGGTGTGGGGCTGCCGGTGGGTTTCCGTTCCGGGCTAGGGTTAGGGTTAGGGAACGGCAAGGTTGAGGGCACAGGTGAGGGTGCGGACACGTGCTAGGGTCGGGGCACGTGCGGACGCACGGGTCAGTGTCCGCGTACGGAGTAGGATTAGGGTACGGCGGAGGCTAAGGTGTGGGGCTGCCGGTGGGTTTCCGTTCCGGGCTAGGGTTAGGGGTAGGGAACGGCAAGGTTGAGGGCACAGGTGAGGGTGCGGACACGTGCTAGGGTCGGGGCACGTGCGGACGCTTGGGTCAGTGTCCGCGTACGGAGTAGGATTAGGGTACGGCGGAGGCTAAGGTGTGGGGCTGCCGGTGGGTTTCCGTTCCGGGCTAGGGTTAGGGTTAGGGAACGGCAAGGTTGAGGGCACAGGTGAGGGTGCGGACAGGTGCTAGGGTCGGGGCACGTGCGGACGCACGGGTCAGTGTCCGCGTACGGATTAGGATTAGGGTACGGCGGAGGCTAAGGTGTGGGGCTGCCGGTGGGTTTCCGTTCCGGGCTAGGGTTAGGGTTAGGGAACGGCAAGGTTGAGGGCACAGGTGAGGGTGCGGACACGTGCTAGGGTCGGGGCACATGCGGACGCACGGGTCAGTGTCCGCATACGGAGTAGGATTAGGGTACGGCGGAGGCTAAGGTGTGGGGCTGCCGGTGGGTTTCCGTTCCGGGCTAGGGTTAGGGTTAGGGAACGGCAAGGTTGAGGGCACAGGTGAGGGTGCGGACACGTGCTAGGGTCGGGGCACGTGCGGACGCACGGGTCAGTGTCCGCGTACGGAGTAGGATTAGGGTACGGCGGAGGCTAAGGTGTGGGGCTGCCGGTGGGTTTCCGTTCCGGGCTAGGGTTAGGGGTAGGGAACGGCAAGGTTGAGGGCACAGGTGAGGGTGCGGACACGTGCTAGGGTCGGGGCACGTGCGGACGCTTGGGTCAGTGTCCGCGTACGGAGTAGGATTAGGGTACGGCGGAGGCTAAGGTGTGGGGCTGCCGGTGGGTTTCCGTTCCGGGCTAGGGTTAGGGTTAGGGAACGGCAAGGTTGAGGGCACAGGTGAGGGTGCGGACAGGTGCTAGGGTCGGGGCACGTGCGGACGCACGGGTCAGTGTCCGCGTACGGATTAGGATTAGGGTACGGCGGAGGCTAAGGTGTGGGGCTGCCGGTGGGTTTCCGTTCCGGGCTAGGGTTAGGGTTAGGGAACGGCAAGGTTGAGGGCACAGGTGAGGGTGCGGACACGTGCTAGGGTCGGGGCACGTGCGGAAGCACGGGTCAGTGTCCGCGTACGGATTAGGATTAGGGTACGGCGGAGGCTAAGGTGTGGGGCTGCCGGTGGGTTTCCGTTCCGGGCTAGGGTTAGGGTTAGGGAACGGCAAGGTTGAGGGCACAGGTGAGGGTGCGGACACGTGCTAGGGTCGGGGCACGTGCGGACGCATGGGTCAGTGTCCGTGTACGGATTAGGATTAGGGTACGGCGGAGGCTAAGGTGTGGGGCTGCCGGTGGGTTTCCGTTCCGGGCTAGGGTTAGGGTTAGGGAACGGCAATGTTGAGGGCACAGGTGAGGGTGCGGACACGTGCTAGGGTCGGGGCACGTGCGGAAGCACGGGTCAGTGTCCGCGTACGGATTAGTATTAGGGTACGGCGGAGGCTAAGGTGTGGGGCTGCCGGTGGGTTTCCGTTCCGGGCTAGGGTTAGGGTTAGGGAACGGCAATGTTGAGGGCACAGGTGAGGGTGCGGACACGTGCTAGGGTCGGGACACGTGCGAACGCACGGGTCAGTGTCCGCGTACGGATTAGGACTAGGGTACGGCGGAGGCTAAGGTGTGGGGCTGCCGGTGGGTTTCCGTTCCAGGCTAGGGTTAGGGTTAGGGAACGGCAAGGCTGAGGGCACAGGTGAGGGTGCAGACACGTGCTAGAATCGGGACACGTGCGGACGCACGGGTCAGTGTCCGCGTACGGAGTAGGATTCGGGTACGGCGGAGGCTAAGGTGTGGGGCTGCCGGTGGGTTTCCGTTCCGGGCTAGGGTTAGGGTTAGGGAACGGCAAGGTTGAGGGCACAGGTGAGGGTGCGGACACGTGCTAGGGTCGGGGCACGTGCGGACGCACGGGTCAGTGTCCGCGTACGGAGTAGGAATAGGGTACGGCGGAGGCTAAGGTGTGGGGCTGCCGTTGGGTTTCCGTTCCGGGCTAGGGTTAGGGTTAGGGAACGGCAAGGTTGAGGGCACAGGTGAGGGTGCGGATACGTGCTAGAGTCGGGGCACGTGCGGACGCACGGGTCAGTGTCCGTGTACGGATTAGGATTAGGGTACGGCGGAGGCTAAGGTGTGGGGCTCCCAGTGGGTTTCCGTTCCGGGCTAGGGTTAGGGTTAGGGAACGGCAATGTTGAGGGCACAGGTGAGGGTGCGGACACGTGCTAGGGTCGGGGCACGTGCGGAAGCACGGGTCAGTGTCCGCGTACGGATTAGGATTAGGGTACGGCGGAGGCTAAGGTGTGGGGCTGCCGGTGGGTTTCCATTCCGGGCTAGGGTTAGGGTTAGGGAACGGCAATGTTGAGGGCACAGGTGAGGGTGCGGACACGTGCTAGGGTCGGGACACGTGCGGACGCATGGGTCAGTGTCCGCGTACGGAGTAGGATTAGGGTACGGCGGAGGCTAATGTGTGGGGCTGCCGGTGGGTTTCCGTTCCGGTCTAAGGTTAGGGTTAGGGAAGGGCAAGTTTGAGGGCACAGGTGAGGGTGCGGACACGTGCTAGGGTCGGGGCACGTGCGGACGCACGGGTCAGTGTCCGCGTAGGGAGTAGGATTAGGATACGGCGGAGGCTAAGGTGTGGGGCTGCCGGTGGGTTTCCGTTCCGGGCTCGGGTTAGGGTTAGGGAACGGCAAGGTTGAGGGCACAGGTGAGGGTGCGGACACGTGCTAGGGTCGGGGCACGTGCGGACGCACGGGTCAGTGTCCGCGTACGGAGTAGGATTAGGGTACGGCGGAGGCTAAGGTGTGGGGCTGCCGGTGGGTTTCCGTTCCGGGCTAGGGTTAGGGTTAGGGAACGGCAAGGTTGAGGGCACAGGTGAGGGTGCGGACACGTGCTAGGGTCGGGGCACGTGCGGACGCACGGGTCAGTGTCCGCGTACGTATTAGTATTAGGGTACGGCGGAGGCTAAGGTGTGGGGATGCCGGTGGGTTTCCGTTCCGGGCTAGGGTTAGGGTTAGGGAACGGCAAGGTTGAGGGCACAGGTGAGGGTGCGGACACGTGCTAGGGTCGGGGCACGTGCGGACGCACGGTTCAGTGTCCGCGTACGGAGTAGGATTAGGGTACGGCGGAGGCTAAGGTGTGTGGCTGCCGGTGGGTTTCCGTTCCGGGCTAGGGTTAGAGTTAGGGAACGGCAAGGTTGAGGGCACAGGTGAGGGTGCGGACACGTGCTAGGGTTGGGGCACGTGCGGACGCACGGGTCAGTGTCCGCGTACGGAGTAGGACTAGGGTACGGCAGAGGCAAAGGTGTGGGGCTGCCGGTGGGTTTCCGTTCCGGGCTAGGGTTAGGGTTAGGGAACGGCAAGGTTGAGGGCACAGGTGAGGGTGCGGACACGTGCTAGGGTCGGGGCACGTGCGGACGCACGGGTCAGTGTCCGCGTACGGAGTAGGACTAGGGTACGGCGGAGGCTAAGGTGTGGGGCTGCCGGTGGGTTTCCGTTCCGGGCTAGGGTTAGGGTTAGGGAACGGCAAGGTTGAGGGCACAGGTGAGGGTGCGGACACGTGCTAGGGTCGGGGCACGTGCGGACGCACGGGTCAGTGTCCGTGTACGGATTAGGATTAGGGTACGGCGGAGGCTAAGGTGTGGGGCTGCCGGTGGGTTTCCGTTCCGGGCTAGGGTTAGGGTTAGGGAACGGCAATGTTGAGGGCACAGGTGAGGGTGCGGACACGTGCTAGGGTCGGGGCACGTGCGGAAGCACGGGTCAGTGTCCGCGTACGGATTAGTATTAGGGTACGGCGGAGGCTAAGGTGTGGGGCTGCCGGTGGGTTTCCGTTCCGGGCTAGGGTTAGGGTTAGGGAACGGCAATGTTGAGGGCACAGGTGAGGGTGCGGACACGTGCTAGGGTCGGGACACGTGCGAACGCACGGGTCAGTGTCCGCGTACGGATTAGGACTAGGGTACGGCGGAGGCTAAGGTGTGGGGCTGCCGGTGGGTTTCCGTTCCAGGCTAGGGTTAGGGTTAGGGAACGGCAAGGCTGAGGGCACAGGTGAGGGTGCAGACACGTGCTAGAATCGGGACACGTGCGGACGCACGGGTCAGTGTCCGCGTACGGAGTAGGATTCGGGTACGGCGGAGGCTAAGGTGTGGGGCTGCCGGTGGGTTTCCGTTCCGGGCTAGGGTTAGGGTTAGGGAACGGCAAGGTTGAGGGCACAGGTGAGGGTGCGGACACGTGCTAGGGTCGGGGCACGTGCGGACGCACGGGTCAGTGTCCGCGTACGGAGTAGGAATAGGGTACGGCGGAGGCTAAGGTGTGGGGCTGCCGTTGGGTTTCCGTTCCGGGCTAGGGTTAGGGTTAGGGAACGGCAAGGTTGAGGGCACAGGTGAGGGTGCGGATACGTGCAAGAGTCGGGGCACGTGCGGACGCACGGGTCAGTGTCCGCGTTCGGAGTAGGATTAGGGTACGGCGGAGGCTAAGGTGTGGGGCTGCCGGTGGGTTTCCGTTCAGGTCTAGGGTTAGGGTTAGGGAAGGGCAAGGTTGAGGGCACAGGTGAGGGTGCGGACACGTGCTAGGGTCGGGGCACGTGCGGACGCACGGGTCAGTGTCCGCGTAGGGAGTAGGATTAGGATACGGCGGAGGCTAAGGTGTGGGGCTGCCGGTGGGTTTCCGTTCCGGGCTCGGGTTAGGGTTAGGGAACGGCAATGTTGAGGGCACAGGTGAGGGTGCGGACACGTGCTAGGGTCGGGGTACGTGCGGACGCACGGGTCAGTGTCCGCGTACGGAGTAGGACTAGGGTACGGCGGAGGCTAAGGTGTGGGGCTGCCGGTGGGTTTCCGTTCCGGGCTAGGGTTAGGGTTAGGGAACGGCAAGGTTGAGGGCACAGGTGAGGGTGCGGACACGTGCTAGGGTCGGCGCACGTGCGGACGCACGTGTCAGTGTCCGCATAAGGAGTAGGACTAGGGTACGGCGGAGGCTAAGGTGTGGGACTGCCGGTGGGTTTCCGTTCCGGGCTAGGGTTAGGGTTAGGGAACGGCAAGGTTGAGGGCACAGGTGAGGGTGCGGACACGTGCTAGGGTCGGGGCACGTGCGGACGCACGGGTCAGTGTCCGCGTACGGAGTAGGATTAGGGTACGGCGGAGGCTAAGGTGTGGGGCTGCCGGTGGGTTTCCGCTCCGGGCTAGGGTCAGGGTTAGGGAACGGCAAGGTTGAGGGCACAGGTGAGGGTGCGGACACGTGCTAGGGTCGGGGCACGTGTGGACGCACGAGTCAGTGTCCGCGTACGGAGTAGGACTAGGGTACGGCGGAGGCTAAGGTGTGGGGCTGCCGGTGGGTTTCCGTTCCGGGCTAGGGTTAGGGTTAGGGAACGGAAGGTTGAGGGCACAGGTGAGGGTGCGGACACGTGCTAGGGTCGGGGCACGTGCGGACGCACGGGTCCGTGTCCGCATACGTAGTAGGACTAGGGTACAGCGGAGGCTAAGGTGTGGGGCTGCCGGTGGGTTTCCGTTCCGGGCTAGGGTTAGGGTTAGGGAACGGCAAGGTTGAGGGCACAGGTGAGGGTGCGGACACGTGCTAGGGTCGGGGCACGTGCGGACGCACGGGTCAGTGTCCGCGTACGGAGTAGGACTAGGGTACGGCGGAGGCTAAGGTGTGGGGCTGCCGGTGGGTTTCCGTTCCGGGCTAGGGTTAGGGTTAGGGAACGGCAAGGTTGAGGGCACAGGTGAGGTTGCGGACACGTGCTAGGGTCGGGGCACGTGCGGACGCACGGGTCAGTGTCCGTGTACGGATTAGGACTAGGGTACGGCGGAGGTTAAGGTGTGGGGCTGCCGGTGGGTTTCCGTTCCAGGCTAGGGTTAGGGTTAGGGAACGGCAATGTTGAGGGCACAGGTGAGGGTGCGGACACGTGCTAGGGTCGGGGCACGTGCGGAAGCACGGGTCAGTGTCCGCGTACGGATTAGGATTAGGGTACGGCGGAGGCTAAGGTGTGGGGCTGCCGGTGGGTTTCCGTTCCGGGCTAGGGTTAGGGTTAGGGAACGGCAATGTTGAGGGCACAGGTGAGGGTGCGGACACGTGCTAGGGTCGGGACACGTGCGGTCGCACGGGTCAGTGTCCGCGTACGGAGTAGGATTAGGGTACGGCGGAGGCTAATGTGTGGGGCTGCCGGTGGGTTTCCGTTCCGGTCTAGGGTTAGGGTTAGGGAAGGGCAAGGTTGAGGGCACAGGTGAGGGTGCGGACACGTGCTAGGGTCGGGGCACGTGCGGACGCACGGGTCAGTGTCCGCGTAGGGAGTAGGATTAGGATACGGCGGAGGCTAAGGTGTGGGGCTGCCGGTGGGTTTCCGTTCCGGGCTTGGGTTAGGGTTAGGGAACGGCAAGGTTGAGGGCACAGGTTAGGGTGCGGACACGTGCTAGGGTCGGGGCACGTGCGGACGCACGGGTCAGTGTCCGCGTACGGAGTAGGACTAGGGTACGGCGGAGGCTAAGGTGTGGGGCTGCCGGTGGGTTTCCGTTCCGGGCTAGGGTTAGGGTTAGGGAACGGCAAGGTTGAGGGCACAGGTGAGGGTGCGGACACGTGCTAGGGTCGGGGCACGTGCGGACGCACGGGTCAGTGTCCGCGTACGGATTAGGACTAGGGTACGGCGGAGGCTAAGGTGTGGGGCTGCCGGTGGGTTTCCGTTCCAGGCTAGGGTTAGGGTTAGGGAACGGCAAGGTTGAGGGCACAGGTGAGGGTGCGGACACGTGCTAGAGTCGGGACACGTGCGGACGCACGGGTCAGTGTCCGCGTACGGAGTAGGATTAGGGTACGGCGGAGGCTAAGGTGTGGGGCTGCCGGTGGGTTTCCGTTCCGGGCTAGGGTTAGGGTTAGGGAACGGCAAGGTTGAGGGCACAGGTGAGGGTGCGGACACGTGCTAGGGTCGGGGCACGTGCGGACGCACGGGTCAGTGTCCGCGTACGGAGTAGGAATAGGGTACGGCGGAGGCTAAGGTGTGGGGCTGCCGGTGGGTTTCCGTTCCGGGCTAGGGTTAGGGTTAGGTAACGGCAAGGTTGAGGGCACAGGTGAGGGTGCGGACAGTTGCTAGGGTTGGGGCACGTGCGGACGCACGGGTCAGTGTCCGCGTACGGAGTAGGACTAGGGTACGGCGGAGGCTAAGGTGTGGGGCTGCCGGTGGGTTTCCGTTCCGGGCTAGGGTTAGGGTTATGGAACGGCAAGGTTGAGGGCACAGGTGAGGGTGCGGATACGTGCTAGAGTCGGGGCACGTGCGGACGCACGGGTCAGTGTCCGCGTTCGGCGTAGGATTAGGGTACGGCGGAGGATAAGGTGTGGGGCTGCCGGTGGGTTTCCGTTCCGGGCTAGGGTTAGGGTTAGGGAACGGCAAGGTTGAGGGCACAGGTGACGGGGCGGACACGTGCTAGGGTCGGGGCACGTGCATACGCACGGGTCAGTGTCCGCGTACGGAGTAGGACTAGGGTACGGCTGAGGCTAAGGTGTGGGGCTGCCAGTGGGTTTCCGTTCCGGGCTAGGGTTAGGGTTAGGGAACGGCAAGGTTGAGGGCACAGGTGAGGGTGCGGACACGTGCTAGGGTCGGGGCACGTGCGGAAGCACGGGTCAGTGTCCGCGTACGGATTAGGATTAGGGTACGGCGGAGGCTAAGGTGTGGGGCTGCCGGTGGGTTTCCGTTCCGGGCTAGGGTTAGGGTTAGGGAACGGCAATGTTGAGGGCACAGGTGAGGGTGCGGACACGTGCTAGGGTCGGGACACGTGCGGTCGCACGGGTCAGTGTCCGCGTACGGAGTAGGATTAGGGTACGGCGGAGGCTAATGTGTGGGGCTGCCGGTGGGTTTCCGTTCCGGTCTAGGGTTAGGGTTAGGGAAGGGCAAGGTTGAGGGCACAGGTGAGGGTGCGGACACGTGCTAGGGTCGGGGCACGTGCGGACGCACGGGTCAGTGTCCGCGTAGGGAGTAGGATTAGGATACGGCGGAGGCTAAGGTGTGGGGCTGCCGGTGGGTTTCCGTTCCGGGCTTGGGTTAGGGTTAGGGAACGGCAAGGTTGAGGGCACAGGTTAGGGTGCGGACACGTGCTAGGGTCGGGGCACGTGCGGACGCACGGGTCAGTGTCCGCGTACGGAGTAGGACTAGGGTACGGCGGAGGCTAAGGTGTGGGGCTGCCGGTGGGTTTCCGTTCCGGGCTAGGGTTAGGGTTAGGGAACGGCAAGGTTGAGGGCACAGGTGAGGGTGCGGACACGTGCTAGGGTCGGGGCACGTGCGGACGCACGGGTCAGTGTCCGCGTACGGATTAGGACTAGGGTACGGCGGAGGCTAAGGTGTGGGGCTGCCGGTGGTTTTCCGTTCCAGGCTAGGGTTAGGGTTAGGGAACGGCAAGGTTGAGGGCACAGGTGAGGGTGCGGACACGTGCTAGAGTCGGGACACGTGCGGACGCACGGGTCAGTGTCCGCGTACGGAGTAGGATTAGGGTACGGCGGAGGCTAAGGTGTGGGGCTGCCGGTGGGTTTCCGTTCCGGGCTAGGGTTAGGGTTAGGGAACGGCAAGGTTGAGGGCACAGGTGAGGGTGCGGACACGTGCTAGGTTCGGGGCACGTGCGGACGCACGGGTCAGTGTCCGCGTACGGAGTAGGAATAGGGTACGGCGGAGGCTAAGGTGTGGGGCTGCCGGTGGGTTTCCGTTCCGGGCTAGGGTTAGGGTTAGGTAACGGCAAGGTTGAGGGCACAGGTGAGGGTGCGGACAGTTGCTAGGGTTGGGGCACGTGCGGACGCACGGGTCAGTGTCCGCGTACGGAGTAGGACTAGGGTACGGCGGAGGCTAAGGTGTGGGGCTGCCGGTGGGTTTCCGTTCCGGGCTAGGGTTAGGGTTATGGAACGGCAAGGTTGAGGGCACAGGTGACGGTGCGGATACGTGCTAGAGTCGGGGCACGTGCGGACGCACGGGTCAGTGTCCGCGTTCGGCGTAGGATTAGGGTACGGCGGAGGATAAGGTGTGGGGCTGCCGGTGGGTTTCCGTTCCGGGCTAGGGTTAGGGTTAGGGAACGGCAAGGTTGAGGGCACAGGTGACGGGGCGGACACGTGCTAGGGTCGGGGCACGTGCGGACGCACGGGTCAGTGTCCGCGTACGGAGTAGGACTAGGGTACGGCTGAGGCTAAGGTGTGGGGCTGCCAGTGGTTTTCCGTTCCGGGCTAGGGTTAGGGTTAGGGAACGGCAAGGTTGAGGGCACAGGTGAGGGTGCGGACACGTGCTAGGGTTGGGGCACGTGCGGACGCACGGGTCAGTGTCCGCATACGGAGTAGGACTAGGGTACAGCGGAGGCTAAGGTGTGGGGCTGCCGGTGGGTTTCCGTTCCGGTCTAGGGTTAGGGTTAGGGAACGGCAAGGTTGAGGGCACAGGTGAGGGTGCGGACACGTGCTAGGGTCGGGGCACGTGCGGACGCACGGGTCAGTGTCCGCGTACGGAGTAGGATTAGGGTACGGCGGAGGCTAAGTTGTGGGGTTGCCGGTGGGTTTCCATTACGGGCTAGGGTTAGGTTTAGGGAACGGCAAGTTTGAGGGCACAGGTGAAGGTGCGGACACGTGCTAGGGTCGGGGCACGTGCGGACGCACGGGTCAGTGTCCGCGTACGGAGTAGGATTAGGGTACGGCGGAGGCTAAGTTGTGGGGCTGCCGGTGGGTTTCCGTTCCGGGCTAGGGTTAGGGTTAGGGAACGGCAAGGTTGAGGGCACAGGTGAGGGTGCGGACACGTGATAGGGTCGGGGCACGTGCGGACGCACGGGTCAGTGTCCGCGTACGGAGTAGGATTAGGGTACGGCGGAGGCTAAGGTGTGGGGCTGCCGGTGGGTTTCCGTTCCGGGCTAGGGTTAGGGTTAGGGAACGGCAAGGTTGAGGGCACAGGTGAGGGTGCGGACACGTGCTAGGGTCGGGGCACGTGCGGACGCACGGGTCAGTGTCCGCGTACGGAGTAGGATTAGGGTACGGCGGAGGCTAAGGTGTGGGGCTGCCGGTGGGTTTCCGTTCCGGGCTAGGGTTACGGTTAGGGAACGGCAAGTTTGAGGGCACAGGTGAGGGTGCGGACACGTGCTAGGGTCGGGGCACGTGCGGACGCACGGGTCAGTGTCCGCATACGGAGTAGGACTAGGGTACGGCGGAGGCTAAGGTGTGGGGCTGCCGGTGGGTTTCCGTTCCGGGCTAGGGTTAGGGTTAGGGAACGGCAAGGTTGAGGACACAGGTGAGGGTGCGGACACGTGCTAGGGTCGGGGCACGTGCGGACGCACGGGTCAGTGACCGCGTACGTATTAGGATTAGGGTACGGCGGACGCTAAGGTGTGGGGCTGCCGGTGGGTTTCCGTTCCGGGCTAGGGTTAGGGTTAGGGAACGGAAAGGCTGAGGGCACAGGTGAGGGTGCGGACACGTGCTAGGGTCGGGGCACGTGCGGACGCACGGGTCAGTGTCCGCGTACGGAGTAGGATTAGGGTACGGCGGAGGCTAATGTGTGGGGCTGCCGGTGGGTTTCCGTTCCGGGCTAGGGTTAGGGTTAGGGAACGGCAAGGTTGAGGGCACAGGTGAGGGTGCAGACACGTGCTAGGGCCGGGGCACGGGTCAGTGTCCGCGTACGGAGTAGGATTAGGGTACGGCGGAGGCTAAGGTGTGGGGCTGCCGGTGGGTTTCCGTTCCGGGCTAGGGTTAGGGTTAGGGAACGGCAAGGTTGAGGGCACAGGTGAGGGTGCGGACACGTGCTAGGGTCGGGGCACGTGCGGACGCACGGGTCAGTGTCCGCGTACGGAGTAGGATTAGGGTACGGCGGAGGCTAAGGTGTGGGGCTGCCGGTGGGTTTCCGTTCCGGGCTAGGGTTAGGGTTAGGGAACGGCAAGGTTGAGGGCACAGGTGAGGGTGCAGACACGTGCTAGGGTCGGGGCACGTGCGGACGCACGGGTCAGTGTCCGCGTACGGAGTAGGATTAGGGTACGGCGGAGGCTAATGTGTGGGGCTGCCGGTGGGTTTCCGTTCCGGGCTAGGGTTAGGGTTAGGGAACGGCAAGATTGAGGGCACAGGTGAGGGTGCGGACACGTGCTAGGGTCGGGGCACGTGCGGACGCACGGGTCAGTGTCCGCGTACGGAGTAGGATTAGGGTACGGCGGAGGCTAAGGTGTGGGGCTGCCGGTGGGTTTCCGTTCCGGGCTAGGGTTACGGTTAGGGAACGGCAAGGTTGAGGGCACAGGTGAGGGTGCGGACACGTGCTAGGGTCGGGGCACGTGCGGACGCACGGGTCAGTGTCCGCGTACGGAGTAGGATTAGGGTACGGCGGAGGCTAAGGTGTGGGGCTGCCGGTGGGTTTCCGTTCCGGGCTAGGGTTAGGGTTAGGGAACGGCAAGGTTGAGGGCACAGGTGAGGGCGCGGACACGTGCTAGGGTCAGGGCATGTGCGGACGCGCGGTTCTGTGTCCGCGTACGGATTAGGATGAGGGTATGGCGGAGGCTAAAGTGTGTGGCTGCGTGTGGGTTTCCGTTCCGGGCTAGGGTTAGGGTGAGGGAACGGCAAGGCTGAGGGCACAGGTGAGGGTGCGGACCCGTGCTAGGGTCGGGGCAAGTGCGGACGCGCGGGTCAGTGTCCGCGTACGGATTAGGATGAGGGTACGGTGGAGGCTATGGTGTGGGCCTGCCGGTGGGTTTTCCTTCCGGGCTAGGGTTAGGGTTAGGGAACGGCAAGGCTGAGGGCACAGGTGAGGGTGCGGACACGTGCTAGGGTCGGGGCACGTGCGGACGCGCCGGTCATTGTCCGCGTACGGATTAGGAGGAGGGTACGGCAGAGGCTAAGGTGTGGGGCTGCCGGTGGGTTTCCGTTCCGGGCTAGGGTTACGGTTAGGGAACGGCAAGGCTGAGGGCACAGGTGAGGGTGCGGACACGTGCTAGGGTCGGGGCACGTGCGGACGCGCATGTCAGTGTCCGCGTACGCATTAGGATGAGGGTACGGCGGAGGCTAAAGTGTGGGGCTGCCGGTGGGTTTCCCTTCCGGGCTAGGGTTAGGGTTAGGGAATGGCAAGGCTGAAGGCACAGGTGAGGGTGCGGACATGTGCTAGGGTCGTGGCACGTGCGGGCGCGCGGGTCAGTGTCCGCGTACGGATTAGGATGAGGGTATGGCGGAGTCTAAGGTGTGGGGCTGCCAGTGGGTTTCCCTTCCGAGCTAGGCTGAGGGTTAGGGAACGGCAAGGCTGAGGGCACAGGTGAGGGTGCGGTCACGTGCTAGGGTCGGGGCACGTGCGGACGCGCGGGTCAGTGTCCGCGTACGGATTAGGATGAGGGTACGGCGGGGGCTAAGGTGTGGGGCTGCCGGTGGGTTTCCCTTCCGGGCTAGGGTTAGGGTTAGGGAACAGCAAGGCTGAGGGCACAGGTGAGGGTGCGGACACGTGCTAGGGTCGGGGCACGTGCGGACGCGCGGGTCAGTGTCCGCGTACGGATTAGGATGAGGGTACGGCGGAGGCTAAGGTGTGGGGCTGCCGGTGGGTTTCCGTTCCGGGCTAGGGTTAGGGTTAGGGAACGGCAAGGCTGAGGGCACAGGTGAGGGTGCGGACACGTGCTAGGGTCGGGGCACGTGCGGACGCACGGGTCAGTGTCCGCGTACGGATTAGGATGAGTGTACGGCGGAGGCTAAGGTGTGGGGCTGCCGGTGGGTTTCCGTTCCTGGCTAGGGTTAGGGATAGGGAACGGCAAGGCTGAGGGCACAGGTGAGGGTGCGGACACGTGCTAGGGTCGGGGCACGTGCTGACGCGCGGGTCAGTGACCGCGTACGGATTAGGATGAGGGTACGGCGGAGGCTAAGGTGTGGGGCTGCCGGTGGGTTTCCGTTCCGGGCTAGGGTGAGGGTTAGGGAACGGCAAGGCTGAGGGCACAGGTGAGGGTGCGGACACGTGCTAGGGTCGGGGCCCGTGCGCACGCGCGTGTCAGTGTCCGCGTACGGATTAGGATGAGGGTACGGCGGAGGCTAAGGTGTGGGGCTGCCGGTGGGTTTCCCTTCCGGGCTAGGGTTAGGGTTACGGAACGGCAAGGCTGAGGGCACAGGTGAGGGTGCGGACACGTGCTAGGGTCGGGGCACGTGCGGATGCGCGGGTCAGTGTCCGCGTACGGATTAGGATGAGGTTACGGCGGAGGCTAAGGTCTGGGGCTGCCGGTGGGTTTCCCTTCCGGGCTAGGGTTAGGGTTAGGGAATGGCAAGTCTGAAGGCACAGGTGAGGGTGCGGACACGTGCTAGGGTCGGGGCACGTGCGGACGCGCGGGTCAGTGTCCGCGTACGGATTAGGATGAGGGTACGGTGGAGGCTAAGGCGTGGGGCTGCCGGTGGGTTTCCATTCCCCGCTAGGGTTAGTGTTAAGGAATGGCAAGGCTGAGGGCACAGGTGAGGGTGTGGACACGTGCTAGGGTCGGGGCACGTGCGGACGCACGGGTCAGTGTCCGCGTACGGATTAGGATGAGGGTACGGCGGAGGCTAAGGTGTGGGGCTGCCGGTGGGTTTCCCTTCCGGGCTAGGGTTAGGGTTAGGGAACGGCAAGGTTGAGGGCACAGGTGAGGGTGCGGACACGTGCTAGGGTCGGGGCACGTGCGGACGCACGGGTCAGTGTCCGCGTACGGATTAGGATAAGGGTACGGCGGAGGCTAAGGTGTGGGGCTGCCGGTGGGTTTCCGTTCCGGGCTAGGGTTAGGGTTAGGGAACGGCAAGGTTGAGGGCACAGGTGAGGGTGCGGACACGTGCTAGGGTCGGGGCACGTGCGGACGCACGGGTCAGTGTCCGCGTACGGAGTAGGATTAGGGTACGGCGGAGGCTAATGTGTGGGGCTGCCGGTGGGTTTCCGTTCCGGGCTAGGGTTAGGGTTAGGGAACGGCAAGATTGAGGGCACAGGTGAGGGTGCGGACACGTGCTAGGGTCGGGGCACGTGCGGACGCACGGGTCAGTGTCCGCGTACGGAGTAGGATTAGGGTACGGCGGAGGCTAAGGTGTGGGGCTGCCGGTGGGTTTCCGTTCTGGGCTAGGGTTACGGTTAGGGAACGGAAAGGTTGAGGGCACAGGTGAGGGTGCGGACACGTGCTAGGGTCGGGGCACGTGCGGACGCACGGGTCAGTGTCCGCGTACGGAGTAGGATTAGGGTACGGCGGAGGCTAAGGTGTGGGGCTGCGGTGGGTTTCCGTTCCGGGCTAGGGTTAGTGTTAGGGAACGGCAAGGTTGAGGGCACAGGTGAGGGTGCGGACACGTGCTAGGGTCGGGGCACGTGCGGACGCGCGGGTCAGTGTCCGCGTACGGATTAGGATGAGTGTACGGCGGAGGCTAAGGTGTGGGTCTGCCGGTGGGTTTCCGTTCCTGGCTAGGGTTAGGGATAGGGAACGGCAAGGCTGAGGGCACAGGTGAGGGTGCGGACACGTGCTAGGGTCGGGGCACGTGCGGACGCGTGGGTCAGTGTCCGCGTACAGATTAAGATGAGGGTACGGCGGAGGCTAAGGTGTGGGGCTGCCGGTGGGTTTCCGTTCCGGGCTAGGGTTAGGGTTAGGGAACGGCAAGGCTGAGGGCACAGGTGAGGGTGCGGACACGTGCTAGGGTCCGGGCACGTGCGGACGCGCGGGTCAGTGACCGCGTACGGATTAGGGTGAGGGTACGGCGGAGGCTAAGGTGTGGGGCTGCCGGTGGGTTTCAGTTCCGGGCTAGGGTTAGGGTTAGGGAACGGTAAGGCTGAGGGCACAGGTGAGGGTGCGGACACGTGCTAGGGTCGGGGCACGTGCGGACGCACCGGTCATTGTCCGCGTACGGATTAGGAGGAGGTTACGGCAGAGGCTAAGGTGTGGGGCTGCCGGTGGGTTTCCGTTCCGGGCTAGGGTTAGGGTTAGTGAACGGCAAGGCTGAGGGCACAGGTGAGGGTGCGGACACGTGCTAGGGTCGGGGCACGTGCGGACGCGCATGTCAGTGTCCGCGTACGCATTAGGATGAGGGTACGGCGGAGGCTAAAGTGTGGGGCTGCCGGTGGGTTTCCCTTCCGGGCTAGGGTTAGGGTTAGGGAACGGCAAGGCTGAAGGCACAGGTGAGGGTGCGGACATGTGCTAGGGTCGGGGCACGTGTGGGCGCGCGGGGCAGTGTCCGCGTACGGATTAGGATGAGGGTATGGCGGAGTCTAAGGTGTGGGGCTGCCAGTGGGTTTCCCTTCCGAGCTAGGCTGAGGGTTAGGGAACGGCAAGGCTGAGGGCACAGGTGAGGGTGCGGTCACGTGCTAGGGTCGGGGCACGTGCGGACGCGCGGGTCAGTGTCCGCGTACGGATTAGGATGAGGGTACGGCGGGGGCTAAGGTGTGGGGCTGCCGGTGGGTTTCCGTTCCGGGCTAGGGTTAGGGTTAGGGAACGGCAAGGCTGAGGGCAAAGGTGAGGGTGCGGACACGTGCTAGGGTCGGGGCACGTGCGGACGCGCGGGTCAGTGTCCGCGTACGGATTAGGATGAGTGTACGGCGGAGGCTAATGTGTGGGGCTGCCAGTGGGTTTCCGTTCCTGGCTAGGGTTAGGGATAGGGAACGGCAAGGCTGAGGGCACAGGTGAGGGTGCGGACACGTGCTAGGGTCGGGGCACGTGCGGACGCGCGGGTCAGTGACCGCGTACGGATTAGGATGAGGGTACGGCGGAGGCTAAGGTGTGGGGCTGCCGGTGGGTTTCCGTTCCGGGCTAGGGTGAGGGTTAGGGAACGGCAAGGCTGAGGGCAAAGGTGAGGGTGCGGACACGTGCTAGGGTCGGGGCCCGTGCGCACGCGCGTGTCAGTGTCCGCGTACGGATTAGGATGAGGGTACGGCGGAGGCTAAGGTGTGGGGCTGCCGGTGGGTTTCCCTTCCGGGCTAGGGTTAGGGTTAGGGAACGGCAAGGCTGAGGGCACAGGTGAGGGTGCGGACACGTGCTAGGGTCGGGGCACGTGCGGATGCGCGGGTCAGTGTCCGCGTACGGATTAGGATGAGGTTACGGCGGAGGCTAAGGTCTGGGGCTGCCGGTGGGTTTCCCTTCCGGGCTAGGGTTAGGGTTAGGGAATGGCAAGTCTGAAGGCACAGGTGAGGGTGCGGACACGTGCTAGGGTCGGGGCACGTGCGGACGCGCGGGTCAGTGTCCGCGTACGGATTAGGATGAGGGTACGGTGGAGGCTAAGGCGTGGGGCTGCCGGTGGGTTTCCATTCCCCGCTAGGGTTAGTGTTAAGGAATGGCAAGGCTGAGGGCACAGGTGAGGGTGCGGACACGTGCTAGGGTCGGGGCACGTGCGGACGCACGGGTCAGTGTCCGTGTACGGATTAGGATGAGGGTACGGCGGAGGCTAAGGTGTGGGGTTGCCGGTGGGTTTCCCTTCCGGGCTAGGGTTAGGGTTAGGGAACGGCAAGGCTGAGGGCACAGGTGAGGGTGCGGACATGTGCTAGGGTCGGGGCACGTGCGGACGCGCGGGTCAGTGTCCGTGTACGGATTAGGATGAGGGTACGGCGGAGGCTAAGGTGTGGGGCTGCCGGTGGGTTTCCGTTCCGGGCTAGGGTTAGGGTTAGGGAACGGCAAGGCTGAGGGCACAGGTGAGGGTGCGGACACGTGCAAGGGTCGGGGCACGCGCGGACGCGCGGGTCAGTTTCCGCGTACGGATTAGGATGAGGGTACGGCGGAGGTTAAGGTCTGGGGCTGCCGGTGGGTTTCCCTTCCGGGCTAGGGTTAGGGTTAGGGAGCGGCAAGGCTGAGGGCACAGGTGAGGGTGCGGACACGTGCTAGGGTCAGGGCACATGCGGACGCGCGGGTCAGTGTCCGCGTACGGATTAGGATGAGGGTACGGCGGAGGCTAAGGTGTGGGGCTGCCGGTGGGTTTCCCTTCCGGGCTAGGGTTAGGGTTAGGGAACGGCAAGGCTGAGGGCACAGGTGAGGGTGCGGACACGTGCTAGGGTCGGGGCACGTGCGGACGCGCGGGTCAGTGTCCGCTACGGATTAGGTTGAGGGTACCGCGAAGGCTAAGGTTTGGGGCTGCCGGTGGGTTTCCGTTCCGGGCTGGGGTTAGGGTTAGGGAACGGCAAGGCTGAGGGCACATGTGAGGGTGCGGACACGTGCTAGGGTCGGGGCACGTGCGGACGCGCGGGTCAGTGTCCGCGTACGGATTAGGAGCAGGGTACGGCGGAGGCTAAGGTGTGGAGTTGCTGGTGGGTTTCCGTTCCGGGCTAGGGTTAGGGTTAGGGAACGGCAAGGCTGAGGGCACAGGTGAGGGTGCGGACACGTGCTAGGGTCGGGGCACGTGCGGACGCGCGGGTCAGTGTCCGCGTACGGATTAGGATGAGGGTACGGCGGAGGCTAAGGTGTGGGGCTGCCGGTGGGTTTCCGTTCCGGGCTAGGGTGAGGGTTAGGGAACGGCAAGGCTGAGGGCACAGGTGAGGGTGCGGACACGTGCTAGGGTCGGGGCCCGTGCGCACGCGCGTGTCAGTGTCCGCGTACGGATTAGGATGAGGGTACGGAGGAGGCTAAGGTGTGGGGCTGCCGGTGGGTTTCCCTTCCGGGCTAGGGTTAGGGTTAGGGAACGGCAAGGCTGAGGGCACAGGTGAGGGTGCGGACACGTGCTAGGGTCGGGGCACGTGCGGATGCGCGGGTCAGTGTCCGCGTACGGATTAGGATGAGGTTACGGCGGAGGCTAAGGTCTGGGGCTGCCGGTGGGTTTCCCTTCCGGGCTAGGGTTAGGGTTAGGGAACGGCAATGTTGAGGGCACAGGTGAGGGTGCGGACACGTGCTAGGGTCGGGACACGTGCGGACGCATGGGTCAGTGTCCGCGTACGGAGTAGGATTAGGGTACGGCGGAGGCTAATGTGTGGGGCTGCCGGTGGGTTTCCGTTCCGGTCTAGGGTTAGGGTTAGGGAAGGGCAAGGTTGAGGGCACAGGTGAGGGTGCGGACACGTGCTAGGGTCGGGGCACGTGCGGACGCACGGGTCAGTGTCCGCGTAGGAAGTAGGATTAGGATACGGCGGAGGCTAAGGTGTGGGGCTGCCGGTGGGTTTCCGTTCCGGGCTCGGGTTAGGGTTAGGGAACGGCAAGGTTGAGGGCACAGGTGAGGGTGCGGACACGTGCTAGGGTCGGGGCACGTGCGGACGCACGGGTCAGTGTCCGCGTACGGAGTAGGATTAGGGTACGGCGGAGGCTAAGGTGTGGGGCTGCCGGTGGGTTTCCGTTCCGGGCTAGGGTTAGGGTTAGGGAACGGCAAGGTTGAGGGCACAGGTGAGGGTGCGGACACGTGCTAGGGTCGGGGCACGTGCGGACGCACGGGTCAGTGTCCGCGTACGTATTAGTATTAGGGTACGGCGGAGGCTAAGGTGTGGGGATGCCGGTGGGTTTCCGTTCCGGGCTAGGGTTAGGGTTAGGGAACGGCAAGGTTGAGGGCACAGGTGAGGGTGCGGACACGTGCTAGGGTCGGGGCACGTGCGGACGCACGGTTCAGTGTCCGCGTACGGAGTAGGATTAGGGTACGGCGGAGGCTAAGGTGTGTGGCTGCCGGTGGGTTTCCGTTCCGGGCTAGGGTTAGAGTTAGGGAACGGCAAGGTTGAGGGCACAGGTGAGGGTGCGGACACGTGCTAGGGTTGGGGCACGTGCGGACGCACGGGTCAGTGTCCGCGTACGGAGTAGGACTAGGGTACGGCAGAGGCAAAGGTGTGGGGCTGCCGGTGGGTTTCCGTTCCGGGCTAGGGTTAGGGTTAGGGAACGGCAAGGTTGAGGGCACAGGTGAGGGTGCGGACACGTGCTAGGGTCGGGGCACGTGCGGACGCACGGGTCAGTGTCCGCGTACGGAGTAGGACTAGGGTACGGCGGAGGCTAAGGTGTGGGGCTGCCGGTGGGTTTCCGTTCCGGGCTAGGGTTAGGGTTAGGGAACGGCAAGGTTGAGGGCACAGGTGAGGGTGCGGACACGTGCTAGGGTCGGGGCACGTGCGGACGCACGGGTCAGTGTCCGTGTACGGATTAGGATTAGGGTACGGCGGAGGCTAAGGTGTGGGGCTGCCGGTGGGTTTCCGTTCCGGGCTAGGGTTAGGGTTAGGGAACGGCAATGTTGAGGGCACAGGTGAGGGTGCGGACACGTGCTAGGGTCGGGGCACGTGCGGACGCACGGGTCAGTGTCCGCGTACGGATTAGTATTAGGGTACGGCGGAGGCTAAGGTGTGGGGCTGCCGGTGGGTTTCCGTTCCGGGCTAGGGTTAGGGTTAGGGAACGGCAATGTTGAGGGCACAGGTGAGGGTGCGGACACGTGCTAGGGTCGGGACACGTGCGAACGCACGGGTCAGTGTCCGCGTACGGATTAGGACTAGGGTACGGCGGAGGCTAAGGTGTGGGGCTGCCGGTGGGTTTCCGTTCCAGGCTAGGGTTAGGGTTAGGGAACGGCAAGGCTGAGGGCACAGGTGAGGGTGCAGACACGTGCTAGAATCGGGACACGTGCGGACGCACGGGTCAGTGTCCGCGTACGGAGTAGGATTCGGGTACGGCGGAGGCTAAGGTGTGGGGCTGCCGGTGGGTTTCCGTTCCGGGCTAGGGTTAGGGTTAGGGAACGGCAAGGTTGAGGGCACAGGTGAGGGTGCGGACACGTGCTAGGGTCGGGGCACGTGCGGACGCACGGGTCAGTGTCCGCGTACGGAGTAGGAATAGGGTACGGCGGAGGCTAAGGTGTGGGGCTGCCGTTGGGTTTCCGTTCCTGGCTAGGGTTAGGGTTAGGGAACGGCAAGGTTGAGGGCACAGGTGAGGGTGCGGATACGTGCAAGAGTCGGGGCACGTGCGGACGCACGGGTCAGTGTCCGCGTTCGGAGTAGGATTAGGGTACGGCGGAGGCTAAGGTGTGGGGCTGCCGGTGGGTTTCCGTTCAGGTCTAGGGTTAGGGTTAGGGAAGGGCAAGGTTGAGGGCACAGGTGAGGGTGCGGACACGTGCTAGGGTCGGGGCACGTGCGGACGCACGGGTCAGTGTCCGCGTAGGGAGTAGGATTAGGATACGGCGGAGGCTAAGGTGTGGGGCTGCCGGTGGGTTTCCGTTCCGGGCTCGGGTTAGGGTTAGGGAACGGCAATGTTGAGGGCACAGGTGAGGGTGCGGACACGTGCTAGGGTCGGGGTACGTGCGGACGCACGGGTCAGTGTCCGCGTACGGAGTAGGACTAGGGTACGGCGGAGGCTAAGGTGTGCTGCTGCCGGTGGGTTTCCGTTCCGGGCTAGGGTTAGGGTTAGGGAACGGCAAGGTTGAGGGCACAGGTGAGGGTGCGGACACGTGCTAGGGTCGGCGCACGTGCGGACGCACGTGTCAGTGTCCGCATAAGGAGTAGGACTAGGGTACGGCGGAGGCTAAGGTGTGGGACTGCCGGTGGGTTTCCGTTCCGGGCTAGGGTTAGGGTTAGGGAACGGCAAGGTTGAGGGCACAGGTGAGGGTGCGGACACGTGCTAGGGTCGGGGCACGTGCGGACGCACGGGTCAGTGTCCGCGTACGGAGTAGGATTAGGGTACGGCGGAGGCTAAGGTGTGGGGCTGCCGGTGGGTTTCCGCTCCGGGCTAGGGTCAGGGTTAGGGAACGGCAAGGTTGAGGGCACAGGTGAGGGTGCGGACACGTGCTAGGGTCGGGGCACGTGCGGACGCACGGGTCAGTGTCCACGTACGGAGTAGGATTAGGGTACGGCGGAGACTAAGGTGTGGGGCTGCCGGTGGGTTTCCGTTCCGGGCTAGGGTTAGGGTTAGGGAACGGCAAGGTTGAGGGCACAGGTGAGGGTGCGGACACGTGCTAGGGTCGGGGCACGTGCAGACGCACGGGTCAGTGTCCGCGTACGGAGTAGGATTAGGGTATGGTGGAGGCTAAGGTGTGGGGCTGCCGGTGGGTTTCCGTTCCGGGCTAGGGTTAGGGTTAGGGAACGGCAAGGTTGAGGGCACAGGTGAGGGTGCGGACACGTGCTAGGGTCGGGGCACGTGCGGACGCACGGGTCAGTGTCCGCGTATGGAGTAGGATTAGGGTACGGCGGAGGCTAAGGTGTGGGGCTGCCGGTGGGTTTCCGTTCCGGGCTAGGGTTAGGGTTAGGGAACGGCAAGGTTGAGGGCACAGGTGAGGGTGCGGACACGTGCTAGGGTCGGGGCACGTGCGGACGCAAGGGTCAGTGTCCGCGTATGGAGTAGGATTAGGGTACGGCGGAGGCTAAGGTGTGGGGCTGCCGGTGGGTTTCCGTTCCGGGCTAGGGTTAGGGTTAGGGAACGGCAAGGTTGAGGGCACAGGTGAGGGTGCGGACACGTGCTAGGGTCGGGGCACGTGCGGACGCACGGGCCAGTGTCCGCGTACGGAGTAGGATGAGGGTACGGCGGAGGCTAAGGTGTGGGGCTGCCGGTGGGTTTCCGTTCCGGGCTAGGGTTAGGGTTAGGGAACGGCAAGGTTGAGGGCACAGGTGAGGGTGCGGACACGTGCTAGGGTTGGGGCACGTGTGGACGCACGAGTCAGTGTCCGCGTACGGAGTAGGACTAGGGTACGGCGGAGGCTAAGGTGTGGGGCTGCCGGTGGGTTTCCGTTCCGGGCTAGGGTTAGGGTTAGGGAACGGCAAGGTTGAGGGCACAGGTGAGGGTGCGGACACGTGCTAGGGTCGGGGCACGTGCGAACGCACGTGTCAGTGTCCGCGTACGGAGTAGGACTAGGGTACGGCGGAGGCTAAGGTGTGGGGCTGCCGGTGGGTTTCCGTTCCGGGCTAGGGTTAGGGTTAGGGAACGGCAAGGTTGAGGGCAAAGGTGAGGGTGCGGACACGTGCTAGGGTCGGGGTACGTGTGGACGCATGGGTCAGTGTCCGCGTACGGAGTAGGACTAGGGTACGGCGGAGGCTAAGGTGTGGGGCTGCCGGTGGGTTTCCCTTCCGGTCTAGGGTTAGGGTTAGGGAACGGCAAGGTTGAGGGCACAGGTGAGGGTGCGGACACGTGCTAGGGTCGGGGCACGTGCGGATGCACGGGTCAGTGCCCGCGTACGGAGTAGGACTAGGGTACGGCGGAGGCTAAGGTGTGGGGCTGCCGGTGGGTTTCCGTTCCGGGCTAGGGTTAGGGTTAGGGAACGGCAAGGTTGAGGGCACAGGTGAGGGTGCGGACACGTGCTAGGGTCGGGGCACGTGCGGACGCACGGGTCAGTGTCCGCGTACGGTGTAGGACTAGGGTACGGCGGAGGCTAAGGTGTGGGGCTGCCGGTGGGTTTCCGTTCCGGGCTAGGGTTAGGGTTAGGGAACGGCAAGGTTGAGGGCACAGGTGAGGGTGCGGACACGTGCTAGGGTCGGGGCACGTGTGGACGCACGAGTCAGTGTCCGCGTACGGAGTAGGACTAGGGTACGGCGGAGGCTAAGGTGTGGGGCTGCCGGTGGGTTTCCGTTCCGGGCTAGGGTTAGGGTTAGGGAACGGCAAGGTTGAGGGCACAGGTGAGGGTGCGGACACGTGCTAGGGTCGGGGCACGTGCGAACGCACGTGTCAGTGTCCGCGTACGGAGTAGGACTAGGGTACGGCGGAGGCTAAGGTGTGGGGCTGCCGGTGGGTTTCCGTTCCGGGCTAGGGTTAGGGTTAGGGAACGGCAAGGTTGAGGGCAAAGGTGAGGGTGCGGACACGTGCTAGGGTCGGGGTACGTGTGGACGCATGGGTCAGTGTCCGCGTACGGAGTAGGACTAGGGTACGGCGGAGGCTAAGGTGTGGGGCTGCCGGTGGGTTTCCCTTCCGGTCTAGGGTTAGGGTTAGGGAACGGCAAGGTTGAGGGCACAGGTGAGGGTGCGGACACGTGCTAGGGTCGGGGCACGTGCGGATGCACGGGTCAGTGCCCGCGTACGGAGTAGGACTAGGGTACGGCGGAGGCTAAGGTGTGGGGCTGCCGGTGGGTTTCCGTTCCGGGCTAGGGTTAGGGTTAGGGAACGGCAAGGTTGAGGGCACAGGTGAGGGTGCGGACACGTGCTAGGGTCGGGGCACGTGCGGACGCACGGGTCAGTGTCCGCGTACGGTGTAGGACTAGGGTACGGCGGAGGCTAAGGTGTGGGGCTGCCGGTGGGTTTCCGTTCCAGGCTAGGGTTAGGGTTAGGGAACGGAAGGTTGAGGGCACAGGTGAGGGTGCGGACACGTGCTAGGGTCGGGGCACGTGCGGACGCACGGGTCCGTGTCCGCATACGTAGTAGGACTAGGGTACAGCGGAGGCTAAGGTGTGGGGCTGCCGGTGGGTTTCCGTTCCGGGCTAGGGTTAGGGTTAGGGAACGGCAAGGTTGAGGGCACAGGTGAGGGTGCGGACACGTGCTAGGGTCGGGGCACGTGCGGACGCACGGGTCAGTGTCCGCGTACGGAGTAGGACTAGGGTACGGCGGAGGCTAAGGTGTGGGGCTGCCGGTGGGTTTCCGTTCCGGGCTAGGGTTAGGGTTAGGGAACGGCAAGGTTGAGGGCACAGGTGAGGTTGCGGACACGTGCTAGGGTCGGGGCACGTGCGGACGCACGGGTCAGTGTCCGTGTACGGATTAGGACTAGGGTACGGCGGAGGTTAAGGTGTGGGGCTGCCGGTGGGTTTCCGTTCCAGGCTAGGGTTAGGGTTAGGGAACGGCAATGTTGAGGGCACAGGTGAGGGTGCGGACACGTGCTAGGGTCGGGGCACGTGCGGAAGCACGGGTCAGTGTCCGCGTACGGATTAGGATTAGGGTACGGCGGAGGCTAAGGTGTGGGGCTGCCGGTGGGTTTCCGTTCCGGGCTAGGGTTAGGGTTAGGGAACGGCAATGTTGAGGGCACAGGTGAGGGTGCGGACACGTGCTAGGGTCGGGACACGTGCGGTCGCACGGGTCAGTGTCCGCGTACGGAGTAGGATTAGGGTACGGCGGAGGCTAATGTGTGGGGCTGCCGGTGGGTTTCCGTTCCGGTCTAGGGTTAGGGTTAGGGAAGGGCAAGGTTGAGGGCACAGGTGAGGGTGCGGACACGTGCTAGGGTCGGGGCACGTGCGGACGCACGGGTCAGTGTCCGCGTAGGGAGTAGGATTAGGATACGGCGGAGGCTAAGGTGTGGGGCTGCCGGTGGGTTTCCGTTCCGGGCTTGGGTTAGGGTTAGGGAACGGCAAGGTTGAGGGCACAGGTTAGGGTGCGGACACGTGCTAGGGTCGGGGCACGTGCGGACGCACGGGTCAGTGTCCGCGTACGGAGTAGGACTAGGGTACGGCGGAGGCTAAGGTGTGGGGCTGCCGGTGGGTTTCCGTTCCGGGCTAGGGTTAGGGTTAGGGAACGGCAAGGTTGAGGGCACAGGTGAGGGTGCGGACACGTGCTAGGGTCGGGGCACGTGCGGACGCACGGGTCAGTGTCCGCGTACGGATTAGGACTAGGGTACGGCGGAGGCTAAGGTGTGGGGCTGCCGGTGGGTTTAGGTTCCAGGCTAGGGTTAGGGTTAGGGAACGGCAAGGTTGAGGGCACAGGTGAGGGTGCGGACACGTGCTAGAGTCGGGACACGTGCGGACGCACGGGTCAGTGTCCGCGTACGGAGTAGGATTAGGGTACGGCGGAGGCTAAGGTGTGGGGCTGCCGGTGGGTTTCCGTTCCGGGCTAGGGTTAGGGTTAGGGAACGGCAAGGTTGAGGGCACAGGTGAGGGTGCGGACACGTGCTAGGGTCGGGGCACGTGCGGACGCACGGGTCAGTGTCCGCGTACGGAGTAGGAATAGGGTACGGCGGAGGCTAAGGTGTGGGGCTGCCGGTGGGTTTCCGTTCCGGGCTAGGGTTAGGGTTAGGTAACGGCAAGGTTGAGGGCACAGGTGAGGGTGCGGACAGTTGCTAGGGTTGGGGCACGTGCGGACGCACGGGTCAGTGTCCGCGTACGGAGTAGGACTAGGGTACGGCGGAGGCTAAGGTGTGGGGCTGCCGGTGGGTTTCCGTTCCGGGCTAGGGTTAGGGTTATGGAACGGCAAGGTTGAGGGCACAGGTGAGGGTGCGGATACGTGCTAGAGTCGGGGCACGTGCGGACGCACGGGTCAGTGTCCGCGTTCGGCGTAGGATTAGGGTACGGCGGAGGATAAGGTGTGGGGCTGCCGGTGGGTTTCCGTTCCGGGCTAGGGTTAGGGTTAGGGAACGGCAAGGTTGAGGGCACAGGTGACGGGGCGGACACGTGCTAGGGTCGGGGCACGTGCGGACGCACGGGTCAGTGTCCGCGTACGGAGTAGGACTAGGGTACGGCTGAGGCTAAGGTGTGGGGCTGCCAGTGGGTTTCCGTTCCGGGCTAGGGTTAGGGTTAGGGAACGGCAAGGTTGAGGGCACAGGTGAGGGTGCGGACACGTGCTAGGGTCGGGGCACGTGCGGAAGCACGGGTCAGTGTCCGCGTACGGATTAGGATTAGGGTACGGCGGAGGCTAAGGTGTGGGGCTGCCGGTGGGTTTCCGTTCCGGGCTAGGGTTAGGGTTAGGGAACGGCAATGTTGAGGGCACAGGTGAGGGTGCGGACACGTGCTAGGGTCGGGACACGTGCGGTCGCACGGGTCAGTGTCCGCGTACGGAGTAGGATTAGGGTACGGCGGAGGCTAATGTGTGGGGCTGCCGGTGGGTTTCCGTTCCGGTCTAGGGTTAGGGTTAGGGAAGGGCAAGGTTGAGGGCACAGGTGAGGGTGCGGACACGTGCTAGGGTCGGGGCACGTGCGGACGCACGGGTCAGTGTCCGCGTAGGGAGTAGGATTAGGATACGGCGGAGGCTAAGGTGTGGGGCTGCCGGTGGGTTTCCGTTCCGGGCTTGGGTTAGGGTTAGGGAACGGCAAGGTTGAGGGCACAGGTTAGGGTGCGGACACGTGCTAGGGTCGGGGCACGTGCGGACGCACGGGTCAGTGTCCGCGTACGGAGTAGGACTAGGGTACGGCGGAGGCTAAGGTGTGGGGCTGCCGGTGGGTTTCCGTTCCGGGCTAGGGTTAGGGTTAGGGAACGGCAAGGTTGAGGGCACAGGTGAGGGTGCGGACACGTGCTAGGGTCGGGGCACGTGCGGACGCACGGGTCAGTGTCCGCGTACGGATTAGGACTAGGGTACGGCGGAGGCTAAGGTGTGGGGCTGCCGGTGGTTTTCCGTTCCAGGCTAGGGTTAGGGTTAGGGAACGGCAAGGTTGAGGGCACAGGTGAGGGTGCGGACACGTGCTAGAGTCGGGACACGTGCGGACGCACGGGTCAGTGTCCGCGTACGGAGTAGGATTAGGGTACGGCGGAGGCTAAGGTGTGGGGCTGCCGGTGGGTTTCCGTTCCGGGCTAGGGTTAGGGTTAGGGAACGGCAAGGTTGAGGGCACAGGTGAGGGTGCGGACACGTGCTAGGGTCGGGGCACGTGCGGACGCACGGGTCAGTGTCCGCGTACGGAGTAGGAATAGGGTACGGCGGAGGCTAAGGTGTGGGGCTGCCGGTGGGTTTCCGTTCCGGGCTAGGGTTAGGGTTAGGTAACGGCAAGGTTGAGGGCACAGGTGAGGGTGCGGACAGTTGCTAGGGTTGGGGCACGTGCGGACGCACGGGTCAGTGTCCGCGTACGGAGTAGGACTAGGGTACGGCGGAGGCTAAGGTGTGGGGCTGCCGGTGGGTTTCCGTTCCGGGCTAGGGTTAGGGTTATGGAACGGCAAGGTTGAGGGCACAGGTGAGGGTGCGGATACGTGCTAGAGTCGGGGCACGTGCGGACGCACGGGTCAGTGTCCGCGTTCGGCGTAGGATTAGGGTACGGCGGAGGATAAGGTGTGGGGCTGCCGGTGGGTTTCCGTTCCGGGCTAGGGTTAGGGTTAGGGAACGGCAAGGTTGAGGGCACAGGTGACGGGGCGGACACGTGCTAGGGTCGGGGCACGTGCGGACGCACGGGTCAGTGTCCGCGTACGGAGTAGGACTAGGGTACGGCTGAGGCTAAGGTGTGGGGCTGCCAGTGGTTTTCCGTTCCGGGCTAGGGTTAGGGTTAGGGAACGGCAAGGTTGAGGGCACAGGTGAGGGTGCGGACACGTGCTAGGGTTGGGGCACGTGCGGACGCACGGGTCAGTGTCCGCATACGGAGTAGGACTAGGGTACAGCGGAGGCTAAGGTGTGGGGCTGCCGGTGGGTTTCCGTTCCGGTCTAGGGTTAGGGTTAGGGAACGGCAAGGTTGAGGGCACAGGTGAGGGTGCGGACACGTGCTAGGGTCGGGGCACGTGCGGACGCACGGGTCAGTGTCCGCGTACGGAGTAGGATTAGGGTACGGCGGAGGCTAAGCTGTGGGGTTGCCGGTGGGTTTCCATTCCGGGCTAGGGTTAGGGTTAGGGAACGGCAAGGTTGAGGGCACAGGTGAGGGTGCGGACACGTGCTAGGGTCGGGGCACGTGCGGACGCACGGGTCAGTGTCCGCGTACGGAGTAGGATTAGGGTACGGCGGAGGCTAAGTTGTGGGGTTGCCGGTGGGTTTCCATTACGGGCTAGGGTTAGGTTTAGGGAACGGCAAGTTTGAGGGCACAGGTGAAGGTGCGGACACGTGCTAGGGTCGGGGCACGTGCGGACGCACGGGTCAGTGTCCGCGTACGGAGTAGGATTAGGGTACGGCGGAGGCTAAGTTGTGGGGCTGCCGGTGGGTTTCCGTTCCGGGCTAGGGTTAGGGTTAGGGAACGGCAAGGTTGAGGGCACAGGTGAGGGTGCGCACACGTGCTAGGGTCGGGGCACGTGCGGACGCACGGGTTAGTGTCCGCGTACGGAGTAGGATTAGGGTACGGCAGAGGCCAAGGTGTGGGGCTGCGGTGGGTTTCCGTTCCGGGCTAGGGTTAGGGTTAGGGAACGGCAAGGTTGAGGGCACAGGTGAGGGTGCGGACACGTGCTAGGGTCGGGGCACGTGCGGACGCACGGGTCAGTGTCCGCGTACGGAGTAGGATTAGGGTACGGCGGAGGCTAAGGTGTGGGGCTGCCGGTGGGTTTCCGTTGGGGGCTAGGGTTAGGGTTAGGGAACGGCAAGGTTGAGGGCACAGGTGAGGGTGCGCACACGTGCTAGGGTCGGGGCACGTGCGGACGCACGGGTCAGTGTCCGCGTACGGAGTAGGATTAGGGTACGGCGGAGGCTAAGGTGTGGGGCTGCCGGTGGGTTTCCGTTCCGGGCTAGGGTTAGGGTTAGGGAACGGCAAGGTTGAGGGCACAGGTGAGGGTGCGGACACGTGATAGGGTCGGGGCACGTGCGGACGCACGGGTCAGTGTCCGCGTACGGAGTAGGATTAGGGTACGGCGGAGGCTAAGGTGTGGGGCTGCCGGTGGGTTTCCGTTCCGGGCTAGGGTTAGGGTTAGGGAACGGCAAGGTTGAGGGCACAGGTGAGGGTGCGGACACGTGCTAGGG
Source organism: Hyperoodon ampullatus (assembly GCF_949752795.1). Lineage (NCBI taxonomy): Eukaryota > Metazoa > Chordata > Mammalia > Artiodactyla > Ziphiidae > Hyperoodon > Hyperoodon ampullatus. The sequence goes on from NC_136920.1 coordinate 116,656,458, forward strand.
TCGGGGCACGTGCGGACGCACGGGTCAGTGTCCGCGTACGGAGTAGGATTAGGGTACGGCGGAGGCTAAGGTGTGGGGCTGCCGGTGGGTTTCCGTTCCGGGCTAGGGTTACGGTTAGGGAACGGCAAGTTTGAGGGCACAGGTGAGGGTGCGGACACGTGCTAGGGTCGGGGCACGTGCGGACGCACGGGTCAGTGTCCGCGTACGGAGTAGGACTAGGGTACGGCGGAGGCTAAGGTGTGGGGCTGCCGGTGGGTTTCCGTTCCGGGCTAGGGTTAGGGTTAGGGAACGGCAAGGTTGAGGACACAGGTGAGGGTGCGGACACGTGCTAGGGTCGGGGCACGTGCGGACGCACGGGTCAGTGACCGCGTACGTATTAGGATTAGGGTACGGCGGACGCTAAGGTGTGGGGCTGCCGGTGGGTTTCCGTTCCGGGCTAGGGTTAGGGTTAGGGAACGGAAAGGCTGAGGGCACAGGTGAGGGTGCGGACACGTGCTAGGGTCGGGGCACGTGCGGACGCACGGGTCAGTGTCCGCGTACGGAGTAGGATTAGGGTACGGCGGAGGCTAATGTGTGGGGCTGCCGGTGGGTTTCCGTTCCGGGCTAGGGTTAGGGTTAGGGAACGGCAAGGTTGAGGGCACAGGTGAGGGTGCAGACACGTGCTAGGGCCGGGGCACGGGTCAGTGTCCGCGTACGGAGTAGGATTAGGGTACGGCGGAGGCTAAGGTGTGGGGCTGCCGGTGGGTTTCCGTTCCGGGCTAGGGTTAGGGTTAGGGAACGGCAAGGTTGAGGGCACAGGTGAGGGTGCGGACACGTGCTAGGGTCGGGGCACGTGCGGACGCACGGGTCAGTGTCCGCGTACGGAGTAGGATTAGGGTACGGCGGAGGCTAAGGTGTGGGGCTGCCGGTGGGTTTCCGTTCCGGGCTAGGGTTAGGGTTAGGGAACGGCAAGGTTGAGGGCACAGGTGAGGGTGCAGACACGTGCTAGGGTCGGGGCACGTGCGGACGCACGGGTCAGTGTCCGCGTACGGAGTAGGATTAGGGTACGGCGGAGGCTAATGTGTGGGGCTGCCGGTGGGTTTCCGTTCCGGGCTAGGGTTAGGGTTAGGGAACGGCAAGATTGAGGGCACAGGTGAGGGTGCGGACACGTGCTAGGGTCGGGGCACGTGCGGACGCACGGGTCAGTGTCCGCGTACGGAGTAGGATTAGGGTACGGCGGAGGCTAAGGTGTGGGGCTGCCGGTGGGTTTCCGTTCCGGGCTAGGGTTACGGTTAGGGAACGGCAAGGTTGAGGGCACAGGTGAGGGTGCGGACACGTGCTAGGGTCGGGGCACGTGCGGACGCACGGGTCAGTGTCCGCGTACGGAGTAGGATTAGGGTACGGCGGAGGCTAAGGTGTGGGGCTGCCGGTGGGTTTCCGTTCCGGGCTAGGGTTAGGGTTAGGGAACGGCAAGGTTGAGGGCACAGGTGAGGGCGCGGACACGTGCTAGGGTCAGGGCACGTGCGGACGCACGGGTCAGTGACCGCGTACGTATTAGGATTAGGGTACGGCGGACGCTAAGGTGTGGGGCTGCCGGTGGGTTTCCGTTCCGGGCTAGGGTTAGGGTTAGGGAACGGTAAGGCTGAGGGCACAGGTGAGGGTGCGGACACGTGCTAGGGTCAGGGCATGTGCGGACGCGCGGTTCTGTGTCCGCGTACGGATTAGGATGAGGGTATGGCGGAGGCTAAAGTGTGTGGCTGCGTGTGGGTTTCCGTTCCGGGCTAGGGTTAGGGTGAGGGAACGGCAAGGCTGAGGGCACAGGTGAGGGTGCGGACACGTGCTAGGGTCGGGGCAAGTGCGGACGCGCGGGTCAGTGTCCGCGTACGGATTAGGATGAGGGTACGGTGGAGGCTATGGTGTGGGCCTGCCGGTGGGTTTTCCTTCCGGGCTAGGGTTAGGGTTAGGGAACGGCAAGGCTGAGGGCACAGGTGAGGGTGCGGACACGTGCTAGGGTCGGGGCACGTGCGGACGCGCCGGTCATTGTCCGCGTACGGATTAGGAGGAGGGTACGGCAGAGGCTAAGGTGTGGGGCTGCCGGTGGGTTTCCGTTCCGGGCTAGGGTTACGGTTAGGGAACGGCAAGGCTGAGGGCACAGGTGAGGGTGCGGACACGTGCTAGGGTCGGGGCACGTGCGGACGCGCATGTCAGTGTCCGCGTACGCATTAGGATGAGGGTACGGCGGAGGCTAAAGTGTGGGGCTGCCGGTGGGTTTCCCTTCCGGGCTAGGGTTAGGGTTAGGGAACGGCAAGGCTGAAGGCACAGGTGAGGGTGCGGACATGTGCTAGGGTCGTGGCACGTGCGGGCGCGCGGGTCAGTGTCCGCGTACGGATTAGGATGAGGGTATGGCGGAGTCTAAGGTGTGGGGCTGCCAGTGGGTTTCCCTTCCGAGCTAGGCTGAGGGTTAGGGAACGGCAAGGCTGAGGGCACAGGTGAGGGTGCGGTCACGTGCTAGGGTCGGGGCACGTGCGGACGCGCGGGTCAGTGTCCGCGTACGGATTAGGATGAGGGTACGGCGGGGGCTAAGGTGTGGGGCTGCCGGTGGGTTTCCCTTCCGGGCTAGGGTTAGGGTTAGGGAACAGCAAGGCTGAGGGCACAGGTGAGGGTGCGGACACGTGCTAGGGTCGGGGCACGTGCGGACGCGCGGGTCAGTGTCCGCGTACGGATTAGGATGAGGGTACGGCGGAGGCTAAGGTGTGGGGCTGCCGGTGGGTTTCCGTTCCGGGCTAGGGTTAGGGTTAGGGAACGGCAAGGCTGAGGGCACAGGTGAGGGTGCGGACACGTGCTAGGGTCGGGGCACGTGCGGACGCACGGGTCAGTGTCCGCGTACGGATTAGGATGAGTGTACGGCGGAGGCTAAGGTGTGGGGCTGCCGGTGGGTTTCCGTTCCTGGCTAGGGTTAGGGATAGGGAACGGCAAGGCTGAGGGCACAGGTGAGGGTGCGGACACGTGCTAGGGTCGGGGCACGTGCTGACGCGCGGGTCAGTGACCGCGTACGGATTAGGATGAGGGTACGGCGGAGGCTAAGGTGTGGGGCTGCCGGTGGGTTTCCGTTCCGGGCTAGGGTGAGGGTTAGGGAACGGCAAGGCTGAGGGCACAGGTGAGGGTGCGGACACGTGCTAGGGTCGGGGCCCGTGCGCACGCGCGTGTCAGTGTCCGCGTACGGATTAGGATGAGGGTACGGCGGAGGCTAAGGTGTGGGGCTGCCGGTGGGTTTCCCTTCCGGGCTAGGGTTAGGGTTACGGAACGGCAAGGCTGAGGGCACAGGTGAGGGTGCGGACACGTGCTAGGGTCGGGGCACGTGCGGATGCGCGGGTCAGTGTCCGCGTACGGATTAGGATGAGGTTACGGCGGAGGCTAAGGTCTGGGGCTGCCGGTGGGTTTCCCTTCCGGGCTAGGGTTAGGGTTAGGGAATGGCAAGTCTGAAGGCACAGGTGAGGGTGCGGACACGTGCTAGGGTCGGGGCACGTGCGGACGCGCGGGTCAGTGTCCGCGTACGGATTAGGATGAGGGTACGGTGGAGGCTAAGGCGTGGGGCTGCCGGTGGGTTTCCATTCCCCGCTAGGGTTAGTGTTAAGGAATGGCAAGGCTGAGGGCACAGGTGAGGGTGTGGACACGTGCTAGGGTCGGGGCACGTGCGGACGCACGGGTCAGTGTCCGCGTACGGATTAGGATGAGGGTACGGCGGAGGCTAAGGTGTGGGGCTGCCGGTGGGTTTCCCTTCCGGGCTAGGGTTAGGGTTAGGGAACGGCAAGGTTGAGGGCACAGGTGAGGGTGCGGACACGTGCTAGGGTCGGGGCACGTGCGGACGCACGGGTCAGTGTCCGCGTACGGATTAGGATAAGGGTACGGCGGAGGCTAAGGTGTGGGGCTGCCGGTGGGTTTCCGTTCCGGGCTAGGGTTAGGGTTAGGGAACGGCAAGGTTGAGGGCACAGGTGAGGGTGCGGACACGTGCTAGGGTCGGGGCACGTGCGGACGCACGGGTCAGTGTCCGCGTACGGAGTAGGATTAGGGTACGGCGGAGGCTAATGTGTGGGGCTGCCGGTGGGTTTCCGTTCCGGGCTAGGGTTAGGGTTAGGGAACGGCAAGATTGAGGGCACAGGTGAGGGTGCGGACACGTGCTAGGGTCGGGGCACGTGCGGACGCACGGGTCAGTGTCCGCGTACGGAGTAGGATTAGGGTACGGCGGAGGCTAAGGTGTGGGGCTGCCGGTGGGTTTCCGTTCTGGGCTAGGGTTACGGTTAGGGAACGGAAAGGTTGAGGGCACAGGTGAGGGTGCGGACACGTGCTAGGGTCGGGGCACGTGCGGACGCACGGGTCAGTGTCCGCGTACGGAGTAGGATTAGGGTACGGCGGAGGCTAAGGTGTGGGGCTGCGGTGGGTTTCCGTTCCGGGCTAGGGTTAGTGTTAGGGAACGGCAAGGTTGAGGGCACAGGTGAGGGTGCGGACACGTGCTAGGGTCGGGGCACGTGCGGACGCGCGGGTCAGTGTCCGCGTACGGATTAGGATGAGTGTACGGCGGAGGCTAAGGTGTGGGTCTGCCGGTGGGTTTCCGTTCCTGGCTAGGGTTAGGGATAGGGAACGGCAAGGCTGAGGGCACAGGTGAGGGTGCGGACACGTGCTAGGGTCGGGGCACGTGCGGACGCGTGGGTCAGTGTCCGCGTACAGATTAAGATGAGGGTACGGCGGAGGCTAAGGTGTGGGGCTGCCGGTGGGTTTCCGTTCCGGGCTAGGGTTAGGGTTAGGGAACGGCAAGGCTGAGGGCACAGGTGAGGGTGCGGACACGTGCTAGGGTCCGGGCACGTGCGGACGCGCGGGTCAGTGACCGCGTACGGATTAGGGTGAGGGTACGGCGGAGGCTAAGGTGTGGGGCTGCCGGTGGGTTTCAGTTCCGGGCTAGGGTTAGGGTTAGGGAACGGTAAGGCTGAGGGCACAGGTGAGGGTGCGGACACGTGCTAGGGTCGGGGCACGTGCGGACGCACCGGTCATTGTCCGCGTACGGATTAGGAGGAGGTTACGGCAGAGGCTAAGGTGTGGGGCTGCCGGTGGGTTTCCGTTCCGGGCTAGGGTTAGGGTTAGTGAACGGCAAGGCTGAGGGCACAGGTGAGGGTGCGGACACGTGCTAGGGTCGGGGCACGTGCGGACGCGCATGTCAGTGTCCGCGTACGCATTAGGATGAGGGTACGGCGGAGGCTAAAGTGTGGGGCTGCCGGTGGGTTTCCCTTCCGGGCTAGGGTTAGGGTTAGGGAACGGCAAGGCTGAAGGCACAGGTGAGGGTGCGGACATGTGCTAGGGTCGGGGCACGTGTGGGCGCGCGGGGCAGTGTCCGCGTACGGATTAGGATGAGGGTATGGCGGAGTCTAAGGTGTGGGGCTGCCAGTGGGTTTCCCTTCCGAGCTAGGCTGAGGGTTAGGGAACGGCAAGGCTGAGGGCACAGGTGAGGGTGCGGTCACGTGCTAGGGTCGGGGCACGTGCGGACGCGCGGGTCAGTGTCCGCGTACGGATTAGGATGAGGGTACGGCGGGGGCTAAGGTGTGGGGCTGCCGGTGGGTTTCCGTTCCGGGCTAGGGTTAGGGTTAGGGAACGGCAAGGCTGAGGGCAAAGGTGAGGGTGCGGACACGTGCTAGGGTCGGGGCACGTGCGGACGCGCGGGTCAGTGTCCGCGTACGGATTAGGATGAGTGTACGGCGGAGGCTAATGTGTGGGGCTGCCAGTGGGTTTCCGTTCCTGGCTAGGGTTAGGGATAGGGAACGGCAAGGCTGAGGGCACAGGTGAGGGTGCGGACACGTGCTAGGGTCGGGGCACGTGCTGACGCGCGGGTCAGTGACCGCGTACGGATTAGGATGAGGGTACGGCGGAGGCTAAGGTGTGGGGCTGCCGGTGGGTTTCCGTTCCGGGCTAGGGTGAGGGTTAGGGAACGGCAAGGCTGAGGGCAAAGGTGAGGGTGCGGACACGTGCTAGGGTCGGGGCCCGTGCGCACGCGCGTGTCAGTGTCCGCGTACGGATTAGGATGAGGGTACGGCGGAGGCTAAGGTGTGGGGCTGCCGGTGGGTTTCCCTTCCGGGCTAGGGTTAGGGTTAGGGAACGGCAAGGCTGAGGGCACAGGTGAGGGTGCGGACACGTGCTAGGGTTGGGGCACGTGCGGATGCGCGGGTCAGTGTCCGCGTACGGATTAGGATGAGGTTACGGCGGAGGCTAAGGTCTGGGGCTGCCGGTGGGTTTCCCTTCCGGGCTAGGGTTAGGGTTAGGGAATGGCAAGTCTGAAGGCACAGGTGAGGGTGCGGACACGTGCTAGGGTCGGGGCACGTGCGGACGCGCGGGTCAGTGTCCGCGTACGGATTAGGATGAGGGTACGGTGGAGGCTAAGGCGTGGGGCTGCCGGTGGGTTTCCATTCCCCGCTAGGGTTAGTGTTAAGGAATGGCAAGGCTGAGGGCACAGGTGAGGGTGCGGACACGTGCTAGGGTCGGGGCACGTGCGGACGCACGGGTCAGTGTCCGTGTACGGATTAGGATGAGGGTACGGCGGAGGCTAAGGTGTGGGGTTGCCGGTGGGTTTCCCTTCCGGGCTAGGGTTAGGGTTAGGGAACGGCAAGGCTGAGGGCACAGGTGAGGGTGCGGACATGTGCTAGGGTCGGGGCACGTGCGGACGCGCGGGTCAGTGTCCGTGTACGGATTAGGATGAGGGTACGGCGGAGGCTAAGGTGTGGGGCTGCCGGTGGGTTTCCGTTCCGGGCTAGGGTTAGGGTTAGGGAACGGCAAGGCTGAGGGCACAGGTGAGGGTGCGGACACGTGCAAGGGTCGGGGCACGCGCGGACGCGCGGGTCAGTTTCCGCGTACGGATTAGGATGAGGGTACGGCGGAGGTTAAGGTCTGGGGCTGCCGGTGGGTTTCCCTTCCGGGCTAGGGTTAGGGTTAGGGAGCGGCAAGGCTGAGGGCACAGGTGAGGGTGCGGACACGTGCTAGGGTCAGGGCACATGCGGACGCGCGGGTCAGTGTCCGCGTACGGATTAGGATGAGGGTACGGCGGAGGCTAAGGTGTGGGGCTGCCGGTGGGTTTCCCTTCCGGGCTAGGGTTAGGGTTAGGGAACGGCAAGGCTGAGGGCACAGGTGAGGGTGCGGACACGTGCTAGGGTCGGGGCACGTGCGGACGCGCGGGTCAGTGTCCGCTACGGATTAGGTTGAGGGTACCGCGAAGGCTAAGGTTTGGGGCTGCCGGTGGGTTTCCGTTCCGGGCTGGGGTTAGGGTTAGGGAACGGCAAGGCTGAGGGCACATGTGAGGGTGCGGACACGTGCTAGGGTCGGGGCACGTGCGGACGCGCGGGTCAGTGTCCGCGTACGGATTAGGAGCAGGGTACGGCGGAGGCTAAGGTGTGGAGTTGCTGGTGGGTTTCCGTTCCGGGCTAGGGTTAGGGTTAGGGAACGGCAAGGCTGAGGGCACAGGTGAGGGTGCGGACACGTGCTAGGGTCGGGGCACGTGCGGACGCGCGGGTCAGTGTCCGCGTACGGATTAGGATGAGGGTACGGCGGAGGCTAAGGTGTGGGGCTGCCGGTGGGTTTCCGTTCCGGGCTAGGGTGAGGGTTAGGGAACGGCAAGGCTGAGGGCACAGGTGAGGGTGCGGACACGTGCTAGGGTCGGGGCCCGTGCGCACGCGCGTGTCAGTGTCCGCGTACGGATTAGGATGAGGGTACGGAGGAGGCTAAGGTGTGGGGCTGCCGGTGGGTTTCCCTTCCGGGCTAGGGTTAGGGTTAGGGAACGGCAAGGCTGAGGGCACAGGTGAGGGTGCGGACACGTGCTAGGGTCGGGGCACGTGCGGATGCGCGGGTCAGTGTCCGCGTACGGATTAGGATGAGGTTACGGCGGAGGCTAAGGTCTGGGGCTGCCGGTGGGTTTCCCTTCCGGGCTAGGGTTAGGGTTAGGGAATGGCAAGTCTGAAGGCACAGGTGAGGGTGCGGACACGTGCTAGGGTCAGGGCACGTGCGGACGCGCGGGTCAGTGTCCGCGTACGGATCAGGATGAGGGTACGGTGGAGGCTAAGGCGTGGGGCTGCCGGTGGGTTTCCATTCCCCGCTAGGGTTAGTGTTAAGGAATGGCAAGGCTGAGGGCACAGGTGAGGGTGCGGACACGTGCTAGGGTCGGGGCACGTGCGGACGCACGGGTCAGTGTCCGCGTACGGATTAGGATGAGGGTACGGCGGAGGCTAAGGTGTGGGGCTGCCGGTGGGTTTCCCTTCCGGGCTAGGGTTAGGGTTAGGGAACGGCAAGGCTGAGGGCACAGGTGAGGGTGCGGACATGTGCTAGGGTCGGGGCACGTGCGGACGCGCGGGTCAGTGTCCGCGTACGGATTAGGATGAGGGTACGGCGGAGGCTAAGGTGTGGGGCTGCCGGTGGGTTTCCGTTCTGGGCTAGGGTTAGGGTTAGGGAACGGCAAGGCTGAGGGCACAGGTGAGGGTGCGGACACGTGCTAGTGTCGGGGCACGTGCGGACGCGCGGGTCAGTTTCCGCGTACGGATTAGGATGAGGGTACGGCGGAGGTTAAGGTCTGGGGCTGCCGGTGGGTTTCCCTTCCGGGCTAGGGTTAGGGTTAGGGAGCGGCAAGGCTGAGGGCACAGGTGAGGGAGCGGACACGTGCTAGGGTCAGGGCACATGCGGACGCGCAGGTCAGTGTCCGCTTACGGATTAGGATGAGGGTACGGCGGAGGCTAAGGTGTGGGGCTGCCGGTGGGTTTCCCTTCCGGGCTAGGCTTAGGGTTAGGGAAAGGCAAGGCTGAGGGCACAGGTGAGGGTGCGGACACGTGCTAGGGTCGGGGCACGTGCGGACGCGCGGGTCAGTGTCCGCTACGGATTAGGATGAGGGTACCGCGGAGGCTAAGGTTTGGGGCTGCCGGTGGGTTTCCGTTCCGGGCTTGGGTTAGGGTTAGGGAACGGCAAGGCTGAGGGCACATGTGAGGGTGCGGACACGTGCTAGGGTCGGGGCACGTGCGGACGCGCGGGTCAGTGTCCGCGTACCGATTAGGAGCAGGGTACGGCGGAGGCTAAGGTGTGGAGTTGCCGGTGGGTTTCCGTTCCGGGCTAGGGTTAGGGTTAGGGAACGGCAAGGCTGAGGGCACATGTGAGGGTGCGGACACGTGCTAGGGTCGGGGCACGTGCGGACGCGCGGGTCAGTGTCCGCGTACGGATTAGGATGAGGGTACGGCGGAGGCTAAGGTGTGGGCCTGCCGGTGGGTTTTCCTTCCGGTCTAGGGTTAGGGTTAGGGAACGGCAAGGCTGAGGGCACAGGTGAGGGTGCGGACACGTGCTAGGGTCTGGGCACGTGCGGACGCGCCGGTCATTGTCCGCGTACGGATTAGGAGGAGGGTACGGCAGAGGCTAAGGTGTGGGGCTGCCGGTGGGTTTCCGTTCCGGGCTAGGGTTAGGGTTAGGGAACGGCAAGGCTGAGGGCACAGGTGAGGGTGCGGACACGTGCTAGGGTCGGGGCACGTGCGGACGCGCGTGTCAGTGTCCGCGTACGCATTAGGAAGAGGGTACGGCGGAGGCTAAGGTGTGGGGCTGCCGGTGAGTTTCCCTTCCGGGCTAGGGTTAGGGTTAGTGAACGGCAAGGCTGAAGGCACAGGTGAGGGTGCGGACATGTGCTAGGGTCGGGGCACGTGCGGGCGCGCGGGTCAGTGTCCGCGTACGGATGAGGATGAGGGTACGGCGGAGTCTAAGGTGTGGGGCTGCCAGTGGGTTTCCCTTCCGAGCTAGGCCTAGGGTTAGGGAACGGCAAGGCTGAGGGCACAGGTGAGGGTGCGGTCACGTGCTAGGGTCGGGGCACGTGCGGACGCGCGGGTCAGTGTTCGCGTACGGATTAGGATGAGGGTACGGGGGGGGCTAAGGTGTGGGGCTGCCGGTGGGTTTCCCTTCCGGGCTAGGGTTAGGGTTAGGGAACGGCAAGGCTGAGGGCACAGGTGAGGATGCGGACACGTGCTAGGGTCGGGGCACGTGCGGACGCGCGGGTCAGTGTCCGCGTACGGATTAGGATGAGGGTACGGCGGAGGCTAAGGTGTGGGGCTGCCGGTGGGTTTCCGTTCCGGGCTAGGGTTAGGGTTAGGGAACGGCAAGGCTGAGGGCACAGGTGAGGGTGCGGACACGTGCTAGGGTCGGAGCACGTGCGGATGCGCGGGTCAGTGTCCGCGTACGGATTAGGATGAGGGTACGGCGGAGGCTAAGGTGTGGGGCTGCCGGTGGGTTTCCGTTCCGGGCTAGGGTTAGGGTTAGGGAATGGCAAGTCTGAAGGCACAGGTGAGGGTGCGGACACGTGCTAGGGTCGGGGCACGTGCGGACGCACGGGTCAGTGTCCGCGTACGGATCAGGATGAGGGTACGGTGGAGGCTAAGGCGTGGGGCTGCCGCTGGGTTTCCATTCCCCGCTAGGGTTAGTGTTAAGGAATGGCAAGGCTGAGGGCACAGGTGAGGGTGCGGACACGTGCTAGGGTCGGGGCACGTGCGGACGCACGGGTCAGTGTCCGCGTACGGATTAGGATGAGGGTACGGCGGAGGCTAAGGTGTGGGGCTGCCGGTGGGTTTCCCTTCCGGGCTAGGGTTAGGGTTAGGGAACAGCAAGGCTGAGGGCACAGGTGAGGGTGCGGACATGTGCTAGGGTCGGGGCACGTGCGGACGCGCGGGTCAGTGTCCGCGTACGGATTAGGATGAGGGTACGGCGGAGGCTAAGGTGTGGGGCTGCCGGTGGGTTTCCGTTCTGGGCTAGGGTTAGGGTTAGGGAACGGCAAGGCTGAGGGCACAGGTGAGGGTGCGGACACGTGCTAGGGTCGGGGCACGTGCGGACGCGCGGGTCAGTTTCCGCGTACGGATTAGGATGAGGGTACGGCGGAGGTTAAGGTCTGGGGCTGACGGTGGGTTTCCCTTCCGGGCTAGGGTTAGGGTTAGGGAGCGGCAAGGCTGAGGGCACAGGTGAGGGAGCGGACACGTGCTAGGGTCAGGGCACATGCGGACGCGCAGGTCAGTGTCCGCGTACGGATTAGGATGAGGGTACGGCGGAGGCTAAGGTGTGGGGCTGCCGGTGGGTTTCCCTTCCGGGCTAGGCTTAGGGTTAGGGAACGGCAAGGCTGAGGGCACAGGTGAGGGTGCGGACACGTGCTAGGGTCGGGGCACGTGCGGACGCGCGGGTCAGTTTCCGCGTACGGATTAGGATGAGGGTACGGCGGAGGTTAAGGTCTGGGGCTGACGGTGGGTTTCCCTTCCGGGCTAGGGTTAGGGTTAGGGAGCGGCAAGGCTGAGGGCACAGGTGAGGGAGCGGACACGTGCTAGGGTCAGGGCACATGCGGACGCGCAGGTCAGTGTCCGCGTACGGATTAGGATGAGGGTACGGCGGAGGCTAAGGTGTGGGGCTGCCGGTGGGTTTCCCTTCCGGGCTAGGGTTAGGGTTAGGGAACGGCAAGGCTGAGGGCACAGGTGAGGGTGCGGACACGTGCTAGGGTCGGGGCACGTGCGGATGCGCGGGTCAGTGTCCGCGTACGGATTAGGATGAGGTTACGGCGGAGGCTAAGGTCTGGGGCTGCCGGTGGGTTTCCCTTCCGGGCTAGGGTTAGGGTTAGGGAATGGCAAGTCTGAAGGCACAGGTGAGGGTGCGGACACGTGCTAGGGTCGGGGCACGTGCGGACGCGCGGGTCAGTGTCCGCGTACGGATTAGGATGAGGGTACGGTGGAGGCTAAGGCGTGGGGCTGCCGGTGGGTTTCCGTTCCGGGCTAGGGTTAGTGTTAAGGAATGGCAAGGCTGAAGGCACAGGTGAGGGTGCGGACACGTGCTAGGGTCGGGGCACGTGCGGACGCACGGGTCAGTGTCCGCGTACGGATTAGGATGAGGGTACAGCGGAGGCTAAGCTCTTGGGCTGCCGGTGGGTTTCCGTTCCGGGCTAGGGTTAGGGTTAGGGAACGGCAAGGCTGAGGGCACAGGTGAGGGTGCGGACATGTGCTAGGGTTGGGGCACGTGCGGACGCGCGGGTCAGTGTCCGCGTACGGATTAGGATGAGGGTACGGCGGAGGCTAAGGTGTGGGGCTGCCGGTGGGTTTCCGTTCCGGGCTAGGGTTAGGGTTAGGGAATGGCAAGGCTGAGGGCACAGGTGAGGGTGCGGACACGTGCTAGGGTCGGGGCACGTGCGGACGCGCGGGTCAGTTTCCGCGTACGGATTAGGATGAGGGTACGCCGGAGGTTAAGGTCTGGGGCTGCCGGTGGGTTTCCCTTCCGGGCTAGGGTTAGGGTTAGGGAGCGGCAAGGCTGAGGGCATAGGTGAGGGTGTGGACACGTGCTAGGGTCAGGGCACATGCGGACGCGCGGGTCAGTGTCCGCGTACGGATTAGGATGAGGGTACGGCGGAGGCTAAGGTGTGGGGCTGCCGGTGGGTTTCCCTTCCGGGCTAGGGTTAGGGTTAGGGAACGGCAAGGCTGAGGGCACAGGTGAGGGTGCGGACACGTGCTAGGGTCGGGGCACGTGCGGACGCGCGGGTCAGTGTCCGCTACGGATTAGGATGAGGGTACCGCGGAGGCTAAGGTTTGGGGCTGCCGGTGGGTTTCCGTTCCGGGCTGGGGTTAGGGTTAGGGAACGGCAAGGCTGAGGGCACATGTGAGGGTGCGGACACGTGCTAGGGTCGAGGCACGTGCGGACGCGCGGGTCAGTGTCCGCGTACGGATTAGGAGCAGGGTACGGCGGAGGCTAAGGTGTGCAGTTGCCGGTGGGTTTCCGTTCCGGGCTAGGGTTAGGGTTAGGGAACGGCAAGGCTGAGGGCACAGGTGAGGGTGCGGACACGTGCTAGGGTCGGGGCACGTGCGGACGCGCGGGTCAGTGTCCGCGTACGGATTAGGATGAGGGTACGGCGGAGGCTAAGGTGTGGGCTTGCCGGTGGGTTTTCCTTCCGGGCTAGGGTTAGGGTTAGGGAACGGCAAGGCTGAGGGCACAGGTGAGGGTGCGGACACGTGCTAGGTTCGGGGCACGTGCGGACGCGCCGGTCATTGTCCGCGTACGGATTAGGAGGAGGGTACGGCAGAGGCTAAGGTGTGGGGCTGCCGGTGGGTTTCCGTTCCGGGCTAGGGTTAGGGTTAGGGAACGGCAAGGCTGAGGGCACAGGTGAGGGTGCGGACACGTGCTAGGGTCGGGGCACGTGCGGACGCGCGTGTCAGTGTCCGCGTACGCATTAGGAAGAGGGTACGGCGGAGGCTAAGGTGTGGGGCTGCCGGTGGGTTTCCCTTCCGGGCTAGGGTTAGGGTTAGGGAACGGCAAGGCTGAAGGCACAGGTGAGGGTGCTGACATGTGCTAGGGTCGGGGCACGTGCTGGCGCGCGGTTCAGTGTCCGCGTACGGATTAGGATGAGGGTACGGCGGAGTCTAAGGTGTGGGGCTGCCAGTGGGTTTCCCTTCCGAGCTAGGCTGAGGGTTAGGGAACGGCAAGGCTGAGGGCACAGGTGAGGGTGCGGTCACGTGCTAGGGTCGGGGCACGTGCGGACGCGCGGGTCAGTGTCCGCGTACGGATTAGGATGAGGTTACGGTGGGGGCTAAGGTGTGGGGCTGCCGGTGGGTTTCCCTTCAGGGCTAGGGTTAGGGTTAGGGAACGGCAAGGCTGAGGGCACAGGTGAGGGTGCGGACACGTGCTAGGGTCGGGGCACGTGCGGACGCGCAGGTCAGTGTCCGCGTACGGATTAGGATGAGGGTACGGCGGAGGCTAAGGTGTGGGGCTGCCGGTGGGTTTCCGTTCCGGGCTAGGGTTAGGGTTAGGGAACGGCAAGGCTGAGGGCACAGGTGAGGGTGCGGACACGTGCTAGTGTCGGGGCCCGTGCGCACGCGCGGGTCAGTGTCCGCGTACGGATTAGGATGAGGGTACGGCGGAGGCTAAGGTGTGGGGCTGCCGGTGGGTTTCCCTTCCGGGCTAGGGTTAGGGTTAGGGAACGGCAAGGCTGAGGGCACAGGTGAGAGTGCGGACACGTGCTAGGGTCGGGGCACCTGCGGACGCGCGGGTCAGTGTCCGCGTACGGATTAGGATGAGGTTACGGCGGAGGCTAAGGTCTGGGGCTGCCGGTGGGTTTCCCTTCCGGGCTAGGGTTAGGGTTAGGGAATGGCAAGTCTGAAGGCACAGGTGAGGGTGCGGACACGTGCTAGGGTCGGGGCACGTGCGGACGCACGGGTCAGTGTCCGCGTACGGATTACGATGAGGGTACGGTGGAGGCTAAGGCGTGGGGCTGCCGGTGGGTTTCCATTCCCCACTAGGGTTAGGGTTAGGGAATGGCAAGGCTGAGGGCACAGGTGAGGGTGCGGACACGTGCTAGGGTCGGGGCACGTGCGGACGCATGGGTCAGTGTCTGCGTACGGATTAGGATGAGGGTACGGCGGAGGCTAAGGTGTGGGGCTGCCGGTGGGTTTCCCTTCCGGGCTAGGGTTAGGGTTAGGGAACGGCAAGGCTGAGGGCACAGGTGAGGGTGCGGACATGTGCTAGGGTCGGGGCACGTGCGGACGCGCGGGTCAGTGTCCGCATACGGATTAGGATGAGGGTACGGCGGAGGCTAAGGTGTGGGGCTGCCGGTGGGTTTCCGTTCCGGGCTAGGGTTAGGGTTAGGGAACGGCAAGGCTGAGGGCACAGGTGAGGGTGCGGACACGTGCTAGGGTCGGGGCACGTGCGGACGCACGGGTCACTGTCCGCGTACTGATTAGGATGAGGGTACGGCGGAGGCTAAGGTCTGGGGCTGCCGGTGGGTTTCCCTTCCGGGCTAGGGTTAGGGTTAGGGAGCGGCAAGGCTGAGGGCACAGGTGAGGGTGCGGACACGTGCTAGGGTCAGGGCACATGCGGACGCGCGGGTCAGTGTCCGTGTACGGATTAGGATGAGGGTACGGCGGAGGCTAAGGTGTGGGGCTGCCGGTGGGTTTCCCTTCCGGGCTAGGGTTAGGGTTAGGGAACGGCAAGGCTGAGGGCACAGGTGAGGGTGCGGACACGTGCTAGGGTCGGGGCACGTGCGGACGCGCGGGTCAGTGTCCGCGTACGGATTACGAGCAGGGTACGGCGGAGGCTAAGGTGTGGAGTTGCCGGTGGGTTTCCGTTCCGGGCTAGGGTTAGGGTTAGGGAACGGCAAGGCTGAGGGCACAGGTGAGGGTGCGGACACGTGCTAGGGTCGGGGCCCGTGCGGACGCGCGGGTCAGTGTCCGCGTACGGATTAGGATGAGGGTACGGCGGAGGCTAACGTGTGGGGCTGCCGGTGGGTTTCCCTTCCGGGCTAGGGTTAGGGTAAGGGAACGGCAAGGCTGAGGGCACAGGTGAGGGGGCGGACACATGCTAGGGTCGGGGCACGTGAGGACGCGCGGGTCAGTGTCCACTTACGGATTAGGATGAGGGTACGGCGGAGGCTAAGGTGTGGGGCTGCCGGTGGTTTTACGTTCCGGGCTAGGTTTAGGGTTAGGGAACGGCAAGGCTGAGGGCACAGGTGAGGGTGTGGACACGTGCTAGGGTCGGGGCACGTGCGGACGCGCGGGTCAGTGTCCGCGTACGGATTAGGATGAGGGTACGGCGGAGGCTAAGGTGTGGGGCTGCCGGTGGGTTTCCGTTCCGGGCTAGGGTTAGGGTTAGGGAACGGCAAGGCTGAGGGCACAGGTGAGGGTGCGGACACGTGCTAGGGTCGGGGCACGTGCGGACGCGCGGGTCAGTGTCCGCGTACGGATTAGGATGAGGGTACGGCGGAGGCTAAGGTGTGGGGCTGCCGGTGGGTTTCCGTTCCGGGCTAGGTTTAGGGTTAGGGTACGGCAAGGCTGAGGGCACACGTGAGGGTGCGGACACGTGCTAGGGTTGGGGCACGTGCGGACGCACGGGTCAGTGTCCGCGTACGGATTAGGATGAGGGTACGGCGGAGGCTAAGGTGTGGGGCTGCCGGTGGGTTTCCGTTCCGGGCTAGGTTTAGGGTTAGGGTACGGCAAGGCTGAGGGCACAGGTGAGGGTGAGGACACGTGCTAGGGTCGGGGCACGTGCGGGTGCGCGGCTCAGTGTCCGCGTACGGATTAGGATGAGGGTACGTCGGAGGCTAAGGTGTGGGGCTGCCGGTGGGTTTCCGTTCCGGGCTAGGTTTAGGGTTAGGGAACGGCAAGGCTGAGGGCACAGGTGAGGGTGCGGACACGTGCTAGGGTCGGGGCACGTGCGGACGTGCGGGTCAGTGTCCGCGTACGGATTAGGATGAGGGTACGGCGGAGGCTAAGGTGTGGGGCTGCCGGTGGGTTTCCCTTCCGGGCTAGGGTTAGGGTTAGGGAACGGCACGGCTGAGGGCACAGGTGAGGGTGCGGACACGTGCTAGGGTCGGGGAACCTGCGGACGCGCCGGTCAGTGTCCGTGTACGGATTAGGATGAGGGTACGGCGGAGGCTAAGGTGTGGGGCTGCCGGTGGGTTTCCGTTCCGGGCTATGGTTAGGGTTAGGGAACGGCAAGGCTGAGGGCACAGGTGAGGGTGCGGACACGTGCTAGGGTCGGGGCACGTGCGGACGCGCGGGTCAGTGTCCGCGTACGGATTAGGATGAGGGTACGGCGGAGGCTAATGTGTGGGGCTGCCGGTGGGTTTCCGTTCCGGGCTAGGGTTAGGGTTAGGGAACGGCAAGGCTGAGGGCACAGGTGAGGGTGCGGACACGTGCTAGGGTCGGGGCATGTGCTGGCGCGCGGGTCAGTGTCCGCGTACGGATTAGGATGAGGGTACGGCGGAGGCTAAGGTGTGTGGCTGCCGGTGGGTTTCCCTTCCGGGCTAGGGTCAGGGTTAGGGAACGGCAAAGCTGAGGGCACAGGTGAGGGTGCGGACACGTGCTAGGTTCGGGGCACGTGCGGACGCGCGGGTCAGTGTCCGCGTACGGATTAGGATGAGGGTAGGGCGGAGGCTAAGGTGTGGGGCTGCCGGTGGGTTTCCGTTCCGGGCTAGGGTTAGGGTTAGGGAACGGCATGGCTGAGGGCACAGGTGAGGGTGCGGACACGTGCTAGGGTCGGGCCACGTGCGGACGCGCGTGTCAGTGTCCGCGTACGGATTAGGATGAGGGTACGGCGGAGGCTAAGGTGTGGGGCTGCCGGTGGGTTTCCGTTCCGGGCTAGGGTTAGGGTTAGGGAACGGCAAGGCTGAGGGCACAGGTGAGGGCGCGGACACGTGCTAGGGTCGGGGCACGTGCGGACGCGCGTGTCAGTGTCCGCGTACGGATTAGGATGATGGTACGGCGGAGGCTAAGGTGTGGGGCTGCCGGTGGGTTTCCATTCCGGGCTAGGGTTAGGGTTAGGGAACGGCAAGGCTGAGGGCACAGGTGAGGGCGCGGACACGTGCTAGGGTTGGGGCACGTGCGGACGCGCGGGTCAGTGTGCGCGTACGGGTTAGGATGAGGGTACGGCGGAGGCTATGGTGTGGGGCTGCCGGTGGGTTTCCGTTCCGGGCTACGGTTAGGGTTAGGGAACGGCAAGGCTGAGGGCACAGGTGAGGGTGCAGACACGTGCTAGGGTCGGGGCACGTGCGGACGCGCGGGTCAGTGTCCGCGTACGGATTAGGATGAGGGTACGGCGGAGGCTAAGGTGTGGGGCTGCCGGTGGGTGTCCGTTCCGGGCTAGGGTTAGGGTTAGGGAACGGCAAGGCTGAGGGCACAGGTGAGGGTGCGTACACGTGCTAGAGTCGGGGCACGTGCGGACGCGCGTGTCGGTGTACGGATTAGGATGAGGGTACGGCGGAGGCTAAGGTGTGGGGCTGCCGGTGGGTTTCCGTTCCGGGCTAGGGTTAGGGTTAGGGAACGGCAAGGCTGAGGGCACAGGTGAGGGTGCGGACACGTGCTAGGGTCGGGGCACGTGCGGGCGCGCGGGTCAGTGTCCGCGTACGGATTAGGATGAGGGTACGGCGGAGGCTAAAGTGTGGGGCTGCCGGTGGGTTTCCCTTCCGGGCTAGGGTTAGGGTTAGGGAACGGCAAGGCTGAGGGCACAGGTGAGGGTGCGGACACGTGCTAGGGTGGGGGCACGTGCGGACGTGGGGGTCGGTGTCCGCGTACGGATTAGGATGAGGGTACGGCGGAGGCTAAGGTGTGGGGCTGCCGGTGGGTTTCCGTTCCGGGCTAGGGTTAGGGTTAGGGAACGGCAAGGCTGAGGGCACAGGTGAGGGTGCGGACACGTGCTAGGGTCGGGGCACGTGCGGACGCGGGGGTCGGTGTCCGCGTACGGATTAGGATGAGGGTACGGCGGAGGCTAAAGTGTGGGGCTGCCGGTGGGTTTCCCTTCCGGGCTAGGGTTAGGGTTAGGGAACGGCAAGGCTGAGGGCACAGGTGAGGGTGCGGACACGTGCTAGGGTGGGGGCACGTGCGGACGCGGGGGTCGGTGTCCGCGTACGGATTAGGATGAGGGTACGGCGGAGGCTAATGTGTGGGGCTGCCGGTGGGTTTCCGTTCCGGGCTAGGGTTAGGGTTAGGGAACGGCAAGGCTGAGGGCACAGGTGAGGGTGCGTACACGTGCTAGAGTCGGGGCACGTGCGGACGCGCGTGTCGGTGTACGGATTAGGATGAGGGTACGGCGGAGGCTAAGGTGTGGGGCTGCCGGTGGGTTTCCGTTCCGGGCTAGGGTTAGGGTTAGGGAACGGCAAGGCTGAGGGCACAGGTGAGGGTGCGGACACGTGCTAGGGTCGGGGCACGTGCGGACGCGCGGGTCAGTGTCCGCGTACGGATTAGGATGAGTGTACGGCGGAGGCTAAGGTGTGTGGCTGCCGGTGGGTTTCCGTTCCTGGCTAGGGTTAGGGATAGGGAACGGCAAGGCTGAGGGCACAGGTGAGGGTGCGGACACGTGCTAGGGTTGGGTCACGTGCGGACGCGCGGGTCAGTGTCCGCGTACAGATTAGGATGAGGGTACGGCGGAGGCTAAGGTGTGGGGCTGCCGGTGGGTTTCCGTTCCGGGCTAGGGTTAGGGTTAGGGAACGGCAAGGCTGAGGGCACAGGTGACGGTGCGGACACGTGCTAGGGTCCGGGCACGTGCGGACGCGCGGGTCAGTGACCGCGTACGGATTAGGATGAGGGTACGGCGGAGGCTAAGGTGTGGGGCTGCCGGTGGGTTTCCGTTCCGGGCTAGGCTTAGGGTTAGGGAACGGCAAGGCTGAGGGCACAGCTGAGGGTGCGGACACGTACTAGGTTCGGGGCACGTGCGGACGCGCGGGTCAGTGTCCGCGTACGGATTAGGATGAGGGTACGGCGGAGGCTAAGGTGTGGGGCTGCCGTTGGGTTTCCGTTCCGGGCTAGGGTTAGGGTTAGGGAACGGCAAGGCTGAGGGCACAGGTGAGGGTGCGGACACGTGCTAGGTTCGGGGCACGTGCGGACGCGCGGGTCAGTGTCCGCGTACGGATTAGGATGAGGGTACGGCGGAGGCTAAGGTTTGGGGCTGCCGTTGGGTTTCCGTTCCGGGCTAGGGTTAGGGTTAGGGAACGGCAAGGCTGAGGGCACAGGTGAGGGTGCGGACACGTTCTAGGGTCGGGGCACGTGCGGACGCGTGTGTCAGTGTCCTCGTACGGATTAGGATGAGGGTACGGCGGAGGCTAAAGTGTGGGGCTGCCGGTGGGTTTCCGTTCCGGGCTAGGGTTAGGGTTAGGGAACGGCAAGTCTGAGGGCACAGGTGAGGGCGCGGACACGTGCTAGGTTCGGGGCACGTGCGGACGCGCGTGTCAGTGTCCGTGTACGGATTAGGATGAGGGTACGGCGGAGGCTAAGGTGTGGGGCTGCCGGTGGGTTTCCATTCCGGGCTAGGGTTAGGGTTAGGGAACGGCAAGGCTGAGGGCACAGGTGAGGGTGAGGACACGTGCTAGGGTCAGGGCACGTGCGGGGGCGGGGCTCAGCGTCCGCGTACGGATTAGGATGAGGGTACGGCGGAGGCTAAGGTGTGGGGCTGCTGGTGGGTTTCCTTTCCTGGCTAGGGTTAGGGTTACGGAACGGCAAGGCTGAGGGCACAGGTGAGGGTGCGGACACGTGCTAGGGTCGGGGCACGTGTGGACGCGCGGGTTAGTGTCCGCGTATGGATTAGGATGAGGTTACGGCGGAGGCCAAGGTGTGGGGCAGCCGGTGGGTTTCCCTTCCGGGCTAGGGTTAGGGTTAGGGAACGGCAAGGCTGAGGGCACAGGTGAGGGTGCGTACACGTGCTAGAGTCGGGGCACGTGCGGACGCGCGTGTCAGTGTACGGATTAGGATGAGGGTACGGCGGAGGCTAAGGTGTGGGGCTGCCGGTGGGTTTCCATTCCGGGCTAGGGTTAGGGTTAGGGAACGGCAAGGCTTAGGGCACAGGTGAGGGTGAGGACACGTGCTAGGGTCGAGGCACGTGCGGACGCGCGGGTCAGTGTCCGCGTACGGATTAGGAGCAGGGTACGGCGGAGGCTAAGGTGTGGAGTTGCCGGTGGGTTTCCGTTCCGGGCTAGGGTTAGGGTTAGGGAACGGCAAGGCTGAGGGCACAGGTGAGGGTGCGGACACGTGCTAGGGTCGGGGCACGTGCGGACGCGCGGGTCAGTGTCCGCGTACGGATTAGGATGAGGGTACGGCGGAGGCTAAGGTGTGGGCTTGCCGGTGGGTTTTCCTTCCGGGCTAGGGTTAGGGTTAGGGAACGGCAAGGCTGAGGGCACAGGTGAGGGTGCGGACACGTGCTAGGGTCGGGGCACGTGCGGACGCGCCGGTCATTGTCCGCGTACGGATTAGGAGGAGGGTACGGCAGAGGCTAAGGTGTGGGGCTGCCGGTGGGTTTCCGTTCCGGGCTAGGGTTAGGGTTAGGGAACGGCAAGGCTGAGGGCACAGGTGAGGGTGCGGACACGTGCTAGGGTCGGGGCACGTGCGGACGCGCGTGTCAGTGTCCGCGTACGCATTAGGAAGAGGGTACGGCGGAGGCTAAGGTGTGGGTCTGCCGGTGGGTTTCCCTTCCGGGCTAGGGTTAGGGTTAGGGAACGGCAAGGCTGAAGGCACAGGTGAGGGTGCTGACATGTGCTAGGGTCGGGGCACGTGCGGGCGCGCGGTTCAGTGTCCGCGTACGGATTAGGATGAGGGTACGGCGGAGTCTAAGGTGTGGGGCTGCCAGTGGGTTTCCCTTCCGAGCTAGGCTGAGGGTTAGGGAACGGCAAGGCTGAGGGCACAGGTGAGGGTGCGGTCACGTGCTAGGGTCGGGGCACGTGCGGACGCGCGGGTCAGTGTCCGCGTACGGATTAGGATGAGGGTACGGTGGGGGCTAAGGTGTGGGGCTGCCGGTGGGTTTCCCTTCAGGGCTAGGGTTAGGGTTAGGGAACGGCAAGGCTGAGGGCACAGGTGAGGGTGCGGACACGTGCTAGGGTCGGGGCACGTGCGGACGCGCGGGTCAGTGTCCGCGTACGGATTAGGATGAGGGTACGGCGGAGGCTAAGGTGTGGGGCTGCCGGTGGGTTTCCGTTCCGGGCTAGGGTTAGGGTTAGGGAACGGCAAGGCTGAGGGCACAGGTGAGGGTGCGGACACGTGCTAGTGTCGGGGCCCGTGCGCACGCGCGGGTCAGTGTCCGCGTACGGATTAGGATGAGGGTACGGCGGAGGCTAAGGTGTGGGGCTGCCGGTGGGTTTCCCTTCCGGGCTAGGGTTAGGGTTAGGGAACGGCAAGGCTGAGGGCACAGGTGAGAGTGCGGACACGTGCTAGGGTCGGGGCACCTGCGGACGCGCGGGTCAGTGTCCGCGTACGGATTAGGATGAGGTTACGGCGGAGGCTAAGGTCTGGGGCTGCCGGTGGGTTTCCCTTCCGGGCTAGGGTTAGGGTTAGGGAATGGCAAGTCTGAAGGCACAGGTGAGGGTGCGGACACGTGCTAGGTTCGGGGCACGTGCGGACGCACGGGTCAGTGTCCGCGTACGGATTACGATGAGGGTACGGTGGAGGCTAAGGCGTGGGGCTGCCGGTGGGTTTCCATTCCCCGCTAGGGTTAGGGTTAGGGAATGGCAAGGCTGAGGGCACAGGTGAGGGTGCGGACACGTGCTAGGGTCGGGGCACGTGCGGACGCACGGGTCAGTGTCTGCGTACGGATTAGGATGAGGGTACGGCGGAGGCTAAGGTGTGGGGCTGCCGGTGGGTTTCCCTTCCGGGCTAGGGTTAGGGTTAGGGAACGGCAAGGCTGAGGGCACAGGTGAGGGTGCGGACATGTGCTAGGGTCGGGGCACGTGCGGACGCGCGGGTCAGTGTCCGCATACGGATTAGGATGAGGGTACGGCGGAGGCTAAGGTGTGGGGCTGCCGGTGGGTTTCCGTTCCGGGCTAGGGTTAGGGTTAGGGAACGGCAAGGCTGAGGGCACAGGTGAGGGTGCGGACACGTGCTAGGGTCGGGGCACGTGCGGACGCACGGGTCACTGTCCGCGTACTGATTAGGATGAGGGTACGGCGGAGGCTAAGGTGTGGGGCTGCCGGTGGGTTTCCGTTCCGGGCTAGGGTTAGGGTTAGGGAGCGGCAAGGCTGAGGGCACAGGTGAGGGTGCGGACACGTGCTAGGGTCAGGGCACATGCGGACGCGCGGGTCAGTGTCCGTGTACGGATTAGGATGAGGGTACGGCGGAGGCTAAGGTGTGGGGCTGCCGGTGGGTTTCCCTTCCGGGCTAGGGTTAGGGTTAGGGAACGGCAAGGCTGAGGGCACAGGTGAGGGTGCGGACACGTGCTAGGGTCGGGGCACGTGCGGACGCGCGGGTCAGTGTCCGCGTACGGATTACGAGCAGGGTACGGCTTAGGCTAAGGTGTGGAGTTGCCGGTGGGTTTCCGTTCCGGGCTAGGGTTAGGGTTAGGGAACGGCAAGGCTGAGGGCACAGGTGAGGGTGCGGACACGTGCTAGGGTCGGGGCCCGTGCGGACGCGCGGGTCAGTGTCCGCGTACGGATTAGGATGAGGGTACGGCGGAGGCTAACGTGTGGGGCTGCCGGTGGGTTTCCCTTCCGGGCTAGGGTTAGGGTAAGGGAACGGCAAGGCTGAGGGCACAGGTGAGGGGGCGGACACATGCTAGTGTCGGGGCACGTGAGGACGCGCGGGTCAGTGTCCACTTACGGATTAGGATGAGGGTACGGCGGAGGCTAAGGTGTGGGGCTGCCGGTGGTTTTACGTTCCGGGCTAGGTTTAGGGTTAGGGAACGGCAAGGCTGAGGGCACAGGTGAGGGTGCGGACACGTGCTAGGGTCGGGGCACGTGCGGACGCGCGGGTCAGTGTCCGCGTACGGATTAGGATGAGGGTACGGCGGAGGCTAAGGTGTGGGGCTGCCGGTGGGTTTCCGTTCCGGGCTAGGGTTAGGGTTAGGGAACGGCAAGGCTGAGGGCACAGGTGAGGGTGCGGACACGTGCTAGGGTCGGGGCACGTGCGGACGCGCGGGTCAGTGTCCGCGTACGGATTAGGATGAGGGTACGGCGGAGGCTAAGGTGTGGGGCTGCCGGTGGGTTTCCGTTCCGGGCTAGGTTTAGGGTTAGGGTATGGCAAGGCTGAGGGCACACGTGAGTGTGCGGACACGTGCTAGGGTTGGGGCACGTGCGGACGCACGGGTCAGTGTCCGCGTACGGATTAGGATGAGGGTACGGCGGAGGCTAAGGTGTGGGGCTGCCGGTGGGTTTCCGTTCCGGGCTAGGTTTAGGGTTAGGGTACGGCAAGGCTGAGGGCACAGGTGAGGGTGAGGACACGTGCTAGGGTCGGGGCACGTGCGGGTGCGCGGCTCAGTGTCCGCGTACGGATTAGGATGAGGGTACGTCGGAGGCTAAGGTGTGGGGCTGACGGTGGGTTTCCGTTCCGGGCTAGGTTTAGGGTTAGGGAACGGCAAGGCTGAGGGCACAGGTGAGGGTGCGGACACGTGCTAGGGTCGGGGCACGTGCGGACGTGCGGGTCAGTGTCCGCGTACGGATTAGGATGAGGGTACGGCGGAGGCTAAGGTGTGGGGCTGCCGGTGGGTTTCCCTTCCGGGCTAGGGTTAGGGTTAGGGAACGGCAAGGCTGAGGGCACAGGTGAGGGTGCGGACACGTGCTAGGGTCGGGGAACCTGCGGACGCGCGGGTCAGTGTCCGCGTACGGATTAGGATGAGGGTACGGCGGAGGCTAAGGTGTGGGGCTGCCGGTGGGTTTCCGTTCCGGGCTATGGTTAGGGTTAGGGAACGGCAAGGCTGAGGGCACAGGTGAGGGTGCGGACACGTGCTAGGGTCGGGGCACGTGCGGACGCGCGGGTCAGTGTCCGCGTACGGATTAGGATGAGGGTACGGCGGAGGCTAAGGTGTGGGGCTGCCGGTGGGTTTCCGTTCCGGGCTAGGGTTAGGGTTAGGGAACGGCAAGGCTGAGGGCACAGGTGTGGGTGCGGACACGTGCTAGGGTCGGGGCATGTGCTGGCGCGCGGGTCAGTGTCCGCGTACGGATTAGGATGAGGGTACGGCGGAGGCTAAGGTGTGTGGCTGCCGGTGGGTTTCCCTTCCGGGCTAGGGTTAGGGTTAGGGAACGGCAAAGCTGAGGGCACAGGTGAGGGTGCGGACACGTGCTAGGGTCGGGGCACGTGCGGACGCGCGGGTCAGTGTCCGCGTACGGATTAGGATGAGGGTACGGCGGAGGCTAAGGTGTGGGGCTGCAGGTGGGTTTCCGTTCCGGGCTAGGGTTAGGGTTAGGGAACGGCATGGCTGAGGGCACAGGTGAGGGTGCGGACACGTGCTAGGGTCGGGGCACGTGCGGACGCGCGTGTCAGTGTCCGCGTACGGATTAGGATGAGGGTACGGCGGAGGCTAAGGTGTGGGGCTGCCGGTGGGTTTCCGTTCCGGGCTAGGGTTAGGGTTAGGGAACGGCAAGGCTGAGGGCACAGGTGAGGGCGCGGACACGTGCTAGGGTCGGGGCACGTGCGGACGCGCGTGTCAGTGTCCGCGTACGGATTAGGATGACGGTACGGCGGAGGCTAAGGTGTGGGGCTGCCGGTGGGTTTCCATTCCGGGCTAGGGTTAGGGTTAGGGAACGGCAAGGCTGAGGGCACAGGTGAGGGCGCGGACACGTGCTAGGGTTGGGGCACGTGCGGACGCGCGGGTCAGTGTGCGCGTACGGGTTAGGATGAGGGTACGGCGGAGGCTATGGTGTGGGGCTGCCAGTGGGTTTCCGTTCCGGGCTAGGGTTAGGGTTAGGGAACGGCAAGGCTGAGGGCACAGGTGAGGGTGCAGACACGTGCTAGGGTCGGGGCACGTGCGGACGCGCGGGTCAGTGTCCGCGTACGGATTAGGATGAGGGTACGGCGGAGGCTAAGGTGTGGGGCTGCCGGTGGGTGTCCGTTCCGGGCTAGGGTTAGGGTTAGGGAACGGCAAGGCTGAGGGCACAGGTGAGGGTGCGTACACGTGCTAGAGTCGGGGCACGTGCGGACGCGCGTGTCGGTGTACGGATTAGGATGAGGGTACGGCGGAGGCTAAGGTGTGGGGCTGCCGGTGGGTTTCCGTTCCGGGCTAGGGTTAGGGTTAGGGAACGGCAAGGCTGAGGGCACAGGTGAGGGTGCGGACACGTGCTAGGGTCGGGGCAAGTGCGGGCGCGCGGGTCAGTGTCCGCGTACGGATTAGGATGAGGGTACGGCGGAGGCTAAAGTGTGGGGCTGCCGGTGGGTTTCCCTTCCGGGCTAGGGTTAGGGTTAGGGAACGGCAAGGCTGAGGGCACAGGTGAGGGTGCGGACACGTGCTAGGGTGGGGGCACGTGCGGACGCGGGGGTCGGTGTCCGCGTACGGATTAGGATGAGGGTACGGCGGAGGCTAAGGTGTGGGGCTGCCGGTGGGTTTCCGTTCCGGGCTAGGGTTAGGGTTAGGGAACGGCAAGGCTGAGGGCACAGGTGAGGGTGCGGACACGTGCTAGGGTCGGGGCACGTGCGGACGCGGGGGTCGGTGTCCGCGTACGGATTAGGATGAGGGTACGGCGGAGGCTAAAGTGTGGGGCTGCCTGTGGGTTTCCCTTCCGGGCTAGGGTTAGGGTTAGGGAACGGCAAGGCTGAGGGCACAGGTGAGGGTGCGGACACGTGCTAGGGTGGGGGCACGTGCGGACGCGGGGGTCGGTGTCCGCGTACGGATTAGGATGAGGGTACGGCGGAGGCTAAGGTGTGGGGCTGCCGGTGGGTTTCCGTTCCGGGCTAGGGTTAGGGTTAGGGAACGGCAAGGCTGAGGGCACAGGTGAGGGTGCGTACACGTGCTAGAGTCGGGGCACGTGCGGACGCGCGTGTCGGTGTACGGATTAGGATGAGGGTACGGCGGAGGCTAAGGTGTGGGGCTGCCGGTGGGTTTCCGTTCCGGGCTAGGGTTAGGGTTAGGGAACGGCAAGGCTGATGGCACAGGTGAGGGTGCGGACACGTGCTAGGGTCGGGGCACGTGCGGACGCGCGGGTCAGTGTCCGCGTACGGATTAGGATGAGTGTACGGCGGAGGCTAAGGTGTGTGGCTGCCGGTGGGTTTCCGTTCCTGGCTAGGGTTAGGGATAGGGAACGGCAAGGCTGAGGGCACAGGTGAGGGTGCGGACACGTGCTAGGGTTGGGTCACGTGCGGACGCGCGGGTCAGTGTCCGCGTACAGATTAGGATGAGGGTACGGCGGAGGCTAAGGTGTGGGGCTGCCGGTGGGTTTCCGTTCCGGGCTAGGGTTAGGGTTAGGGAACGGCAAGGCTGAGGGCACAGGTGAGGGTGCGGACACGTGCTAGGGTCCGGGCACGTGCGGACGCGCGGGTCAGTGACCGCGTACGGATTAGGATGAGGGTACGGCGGAGGCTAAGGTGTGGGGCTGCCGGTGGGTTTCCGTTCCGGGCTAGGCTTAGGGTTAGGGAACGGCAAGGCTGAGGGCACAGCTGAGGGTGCGGACACGTACTAGGTTCGGGGCACGTGCGGACGCGCGGGTCAGTGTCCGCGTACGGATTAGGATGAGGATACGGCGGAGGCTAAGGTGTGGGGCTGCCGTTGGGTTTCCGTTCCGGGCTAGGGTTAGGGTTAGGGAACGGCAAGGCTGAGGGCACAGGTGAGGGTGCGGACACGTGCTAGGTTCGGGGCACGTGCGGACGCGCGGGTCAGTGTCCGCGTACGGATTAGGATGAGGGTACGGCGGAGGGTAAGGTTTGGGGCTGCCGTTGGGTTTCCGTTCCGGGCTAGGGTTAGGGTTAGGGAACGGCAAGGCTGAGGGCACAGGTGAGGGTGCGGACACGTTCTAGGGTCGGGGCACGTGCGGACGCGTGTGTCAGTGTCCTCGTACGGATTAGGATGAGGGTACGGCGGAGGCTAAAGTGTGGGGCTGCCGGTGGGTTTCCGTTCCGGGCTAGGGTTAGGGTTAGGGAACGGCAAGTCTGAGGGCACAGGTGAGGGCGCGGACACGTGCTAGGTTCGGGGCACGTGCGGACGCGCGTGTCAGTGTCCGCGTACGGATTAGGATGAGGGTACGGCGGAGGCTAAGGTGTGGGGCTGCCGGTGGGTTTCCATTCCGGGCTAGGGTTAGGGTTAGGGAACGGCAAGGCTGAGGGCACAGGTGAGGGTGAGGACACGTGCTAGGGTCAGGGCACGTGCGGGGGCGGGGCTCAGCGTCCTCGTACGGATTAGGATGAGGGTACGGCGGAGGCTAAGGTGTGGGGCTGCTGGTGGGTTTCCTTTCCTGGCTAGGGTTAGGGTTACGGAACGGCAAGGCTGAGGGCACAGGTGAGGGTGCGGACACGTGCTAGGGTCGGGGCACGTGTGGACGCGCGGGTTAGTGTCCGCGTATGGATTAGGATGAGGTTACGGCGGAGGCCAAGGTGTGGGGCAGCCGGTGGGTTTCCCTTCCGGGCTAGGGTTAGGGTTAGGGAACGGCAAGGCTGAGGGCACAGGTGAGGGTGCGTACACGTGCTAGAGTCGGGGCACGTGCGGACGCGCGTGTCAGTGTACGGATTAGGATGAGGGTACGGCGGAGGCTAAGGTGTGGGGCTGCCGGTGGGTTTCCATTCCGGGCTAGGGTTAGGGTTAGGGAACGGCAAGGCTTAGGGCACAGGTGAGGGTGAGGACACGTGCTAGGGTCAGGGCACGTGCGGGGGCGGGGCTCAGCGTCCGCGTACGGATTAGGATGAGGGTACGGCGGAGGCTAAGGTGTGGGGCTGCCGGTGGGTTTCCTTTCCTGGCTAGGGTTAGGGTTACGGAACGGCAAGGCTGAGGGCACAGGTGAGGGTGCGGACACGTGCTAGGGTCGGGGCACGTGTGGACGCGCGGGTTAGTGTCCGCGTATGGATTAGGATGAGGTTACGGCGGAGGCCAAGGTGTGGGGCAGCCGGTGGGTTTCCCTTCCGGGCTAGGGTTAGGGTTAGGGAACGGCAAGGCTGAGGGCACAGGTGAGGGTGCGTACACGTGCTAGAGTCGGGGCACGTGCGGACGCGCGTGTCAGTGTACGGATTACGATGAGGGTACGGCGGAGGCTAAGGTGTGGGGCTGCCGGTGGGTTTCCTTTCCTGGCTAGGGTTAGGGTTACGGAACGGCAAGGCTGAGGGCACAGGTGAGGGTGCGGACACGTGCTAGGTTCGGGACACGTGCGGACGCGCGGTTCAGTGTCCGCGTACGGATTAGGATGAGGGTACGGCGGAATGTTAGGTGTGGGGCTGCCGGTGGGTTTCCCTTCCGTGCTAGGGTTAGGGTTAGGGAACGGCAAGGCTTAGGGCACAGGTGAGGGTGAGGACACGTGCTAGGGTCAGGGCACGTGCGGGGGCGGGGCTCAGCGTCCGCGTACGGATTAGGATGAGGGTACGGCGGAGGCTAAGGTGTGGGGCTGCCGGTGGGTTTCCTTTCCTGGCTAGGGTTAGTGTTAGGGAACGGCAAGGCTGAGGGCACAGGTGAGGGTGCGGACACGTGCTAGGGTCGGGGCACGTGTGGACGCGCGGGTTAGTGTCCGCGTATGGATTAGGATGAGGTTACGGCGGAGGCCAAGGTGTGGGGCATCCGGTGGGTTTCCCTTCCGGGCTAGGGTTAGGGTTAGGGAACGGCAAGGCTGAGGGCACAGGTGAGGGTGCGGACACGTGCTAGGGTCGGGGCAAGTGCGGGCGCGCGGGTCAGTGTCCGCGTACGGATTAGGATGAGGGTACGGCGGAGGCTAAGGTGTGGGGCTGCCGGTGGGTTTCCGTTCCGGGCTAGGGTTAGGGTTAGGGAACGGCAAGGCTGAGGGCACAGGTGAGGGTGCGGACACGTGCTAGGGTCGGGGCAAGTGCGGGCGCGCGGGTCAGTGTCCGCGTACGGATTAGGATGAGGGTACGGCGGAGGCTAAAGTGTGGGGCTGCCGGTGGGTTTCCCTTCCGGGCTAGGGTTAGGGTTAGGGAACGGCAAGGCTGAGGGCACAGGTGAGGGTGCGGACACGTGCTAGGGTGGGGGCACGTGCGGACGCGGGGGTCGGTGTCCGCGTACGGATTAGGATGAGGGTACGGCGGAGGCTAAGGTGTGGGGCTGCCGGTGGGTTTCCGTTCCGGGCTAGGGTTAGGGTTAGGGAACGGCAAGGCTGAGGGCACAGGTGAGGGTGCGGACACGTGCTAGGGTCGGGGCACGTGCGGACGCGGGGGTCGGTGTCCGCGTACGGATTAGGATGAGGGTACGGCGGAGGCTAAAGTGTGGGGCTGCCTGTGGGTTTCCCTTCCGGGCTAGGGTTAGGGTTAGGGAACGGCAAGGCTGAGGGCACAGGTGAGGGTGCGGACACGTGCTAGGGTGGGGGCACGTGCGGACGCGGGGGTCGGTGTCCGCGTACGGATTAGGATGAGGGTACGGCGGAGGCTAAGGTGTGGGGCTGCCGGTGGGTTTCCGTTCCGGGCTAGGGTTAGGGTTAGGGAACGGCAAGGCTGAGGGCACAGGTGAGGGTGCGTACACGTGCTAGAGTCGGGGCACGTGCGGACGCGCGTGTCGGTGTACGGATTAGGATGAGGGTACGGCGGAGGCTAAGGTGTGGGGCTGCCGGTGGGTTTCCGTTCCGGGCTAGGGTTAGGGTTAGGGAACGGCAAGGCTGATGGCACAGGTGAGGGTGCGGACACGTGCTAGGGTCGGGGCACGTGCGGACGCGCGGGTCAGTGTCCGCGTACGGATTAGGATGAGTGTACGGCGGAGGCTAAGGTGTGTGGCTGCCGGTGGGTTTCCGTTCCTGGCTAGGGTTAGGGATAGGGAACGGCAAGGCTGAGGGCACAGGTGAGGGTGCGGACACGTGCTAGGGTTGGGTCACGTGCGGACGCGCGGGTCAGTGTCCGCGTACAGATTAGGATGAGGGTACGGCGGAGGCTAAGGTGTGGGGCTGCCGGTGGGTTTCCGTTCCGGGCTAGGGTTAGGGTTAGGGAACGGCAAGGCTGAGGGCACAGGTGAGGGTGCGGACACGTGCTAGGGTCCGGGCACGTGCGGACGCGCGGGTCAGTGACCGCGTACGGATTAGGATGAGGGTACGGCGGAGGCTAAGGTGTGGGGCTGCCGGTGGGTTTCCGTTCCGGGCTAGGCTTAGGGTTAGGGAACGGCAAGGCTGAGGGCACAGCTGAGGGTGCGGACACGTACTAGGTTCGGGGCACGTGCGGACGCGCGGGTCAGTGTCCGCGTACGGATTAGGATGAGGATACGGCGGAGGCTAAGGTGTGGGGCTGCCGTTGGGTTTCCGTTCCGGGCTAGGGTTAGGGTTAGGGAACGGCAAGGCTGAGGGCACAGGTGAGGGTGCGGACACGTGCTAGGTTCGGGGCACGTGCGGACGCGCGGGTCAGTGTCCGCGTACGGATTAGGATGAGGGTACGGCGGAGGGTAAGGTTTGGGGCTGCCGTTGGGTTTCCGTTCCGGGCTAGGGTTAGGGTTAGGGAACGGCAAGGCTGAGGGCACAGGTGAGGGTGCGGACACGTTCTAGGGTCGGGGCACGTGCGGACGCGTGTGTCAGTGTCCTCGTACGGATTAGGATGAGGGTACGGCGGAGGCTAAAGTGTGGGGCTGCCGGTGGGTTTCCGTTCCGGGCTAGGGTTAGGGTTAGGGAACGGCAAGTCTGAGGGCACAGGTGAGGGCGCGGACACGTGCTAGGTTCGGGGCACGTGCGGACGCGCGTGTCAGTGTCCGCGTACGGATTAGGATGAGGGTACGGCGGAGGCTAAGGTGTGGGGCTGCCGGTGGGTTTCCATTCCGGGCTAGGGTTAGGGTTAGGGAACGGCAAGGCTGAGGGCACAGGTGAGGGTGAGGACACGTGCTAGGGTCAGGGCACGTGCGGGGGCGGGGCTCAGCGTCCTCGTACGGATTAGGATGAGGGTACGGCGGAGGCTAAGGTGTGGGGCTGCTGGTGGGTTTCCTTTCCTGGCTAGGGTTAGGGTTACGGAACGGCAAGGCTGAGGGCACAGGTGAGGGTGCGGACACGTGCTAGGGTCGGGGCACGTGTGGACGCGCGGGTTAGTGTCCGCGTATGGATTAGGATGAGGTTACGGCGGAGGCCAAGGTGTGGGGCAGCCGGTGGGTTTCCCTTCCGGGCTAGGGTTAGGGTTAGGGAACGGCAAGGCTGAGGGCACAGGTGAGGGTGCGTACACGTGCTAGAGTCGGGGCACGTGCGGACGCGCGTGTCAGTGTACGGATTAGGATGAGGGTACGGCGGAGGCTAAGGTGTGGGGCTGCCGGTGGGTTTCCATTCCGGGCTAGGGTTAGGGTTAGGGAACGGCAAGGCTTAGGGCACAGGTGAGGGTGAGGACACGTGCTAGGGTCAGGGCACGTGCGGGGGCGGGGCTCAGCGTCCGCGTACGGATTAGGATGAGGGTACGGCGGAGGCTAAGGTGTGGGGCTGCCGGTGGGTTTCCTTTCCTGGCTAGGGTTAGGGTTACGGAACGGCAAGGCTGAGGGCACAGGTGAGGGTGCGGACACGTGCTAGGGTCGGGGCACGTGTGGACGCGCGGGTTAGTGTCCGCGTATGGATTAGGATGAGGTTACGGCGGAGGCCAAGGTGTGGGGCAGCCGGTGGGTTTCCCTTCCGGGCTAGGGTTAGGGTTAGGGAACGGCAAGGCTGAGGGCACAGGTGAGGGTGCGTACACGTGCTAGAGTCGGGGCACGTGCGGACGCGCGTGTCAGTGTACGGATTACGATGAGGGTACGGCGGAGGCTAAGGTGTGGGGCTGCCGGTGGGTTTCCTTTCCTGGCTAGGGTTAGGGTTACGGAACGGCAAGGCTGAGGGCACAGGTGAGGGTGCGGACACGTGCTAGGTTCGGGACACGTGCGGACGCGCGGTTCAGTGTCCGCGTACGGATTAGGATGAGGGTACGGCGGAATGTTAGGTGTGGGGCTGCCGGTGGGTTTCCCTTCCGTGCTAGGGTTAGGGTTAGGGAACGGCAAGGCTTAGGGCACAGGTGAGGGTGAGGACACGTGCTAGGGTCAGGGCACGTGCGGGGGCGGGGCTCAGCGTCCGCGTACGGATTAGGATGAGGGTACGGCGGAGGCTAAGGTGTGGGGCTGCCGGTGGGTTTCCTTTCCTGGCTAGGGTTAGTGTTAGGGAACGGCAAGGCTGAGGGCACAGGTGAGGGTGCGGACACGTGCTAGGGTCGGGGCACGTGTGGACGCGCGGGTTAGTGTCCGCGTATGGATTAGGATGAGGTTACGGCGGAGGCCAAGGTGTGGGGCATCCGGTGGGTTTCCCTTCCGGGCTAGGGTTAGGGTTAGGGAACGGCAAGGCTGAGGGCACAGGTGAGGGTGCGTACACGTGCTAGAGTCGGGGCACGTGCGGACGCGCGTGTCAGTGTACGGATTAGGATGAGGGTACGGCGGAGGCTAAGGTGTGGGGCTGCCGGTGGGTTTCCGTTCCGGGCTAGGTTTAGGGTTAGGGAACGGCAAGGCTGAGGGCACAGGTGAGGGTGCGGACACGTGCTAGGGTCGGGGCACGTGCGGGCGCGCGGGTCAGTGTCCGCGTACGGATTAGGATGAGGGTACGGCGGAGGCTAAAGTGTGGGGCTGCCGGTGGGTTTCCCTTCCGGGCTAGGGTTAGGGTTAGGGAACGGCAAGGCTGAGGGCACAGGTGAGGGTGCGGACACGTGCTAGGGTGGGGGCACGTGCGGACGCGGGGGTCGGTGTCCGCGTACGGATTAGGATGCGGGTACGGCGGAGGCTATGGTGTGGGGCTGCCGGTGGGTTTCCGTTCCGGGCTAGGGTTAGGGTTAGGGAACGGCAAGGCTGAGGGCACAGGTGAGGGTGCGGACACGTGCTAGGGTCCGGGCACGTGCGGACGCGCGGGTCAGTGACCGCGTACGGATTAGGATGAGGGTACGGCGGAGGCTAAGGTGTGGGGCTGCCGGTGGGTTTCCGTTCCGGGCTAGGGTTAGGGTTAGGGAACGGCAAGGCTGAGGGCACAGGTGAGGGTGCGGACACGTGCTAGGGTCGGGGCACGTTCGGACGCGCGGGTCAGTGTCCGCGTACGGATTAGGATGAGGGTACGGCGGAGGCTAAGGTGTGGGGCTGCCGGTGGGTTTCTGTTCCGGGCTAGGGTTAGGGTTAGGGAACGGCAAGGCTGAGGGCACAGGTGAGGGTGCGGACACGTGCTAGGGTCGGGGCACGTGCGGACGCGTGTGTCAGTGTCCGCGTACGGATTAGGATGAGGGTACGGCGGAGGCTAAAGTGTGGGGCTGCCGGTGGGTTTCCGTTCCGGGCTAGGGTTAGGGTTAGGGAACGGCAAGGCTGAGGGCACAGGTGAGGGCGCGGACACGTGCTAGGTTCGGGGCACGTGCGGACGCGCGTGTCAGTGTCCGCGTACGGATTAGGATGAGGGTACGGCGGAGGCTAAGGTGTGGGGCTGCCGGTGTGTTTCCATTCCGGGCTAGGGTTAGGGTTAGGGAACGGCAAGGCTGAGGGCACAGGTGAGGGCGTGGACACGTGCTAGTTTCGGGGCACGTGCGGACGCGCGGGTCCGTGTGCGCGTACGGGTTAGGATGAGGGTACGGCGGAGGCTATGGTGTGGGGCTGCCGGTGGGTTTCCGTTCCGGGCTAGGGTTAGGGTTAGGGAACGGCAAGGCTGAGGGCACAGGTGAGGGTGCGGACACGTGCTAGGTTCGGGACACGTGCGGACGCGCGGTTCAGTGTCCGCGTACGGATTGGGATGAGGGTACGGCGGAAGGTTTGGTGTGGGGCTGCCGGTGGGTTTCCCTTCCGTGCTAGGGTTAGGGTTAGGGAACGGCAAGGCTTAGGGCACAGGTGAGGGTGAGGACACGTGCTAGGGTCGGGGCACGTGTGGGGGCGGGGCTCAGCGTCCGCGTACGGATTAGGATGAGGGTACGGCGGAGGCTAAGGTGTGGGGCTGCCGGTGGGTTTCCTTTCCTGGCTAGGGTTAGGGTTACGGAACGGCAAGGCTGAGGGCACAGGTGAGGGTGCGGACACGTGCTAGGGTCGGGGCACGTGCGGACGCGCGGGTTAGTGTCCGCGTATGGATTAGGATGAGGTTACGGCGGAGGCCAAGGTGTGGGGCTGCCGGTGGGTTTCCCTTCCGGGCTAGGGTTAGGGTTAGGGAACGGCAAGGCTGAGGGCACAGGTGAGGGTGCGGACACGTGCTAGAGTCGGGGCACGTGCGGACGCGCGTGTCAGTGTACGGATTAGGATGAGGGTACGGCGGAGGCTAAGGTGTGGGTCTGCCGGTGGTTTTCCGTTCCGGGCTAGGGTTAGGGTTAGGGAACGGCAAGGCTGAGGGCACAGGTGAGGGTGCGGACACGTGCTAGGGTCGGGGCACGTGCGAGCGCGCGGGTCAGTGTCCGCGTACGGATTAGGATGAGGGTACGGCGGAGGCTAAAGTGTGGGGCAGCCGGTGGGTTTCCCTTCCGGGCTAGGGTTAGGTTTAGGGAACGGCAAGGCTGAGGGCACAGGTGAGGGTGCGGACACGTGCTAGGGTCAGGGCACGTGCGGGGGCGGGGCTCAGCGTCCGCGTACGGATTAGGATGAGGGTACGGCGGAGGCTAAGGTGTGGGGCTGCCGGTGGGTTTCCTTTCCTGGCTAGGGTTAGGGTTACGGAACGGCAAGCCTGAGGGCACAGGTGAGGGTGCGGACACGTGCTAGGGTCGTGGCACGTGTGGACGCGCGGGTTAGTGTCCGCGTATGGATTAGGATGAGGTTACGGTGGAGGCCAAGGTGTGGGGCAGCCGGTGGGTTTCCCTTCCGGGTTAGGGTTAGGGAACGGCAAGGCTGAGGGCACAGGTGAGGGTGCGTACACGTGCTAGAGTCGGGGCACGTGCGGACGCGCGTGTCAGTGTACGGATTAGGATGAGGGTACGGCGGAGGCTAAGGTGTGGGGCTGCCGGTGGGTTTCCGTTCCGGGCTAGGGTTAGGGTTAGGGAACGGCAAGGCTGAGGGCACAGGTGAGGGTGCGGACACGTGCTAGGGTCAGGGCACATGCGGGCGCGCGGGTCAGTGTCCGCGTACGGATTAGGATGAGGGTACGGCGGAGGCTAAAGTGTGGGGCTGCCGGTGGGTTTCCCTTCCGGGCTAGGGTTAGGGTTAGGGAACGGCAAGGCTGAGGGCACAGGTGAGGGTGCGGACACGTGCTAGGGTGGGGGCACATGCGGACGCGGGGGTCGGTGTCCGCGTACGGATTAGGATGCGGGTACGGCGGAGGCTATGGTGTGGGGCTGCCGGTGGGTTTCCCTTCCGGGCTAGGGTTAGGGTTAGGGAACAGCAAGGCTGAGGGCACAGGTGAGGGTGCGGACACGTGCTAGGGTTGGGTCACGTGCGGACGCGCGGGTCAGTGTCCGCGTACAGATTAGGATGAGGGTACGGCGGAGGCTAAGGTGTGGGGCTGCCGGTGGGTTTCCGTTCCGGGCTAGGGTTAGGGTTAGGGAACGGCAAGGCTGAGGGCACAGGTGAGGGTGCGGACACGTGCTAGGGTCCGGGCACGTGCGGACGCGCGGGTCAGTGACCGCGTACGGATTAGGATGAGGGTACGGCGGAGGCTAAGGTGTGGGGCTGCCGGTGGGTTTCCGTTCCGGGCTAGGCTTAGGGTTAGGGAACGGCAAGGCTGAGGGCACAGCTGAGGGTGCGGACACGTACTAGGTTCGGGGCACGTGCGTACGCGCGGGTCAGTGTCCGCGTACGGATTAGGATGAGGGTACGGCGGAGGCTAAGGTGTGGGGCTGCCGTTGGGTTTCCGTTCCGGGCTAGGGTTAGGGTTAGGGAACGGCAAGGCTGAGGGCACAGGTGAGGGTGCGGACACGTGCTAGGTTCGGGGCACGTGCGGACGCGCGGGTCAGTGTCCGCGTACGGATTAGGATGAGGGTACGGCGGAGGGTAAGGTTTGGGGCTGCCGTTGGGTTTCCGTTCCGGGCTAGGGTTAGGGTTAGGGAACGGCAAGGCTGAGGGCACAGGTGAGGGTGCGGACACGTTCTAGGGTCGGGGCACGTGCGGACGCGTGTGTCAGTGTCCTCGTACGGATTAGGATGAGGGTACGGCGGAGGCTAAAGTGTGGGGCTGCCGGTGGGTTTCCGTTCCGGGCTAGGGTTAGGGTTAGGGAACGGCAAGTCTGAGGGCACAGGTGAGGGCGCGGACACGTGCTAGGTTCGGGGCACGTGCGGACGTGCGTGTCAGTGTCCGCGTACGGATTAGGATGAGGGTACGGCGGAGGCTAAGGTGTGGGGCTGCCGGTGGGTTTCCATTCCGGGCTAGGGTTAGGGTTAGGGAACGGCAAGGCTGAGGGCACAGGTGAGGGTGAGGACACGTGCTAGGGTCAGGGAACGTGCGGGGGCGGGGCTCAGCGTCCGCGTACGGATTAGGATGAGGGTACGGCGGAGGCTAAGGTGTGGGGCTGCTGGTGGGTTTCCTTTCCTGGCTAGGGTTAGGGTTACGGAACGGCAAGGCTGAGGGCACAGGTGAGGGTGCGGACACGTGCTAGGGTCGGGGCACGTGTGGACGCGCGGGTTAGTGTCCGCGTATGGATTAGGATGAGTTTACGGCGGAGGCCAAGGTGTGGGGCAGCCGGTGGGTTTCCCTTCCGGGCTAGGGTTAGGGTTAGGGAACGGCAAGGCTGAGGGCACAGGTGAGGGTGCGTACACGTGCTAGAGTCGGGGCACGTGCGGACGCGCGTGTCAGTGTACGGATTAGGATGAGGGTACGGCGGAGGCTAAGGTGTGGGGCTGCCGGTGGGTTTCCGTTCCGGGCTAGGCTTAGGGTTAGGGAACGGCAAGGCTGAGGGCACAGCTGAGGGTACGGACACGTGCTAGGTTCGGGACACGTGCGGACGCGCGGTTCAGTGTCCGCGTACGGATTAGGATGAGGGTACGGCGGAGGCTAAGGTGTGGGGCTGCCGGTGGGTTTCCTTTCCTGGCTAGGGTTAGGGTTACGGAACGGCAAGGCTGAGGGCACAGGTGAGGGTGCGGACACGTGCTAGGGTCGGGGCACGTGTGGACGCGCGGGTTAGTGTCCGCGTATGGATTAGGATGAGGTTACGGCGGAGGCCAAGGTGTGGGGCAGCCGGTGGGTTTCCCTTCCGGGCTAGGGTTAGGGTTAGGGAACGGCAAGGCTGAGGGCACAGGTGAGGGTGCGTACACGTGCTAGAGTCGGGGCACGTGCGGACGCGCGTGTCAGTGTACGGATTACGATGAGGGTACGGCGGAGGCTAAGGTATGGGGCTGCCGGTGGGTTTCCTTTCCTGGCTAGGGTTAGGGTTACGGAACGGCAAGGCTGAGGGCACAGGTGAGGGTACGGACACGTGCTAGGTTCGGGACACGTGCGGACGCGCGGTTCAGTGTCCGCGTACGGATTAGGATGAGGGTACGGCGGAATGTTAGGTGTGGGGCTGCCGGTGGGTTTCCCTTCCGTGCTAGGGTTAGGGTTAGGGAACGGCAAGGCTTAGGGCACAGGTGAGGGTGAGGACACGTGCTAGGGTCAGGGCACGTGCGGGGGCGGGGCTCAGCGTCCGCGTACGGATTAGGATGAGGGTACGGCGGAGGCTAAGGTGTGGGGCTGCCGGTGGGTTTCCTTTCCTGGCTAGGGTTAGTGTTAGGGAACGGCAAGGCTGAGGGCACAGGTGAGGGTGCGGACACGTGCTAGGGTCGGGGCACGTGTGGACGCGCGGGTTAGTGTCCGCGTATGGATTAGGATGAGGTTACGGCGGAGGCCAAGGTGTGGGACATCCGGTGGGTTTCCCTTCCGGGCTAGGGTTAGGGTTAGGGAACGGCAAGGCTGAGGGCACAGGTGAGGGTGCGTACACGTGCTAGAGTCGGGGCACGTGCGGACGCGCGTGTCAGTGTACGGATTAGGATGAGGGTACGGCGGAGGCTAAGGTGTGGGGCTGCCGGTGGTTTTACGTTCCGGGCTAGGTTTAGGGTTAGGGAACGGCAAGGCTGAGGGCACAGGTGAGGGTGCGGACACGTGCTAGGGTCGGGGCACGTGCGGACGCGCGGGTCAGTGTCCGCGTACGGATTAGGATGAGGGTACGGCGGAGGCTAAGGTGTGGGGCTGCCGGTGGGTTTCCGTTCCGGGCTAGGGTTAGGGTTAGGGAACGGCAAGGCTGAGGGCACAGGTGAGGGTGCGGACACGTGCTAGGGTCGGGTCACGTGCGGACGCGCGGGTCAGTGTCCGCGTAC
This sequence comes from Hyperoodon ampullatus, assembly GCF_949752795.1. Classification (NCBI taxonomy): domain Eukaryota; kingdom Metazoa; phylum Chordata; class Mammalia; order Artiodactyla; family Ziphiidae; genus Hyperoodon; species Hyperoodon ampullatus. Next base: position 116,694,956 of record NC_136920.1, read on the forward strand.
GGATTAGGATGAGGGTAGGGCGGAGGCTAAGGTGTGGGGCTGCCGGTGGGTTTCCGTTCCGGGCTAGGGTTAGGGTTAGGGAACGGCAAGGCTGAGGGCACAGGTGAGGGCGCGGACACGTGCTAGGGTCGGGGCACGTGCGGACGCGCGTGTCAGTTTCCGCGTACGGATTAGGATGATGGGACGGCGGAGGCTAAGGTGTGGGGCTGCCGGTGGGTTTCCATTCCGGGCTAGGGTTAGGGTTAGGGAACGGCAAGGCTGAGGGCACAGCTGAGGGCGCGGACACGTGCTAGGGTCAGGGCACGTGCGGGGGCGGGGCTCAGCGTCCGCGTACGGATTAGGATGAGGGTACGGCGGAGGCTAAGGTGTGGGGCTGCCGGTGGGTTTCCTTTCCTGGCTAGGGTTAGGGTTACGGAACGGCAAGCCTGAGGGCACAGGTGAGGGTGCGGACACGTGCTAGGGTCGTGGCACGTGTGGACGCGCGGGTTAGTGTCCGCGTATGGATTAGGATGAGGTTACGGTGGAGGCCAAGGTGTGGGGCAGCCGGTGGGTTTCCCTTCCGGGTTAGGGTTAGGGAACGGCAAGGCTGAGGGCACAGGTGAGGGTGCGTACACGTGCTAGAGTCGGGGCACGTGCGGACGCGCGTGTCAGTGTACGGATTAGGATGAGGGTACGGCGGAGGCTAAGGTGTGGGGCTGCCGGTGGGTTTCCGTTCCGGGCTAGGGTTAGGGTTAGGGAACGGCAAGGCTGAGGGCACAGGTGAGGGTGCGGACACGTGCTAGGGTCAGGGCACATGCGGGCGCGCGGGTCAGTGTCCGCGTACGGATTAGGATGAGGGTACGGCGGAGGCTAAAGTGTGGGGCTGCCGGTGGGTTTCCCTTCCGGGCTAGGGTTAGGGTTAGGGAACGGCAAGGCTGAGGGCACAGGTGAGGGTGCGGACACGTGCTAGGGTGGGGGCACATGAGGACGCGGGGGTCGGTGTCCGCGTACGGATTAGGATGCGGGTACGGCGGAGGCTATGGTGTGGGGCTGCCGGTGGGTTTCCCTTCCGGGCTAGGGTTAGGGTTAGGGAACAGCAAGGCTGAGGGCACAGGTGAGGGTGCGGACACGTGCTAGGGTTGGGTCACGTGCGGACGCGCGGGTCAGTGTCCGCGTACAGATTAGGATGAGGGTACGGCGGAGGCTAAGGTGTGGGGCTGCCGGTGGGTTTCCGTTCCGGGCTAGGGTTAGGGTTAGGGAACGGCAAGGCTGAGGGCACAGGTGAGGGTGCGGACACGTGCTAGGGTCCGGGCACGTGCGGACGCGCGGGTCAGTGACCGCGTACGGATTAGGATGAGGGTACGGCGGAGGCTAAGGTGTGGGGCTGCCGGTGGGTTTCCGTTCCGGGCTAGGCTTAGGGTTAGGGAACGGCAAGGCTGAGGGCACAGCTGAGGGTGCGGACACGTACTAGGTTCGGGGCACGTGCGTACGCGCGGGTCAGTGTCCGCGTACGGATTAGGATGAGGGTACGGCGGAGGCTAAGGTGTGGGGCTGCCGTTGGGTTTCCGTTCCGGGCTAGGGTTAGGGTTAGGGAACGGCAAGGCTGAGGGCACAGGTGAGGGTGCGGACACGTGCTAGGTTCGGGGCACGTGCGGACGCGCGGGTCAGTGTCCGCGTACGGATTAGGATGAGGGTACGGCGGAGGGTAAGGTTTGGGGCTGCCGTTGGGTTTCCGTTCCGGGCTAGGGTTAGGGTTAGGGAACGGCAAGGCTGAGGGCACAGGTGAGGGTGCGGACACGTTCTAGGGTCGGGGCACGTGCGGACGCGTGTGTCAGTGTCCTCGTACGGATTAGGATGAGGGTACGGCGGAGGCTAAAGTGTGGGGCTGCCGGTGGGTTTCCGTTCCGGGCTAGGGTTAGGGTTAGGGAACGGCAAGTCTGAGGGCACAGGTGAGGGCGCGGACACGTGCTAGGTTCGGGGCACGTGCGGACGCGCGTGTCAGTGTCCGCGTACGGATTAGGATGAGGGTACGGCGGAGGCTAAGGTGTGGGGCTGCCGGTGGGTTTCCATTCCGGGCTAGGGTTAGGGTTAGGGAACGGCAAGGCTGAGGGCACAGGTGAGGGTGAGGACACGTGCTAGGGTCAGGGCACGTGCGGGGGCGGGGCTCAGCGTCCAGGTACGGATTAGGATGAGGGTACGGCGGAGGCTAAGGTGTGGGGCTGCTGGTGGGTTTCCTTTCCTGGCTAGGGTTAGGGTTACGGAACGGCAAGGCTGAGGGCACAGGTGAGGGTGCGGACACGTGCTAGGGTCGGGGCACGTGTGGACGCGCGGGTTAGTGTCCGCGTATGGATTAGGATGAGTTTACGGCGGAGGCCAAGGTGTGGGGCAGCCGGTGGGTTTCCCTTCCGGGCTAGGGTTAGGGTTAGGGAACGGCAAGGCTGAGGGCACAGGTGAGGGTGCGTACACGTGCTAGAGTCGGGGCACGTGCGGACGCGCGTGTCAGTGTACGGATTAGGATGAGGGTACGGCGGAGGCTAAGGTGTGGGGCTGCCGGTGGGTTTCCGTTCCGGGCTAGGCTTAGGGTTAGGGAACGGCAAGGCTGAGGGCACAGCTGAGGGTACGGACACGTGCTAGGTTCGGGACACGTGCGGACGCGCGGTTCAGTGTCCGCGTACGGATTAGGATGAGGGTACGGCGGAGGCTAAGGTGTGGGGCTGCCGGTGGGTTTCCTTTCCTGGCTAGGGTTAGGGTTACGGAACGGCAAGGCTGAGGGCACAGGTGAGGGTGCGGACACGTGCTAGGGTCGGGGCACGTGTGGACGCGCGGGTTAGTGTCCGCGTATGGATTAGGATGAGGTTACGGCGGAGGCCAAGGTGTGGGGCAGCCGGTGGGTTTCCCTTCCGGGCTAGGGTTAGGGTTAGGGAACGGCAAGGCTGAGGGCACAGGTGAGGGTGCGTACACGTGCTAGAGTCGGGGCACGTGCGGACGCGCGTGTCAGTGTACGGATTACGATGAGGGTACGGCGGAGGCTAAGGTATGGGGCTGCCGGTGGGTTTCCTTTCCTGGCTAGGGTTAGGGTTACGGAACGGCAAGGCTGAGGGCACAGGTGAGGGTACGGACACGTGCTAGGTTCGGGACACGTGCGGACGCGCGGTTCAGTGTCCGCGTACGGATTAGGATGAGGGTACGGCGGAATGTTAGGTGTGGGGCTGCCGGTGGGTTTCCCATCCGTGCTAGGGTTAGGGTTAGGGAACGGCAAGGCTTAGGGCACAGGTGAGGGTGAGGACACGTGCTAGGGTCAGGGCACGTGCGGGGGCGGGGCTCAGCGTCCGCGTACGGATTAGGATGAGGGTACGGCGGAGGCTAAGGTGTGGGGCTGCCGGTGGGTTTCCTTTCCTGGCTAGGGTTAGTGTTAGGGAACGGCAAGGCTGAGGGCACAGGTGAGGGTGCGGACACGTGCTAGGGTCGGGGCGCGTGTGGACGCGCGGGTTAGTGTCCGCGTATGGATTAGGATGAGGTTACGGCGGAGGCCAAGGTGTGGGGCATCCGGTGGGTTTCCCTTCCGGGCTAGGGTTAGGGTTAGGGAACGGCAAGGCTGAGGGCACAGGTGAGGGTGCGTACACGTGCTAGAGTCGGGGCACGTGCGGACGCGCGTGTCAGTGTACGGATTAGGATGAGGGTACGGCGGAGGCTAAGGTGTGGGGCTGCCGGTGGGTTTCCGTTCCGGGCTAGGTTTAGGGTTAGGGAACGGCAAGGCTGAGGGCACAGGTGAGGGTGCGGACACGTGCTAGGGTCGGGGCACGTGCGGGCGCGTGGGTCAGTGTCCGCGTACGGATTAGGATGAGGGTACGGCGGAGGCTAAAGTGTGGGGCTGCCGGTGGGTTTCCCTTCCGGGCTAGGGTTAGGGTTAGGGAACGGCAAGGCTGAGGGCACAGGTGAGGGTGCGGACACGTGCTAGGGTGGGGGCACGTGCGGACGCGGGGGTCGGTGTCCGCGTACGGATTAGGATGCGGGTACGGCGGAGGCTATGGTGTGGGGCTGCCGGTGGGTTTCCGTTCCGGGCTAGGGTTAGGGTTAGGGAACGGCAAGGCTGAGGGCACAGGTGAGGGTGCGGACACGTGCTAGGGTCGGGGCACGTTCGGACGCGCGGGTCAGTGTCCGCGTACGGATTAGGATGAGGGTACGGCGGAGGCTAAGGTGTGGGGCTGCCGGTGGGTTTCTGTTCCGGGCTAGGGTTAGGGTTAGGGAACGGCAACGCTGAGGGCACAGGTGAGGGTGCGGACACGTGCTAGGGTCGGGGCACGTGCGGACGCGTGTGTCAGTGTCCGCGTACGGATTAGGATGAGGGTATGGCGGAGGCTAAAGTGTGGGGCTGCCGGTGGGTTTCCGTTCCGGGCTAGGGTTAGGGTTAGGGAACGGCAAGGCTGAGGGCACAGGTGAGGGCGCGGACACGTGCTAGGTTCCGGGCACGTGCGGACGCGCGTGTCAGTGTCCGCGGACGGATTAGGATGAGGGTACGGCGGAGGCTAAGGTGTGGGGCTGCCGGTGTGTTTCCATTCCGGGCTAGGGTTAGGGTTAGGGAACGGCAAGGCTGAGGGCACAGGTGAGGGCGCGGACACGTGCTAGGTTCGGGGCACGTGCGGACGCGCGGGTCCGTGTGCGCGTACGGGTTAGGATGAGGGTACGGCGGAGGCTATGGTGTGGGGCTGCCGGTGGGTTTCCGTTCCGGGCTAGGGTTAGGGTTAGGGAACGGCAAGGCTGAGGGCACAGGTGAGGGTGCGGACACGTGCTAGGTTCGGGACACGTGCGGACGCGCGGTTCAGTGTCCGCGTACGGATTAGGATGAGGGTACGGCGGAAGGTTTGGTGTGGGGCTGCCGGTGGGTTTCCCTTCCGTGCTAGGGTTAGGGTTAGGGAACGGCAAGGCTTAGGGCACAGGTGAGGGTGAGGACACGTGCTAGGCTCGGGGCACGTGTGGGGGCGGGGCTCAGCGTCCGCGTACGGATTAGGATGAGGGTACGGCGGAGGCTAAGGTGTGGGGCTGCCGGTGGGTTTCCTTTCCTGGCTAGGGTTAGGGTTACGGAACGGCAAGGCTGAGGGCACAGGTGAGGGTGCGGACACGTGCTAGGGTCGGGGCACGTGCGGACGCGCGTGTTAGTGTCCGCGTATGGATTAGGATGAGGTTACGGCGGAGGCCAAGGTGTGGGGCTGCCGGTGGGTTTCCCTTCCGGGCTAGGGTTAGGGTTAGGGAACGGCAAGGCTGAGGGCACAGGTGAGGGTGCGGACACGTGCTAGAGTCGGGGCACGTGCGGACGCGCGTGTCAGTGTACGGATTAGGATGAGGGTACGGCGGAGGCTAAGGTGTGGGTCTGCCGGTGGTTTTCCGTTCCGGGCTAGGGTTCGGGTTAGGGAACGGCAAGGCTGAGGGCACAGGTGAGGGTGCGGACACGTGCTAGGGTCGGGGCACGTGCGGGCGCGCGGGTCAGTGTCCGCGTACGGATTAGGATGAGGGTACGGCGGAGGCTAAAGTGTGGGGCAGCCGGTGGGTTTCCCTTCCGGGCTAGGGTTAGGTTTAGGGAACGGCAAGGCTGAGGGCACAGGTGAGGGTGCGGACACGTGCTAGGGTGGGGGCACGTGCGGACGCGCGGGTCGGTGTCCGCGTACGGATTAGGATGAGGGTACGGCGGAGGCTAAGGTGTGGGGCTGCCGGTGGGTTTCCCTTCCGGGCTAGGGTTAGGGTTAGGGAACGGCAAGGCTGAGGGCACAGGTGAGGGTGCGGACACGTGCTAGGGTCGGGGCACGTGCTGACGCGCGGGTCAGTGTCCGCGTACGGATTAGGATGAGTGTACGGCGGAGGCTAAGGTGTGTGGCTGCTGGTGGGTTTCCGTTCCTGGCTAGGGTTAGGGATAGGGAACGGCAAGGCTGAGGGCACAGGTGTGGGTGCGGACACGTGCTAGGGTTGGGGCACGTGCGGACGCGTGGGTCAGTGTCCGCATACAGATTAGGATGAGGGTACTGCGGAGGCTAAGGTGTGGGGCTGCCGGTGGGTTTCCGTTCCGGGCTAGGGTTAGGGTTAGGGAACGGCAAGGCTGAGGGCACAGGTGAGGGTGCGGACACGTGCTAGGGTCCGGGCACGTGCGGACGCGCGGGACAGTGACCGCGTACGGATTAGCATGAGGGTACGGCGGAGGCTAAGGTGTGGGGCTGCCGGTGGGTTTCCGTTCCGGGCTAGGGTGAGGGTTAGGGAACGGCAAGGCTGAGGGCACAGGTGAGGGTGCGGACACGTGCTAGGGTCGGGGCACGTGCGGACGCGCGTGTCAGTGTCCGCGTACGGATTAGGATGAGGATACGGCGGAGGCTAAGGTGTGGGGCTGCCGGTGGGTTTCCGTTCCGGGCTAGGGTTAGGGTTAGGGAACGGCAAAGCTGAGGGCACAGGTGAGGGTGCGGACACGTGCTAGGGTCGGGGCACGTGCGGACGCGCGGGTCAGTGTCCGCGTACGGATTAGGATGTGGGTACGGCGGAGGCTAAGGTGTGAGGCTGCCGTTGGGTTTCCGTTCCGGGCTAGGGTCAGGGTTAGGGAACGGCAAGGCTGAGGGCACACGTGAGGGTGCGGACACGTGCTAGGGTCGGGGCCCGTGCGGACGCGCGGGTCAGTGTCCGCGTACGGATTACGATGAGGGTACGGCGGAGGCTAAGGTGTGGGGCTGCCGGTGGGTTTCCCTTCCGGGCTAGGGTTAGGGTAAGGGAACGGCAAGGCTGAGGGCACAGGTGAGGGTGCGGACACATGCTAGGGTCGGGGCACGTGAGGACGCGCGGGTCAGTGTCCGCTTACGGATTAGGATGAGGGTACGGCGGAGGCTAAGGTGTGGGGCTGCCGGTGGTTTTACGTTCCGGGCTAGGTTTAGGGTTAGGGAACGGCAAGGCTGAGGGCACAGGTGAGGGTGCGGACACGTGCTAGGGTCGGGGCACGTGCGGACGCGCGGGTCAGTGTCCGCGTACGGATTAGGATGAGGGTACGGCGGAGGCTAAGGTGTGGGGCTGCCGGTGGGTTTCCGTTCCGGGCTAGGGTTAGGGTTAGGGAACGGCAAGGCTGAGGGCACAGGTGAGGGTGCGGACACGTGCTAGGGTCGGGGCACGTGCGGACGCGCGGGTCAGTGTCCGCGTACGGATTAGGATGAGGGTAGGGCGGAGGCTAAGGTGTGGGGCTGCCGGTGGGTTTCCGTTCCGGGCTAGGGTTAGGGTTAGTGAACGGCAAGGCTGAGGGCACAGGTGAGGGCGCGGACACGTGCTAGGGTCGGGGCACGTGCGGACGCGCGTGTCAGTTTCCGCGTACGGATTAGGATGATGGGACGGCGGAGGCTAAGGTGTGGGGCTGCCGGTGGGTTTCCATTCCGGGCTAGGGTTAGGGTTACGGAACGGCAAGGCTGAGGGCACAGGTGAGGACGCGGACACGTGCTAGGGTCAGGGCACGTGCGGGGGCGGGGCTCAGCGTCCGCGTACGGATTAGGATGAGGGTACGGCGGAGGCTAAGGTGTGGGGCTGCCGGTGGGTTTCCTTTCCTGGCTAGGGTTAGGGTTACGGAACGGCAAGCCTGAGGGCACAGGTGAGGGTGCGGACACGTGCTAGGGTCGGGGCACGTGTGGACGCGCGGGTTAGTGTCCGCGTATGGATTAGGATGAGGTTACGGTGGAGGCCAAGGTGTGGGGCAGCCGGTGGGTTTCCCTTCCGGGTTAGGGTTAGGGAACGGCAAGGCTGAGGGCACAGGTGAGGGTGCGTACACGTGCTAGAGTCGGGGCACGTGCGGACGCGCGTGTCAGTGTACGGATTAGGATGAGGGTACGGCGGAGGCTAAGGTGTGGGGCTGCCGGTGGGTTTCCGTTCCGGGCTAGGGTTAGGGTTAGGGAACGGCAAGGCTGAGGGCACAGGTGAGGGTGAGGACACGTGCTAGGGTCGGGGCACATGCGGGCGCGCGGGTCAGTGTCCGCGTACGGATTAGGATGAGGGTACGGCGGAGGCTAAAGTGTGGGGCTGCCGGTGGGTTTCCCTTCCGGGCTAGGGTTAGGGTTAGGGAACGGCAAGGCTGAGGGCACAGGTGAGGGTGCGGACACGTGCTAGGGTGGGGGCACGTGCGGACGCGGGGGTCGGTGTCCGCGTACGGATTAGGATGCGGGTACGGCGGAGGCTATGGTGTGGGGCTGCCGGTGGGTTTCCCTTCCGGGCTAGGGTTAGGGTTAGGGAACAGCAAGGCTGAGGGCACAGGTGAGGGTGCGGACACGTGCTAGGGACGGGGCACGTGCGGACGCGCGGGTCAGTGTCCGCGTACGGATTAGGATGAGTGTACGGCGGAGGCTAAGGTGTGTGGCTGCCGGTGGGTTTCCGTTCCTGGCTAGGGTTAGGGATAGGGAACGGCAAGGCTGAGGGCACAGGTGAGGGTGCGGACACGTGCTAGGGTTGGGGCACGTGCGGACGCGCGGGTCAGTGTCCGCGTACAGATTAGGATGAGGGTACGGCGGAGGCTAAGGTGTGGGGCTGCCGGTGGGTTTCCGTTCCGGGATAGGGTTAGGGTTAGGGAACGGCAAGGCTGAGGGCACAGGTGAGGGTGCGGACACGTGCTAGGTTCCGGGCACGTGCGGACGCGCGGGTCAGTGACCGCGTACGGATTAGGATGAGGGTACGGCGGAGGCTAAGGTGTGGGGCTGCCGTTGGGTTTCCGTTCCGGGCTAGGGTTAGGGTTAGGGAACGGCAAGGCTGAGGGCACAGGTGAGGGTGCGGACACGTGCTAGTGTCGGGGCACGTGCGGACGCGTGTGTCAGTGTCCGCGTACGGATTAGGATGAGAGTACGGCGGAGGCTAAAGTGTGGGGCTGCCGGTGGGTTTCCGTTCCGGGCTAGGGTTAGGGTTAGGGAACGGCAAGGCTGAGGGCACAGGTGAGGGCGCGGACACGTGCTAGGTTCGGGGCACGTGCGGACGCGCGTGTCAGTGTCCGCGTACGGATTAGGATGAGGGTACGGCGGAGGCTAAGGTGTGGGGCTGCAGGTGGGTTTCCCTTCCGGGCTAGGGTTAGGGTTAGGGAACGGCAAGGCTGAGGGCACAGGTGAGGGCGCGGACACGTGCTAGGTTCGGGGCACGTGCGGACGCGCGGGTCCGTGTGCGCGTACGGGTTAGGATGAGGGTACGGCGGAGGCTATGGTGTGGGGCTTCCGGTGGGTTTCCATTCCGGGCTAGTGTTAGGGTTAGGGAACGGCAAGGCTGAGGGCACAGGTGAGGGTGCGGACACGTGCTAGGTTCGGGACACGTGCGGACGCGCGGTTCAGTGTCCGCGTACGGATTAGGATGAGGGTACGGCGGAAGGTTTGGTGAGGGGCTGCCGGTGGGTTTCCCTTCCGTGCTAGGGTTAGGGTTAGGGAACGGCAAGACTTAGGACACAGGTGAGGGTGAGGACACGTGCTAGGGTCGGGGCACGTGTGGGGGCGGGGCTCAGCGTCCGCGTACGGATTAGGATGAGGGTACGGCGGAGGCTAAGGTGTGGGGCTGCCGGTGGCTTTCCTTTCCTGGCTAGGGTTAGGGTTACAGAACGGCAAGGCTGAGGGCACAGGTGAGGGTGCGGACACGTGCTAGGGTCGGGGCACGTGCGGACGCGCGGGTTAGTGTCCGCGTATGGATTAGGATGAGGTTACGGCGGAGGCCAAGGTGTGGGGCTGCCGGTGGGTTTCCCTTCCGGGCTAGGGTTAGGGTTAGGGAACGGCAAGGCTGAGGGCACAGGTGAGGGTGCGGACACGTGCTAGAGTCGGGGCACGTGCGGACGCGCGTGTCAGTGTACGGATTAGGATGAGGGTACGGCGGAGGCTAAGGTGTGGGTCTGCCGGTGGGTTTCCGTTCCGGGCTAGGGTTAGGGTTAGGGAACGGCAAGGCTGAGGGCACAGGTGAGGGTGCAGACATGTGCTAGGGTCAGGGCACGTGCGGGCGCGCGGGTCAGTGTCCGCGTACGGATTAGGATGAGGGTACGGCGGAGGCTAAAGTGTGGGGCAGCCGGTGGGTTTCCCTTCCGGGCTAGGGTTAGGTTTAGGGAACGGCAAGGCTGAGGGCACAGGTGAGGGTGCGGACACGTGCTAGGGTGGGGGCACGTGCGGACGCGCGGGTCGGTGTCCGCGTACGGATTAGGATGAGGGTACGGCGGAGGCTAAGGTGTGGGGCTGCCGGTGGGTTTCCCTTCCGGGCTAGGGTTAGGGTTAGGGAACGGCAAGGCTTAGGGCAGAGGTGAGGGTGCGGACACGTGCTAGGGTCGGGGCACGTGCTGACGCGCGGGTCAGTGTCCGCGTACGGATTAGGATGAGTGTACGGCGGAGGCTAAGGTGTGTGGCTGCCGGTGGGTTTCCGTTCCTGGCTAGGGTTAGGGATAGGGAACGGCAAGGCTGAGGGCACAGGTGAGGGTGCGGACACGTGCTAGGGTTGGGGCACGTGCGGACGCGCGGGTCAGTGTCCGCATACAGATTAGGATGAGGGTACTGCGGAGGCTAAGGTGTGGGGCTGCCGGTGGGTTTCCGTTCCGGGCTAGGGTTAGGGTTAGGGAACGGCAAGGCTGAGGGCACAGGTGAGGGTGCGGACACGTGCTAGCGTCCGGGCACGTGCGGACGCGCGGGTCAGTGACCGCGTACGGATTAGCATGAGGGTACGGCGGAGGCTAAGGTGTGGGGCTGCCGGTGGGTTTCCGTTCCGGGCTAGGGTTAGGGTTAGGGAACGGCAAGGCTGAGGGCACAGGTGAGGGTGCGGACACGTGCTAGGTTCGGGACACGTGCGGACGCGCGTTTCAGTGTCCGCGTACGGATTAGGATGAGGGTACGGCGGAAGGTTTGGTGTGGGGCTGCCGGTGGGTTTCCCTTCCGTGCTAGGGTTAGGTTTAGGGAACGGCAAGGCTTAGGGCACAGGTGAGGGTGAGGACACGTGCTAGGGTCGGGGCACGTGTGGGGGCGGGGCTCAGCGTCCGCGTACGGATTAGGATGAGGGTACGGCGGAGGCTAAGGTGTGGGGCTGCCGGTGGGTTTCCTTTCCTGGCTAGGGTTAGGGTTACGGAACGGCAAGGCTGAGGGCACAGGTGAGGGTGCGGACACGTGCTAGGGTCGGGGCACGTGCGGACACGCGGGTTAGTGTCCGCGTATGGATTAGGATGAGGTTACGGCGGAGGCCAAGGTGTGGGGCTGCCGGTGGGTTTCCCTTCCGGGCTAGGGTTAGGGTTAGGGAACGGCAAGGCTGAGGGCACAGGTGAGGGTGCGGACACGTGCTAGAGTCGGGGCACGTGCGGACGCGCGTGTCAGTGTACGGATTAGGATGAGGGTACGGCGGAGGCTAAGGTGTGGGTCTGCCGGTGGTTTTCCGTTCCGGGCTAGGGTTAGGGTTAGGGAACGGCAAGGCTGAGGGCACAGGTGAGGGTGCGGACACGTGCTAGGGTCGGGGCACGTGCGGGCGCGCGGGTCAGTGTCCGCGTACGGATTAGGATGAGGGTACGGCGGAGGCTAAAGTGTGGGGCAGCCGGTGGGTTTCCCTTCCGGGCTAGGGTTAGGTTTAGGGAACGGCAAGGCTGAGGGCACAGGTGAGGGTGCGGACACGTGCTAGGGTGGGGGCACGTGCGGACGCGCGGGTCGGTGTCCGCGTACGGATTAGGATGAGGGTACGGCGGAGGCTAAGGTGTGGGGCTGCCGGTGGGTTTCCCTTCCGGGCTAGGGTTAGGGTTAGGGAACGGCAAGGCTGAGGGCACAGGTGAGGGTGCGGACACGTGCTAGGGTCGGGGCACGTGCTGACGCGCGGGTCAGTGTCCGCGTACGGATTAGGATGAGTGTACGGCGGAGGCTAAGGTGTGTGGCTGCTGGTGGGTTTCCGTTCCTGGCTAGGGTTAGGGATAGGGAACGGCAAGGCTGAGGGCACAGGTGTGGGTGCGGACACGTGCTAGGGTTGGGGCACGTGCGGACGCGTGGGTCAGTGTCCGCATACAGATTAGGATGAGGGTACTGCGGAGGCTAAGGTGTGGGGCTGCCGGTGGGTTTCCGTTCCGGGCTAGGGTTAGGGTTAGGGAACGGCAAGGCTGAGGGCACAGGTGAGGGTGCGGACACGTGCTAGGGTCCGGGCACGTGCGGACGCGCGGGTCAGTGACCGCGTACGGATTAGCATGAGGGTACGGCGGAGGCTAAGGTGTGGGGCTGCCGGTGGGTTTCCGTTCCGGGCTAGGGTGAGGGTTAGGGAACGGCAAGGCTGAGGGCACAGGTGAGGGTGCGGACACGTGCTAGGGTCGGGGCACGTGCGGACGCGCGTGTCAGTGTCCGCGTACGGATTAGGATGAGGATACGGCGGAGGCTAAGGTGTGGGGCTGCCGGTGGGTTTCCGTTCCGGGCTAGGGTTAGGGTTAGGGAACGGCAAAGCTGAGGGCACAGGTGAGGGTGCGGACACGTGCTAGGGTCGGGGCACGTGCGGACGCGCGGGTCAGTGTCCGCGTACGGATTAGGATGTGGGTACGGCGGAGGCTAAGGTGTGAGGCTGCCATTGGGTTTCCGTTCCGGGCTAGGGTTAGGGTTAGGGAACGGCAAGGCTGAGGGCACACGTGAGGGTGCGGACACGTGCTAGGGTCGGGGCCCGTGCGGACGCGCGGGTCAGTGTCCGCGTACGGATTACGATGAGGGTACGGCGGAGGCTAAGGTGTGGGGCTGCCGGTGGGTTTCCCTTCCGGGCTAGGGTTAGGGTAAGGGAACGGCAAGGCTGAGGGCACAGGTGAGGGTGCGGACACATGCTAGGGTCGGGGCACGTGAGGACGCGCGGGTCAGTGTCCGCTTACGGATTAGGATGAGGGTACGGCGGAGGCTAAGGTGTGGGGCTGCCGGTGGTTTTACGTTCCGGGCTAGGTTTAGGGTTAGGGAACGGCAAGGCTGAGGGCACAGGTGAGGGTGCGGACACGTGCTAGGGTCGGGGCACGTGCGGACGCGCGGGTCAGTGTCCGCGTACGGATTAGGATGAGGGTACGGCGGAGGCTAAGGTGTGGGGCTGCCGGTGGGTTTCCGTTCCGGGCTAGGGTTAGGGTTAGGGAACGGCAAGGCTGAGGGCACAGGTGAGGGTGCGGACACGTGCTAGGGTCGGGGCACGTGCGGACGCGCGGGTCAGTGTCCGCGTACGGATTAGGATGAGGGTAGGGCGGAGGCTAAGGTGTGGGGCTGCCGGTGGGTTTCCGTTCCGGGCTAGGGTTAGGGTTAGGGAACGGCAAGGCTGAGGGCACAGGTGAGGGCGCGGACACGTGCTAGGGTCGGGGCACGTGCGGACGCGCGTGTCAGTTTCCGCGTACGGATTAGGATGATGGGACGGCGGAGGCTAAGGTGTGGGGCTGCCGGTGGGTTTCCATTCCGGGCTAGGGTTAGGGTTAGGGAACGGCAAGGCTGAGGGCACAGGTGAGGGCGCGGACACGTGCTAGGGTCAGGGCACGTGCGGGGGCGGGGCTCAGCGTCCGCGTACGGATTAGGATGAGGGTACGGCGGAGGCTAAGGTGTGGGGCTGCCGGTGGGTTTCCTTTCCTGGCTAGGGTTAGGGTTACGGAACGGCAAGCCTGAGGGCACAGGTGAGGGTGCGGACACGTGCTAGGGTCGGGGCACGTGTGGACGCGCGGGTTAGTGTCCGCGTATGGATTAGGATGAGGTTACGGTGGAGGCCAAGGTGTGGGGCAGCCGGTGGGTTTCCCTTCCGGGTTAGGGTTAGGGAACGGCAAGGCTGAGGGCACAGGTGAGGGTGCGTACACGTGCTAGAGTCGGGGCACGTGCGGACGCGCGTGTCAGTGTACGGATTAGGATGAGGGTACGGCGGAGGCTAAGGTGTGGGGCTGCCGGTGGGTTTCCGTTCCGGGCTAGGGTTAGGGTTAGGGAACGGCAAGGCTGAGGGCACAGGTGAGGGTGCGGACACGTGCTAGGGTCGGGGCACATGCGGGCGCGCGGGTCAGTGTCCGCGTACGGATTAGGATGAGGGTACGGCGGAGGCTAAAGTGTGGGGCTGCCGGTGGGTTTCCCTTCCGGGCTAGGGTTAGGGTTAGGGAACGGCAAGGCTGAGGGCACAGGTGAGGGTGCGGACACGTGCTAGGGTGGGGGCACGTGCGGACGCGGGGGTCGGTGTCCGCGTACGGATTAGGATGCGGGTACGGCGGAGGCTATGGTGTGGGGCTGCCGGTGGGTTTCCCTTCCGGGCTAGGGTTAGGGTTAGGGAACAGCAAGGCTGAGGGCACAGGTGAGGGTGCGGACACGTGCTAGGGTCGGGGCACGTGCGGACGCGCGGGTCAGTGTCCGCGTACGGATTAGGATGAGTGTACGGCGGAGGCTAAGGTGTGTGGCTGCCGGTGGGTTTCCGTTCCTGGCTAGGGTTAGGGATAGGGAACGGCAAGGCTGAGGGCACAGGTGAGGGTGCGGACACGTGCTAGGGTTGGGGCACGTGCGGACGCGCGGGTCAGTGTCCGCGTACAGATTAGGATGAGGGTACGGCGGAGGCTAAGGTGTGGGGCTGCCGGTGGGTTTCCGTTCCGGGATAGGGTTAGGGTTAGGGAACGGCAAGGCTGAGGGCACAGGTGAGGGTGCGGACACGTGCTAGGGTCCGGGCACGTGCGGACGCGCGGGTCAGTGACCGCGTACGGATTAGGATGAGGGTACGGCGGAGGCTAAGGTGTGGGGCTGCCGGTGGGTTTCCGTTCCGGGCTAGGGTTAGGGTTAGGGAACGGCAAGGCTGAGGGCACAGGTGAGGGTGCGGACACGTGCTAGGGTCGGGGCACGTTCGGACGCGCGGGTCAGTGTCCGCGTACAGATTAGGATGAGGGTACGGCGGAGGCTAAGGTGTGGGGCTGCCGTTGGGTTTCCGTTCCGGGCTAGGGTTAGGGTTAGGGAACGGCAAGGCTGAGGGCACAGGTGAGGGTGCGGACACGTGCTAGTGTCGGGGCACGTGCGGACGCGTGTGTCAGTGTCCGCGTACGGATTAGGATGAGGGTACGGCGGAGGCTAAAGTGTGGGGCTGCCGGTGGGTTTCCGTTCCGGGCTAGGGTTAGGGTTAGGGAACGGCAAGGCTGAGGGCACAGGTGAGGGCGCGGACACGTGCTAGGCTCGGGGCACGTGCGGACGCGCGTGTCAGTGTCCGCGTACGGATTAGGATGAGGGTACGGCGGAGGCTAAGGTGTGGGGCTGCCGGTGGGTTTCCCTTCCGGGCTAGGGTTAGGGTTAGGGAACGGCAAGGCTGAGGGCACAGGTGAGGGCGCGGACACGTGCTAGGTTCGGGGCACGTGCGGACGCGCGGGTCCGTGTGCGCGTACGGGTTAGGATGAGGGTACGGCGGAGGCTATG
Source organism: Hyperoodon ampullatus (assembly GCF_949752795.1). Taxonomy (NCBI): domain Eukaryota; kingdom Metazoa; phylum Chordata; class Mammalia; order Artiodactyla; family Ziphiidae; genus Hyperoodon; species Hyperoodon ampullatus. The sequence continues at coordinate 116,710,279 of NC_136920.1, forward strand.
GTGTGGGGCTGCCGGTGGGTTTCCATTCCGGGCTAGGGTTAGGGTTAGGGAACGGCAAGGCTGAGGGCACAGGTGAGGGTGCGGACACGTGCTAGGTTCGGGACACGTGTGGACGCGCGGTTCAGTGTCCGCGTACGGATTAGGATGAGGGTACGGCGGAAGGTTTGGTGTGGGGCTGCCGGTGGGTTTCCCTTCCGTGCTAGGGTTAGGGTTAGGGAACGGCAAGGCTTAGGGCACAGGTGAGGGTGAGGACACGTGCTAGGGTCGGGGCACGTGTGGGGGCGGGGCTCAGCGTCCGCGTACGGATTAGGATGAGGGTACGGCGGAGGCTAAGGTGTGGGGCTGCCGGTGGCTTTCCTTTCCTGGCTAGGGTTAGGGTTACAGAACGGCAAGGCTGAGGGCACAGGTGAGGGTGCGGACACGTGCTAGGGTCGGGGCACGTGCGGACGCGCGGGTTAGTGTCCGCGTATGGATTAGGATGAGGTTACGGCGGAGGCCAAGGTGTGGGGCTGCCGGTGGGTTTCCCTTCCGGGCTAGGGTTAGGGTTAGGGAACGGCAAGGCTGAGGGCACAGGTGAGGGTGCGGACACGTGCTAGAGTCGGGGCACGTGCGGACGCGCGTGTCAGTGTACGGATTAGGATGTGGGTACGGCGGAGGCTAAGGTGTGGGTCTGCCGGTGGGTTTCCGTTCCGGGCTAGGGTTAGGGTTAGGGAACGGCAAGGCTGAGGGCACAGGTGAGGGTGCGGACATGTGCTAGGGTCAGGGCACGTGCGGGCGCGCGGGTCAGTGTCCGCGTACGGATTAGGATGAGGGTACGGCGGAGGTTAAAGTGTGGGGCAGCCGGTGGGTTTCCCTTCCGGGCTAGGGTTAGGTTTAGGGAACGGCAAGGCTGAGGGCACAGGTGAGGGTGCGGACACGTGCTAGGGTGGGGGCACGTGCGGACGCGCGGGTCGGTGTCCGCGTACGGATTAGGATGAGGGTACGGCGGAGGCTAAGGTGTGGGGCTGCCGGTGGGTTTCCCTTCCGGGCTAGGGTTAGGGTTAGGGAACGGCAAGGCTTAGGGCACAGGTGAGGGTGCGGACACGTGCTAGGGTCGGGGCACGTGCTGACGCGCGGGTCAGTGTCCGCGTACGGATTAGGATGAGTGTACGGCGGAGGCTAAGGTGTGTGGCTGCCGGTGGGTTTCCGTTCCTGGCTAGGGTTAGGGATAGGGAACGGCAAGGCAGAGGGCACAGGTGAGGGTGCGGACACGTGCTAGGGTTGGGGCACGTGCGGACGCGCGGGTCAGTGTCCGCATACAGATTAGGATGAGGGTACTGCGGAGGCTAAGGTGTGGGGCTGCCGGTGGGTTTCCGTTCCGGGCTAGGGTTAGGGTTAGGGAACGGCAAGGCTGAGGGCACAGGTGAGGGTGCGGACACGTGCTAGCGTCCGGGCACGTGCGGATGCGCGGGTCAGTGACCGCGTACGGATTAGCATGAGGGTACGGCGGAGGCTAAGGTGTGGGGCTGCCGGTGGGTTTCCGTTCCGGGCTAGGGTTAGGGTTAGGGAACGGCAAGGCTGAGGGCACAGGTGAGGGTGCGGACACGTGCTAGGTTCGGGACACGTGCGGACGCGCGGTTCAGTGTCCGCGTACGGATTAGGATGAGGGTACGGCGGAAGGTTAGGTGTGGGGCTGCCGGTGGGTTTCCCTTCCGTGCTAGGGTTAGGGTTAGGGAACGGCAAGGCTTAGGGCACAGGTGAGGGTGAGGACACGTGCTAGGGTCAGGGCACGTGCGGGGGCGGGGCTGAGCGTCCGCGTACGGATTAGGATGAGGGTACGGCGGAGGCTAAGGTGTGGGGCTGCCGGTGGGTTTCCTTTCCTGGCTAGGGTTAGGGTTACGGAACGGCAAGGCTGAGGGCACAGGTGAGGGTGCGGACACGTGCTAGGGTCGGGGCACGTGTGGACGCGCGGGTTAGTGTCCGCGTATGGATTAGGATGAGGTTACGGCGGAGGCCAAGGTGTGGGGCTGCCGGTGGGTTTCCCTTCCGGGCTAGGGTTAGGGTTTGGGAACGGCAAGGCTGAGGGCACAGGTGAGGGTGCGTACACGTGCTAGAGTCGGGGCACGTGCGGACGCGCGTGTCAGTGTACGGATTAGGATGAGGGTACGGCGGAGGCTAAGGTGTGGGGCTGCCGGTGGGTTTCCGTTCCGGGTTAGGGTTAGGGTTAGGGAACGGCAAGGCTGAGGGCACAGGTGAGGGTGCGGACACGTGCTAGGGTCGGGGCACGTGCGGGCGCGCGGGTCAGTGTCCGCGTACAGATTAGGATGAGGGTACGGCGGAGGCTAAGGTGTGGGGCTGCCGGTGGGTTTCCCTTCCGGGCTAGGGTTAGGGATAGGGAACGGCAAGGCTGAGGGCACAGGTGAGGGTGCGGACACGTGCTAGGGTCGGGGCACGTGCGGACGCGGGGGTCGGAGTCCGCGTACGGATTAGGATGAGGGTACGGCGGAGGCTATGGTGTGGGGCTGCCGGTGGGTTTCCCTTCCGGGCTAGGGTTAGGGTTAGGGAACGGCAAGGCTGAGGGCACAGGTGAGGGTGCGGACACGTGCTAGGGTCGGGGCACGTGCGGACGCGCGGGTCAGTGTCCGCGTACGGATTAGGATGAGTGTACGGCGGAGGCTAAGGTGTGTGGCTGCCGGGGGGTTTCCGTTCCTGGCTAGGGTTAGGGATAGGGAACGGCAAGGCTGAGGGCACAGGTGAGGGTGCGGACACGTGCTAGGGTTGGGGCACGTGCGGACGCGCGGGTCAGTGTCCGCGTACAGATTAGGATGAGGGTACAGCGGAGGCTAAGGTGTGGGGCTGCCGGTGGGTTTCCGTTCCGGGCTAGGGTTAGGGTTAGGGAACGGCAAGGCTGAGGGCACAGGTGAGGGTGCGGACACGTGCTAGGGTCCGGGCACGTGCGGACGCGCGGGTCAGTGACCGCGTACGGATTAGGATGAGGGTACGGCGGAGGCTAAGGTGTGGGGCTGCCGGTGGGTTTCCGTTCCGGGCTAGGGTTAGGGTTAGGGAACGGCAAGGCTGAGGGCACAGGTGAGGGTGCGGACACGTGCTAGGGTCGGGGCACGTTCGGACGCGCGGGTCAGTGTCCGCGTACGGATTAGGATGAGGGTACGGCGGAGGCTAAGGTGTGGGGCTGCCGTTGGGTTTCCGTTCCGGGCTAGGGTTAGGGTTAGGGAACGGCAAGGCTGAGGGCACAGGTGAGGGTGCGGACACGTGCTAGGGTCGGGGCACGTGCGGACGCGTGTGTCAGTGTCCGCGTACGGATTAGGATGAGGGTACGGCGGAGGCTAAAGTGTGGGGCTGCCGGTGGGTTTCCATTCCGGGCTAGGGTTAGGGTTAGGGAACGGCAAGGCTGAGGGCACAGGTGAGGGCGCGGACACGTGCTAGGTTCGGGGCACGTGCGGACGCGCGGGTCCGTGTGCGCGTACGGGTTAGGATGAGGGTACGGCGGAGGCTATGGTGTGGGGCGGCCGGTTGGTTTCCCTTCCGGGCTAGGGTTAGGGTTAGGGAACGGCAAGGCTGAGGGCACAGGTGAGGGTGCGGACACGTGCTAGGGTCAGGGCACGTGCGGACGCGCGGGTCAGTGTCCGCGTACGGATTAGGATGAGGGTACGGGGGAGGCTAAGGTGTGGGGTTGCTGGTGGGTTTCCCTTCCGGGCTAGGGTTAGGGTTAGGGAACGCCAAGGCTGAGGGCACAGGTGAGGGTGCGGATACGTGCTAGGGTCGGGGCACGTGCGGACGCGCGGGTCAGTGTCCGCGTACGGATTAGGATGAGTGTACGGCGGAGGCTAAGGTGTGGGGCTGCCGGTGGGTTTCCGTTCCTGGCTAGGGTTAGGGATAGGGAACGGCAAGGCTGAGGGCACAGGTGAGGGTGCGGACACGTGCTAGGGTCGGGGCACGTGCGGACGCGCGGGTCAGTGTCCGCGTACAGATTAGGATGAGGGTACGGCGGAGGCTAAGGTGTGGGGCTGCCGGTGGGTTTCCGTTCCGGGCTAGGGTTAGGGTTAGGGAACGGCAAGGCTGAGGGCACAGGTGAGGGTGCGGACACGTGCTAGGGTCCGGGCACGTGCGGACGCGCGGGTCAGTGACCGCGTACGGATTAGGGTGAGGGTACGGCGGAGGCTAAGGTGTGGGGCTGCCGGTGGGTTTCCGTTCCGGGCTAGGGTTAGGGTTAGGGAACGGCAAGGCTGAGGGCACAGGTGAGGGTGCGGACACGTGCTAGGGTTGGGGCACGTGCGGACCCGCGGGTCAGTGTCCGCGTACGGATTAGGATGAGGGTACGGCGGAGGCTAAGGTGTGGGGCTGCCGGTGGGTTTCCCTTCCGGGCTAGGGTTAGGGTTAGGGAACGGCAAGGCTGAGGGCACAGGTGAGGGTGCGGACACGTGCTAGGGTCGGGGCACGTGCGGACGCGCGTGTCAGTGTCCGCGTACGCATTAGGATGATGGTACGGCGAAGGCTAAGGTGTGGGGCTGCCGGTGGGTTTCCCTTCCGGGCTAGGGTTAGGGTTAGGGAACGGCAAGGCTGAAGGCACAGGTGAGGGTGCGGACATGTGCTAGGGTCGGGGCACGTGCGGGCGCGCGGGTCAGTGTCCGCGTACGGATTAGGATGAGGGTACGGCGGAGGCTAAGGTGTGGGGCTGCCGGTGGGTTTCCGTTCCGGGCTAGGGTTAGGGTTAGGGAACGGCAATGTTGAGGGCACAGGTGAGGGTGCGGACACGTGCTAGGGTCGGGACACGTGCGGACGCACGGGTCAGAGTCCGCGTACGGAGTAGGATTAGGGTACGGCGGAGGCTAATGTGTGGGGCTGCCGGTGGGTTTCCATTCCGGTCTAGGGTTACGGTTAGGGAAGGGCAAGGTTGAGGGCACAGGTGAGGGTGCGGACACGTGCTAGGGTCGGGGAACGTGCGGACGCACGGGTCAGTGTCCGCGTAGGGAGTAGGATTAGGATACGGCGGAGGCTAAGGTGTGGGGCTGCCGGTGGGTTTCCGTTCCGGGCTCGGGTTAGGGTTAGGGAACGGCAAGGTTGAGGGCACAGGTGAGGGTGCGGACACGTGCTAGGGTCGGGGCACGTGCGGACGCACGGGTCAGTGTATGCGCACGGAGTAGGATTAGGGTACGGCGGAGGCTAAGGTGTGGGGCTGCCGGTGGGTTTCCGTTCCGGGCTAGGGTTAGGGTTAGGGAACGGCAAGGTTGAGGGCACAGGTGAGGGTGCGGACACGTGCTAGGGTCGGGGCACGTGCGGACGCAAGGGTCAGTGTCCGCGTACGTATTAGTATTAGGGTACGGCGGAGGCTAAGGTGTGGGGATGCCGGTGGGTTTCCGTTCCGGGCTAGGGTTAGGGTTAGGGAACGGCAAGGTTGAGGGCACAGGTGAGGGTGCGGACACGTGCTAGGGTCGGGGCACGTGCAGACGCACAGGTCAGTGTCCGCGTACGGAGTAGTATTAGGGTACGGCGGAGGCTAAGGTGTGGGGCTGCCGGTGGGTTTCCGTTCCGGGCTAGGGTTAGGGTTAGGGAACGGCAAGGTTGAGGGCACAGGTGAGGGTGCGGACACGTGCTAGGGTCGGGGCACGTGCGGACGCATGGGTCAGTGTCCGCGTATGGAGTAGGATTAGGGTACGGCGGAGGCCATGGTGTGGGGCTGCCGGTGAGTTTCCTTTCCGGGTTAGGGTTAGGGTTAGGGAATGGCAAGGTTGAGGGCACAGGTGAGGGTGCGGACACGTGCTAGGGTCGGGGCATGTGCGGACGCACGGGTCAGTGTCCGCGTACGGATTAGTATTAGGGTACGGCGGAGGCTAAGGTGTGGGGCTGCCGGTGGGTTTCCGTTCCGGGCTAGGGTTAGGGTTAGGGAACGGCAAGGTTGAGGGCACAGGTGAGGGTGCGGACACGTGCTAGGGTAGGGGCACGTGCGGACGCACGGGTCAGTCTCCGCCTACGGAGTAGGATTAGGGTACGGCGAAGGCTAAGGTGTGGGGCTGCCGGTGGGTTTCCGTCCCGGGCTAGGGTTAGGGTTAGGGAACGGCAAGGTTGAGGGCACAGGTGAGGGTGCGGACACGTGCTAATGTCGGGGCACGTGCGGACGCACGGGTCAGTGTCCGCGTACGGAGTAGGATTAGGGTACGGCGGAGGCTAAGGTGTGGGGCTGCCGGTGGGTTTCCGTTCCAGGCTAGGGTTAGGGTTAGGGAACGGCAAGGTTGAGGGCACAGGTGAGGGTGCGGACACGTGCTAGGGTCAGGGCACGTGCGGACGCACGGTTCAGTGTCCGCGTACGGAGTAGGATTAGGGTACGGCGGAGGCTAAGGTGTTGGGCTGCCGGTGGGTTTCCGTTCCGGGCTAGGGTTAGGGTTAGGGAACGGCAAGTTTGAGGGCACAGGTGAGGGTGCGGACAGCTGCTAGGGTCGGGGCTCGTGCGGACGCACGGTTCAGTGTCCGCGTACGGAGTAGGATTAGGGTACGGCGGAGGCTAAGGTGTGGGGCTGCCGGTGGGTTTCCGTTCCGGGTTAGGGTTAGCGTTAGGGAACGGCAAGGTTGAGGGCACAGGTGAGGGTGCGGACACGTGCTAGGGTCGCGGCACGTGCGGACGCACGGGTCAGTGTCCGCGTACGGAGTAGGATTAGGGTACGGCGGAGGCTAAGGTGTGGGGCTGCCGGTGGGTTTCCATTCCGGGCTAGGGTTAGGGTTAGGGAACGGCAAGGTTGAGGGCACAGGTGAGGGTGCGGACACGTGCTAGGGTCGGGGCACGTGCGGACGCACGGGTCAGTGTCCGCGTACGGAGTAGGATTAGGGTACGGCGGAGGCTAAGGTGTGGGGCTGCCGGTGGGTTTCCGTTTCGGGCTAGGGTTAGGGTTAGGGAACGGCAAGGTTGAGGGCACAGGTGAGGGTGCGGACACGTGCTAGGGTCGGGGCACGTGCGGACGCACGGGTCAGTGTCCGCGTACGGATTAGGATTAGGGTACAGCGGAGGCTAAGGTGTGGGGCTGCCGGTGGGTTTCCGTTCCGGGCTAGGGTTAGGGTTAGGGAACGGCAAGGTTGAGGGCACACGTGAGGGTGCGGACACGTGCTAGGGTCGGGGCACGTGCAGACGCACGCGTCAGTGTCCCCGTACGGAGTAGGATTAGGGTACGGCGGAGGCTAAGGTGTGGGGCTGCCGGTGGGTTTCCGTTCCGGGCTAGGGTTAGGGTTAGGGAACGGCAAGTTTGAGGGCACAGGTGAGGGTGCGGACACGTGCTAGGGTCGGGGCACGTGCGGACGCACGGTTCAGTGTCCGCGTACGGAGTAGGACTAGGGTACGGCAGAGGCTAAGGTGTGGGGCTGCCGGTGGGTTTCCGTTCCGGGCTAGGGTTAGGGTTAGGGAACGGTAAGGTTGAGGGCACAGGTGAGGGTGAAGACACGTGCTAGGGTCGGGGCACGTGCGGACGCAAGGGTCAGTGTCCGCGTACGGAGTAGGACTAGGTTACGGCGGAGGCTAAGGTGTGGGGCTGCCGGTGGGTTTCCGTTCCGGGCTAGGGTTAGGGTTAGGGAACGGCAAGGTTGAGGGCACAGGTGAGGGTGCGGACACGTGCTAGGGTCGGGGCACGTGCGGACGCACGGGTAAGTGTCCACGTATGGAGTAGGACTAGGGTACGGCGGAGGCTAAGGTGTGGGGCTGCCGGTGGGTTTCCGTTCCGGGCTAGGGTTAGGGTTAGGGAACTGCAAGGTTGAGGGCACAGGTGAGGGTGCGGACACGTGCTAGGGTCGGGGCACGTGCGGACGCACGGGTCAGTGTCCGCGTACGGAGTAGGATTAGGGTACGGCGGAGGCTAAGGTGTGGGGCTGCCGGTGGGTTTCCGTTCCGGGCTAGGGTTAGGGTTAGGGAACGGCAAGGTTGAGGGCACAGGTGAGGGTGCGGACACGTGCTAGGGTCGGGGCACGTGAGAACGCACGGCTCAGTGTCCGCGTACGGAGTAGGATTAGGGTACGGCGGAGGCTAAGGTGTGGGGCTGCCGGTGGGTTTCCGTTCCGGGCTAGGGTTAGGGTTAGGGAACGGCAAGGTTGAGGGCACAGGTGAGGGTGCGGACACGTGCTAGGGTCGGGGCACGTGCGGACGCACGGTTCAGTGTCCACGTACGGATTAGGATTAGGGTACGGCAGAGGCTAATGTGTGGGTCTGCCGGTGGGTTTCCGTTCCGGGCTAGGGTTATGGTTAGGGAACGGCAATGTTGAGGGCACAGGTGAGGGTGCGGACACGTGCTAGGGTCGGGGCACGTGCGGACGCACGGTTCAGTGTCCACGTACGGATTAGGATTAGGGTACGGCGGAGGCTAATGTGTGGGTCTGCCGGTGGGTTTCCGTTCCGGGCTAGGGTTAGGGTTAGGGAACGGCAATGTTGAGGGCACAGGTGAGGGTGCGGACACTTGCTAGTGTCGGGGCACGTGCGGACGCACGGGTCAGTGTCCGCGTACGGAGTAGGATTAGGGTACGGCGGAGGCTAATGTGTGGGGCTGCCGGTGGGTTTCCGTTCCGGGCTAGGGTTAGGGTTAGGGAACGGCAAGGTTGAGGGCACAGGTGAGGGTGCGGACACGTGCTAGGGTCGGGGCACGTGCGGACGCACGGGTCAGTGTCCGCGTACGGAGTAGGATTAGGGTACGGCGGAGGCTAAGGTGTGGGGCTGCCGGTGGGTTTCCGTTCCGGGCTAGGGTTAGGGTTAGGGAACGGCAAGGTTGAGGGCACAGGTGAGGGCGCGGACACGTGCTAGGGTCGGGGCACGTGCGGACGCACGGGTCAGTGTCCGCGTACGGAGTAGAATTAGGGTACGGCGGAGGCTATGGTGTGGTGCTGCCGGTGGGTTTCCGTTCCGGGCTAGGGTTACGGTTAGGGAACGGCAAGGTTGAGGGCACAGGTGAGGGTGCGGACACGTGCTAGGGTCGGGGCACGTGCGGACGCACGGGTCAGTGTCCGCGTACGGAGTAGGACTAGGGTACGGCGGAGGCTAAGGTGTGGGGCTGCCGGTGGGTTTCCGTTCCGGGCTAGGGTTAGGGTTAGGGAACGGCAAGGTTGAGGGCACAGGTGAGGGTGCGGACACGTGCTAGGGTCTGGGCACGTGCGGACGCACGGGTCAGTGTCCGCGTACGTATTAGGATTATGGTACGGCGGAGGCTAAGGTGTGGGGCTGCCGGTGGGTTTCCGTTCCGGGCTAGGGTTAGGGTTAGGGAACGGCAAGGTTGAGGGCACAGGTGAGGGTGCGGACACGTGCTAGGGTCGAGGCACGTGCGGACGCACGGGTCAGTGTCCGCGTACGGAGTAGGATTAGGGTACGGCGGAGGCTAAGGTGTGGGGCTGCCGGTGGGTTTCAGTTCCGGGCTAGGGTTAGGGTTAGGGAACGGCAAGGTTGAGGGCACAGGTGAGGGTGCGGACACGTGCTAGGGTCGGGGCACGTGCGGACGCACGGGTCAGTGTCCGCGTACGGAGTAGGATTAGGGTACGGCGGAGGCTAATGTGTGGGGCTGCCGGTGGGTTTCCGTTCCGGGCTAGGGTTAGGGTTAGGGAACGGCAAGGTTGAGGGCACAGGTGAGGGTGCGGACACGTGCTAGGGTAGGGGCACGTGCGGACGCACGGGTCAGTGTCCGCGTACGGAGTAGGATTACGGTACGGCGGAGGCCAAGGTGTGGGGCTGCGATGGGTTTCCGTTCCGGGCTAGGGTTAGGGTTAGGGAATGGCAAGGTTGAGGGCACAGGTGAGGGTGCGGACACGTGCTAGGGTCGGGGCACGTGCGGACGCATGTGTCGGTGTCCGCGTACGGAGTAGGATTAGGGTACGGCGGAGGCTAAGGTGTGGGGCTGCCGGTGGGTTTCCGTTCCGGGCTAGGGTTAGGGTTAGGGAACGGCAAGGTTGAGGGCACAGGTGAGGGTGCGCACACGTGCTAGGGTCGGGGCACGTGCGGACGCACGGGTCAGTGTCCGCGTACGGAGTAGGATTAGGGTACGGCGGAGGCTAAGGTGTGGGGCTGCCGGTGGGTTTCCGTTCCGGGCTAGGGTTAGGGTTAGGGAACGGCAAGGTTGAGGGCACAGGTGAGGGTGCGGACACGTGATAGGGTCGGGGCACGTGCGGACGCACGGGTCAGTGTCCGCGTACGGAGTAGGATTAGGGTACGGCGGAGGCTAAGGTGTGGGGCTGCCGGTGGGTTTCCGTTCCGGGCTAGGGTTAGGGTTAGGGAACGGCAAGGTTGAGGGCACAGGTGAGGGTGCGGACACGTGCTAGGGTCGGGGCACGTGCGGACGCACGGGTCAGTGTCCGCGTACGGAGTAGGATTAGGGTACGGCGGAGGCTAAGGTGTGGGGCTGCCGGTGGGTTTCCGTTCCGGGCTAGGGTTACGGTTAGGGAACGGCAAGGTTGAGGGCACAGGTGAGGGTGCGGATACGTGCTAGGGTCGGGGCACGTGCGGACGCACGGGTCAGTGTCCGCGTACGGAGTAGGACTAGGGTACGGCGGAGGCTAAGGTGTGGGGCTGCCGGTGGGTTTCCGTTCCGGGCTAGGCTTACGGTTAGGGAACGGCAAGGTTGAGGGCACAGGTGAGGGTGCGGACACGTGCTAGGGTCGGGGCACGTGCGGACGCACGGGTCAGTGTCCGCGTACGGAGTAGGACTAGGGTACGGCGGAGGCTAAGGTGTGGGGCTGCCGGTGGGTTTCCGTTCCGGGCTAGGGTTAGGGTTAGGGAACGGCAAGGTTGAGGGCACAGGTGAGGGTGCGGACACGTGCTAGGTTCGGGGCACGTGCGGACGCGCGGGTCAGTGTCCGCGTACGGATTAGGAGCAGGGTACGGCGGAGGCTAAGGTGTGGGCCTGCCGGTGGGTTTTCCTTCCGGGCTAGGGTTAGGGTTAGGGAACGGCAAGGCTGAGGGCACAGGTGAGGGTGCGGACACGTGCTAGGGTCGGGGCACGCGCGGACGCGCCGGTCATTGTCCGCGTACGGATTAGGAGGAGGGTACGGCAGAGGCTAAGGTGTGGGGCTGCCGGTGGGTTTCCGTTCCGGGCTAGGGTTAGGGTTAGGGAACGGCAAGGCTGAGGGCACAGGTGAGGGTGCGGACACGTGCTAGGGTCGGGGCACGTGCGGACGCGCATGTCAGTGTCCGCGTACGCATTAGGATGAGGGTACGGCGGAGGCTAAGGTGTGGGACTGCCGGTGGGTTTCCCTTCCGGGCTAGGGTTAGGGTTAGGGAACGGCAAGGCTGAAGGCACAGGTGAGGGTGCGGACATGTGCTAGGGTCGGGGCACGTGCGGGCGCGCGGGTCAGTGTCCGCGTACGGATTAGGATGAGGGTACGGCGGAGTCTAAGGTGTGGGGCTGCCAGTGGGTTTCCCTTCCGAGCTAGGCTGAGGGTTAGGGAACGGCAAGGCTGAGGGCACAGGTGAGGGTGCGGTCACGTGCTAGGGTCGGGGCACGTGCGGACGCGCGGGTCAGTGTCCGCGTACGGATTAGGATGAGGGTACGGCGGGGGATAAGGTGTGGGGCTGCCGGTGGGTTTCCCTTCAGGGCTAGGGTTAGGGATAGGGAACGGCAAGGCTGAGGGCACAGGTGAGGGTGCGGACACGTGCTAGGGTCGCGGCACGTGCGGACGCGCGGGTCAGTGTCCGCGTTCGGATTAGGATGAGGGTACGGCGGAGGCTAAGGTGTGGGGCTGCCGCTGGGTTTCCGTTCCGGGCTAGGGTTAGGGTTAGGGAACGGCAAGGCTGAGGGCACAGGTGAGGGTGCGGACACGTGCTAGGGTCGGGGCACGTGCGGACGCGCGGGTCAGTGTCCGCGTACGGATTAGGATGAGTGTACGGCGGAGGCTAAGGTGTGGGGCTGCCAGTGGGTTTCCGTTCCTGGCTAGGGTTAGGGATAGGGAACGGCAAGGCTGAGGGCACAGGTGATGGTGCGGACACGTGCTAGGGTCGGGGCACGTGCGGACGCGCGGGTCAGTGACCGCGTACGGATTAGGATGAGGGTACGGCGGAGACTAAGGTGTGGGGCTGCCGGTGGGTTTCCGTTCCGGGCTAGGGTTAGGGTTAGGGAACGGCAAGGCTGAGGGCACAGGTGAGGGTGCGGACAAGAGCTAGGGTCGGGGCACGTGCGGATGCGCGGGTCAGTGTCCGCGTACGGATTAGGATGAGGTTACGGCGGAGGCTAAGGTCTGGGGCTGCCGGTGGGTTTCCCTTCCGGGCTAGGGTTAGGGTTAGGGAATGGCAAGTCTGAAGGCACAGGTGAGGGTGCGGACACGTGCTAGGGTCGGGGCACGTGCGGACGCGCGGGTCAGTGTCCGCGTACGGATTAGGATGAGGGTACGGTGGAGGCTAAGGCGTGGGGCTGCCGGTGGGTTTCCATTCCCCGCTAGGGTTAGGGTTAAGGAATGGCAAGGCTGAGGGCACAGGTGAGTATGCGGACACGTGCTAGGGTCGGGGCACGTGCGGACGCGCGGGTCAGTGTCCGCGTACGGATTAGGATGAGGGTACGGCGGAGGCTAAGGTGTGGGGCTGCCGGTGGGTTTCCCTTCCGGGCTAGGGTTAGGGTTAGGGAACGGCAAGGCTGAGGGCACAGGTGAGGGTGCGGACATGTGCCAGGGGCGGGGCACGTGCGGACGCGCGGGTCAGTGTCCGCGTACGGATTAGGATGAGGGTACGGCGGAGGCTAAGGTGTGGGGCTGCCGGTGGGTTTCCGTTCCGGGCTAGGGTTAGGGTTAGGGAACGGCAAGGCTGAGGGCACAGGTGAGGGTGCGGACACGTGCTAGGGTCGGGGCACGTGCGGACGCGCGGGTCAGTTTCCGCGTACGGATTAGGATGAGGGTACGGCGGAGGCTAAGGTCTGGGGCTGCCGGTGGGTTTCCCTTCCGGGCTAGGGTTAGGGTTAGGGAGCGGCAAGGCTGAGGGCACAGGTGAGGGTGCGGACACGTGCTAGGGTCAGGGCACATGCGGACGCGCGGGTCAGTGTCCGCGTACGGATTAGGATGAGGGTACGGCGGAGGCTAAGGTGTGGGGCTGCCGGTGGGTTTCCCTTCCGGGCTAGGGTTAGGGTTAGGGAACGGCAAGGCTGAGGGCACAGGTGAGGGTGCGGACACGTGCTAGGGTCGGGGCACGTGCGGACGCGCGGGTCAGTGTCCGCTACGGATTAGGATGAGGGTACCGCGGAGGCTAAGGTGTGGGGCTGCCGGCGGGTTTCCCTTCCGGGCTAGGGTTAGGGTAAGGGAACGGCAAGGCTGAGGGCACAGGTGAGGGTGCGGACACATGCTAGGGTCGGGGCACGTGAGGACGCGCGGGTCAGTGTCCGCTTATGGATTAGGATGAGGGTACGGCGGAGGCTAAGGTGTGGGGCTGCCGGTGGGTTTCCGTTCCGGGCTAGGGTTAGGGTTAGGGAACGGCAAGGCTGAGGGCACAGGTGAGGGTGCGGACACGTGCTAGGGTCGGGGCACGTGCGGATGTGCGGGTCAGTGTCCGCGTACGGATTAGGATGAGTGTACGGCGGAGGCTAAGGTGTGGGGCTGCCGGTGGGTTTCCGTTCCTGGCTAGGGTTAGGGATAGGGAACGGCAAGGCTGAGGGCACAGGTGAGGGTGCGGACACGTGCTAGGGTCGGGGCATGTGCGGACGCGCGGGTCAGTGACCGCGTACGGATTAGGATGAGGGTACGGCGGAGGCTAAGGTGTGGCGCTGCCGGTGGGTTTCCGTTCCGGGCTAGGTTTAGGGTTAGGGAACGGCAAGGCTGAGGGCACAGGTGAGGGTGCGGACACGTGCTAGGGTCGGGGCCCGTGCGCACGCGTGGGTCAGTGTCCGCATACGGATTAGGATGAGGGTACGGCGGAGGCTAAGGTGTGGGGCTGCCGGTGGGTTTCCCTTCCGGGCTAGGGTTAGGGTTAGGGAACGGCAAGGCTGAGGGCACAGGTGAGGGTGCGGACACGTGCTAGGGTCGGGGCACCTGCGGACGCGCGGGTCAGTGTCCGCGTACGGATTAGGATGAGGTTACGGCGGAGGCTAAGGTCTGGGGCTGCCGGTGGGTTTCCCTTCCGGGCTAGGGTTAGGGTTAGGGAATGGCAAGTCTGAAGGCACAGGTGAGGGTGCGGACACGTGCTAGGGTCGGGGCACGTGCGGACGCGCGGGTCAGTGTCCGCGTACGGATTACGATGAGGGTACGGTGGAGGCTAAGGCGTGGGGCTGCCGGTGGGTTTCCATTCCCCGCTAGGGTTAGGGTTAGGGAATGGCAAGGCTGAGGGCACAGGTGAGGGTGCGGACACGTGCTAGGGTCGGGGCACGTGCGGACGCATGGGTCAGTGTCCGCGTACGGATTAGGATGAGGGTACGGCGGAGGCTAAGGTGTGGGGCTGCTGGTGGGTTTCCCTTCCGGGCTAGGGTTAGGGTTAGGGAACGGCAAGGCTGAGGGCACAGGTGAGGGTGCGGACATGTGCTAGGGTCGGGGCACGTGCGGACGCGCGGGTCAGTGTCCGCGTACGGATTAGGATGAGGGTACGGCGGAGACTAAGGTGTGGGGCTGCCGGTGGGTTTCCGTTCCGGGCTAGGGTTAGGGTTAGGGAACGGCAAGGCTGAGGGCACAGGTGAGGGTGCGGACACGTGCTAGGGTCGGGGCACGTGCGGACGCGCGGGTCACTGTCCGCGTACGGATTAGGATGAGGGTACGGTGGAGGCTAAGGTCTGGGGCTGCCGGTGGGTTTCCCTTCCGGGCTAGGGTTAGGGTTAGGGAGCGGCAAGGCTGAGGGCACAGGTGAGGGTGCGGACACGTGCTAGGGTCAGGGCACATGCGGACGCGCGGGTCAGTGTCCGCGTACGGATTAGGATGAGGGTACGGTGGAGGCTAAGGTGTAGGGCTGCCGGTGGGTTTCCCTTCCGGGCTAGGGTTAGGGTTAGGGAACGGCAAGGCTGAGGGCACAGGTGAGGGTGCGGACACGTGCTAGGGTCGGGGCACGTGCGGACGCGCGGGTCAGTGTCCGCGTACGGATTAGGAGCAGGGTACGGCGGAGGCTAAGGTGTGGAGTTGCCGGTGGGTTTCCGTTCCGGGCTAGGGTTAGGGTTAGGGAACGGCAAGGCTGAGGGCACAGGTGAGGGTGCGGACACGTGCTAGGGTCGGGGCCCGTGCGGACGCGCGGGTCAGTGTCCTCGTACGGATTACGATGAGGGTACGGCGGAGGCTAAGGTGTGGGGCTGCCGGTGGGTTTCCCTTCCGGTCTTGGGTTAGGGTAAGGCAACGGCAAGGCTGAGGGCACAGGTGAGGGTGCGGACACATGCTAGGGTCGGGGCACGTGAGGACGCGCGGGTCAGTGTCCGCTTACGGATTAGGATGAGGGTATGGCGGAGGCTAAGGTGTGGGGCTGCCGGTGGTTTTACGTTCCGGGCTAGGTTTAGGGTTAGGGAACGGCAAGGCTGAGGGCACAGGTGAGGGTGCGGACACGTGCTAGGGTCGGGGCACGTGCGGACGCGCGGGTCAGTGTCCGCGTACGGATTAGGATGAGGGTACGGCGGAGGCTAAGGTGTGGGGCTGCCGGTGGGTTTCCGTTCCGGGCTAGGGTTAGGGTTAGGGAACGGCAAGGCTGAGGGCACAGGTGAGGGCGCGGACACGTGCTAGGGTCGGGGCACGTGCGGACGCGCGGGTCAGTGTGCGCGTACGGGTTAGGATGATGGTACGGCGGAGGCTAAGGTGTGGGGCTGCCGGTGGGTTTCCATTCTGGGCTAGGGTTAGGGTTAGGGAACGGCAAGGCTGAGGGCACAGGTGAGGGCACGGACACGTGCTAGGGTTGGGGCACGTGCGGATGCGCGGGTCAGTGTGCGCGTACGGGTTAGGATGAGGGTACGGCGGAGGCTATGGTGTGGGGCTGCCGGTGGGTTTCCGTTCCGGGCTAGGGTTAGGGTTAGGGAACGGCAAGGCTGAGGGCACAGGTGAGTGTGCAGACACGTGCTAGGGTCGGGGCACGTGCGGACGCGCGGGTCAGTGTCCGCGTACGGATTAGGATGAGGGTACGGCAGAGGCTAAGGTGTGGGGCTGCAGGTGGGTGTCCGTTCCGGGCTAGGGTTAGGGTTAGGGAACGGCAAAGCTGAGGGCACAGGTGAGGGTGAGGACACGTGCTAGGGTCAGGGCACGTGCGGGGGCGGGGCTCAGCGTCCGCGTACGGATTAGGATGAGGGTACGGCAGAGGCTAAGGTGTGGGGCTGCCGGTGGGTGTCCGTTCCGGGCTAGGGTTAGGGTTAGGGAACGGCAAAGCTGAGGGCACAGGTGAGGGTGAGGACACGTGCTAGGGTCAGGGCACGTGCGGGGGCGGGGCTCAGCGTCCGCGTACGGATTAGGATGAGGGTACGGCGGAGGCTAAGGTGTGGGGCTGCCGGTGGGTTTCCTTTCCTGGCTAGGGTTAGGGTTAGGGAACGGCAAGGCTGAGGGCACAGGTGAGGGTGCGGACACGTGCTAGGGTCGGGGCACGTGTGGACGCGCGGGTTAGTGTCCGCGTATGGATTAGGATGAGGTTACGGCGGAGGCCAAGGTGTGGGGCAGCCGGTGGGTTTCCCTTCCGGGCTAGGGTTAGGGTTAGGGAACGGCAAGGCTGAGGGCACAGGTGAGGATGCGTACACGTGCTAGAGTCGGGGCACGTGCGGACGCGCGTGTCAGTGTACGGATTAGGATGAGGGTACGGCGGAGGCTAAGGTGTGGGGCTGCCGGTGGGTTTCCGTTCCGGGCTAGGGTTAGGGTTAGGGAACGGCAAGGCTTAGGGCACAGGTGAGGGTGAGGACACGTGCTAGGGTCAGGGCACATGCGGGGGCGGGGCTCAGCGTCCGCGTACGGATTAGGATGAGGGTACGGCGGAGGCTAAGGTGTGGGGCTGCCGGTGGGTTTCCTTTCCTGGCTAGGGTTAGGGTTACGGAACGGAAAGGCTGAGGGCACAGGTGAGGGTGCGGACACGTGCTAGGGTCGGGGCACGTGTGGACGCGCGGGTTAGTGTCCGCGTATGGATTAGGATGAGGTTACGGCGGAGGCCAAGGTGTGGGGCAGCCGGTGTGTTTCCCTTCCGGGCTAGGGTTAGGGTTAGGGAACGGCAAGGCTGAGGGCACAGGTGAGGGTGCGTACACGTGCTAGAGTCGGGGCACGTGCGGACGCGCGTGTCAGTGTACGGATTAGGATGAGGGTACGGCGGAGGCTAAGGTGTGGGGCTGCCGGTGGGTTTCCTTTCCTGGCTAGGGTTAGGGTTACGGAACGGCAAGGCTGAGGGCACAGGTGAGGGTGCGGACACGTGCTAGGGTCGGGGCACGTGTGGACGTGCGGGTTAGTGTCCGCGTACGGATTAGGATGAGGTTACGGCGGAGGCCAAGGTGTGGGGCAGCCGGTGGGTTTCCCTTCCGGGCTAGGGTTAGGGTTAGGGAACGGCAAGGCTGAGGGCACAGGTGAGGGTGCGTACACGTGCTAGAGTCGGGGCCCGTGCGGACGCGCGTGTCAGTGTACGGATTAGGATGAGGGTACGGCGGAGGCTAAGGTGTGGGGCTGCCGGTGGGTTTCCGTTCCGGGCTAGGGTTAGGGTTAGGGAACGGCAAGGCTGAGGGCACAGGTGAGGGTGCGGACACGTGCTAGGGTCGGGGCACGTGCGGGCGCGCGGGTCAGTGTCCGCGTACGGATTAGGATGAGGGTACGGCGGAGGCTAAAGTGTGGGGCTGCCGGTGGGTTTCCCTTCCGGGCTAGGGTTAGGGTTAGGGAACGGCAAGGCTGAGGGCACAGGTGAGGGTGCGGACACGTGCTAGGGTGGGGGCACGTGCGGACGCGGGGGTCAGTGACCGCGTACGGATTAGGATGAGGGTACGGCGGAGGCTAAGGTGTGGGGCTGCCGGTGGGTTTCCGTTCCGGGCTAGGGTTAGGGTTAGGGAACGGCAAGGCTGAGGGCACAGGTGAGGGTGCGGACACGTGCTAGGGTCAGGGCACGTTCGGACGCGCGGGTCAGTGTCCGCGTACGGATTAGGATGAGGGTACGGCGGAGGCTAAGGTGTGGGGCTGCCGTTGGGTTTCCGTTCCGGGCTAGGGTTAGGGTTAGGGAACGGCAAGGCTGAGGGCACAGGTGAGGGTGCGGACACGTGCTAGGGTCGGGGCACGTGCGGACGCGTGTGTCAGTGTCCGCGTACGGATTAGGATGAGGGTACGGCGGAGGCTAAAGTGTGGGGCTGCCGGTGGGTTTCCGTTCCGGGCTAGGGTTAGGGTTAGGGAACGGCAAGGCTGAGGGCACAGGTGAGGGCGCGGACACGTGCTAGGTTCGGGGCACGTGCGGACGCGCGTGTCAGTGTCCGCGTACGGATTAGGATGAGGATACGGCGGAGGCTAAGGTGTGGGGCTGCCGGTGTGTTTCCATTCCGGGCTAGGGTTAGGGTTAGGGAACGGCAAGGCTGAGGGCACAGGTGAGGGCGCGGACACGTGCTAGGTTCGGGGCACGTGCGGACGCCCGGGTCCGTGTGCGCGCACGGGTTAGGATGAGGGTACGGCGGAGGCTATGGTGTGGGGCTGCCGGTGGGTTTCCGTTCCGGGCTAGGGTTAGGGTTAGGGAACGGCAAGGCTGAGGGCACAGGTGAGGGTGCGGACACGTGCTAGGGTCGGGGCACGTGCGGACGCGCGGGTCAGTGTCCGCGTACGGATTAGGATGAGGGTTGGCGGAAGGTTTGGTGTGGGGCTGCCGGTGGGTTTCCCTTCCATGCTAGGGTTAGGGTTAGGGAACGGCAAGGCTTAGGGCACAGGTGAGGGTGAGGACACGTGCTAGGGTCGGGGCACGTGTGGGGGCGGGGCTCAGCGTCCGCATACGGATTAGGATGAGGGTACGGCGGAGGCTAAGGTGTGGGGCTGCCGGTGGGTTTCCTTTCCTGGCTAGGGTTAGGGTTACGGAACGGCAAGGCTGAGGGCACAGGTGAGGGTGCGGACACGTGCTAGGGTCGGGGCACGTGCGGACGCGCGGGTTACTGTCCGCGTATGGATTAGGATGAGGTTACGGCGGAGGCCAAGGTGTGGGGCTGCCGGTGGGTTTCCCTTCCGGGCTAGGGTTAGGGTTAGGGAACGGCAAGGCTGAGGGCACAGGTGAGGGTGCGGACACGCGCTAGGGTCGGGGCACGTGCGGACGCGCAGGTCAGTGTCCGCGTACGGACTAGGATGAGGGTACGGTGGAGGCTAAGGTGTGGGGCTGCCGGTGTGTTTCCGTTACGGGCTAGGGTTAGGGTTAGGGAACGGCAACGCTGAGGGCACAGGTGAGGGTGCGGACACGCGCTAGGGTCGGGGCTGGTGAGGACGCGCGGGTCAGTGTCCGCGTACGGACTAGGATGAGGGTACGGCAGAGGCTAAGGTGTGGGGCTGCCGGTGGGTTTCCGTTCCGGGCTAGGGTTAGGGTTAGGGAACGGCAAGGCTGAGGGCACAGGTGAGGGTGCGGACACGTGCTAGTGTCGGGGCACGTGCGGACGCGCGGGTCAGTGTCCGCGTATGGACTAGGATGAGGGTACGGCGGAGGCTAAGGTGTGGGGCTGCCGGTGGGTTTCCGTTCCGGGCTAGGGTTAGGGTTAGGGAACGGCAAGGCTGAGGGCACAGGTGAGGGTGCGGACACGTGCTAGGGTCGGGGCACGTGCGGACGCGTGGGTCAGTGTCCGCGTACGGACTAGGATGAGGGTACGGCGGAGGCTAAGGTGTGGGGCTGCCGGTGGGTTTCCCTTCCGGGCTAGGGTTAGGGTTAGGGAACGGCAAGTCTGAGGGCACAGGTGAGGGTGCGGACACGTGCTAGGGTCAGGGCACGTGCGGACGCGTGGGTCAGTGTCCGCGTACGGACTAGGATGAGGGTACGGCGGAGGCTAAGGTGTGGGGCTTCCGGTGGGTTTCCCTTCCGGGCTAGGGTTAGGGTTAGGGAACGTCAAGGCTGAGGGCACAGGTGAGGGTGCGGACACGTGCTAGGGTAGGGGCACGTGCGGACGCGCGGGTCAGTGTCCGCGTACGGACTAGGATGAGGGTACGGCGGAGGCTAAGGTGTGGGGCTGCCGGTGGGTTTCCCTTTCGGGCTAGGGTTAGGGCTAGGGAACGGCAAGGCTGAGGGCACAGGTGAGGGTGCGGACACGTGCTAGGGTCGGGGCACGTGTGGACGCGCGGGTCAGTGTCCGCGTACGGACTAGGATGAGGGTACGGCAGAGGCTAAGGTCTGGGGCTGCCGGTGGGTTTCCGTTACGGGCTAGGGTTAGGGCTAGGGAACGGCAAGCCTGAGGGCACAGGTAAGGGTGCGGACACGTGCTAGGGTCAGGGCACGTGCGGACGCCCGGGTCAGTGTCCGCGTACGGACTAGGATGAGGGTACGGCGGAGGCTAAGGTGTGGGGCTGCCGGTGGGTTTTCGTTCCGGGCTATGGTTAGGGCTAGGGAACGGCAAGGCTGAGGGCACAGGTGAGGGTGCGGACACGTGCTAGGGTCGGGGCACGTGCGGACGCGCGTGTCAGTGTCCGCGTACGGACTAGGATGAGGGTACGGCGGAGGCTAAGGTGTGGGGCTGCCGGTTGGTTTCCGTTACGGGCTAGGGTTAGGGTTAGGGAACGGCAAGGCTGAGGGCACAGGTGAGGGTGCGGACACGTGCTAGGGTCGGGTCACGTGCGGACGCGCGGGTCAGTGTCCGCGTACGGACTAGGATGAGGGTACGGCGGAGGCTAAGGTGTGGGGCTGCCGGTGGGTTTCCGTTCCGGGCTAGGGTTAGGGTTAGGGAACGGCAAGGCTGAGGGCACAGGTGAGGGTGCGGACACGTGCTAGGGTCGGGGCACGTGCGGACGCACGGGTCAGTGTCCGCGTACGGACTAGGTTGAGGGTACGGCGGAGGCTAAGGTGTGGGGCTGCCGGTGGGTTTCCGTTCCGGGCTAGGGTTAGGGTTAGGGAACGGCAAGGCTGAGGGCACAGGTGAGGGTGCGGACACGTGCTAGGGTCGGGGCACGTGCGGACGCGCGGGTCAGTGTCCGCGTACGGACTAGGATGAGGGTACGGCGGAGGCTAAGGTGTGGGGCTGCCGGTGGGTTTCCGTTCCGGGCTAGGCTTAGGGTTAGGGAACGGCAAAGCTGAGGGCACAGGTGAGGGTGCGGACACGTGCTAGGGTCGGGGCACGTGCGGACGCGTGGGTCAGTGTCCGCGTATGGACTAGGAGGAGGGTACGGCGGAGGCTAAGGTGTGGGGCTGCCGGTGGGTTTCCGTTCCGGGCTAGGCTTAGGGTTAGGGAACGGCAAGGCTGAGGGCACAGGTGAGGGTGCGGACACGTGGTAGGGTCGGGGCACGTGCGGACGCGCGGGTCAGTGTCCGCGTACGGACTAGGATGATGGTACGGCGGAGGCTAAGGTGTGGGGCTGCCGGTGGGTTTCCGTTCCAGGCTAGGCTTAGGGTTAGGGAACGGCAAGGCTGAGGGCACAGGTGAGGGTGCGGACACGTGCTAGGGTCGGGGCACGTGCGGACGCGCGGGTCAGTGTCCGCGTACGGACTAGGATGAGGGTACGGCAGAGGCTAAGTTGTGGGGCTGCCGGTGGGTTTCCCTTCCGGGCTAGGGTTAGGGCTAGGGAACGGCAAGGCTGAGGGCACAGGTGAGGGTGCGGACACGTGCTAGGGTCGGGGCACGTGCGGACGCGCGGGTCAGTGTCCGCGTACGGACTAGGATGAGGGTACGGCGGAGGCTAAGGTGTGGGGCTGCCGGTGGGTTTCCGTACCGGGCTAGGGTTAGGGCTAGGGAACGGCAAGGCTGAGGGCACAGGTAAGGGTGCGGTCACGTGCTAGGGTCGGGGCACGTGCAGACGCGCGGGTCAGTGTCCACGTACGGACTAGGATGAGGGTACGGCAGAGGCTAAGGTGTGGGGCTGCCGGTGGGTTTCCGTTCCGGGCTAGGGTTAGGGCTAGGGAACGGCAAGGCTGAGGGCACAGGTGAGGGTGCGGACACGTGCTAGGGTCGGGGCACGTGCGGACGCGCGTGTCAGTGTCCGCGTACGGACTAGGATGAGGGTACGGCGGAGGCTAAGGTGTAGGGCTGCTGGTGGGTTTCCGTTACGTGCTAGGGTTAGGGTTAGGGAACGGCAAGGCTGAGGGCACAGGTGAGGGTGCGGACACGTGCTAGGGTCGGGGCACGTGCGGACGCGCGGGTCAGTGTCCGCGTACGGACTAGGATGAGGGTACGGCGGAGGCTAAGGTGTGGGGCTGCCGGTGGGTTTCCCTTCCGGGCTAGGGTTAGGGTTAGGGAACGGCAAGGCTGAGGGCACAGGTGAGGGTGCGGACACGTGCTAGGGTAGGGGCACGTGCGGACGCGCGGGTCAGTGTCCGCGTACGGACTAGGATGAGGGTACGGCGGAGGCTAAGGTGTGGGGCTGCCGGTGGGTTTCCCTTCCGGGGTAGGGTTAGGGCTAGGGAACGGCAAGGCTGAGGGCACAGGTGAGGGTGCGGACACGTGCTAGGGTCGGGGCACGTGCGGACGCGCGGGTCAGTGTCCGCGTACGGACTAGGATGAGGGTACGGCAGAGGCTAAGGTGTGGGGCTGCCGGTGGGTTTCCGTTCCGGGCTAGGCTTAGGGTTAGGGAACGGCAAAGCTGAGGGCACAGGTGAGGGTGCGGACACGTGCTAGGGTCGGGGCACGTGCGGACGCGTGGGTCAGTGTCCGCGTATGGACTAGGAGGAGGGTACGGTGGAGGCTAAGGTGTGGGGCTGCCGGTGGGTTTCCGTTCCGGGCTAGGCTTAGGGTTAGGGAACGGCAAGGCTGAGGGCACAGGTGAGGGTGCGGACACGTAGTAGGGTCGGGGCACGTGCGGACGCGCGGGTCAGTGTCCGCGTACGGACTAGGATGAGGGTACGGCAGAGGCTAAGTTGTGGGGCTGCCGGTGGGTTTCCCTTCCGGGCTAGGGTTAGGGCTAGGGAACGGCAAGGCTGAGGGCACAGGTGAGGGTGCGGACACGTGCTAGGGTCGGGGCACGTGCGGACGCGCGGGTCAGTGTCCGCGTACGGACTAGGATGAGGGTACGGCGGAGGCTAAGGTGTGGGGCTGCCGGTGGGTTTCCGTACCGGGCTAGGATTAGGGCTAGGGAACGGCAAGACTGAGGGCACAGGTAAGGGTGCGGTCACGTGCTAGGGTCGGGGCACGTGCAGACGCGCGGGTCAGTGTCCGCGTACGGACTAGGATGAGGGTACGGCGGAGGCTAAGGTGTGGGGCTGCCGGTGGGTTTCCGTTCCGGGCTAGGGTTAGGGCTAGGGAACGGCAAGGCTGAGGGCACAGGTGAGGGTGCGGACACGTGCTAGGGTCGGGGCACGTGCGGACGCGCGTGTCAGTGTCCGCGTACGGACTAGGATGAGGGTACGGCGGAGGCTAAGGTGTAGGGCTGCTGGTGGGTTTCCGTTACGTGCTAGGGTTAGGGTTAGGGAACGGCAAGGCTGAGGGCACAGGTGAGGGTGCGGACACGTGCTAGGGTCGGGGCACGTGCGGACGCGCGGGTCAGTGTCCGCGTACGGACTAGGATGAGGGTACGGCGGAGGCTAAGGTGTGGGGCTGCCGGTGGGTTTCCGTACCGGGCTAGGGTTAGGGTTAGGGAACGGCAAGGCTGAGGGCACAATTGAGGGTGCGGACACGTGCTAGGTTCGGGGCACGTGCGGACGCGCGGGTCAGTGTCCGCGTACGGACTAGGATGAGGGTACGGCGGAGGCTAAGGTGTGGGGCTGCCGGTGGGTTTCCGTTCCGGGCTAGGGTTAGGGTTAGGGAACGGCAAGGCTGAGGGCACAGGTGAGGGTGCGGACACGTGCTAGGGTCGGGGCACGTGCGGACGCGCAGGTCAGTGTCCGCGTACGGACTAGGATGAGGGTACGGCGGAGGCTAAGGTGTGGGGCTGCCGGTGGGTTTCCCTTCCGGGCTAGGGTTAGGGCTAGGGAACGGCAAGGCTGAGGGCACAGGTGAGGGTGCGGACACGTGCTAGGGTCGGGGCACGTGCGGACGCGCGGGTCAGAGTCTGTGTACGGATTAGGATGAGGGTACGGCAGAGGCTAAGGTGTGGGGTTGCCGGTGGGTTTCCGTTCCGGGCTAGGGTTAGGGTTAGGGAACGGCAAGGCTGAGGGCACAGGTGAGGGTGCGGGCACGTGATAGGGTCAGGGCACGTGCGGACGCGCGGGTCAGTGTCCGCGTACGGATTAGGATGAGGGTACGGCGGAGGCTAAGGTGTGGGGCTGCCGGTGGGTTTCCGTTCCGGGCTAGGGTTAGGGTTAGGGAACGGCAAGGCTGAGGGCACAGGTGAGGGTGCGGACACGTGCTAGGGTCGGGGCACGTGCGGACGCGCGGGTCAGTGTCCGCGTACGGATTAGGATGAGGGTACGGCGAAGGTTAAGGTGTGGGCCTGCCGGTGGGTTTCCGTTCCGGGCTAGGGTTAGGGTTAGGGAACGGCAAGGCTGAGGGCACAGGTGAGGGTGCGGACACGTGCTAGGGTCGGGGCACGTGCGGACGCGCGGGTCAGTGTCCGCGTACGGATTAGGATGAGGGTACGGCGGAGGCTAAGGTGTGGGTCTGCCGGTGGGTTTCCGTTCCGGGCTAGGGTTAGGGTTAGGGAACGGCAAGGCTGAGTGCACAGGTGAGGGTGCAGACACGTGCTAGGGTCGGGGCACGTGCGGACGCGCGGGTCAGTGTCCGCGTACGGATTAGGATGAGGGTACGGCGGAGGCTAAGGTGTGGGGCTGCCGGTGGGTTTTCCGTTCCGGGCTAGGGTTAGGGTTAGGGAACGGCAAGGCTGAGGGCACAGGTGAGGGTGCGGACACGTGCTAGGGTCGGGGCACGTGCGGGCGCGCGGGTCAGTGTCCGCGTACGGATTAGGATGAGGGTACGGCGGAAGCTAAAGTGTGGGGCAGCCGGTGGGTTTCCCTTCCGGGCTAGGGTTAGGTTTAGGGAACGGCAAGGCTGAGGGCACAGGTGAGGGTGCGGACACGTGCTAGGGTGGGGGCACGTGCGGACGCGCGGGTCGGTGTCCGCGTACGGATTAGGATGAGGGTACGGCGGAGGCTAAGGTGTGGGGCTGCCGGTGGGTTTCCGTTCCGGGCTAGGCTTAGGGTTAGGGAACGGCAAGGCTGAGGGCACAGGTGAGGGTGCGGACACGTGCTAGGGTCGGGGCACGTGCGGACGCTTGGGTCAGTGTCCGCGTACGGACTAGGATGAGGGTACGGCGGAGGCTAAGGTGTGGGGCTGCCGGTGGGTTTCCCTTCCGGGCTAGGGTTAGGGTTAGGGAACGGCAAGGCTGAGGGCACAGGTGAGGGTGCGGACACGTGCTAGGGTCGGGGCACGTGCGGACGCGCGGGTCAGTGTCCGCGTACGGACTAGGATGAGGGTACGGCGGAGGCTAAAGTGTGGGGCTGCCGGTGGGTTTCCCTTCCGGGCTAGGGTTAGGGTTAGGGAACGGCAAGGCTGAGGGCACAGGTGAGGGTGCGGACACGTGCTAGGGTCGGGGCACGTGCGGGCGCGCGGGTCAGTGTCCGCGTACGGATTAGGATGAGGGTACGGCGGAGGCTAAAGTGTGGGGCTGCCGGTGGGTTTCCCTTCCGGGCTAGGGTTAGGGTTAGGGAACGGCAAGGCTGAGGGCACAGGTGAGGGTGCGGACACGTGCTAGGGTGGGGGCACGTGCGGACGCGGGGGTCAGTGACCGCGTACGGATTAGGATGAGGGTACGGCGGAGGCTAAGGTGTGGGGCTGCCGGTGGGTTTCCGTTCCGGGCTAGGGTTAGGGTTAGGGAACGGCAAGGCTGAGGGCACAGGTGAGGGTGCGGACACGTGCTAGGGTCAGGGCACGTTCGGACGCGCGGGTCAGTGTCCGCGTACGGATTAGGATGAGGGTACGGCGGAGGCTAAGGTGTGGGGCTGCCGTTGGGTTTCCGTTCCGGGCTAGGGTTAGGGTTAGGGAACGGCAAGGCTGAGGGCACAGGTGAGGGTGCGGACACGTGCTAGGGTCGGGGCACGTGCGGACGCGCAGGTCAGTGTCCGCGTACGGATTAGGATGAGGGTACGGCGGAGGCTAAGGTGTGGGGCTGCCGGTGGGTTTCCCTTCCGGGCTAGGGTTAGGGCTAGGGAACGGCAAGGCTGAGGGCACAGGTGAGGGTGCGGACACGTGCTAGGGTCGGGGCACGTGCGGACGCGCGGGTCAGAGTCTGTGTACGGATTAGGATGAGGGTACGGCAGAGGCTAAGGTGTGGGGTTGCCGGTGGGTTTCCGTTCCGGGCTAGGGTTAGGGTTAGGGAACGGCAAGGCTGAGGGCACAGGTGAGGGTGCGGGCACGTGATAGGGTCAGGGCACGTGCGGACGCGCGGGTCAGTGTCCGCGTACGGATTAGGATGAGGGTACGGCGGAGGCTAAGGTGTGGGGCTGCCGGTGGGTTTCCGTTCCGGGCTAGGGTTAGGGTTAGGGAACGGCAAGGCTGAGGGCACAGGTGAGGGTGCGGACACGTGCTAGGGTCGGGGCACGTGCGGACGCGCGGGTCAGTGTCCGCGTACGGATTAGGATGAGGGTACGGCGAAGGTTAAGGTGTGGGCCTGCCGGTGGGTTTCCGTTCCGGGCTAGGGTTAGGGTTAGGGAACGGCAAGGCTGAGGGCACAGGTGAGGGTGCGGACACGTGCTAGGGTCGGGGCACGTGCGGACGCGCGGGTCAGTGTCCGCGTACGGATTAGGATGAGGGTACGGCGGAGGCTAAGGTGTGGGTCTGCCGGTGGGTTTCCGTTCCGGGCTAGGGTTAGGGTTAGGGAACGGCAAGGCTGAGTGCACAGGTGAGGGTGCAGACACGTGCTAGGGTCGGGGCACGTGCGGACGCGCGGGTCAGTGTCCGCGTACGGATTAGGATGAGGGTACGGCGGAGGCTAAGGTGTGGGGCTGCCGGTGGGTTTTCCGTTCCGGGCTAGGGTTAGGGTTAGGGAACGGCAAGGCTGAGGGCACAGGTGAGGGTGCGGACACGTGCTAGGGTCGGGGCACGTGCGGGCGCGCGGGTCAGTGTCCGCGTACGGATTAGGATGAGGGTACGGCGGAAGCTAAAGTGTGGGGCAGCCGGTGGGTTTCCCTTCCGGGCTAGGGTTAGGTTTAGGGAACGGCAAGGCTGAGGGCACAGGTGAGGGTGCGGACACGTGCTAGGGTGGGGGCACGTGCGGACGCGCGGGTCGGTGTCCGCGTACGGATTAGGATGAGGGTACGGCGGAGGCTAAGGTGTGGGGCTGCCGGTGGGTTTCCGTTCCGGGCTAGGCTTAGGGTTAGGGAACGGCAAGGCTGAGGGCACAGGTGAGGGTGCGGACACGTGCTAGGGTCGGGGCACGTGCGGACGCTTGGGTCAGTGTCCGCGTACGGACTAGGATGAGGGTACGGCGGAGGCTAAGGTGTGGGGCTGCCGGTGGGTTTCCCTTCCGGGCTAGGGTTAGGGTTAGGGAACGGCAAGCCTGAGGGCACAGGTGAGGGTGCGGACACGTGCTAGGGTCGGGGCACGTGCGGACGCGCGGGTCAGTGTCCGCGTACGGACTAGGATGAGGGTACGGCGGAGGCTAAAGTGTGGGGCTGCCGGTGGGTTTCCCTTCCGGGCTAGGGTTAGGTTTAGGGAACGGCAAGGCTGAGGGCACAGGTGAGGGTGCGGACACGTGCTAGGGTCAGGGCACGTTCGGACGCGCGGGTCAGTGTCCGCGTACGGATTAGGATGAGGGTACGGCGGAGGCTAAGGTGTGGGGCTGCCGTTGGGTTTCCGTTCCGGGCTAGGGTTAGGGTTAGGGAACGGCAAGGCTGAGGGCACAGGTGAGGGTGCGGACACGTGCTAGGGTCGGGGCACGTGCGGACGCGTGTGTCAGTGTCCGCGTACGGATTAGGATGAGGGTACGGCGGAGGCTAAAGTGTGGGGCTGCCGGTGGGTTTCCGTTCCGGGCTAGGGTTAGGGTTAGGGAACGGCAAGGCTGAGGGCACAGGTGAGGGCGCGGACACGTGCTAGGTTCGGGGCACGTGCGGACGCGCGTGTCAGTGTCCGCGTACCGATTAGGATGAGGATACGGCGGAGGCTAAGGTGTGGGGCTGCCGGTGTGTTTCCATTCCGGGCTAGGGTTAGGGTTAGGGAACGGCAAGGCTGAGGGCACAGGTGAGGGCGCGGACACGTGCTAGGTTCGGGGCACGTGCGGACGCGCGGGTCCGTGTGCGCGCACGGGTTAGGATGAGGGTACGGCGGAGGCTATGGTGTGGGGCTGCCGGTGGGTTTCCGTTCCGGGCTAGGGTTAGGGTTAGGGAACGGCAAGGCTGAGGGCACAGGTGAGGGTGCGGACACGTGCTAGGTTCGGGACACGTGCGGACGCGTGGTTCAGTGTCCACGTACGGATTAGGATGAGGGTTGGCGGAAGGTTTGGTGTGGGGCTGCCGGTGGGTTTCCCTTCCATGCTAGGGTTAGGGTTAGGGAACGGCAAGGCTTAGGGCACAGGTGAGGGTGAGGACACGTGCTAGGGTCGGGGCACGTGTGGGGGCGGGGCTCAGCGTCCGCATACGGATTAGGATGAGGGTACGGCGGAGGCTAAGGTGTGGGGCTGCCGGTGGGTTTCCTTTCCTGGCTAGGGTTAGGGTTACGGAACGGCAAGGCTGAGGGCACAGGTGAGGGTGCGGACACGTGCTAGGGTCGGGGCACGTCCGGACGCGCGGGTTACTGTCCGCGTATGGATTAGGATGAGGTTACGGCGGAGGCCAAGGTGTGGGGCTGCCGGTGGGTTTCCCTTCCGGGCTAGGGTTAGGGTTAGGGAACGGCAAGGCTGAGGGCACAGGTGAGGGTGCGGACACGCGCTAGGGTCGGGGCACGTGCGGACGCGCAGGTCAGTGTCCGCGTACGGACTAGGATGAGGGTACGGTGGAGGCTAAGGTGTGGGGCTGCCGGTGTGTTTCCGTTACGGGCTAGGGTTAGGGTTAGGGAACGGCAACGCTGAGGGCACAGGTGAGGGTGCGGACACGCGCTAGGGTCGGGGCTGGTGAGGACGCGCGGGTCAATGTCCGCGTACGGACTAGGATGAGGGTACGGCAGAGGCTAAGGTGTGGGGTTGCCGGTGGGTTTCCGTTCCGGGCTAGGGTTAGGGTTAGGGAACGGCAAGGCTGAGGGCACAGGTGAGGGTGCGGACACGTGCTAGTGTCGGGGCACGTGCGGACGCGCGGGTCAGTGTCCGCGTATGGACTAGGATGAGGGTACGGCGGAGGCTAAGGTGTGGGGCTGCCGGTGGGTTTCCGTTCCGGGCTAGGGTTAGGGTTAGGGAACGGCAAGGCTGAGGGCACATGTGAGGGTGCGGACACGTGCTAGGGTCGGGGCACGTGCGGACGCGTGGGTCAGTGTCCGCGTACGGACTAGGATGAGGGTACGGCGGAGGCTAAGGTGTGGGGCTGCCGGTGGGTTTCCCTTCCGGGCTAGGGTTAGCGTTAGGGAACGGCAAGTCTGAGGGCACAGGTGAGGGTGCGGACACGTGCTAGGGTCAGGGCACGTGCGGACGCGTGGGTCAGTGTCCGCGTACGGACTAGGATGAGGGTACGGCGGAGGCTAAGGTGTGGGGCTTCCGGTGGGTTTCCCTTCCGGGCTAGGGTTAGGGTTAGGGAACGTCAAGGCTGAGGGCACAGGTGAGGGTGCGGACACGTGCTAGGGTAGGGGCACGTGCGGATGCGCGGGTCAGTGTCCGCGTACGGACTAGGATGAGGGTACGGCGGAGGCTAAGGTGTGGGGCTGCCGGTGGGTTTCCCTTTCGGGCTAGGGTTAGGGCTAGGGAACGGCAAGGCTGAGGGCACAGGTGAGGGTGCGGACACGTGCTAGGGTCGGGGCACGTGCGGACGCGCGGGTCAGTGTCCGCGTACGGACTAGGATGAGGGTACGGCAGAGGCTAAGGTCTGGGGCTGCCGGTGGGTTTCCGTTACGGGCTAGGGTTAGGGCTAGGGAACGGCAAGCCTGAGGGCACAGGTAAGGGTGCGGACACGTGCTAGGGTCAGGGCACGTGCGGACGCCCGGGTCAGTGTCCGCGTACGGACTAGGATGAGGGTACGGCGGAGGCTAAGGTGTGGGGCTGCCGGTGGGTTTTCGTTCCGGGCTATGGTTAGGGCTAGGGAACGGCAAGGCTGAGGGCACAGGTGAGGGTGCGGACACGTGCTAGGGTCGGGGCACGCGCGGACGCGCGTGTCAGTGTCCGCGTACGGACTAGGATGAGGGTACGGCGGAGGCTAAGGTGTGGGGCTGCCGGTTGGTTTCCGTTACGGGCTAGGGTTAGGGTTAGGGAACGGCAAGGCTGAGGGCACAGGTGAGGGTGCGGACACGTGCTAGGGTCGGGTCACGTGCGGACGCGCGGGTCAGTGTCCGCGTACGGACTAGGATGAGGGTACGGCGGAGGCTAAGGTGTGGGGCTGCCGGTGGGTTTCCGTTCCGGGCTAGGGTTAGGGTTAGGGAACGGCAAGGCTGAGGGCACAGGTGAGGGTGCGGACACGTGCTAGGGTCGGGGCACGTGCGGACGCACGGGTCAGTGTCCGCGTACGGACTAGGTTGAGGGTACGGCGGAGGCTAAGGTGTGGGGCTGCCGGTGGGTTTCCGTTCCGGGCTAGGGTTAGGGTTAGGGAACGGCAAGGCTGAGGGCACAGGTGAGGGTGCGGACACGTGCTAGGGTCGGGGCACGTGCGGACGCGCGGGTCAGTGTCCGCGTACGGACTAGGATGAGGGTACGGCGGAGGCTAAGGTGTGGGGCTGCCGGTGGGTTTCCGTTCCGGGCTAGGCTTAGGGTTAGGGAACGGCAAAGCTGAGGGCACAGGTGAGGGTGCGGACACGTGCTAGGGTCGGGGCACGTGCGGACGCGCGGGTCAGTGTCCGCGTACGGACTAGGATGAGGGTACGGCGGAGGCTAAGGTGTGGGGCTGCCGGTGGGTTTCCGTACCGGGCTAGGGTTAGGGCTAGGGAACGGCAAGGCTGAGGGCACAGGTAAGGGTGCGGTCACGTGCTAGGGTCGGGGCACGTGCAGACGCGCGGGTCAGTGTCCACGTACGGACTAGGATGAGGGTACGGCAGAGGCTAAGGTGTGGGGCTGCCGGTGGGTTTCCGTTCCGGGCTAGGGTTAGGGCTAGGGAACGGCAAGGCTGAGGGCACAGGTGAGGGTGCGGACACGTGCTAGGGTCGGGGCACGTGCGGACGCGCGTGTCAGTGTCCGTGTACGGACTAGGATGAGGGTACGGCGGAGGCTAAGGTGTAGGGCTGCTGGTGGGTTTCCGTTACGTGCTAGGGTTAGGGTTAGGGAACGGCAAGGCTGAGGGCACAGGTGAGGGTGCGGACACGTGCTAGGGTCGGGGCACGTGCGGACGCGCGGGTCAGTGTCCGCGTACGGACTAGGATGAGGGTACGGCGGAGGCTAAGGTGTGGGGCTGCCGGTGGGTTTCCGTACCGGGCTAGGGTTAGGGTTAGGGAACGGCAAGGCTGAGGGCACAGGTGAGGGTGCGGACACGTGCTAGGGTAGGGGCACGTGCGGACGCGCGGGTCAGTGTCCGCGTACGGACTAGGATGAGGGTACGGCGGAGGCTAAGGTGTGGGGCTGCCGGTGGGTTTCCCTTCCGGGGTAGGGTTAGGGCTAGGGAACGGCAAGGCTGAGGGCACAGGTGAGGGTGCGGACACGTGCTAGGGTCGGGGCACGTGCGGACGCGCGGGTCAGTGTCCGCGTACGGACTAGGATGAGGGTACGGCAGAGGCTAAGGTGTGGGGCTGCCGGTGGGTTTCCGTTCCGGGCTAGGCTTAGGGTTAGGGAACGGCAAAGTTGAGGGCACAGGTGAGGGTGCGGACACGTGCTAGGGTCGGGGCACGTGCGGACGCGTGGGTCAGTGTCCGCGTATGGACTAGGAGGAGGGTACGGTGGAGGCTAAGGTGTGGGGCTGCCGGTGGGTTTCCGTTCCGGGCTAGGCTTAGGGTTAGGGAACGGCAAGGCTGAGGGCACAGGTGAGGGTGCGGACACGTGCTAGGGTCGGGGCACGTGCGGACGCGCGGGTCAGTGTCCGCGTACGGACTAGGATGAGGGTACGGCAGAGGCTAACTTGTGGGGCTGCCGGTGGGTTTCCCTTCCGGGCTAGGGTTAGGGCTAGGGAACGGCAAGGCTGAGGGCACAGGTGAGGGTGCGGACACGTGCTAGGGTCGGGGCACGTGCGGACGCGCGGGTCAGTGTCCGCGTACGGACTAGGATGAGGGTACGGCGGAGGCTAAGGTGTGGGGCTGCCGGTGGGTTTCCGTACCGGGCTAGGATTAGGGCTAGGGAACGGCAAGGCTGAGGGCACAGGTAAGGGTGCGGTCACGTGCTAGGGTCGGGGCACGTGCAGACGCGCGGGTCAGTGTCCGCGTACGGACTAGGATGAGGGTACGGCGGAGGCTAAGGTGTGGGGCTGCCGGTGGGTTTCCGTTCCGGGCTAGGGTTAGGGCTAGGGAACGGCAAGGCTGAGGGCACAGGTGAGGGTGCGGACACGTGCTAGGGTCGGGGCACGTGCGGACGCGCGTGTCAGTGTCCGCGTACGGACTAGGATGAGGGTACGGCGGAGGCTAAGGTGTAGGGCTGCTGGTGGGTTTCCGTTACGTTCTAGGGTTAGGGTTAGGGAACGGCAAGGCTGAGGGCACAGGTGAGGGTGCGGACACGTGCTAGGGTCGGGGCACGTGCGGACGCGCGGGTCAGTGTCCGCGTACGGACTAGGATGAGGGTACGGCGGAGGCTAAGGTGTGGGGCTGCCGGTGGGTTTCCGTACCGGGCTAGGGTTAGGGTTAGGGAACGGCAAGGCTGAGGGCACAATTGAGGGTGCGGACACGTGCTAGGTTCGGGGCACGTGCGGACGCGCGGGTCAGTGTCCGCGTACGGACTAGGATGAGGGTACGGCGGAGGCTAAGGTGTGGGGCTGCCGGTGGGTTTCCGTTCCGGGCTAGGGTTAGGGTTAGGGAACGGCAAGGCTGAGGGCACAGGTGAGGGTGCGGACACGTGCTAGGGTCGGGGCACGTGCGGACGCGCAGGTCAGTGTCCGCGTACGGACTAGGATGAGGGTACGGCGGAGGCTAAGGTGTGGGGCTGCCGGTGGGTTTCCCTTCCGGGCTAGGGTTAGGGCTAGGGAACGGCAAGGCTGAGGGCACAGGTGAGGGTGCGGACACGTGCTAGGGTCGGGGCACGTGCGGACGCGCGGGTCAGAGTCTGTGTACGGATTAGGATGAGGGTACGGCAGAGGCTAAGGTGTGGGGTTGCCGGTGGGTTTCCGTTCCGGGGTAGGGTTAGGGTTAGGGAACGGCAAGGCTGAGGGCACAGGTGAGGGTGCGGGCACGTGATAGGGTCAGGGCACGTGCGGACGCGCGGGTCAGTGTCCGCGTACGGATTAGGATGAGGGTACGGCGGAGGCTAAGGTGTGGGGCTGCCGGTGGGTTTCCGTTCCGGGCTAGGGTTAGGGTTAGGGAACGGCAAGGCTGAGGGCACAGGTGAGGGTGCGGACACGTGCTAGGGTCGGGGCACGTGCGGACGCGCGGGTCAGTGTCCGCGTACGGATTAGGATGAGGGTACGGCGAAGGTTAAGGTGTGGGCCTGCCGGTGGGTTTCCGTTCCGGGCTAGGGTTAGGGTTAGGGAACGGCAAGGCTGAGGGCACAGGTGAGGGTGCGGACACGTGCTAGGGTCGGGGCACGTGCGGACGCGCGGGTCAGTGTCCGCGTACGGATTAGGATGAGGGTACGGCGGAGGCTAAGGTGTGGGTCTGCCGGTGGGTTTCCGTTCCGGGCTAGGGTTAGGGTTAGGGAACGGCAAGGCTGAGTGCACAGGTGAGGGTGCAGACACGTGCTAGGGTCGGGGCACGTGCGGACGCGCGGGTCAGTGTCCGCGTACGGATTAGGATGAGGGTACGGCGGAGGCTAAGGTGTGGGGCTGCCGGTGGGTTTTCCGTTCCGGGCTAGGGTTAGGGTTAGGGAACGGCAAGGCTGAGGGCACAGGTGAGGGTGCGGACACGTGCTAGGGTCGGGGCACGTGCGGGCGCGCGGGTCAGTGTCCGCGTACGGATTAGGATGAGGGTACGGCGGAAGCTAAAGTGTGGGGCAGCCGGTGGGTTTCCCTTCCGGGCTAGGGTTAGGTTTAGGGAACGGCAAGGCTGAGGGCACAGGTGAGGGTGCGGACACGTGCTAGGGTGGGGGCACGTGCGGACGCGCGGGTCGGTGTCCGCGTACGGATTAGGATGAGGGTACGGCGGAGGCTAAGGTGTGGGGCTGCCGGTGGGTTTCCGTTCCGGGCTAGGCTTAGGGTTAGGGAACGGCAAGGCTGAGGGCACAGGTGAGGGTGCGGACACGTGCTAGGGTCGGGGCACGTGCGGACGCTTGGGTCAGTGTCCGCGTACGGACTAGGATGAGGGTACGGCGGAGGCTAAGGTGTGGGGCTGCCGGTGGGTTTCCCTTCCGGGCTAGGGTTAGGGTTAGGGAACGGCAAGGCTGAGGGCACAGGTGAGGGTGCGGACACGTGCTAGGGTCGGGGCACGTGCGGACGCGCGGGTCAGTGTCCGCGTACGGACTAGGATGAGGGTACGGCGGAGGCTAAGGTGTGGGGCTGCCGGTGGGTTTCCCTTCCGGGCTAGGGTTAGGGTTAGGGAACGGCAAGGCTGAGGGCACAGGTGAGGGTGCGGACACGTGCTAGGGTCGGGGCACGTGCGGACGCGCGGGTCAGTGTCCGCGTACGGACTAGGATGAGGGTACGGCAGAGGCTAAGGTGTGGGGCTGCCGGTGGGTTTCCGTTCCGGGCTAGGGTTAGGGCTAGGGAACGGCAAGGCTGAGGGCACAGGTGAGGGTGCGGACACGTGCTAGGGTCGGGGCACGTGCGGACGCGCGGGTCAGTGTCCGCGTACGGACTAGGATGAGGGTACGGCAGAGGCTAAGGTGTGGGGCTGCCGGTGGGTTTCCGTTACGGGCTAGGGTTAGGGCTAGGGAACGGCAAGCCTGAGGGCACAGGTAAAGGTGCGGACACGTGCTAGGGTCAGGGCACGTGCGGACGCGCGGGTCAGTGTCCGCGTACGGACTAGGATGAGGGTACGGCGGAGTCTAAGGTGTGGGGCTGCCGGTGGGTTTTCGTTCCGGGCTATGGTTAGGGCTAGGGAACGGCAAGGCTGAGGGCACAGGTGAGGGTGCGGACACGTGCTAGGGTCGGGGCACGTGCGGACGCGCGTGTCAGTGTCCGCGTACGGACTAGGATGAAGGTACGGCGGAGGCTAAGGTGTGGGGCTGCCGGTTGGTTTCCGTTACGGGCTAGGGTTAGGGTTAGGGAACGGCAAGGCTGAGGGCACAGGTGAGGGTGCGGACACGTGCTAGGGTCGGGTCACGTGCGGACACGCGGGTCAGTGTCCGCGTACGGACTAGGATGAGGGTACGGCGGAGGCTAAGGTGTGGGGCTGCCGGTGGGTTTCCGTTCCGGGCTAGGGTTAGGGTTAGGGAACGGCAAGGCTGAGGGCACAATTGAGGGTGCGGACACGTGCTAGGGTCGGGGCACGTGCGGACGCGCTGGTCAGTGTCCGCGTACGGACTAGGATGAGGGTACGGCGGAGGCTAAGGTGTGGGGCTGCCGGTGGGTTTCCGTTCCGGGCTAGGGTTAGGGTTAGGGAACGGCAAGGCTGAGGGCACAGGTGAGGGAGCGGACACGTGCTAGGGTCGGGGCACGTGCGGAAGCGCGTGTCAGTGTCCGCGTACGGATTAGGATGAGGGTACAGCGGAGGCTAAGGTGTGGGGCTCCCGTTGGGTTTCCGTTCCGGGCTAGGGTTAGGGTTAGGAAACGGCAAGGCTGAGGGCACAGGTGAGGGTGCGGACACGTGCTAGGGTCGGGGCACGTGCGGACGTGCGGGTCAGAGTCCGTGTACGGATTAGGATGAGGGTACGGCGGAGGATAAGGTGTGGGGCTGCCGGGTGGGTTTCCGTTCAGGGCTAGGGTTAGGGTTAGGGAACGGCAAGGCTGAGGGTACAGGTGAGGGTGCGGACACGTGCTAGGGTCGGGGCACGTGCGGACGCGCGGGTCAGTGTCAGCGTACGGACTAGGATGAGGGTACGGCGGAGTCTAAGGTGTGGGGCTGCCGGTGGGTTTCCGTTCCGGGCTAGGGATAGGGTTAGGGAACGGCAAGGCTGAGGGCACGGGTGAGGGTGCGGACAAGTGCTAGGGTCGGGGCACGTGCGGACGCGCTGGTCAGTGTCCGCGTACGGACTAGGATGAGGGTACGGCGGAGGCTAAGGTGTGCGGCTGCCGGTGGGTTTCCGTTCCGGGCTAGGGTTAGGGTTAGGGAACTGCAAGGCTGAGGGCACGGGTGAGGGTGCGGACACGTGCTAGGTTCGGGACACGTGCGGACGCGCGGGTCAGTGTCCGCGTACGGACTAGGATGAGGGTACGGCGGAGGCTAAGGTGTGGGGCTGCCGGTGGGTTTCCGTTCCGGGCTAGGGTTAGGGTTAGGGAACGGCAAGGCTGAGGGCACAGGTGAGGGTGTGGACACGTGCTAGGGTCGGGGCACGTGCGGACGTGCGGGTCAGTGTCCGCGTACGGACTAGGATGAGGGTACGGCGGAGGCTAAGGTGTGGGTCTGCCGGTGGGTTTCCGTTCTGGGTTAGGGTTAGGGTTAGGGAACGGCAAGGCTGAGGGCACAGGTGAGGGTGCGGACACGTGCTAGGGTCGGGGCACGTGCGGACGCGCGGGTCAGTGTCCGCGTACGGACTAGGATGAGGGTACGGCGGAGCCTAAGGTGTGGGGCTGCCGGTGGGTTTCCGTTCGGGCCTAGGGTTAGGGTTAGGGAACGGCAAGGCTGAGGGCACAGGTGAGGGTGCGGACACGTGCTAGGGTCGGGCCACGTGCGGACGCGCGGGTCAGTGTCCGCGTACGGACTAGGATGAGGGTACGGCGGAGGCTAAGGTGTGGGGCTGCCGGTGGGTTTCCGTTCCGGGCTAGGTTTAGGGTTAGGGAACGGCAAGGCTGAGGGCACATGTGAGGGTGCGGACACGTGCTAAGGTCGGGGCACGTGCGGACGCGCGGGTCAGTGTCCGCGTACGGACTAGGATGAGGGTACGGCGGAGGCTAAGGTGTGGGGCTGCCGGTGGGTTTCCGTTCCGGGCTAGGGTTAGGGTTAGGGAACGGCAAGGCTGAGAGCACAGGTGAGGGTGCGGACACGTGCTAGGGTCGGGGCACGTGCGGACGCGCGGGTCAGTGTCCGCGTACGGACTAGGATGAGGGTACGGCGGAGGCTATGGTGTGGGGCTGCCGGTGGGTTTCCGTTCCGGGCTAGGTTTAGGGTTAGGGAACGGCAAGGCTGAGGGCACATGTGAGGGTGCGGACACGTGCTAGGGTCGGGGCACGTGCGGACGCGCGGGTCAGAGTCCGCGTACGGACTAGGATGAGGGTACGGCGGAGGCTAAGTTGTGGGGCTGCCGGTGGGTTTCCGTTCCTGGCTAGGGTTAGGGTTAGGGAACGGCAAGGCTGAGTGCACAGGTGAGGGTGCGGACACGTGCTAGGGTCGCGGCACGTGCGGACCCGCGGGTCAGTGTCCGCGTACGGACTAGGATGAGGGTACGGTGGAGGCTAAGGTGTGGGGCTGCCGGTGGGTTTCCTTTCCGGGCTAGGGTTAGGGTTAGGGAACGGCAAGGCTGAGGGCACAGGTGAGGGTGCGGACACGTGCTAGGGTCAGGGCACGTGCGGACCCGCGGGTCAGTGTCCGCGTACGGACTAGGATGAGGGTACGGCGGAGGCTAAGGTGTGGGGCTGCCGGTGGGTTTCCGTTCCGGGCTAGGGTTAGGGTTAGGGAACGGCAAGGCTGAGGGCACAGGTGAGGGTGCGGACACGTTCTAGGGTCGGAGCACGTGCGGACGCGCGGGTCAGTGTCCACGTACGGACTAGGATGAGGGTACGGCGGAGGGTAAGGTGTGGGGCTGCCGGTGGGTTTCCGTTCCGGGCTAGGGTTAGGGTTAGGGAACGGCAAGGCTGAGGGCACAGGTGAGGGTGCGGACACGTACTAGGGTCGGGGCACGTGCGGACGCGCGGGTCAGTTGCCGCGTACGGACTAAGATGAGGGGACGGCGGAGGCTAAGGTATGGGGCTGCCGGTGTGTTTCCGTTCGGGGCTAGGGTTAGGGTTAGGGAACGGCAAGGCTGAGGGCACAGGTGAGGGTGCGGACACGTGCTAGGGTCGGGGCACGTGCGGACGCGCGGGTCAGTGTCCGCATAAGGACTAGGATGAGGGTACGGCGGAGGCTAAGGTGTGGGGCTGCCGGTGGGTTTCCGTTCCGGGCTAGGGTTAGGGTTAGGGAACGGCAAGGCTGAGGGCACGGGTGAGGGTGCGGACAAGTGCTAGGGTCGGGGCACGTGCGGACGCGCTGGTCAGTGTCCGCGTACGGACTAGGATGAGGGTACGGCGGAGGATAAGGTGTGGGGCTGCCGGTGGGTTTCCGTTCCGGGCTAGGGTTAGGGTTAGGGAACTGCAAGGCTGAGGGCACGGGTGAGGGTGCGGACACGTGCTAGGTTCGGGACACGTGCGGACGCGCGGGTCAGTGTCCGTGTACGGACTAGGATGAGGGTACGGCGGAGGCTAAGGTGTGGGGCTGCCGGTGGGTTTCCGTTCCGGGCTAGGGTTAGGGTTAGGGAACGGCAAGGCTGAGGGCACAGGTGAGGATGCGGACACGTGCTAGGGTCGGGGCACGTGCGGACGCGTGTGTCAGTGTCCGCGTACGGACTAGGATGAGGGTACGGCGGAGGCTAAGGTGTGGGGCTGCCGCTGGGTTTCCGTTCTGGGTTAGGGTTAGGGTTAGGGAACGGCAAGGCTGAGGGCACAGGTGATGGTGCGGACACGTGCTAGGGTCGGGGCACGTGCGGACGCGCGGGTCAGTGTCCGCGTACGGACTAGGATGAGGGTACGGCGGAGGCTAAGGTGTGGGGCTGCTGGTGGGTTTCCGTTCCGGGCTAGGGTTAGGGTTAGGGAACGGCAAGGCTGAGGGCACAGGTGAGGGTGCGGACACGTGCTAGGGTCGGGGCACGTGCGGACGCGCGGGTCAGTGTCCGTGCACGGACTAGGATGAGGGTACGGCGGAGGCTAAGGTGTGGGGCTGCCGGTGGGTTTCCGTTCCGGGCTAGTGTTAGGGTTAGGGAACGGCAAGGCTGAGGGCAAGGTGAGGGTGCGGACACGTGCTAGGGTCGGGGCACGTGCGGACGCGCGGGTCAGTTTCCTCGTACGGACTAGGATGAGGGTACGGCGGAGGCTAAGGTGTGGGGCTGCCGGTGGGTTTCCGTTCCGGGCTAGGGTTAGGGTTAGGGAACGGCAAGGCTGAGGGCACAGGTGAGGGTGCGGACACGTGCTAGGCCCGGGGCACGTGAGGACGCGCGTGTCAGTGTCCGCGTACGGACTAGGATGAGGGTACGGCGGAGGCTAAGGTGTGGGGCTGCCGGTGGGTTTCCGTTCCGGGCTAGGGTTAGGGTTAGGGAACGGCAAGGCTGAGGGCACATGTGAGGGTGCGGACACGTGCTAGGGTCGGGGCACGTGCGGACGCGCGGGTCAGTGTCCGCGTACGGACTAGGATGAGGGTACGGCGGAGGCTAAGGTGTGGGGCTGCCGGTGGGTTTCCATTCCGGGATAGGGTTAGGGTTAGGGAACGGCAAGGCTGAGGGCACAGGTGAGGGTGCGGACACGTGCTAGGGTCGGGGCACGTGCGGACGCGCGGGTCAGTTGCCGCGTACGGACTAAGATGAGGGTACGGCGGAGGCTAAGGTATGGGGCTGCCGGTGGGTTTCCGTTCAGGGCTAGGGTTAGGGTTAGGGAACGGCAAGGCTGAGGGTACAGGTGAGGGTGCGGACACGTGCTAGGGTCGGGGCACGTGCGGACGCGCGGGTCAGTGTCAGCGTACGGACTAGGATGAGGGTACGGCGGAGTCTAAGGTGTGGGGCTGCCGGTGGGTTTCCGTTCCGGGCTAGGGATAGGGTTAGGGAACGGCAAGGCTGAGGGCACGGGTGAGGGTGCGGACAAGTGCTAGGGTCGGGGCACGTGCGGACGCGCTGGTCAGTGTCCGCGTACGGACTAGGATGAGGGTACGGCGGAGGCTAAGGTGTGGGGCTGCCGGTGGGTTTCCGTTCCGGGCTAGGGTTAGGGTTAGGGAACTGCAAGGCTGAGGGCACGGGTGAGGGTGCGGACACGTGCTAGGTTCGGGACACGTGCGGACGCGCGGGTCAGTGTCCGCGTACGGACTAGGATGAGGGTACGGCGGAGGCTAAGGTGTGGGGCTGCCGGTGGGTTTCCGTTCCGGGCTAGGGTTAGGGTTAGGGAACGGCAAGGCTGAGGGCACAGGTGAGGGTGTGGACACGTGCTAGGGTCGGGGCACGTGCGGACGCGCGGGTCAGTGTCCGCGTACGGACTAGGATGAGGGTACGGCGGAGGCTAAGGTGTGGGGCTGCCGGTGGGTTTCCGTTCTGGGTTAGGGTTAGGGTTAGGGAACGGCAAGGCTGAGGGCACAGGTGAGGGTGCGGACACGTGCTAGGGTCGGGGCACGTGCGGACGCGCGGGTCAGTGTCCGCGTACGGACTAGGATGAGGGTACGGCGGAGCCTAAGGTGTGGGGCTGCCGGTGGGTTTCCGTTCGGGCCTAGGGTTAGGGTTAGGGAACGGCAAGGCTGAGGGCACAGGTGAGGGTGCGGACACGTGCTAGGGTCGGGGCACGTGCGGACGCGCGGGTCAGTGTCCGCGTACGGACTAGGATGAGGGTACGGCGGAGGCTAAGGTGTGGGGCTGCCGGTGGGTTTCCGTTCCGGGCTAGGTTTAGGGTTAGGGAACGGCAAGGCTGAGGGCACATGTGAGGGTGCGGACACGTGCTAAGGTCGGGGCACGTGCGGACGCGCGGGTCAGTGTCCGCGTACGGACTAGGATGAGGGTACGGCGGAGGCTAAGGTGTGGGGCTGCCGGTGGGTTTCCGTTCCGGGCTAGGGTTAGGGTTAGGGAACGGCAAGGCTGAGAGCACAGGTGAGGGTGCGGACACGTGCTAGGGTCGGGGCACGTGCGGACGCGCGGGTCAGTGTCCGCGTACGGACTAGGATGAGGGTACGGCGGAGGCTATGGTGTGGGGCTGCCGGTGGGTTTCCGTTCCGGGCTAGGTTTAGGGTTAGGGAACGGCAAGGCTGAGGGCACATGTGAGGGTGCGGACACGTGCTAGGGTCGGGGCACGTGCGGACGCGCGGGTCAGAGTCCGCGTACGGACTAGGATGAGGGTACGGCGGAGGCTAAGTTGTGGGGCTGCCGGTGGGTTTCCGTTCCTGGCTAGGGTTAGGGTTAGGGAACGGCAAGGCTGAGTGCACAGGTGAGGGTGCGGACACGTGCTAGGGTCGCGGCACGTGCGGACCCGCGGGTCAGTGTCCGCGTACGGACTAGGATGAGGGTACGGTGGAGGCTAAGGTGTGGGGCTGCCGGTGGGTTTCCTTTCCGGGCTAGGGTTAGGGTTAGGGAACGGCAAGGCTGAGGGCACAGGTGAGGGTGCGGACACGTGCTAGGGTCAGGGCACGTGCGGACCCGCGGGTCAGTGTCCGCGTACGGACTAGGATGAGGGTACGGCGGAGGCTAAGGTGTGGGGCTGCCGGTGGGTTTCCGTTCCGGGCTAGGGTTAGGGTTAGGGAACGGCAAGGCTGAGGGCACAGGTGAGGGTGCGGACACGTTCTAGGGTCGGGGCACGTGCGGACGCGCGGGTCAGTGTCCACGTACGGACTAGGATGAGGGTACGGCGGAGGCTAAGGTGTGGGGCTGCCGGTGGGTTTCCGTTCCGGGCTAGGGTTAGGGTTAGGGAACGGCAAGGCTGAGGGCACAGGTGAGGGTGCGGACACGTGCTAGGGTCGGGGCACGTGCGGACGCGCGGGTCAGTTGCCGCGTACGGACTAAGATGAGGGGACGGCGGAGGCTAAGGTATGGGGCTGCCGGTGTGTTTCCGTTCGGGGCTAGGGTTAGGGTTAGGGAACGGCAAGGCTGAGGGCACAGGTGAGGGTGCGGACACGTGCTAGGGTCGCGGCACGTGCGGACCCGCGGGTCAGTGTCCGCGTACGGACTAGAATGAGGGTACGGTGGAGGCTAAGGTGTGGGGTTGCCGGTGGGTTTCCTTTCCGGGCTAGGGTTAGGGTTAGGGAACGGCAAGGCTGAGGGCACAGGTGAGGGTGCGGACACGTGCTAGGGTCAGGGCACGTGCGGACACGCGGGTCAGTGTCCGCGTACGGACTAGGATGAGGGTACGGCGGAGGCTAAGGTGTGGGGCTGCCGGTGGGTTTCCGTTCCGGGCTAGGGTTAGGGTTAGAGAACGGCAAGGCTGAGGGCACAGGTGAGGGTGCGGACACGTTCTAGGGTCGGGGCACGTGCGGACACGCGGGTCAGTGTCCTCGTACGGACTAGGATGAGGGTACGGCGGAGGCTAAGGTGTGGGGCTGCCGGTGGGTTTCCG
Organism: Hyperoodon ampullatus; assembly: GCF_949752795.1. Lineage (NCBI taxonomy): Eukaryota > Metazoa > Chordata > Mammalia > Artiodactyla > Ziphiidae > Hyperoodon > Hyperoodon ampullatus. The sequence goes on from NC_136920.1 coordinate 116,752,691, forward strand.
TTCCGGGCTAGGGTTAGGGTTAGGGAACGGCAAGGCTGAGGGCACAGGTGATGGTGCGGACACGTGCTAGGCCCGGGGCACGTGAGGACGCGCGTGTCAGTGTCCGCGTACGGACTAGGATGAGGGTACGGCGGAGGCTAAGGTGTGGGGCTGCCGGTGGGTTTCCCTTCCGGGCTAGGGTTAGGGTTAGGGAACGGCAAGGCTGAGGGCACAGGTGAGGGTGCGGACACGTGCTAGGGTCGGGGCACGTGCGGACGCGCGGGTCAGTGTCAGCGTACGGACTAGGATGAGGGTACGACGGAGGCTAAGGTGTGGGGCTGCCGGTGGGTTTCCGTTCCGGGCTAGGGTTAGGGTTAGGGAACGGCAAGGCTGAGGGCACAGGTGAGGGTGCGGACACGTGCTAGGGTCGGGGCACGTGCGGACGCGCGGGTCAGTGTCCGCGTACGGCCTAGGATGAGGGTACGGCGGAGGCTAAGGTGTGGGGCTGCCGGTGGGTTTCCGTTCCGGGATAGGGTTAGGGTTAGGGAACGGCAAGGCTGAGGGCACAGGTGAGGGTGCGGACACGTGCTAGGGTCGGGGCACGTGCGGACGCGCGGGTCAGAGTCCGCGTACGGACTAGGATGAGGGTACGGCGGAGCCTAAGGTGTGGGGCTGCCGGTGGGTTTCCGTTCCTGGCTAGGGTAAGGGTTAGGGAACGGCAAGGCTGAGGGCACAGGTGAGGGTGCGGACACGTGCTAGGGTCGGGGCACGTGCGGACGCGCGGGTCAGTGTCCGCGTACGGACTAGGATGAGGGTACGGCGGAGGCTAAGGTGTGGGGCTGCCGGTGGGTTTCCGTTCCGGGCTAGGGTTAGGGTTAGGGAACGGCAAGGCTGAGGGCACAGGTGAGGGTGCGGACACGTGCTAGGGTCGGGGCACGTGCGGAGGCGCGGGTCAGTGTCCGCGTACGGACTAGGATGAGGGTATGGCGGAGGCTAAGGTGTGGGGCTGCCGGTGGGTTTCCCGTCCGGGCTAGGGTTAGGGTTAGGGAACGGCAAGGCTGAGGGCACAGGTGAGGGTGCGGACACGTGCTAGGGTCGGGGCACGTGCGGACGCGCGTGTCAGTGTCCGCGTACGGACTAGGATGAGGGTACGGCGGAGGCTAAGGTGTAGGGCTGCTGGTGGGTTTCCGTTACGGGCTAGGGATAGGGTTAGGGAACGGCAAGGCTGAGGGCACAGGTGAGGGTGCGGACACGTGCTAGGGTCGGGGCACGTGCGGACGCGCGTGTCAGTGTCCGCGTACGGACTAGGATGAGGGTACGGCGGAGGCTAAGGTGTGGGGCTGCCGGTGGGTTTCCGTTCCGGGCTAGGGTTAGGGTTAGGGAACGGCAAGGCTGAGGGCACAATTGAGGGTGCGGACACGTGCTAGGTTCGGGGCACATGCGGACGCGCGGGTCAGTGTCCGCGTACGGACTAGGATGAGGGTACGGCGGAGGCTAAGGTGTGGGGCTGCCGGTGGGTTTCCGTTCCGGGCTAGGGTTAGGGTTAGGGAACGGCAAGGCTGAGGGCACAGGTGAGGGTGCGGACACGTGCTAGGGTCGGGGCACGTGCGGACGCGCAGGTCAGTGTCCGCGTACGGACTAGGATGAGGGTACGGCGGAGGCTAAGGTGTGGGGCTGCCGGTGGGTTTCCCTTCCGGGCTAGGGTTAGGGCTAGGGAACGGCAAGGCTGAGGGCACAGGTGAGGGTGCGGACACGTGCTAGGGTCGGGGCACGTGCGGACGCGTGGGTCAGATTCTGTGTACGGATTAGGATGAGGGTACGGCAGAGGCTAAGGTGTGGGGTTGCCGGTGGGTTTCCGTTCCGGGCTAGGGTTAGGGTTAGGGAACGGCAAGGCTGAGGGCACAGGTGAGGGTGCGGACACGTGATAGGGTCAGGGCACATGCGGACGCGCGGGTCAGTGTCCGCGTACGGATTAGGATGAGGGTACGGCGGAGGCTAAGGTGTGGGGCTGCCGGTGGGTTTCCGTTCCGGGCTAGGGTTAGGGTTAGGGAACGGCAAGGCTGAGGGCACAGGTGAGGGTGCGGACACGTGCTAGGGTCGGGGCACGTGCGGACGCGCGGGTCAGTGTCCGCGTACGGATTAGGATGAGGGTACGGCGAAGGTTAAGGTGTAGGCCTGCCGGTGGGTTTCCGTTCCGGGCTAGGGTTAGGGTTAGGGAACGGCAAGGCTGAGGGCACAGGTGAGGGTGCAGACACGTGCTAGGTTCGGGGCACGTGCGGACGCGCGGGTCAGTGTCCGCGTACGGATTAGGATGAGGGTACGGCGGAGGCTAAGGTGTGGGGCTGCCGGTGGGATTCCATTCCGGGCTAGGGTTAGGGTTAGGGAACGGCAAGTCTGAGGGCACAGGTGAGGGTGCGGACACGTGCTAGGGTCGGGGCACGTGCGGACGCGCGGGTCAGTGTCCGCGTACGGACTAGGATGAGGGTACGGCGGAGGCTAAGGTATGGGGCTGCCGGTGGGTTTCCGTTCCGGGCTAGGGTTAGGGTTAGGGAACGGCAAGGCTGAGGGCACAGGTAAGGTTGCGGACACGTGCTAGTTTCGGGGCACGTGCGGACGCGCGGGTCAGTGACCGCGTACGGACTAGGATGAGGGTACGGCGGAGGCTAAGGTGTGGGGCTGCCGGTGGGTTTCCGTTCCGGGCTAGGGTTAGGGTTAGGGAACGGCAAGGCTGAGGGCACAGGTGAGGGTGCGGACACGTGCTAGGGTCGGAGCACGTGCGGACGCGCGGGTCAGTGTCCGTGTACGGACTAGGATGAGGGTACGGCGGAGGCTAAGGTGTGGGGCTGCCGGTGGGTTTCCGTTCCGGGCTAGGGTTAGGGTTAGGGAACGGCAAGGCTGAGGGCACGGGTGAGGGTGCGGACACGTGCTAGGGTCGGGGCACGTGCGGACGCGCGGGTCAGTGTCCGCGTACGGATTAGGATGAGGGTACGGCGGAGGCTAAGGTGTGGGGCTGCCGGTGGGTTTCCGTTCCGGGCTAGGGTTAGGGTTAGGGAACGGCAAGGCTGAGGGCACGGGTGAGGGTGCGGACACGTGCTAGGGTCGGGGCACGTGCGTACGCGCGGGTCAGTGTCCGCGTACGGATTAGGATGAAGGTACGGCGGAGGCTAAGGTGTGGGGCTGCCGGTGGGTTTCCGTTCCGGGCTAGGGTTAGGGTTAGGGAACGGCAAGGCTGAGGGCACGGGTGAGGGTGCGGACACGTGCTAGGGTCGGGGCACGTGCGGACGCGCGGGTCAGTGTCCGCGTACAGACTAGAATGAGGGTACGGCGGAGGCTAAGGTGTGGGGCTGCCGGTGGTTTTCCGTTCCGGGCTAGGGTTAGGGTTAGGGAACGGCAAGGCTGAGGGCACAGGTGAGGGAGCGGACACGTGCTAGGGTCGGGGCACGTGCGGACGCGCGGGTCAGTGTCCGCGTACGGACTAGGATGAGGGTACGGCGGAGGCTAAGGTGTGGGGCTGCCGGTGGGTTTCCGTTCCGGGCTAGGGTTAGGGTTAGGGAACGGCAAGGCTGAGGGCACAGGTGAGGGTGCGGACACGTGCTAGGGTCGGGGCACATGCGGACGCGCGTGTCAGTGTCCGCGTACGGACTAGGATGAGGGTACGGCGGAGGCTAAGGTGTTGGGCTGCCGGTGGGTTTCCGTTCCGGGCTAGGGTTAGGGTTAGGGAACGGCAAGGCTGAGGGCACAGGTGAGGGTGCGGACACGTGCTAGGGTCGGGTCACGTGCGGACGCGCGGGTCAGTGTCCACGTACGGACTAGGATGAGGGTACGGCGGAGGCTAAGGTGTGGGGCTGCCGGTGGGTTTCCGTTCCGGGCTAGGGTTAGGGTTAGGGAACGGCAAGGCTGAGGGCACAGGTGAGGGTGCGGACACGTGCCAGGTTCGGGGAACGTGCGGACGCGCGGGTCAGTGTCCGCGTACGGACTAGGATGAAGGTACGGCGGAGGCTAAGGTGTGGGGCTGCCGGTGGGTTTCCGTTCCGGGCTAGGGTTAGGGTTAGGGAACGGCAAGGCTGAGGGCACAGGTGAGGGTGCGGACACGTGCTAGGGTCGGGGTACGTGCGGACGCGCGGGTCAGTGTCGCCGTACGGACTAGGATGAGGTTACGGCGGAGGCTAAGGTGTGGGGCTGCCGGTGGGTTTCCGTTCCGGGCTAGGGTTAGGGTTAGGGAACGGCAAGGCTGAGGGCACAGGTGAGGGTGCGGACACGTGCTAGGGTCGGGGCACGTGCGGACGCGCGGGTCAGTGTCCGCGTACGGACTAGGATGAGGTTACGGCGGAAGCTAAGGTGTGGGGCTGCCGGTGGGTTTCCGTACTGGGCTAGGGTTAGGGTTAGGGAACGGCAAGGCTGAGGGCACAGGTGAGGGTGCGGACACGTGCTAGGGTCGGGGCACGTGCGGACGCGCGGGTCAGTGTCCGCGTACGGACTAGGATGAGGGTACGGCGGAGGCTAAGGTGTGGGGCTGCCAGTGGGTTTCCGTTCCGGGCTAGGGTTAGGGTTAGGGAACGGCAAGGCTGAGGGCACAGGTGAGGGTGCGGACACGTGCTAGGGTCGGGGCACGTGCGGACGCGCGGGTCAGTGTCCGTGTAAGGACTAGGATGAGGGTACGGCGGAGGCTAAGGTGTGGGGCTGCCGGTGGGTTTCCGTTCCGCACTAGGTTTAGGGTTAGGGAACGGCAAGGCTGAGGGCACATGTGAGGGTGCGGACACGTGCTAAGGTCGGGGCACGTGCGGACGCGCGGGTCAGTGTCCGCGTATGGACTAGGATGAGGGTACGGCGGAGGCTAAGGTGTGGGGCTGCCAGTGGGTTTCCGTTCCGGGCTAGGGTTAGGGTTAGGGAACGGCAAGGCTGAGAGCACAGGTGAGGGTGTGGACACGTGCTAGGTTCAGGGCATGGGCGGACGCGTGTGTCAGTGTCCGCGTACGGACTAGGATGAGGGTACGGCGGAGGCTAAGGTGTGGGGCTGCCGGTGGGTTTCCGTACCGGGCTAGGGTTAGGGTTAGGGAACGGCAAGGCTGAGAGCACAGGTGAGGGTGCGGACACGTGCTAGGGTCGGGGCACGTGCGGACGCGCGGGTCAGTGTCCGCGTACGGACTAGGATGAGGGTACGGCGGAGGCTAAGGTAAGGGGCTGCCGGTGGGTTTCCGTTCCGGGCTAGGTTTAGGGTTAGGGGACGGCAAGGCTGAGGGCACATGTGAGGGTGCGGACACGTGCTAGGTTCGGGGCACGTGCGGACGCGCGGATCAGAGTCCGCGTACGGACTAGGATGAGGGTACGGCGGAGGCTAAGTTGTGGGGCTGCCGGTGGGTTTCCGTTCCTGGCTAGGGTTAGGGTTAGGGAACGGCAAGGCTGAGGGCACAGGTGAGGGTGCGGACACGTGCTAGGGTCGCGGCACGTGCGGACGCGCGGGTCAGTGTCCGCGTACGGCCTAGAATGAGGGTACGGCGGAGGCTAAGGTGTGGGGCTGCCGGTGGGTTTCCATTCCGGGCTAGGGTTAGGGTTAGGGAACGGCAAGGCTGAGGGCACAGGTGAGGGTGCGGACACGTGCTAGGGTCGGGGCACGTGAGGACGCGCGGGTCATTGTCCGCGTACGGACTAGGATGAGGTTACGGCGGAGGCTAAGGTGTGGGGCTGCCGGTGGGTTTCCGTTCCGGGCTAGCGTTAGGGTTAGGGAACGGCAAGGCTGAGGGCACAGGTGAGGGTGCGGACACGTGCTAGGGTCGGGGCACATGCGGACGCGCGTGTCAGTGTCCGCGTACGGACTAGGATGAGGGTACGGCGGAGGCTAAGGTGTTGGGCTGCCGGTGGGTTTCCATTCCGGGCTAGGGTTAGGGTTAGGGAACGGCAAGGCTGAGGGCACAGGTGAGGGTGCGGACACGTGCTAGGGTCGGGGCACGTGCGGACGCGCGGGTCAGTGTCCACGTACGGACTAGGATGAGGGTACGGCGGGGGCTAAGGTGTGGGGCTGCCGGTGGGTTTCCGTTCCGGGCTAGGGTTAGGGTTAGGGAACGGCAAGGCTGAGGGCACAGGTGAGGGTGCGGACACGTGCTAGGTTCGGGGCACGTGCGGACGCGCGGGTCAGTGTCCGCGTACGGACTAGGATGAAGGTACGGCGGAGGCTAAGGTGTGGGGCTGCCGGTGGGTTTCCGTTCAGGGCTAGGGTTAGGGTTAGGGAACGGCAAGGCTGAGGGTACAGGTGAGGGTGCGGACACGTGCTAGGGTCGGGGAACGTGCGGACGCGCGGGTCAGTGTCCGCGTACGGACTGGGATGAGGTTACGGCGGAGGTTAAGGTGTGGGGCTGCCGGTGGGTTTCCGTACCGGGCTAGGGTTAGGGTTAGGGAACGGCAAGGCTGAGGGCACAGGTGAGGGTGCGGACACGTGCTAGGGTCGGGGCATGTGCGGACGCGCGTTCAGTGTCCGCGTACGGAATAGGATGAGGTTACGGCGGAGGCTAAGGTGTGGGGCTGCCGGTGGGTTTCCGTACAGGGCTAGGGTTAGGGTTAGGGAACGGCAAGGCTGAGGGCACAGGTGAGGGTGCGGACACGTGCTAGGGTCGGGGCACGGGCGGACGCGTGGGTCAGTGTCCGCGTACGGACTAGGATGAGGGTACGGCGGAGCCTAAGGTGTGGGGCTGCCGGTGGGTTTCCGTTCCGGCCTAGGGTTAGGGTTAGGGAACGGCAAGGCTGAGGGCACAGGTGAGGGTGCGGACACGTTCTAGGGTCGGGGCACGTGCGGACGCGCGGGTCAGTGTCCGCGTACGGACTAGGATGAGGGTACGGCGGAGGCTAAGGTGTGGGGCTGCCGGTGGGTTTCCGTTCCGGGCTAGGGTTAGGGTTAGGGAACGGCAAGGCTGAGAGCACAGGTGAGGGTGCGGACACGTGCTAGGGTCGGGGCACGTGCGGACGCGCGGGTCAGTGTCCGCGTACGGACTAGGATGAGGGTACGGCGGAGGCTATGGTTTGGGGCTGCCGGTGGGTTTCCGTTCCGGGCTAGGTTTAGGGTTAGGGAACGGCAAGGCTGAGGGCACATGTGAGGGTGCGGACACGTGCTAGGGTCGGGGCACGTGCGGACGCGCGGGTCAGAGTCCGCGTACGGACTAGGATGAGGGTACGGCGGAGGCTAAGTTGTGGGGCTGCCGGTGGGTTTCCGTTCCTGGCTAGGGTTAGGGTTAGGGAACGGCAAGGCTGAGTGCACAGGTGAGGGTGCGGACACGTGCTAGGGTCGCGGCACGTGCGGACGCGCGGGTCAGTGTCCACGTACGGACTAGGATGAGGGTACGGCGGGGGCTAAGGTGTGGGGCTGCCGGTGGGTTTCCGTTCCGGGCTAGGGTTAGGGTTAGGGAACGGCAAGGCTGAGGGCACAGGTGAGGGTGCGGACACGTGCTAGGTTCGGGGCACGTGCGGACGCGCGGGTCAGTGTCCGCGTACGGACTAGGATGAAGGTACGGCGGAGTCTAAGGTGTGGGGCTGCCGGTGGGTTTCCGTTCAGGGCTAGGGTTAGGGTTAGGGAACGGCAAGGCTGAGGGTACAGGTGAGGGTGCGGACACGTGCTAGGGTCGGGGAACGTGCGGACGCGCGGGTCAGTGTCCGCGTACGGACTGGGATGAGGTTACGGCGGAGGTTAAGGTGTGGGGCTGCCGGTGGGTTTCCGTACCGGGCTAGGGTTAGGGTTAGGGAACGGCAAGGCTGAGGGCACAGGTGAGGGTGCGGACACGTGCTAGGGTCGGGGCATGTGCGGACGCGCGTTCAGTGTCCGCGTACGGAATAGGATGAGGTTACGGCGGAGGCTAAGGTGTGGGGCTGCCGGTGGGTTTCCGTACAGGGCTAGGGTTAGGGTTAGGGAACGGCAAGGCTGAGGGCACAGGTGAGGGTGCGGACACGTGCTAGGGTCGGGGCACGGGCGGACGCGCGGGTCAGTGTCCGCGTACGGACTAGGATGAGGGTACGGCGGAGCCTAAGGTGTGGGGCTGCCGGTGGGTTTCCTTTCCGGCCTAGGGTTAGGGTTAGGGAACGGCAAGGCTGAGGGCACAGGTGAGGGTGCGGACACGTGCTAGGGTCGGGGCACGTGCGGACGCGCGGGTCAGTGTCCGCGTACGGACTAGGATGAGGGTACGGCGGAGGCTAAGGTGTGGGGCTGCCGGTGGGTTTCCGTTCCGGGCTAGGTTTAGGGTTAGGGAACGGCAAGGCTGAGGGCACATGTGAGGGTGCGGACACGTGCTAAGTTCGGGGCACGTGCGGACGCGCGGGTCAGTGTCCGCGTACGGACTAGGATGAGGGTACGGCGGAGGCTAAGGTGTGGGGCTGCCGGTGGGTTTCCGTTCCGGGCTAGGGTTAGGGTTAGGGAACGGCAAGGCTGAGAGCACAGGTGAGGGTGCGGACACGTGCTAGGGTCGGGGCACGTGCGGACGCGCGGGTCAGTGTCCGCGTACGGACTAGGATGAGGGTACGGCGGAGGCTATGGTTTGGGGCTGCCGGTGGGTTTCCGTTCCGGGCTAGGTTTAGGGTTAGGGAACGGCAAGGCTGAGGGCACATGTGAGGGTGCGGACACGTGCTAGGGTCGGGGCACGTGCGGACGCGCGGGTCAGAGTCCGCGTACGGACTAGGATGAGGGTACGGCGGAGGCTAAGTTGTGGGGCTGCCGGTGGGTTTCCGTTCCTGGCTAGGGTTAGGGTTAGGGAACGGCAAGGCTGAGTGCACAGGTGAGGGTGCGGACACGTGCTAGGGTCGCGGCACGTGCGGACCCGCGGGTCAGTGTCCGCGTACGGACTAGAATGAGGGTACGGTGGAGGCTAAGGTGTGGGGCTGCCGGTGGGTTTCCTATCCGGGCTAGGGTTAGGGTTAGGGAACGGCAAGGCTGAGGGCACAGGTGAGGGTGCGGACACGTGCTAGGGTCAGGGCACGTGCGGACACGCGGGTCAGTGTCCGCGTACGGACTAGGATGAGGGTACGGCGGAGGCTAAGGTGTGGGGCTGCCGGTGGGTTTCCGTTCCGGGCTAGGGTTAGGGTTAGAGAACGGCAAGGCTGAGGGCACAGGTGAGGGTGCGGACACGTTCTAGGGTCGGGGCACGTGCGGACGCGCGGGTCAGTGTCCGCGTACGGACTAGGATGAGGGTACGGCGGAGGCTAAGGTGTGGGTCTGCCGGTGGGTTTCCATTCCGGGCTAGGGTTAGGGTTAGGGAACGGCAAGGCTGAGGGCACAGGTGAGGGTGCGGACACGTGCTAGGGTCGGGGCACGTGCGGACGCGCGGGTCAGTTGCCGCGTACGGACTAAGATGAGGGGACGGCGGAGGCTAAGGTATGGGGCTGCCGGTGGGGTTCCGTTCCGGGCTAGGGTTAGGGTTAGGGAACGGCAAGGCTGAGGGCACAGGTGAGGGTGCGGACACGTGCTAGGGTCGGGGCACGTGCGGACGCGCGGGTCAGTGTCCGCATAAGTACTAGGATGAGGGTACGGCGGAGGCTAAGGTGTGGGGCTGCCGGTGGGTTTCCGTTCCGGGCTAGGGTTAGGGTTAGGGAACGGCAAGGCTGAGGGCACGGGTGAGGGTGCGGACAAGTGCTAGGGTCGGGGCACGTGCGGACGCGCTGGTCAGTGTCCGCGTACGGACTAGGATGAGGGTACGGCGGAGGCTAAGGTGTGGGGCTGCCGGTGGGTTTCCGTTCCGGGCTAGGGTTAGGGTTAGGGAACTGCAAGGCTGAGGGCACGGGTGAGGGTGCGGACACGTGCTAGGTTCGGGACACGTGCGGACGCGCGGGTCAGTGTCCGTGTACGGACTAGGATGAGGGTACGGCGGAGGCTAAGGTGTGGGGCTGCCGGTGGGTTTCCGTTCCGGGCTAGGGTTAGGGTTAGGGAACGGCAAGGCTGAGGGCACAGGTGAGGGTGCGGACACGTTCTAGGGTCGGAGCACGTGCGGACGCGCGGGTCAGTGTCCACGTACGGACTAGGATGAGGGTACGGCGGAGGGTAAGGTGTGGGGCTGCCGGTGGGTTTCCGTTCCGGGCTAGGGTTAGGGTTAGGGAACGGCAAGGCTGAGGGCACAGGTGAGGGTGCGGACACGTACTAGGGTCGGGGCACGTGCGGACGCGCGGGTCAGTTGCCGCGTACGGACTAAGATGAGGGGACGGCGGAGGCTAAGGTATGGGGCTGCCGGTGTGTTTCCGTTCGGGGCTAGGGTTAGGGTTAGGGAACGGCAAGGCTGAGGGCACAGGTGAGGGTGCGGACACGTGCTAGGGTCGGGGCACGTGCGGACGCGCGGGTCAGTGTCCGCATAAGGACTAGGATGAGGGTACGGCGGAGGCTAAGGTGTGGGGCTGCCGGTGGGTTTCCGTTCCGGGCTAGGGTTAGGGTTAGGGAACGGCAAGGCTGAGGGCACGGGTGAGGGTGCGGACAAGTGCTAGGGTCGGGGCACGTGCGGACGCGCTGGTCAGTGTCCGCGTACGGACTAGGATGAGGGTACGGCGGAGGATAAGGTGTGGGGCTGCCGGTGGGTTTCCGTTCCGGGCTAGGGTTAGGGTTAGGGAACTGCAAGGCTGAGGGCACGGGTGAGGGTGCGGACACGTGCTAGGTTCGGGACACGTGCGGACGCGCGGGTCAGTGTCCGTGTACGGACTAGGATGAGGGTACGGCGGAGGCTAAGGTGTGGGGCTGCCGGTGGGTTTCCGTTCCGGGCTAGGGTTAGGGTTAGGGAACGGCAAGGCTGAGGGCACAGGTGAGGATGCGGACACGTGCTAGGGTCGGGGCACGTGCGGACGCGTGTGTCAGTGTCCGCGTACGGACTAGGATGAGGGTACGGCGGAGGCTAAGGTGTGGGGCTGCCGCTGGGTTTCCGTTCTGGGTTAGGGTTAGGGTTAGGGAACGGCAAGGCTGAGGGCACAGGTGATGGTGCGGACACGTGCTAGGGTCGGGGCACGTGCGGACGCGCGGGTCAGTGTCCGCGTACGGACTAGGATGAGGGTACGGCGGAGGCTAAGGTGTGGGGCTGCTGGTGGGTTTCCGTTCCGGGCTAGGGTTAGGGTTAGGGAACGGCAAGGCTGAGGGCACAGGTGAGGGTGCGGACACGTGCTAGGGTCGGGGCACGTGCGGACGCGCGGGTCAGTGTCCGTGCACGGACTAGGATGAGGGTACGGCGGAGGCTAAGGTGTGGGGCTGCCGGTGGGTTTCCGTTCCGGGCTAGTGTTAGGGTTAGGGAACGGCAAGGCTGAGGGCAAGGTGAGGGTGCGGACACGTGCTAGGGTCGGGGCACGTGCGGACGCGCGGGTCAGTTTCCTCGTACGGACTAGGATGAGGGTACGGCGGAGGCTAAGGTGTGGGGCTGCCGGTGGGTTTCCGTTCCGGGCTAGGGTTAGGGTTAGGGAACGGCAAGGCTGAGGGCACAGGTGAGGGTGCGGACACGTGCTAGGCCCGGGGCACGTGAGGACGCGCGTGTCAGTGTCCGCGTACGGACTAGGATGAGGGTACGGCGGAGGCTAAGGTGTGGGGCTGCCGGTGGGTTTCCGTTCCGGGCTAGGGTTAGGGTTAGGGAACGGCAAGGCTGAGGGCACATGTGAGGGTGCGGACACGTGCTAGGGTCGGGGCACGTGCGGACGCGCGGGTCAGTGTCCGCGTACGGACTAGGATGAGGGTACGGCGGAGGCTAAGGTGTGGGGCTGCCGGTGGGTTTCCATTCCGGGATAGGGTTAGGGTTAGGGAACGGCAAGGCTGAGGGCACAGGTGAGGGTGCGGACACGTGCTAGGGTCGGGGCACGTGCGGACGCGCGGGTCAGTTGCCGCGTACGGACTAAGATGAGGGTACGGCGGAGGCTAAGGTATGGGGCTGCCGGTGGGTTTCCGTTCAGGGCTAGGGTTAGGGTTAGGGAACGGCAAGGCTGAGGGTACAGGTGAGGGTGCGGACACGTGCTAGGGTCGGGGCACGTGCGGACGCGCGGGTCAGTGTCAGCGTACGGACTAGGATGAGGGTACGGCGGAGTCTAAGGTGTGGGGCTGCCGGTGGGTTTCCGTTCCGGGCTAGGGATAGGGTTAGGGAACGGCAAGGCTGAGGGCACGGGTGAGGGTGCGGACAAGTGCTAGGGTCGGGGCACGTGCGGACGCGCTGGTCAGTGTCCGCGTACGGACTAGGATGAGGGTACGGCGGAGGCTAAGGTGTGGGGCTGCCGGTGGGTTTCCGTTCCGGGCTAGGGTTAGGGTTAGGGAACTGCAAGGCTGAGGGCACGGGTGAGGGTGCGGACACGTGCTAGGTTCGGGACACGTGCGGACGCGCGGGTCAGTGTCCGCGTACGGACTAGGATGAGGGTACGGCGGAGGCTAAGGTGTGGGGCTGCCGGTGGGTTTCCGTTCCGGGCTAGGGTTAGGGTTAGGGAACGGCAAGGCTGAGGGCACAGGTGAGGGTGTGGACACGTGCTAGGGTCGGGGCACGTGCGGACGCGCGGGTCAGTGTCCGCGTACGGACTAGGATGAGGGTACGGCGGAGGCTAAGGTGTGGGGCTGCCGGTGGGTTTCCGTTCTGGGTTAGGGTTAGGGTTAGGGAACGGCAAGGCTGAGGGCACAGGTGAGGGTGCGGACACGTGCTAGGGTCGGGGCACGTGCGGACGCGCGGGTCAGTGTCCGCGTACGGACTAGGATGAGGGTACGGCGGAGCCTAAGGTGTGGGGCTGCCGGTGGGTTTCCGTTCGGGCCTAGGGTTAGGGTTAGGGAACGGCAAGGCTGAGGGCACAGGTGAGGGTGCGGACACGTGCTAGGGTCGGGGCACGTGCGGACGCGCGGGTCAGTGTCCGCGTACGGACTAGGATGAGGGTACGGCGGAGGCTAAGGTGTGGGGCTGCCGGTGGGTTTCCGTTCCGGGCTAGGTTTAGGGTTAGGGAACGGCAAGGCTGAGGGCACATGTGAGGGTGCGGACACGTGCTAAGGTCGGGGCACGTGCGGACGCGCGGGTCAGTGTCCGCGTACGGACTAGGATGAGGGTACGGCGGAGGCTAAGGTGTGGGGCTGCCGGTGGGTTTCCGTTCCGGGCTAGGGTTAGGGTTAGGGAACGGCAAGGCTGAGAGCACAGGTGAGGGTGCGGACACGTGCTAGGGTCGGGGCACGTGCGGACGCGCGGGTCAGTGTCCGCGTACGGACTAGGATGAGGGTACGGCGGAGGCTATGGTGTGGGGCTGCCGGTGGGTTTCCGTTCCGGGCTAGGTTTAGGGTTAGGGAACGGCAAGGCTGAGGGCACATGTGAGGGTGCGGACACGTGCTAGGGTCGGGGCACGTGCGGACGCGCGGGTCAGAGTCCGCGTACGGACTAGGATGAGGGTACGGCGGAGGCTAAGTTGTGGGGCTGCCGGTGGGTTTCCGTTCCTGGCTAGGGTTAGGGTTAGGGAACGGCAAGGCTGAGTGCACAGGTGAGGGTGCGGACACGTGCTAGGGTCGCGGCACGTGCGGACCCGCGGGTCAGTGTCCGCGTACGGACTAGGATGAGGGTACGGTGGAGGCTAAGGTGTGGGGCTGCCGGTGGGTTTCCTTTCCGGGCTAGGGTTAGGGTTAGGGAACGGCAAGGCTGAGGGCACAGGTGAGGGTGCGGACACGTGCTAGGGTCAGGGCACGTGCGGACCCGCGGGTCAGTGTCCGCGTACGGACTAGGATGAGGGTACGGCGGAGGCTAAGGTGTGGGGCTGCCGGTGGGTTTCCGTTCCGGGCTAGGGTTAGGGTTAGGGAACGGCAAGGCTGAGGGCACAGGTGAGGGTGCGGACACGTTCTAGGGTCGGGGCACGTGCGGACGCGCGGGTCAGTGTCCACGTACGGACTAGGATGAGGGTACGGCGGAGGCTAAGGTGTGGGGCTGCCGGTGGGTTTCCGTTCCGGGCTAGGGTTAGGGTTAGGGAACGGCAAGGCTGAGGGCACAGGTGAGGGTGCGGACACGTGCTAGGGTCGGGGCACGTGCGGACGCGCGGGTCAGTTGCCGCGTACGGACTAAGATGAGGGGACGGCGGAGGCTAAGGTATGGGGCTGCCGGTGTGTTTCCGTTCGGGGCTAGGGTTAGGGTTAGGGAACGGCAAGGCTGAGGGCACAGGTGAGGGTGCGGACACGTGCTAGGGTCGCGGCACGTGCGGACCCGCGGGTCAGTGTCCGCGTACGGACTAGAATGAGGGTACGGTGGAGGCTAAGGTGTGGGGTTGCCGGTGGGTTTCCTTTCCGGGCTAGGGTTAGGGTTAGGGAACGGCAAGGCTGAGGGCACAGGTGAGGGTGCGGACACGTGCTAGGGTCAGGGCACGTGCGGACACGCGGGTCAGTGTCCGCGTACGGACTAGGATGAGGGTACGGCGGAGGCTAAGGTGTGGGGCTGCCGGTGGGTTTCCGTTCCGGGCTAGGGTTAGGGTTAGAGAACGGCAAGGCTGAGGGCACAGGTGAGGGTGCGGACACGTTCTAGGGTCGGGGCACGTGCGGACACGCGGGTCAGTGTCCTCGTACGGACTAGGATGAGGGTACGGCGGAGGCTAAGGTGTGGGGCTGCCGGTGGGTTTCCGTTCCGGGCTAGGGTTAGGGTTAGGGAACGGCAAGGCTGAGGGCACAGGTGATGGTGCGGACACGTGCTAGGCCCGGGGCACGTGAGGACGCGCGTGTCAGTGTCCGCGTACGGACTAGGATGAGGGTACGGCGGAGGCTAAGGTGTGGGGCTGCCGGTGGGTTTCCCTTCCGGGCTAGGGTTAGGGTTAGGGAACGGCAAGGCTGAGGGCACAGGTGAGGGTGCGGACACGTGCTAGGGTCGGGGCACGTGCGGACGCGCGGGTCAGTGTCAGCGTACGGACTAGGATGAGGGTACGACGGAGGCTAAGGTGTGGGGCTGCCGGTGGGTTTCCGTTCCGGGCTAGGGTTAGGGTTAGGGAACGGCAAGGCTGAGGGCACAGGTGAGGGTGCGGACACGTGCTAGGGTCGGGGCACGTGCGGACGCGCGGGTCAGTGTCCGCGTACGGCCTAGGATGAGGGTACGGCGGAGGCTAAGGTGTGGGGCTGCCGGTGGGTTTCCGTTCCGGGATAGGGTTAGGGTTAGGGAACGGCAAGGCTGAGGGCACAGGTGAGGGTGCGGACACGTGCTAGGGTCGGGGCACGTGCGGACGCGCGGGTCAGAGTCCGCGTACGGACTAGGATGAGGGTACGGCGGAGCCTAAGGTGTGGGGCTGCCGGTGGGTTTCCGTTCCTGGCTAGGGTAAGGGTTAGGGAACGGCAAGGCTGAGGGCACAGGTGAGGGTGCGGACACGTGCTAGGGTCGGGGCACGTGCGGACGCGCGGGTCAGTGTCCGCGTACGGACTAGGATGAGGGTACGGCGGAGGCTAAGGTGTGGGGCTGCCGGTGGGTTTCCGTTCCGGGCTAGGGTTAGGGTTAGGGAACGGCAAGGCTGAGGGCACAGGTGAGGGTGCGGACACGTGCTAGGGTCGGGGCACGTGCGGAGGCGCGGGTCAGTGTCCGCGTACGGACTAGGATGAGGGTATGGCGGAGGCTAAGGTGTGGGGCTGCCGGTGGGTTTCCCGTCCGGGCTAGGGTTAGGGTTAGGGAACGGCAAGGCTGAGGGCACAGGTGAGGGTGCGGACACGTGCTAGGGTCGGGGCACGTGCGGACGCGCGTGTCAGTGTCCGCGTACGGACTAGGATGAGGGTACGGCGGAGGCTAAGGTGTAGGGCTGCTGGTGGGTTTCCGTTACGGGCTAGGGATAGGGTTAGGGAACGGCAAGGCTGAGGGCACAGGTGAGGGTGCGGACACGTGCTAGGGTCGGGGCACGTGCGGACGCGCGTGTCAGTGTCCGCGTACGGACTAGGATGAGGGTACGGCGGAGGCTAAGGTGTGGGGCTGCCGGTGGGTTTCCGTTCCGGGCTAGGGTTAGGGTTAGGGAACGGCAAGGCTGAGGGCACAATTGAGGGTGCGGACACGTGCTAGGTTCGGGGCACATGCGGACGCGCGGGTCAGTGTCCGCGTACGGACTAGGATGAGGGTACGGCGGAGGCTAAGGTGTGGGGCTGCCGGTGGGTTTCCGTTCCGGGCTAGGGTTAGGGTTAGGGAACGGCAAGGCTGAGGGCACAGGTGAGGGTGCGGACACGTGCTAGGGTCGGGGCACGTGCGGACGCGCAGGTCAGTGTCCGCGTACGGACTAGGATGAGGGTACGGCGGAGGCTAAGGTGTGGGGCTGCCGGTGGGTTTCCCTTCCGGGCTAGGGTTAGGGCTAGGGAACGGCAAGGCTGAGGGCACAGGTGAGGGTGCGGACACGTGCTAGGGTCGGGGCACGTGCGGACGCGTGGGTCAGATTCTGTGTACGGATTAGGATGAGGGTACGGCAGAGGCTAAGGTGTGGGGTTGCCGGTGGGTTTCCGTTCCGGGCTAGGGTTAGGGTTAGGGAACGGCAAGGCTGAGGGCACAGGTGAGGGTGCGGACACGTGATAGGGTCAGGGCACATGCGGACGCGCGGGTCAGTGTCCGCGTACGGATTAGGATGAGGGTACGGCGGAGGCTAAGGTGTGGGGCTGCCGGTGGGTTTCCGTTCCGGGCTAGGGTTAGGGTTAGGGAACGGCAAGGCTGAGGGCACAGGTGAGGGTGCGGACACGTGCTAGGGTCGGGGCACGTGCGGACGCGCGGGTCAGTGTCCGCGTACGGATTAGGATGAGGGTACGGCGAAGGTTAAGGTGTAGGCCTGCCGGTGGGTTTCCGTTCCGGGCTAGGGTTAGGGTTAGGGAACGGCAAGGCTGAGGGCACAGGTGAGGGTGCAGACACGTGCTAGGTTCGGGGCACGTGCGGACGCGCGGGTCAGTGTCCGCGTACGGATTAGGATGAGGGTACGGCGGAGGCTAAGGTGTGGGGCTGCCGGTGGGATTCCATTCCGGGCTAGGGTTAGGGTTAGGGAACGGCAAGTCTGAGGGCACAGGTGAGGGTGCGGACACGTGCTAGGGTCGGGGCACGTGCGGACGCGCGGGTCAGTGTCCGCGTACGGACTAGGATGAGGGTACGGCGGAGGCTAAGGTATGGGGCTGCCGGTGGGTTTCCGTTCCGGGCTAGGGTTAGGGTTAGGGAACGGCAAGGCTGAGGGCACAGGTAAGGTTGCGGACACGTGCTAGTTTCGGGGCACGTGCGGACGCGCGGGTCAGTGACCGCGTACGGACTAGGATGAGGGTACGGCGGAGGCTAAGGTGTGGGGCTGCCGGTGGGTTTCCGTTCCGGGCTAGGGTTAGGGTTAGGGAACGGCAAGGCTGAGGGCACAGGTGAGGGTGCGGACACGTGCTAGGGTCGGAGCACGTGCGGACGCGCGGGTCAGTGTCCGTGTACGGACTAGGATGAGGGTACGGCGGAGGCTAAGGTGTGGGGCTGCCGGTGGGTTTCCGTTCCGGGCTAGGGTTAGGGTTAGGGAACGGCAAGGCTGAGGGCACGGGTGAGGGTGCGGACACGTGCTAGGGTCGGGGCACGTGCGGACGCGCGGGTCAGTGTCCGCGTACGGATTAGGATGAGGGTACGGCGGAGGCTAAGGTGTGGGGCTGCCGGTGGGTTTCCGTTCCGGGCTAGGGTTAGGGTTAGGGAACGGCAAGGCTGAGGGCACGGGTGAGGGTGCGGACACGTGCTAGGGTCGGGGCACGTGCGTACGCGCGGGTCAGTGTCCGCGTACGGATTAGGATGAAGGTACGGCGGAGGCTAAGGTGTGGGGCTGCCGGTGGGTTTCCGTTCCGGGCTAGGGTTAGGGTTAGGGAACGGCAAGGCTGAGGGCACGGGTGAGGGTGCGGACACGTGCTAGGGTCGGGGCACGTGCGGACGCGCGGGTCAGTGTCCGCGTACAGACTAGAATGAGGGTACGGCGGAGGCTAAGGTGTGGGGCTGCCGGTGGTTTTCCGTTCCGGGCTAGGGTTAGGGTTAGGGAACGGCAAGGCTGAGGGCACAGGTGAGGGAGCGGACACGTGCTAGGGTCGGGGCACGTGCGGACGCGCGGGTCAGTGTCCGCGTACGGACTAGGATGAGGGTACGGCGGAGGCTAAGGTGTGGGGCTGCCGGTGGGTTTCCGTTCCGGGCTAGGGTTAGGGTTAGGGAACGGCAAGGCTGAGGGCACAGGTGAGGGTGCGGACACGTGCTAGGGTCGGGGCACATGCGGACGCGCGTGTCAGTGTCCGCGTACGGACTAGGATGAGGGTACGGCGGAGGCTAAGGTGTTGGGCTGCCGGTGGGTTTCCGTTCCGGGCTAGGGTTAGGGTTAGGGAACGGCAAGGCTGAGGGCACAGGTGAGGGTGCGGACACGTGCTAGGGTCGGGTCACGTGCGGACGCGCGGGTCAGTGTCCACGTACGGACTAGGATGAGGGTACGGCGGAGGCTAAGGTGTGGGGCTGCCGGTGGGTTTCCGTTCCGGGCTAGGGTTAGGGTTAGGGAACGGCAAGGCTGAGGGCACAGGTGAGGGTGCGGACACGTGCCAGGTTCGGGGAACGTGCGGACGCGCGGGTCAGTGTCCGCGTACGGACTAGGATGAAGGTACGGCGGAGGCTAAGGTGTGGGGCTGCCGGTGGGTTTCCGTTCCGGGCTAGGGTTAGGGTTAGGGAACGGCAAGGCTGAGGGCACAGGTGAGGGTGCGGACACGTGCTAGGGTCGGGGTACGTGCGGACGCGCGGGTCAGTGTCGCCGTACGGACTAGGATGAGGTTACGGCGGAGGCTAAGGTGTGGGGCTGCCGGTGGGTTTCCGTTCCGGGCTAGGGTTAGGGTTAGGGAACGGCAAGGCTGAGGGCACAGGTGAGGGTGCGGACACGTGCTAGGGTCGGGGCACGTGCGGACGCGCGGGTCAGTGTCCGCGTACGGACTAGGATGAGGTTACGGCGGAAGCTAAGGTGTGGGGCTGCCGGTGGGTTTCCGTACTGGGCTAGGGTTAGGGTTAGGGAACGGCAAGGCTGAGGGCACAGGTGAGGGTGCGGACACGTGCTAGGGTCGGGGCACGTGCGGACGCGCGGGTCAGTGTCCGCGTACGGACTAGGATGAGGGTACGGCGGAGGCTAAGGTGTGGGGCTGCCAGTGGGTTTCCGTTCCGGGCTAGGGTTAGGGTTAGGGAACGGCAAGGCTGAGGGCACAGGTGAGGGTGCGGACACGTGCTAGGGTCGGGGCACGTGCGGACGCGCGGGTCAGTGTCCGTGTAAGGACTAGGATGAGGGTACGGCGGAGGCTAAGGTGTGGGGCTGCCGGTGGGTTTCCGTTCCGCACTAGGTTTAGGGTTAGGGAACGGCAAGGCTGAGGGCACATGTGAGGGTGCGGACACGTGCTAAGGTCGGGGCACGTGCGGACGCGCGGGTCAGTGTCCGCGTATGGACTAGGATGAGGGTACGGCGGAGGCTAAGGTGTGGGGCTGCCAGTGGGTTTCCGTTCCGGGCTAGGGTTAGGGTTAGGGAACGGCAAGGCTGAGAGCACAGGTGAGGGTGTGGACACGTGCTAGGTTCAGGGCATGGGCGGACGCGTGTGTCAGTGTCCGCGTACGGACTAGGATGAGGGTACGGCGGAGGCTAAGGTGTGGGGCTGCCGGTGGGTTTCCGTACCGGGCTAGGGTTAGGGTTAGGGAACGGCAAGGCTGAGAGCACAGGTGAGGGTGCGGACACGTGCTAGGGTCGGGGCACGTGCGGACGCGCGGGTCAGTGTCCGCGTACGGACTAGGATGAGGGTACGGCGGAGGCTAAGGTAAGGGGCTGCCGGTGGGTTTCCGTTCCGGGCTAGGTTTAGGGTTAGGGGACGGCAAGGCTGAGGGCACATGTGAGGGTGCGGACACGTGCTAGGTTCGGGGCACGTGCGGACGCGCGGATCAGAGTCCGCGTACGGACTAGGATGAGGGTACGGCGGAGGCTAAGTTGTGGGGCTGCCGGTGGGTTTCCGTTCCTGGCTAGGGTTAGGGTTAGGGAACGGCAAGGCTGAGGGCACAGGTGAGGGTGCGGACACGTGCTAGGGTCGCGGCACGTGCGGACGCGCGGGTCAGTGTCCGCGTACGGCCTAGAATGAGGGTACGGCGGAGGCTAAGGTGTGGGGCTGCCGGTGGGTTTCCATTCCGGGCTAGGGTTAGGGTTAGGGAACGGCAAGGCTGAGGGCACAGGTGAGGGTGCGGACACGTGCTAGGGTCGGGGCACGTGAGGACGCGCGGGTCATTGTCCGCGTACGGACTAGGATGAGGTTACGGCGGAGGCTAAGGTGTGGGGCTGCCGGTGGGTTTCCGTTCCGGGCTAGCGTTAGGGTTAGGGAACGGCAAGGCTGAGGGCACAGGTGAGGGTGCGGACACGTGCTAGGGTCGGGGCACATGCGGACGCGCGTGTCAGTGTCCGCGTACGGACTAGGATGAGGGTACGGCGGAGGCTAAGGTGTTGGGCTGCCGGTGGGTTTCCATTCCGGGCTAGGGTTAGGGTTAGGGAACGGCAAGGCTGAGGGCACAGGTGAGGGTGCGGACACGTGCTAGGGTCGGGGCACGTGCGGACGCGCGGGTCAGTGTCCACGTACGGACTAGGATGAGGGTACGGCGGGGGCTAAGGTGTGGGGCTGCCGGTGGGTTTCCGTTCCGGGCTAGGGTTAGGGTTAGGGAACGGCAAGGCTGAGGGCACAGGTGAGGGTGCGGACACGTGCTAGGTTCGGGGCACGTGCGGACGCGCGGGTCAGTGTCCGCGTACGGACTAGGATGAAGGTACGGCGGAGGCTAAGGTGTGGGGCTGCCGGTGGGTTTCCGTTCAGGGCTAGGGTTAGGGTTAGGGAACGGCAAGGCTGAGGGTACAGGTGAGGGTGCGGACACGTGCTAGGGTCGGGGAACGTGCGGACGCGCGGGTCAGTGTCCGCGTACGGACTGGGATGAGGTTACGGCGGAGGTTAAGGTGTGGGGCTGCCGGTGGGTTTCCGTACCGGGCTAGGGTTAGGGTTAGGGAACGGCAAGGCTGAGGGCACAGGTGAGGGTGCGGACACGTGCTAGGGTCGGGGCATGTGCGGACGCGCGTTCAGTGTCCGCGTACGGAATAGGATGAGGTTACGGCGGAGGCTAAGGTGTGGGGCTGCCGGTGGGTTTCCGTACAGGGCTAGGGTTAGGGTTAGGGAACGGCAAGGCTGAGGGCACAGGTGAGGGTGCGGACACGTGCTAGGGTCGGGGCACGGGCGGACGCGTGGGTCAGTGTCCGCGTACGGACTAGGATGAGGGTACGGCGGAGCCTAAGGTGTGGGGCTGCCGGTGGGTTTCCGTTCCGGCCTAGGGTTAGGGTTAGGGAACGGCAAGGCTGAGGGCACAGGTGAGGGTGCGGACACGTTCTAGGGTCGGGGCACGTGCGGACGCGCGGGTCAGTGTCCGCGTACGGACTAGGATGAGGGTACGGCGGAGGCTAAGGTGTGGGGCTGCCGGTGGGTTTCCGTTCCGGGCTAGGGTTAGGGTTAGGGAACGGCAAGGCTGAGAGCACAGGTGAGGGTGCGGACACGTGCTAGGGTCGGGGCACGTGCGGACGCGCGGGTCAGTGTCCGCGTACGGACTAGGATGAGGGTACGGCGGAGGCTATGGTTTGGGGCTGCCGGTGGGTTTCCGTTCCGGGCTAGGTTTAGGGTTAGGGAACGGCAAGGCTGAGGGCACATGTGAGGGTGCGGACACGTGCTAGGGTCGGGGCACGTGCGGACGCGCGGGTCAGAGTCCGCGTACGGACTAGGATGAGGGTACGGCGGAGGCTAAGTTGTGGGGCTGCCGGTGGGTTTCCGTTCCTGGCTAGGGTTAGGGTTAGGGAACGGCAAGGCTGAGTGCACAGGTGAGGGTGCGGACACGTGCTAGGGTCGCGGCACGTGCGGACGCGCGGGTCAGTGTCCACGTACGGACTAGGATGAGGGTACGGCGGGGGCTAAGGTGTGGGGCTGCCGGTGGGTTTCCGTTCCGGGCTAGGGTTAGGGTTAGGGAACGGCAAGGCTGAGGGCACAGGTGAGGGTGCGGACACGTGCTAGGTTCGGGGCACGTGCGGACGCGCGGGTCAGTGTCCGCGTACGGACTAGGATGAAGGTACGGCGGAGTCTAAGGTGTGGGGCTGCCGGTGGGTTTCCGTTCAGGGCTAGGGTTAGGGTTAGGGAACGGCAAGGCTGAGGGTACAGGTGAGGGTGCGGACACGTGCTAGGGTCGGGGAACGTGCGGACGCGCGGGTCAGTGTCCGCGTACGGACTGGGATGAGGTTACGGCGGAGGTTAAGGTGTGGGGCTGCCGGTGGGTTTCCGTACCGGGCTAGGGTTAGGGTTAGGGAACGGCAAGGCTGAGGGCACAGGTGAGGGTGCGGACACGTGCTAGGGTCGGGGCATGTGCGGACGCGCGTTCAGTGTCCGCGTACGGAATAGGATGAGGTTACGGCGGAGGCTAAGGTGTGGGGCTGCCGGTGGGTTTCCGTACAGGGCTAGGGTTAGGGTTAGGGAACGGCAAGGCTGAGGGCACAGGTGAGGGTGCGGACACGTGCTAGGGTCGGGGCACGGGCGGACGCGCGGGTCAGTGTCCGCGTACGGACTAGGATGAGGGTACGGCGGAGCCTAAGGTGTGGGGCTGCCGGTGGGTTTCCTTTCCGGCCTAGGGTTAGGGTTAGGGAACGGCAAGGCTGAGGGCACAGGTGAGGGTGCGGACACGTGCTAGGGTCGGGGCACGTGCGGACGCGCGGGTCAGTGTCCGCGTACGGACTAGGATGAGGGTACGGCGGAGGCTAAGGTGTGGGGCTGCCGGTGGGTTTCCGTTCCGGGCTAGGTTTAGGGTTAGGGAACGGCAAGGCTGAGGGCACATGTGAGGGTGCGGACACGTGCTAAGTTCGGGGCACGTGCGGACGCGCGGGTCAGTGTCCGCGTACGGACTAGGATGAGGGTACGGCGGAGGCTAAGGTGTGGGGCTGCCGGTGGGTTTCCGTTCCGGGCTAGGGTTAGGGTTAGGGAACGGCAAGGCTGAGAGCACAGGTGAGGGTGCGGACACGTGCTAGGGTCGGGGCACGTGCGGACGCGCGGGTCAGTGTCCGCGTACGGACTAGGATGAGGGTACGGCGGAGGCTATGGTTTGGGGCTGCCGGTGGGTTTCCGTTCCGGGCTAGGTTTAGGGTTAGGGAACGGCAAGGCTGAGGGCACATGTGAGGGTGCGGACACGTGCTAGGGTCGGGGCACGTGCGGACGCGCGGGTCAGAGTCCGCGTACGGACTAGGATGAGGGTACGGCGGAGGCTAAGTTGTGGGGCTGCCGGTGGGTTTCCGTTCCTGGCTAGGGTTAGGGTTAGGGAACGGCAAGGCTGAGTGCACAGGTGAGGGTGCGGACACGTGCTAGGGTCGCGGCACGTGCGGACCCGCGGGTCAGTGTCCGCGTACGGACTAGAATGAGGGTACGGTGGAGGCTAAGGTGTGGGGCTGCCGGTGGGTTTCCTATCCGGGCTAGGGTTAGGGTTAGGGAACGGCAAGGCTGAGGGCACAGGTGAGGGTGCGGACACGTGCTAGGGTCAGGGCACGTGCGGACACGCGGGTCAGTGTCCGCGTACGGACTAGGATGAGGGTACGGCGGAGGCTAAGGTGTGGGGCTGCCGGTGGGTTTCCGTTCCGGGCTAGGGTTAGGGTTAGAGAACGGCAAGGCTGAGGGCACAGGTGAGGGTGCGGACACGTTCTAGGGTCGGGGCACGTGCGGACGCGCGGGTCAGTGTCCGCGTACGGACTAGGATGAGGGTACGGCGGAGGCTAAGGTGTGGGTCTGCCGGTGGGTTTCCATTCCGGGCTAGGGTTAGGGTTAGGGAACGGCAAGGCTGAGGGCACAGGTGAGGGTGCGGACACGTGCTAGGGTCGGGGCACGTGCGGACGCGCGGGTCAGTTGCCGCGTACGGACTAAGATGAGGGGACGGCGGAGGCTAAGGTATGGGGCTGCCGGTGGGGTTCCGTTCCGGGCTAGGGTTAGGGTTAGGGAACGGCAAGGCTGAGGGCACAGGTGAGGGTGCGGACACGTGCTAGGGTCGGGGCACGTGCGGACGCGCGGGTCAGTGTCCGCATAAGTACTAGGATGAGGGTACGGCGGAGGCTAAGGTGTGGGGCTGCCGGTGGGTTTCCGTTCCGGGCTAGGGTTAGGGTTAGGGAACGGCAAGGCTGAGGGCACGGGTGAGGGTGCGGACAAGTGCTAGGGTCGGGGCACGTGCGGACGCGCTGGTCAGTGTCCGCGTACGGACTAGGATGAGGGTACGGCGGAGGCTAAGGTGTGGGGCTGCCGGTGGGTTTCCGTTCCGGGCTAGGGTTAGGGTTAGGGAACTGCAAGGCTGAGGGCACGGGTGAGGGTGCGGACACGTGCTAGGTTCGGGACACGTGCGGACGCGCGGGTCAGTGTCCGTGTACGGACTAGGATGAGGGTACGGCGGAGGCTAAGGTGTGGGGCTGCCGGTGGGTTTCCGTTCCGGGCTAGGGTTAGGGTTAGGGAACGGCAAGGCTGAGGGCACAGGTGAGGGTGCGGACACGTGCTAGGGTCGGGGCACGTGCGGACGCGCGGGTCAGTGTCCGCGTACGGACTAGGATGAGGGTACGGCGGAGGCTAAGGTGTGTGGCTGCCGCTGGGTTTCCGTTCTGGGTTAGGGTTAGGGTTAGGGAACGGCAAGGCTGAGGGCACAGGTGATGGTGCGGACACGTGCTAGGGTCGGGGCACGTGCGGACGCGCGGGTCAGTGTCCGCGTACGGACTAGGATGAGGGTACGGCGGAGGCTAAGGTGTGGGGCTGCTGGTGGGTTTCCGTTCCGGGCTAGGGTTAGGGTTAGGGAACGGCAAGGCTGAGGGCACAGGTGAGGGTGCGGACACGTGCTAGGGTCGGGGCACGTGTGGACGCGCGGGTCAGTGTCCGCGCACGGACTAGGATGAGGGTACGGCGGAGGCTAAGGTGTGGGGCTGCCGGTGGGTTTCCGTTCCGGGCTAGTGTTAGGGTTAGGGAACGGCAAGGCTGAGGGCAAGGTGAGGGTGCGGACACGTGCTAGGGTCGGGGCACGTGCGGACGCGCGGGTCAGTGTCCTCGTACGGACTAGGATGAGGGTACGGCGGAGGCTAAGGTGTGGGGCTGCCGGTGGGTTTCCGTTCCGGGCTAGGGTTAGGGTTAGGGAACGGCAAGGCTGAGGGCACAGGTGAGGGTGCGGACACGTGCTAGGCCCGGGGCACGTGAGGACGCGCGTGTCAGTGTCCGCGTACGGACTAGGATGAGGGTACGGCGGAGGCTAAGGTGTGGGGCTGCCGGTGGGTTTCCGTTCCGGGCTAGGGTTAGGGTTAGGGAACGGCAAGGCTGAGGGCACAGGTGAGGGTGCGGACACGTGCTAGGGTCGGGGCACGTGCGGACGCGCGGGTCAGTGTCAGCGTACGGACTAGGATGAGGGTACGACGGAGGCTAAGGTGTGGGGCTTCCGGTGGGTTTCCGTTCCGGGCTAGGGTTAGGGTTAGGGAACGGCAAGGCTGAGGGCACAGGTGAGGGTGCGGACACGTGCTAGGGTCGGGGCACGTGCGGACGCGCGGGTCAGTGTCCGCGTACGGACTAGGATGAGGGTACGGCGGAGGCTAAGGTGTGGGGCTGCCGGTGGGTTTCCGTTCCGGGATAGGGTTAGGGTTAGGGAACGGCAAGGCTGAGGGCACAGGTGAGGGTGCGGACACGTGCTAGGGTCGGGGCATGTGCGGACGCGCGGGTCAGAGTCCGCGTACGGACTAGGATGAGGGTACGGCGGAGCCTAAGGTGTGGGGCTGCCGGTGGGTTTCCGTTCCTGGCTAGGGTAAGGGTTTGGGAACGGCAAGGCTGAGGGCACAGGTGAGGGTGCGGACACGTGCTAGGGTCGGGGCACGTGCGGACGCGCGGGTCAGTGTCCGCGTACGGACTAGGATGAGGGTACGGCGGAGGCTAAGGTGTGGGGCTGCCGGTGGGTTTCCGTTCCGGGCTAGGGTTAGGGTTAGGGAACGGCAAGGCTGAGGGCACAGGTGAGGGTGCGGACACGTGCTAGGGTCGGGGCACGTGCGGAGGCGCGGGTCAGTGTCCGCGTACGGACTAGGATGAGGGTACGGCGGAGGCTAAGGTGTGGGGCTGCCGGTGGGTTTCCCGTCCGGGCTAGGGTTAGGGTTAGGGAACGGCAAGGCTGAGGGCACAGGTGAGGGTGCGGACACGTGCTAGGGTCGGGGCACGTGCGGACGCGCGTGTCAGTGTCCGCGTACGGACTAGGATGAGGGTACGGCGGAGGCTAAGGTGTAGGGCTGCTGGTGGGTTTCCGTTACGGGCTAGGGATAGGGTTAGGGAACGGCAAGGCTGAGGGCACAGGTGAGGGTGCGGACACGTGCTAGGGTCGGGGCACGTGCGGACGCGCGTGTCAGTGTCCGCGTACGGACTAGGATGAGGGTACGGCGGAGGCTAAGGTGTGGGGCTGCCGGTGGGTTTCCGTTCCGGGCTAGGGTTAGGGTTAGGGAACGGCAAGGCTGAGGGCACAATTGAGGGTGCGGACACGTGCTAGGTTCGGGGCACATGCGGACGCGCGGGTCAGTGTCCGCGTACGGACTAGGATGAGGGTACGGCGGAGGCTAAGGTGTGGGGCTGCCGGTGGGTTTCCGTTCCGGGCTAGGGTTAGGGTTAGGGAACGGCAAGGCTGAGGGCACAGGTGAGGGTGCGGACACGTGCTAGGGTCGGGGCACGTGCGGACGCGCAGGTCAGTGTCCGCGTACGGACTAGGATGAGGGTACGGCGGAGGCTAAGGTGTGGGGCTGCCGGTGGGTTTCCCTTCCGGGCTAGGGTTAGGGCTAGGGAACGGCAAGGCTGAGGGCACAGGTGAGGGTGCGGACACGTGCTAGGGTCGGGGCACGTGCGGACGCGTGGGTCAGATTCTGTGTACGGATTAGGATGAGGGTACGGCAGAGGCTAAGGTGTGGGGTTGCCGGTGGGTTTCCGTTCCGGGCTAGGGTTAGGGTTAGGGAACGGCAAGGCTGAGGGCACAGGTGAGGGTGCGGACACGTGATAGGGTCAGGGCACGTGCGGACGCGCGGGTCAGTGTCCGCGTACGGATTAGGATGAGGGTACGGCGGAGGCTAAGGTGTGGGGCTGCCGGTGGGTTTCCGTTCCGGGCTAGGGTTAGGGTTAGGGAACGGCAAGGCTGAGGGCACAGGTGAGGGTGCGGACACGTGCTAGGGTCGGGGCACGTGCGGACGCGCGGGTCAGTGTCCGCGTACGGATTAGGATGAGGGTACGGCGAAGGTTAAGGTGTAGGCCTGCCGGTGGGTTTCCGTTCCGGGCTAGGGTTAGGGTTAGGGAACGGCAAGGCTGAGGGCACAGGTGAGGGTGCGGACACGTGCTAGGGTCGGGGCACGTGCGGACGCGCGGGTCAGTGTCCGCGTACGGATTAGGATGAGGGTACGGCGGAGGCTAAGGTGTGGGTCTGCCGGTGGGTTTCCGTTCCGGGCTAGGGTTAGGGTTAGGGAACGGCAAGGCTGAGGGCACAGGTGAGGGTGCAGACACGTGCTAGGTTCGGGGCACGTGCGGACGCGCGGGTCAGTGTCCGCGTACGGATTAGGATGAGGGTACGGCGGAGGCTAAGGTGTGGGTCTGCCGGTGGGTTTCCGTTCCGGGCTAGGGTTAGGGTTAGGGAACGGCAAGGCTGAGGGCACAGGTGAGGGTGCAGACACGTGCTAGGTTCGGGGCACGTGCGGACGCGCGGGTCAGTGTCCGCGTACGGATTAGGATGAGGGTACGGCGGAGGCTAAGGTGTGGGGCTGCCGGTGGGATTCCATTCCGCGCTAGGGTTAGGGTTAGGGAACGGCAAGGCTGAGGGCACAGGTGAGGGTGCGGACACGTGCTAGGGTCGGGGCACGTGCGGACGCGCGGGTCAGTTTCCGCGTACGGACTAGGATGAGGGTACGGCGGAGGCTAAGGTATGGGGCTGCCGGTGGGTTTCCGTTCCGGGCTAGGGTTAGGGTTAGGGAACGGCAAGGCTGAGGGCACAGGTAAGGTTGCGGACACGTGCTAGTGTCGGGGCACGTGCGGACGCGCGGGTCAGTGACCGCGTACGGACTAGGATGAGGGTACGGCGGAGGCTAAGGTGTGGGGCTGCCGGTGGGTTTCCGTTCCGGGCTAGCGTTAGGGTTAGGGAACGGCAAGTCTGAGGGCACAGGTGAGGGTGCGGACACGTGCTAGGGTCGGAGCACGTGCGGACGCGCGGGTCAGTGACCGCGTACGGACTAGGATGAGGGTACGGCGGAGGCTAAGGTGTGGGGCTGCCGGTGGGTTTCCGTTCCGGGCTAGGGTTAGGGTTAGGGAACGGCAAGGCTGAGGGCACGGGTGAGGGTGCGGACACGTGCTAGGGTCGGGGCACGTGCGGACGCGCGGGTCAGTGTCCGCGTACAGACTAGAATGAGGGTACGGCGGAGGCTAAGGTGTGGGGCTGCCGGTGGTTTTCCGTTCCGGGCTAGGGTTAGGGTTAGGGAACGGCAAGGCTGAGGGCACAGGTGAGGGAGCGGACACGTGCTAGGGTCGGGGCACGTGCGGACGCGCGGGTCAGTGTCCGCGTACGGACTAGGATGAGGGTACGGCGGAGGCTAAGGTGTGGGGCTGCCGGTGGGTTTCCGTTCCGGGCTAGGGTTAGGGTTAGGGAACGGCAAGGCTGAGGGCACAGGTGAGGGTGCGGACACGTGCTAGGGTCGGGGCACATGCGGACGCGCGTGTCAGTGTCCGCGTACGGACTAGGATGAGGGTACGGCGGAGGCTAAGGTGTTGGGCTGCCGGTGGGTTTCCGTTCCGGGCTAGGGTTAGGGTTAGGGAACGGCAAGGCTGAGGGCACAGGTGAGGGTGCGGACACGTGCTAGGGTCGGGTCACGTGCGGACGCGCGGGTCAGTGTCCACGTACGGACTAGGATGAGGGTACGGCGGAGGCTAAGGTGTGGGGCTGCCGGTGGGTTTCCGTTCCGGGCTAGGGTTAGGGTTAGGGAACGGCAAGGCTGAGGGCACAGGTGAGGGTGCGGACACGTGCCAGGTTCGGGGAACGTGCGGACGCGCGGGTCAGTGTCCGCGTACGGACTAGGATGAAGGTACGGCGGAGGCTAAGGTGTGGGGCTGCCGGTGGGTTTCCGTTCCGGGCTAGGGTTAGGGTTAGGGAACGGCAAGGCTGAGGGCACAGGTGAGGGTGCGGACACGTGCTAGGGTCGGGGTACGTGCGGACGCGCGGGTCAGTGTCGCCGTACGGACTAGGATGAGGTTACGGCGGAGGCTAAGGTGTGGGGCTGCCGGTGGGTTTCCGTTCCGGGCTAGGGTTAGGGTTAGGGAACGGCAAGGCTGAGGGCACAGGTGAGGGTGCGGACACGTGCTAGGGTCGGGGCACGTGCGGACGCGCGGGTCAGTGTCCGCGTACGGACTAGGATGAGGTTACGGCGGAAGCTAAGGTGTGGGGCTGCCGGTGGGTTTCCGTACTGGGCTAGGGTTAGGGTTAGGGAACGGCAAGGCTGAGGGCACAGGTGAGGGTGCGGACACGTGCTAGGGTCGGGGCACGTGCAGACGCGCGGGTCAGTGTCCGCGTACGGACTAGGATGAGGGTACGGCGGAGGCTAAGGTGTGGGGCTGCCAGTGGGTTTCCGTTCCGGGCTAGGGTTAGGGTTAGGGAACGGCAAGGCTGAGGGCACAGGTGAGGGTGCGGACACGTGCTAGGGTCGGGGCACGTGCGGACGCGCGGGTCAGTGTCCGTGTAAGGACTAGGATGAGGGTACGGCGGAGGCTAAGGTGTGGGGCTGCCGGTGGGTTTCCGTTCCGCACTAGGTTTAGGGTTAGGGAACGGCAAGGCTGAGGGCACATGTGAGGGTGCGGACACGTGCTAAGGTCGGGGCACGTGCGGACGCGCGGGTCAGTGTCCGCGTATGGACTAGGATGAGGGTACGGCGGAGGCTAAGGTGTGGGGCTGCCAGTGGGTTTCCGTTCCGGGCTAGGGTTAGGGTTAGGGAACGGCAAGGCTGAGAGCACAGGTGAGGGTGCGGACACGTGCTAGGGTCAGGGCATGGGCGGACGCGTGGGTCAGTGTCCGCGTACGGACTAGGATGAGGGTACGGCGGAGGCTAAGGTGTGGGGCTGCCGGTGGGTTTCCGTTCCGGGCTAGGGTTAGGGTTAGGGAACGGCAAGGCTGAGAGCACAGGTGAGGGTGCGGACACGTGCTAGGGTCGGGGCACGTGCGGACGCGCGGGTCAGTGTCCGCGTACGGACTAGGATGAGGGTACGGCGGAGGCTAAGGTAAGGGGCTGCCGGTGGGTTTCCGTTCCGGGCTAGGTTTAGGGTTAGGGGACGGCAAGGCTGAGGGCACATGTGAGGGTGCGGACACGTGCTAGGTTCGGGGCACGTGCGGACGCGCGGATCAGAGTCCGCGTACGGACTAGGATGAGGGTACGGCGGAGGCTAAGTTGTGGGGCTGCCGGTGGGTTTCCGTTCCTGGCTAGGGTTAGGGTTAGGGAACGGCAAGGCTGAGGGCACAGGTGAGGGTGCGGACACGTGCTAGGGTCGCGGCACGTGCGGACGCGCGGGTCAGTGTCCGCGTACGGCCTAGAATGAGGGTACGGCGGAGGCTAAGGTGTGGGGCTGCCGGTGGGTTTCCATTCCGGGCTAGGGTTAGGGTTAGGGAACGGCAAGGCTGAGGGCACAGGTGAGGGTGCGGACACGTGCTAGGGTCGGGGCACGTGCGGACGCGCGGGTCATTGTCCGCGTACGGACTAGGATGAGGTTACGGCGGAGGCTAAGGTGTGGGGCTGCCGGTGGGTTTCCGTTCCGGGCTAGCATTAGGGTTAGGGAACGGCAAGGCTGAGGGCACAGGTGAGGGTGCGGACACGTGCTAGGGTCGGGGCACATGCGGACGCGCGTGTCAGTGTCCGCGTACGGACTAGGATGAGGGTACGGCGGAGGCTAAGGTGTTGGGCTGCCGGTGGGTTTCCATTCCGGGCTAGGGTTAGGGTTAGGGAACGGCAAGGCTGAGGGCACAGGTGAGGGTGCGGACACGTGCTAGGGTCGGGGCACGTGCGGACGCGCGGGTCAGTGTCCACGTACGGACTAGGATGAGGGTACGGCGGGGGCTAAGGTGTGGGGCTGCCGGTGGGTTTCCGTTCCGGGCTAGGGTTAGGGTTAGGGAACGGCAAGGCTGAGGGCACAGGTGAGGGTGCGGACACGTGCTAGGTTCGGGGCACGTGCTGACGCGCGGGTCAGTGTCCGCGTACGGACTAGGATGAAGGTACGGCGGAGGCTAAGGTGTGGGGCTGCCGGTGGGTTTCCGTTCAGGGCTAGGGTTAGGGTTAGGGAACGGCAAGGCTGAGGGTACAGGTGAGGGTGCGGACACGTGCTAGGGTCGGGGAACGTGCGGACGCGCGGGTCAGTGTCCGCGTACGGACTGGGATGAGGTTACGGCGGAGGTTAAGGTGTGGGGCTGCCGGTGGGTTTCCGTACCGGGCTAGGGTTAGGGTTAGGGAACGGCAAGGCTGAGGGCACAGGTGAGGGTGCGGACACGTGCTAGGGTCGGGGCATGTGCGGACGCGCGTTCAGTGTCCGCGTACGGAATAGGATGAGGTTACGGCGGAGGCTAAGGTGTGGGGCTGCCGGTGGGTTTCCGTACAGGGCTAGGGTTAGGGTTAGGGAACGGCAAGGCTGAGGGCACAGGTGAGGGTGCGGACACGTGCTAGGGTCGGGGCACGGGCGGACGCGCGGGTCAGTGTCCGCGTACGGACTAGGATGAGGGTACGGCGGAGCCTAAGGTGTGGGGCTGCCGGTGGGTTTCCGTTCCGGCCTAGGGTTAGGGTTAGGGAACGGCAAGGCTGAGGGCACAGGTGAGGGTGCGGACACGTGCTAGGGTCGGGGCACGTGCGGACGCGCGGGTCAGTGTCCGCGTACGGACTAGGATGAGGGTACGGCGGAGGCTAAGGTGTGGGGCTGCTGGTGGGTTTCCGTTCCGGGCTAGGTTTAGGGTTAGGGAACGGCAAGGCTGAGGGCACATGTGAGGGTGCGGACACGTGCTAAGTTCGGGGCACGTGCGGACGCGCGGGTCAGTGTCCGCGTACGGACTAGGATGAGGGTACGGCGGAGGCTAAGGTGTGGGGCTGCCGGTGGGTTTCCGTTCCGGGCTAGGGTTAGGGTTAGGGAACGGCAAGGCTGAGAGCACAGGTGAGGGTGCGGACACGTGCTAGGGTCGGGGCACGTGCGGACGCGCGGGTCAGTGTCCGCGTACGGACTAGGATGAGGGTACGGCGGAGGCTATGGTTTGGGGCTGCCGGTGGGTTTCCGTTCCGGGCTAGGTTTAGGGTTAGGGAACGGCAAGGCTGAGGGCACATGTGAGGGTGCGGACACGTGCTAGGGTCGGGGCACGTGCGGACGCGCGGGTCAGAGTCCGCGTACGGACTAGGATGAGGGTACGGCGGAGGCTAAGTTGTGGGGCTGCCGGTGGGTTTCCGTTCCTGGCTAGGGTTAGGGTTAGGGAACGGCAAGGCTGAGTGCACAGGTGAGGGTGCGGACACGTGCTAGGGTCGCGGCACGTGCGGACCCGCGGGTCAGTGTCCGCGTACGGACTAGAATGAGGGTACGGTGGAGGCTAAGGTGTGGGGCTGCCGGTGGGTTTCCTTTCCGGGCTAGGGTTAGGGTTAGGGAACGGCAAGGCTGAGGGCACAGGTGAGGGTGCGGACACGTGCTAGGGTCAGGGCACGTGCGGACACGCGGTTCAGTGTCCGCGTACGGACTAGGATGAGGGTACGGCGGAGGCTAAGGTGTGGGGCTGCCGGTGGGTTTCCGTTGCGGGCTAGGGTTAGGGTTAGAGAACGGCAAGGCTGAGGGCACAGGTGAGGGTGCGGACACGTTCTAGGGTCGGGGCACGTGCGGACGCGCGGGTCAGTGTCCGCGTACGGACTAGGATGAGGGTACGGCGGAGGATAAGGTGTGGGTCTGCCGGTGGGTTTCCATTCCGGGCTAGGGTTAGGGTTAGGGAACGGCAAGGCTGAGGGCACAGGTGAGGGTGCGGACACGTGCTAGGGTCGGGGCACGTGCGGACGCGCGGGTCAGTTGCCGCGTACGGACTAAGATGAGGGGACGGCGGAGGCTAAGGTATGGGGCTGCCGGTGGGTTTCCGTTCCGGGCTAGGGTTAGGGTTAGGGAACGGCAAGGCTGAGGGCACAGGTGAGGGTGCGGACACGTGCTAGGGTCGGGGCACGTGCGGACGCGCGGGTCAGTGTCCGCATAAGTACTAGGATGAGGGTACGGCGGAGGCTAAGGTGTGGGGCTGCCGGTGGGTTTCCGTTCCGGGCTAGGGTTAGGGTTAGGGAACGGCAAGGCTGAGGGCACGGGTGAGGGTGCGGACAAGTGCTAGGGTCGGGGCACGTGCGGACGCGCTGGTCAGTGTCCGCGTACGGACTAGGATGAGGGTACGGCGGAGGCTAAGGTGTGGGGCTGCCGGTGGGTTTCCGTTCCGGGCTAGGGTTAGGGTTAGGGAACTGCAAGGCTGAGGGCACGGGTGAGGGTGCGGACACGTGCTAGGTTCGGGACACGTGCGGACGCGCGGGTCAGTGTCCGTGTACGGACTAGGATGAGGGTACGGCGGAGGCTAAGGTGTGGGGCTGCCGGTGGGTTTCCGTTCCGGGCTAGGGTTAGGGTTAGGGAACGGCAAGGCTGAGGGCACAGGTGAGGGTGCGGACACGTGCTAGGGTCGGGGCACGTGCGGACGCGCGGGTCAGTGTCCGCGTACGGACTAGGATGAGGGTACGGCGGAGGCTAAGGTGTGGGGCTGCCGCTGGGTTTCCGTTCTGGGTTAGGGTTAGGGTTAGGGAACGGCAAGGCTGAGGGCACAGGTGATGGTGCGGACACGTGCTAGGGTCGGGGCACGTGCGGACGCGCGGGTCAGTGTCCGCGTACGGACTAGGATGAGGGTACGGCGGAGGCTAAGGTGTGGGGCTGCTGGTGGGTTTCCGTTCCGGGCTAGGGTTAGGGTTAGGGAACGGCAAGGCTGAGGGCACAGGTGAGGGTGCGGACACGTGCTAGGGTCGGGGCACGTGTGGACGCGCGGGTCAGTGTCCGCGCACGGACTAGGATGAGGGTACGGCGGAGGCTAAGGTGTGGGGCTGCCGGTGGGTTTCCGTTCCGGGCTAGTGTTAGGGTTAGGGAACGGCAAGGCTGAGGGCAAGGTGAGGGTGCGGACACGTGCTAGGGTCGGGGCACGTGCGGACGCGCGGGTCAGTGTCCTCGTACGGACTAGGATGAGGGTACGGCGGAGGCTAAGGTGTGGGGCTGCCGGTGGGTTTCCGTTCCGGGCTAGGGTTAGGGTTAGGGAACGGCAAGGCTGAGGGCACAGGTGAGGGTGCGGACACGTGCTAGGCCCGGGGCACGTGAGGACGCGCGTGTCAGTGTCCGCGTACGGACTAGGATGAGGGTACGGCGGAGGCTAAGGTGTGGGGCTGCCGGTGGGTTTCCGTTCCGTGCTAGGGTTAGGGTTAGGGAACGGCAAGGCTGAGGGCACAGGTGAGGGTGCGGACACGTGCTAGGGTCGGGGCACGTGCGGACGCGCGGGTCAGTGTCAGCGTACGGACTAGGATGAGGGTACGACGGAGGCTAAGGTGTGGGGCTGCCGGTGGGTTTCCGTTCCGGGCTAGGGTTAGGGTTAGGGAACGGCAAGGCTGAGGGCACAGGTGAGGGTGCGGACACGTGCTAGGGTCGGGGCACGTGCGGACGCGCGGGTCAGTGTCCGCGTACGGACTAGGATGAGGGTACGGCGGAGGCTAAGGTGTGGGGCTGCCGGTGGGTTTCCGTTCCGGGATAGGGTTAGGGTTAGGGAACGGCAAGGCTGAGGGCACAGGTGAGGGTGCGGACACGTGCTAGGGTCGGGGCACGTGCGGACGCGCGGGTCAGAGTCCGCGTACGGACTAGGATGAGGGTACGGCGGAGCCTAAGGTGTGGGGCTGCCGGTGGGTTTCCGTTCCTGGCTAGGGTAAGGGTTAGGGAACGGCAAGGCTGAGGGCACAGGTGAGGGTGCGGACACGTGCTAGGGTCGGGGCACGTGCGGACGCGCGGGTCAGTGTCCGCGTACGGACTAGGATGAGGGTACGGCGGAGGCTAAGGTGTGGGGCTGCCGGTGGGTTTCCGTTCCGGGCTAGGGTTAGGGTTAGGGAACGGCAAGGCTGAGGGCACAGGTGAGGGTGCGGACACGTGCTAGGGTCGGGGCACGTGCGGAGGCGCGGGTCAGTGTCCGCGTACGGACTAGGATGAGGGTACGGCGGAGGCTAAGGTTTGGGGCTGCCGGTGGGTTTCCCGTCCGGGCTAGGGTTAGGGTTAGGGAACGGCAAGGCTGAGGGCACAGGTGAGGGTGCGGACACGTGCTAGGGTCGGGGCACGTGCGGACGCGCGGGTCAGTGTCCGCTTACGGACTAGGATGAGGGTACGGCGGAGGCTAAGGTGTGGGGCTGCCGATGGGTTTCCGCTCGGGGCTAGGCTTAGGGTTAGGGAACGGCAAGGCTGAGGGCACAGGTGAGGGTGCGGACACGTGCTAGGGTCAGGGCACGTGCGGACGCGTGGGTCAGTGTCCGCGTACGGACTAGGATGAGGGTACGGCGGAGGTTAAGGTGTGGGGCTGCCGGTGGGTTTCCGTTCTGGGCTAGGCTTAGGGTTAGGGAAGGGCAACGCTGAGGGCACAGGTGAGGGTGCGGACACGTGGTAGGGTCGGGGCACGTGCGGACGCGCAGGTCAGTGTCCGCGTACGGACTAGGATGAGGGTACGGCGGAGGCTAAGGTGTGGGGCTGACGGTGGGTTTCCGTTCCGGGCTAGGCTTAGGGTTAGGGAACGGCAAGGCTGAGGGCACAGGTGAGGGTGCGGACACGTGCTAGGGTCGGGGCACGTGCGGACGCGCGGGTCATTGTCCGCATACGGATTAGGATGAGGGTACGGCGGAGGCTAAGGTGTGGGGCTGCCGGTGGGTTTCCGTTCCGGGCTAGGGTTAGGGTTAGGGAACGGCAAGGCTGAGGGCACAGGTGAGGGTGCGGACACGTGCTAGGGTCGGGGCAAGTGCGGACGCGCGGGTCAGTGTCCGCGTACGGATTAGGATGAGGGTACGGCGGAGGCTAAGGTGTGGGGCTGCCGGTGGGTTTCCGTTCCGGGCTAGGGTTAGGGTTAGGGAACGAGAAGGCTGAGGGCACAGGTGAGGGTGCGGACACGTGCTAGGGTCGGGGCACGTGCGGACGCGCGGGTCAGTGTCCGCGCACGGACTAGGATGAGGGTAAGGCGGAGGCTAAGGTGTGGGGCTGCCGGTGGGTTTCCGTTCCGGGCTAGGGTTAGGGTTAGGGAACGGCAAGGCTGAGGGCACAGGTGAGGGTGCGGACACGTGCTAGGGTCGGGCCACGTGTGGACGCGCGGGTCAGAGTCCTCGTACGGACTAGGATGAGGGTACGGCGGAGGCTAAGGTGTGGGGCTGCCGGTGGGTTTCCCTTCCGGGCTAGGGTTAGGGTTAGGGAACGGCAAGGCTGAGGGCACAGGTGAGGGTGCGGACACGTGCTAGGGTCGGGGCACGTGCGGACGCGCGGGTCAGTGTCCGCTTACGGACTAGGATGAGGGTACGGCGGAGGCTAAGGTGTGGGGCTGCCGGTGGGTTTCCGTTCGGGGCTAGGCTTAGGGTTAGGGAACGGCAAGGCTGAGTGCACAGGTGAGGGTGCGGACACGTGCTAGGGTCGCGGCATGTGCGGACGCGCGGGTCAGTGTCCGCGTACGGCCTAGAATGAGGGTACGGCAGAGGCTAAGGTGTGGGGCTGCCGGTGGGTTTCCGTTCCGGGCTAGGGTTAGGGTTAGGGAACGGCAAGGCTGAGGGCACAGGTGAGGGTGCGGACACGTGCTAGCGTCGGGGCACGTGCGGACGCGCGGGTCATTGTCCGCGTATGGACTAGGATGAGGTTACGGCGGAGGCTAAGGTGTGGGGCTGCCGGTGGATTTCCGTTCCGGGCTAGGGTTAGGGTTAGGGAACGGCAAGGCTGAGGGCACAGGTGAGGGTGCGGACACGCGCTAGGGTCGGGGTACGTGCGGACGCGCGGGTCAGTGTCCACGTACGGACTAGGATGAGGGTACGGCAGAGGCTAAGGTGTGGGGCTGCCGGTGGGTTTCCGTTCCGGGCTAGGGTTAGGGTTAGGGAACGGCAAGGCTGAGGGCACAGGTGAGGGTGCGGACACGTGCTAGGGTCGGGGCACGTGCGGACGCGCGTGTCAGTGTCTGCGTACGGAGTAGGATGAGGGTACGGCGGAGGCTAAGGTGTGGGGCTGCCGGTGGGTTTCCGTTCCGGGCTAGGGTTAGGGTTAGGGAACGGCAAGGCTGAGGGCACAGGTGAGGGTGCGGACACGTGCTAGGGTCGGAGCACGTGCGGACGCGCGGGTCAGTGTCCGTGTACGGACTAGGATGAGGGTACGGCGGAGGCTAAGGTGTGGGGCTGCCGGTGGGTTTCCGTTCCGGGCTAGGGTTAGGGTTAGGGAACGGCAAGGCTGAGGGCACGGGTGAGGGTGCGGACACGTGCTAGGGTCGGGGCACGTGCGGACGCGCGGGTCAGTGTCCGCGTACGGATTAGGATGAGGGTACGGCGGAGGCTAAGGTGTGGGGCTGCCGGTGGTATTCCGTTCCGGGCTAGGGTTAGGGTTAGGGAACGGCAAGGCTGAGGGCACGGGTGACGGTGCAGACACGTGCTAGGGTCGGGGCACGTGCGGACGCGCGGGTCAGTGTCCGCGTACGGCCTAGAATGAGGGTACGGCGGAGGCTAAGGTGTGGGGCTGCCGGTGGGTTTCCGTTCTGGGCTAGGGTTAGGGTTAGGGAACGGCAAGGCTGAGGGCACAGGTGAGGGTGCGGACACGTGCTAGGGTCGGGGCACGTGCGGACGCGCGGGTCATTGTCCGCGTACGGACTAGGATGAGGTTACGGCGGAGGCTAAGGTGTGGGGCTGCCGGTGGGTTTCCGTTCCGGGCTAGCGTTAGGGTTAGGGAACGGCAAGGCTGAGGGCACAGGTGAGGGTGCGGACACGTGCTAGGGTCGGGGCACATGCGGACGCGCGTGTCAGTGTCCGCGTACGGACTAGGATGAGGGTACGGCGGAGGCTAAGGTGTTGGGCTGCCGGTGGGTTTCCGTTCCGGGCTAGGGTTAGGGTTAGGGAACGGCAAGGCTGAGGGCACAGGTGAGGGTGCGGACACGTGCTAGGGTCGGGGCACGTGCGGACGCGCGGGTCAGTGTCCACGTACGGACTAGGATGAGGGTACGGCGGGGGCTAAGGTGTGGGGCTGCCGGTGGGTTTCCGTTCCGGGCTAGGGTTAGGGTTAGGGAACGGCAAGGCTGAGGGCACAGGTGAGGGTGCGGACACGTGCTAGGTTCGGGGCACGTGCGGACGCGTGGGTCAGTGTCCGCGTACGGACTAGGATGAAGGTACGGCGGAGGCTAAGGTGTGGGGCTGCCGGTGGGTTTCCGTACCGGGCTAGGGTTAGGGTTAGGGAACGGCAAGGATGAGGGCACAGGTGAGGGTGCGGACACGTGCTAGGGTCGGGGCACGTGCGGACGCGCGTTCAGGGTCCGCGTACGGAATAGGATGAGGTTAATGCGGAGGCTAAGGTGTGGGGCTGCCGGTGGGTTTCCGTACTGGGCTAGGGTTAGGGTTAGGGAACGGCAAGGCTGAGGGCACAGGTGAGGGTGCGGACACGTGCTAGGGTCGGGGCACGTGCGGACGCGCGGGTCAGTGTCCGCGTACGGACTAGGATGAGGTTACGGCGGAGGCTAAGGTGTGGGGCTGCCGGTGGGTTTCCGTACCGGGCTAGGGTTAGGGTTAGGGAACGGCAAGGCTGAGGGCACAGGTGAGGGTGCGGACACGTGCTAGGGTCGGGGCACTTGCGGACGCGCGTTCAGTGTCCGCGTACGGAATAGGATGAGGTTAAGGCGGAGGCTAAGGTGTGGGGCTGCCGGTGGGTTTCCGTACTGGGCTAGGTTTAGGGTTAGGGAACGGCAAGGCTGAGGGCACAGGTGAGGGTGCGGACACGTGCTAGGGTCGGGGCACGTGCGGACGCGCGGGTCAGTGTCCGCGTACGGACTAGGATGAGGGAACGGCGGAGCCTAAGGTGTGGGGCTGCCGGTGGGTTTCCGTTCCGGGCTAGGGTTAGGGTTAGGGAACGGCAAGGCTGAGGGCACAGGTGAGGGTGCGGACACGTGCTAGGGTCGGGGCACGTGCGGACGCGCGGGTCAGTGTCCGCGTACGGACTAGGATGAAGGTACGGCGGAGGCTAAGGTGTGGGGCTGCCGGTGGGTTTCCGTTCCGGGCTAGGGTTAGGGTTAGGGAACGGCAAGGCTGAGGGCACAGGTGAGGGTGCGGACACGTGCTAGGTTCGGGGCACGTGCGGACGCGCGGGTCAGTGTCCACGTACGGACTAGGATGAGGGTACGGCGGGGGCTAAGGTGTGGGGCTGCCGGTGGGTTTCCGTTCCGGGCTAGGGTTAGGGTTAGGGAACGGCAAGGCTGAGGGCACAGGTGAGGGTGCGGACACGTGCTAGGTTCGGGGCACGTGCGGACGCGCGGGTCAGTGTCCGCGTACGGACTAGGATGAAGGTACGGCGGAGGCTAAGGTGTGGGGCTGCCGGTGGGTTTCCGTTCAGGGCTAGGGTTAGGGTTAGGGAACGGCAAGGCTGAGGGTACAGGTGAGGGTGCGGACACGTGCTAGGGTCGGGGAACGTGCGGACGCGCGGGTCAGTGTCCGCGTACGGACTGGGATGAGGTTACGGCGGAGGTTAAGGTGTGGGGCTGCCGGTGGGTTTCCGTACCGGGCTAGGGTTAGGGTTAGGGAACGGCAAGGCTGAGGGCACAGGTGAGGGTGCGGACACGTGCTAGGGTCGGGGCATGTGCGGACGCGCGTTCAGTGTCCGCGTACGGAATAGGATGAGGTTACGGCGGAGGCTAAGGTGTGGGGCTGCCGGTGGGTTTCCGTACAGGGCTAGGGTTAGGGTTAGGGAACGGCAAGGCTGAGGGCACAGGTGAGGGTGCGGACACGTGCTAGGGTCGGGGCACGGGCGGACGCGTGGGTCAGTGTCCGCGTACGGACTAGGATGAGGGTACGGCGGAGCCTAAGGTGTGGGGCTGCCGGTGGGTTTCCGTTCCGGCCTAGGGTTAGGGTTAGGGAACGGCAAGGCTGAGGGCACAGGTGAGGGTGCGGACACGTTCTAGGGTCGGGGCACGTGCGGACGCGCGGGTCAGTGTCCGCGTACGGACTAGGATGAGGGTACGGCGGAGGCTAAGGTGTGGGGCTGCCGGTGGGTTTCCGTTCCGGGCTAGGGTTAGGGTTAGGGAACGGCAAGGCTGAGAGCACAGGTGAGGGTGCGGACACGTGCTAGGGTCGGGGCACGTGCGGACGCGCGGGTCAGTGTCCGCGTACGGACTAGGATGAGGGTACGGCGGAGGCTATGGTTTGGGGCTGCCGGTGGGTTTCCGTTCCGGGCTAGGTTTAGGGTTAGGGAACGGCAAGGCTGAGGGCACATGTGAGGGTGCGGACACGTGCTAGGGTCGGGGCACGTGCGGACGCGCGGGTCAGAGTCCGCGTACGGACTAGGATGAGGGTACGGCGGAGGCTAAGTTGTGGGGCTGCCGGTGGGTTTCCGTTCCTGGCTAGGGTTAGGGTTAGGGAACGGCAAGGCTGAGTGCACAGGTGAGGGTGCGGACACGTGCTAGGGTCGCGGCACGTGCGGACGCGCGGGTCAGTGTCCACGTACGGACTAGGATGAGGGTACGGCGGGGGCTAAGGTGTGGGGCTGCCGGTGGGTTTCCGTTCCGGGCTAGGGTTAGGGTTAGGGAACGGCAAGGCTGAGGGCACAGGTGAGGGTGCGGACACGTGCTAGGTTCGGGGCACGTGCGGACGCGCGGGTCAGTGTCCGCGTACGGACTAGGATGAAGGTACGGCGGAGTCTAAGGTGTGGGGCTGCCGGTGGGTTTCCGTTCAGGGCTAGGGTTAGGGTTAGGGAACGGCAAGGCTGAGGGTACAGGTGAGGGTGCGGACACGTGCTAGGGTCGGGGAACGTGCGGACGCGCGGGTCAGTGTCCGCGTACGGACTGGGATGAGGTTACGGCGGAGGTTAAGGTGTGGGGCTGCCGGTGGGTTTCCGTACCGGGCTAGGGTTAGGGTTAGGGAACGGCAAGGCTGAGGGCACAGGTGAGGGTGCGGACACGTGCTAGGGTCGGGGCATGTGCGGACGCGCGTTCAGTGTCCGCGTACGGAATAGGATGAGGTTACGGCGGAGGCTAAGGTGTGGGGCTGCCGGTGGGTTTCCGTACAGGGCTAGGGTTAGGGTTAGGGAACGGCAAGGCTGAGGGCACAGGTGAGGGTGCGGACACGTGCTAGGGTCGGGGCACGGGCGGACGCGCGGGTCAGTGTCCGCGTACGGACTAGGATGAGGGTACGGCGGAGCCTAAGGTGTGGGGCTGCCGGTGGGTTTCCTTTCCGGCCTAGGGTTAGGGTTAGGGAACGGCAAGGCTGAGGGCACAGGTGAGGGTGCGGACACGTGCTAGGGTCGGGGCACGTGCGGACGCGCGGGTCAGTGTCCGCGTACGGACTAGGATGAGGGTACGGCGGAGGCTAAGGTGTGGGGCTGCCGGTGGGTTTCCGTTCCGGGCTAGGTTTAGGGTTAGGGAACGGCAAGGCTGAGGGCACATGTGAGGGTGCGGACACGTGCTAAGTTCGGGGCACGTGCGGACGCGCGGGTCAGTGTCCGCGTACGGACTAGGATGAGGGTACGGCGGAGGCTAAGGTGTGGGGCTGCCGGTGGGTTTCCGTTCCGGGCTAGGGTTAGGGTTAGGGAACGGCAAGGCTGAGAGCACAGGTGAGGGTGCGGACACGTGCTAGGGTCGGGGCACGTGCGGACGCGCGGGTCAGTGTCCGCGTACGGACTAGGATGAGGGTACGGCGGAGGCTATGGTTTGGGGCTGCCGGTGGGTTTCCGTTCCGGGCTAGGTTTAGGGTTAGGGAACGGCAAGGCTGAGGGCACATGTGAGGGTGCGGACACGTGCTAGGGTCGGGGCACGTGCGGACGCGCGGGTCAGAGTCCGCGTACGGACTAGGATGAGGGTACGGCGGAGGCTAAGTTGTGGGGCTGCCGGTGGGTTTCCGTTCCTGGCTAGGGTTAGGGTTAGGGAACGGCAAGGCTGAGTGCACAGGTGAGGGTGCGGACACGTGCTAGGGTCGCGGCACGTGCGGACCCGCGGGTCAGTGTCCGCGTACGGACTAGAATGAGGGTACGGTGGAGGCTAAGGTGTGGGGCTGCCGGTGGGTTTCCTATCCGGGCTAGGGTTAGGGTTAGGGAACGGCAAGGCTGAGGGCACAGGTGAGGGTGCGGACACGTGCTAGGGTCAGGGCACGTGCGGACACGCGGGTCAGTGTCCGCGTACGGACTAGGATGAGGGTACGGCGGAGGCTAAGGTGTGGGGCTGCCGGTGGGTTTCCGTTCCGGGCTAGGGTTAGGGTTAGAGAACGGCAAGGCTGAGGGCACAGGTGAGGGTGCGGACACGTTCTAGGGTCGGGGCACGTGCGGACGCGCGGGTCAGTGTCCGCGTACGGACTAGGATGAGGGTACGGCGGAGGCTAAGGTGTGGGTCTGCCGGTGGGTTTCCATTCCGGGCTAGGGTTAGGGTTAGGGAACGGCAAGGCTGAGGGCACAGGTGAGGGTGCGGACACGTGCTAGGGTCGGGGCACGTGCGGACGCGCGGGTCAGTTGCCGCGTACGGACTAAGATGAGGGGACGGCGGAGGCTAAGGTATGGGGCTGCCGGTGGGGTTCCGTTCCGGGCTAGGGTTAGGGTTAGGGAACGGCAAGGCTGAGGGCACAGGTGAGGGTGCGGACACGTGCTAGGGTCGGGGCACGTGCGGACGCGCGGGTCAGTGTCCGCATAAGTACTAGGATGAGGGTACGGCGGAGGCTAAGGTGTGGGGCTGCCGGTGGGTTTCCGTTCCGGGCTAGGGTTAGGGTTAGGGAACGGCAAGGCTGAGGGCACGGGTGAGGGTGCGGACAAGTGCTAGGGTCGGGGCACGTGCGGACGCGCTGGTCAGTGTCCGCGTACGGACTAGGATGAGGGTACGGCGGAGGCTAAGGTGTGGGGCTGCCGGTGGGTTTCCGTTCCGGGCTAGGGTTAGGGTTAGGGAACTGCAAGGCTGAGGGCACGGGTGAGGGTGCGGACACGTGCTAGGTTCGGGACACGTGCGGACGCGCGGGTCAGTGTCCGTGTACGGACTAGGATGAGGGTACGGCGGAGGCTAAGGTGTGGGGCTGCCGGTGGGTTTCCGTTCCGGGCTAGGGTTAGGGTTAGGGAACGGCAAGGCTGAGGGCACAGGTGAGGGTGCGGACACGTGCTAGGGTCGGGGCACGTGCGGACGCGCGGGTCAGTGTCCGCGTACGGACTAGGATGAGGGTACGGCGGAGGCTAAGGTGTGTGGCTGCCGCTGGGTTTCCGTTCTGGGTTAGGGTTAGGGTTAGGGAACGGCAAGGCTGAGGGCACAGGTGATGGTGCGGACACGTGCTAGGGTCGGGGCACGTGCGGACGCGCGGGTCAGTGTCCGCGTACGGACTAGGATGAGGGTACGGCGGAGGCTAAGGTGTGGGGCTGCTGGTGGGTTTCCGTTCCGGGCTAGGGTTAGGGTTAGGGAACGGCAAGGCTGAGGGCACAGGTGAGGGTGCGGACACGTGCTAGGGTCGGGGCACGTGTGGACGCGCGGGTCAGTGTCCGCGCACGGACTAGGATGAGGGTACGGCGGAGGCTAAGGTGTGGGGCTGCCGGTGGGTTTCCGTTCCGGGCTAGTGTTAGGGTTAGGGAACGGCAAGGCTGAGGGCAAGGTGAGGGTGCGGACACGTGCTAGGGTCGGGGCACGTGCGGACGCGCGGGTCAGTGTCCTCGTACGGACTAGGATGAGGGTACGGCGGAGGCTAAGGTGTGGGGCTGCCGGTGGGTTTCCGTTCCGGGCTAGGGTTAGGGTTAGGGAACGGCAAGGCTGAGGGCACAGGTGAGGGTGCGGACACGTGCTAGGCCCGGGGCACGTGAGGACGCGCGTGTCAGTGTCCGCGTACGGACTAGGATGAGGGTACGGCGGAGGCTAAGGTGTGGG
The DNA here is from genome assembly GCF_949752795.1 of Hyperoodon ampullatus. Taxonomy (NCBI): domain Eukaryota; kingdom Metazoa; phylum Chordata; class Mammalia; order Artiodactyla; family Ziphiidae; genus Hyperoodon; species Hyperoodon ampullatus. The sequence continues at coordinate 116,796,748 of NC_136920.1, forward strand.
GCTGCCGGTGGGTTTCCGTTCCGGGCTAGGGTTAGGGTTAGGGAACGGCAAGGCTGAGGGCACAGGTGAGGGTGCGGACACGTGCTAGGGTCGGGGCACGTGCGGACGCGCGGGTCAGTGTCAGCGTACGGACTAGGATGAGGGTACGACGGAGGCTAAGGTGTGGGGCTTCCGGTGGGTTTCCGTTCCGGGCTAGGGTTAGGGTTAGGGAACGGCAAGGCTGAGGGCACAGGTGAGGGTGCGGACACGTGCTAGGGTCGGGGCACGTGCGGACGCGCGGGTCAGTGTCCGCGTACGGACTAGGATGAGGGTACGGCGGAGGCTAAGGTGTGGGGCTGCCGGTGGGTTTCCGTTCCGGGATAGGGTTAGGGTTAGGGAACGGCAAGGCTGAGGGCACAGGTGAGGGTGCGGACACGTGCTAGGGTCGGGGCATGTGCGGACGCGCGGGTCAGAGTCCGCGTACGGACTAGGATGAGGGTACGGCGGAGCCTAAGGTGTGGGGCTGCCGGTGGGTTTCCGTTCCTGGCTAGGGTAAGGGTTTGGGAACGGCAAGGCTGAGGGCACAGGTGAGGGTGCGGACACGTGCTAGGGTCGGGGCACGTGCGGACGCGCGGGTCAGTGTCCGCGTACGGACTAGGATGAGGGTACGGCGGAGGCTAAGGTGTGGGGCTGCCGGTGGGTTTCCGTTCCGGGCTAGGGTTAGGGTTAGGGAACGGCAAGGCTGAGGGCACAGGTGAGGGTGCGGACACGTGCTAGGGTCGGGGCACGTGCGGAGGCGCGGGTCAGTGTCCGCGTACGGACTAGGATGAGGGTACGGCGGAGGCTAAGGTGTGGGGCTGCCGGTGGGTTTCCCGTCCGGGCTAGGGTTAGGGTTAGGGAACGGCAAGGCTGAGGGCACAGGTGAGGGTGCGGACACGTGCTAGGGTCGGGGCACGTGCGGACGCGCGTGTCAGTGTCCGCGTACGGACTAGGATGAGGGTACGGCGGAGGCTAAGGTGTAGGGCTGCTGGTGGGTTTCCGTTACGGGCTAGGGATAGGGTTAGGGAACGGCAAGGCTGAGGGCACAGGTGAGGGTGCGGACACGTGCTAGGGTCGGGGCACGTGCGGACGCGCGTGTCAGTGTCCGCGTACGGACTAGGATGAGGGTACGGCGGAGGCTAAGGTGTGGGGCTGCCGGTGGGTTTCCGTTCCGGGCTAGGGTTAGGGTTAGGGAACGGCAAGGCTGAGGGCACAATTGAGGGTGCGGACACGTGCTAGGTTCGGGGCACATGCGGACGCGCGGGTCAGTGTCCGCGTACGGACTAGGATGAGGGTACGGCGGAGGCTAAGGTGTGGGGCTGCCGGTGGGTTTCCGTTCCGGGCTAGGGTTAGGGTTAGGGAACGGCAAGGCTGAGGGCACAGGTGAGGGTGCGGACACGTGCTAGGGTCGGGGCACGTGCGGACGCGCAGGTCAGTGTCCGCGTACGGACTAGGATGAGGGTACGGCGGAGGCTAAGGTGTGGGGCTGCCGGTGGGTTTCCCTTCCGGGCTAGGGTTAGGGCTAGGGAACGGCAAGGCTGAGGGCACAGGTGAGGGTGCGGACACGTGCTAGGGTCGGGGCACGTGCGGACGCGTGGGTCAGATTCTGTGTACGGATTAGGATGAGGGTACGGCAGAGGCTAAGGTGTGGGGTTGCCGGTGGGTTTCCGTTCCGGGCTAGGGTTAGGGTTAGGGAACGGCAAGGCTGAGGGCACAGGTGAGGGTGCGGACACGTGATAGGGTCAGGGCACGTGCGGACGCGCGGGTCAGTGTCCGCGTACGGATTAGGATGAGGGTACGGCGGAGGCTAAGGTGTGGGGCTGCCGGTGGGTTTCCGTTCCGGGCTAGGGTTAGGGTTAGGGAACGGCAAGGCTGAGGGCACAGGTGAGGGTGCGGACACGTGCTAGGGTCGGGGCACGTGCGGACGCGCGGGTCAGTGTCCGCGTACGGATTAGGATGAGGGTACGGCGAAGGTTAAGGTGTAGGCCTGCCGGTGGGTTTCCGTTCCGGGCTAGGGTTAGGGTTAGGGAACGGCAAGGCTGAGGGCACAGGTGAGGGTGCGGACACGTGCTAGGGTCGGGGCACGTGCGGACGCGCGGGTCAGTGTCCGCGTACGGATTAGGATGAGGGTACGGCGGAGGCTAAGGTGTGGGTCTGCCGGTGGGTTTCCGTTCCGGGCTAGGGTTAGGGTTAGGGAACGGCAAGGCTGAGGGCACAGGTGAGGGTGCAGACACGTGCTAGGTTCGGGGCACGTGCGGACGCGCGGGTCAGTGTCCGCGTACGGATTAGGATGAGGGTACGGCGGAGGCTAAGGTGTGGGTCTGCCGGTGGGTTTCCGTTCCGGGCTAGGGTTAGGGTTAGGGAACGGCAAGGCTGAGGGCACAGGTGAGGGTGCAGACACGTGCTAGGTTCGGGGCACGTGCGGACGCGCGGGTCAGTGTCCGCGTACGGATTAGGATGAGGGTACGGCGGAGGCTAAGGTGTGGGGCTGCCGGTGGGATTCCATTCCGCGCTAGGGTTAGGGTTAGGGAACGGCAAGGCTGAGGGCACAGGTGAGGGTGCGGACACGTGCTAGGGTCGGGGCACGTGCGGACGCGCGGGTCAGTTTCCGCGTACGGACTAGGATGAGGGTACGGCGGAGGCTAAGGTATGGGGCTGCCGGTGGGTTTCCGTTCCGGGCTAGGGTTAGGGTTAGGGAACGGCAAGGCTGAGGGCACAGGTAAGGTTGCGGACACGTGCTAGTGTCGGGGCACGTGCGGACGCGCGGGTCAGTGACCGCGTACGGACTAGGATGAGGGTACGGCGGAGGCTAAGGTGTGGGGCTGCCGGTGGGTTTCCGTTCCGGGCTAGCGTTAGGGTTAGGGAACGGCAAGTCTGAGGGCACAGGTGAGGGTGCGGACACGTGCTAGGGTCGGAGCACGTGCGGACGCGCGGGTCAGTGACCGCGTACGGACTAGGATGAGGGTACGGCGGAGGCTAAGGTGTGGGGCTGCCGGTGGGTTTCCGTTCCGGGCTAGGGTTAGGGTTAGGGAACGGCAAGGCTGAGGGCACGGGTGAGGGTGCGGACACGTGCTAGGGTCGGGGCACGTGCGGACGCGCGGGTCAGTGTCCGCGTACAGACTAGAATGAGGGTACGGCGGAGGCTAAGGTGTGGGGCTGCCGGTGGTTTTCCGTTCCGGGCTAGGGTTAGGGTTAGGGAACGGCAAGGCTGAGGGCACAGGTGAGGGAGCGGACACGTGCTAGGGTCGGGGCACGTGCGGACGCGCGGGTCAGTGTCCGCGTACGGACTAGGATGAGGGTACGGCGGAGGCTAAGGTGTGGGGCTGCCGGTGGGTTTCCGTTCCGGGCTAGGGTTAGGGTTAGGGAACGGCAAGGCTGAGGGCACAGGTGAGGGTGCGGACACGTGCTAGGGTCGGGGCACATGCGGACGCGCGTGTCAGTGTCCGCGTACGGACTAGGATGAGGGTACGGCGGAGGCTAAGGTGTTGGGCTGCCGGTGGGTTTCCGTTCCGGGCTAGGGTTAGGGTTAGGGAACGGCAAGGCTGAGGGCACAGGTGAGGGTGCGGACACGTGCTAGGGTCGGGTCACGTGCGGACGCGCGGGTCAGTGTCCACGTACGGACTAGGATGAGGGTACGGCGGAGGCTAAGGTGTGGGGCTGCCGGTGGGTTTCCGTTCCGGGCTAGGGTTAGGGTTAGGGAACGGCAAGGCTGAGGGCACAGGTGAGGGTGCGGACACGTGCCAGGTTCGGGGAACGTGCGGACGCGCGGGTCAGTGTCCGCGTACGGACTAGGATGAAGGTACGGCGGAGGCTAAGGTGTGGGGCTGCCGGTGGGTTTCCGTTCCGGGCTAGGGTTAGGGTTAGGGAACGGCAAGGCTGAGGGCACAGGTGAGGGTGCGGACACGTGCTAGGGTCGGGGTACGTGCGGACGCGCGGGTCAGTGTCGCCGTACGGACTAGGATGAGGTTACGGCGGAGGCTAAGGTGTGGGGCTGCCGGTGGGTTTCCGTTCCGGGCTAGGGTTAGGGTTAGGGAACGGCAAGGCTGAGGGCACAGGTGAGGGTGCGGACACGTGCTAGGGTCGGGGCACGTGCGGACGCGCGGGTCAGTGTCCGCGTACGGACTAGGATGAGGTTACGGCGGAAGCTAAGGTGTGGGGCTGCCGGTGGGTTTCCGTACTGGGCTAGGGTTAGGGTTAGGGAACGGCAAGGCTGAGGGCACAGGTGAGGGTGCGGACACGTGCTAGGGTCGGGGCACGTGCAGACGCGCGGGTCAGTGTCCGCGTACGGACTAGGATGAGGGTACGGCGGAGGCTAAGGTGTGGGGCTGCCAGTGGGTTTCCGTTCCGGGCTAGGGTTAGGGTTAGGGAACGGCAAGGCTGAGGGCACAGGTGAGGGTGCGGACACGTGCTAGGGTCGGGGCACGTGCGGACGCGCGGGTCAGTGTCCGTGTAAGGACTAGGATGAGGGTACGGCGGAGGCTAAGGTGTGGGGCTGCCGGTGGGTTTCCGTTCCGCACTAGGTTTAGGGTTAGGGAACGGCAAGGCTGAGGGCACATGTGAGGGTGCGGACACGTGCTAAGGTCGGGGCACGTGCGGACGCGCGGGTCAGTGTCCGCGTATGGACTAGGATGAGGGTACGGCGGAGGCTAAGGTGTGGGGCTGCCAGTGGGTTTCCGTTCCGGGCTAGGGTTAGGGTTAGGGAACGGCAAGGCTGAGAGCACAGGTGAGGGTGCGGACACGTGCTAGGGTCAGGGCATGGGCGGACGCGTGGGTCAGTGTCCGCGTACGGACTAGGATGAGGGTACGGCGGAGGCTAAGGTGTGGGGCTGCCGGTGGGTTTCCGTTCCGGGCTAGGGTTAGGGTTAGGGAACGGCAAGGCTGAGAGCACAGGTGAGGGTGCGGACACGTGCTAGGGTCGGGGCACGTGCGGACGCGCGGGTCAGTGTCCGCGTACGGACTAGGATGAGGGTACGGCGGAGGCTAAGGTAAGGGGCTGCCGGTGGGTTTCCGTTCCGGGCTAGGTTTAGGGTTAGGGGACGGCAAGGCTGAGGGCACATGTGAGGGTGCGGACACGTGCTAGGTTCGGGGCACGTGCGGACGCGCGGATCAGAGTCCGCGTACGGACTAGGATGAGGGTACGGCGGAGGCTAAGTTGTGGGGCTGCCGGTGGGTTTCCGTTCCTGGCTAGGGTTAGGGTTAGGGAACGGCAAGGCTGAGGGCACAGGTGAGGGTGCGGACACGTGCTAGGGTCGCGGCACGTGCGGACGCGCGGGTCAGTGTCCGCGTACGGCCTAGAATGAGGGTACGGCGGAGGCTAAGGTGTGGGGCTGCCGGTGGGTTTCCATTCCGGGCTAGGGTTAGGGTTAGGGAACGGCAAGGCTGAGGGCACAGGTGAGGGTGCGGACACGTGCTAGGGTCGGGGCACGTGCGGACGCGCGGGTCATTGTCCGCGTACGGACTAGGATGAGGTTACGGCGGAGGCTAAGGTGTGGGGCTGCCGGTGGGTTTCCGTTCCGGGCTAGCGTTAGGGTTAGGGAACGGCAAGGCTGAGGGCACAGGTGAGGGTGCGGACACGTGCTAGGGTCGGGGCACATGCGGACGCGCGTGTCAGTGTCCGCGTACGGACTAGGATGAGGGTACGGCGGAGGCTAAGGTGTTGGGCTGCCGGTGGGTTTCCATTCCGGGCTAGGGTTAGGGTTAGGGAACGGCAAGGCTGAGGGCACAGGTGAGGGTGCGGACACGTGCTAGGGTCGGGGCACGTGCGGACGCGCGGGTCAGTGTCCACGTACGGACTAGGATGAGGGTACGGCGGGGGCTAAGGTGTGGGGCTGCCGGTGGGTTTCCGTTCCGGGCTAGGGTTAGGGTTAGGGAACGGCAAGGCTGAGGGCACAGGTGAGGGTGCGGACACGTGCTAGGTTCGGGGCACGTGCTGACGCGCGGGTCAGTGTCCGCGTACGGACTAGGATGAAGGTACGGCGGAGGCTAAGGTGTGGGGCTGCCGGTGGGTTTCCGTTCAGGGCTAGGGTTAGGGTTAGGGAACGGCAAGGCTGAGGGTACAGGTGAGGGTGCGGACACGTGCTAGGGTCGGGGAACGTGCGGACGCGCGGGTCAGTGTCCGCGTACGGACTGGGATGAGGTTACGGCGGAGGTTAAGGTGTGGGGCTGCCGGTGGGTTTCCGTACCGGGCTAGGGTTAGGGTTAGGGAACGGCAAGGCTGAGGGCACAGGTGAGGGTGCGGACACGTGCTAGGGTCGGGGCATGTGCGGACGCGCGTTCAGTGTCCGCGTACGGAATAGGATGAGGTTACGGCGGAGGCTAAGGTGTGGGGCTGCCGGTGGGTTTCCGTACAGGGCTAGGGTTAGGGTTAGGGAACGGCAAGGCTGAGGGCACAGGTGAGGGTGCGGACACGTGCTAGGGTCGGGGCACGGGCGGACGCGCGGGTCAGTGTCCGCGTACGGACTAGGATGAGGGTACGGCGGAGCCTAAGGTGTGGGGCTGCCGGTGGGTTTCCGTTCCGGCCTAGGGTTAGGGTTAGGGAACGGCAAGGCTGAGGGCACAGGTGAGGGTGCGGACACGTGCTAGGGTCGGGGCACGTGCGGACGCGCGGGTCAGTGTCCGCGTACGGACTAGGATGAGGGTACGGCGGAGGCTAAGGTGTGGGGCTGCTGGTGGGTTTCCGTTCCGGGCTAGGTTTAGGGTTAGGGAACGGCAAGGCTGAGGGCACATGTGAGGGTGCGGACACGTGCTAAGTTCGGGGCACGTGCGGACGCGCGGGTCAGTGTCCGCGTACGGACTAGGATGAGGGTACGGCGGAGGCTAAGGTGTGGGGCTGCCGGTGGGTTTCCGTTCCGGGCTAGGGTTAGGGTTAGGGAACGGCAAGGCTGAGAGCACAGGTGAGGGTGCGGACACGTGCTAGGGTCGGGGCACGTGCGGACGCGCGGGTCAGTGTCCGCGTACGGACTAGGATGAGGGTACGGCGGAGGCTATGGTTTGGGGCTGCCGGTGGGTTTCCGTTCCGGGCTAGGTTTAGGGTTAGGGAACGGCAAGGCTGAGGGCACATGTGAGGGTGCGGACACGTGCTAGGGTCGGGGCACGTGCGGACGCGCGGGTCAGAGTCCGCGTACGGACTAGGATGAGGGTACGGCGGAGGCTAAGTTGTGGGGCTGCCGGTGGGTTTCCGTTCCTGGCTAGGGTTAGGGTTAGGGAACGGCAAGGCTGAGTGCACAGGTGAGGGTGCGGACACGTGCTAGGGTCGCGGCACGTGCGGACCCGCGGGTCAGTGTCCGCGTACGGACTAGAATGAGGGTACGGTGGAGGCTAAGGTGTGGGGCTGCCGGTGGGTTTCCTTTCCGGGCTAGGGTTAGGGTTAGGGAACGGCAAGGCTGAGGGCACAGGTGAGGGTGCGGACACGTGCTAGGGTCAGGGCACGTGCGGACACGCGGGTCAGTGTCCGCGTACGGACTAGGATGAGGGTACGGCGGAGGCTAAGGTGTGGGGCTGCCGGTGGGTTTCCGTTGCGGGCTAGGGTTAGGGTTAGAGAACGGCAAGGCTGAGGGCACAGGTGAGGGTGCGGACACGTTCTAGGGTCGGGGCACGTGCGGACGCGCGGGTCAGTGTCCGCGTACGGACTAGGATGAGGGTACGGCGGAGGATAAGGTGTGGGTCTGCCGGTGGGTTTCCATTCCGGGCTAGGGTTAGGGTTAGGGAACGGCAAGGCTGAGGGCACAGGTGAGGGTGCGGACACGTGCTAGGGTCGGGGCACGTGCGGACGCGCGGGTCAGTTGCCGCGTACGGACTAAGATGAGGGGACGGCGGAGGCTAAGGTATGGGGCTGCCGGTGGGTTTCCGTTCCGGGCTAGGGTTAGGGTTAGGGAACGGCAAGGCTGAGGGCACAGGTGAGGGTGCGGACACGTGCTAGGGTCGGGGCACGTGCGGACGCGCGGGTCAGTGTCCGCATAAGTACTAGGATGAGGGTACGGCGGAGGCTAAGGTGTGGGGCTGCCGGTGGGTTTCCGTTCCGGGCTAGGGTTAGGGTTAGGGAACGGCAAGGCTGAGGGCACGGGTGAGGGTGCGGACAAGTGCTAGGGTCGGGGCACGTGCGGACGCGCTGGTCAGTGTCCGCGTACGGACTAGGATGAGGGTACGGCGGAGGCTAAGGTGTGGGGCTGCCGGTGGGTTTCCGTTCCGGGCTAGGGTTAGGGTTAGGGAACTGCAAGGCTGAGGGCACGGGTGAGGGTGCGGACACGTGCTAGGTTCGGGACACGTGCGGACGCGCGGGTCAGTGTCCGTGTACGGACTAGGATGAGGGTACGGCGGAGGCTAAGGTGTGGGGCTGCCGGTGGGTTTCCGTTCCGGGCTAGGGTTAGGGTTAGGGAACGGCAAGGCTGAGGGCACAGGTGAGGGTGCGGACACGTGCTAGGGTCGGGGCACGTGCGGACGCGCGGGTCAGTGTCCGCGTACGGACTAGGATGAGGGTACGGCGGAGGCTAAGGTGTGGGGCTGCCGCTGGGTTTCCGTTCTGGGTTAGGGTTAGGGTTAGGGAACGGCAAGGCTGAGGGCACAGGTGATGGTGCGGACACGTGCTAGGGTCGGGGCACGTGCGGACGCGCGGGTCAGTGTCCGCGTACGGACTAGGATGAGGGTACGGCGGAGGCTAAGGTGTGGGGCTGCTGGTGGGTTTCCGTTCCGGGCTAGGGTTAGGGTTAGGGAACGGCAAGGCTGAGGGCACAGGTGAGGGTGCGGACACGTGCTAGGGTCGGGGCACGTGTGGACGCGCGGGTCAGTGTCCGCGCACGGACTAGGATGAGGGTACGGCGGAGGCTAAGGTGTGGGGCTGCCGGTGGGTTTCCGTTCCGGGCTAGTGTTAGGGTTAGGGAACGGCAAGGCTGAGGGCAAGGTGAGGGTGCGGACACGTGCTAGGGTCGGGGCACGTGCGGACGCGCGGGTCAGTGTCCTCGTACGGACTAGGATGAGGGTACGGCGGAGGCTAAGGTGTGGGGCTGCCGGTGGGTTTCCGTTCCGGGCTAGGGTTAGGGTTAGGGAACGGCAAGGCTGAGGGCACAGGTGAGGGTGCGGACACGTGCTAGGCCCGGGGCACGTGAGGACGCGCGTGTCAGTGTCCGCGTACGGACTAGGATGAGGGTACGGCGGAGGCTAAGGTGTGGGGCTGCCGGTGGGTTTCCGTTCCGTGCTAGGGTTAGGGTTAGGGAACGGCAAGGCTGAGGGCACAGGTGAGGGTGCGGACACGTGCTAGGGTCGGGGCACGTGCGGACGCGCGGGTCAGTGTCAGCGTACGGACTAGGATGAGGGTACGACGGAGGCTAAGGTGTGGGGCTGCCGGTGGGTTTCCGTTCCGGGCTAGGGTTAGGGTTAGGGAACGGCAAGGCTGAGGGCACAGGTGAGGGTGCGGACACGTGCTAGGGTCGGGGCACGTGCGGACGCGCGGGTCAGTGTCCGCGTACGGACTAGGATGAGGGTACGGCGGAGGCTAAGGTGTGGGGCTGCCGGTGGGTTTCCGTTCCGGGATAGGGTTAGGGTTAGGGAACGGCAAGGCTGAGGGCACAGGTGAGGGTGCGGACACGTGCTAGGGTCGGGGCACGTGCGGACGCGCGGGTCAGAGTCCGCGTACGGACTAGGATGAGGGTACGGCGGAGCCTAAGGTGTGGGGCTGCCGGTGGGTTTCCGTTCCTGGCTAGGGTAAGGGTTAGGGAACGGCAAGGCTGAGGGCACAGGTGAGGGTGCGGACACGTGCTAGGGTCGGGGCACGTGCGGACGCGCGGGTCAGTGTCCGCGTACGGACTAGGATGAGGGTACGGCGGAGGCTAAGGTGTGGGGCTGCCGGTGGGTTTCCGTTCCGGGCTAGGGTTAGGGTTAGGGAACGGCAAGGCTGAGGGCACAGGTGAGGGTGCGGACACGTGCTAGGGTCGGGGCACGTGCGGAGGCGCGGGTCAGTGTCCGCGTACGGACTAGGATGAGGGTACGGCGGAGGCTAAGGTTTGGGGCTGCCGGTGGGTTTCCCGTCCGGGCTAGGGTTAGGGTTAGGGAACGGCAAGGCTGAGGGCACAGGTGAGGGTGCGGACACGTGCTAGGGTCGGGGCACGTGCGGACGCGCGGGTCAGTGTCCGCTTACGGACTAGGATGAGGGTACGGCGGAGGCTAAGGTGTGGGGCTGCCGATGGGTTTCCGCTCGGGGCTAGGCTTAGGGTTAGGGAACGGCAAGGCTGAGGGCACAGGTGAGGGTGCGGACACGTGCTAGGGTCAGGGCACGTGCGGACGCGTGGGTCAGTGTCCGCGTACGGACTAGGATGAGGGTACGGCGGAGGTTAAGGTGTGGGGCTGCCGGTGGGTTTCCGTTCTGGGCTAGGCTTAGGGTTAGGGAAGGGCAACGCTGAGGGCACAGGTGAGGGTGCGGACACGTGGTAGGGTCGGGGCACGTGCGGACGCGCAGGTCAGTGTCCGCGTACGGACTAGGATGAGGGTACGGCGGAGGCTAAGGTGTGGGGCTGACGGTGGGTTTCCGTTCCGGGCTAGGCTTAGGGTTAGGGAACGGCAAGGCTGAGGGCACAGGTGAGGGTGCGGACACGTGCTAGGGTCGGGGCACGTGCGGACGCGCGGGTCATTGTCCGCATACGGATTAGGATGAGGGTACGGCGGAGGCTAAGGTGTGGGGCTGCCGGTGGGTTTCCGTTCCGGGCTAGGGTTAGGGTTAGGGAACGGCAAGGCTGAGGGCACAGGTGAGGGTGCGGACACGTGCTAGGGTCGGGGCAAGTGCGGACGCGCGGGTCAGTGTCCGCGTACGGATTAGGATGAGGGTACGGCGGAGGCTAAGGTGTGGGGCTGCCGGTGGGTTTCCGTTCCGGGCTAGGGTTAGGGTTAGGGAACGAGAAGGCTGAGGGCACAGGTGAGGGTGCGGACACGTGCTAGGGTCGGGGCACGTGCGGACGCGCGGGTCAGTGTCCGCGCACGGACTAGGATGAGGGTAAGGCGGAGGCTAAGGTGTGGGGCTGCCGGTGGGTTTCCGTTCCGGGCTAGGGTTAGGGTTAGGGAACGGCAAGGCTGAGGGCACAGGTGAGGGTGCGGACACGTGCTAGGGTCGGGCCACGTGTGGACGCGCGGGTCAGAGTCCTCGTACGGACTAGGATGAGGGTACGGCGGAGGCTAAGGTGTGGGGCTGCCGGTGGGTTTCCCTTCCGGGCTAGGGTTAGGGTTAGGGAACGGCAAGGCTGAGGGCACAGGTGAGGGTGCGGACACGTGCTAGGGTCGGGGCACGTGCGGACGCGCGGGTCAGTGTCCGCTTACGGACTAGGATGAGGGTACGGCGGAGGCTAAGGTGTGGGGCTGCCGGTGGGTTTCCGTTCGGGGCTAGGCTTAGGGTTAGGGAACGGCAAGGCTGAGTGCACAGGTGAGGGTGCGGACACGTGCTAGGGTCGCGGCATGTGCGGACGCGCGGGTCAGTGTCCGCGTACGGCCTAGAATGAGGGTACGGCAGAGGCTAAGGTGTGGGGCTGCCGGTGGGTTTCCGTTCCGGGCTAGGGTTAGGGTTAGGGAACGGCAAGGCTGAGGGCACAGGTGAGGGTGCGGACACGTGCTAGCGTCGGGGCACGTGCGGACGCGCGGGTCATTGTCCGCGTATGGACTAGGATGAGGTTACGGCGGAGGCTAAGGTGTGGGGCTGCCGGTGGATTTCCGTTCCGGGCTAGGGTTAGGGTTAGGGAACGGCAAGGCTGAGGGCACAGGTGAGGGTGCGGACACGCGCTAGGGTCGGGGTACGTGCGGACGCGCGGGTCAGTGTCCACGTACGGACTAGGATGAGGGTACGGCAGAGGCTAAGGTGTGGGGCTGCCGGTGGGTTTCCGTTCCGGGCTAGGGTTAGGGTTAGGGAACGGCAAGGCTGAGGGCACAGGTGAGGGTGCGGACACGTGCTAGGGTCGGGGCACGTGCGGACGCGCGTGTCAGTGTCTGCGTACGGAGTAGGATGAGGGTACGGCGGAGGCTAAGGTGTGGGGCTGCCGGTGGGTTTCCGTTCCGGGCTAGGGTTAGGGTTAGGGAACGGCAAGGCTGAGGGCACAGGTGAGGGTGCGGACACGTGCTAGGGTCGGAGCACGTGCGGACGCGCGGGTCAGTGTCCGTGTACGGACTAGGATGAGGGTACGGCGGAGGCTAAGGTGTGGGGCTGCCGGTGGGTTTCCGTTCCGGGCTAGGGTTAGGGTTAGGGAACGGCAAGGCTGAGGGCACGGGTGAGGGTGCGGACACGTGCTAGGGTCGGGGCACGTGCGGACGCGCGGGTCAGTGTCCGCGTACGGATTAGGATGAGGGTACGGCGGAGGCTAAGGTGTGGGGCTGCCGGTGGTATTCCGTTCCGGGCTAGGGTTAGGGTTAGGGAACGGCAAGGCTGAGGGCACGGGTGACGGTGCAGACACGTGCTAGGGTCGGGGCACGTGCGGACGCGCGGGTCAGTGTCCGCGTACGGCCTAGAATGAGGGTACGGCGGAGGCTAAGGTGTGGGGCTGCCGGTGGGTTTCCGTTCTGGGCTAGGGTTAGGGTTAGGGAACGGCAAGGCTGAGGGCACAGGTGAGGGTGCGGACACGTGCTAGGGTCGGGGCACGTGCGGACGCGCGGGTCATTGTCCGCGTACGGACTAGGATGAGGTTACGGCGGAGGCTAAGGTGTGGGGCTGCCGGTGGGTTTCCGTTCCGGGCTAGCGTTAGGGTTAGGGAACGGCAAGGCTGAGGGCACAGGTGAGGGTGCGGACACGTGCTAGGGTCGGGGCACATGCGGACGCGCGTGTCAGTGTCCGCGTACGGACTAGGATGAGGGTACGGCGGAGGCTAAGGTGTTGGGCTGCCGGTGGGTTTCCGTTCCGGGCTAGGGTTAGGGTTAGGGAACGGCAAGGCTGAGGGCACAGGTGAGGGTGCGGACACGTGCTAGGGTCGGGGCACGTGCGGACGCGCGGGTCAGTGTCCACGTACGGACTAGGATGAGGGTACGGCGGGGGCTAAGGTGTGGGGCTGCCGGTGGGTTTCCGTTCCGGGCTAGGGTTAGGGTTAGGGAACGGCAAGGCTGAGGGCACAGGTGAGGGTGCGGACACGTGCTAGGTTCGGGGCACGTGCGGACGCGTGGGTCAGTGTCCGCGTACGGACTAGGATGAAGGTACGGCGGAGGCTAAGGTGTGGGGCTGCCGGTGGGTTTCCGTACCGGGCTAGGGTTAGGGTTAGGGAACGGCAAGGATGAGGGCACAGGTGAGGGTGCGGACACGTGCTAGGGTCGGGGCACGTGCGGACGCGCGTTCAGGGTCCGCGTACGGAATAGGATGAGGTTAATGCGGAGGCTAAGGTGTGGGGCTGCCGGTGGGTTTCCGTACTGGGCTAGGGTTAGGGTTAGGGAACGGCAAGGCTGAGGGCACAGGTGAGGGTGCGGACACGTGCTAGGGTCGGGGCACGTGCGGACGCGCGGGTCAGTGTCCGCGTACGGACTAGGATGAGGTTACGGCGGAGGCTAAGGTGTGGGGCTGCCGGTGGGTTTCCGTACCGGGCTAGGGTTAGGGTTAGGGAACGGCAAGGCTGAGGGCACAGGTGAGGGTGCGGACACGTGCTAGGGTCGGGGCACGTGCGGACGCGCGTTCAGTGTCCGCGTACGGAATAGGATGAGGTTAAGGCGGAGGCTAAGGTGTGGGGCTGCCGGTGGGTTTCCGTACTGGGCTAGGTTTAGGGTTAGGGAACGGCAAGGCTGAGGGCACAGGTGAGGGTGCGGACACGTGCTAGGGTCGGGGCACGTGCGGACGCGCGGGTCAGTGTCCGCGTACGGACTAGGATGAGGGAACGGCGGAGCCTAAGGTGTGGGGCTGCCGGTGGGTTTCCGTTCCGGGCTAGGGTTAGGGTTAGGGAACGGCAAGGCTGAGGGCACAGGTGAGGGTGCGGACACGTGCTAGGGTCGGGGCACGTGCGGACGCGCGGGTCAGTGTCCGCGTACGGACTAGGATGAAGGTACGGCGGAGGCTAAGGTGTGGGGCTGCCGGTGGGTTTCCGTTCCGGGCTAGGTTTAGGGTTAGGGAACGGCAAGGCTGAGGGCACAGGTGAGGGTGCGGACACGTGCTAGGGTCGGAGCACGTGCGGACGCGCGGGTCAGTGTCCGTGTACGGACTAGGATGAGGGTACGGCGGAGGCTAAGGTGTGGGGCTGCCGGTGGGTTTCCGTTCCGGGCTAGGGTTAGGGTTAGGGAACGGCAAGGCTGAGGGCACGGGTGAGGGTGCGGACACGTGCTAGGGTCGGGGCACGTGCGGACGCGCGGGTCAGTGTCCGCGTACGGATTAGGATGAGGGTACGGCGGAGGCTAAGGTGTGGGGCTGCCGGTGGGATTCCGTTCCGGGCTAGGGTTAGGGTTAGGGAACGGCAAGGCTGAGGGCACGGGTGACGGTGCAGACACGTGCTAGGGTCGGGGCACGTGCGGACGCGCGGGTCAGTGTCCGCGTACGGCCTAGAATGAGGGTACGGCGGAGGCTAAGGTGTGGGGCTGCCGGTGGGTTTCCGTTCTGGGCTAGGGTTAGGGTTAGGGAACGGCAAGGCTGAGGGCACAGGTGAGGGTGCGGACACGTGCTAGGGTCGGGGCACGTGCGGACGCGCGGGTCATTGTCCGCGTACGGACTAGGATGAGGTTACGGCGGAGGCTAAGGTGTGGGGCTGCCGGTGGCTTTCCGTTCCGGGCTAGCGTTAGGGTTAGGGAACGGCAAGGCTGAGGGCACAGGTGAGGGTGCGGACACGTGCTAGGGTCGGGGCACATGCGGACGTGCGTGTCAGTGTCCGCGTACGGACTAGGATGAGGGTACGGCGGAGGCTAAGGTGTTGGGCTGCCGGTGGGTTTCCGTTCCGGGCTAGGGTTAGGGTTAGGGAACGGCAAGGCTGAGGGCACAGGTGAGGGTGCGGACACGTGCTAGGGTCGGGGCACGTGCGGACGCGCGGGTCAGTGTCCACGTACGGACTAGGATGAGGGTACGGCGGGGGCTAAGGTGTGGGGCTGCCGGTGGGTTTCCGTTCCGGGCTAGGGTTAGGGTTAGGGAACGGCAAGGCTGAGGGCACAGGTGAGGGTGCGGACACGTGCTAGGTTCGGGGCACGTGCGGACGCGTGGGTCAGTGTCCGCGTACGGACTAGGATGAAGGTACGGCGGAGGCTAAGGTGTGGGGCTGCCGGTGGGTTTCCGTACCGGGCTAGGGTTAGGGTTAGGGAACGGCAAGGATGAGGGCACAGGTGAGGGTGCGGACACGTGCTAGGGTCGGGGCACGTGCGGACGCGCGTTCAGTGTCCGCGTACGGAATAGGATGAGGTTAATGCGGAGGCTAAGGTGTGGGGCTGCCGGTGGGTTTCCGTACTGGGCTAGGGTTAGGGTTAGGGAACGGCAAGGCTGAGGGCACAGGTGAGGGTGCGGACACGTGCTAGGGTCGGGGCACGTGCGGACGCGCGGGTCAGTGTCCGCGTACGGACTAGGATGAGGTTACGGCGGAGGCTAAGGTGTGGGGCTGCCGGTGGGTTTCCGTACCGGGCTAGGGTTAGGGTTAGGGAACGGCAAGGCTGAGGGCACAGGTGAGGGTGCGGACACGAGCTAGGGTCGGGGCACGTGCGGACGCGCGTTCAGTGTCCGCGTACGGAATAGGATGAGGTTAAGGCGGAGGCTAAGGTGTGGGGCTGCCGGTGGGTTTCCGTACTGGGCTAGGTTTAGGGTTAGGGAACGGCAAGGCTGAGGGCACAGGTGAGGGTGCGGACACGTGCTAGGGTCGGGGCACGTGCGGACGCGCGGGTCAGTGTCCGCGTACGGACTAGGATGAGGGAACGGCGGAGCCTAAGGTGTGGGGCTGCCGGTGGGTTTCCGTTCCGGGCTAGGGTTAGGGTTAGGGAACGGCAAGGCTGAGGGCACAGGTGAGGGTGCGGACACGTGCTAGGGTCGGGGCACGTGCGGACGCGCGGGTCAGTGTCCGCGTACGGACTAGGATGAAGGTACGGCGGAGGCTAAGGTGTGGGGCTGCCGGTGGGTTTCCGTTCCGGGCTAGGTTTAGGGTTAGGGAACGGCAAGGCTGAGGGCACATGTGAGGGTGCGGACACGTGCTAAGGTCGGGGCACGTGCGGACGCGCGGGTCAGTGTCCGCGTACGGACTAGGATGAGGGTACGGCGGAGGCTAAGGTGTGGGGCTGCCGGTGGGTTTCCGTTCCGGGCTAGGGTTAGGGTTAGGGAACGGCAAGGCTGAGGGCACAGGTGAGGGTGCGGACACGTGCTAGGGTCGGGGCACGTGCGGACACGCGGGTCAGTGTCCGCGTACGGACTAGGATGAGGGTACGGTGGAGGCTAAGGTGTGGGGCTGCCGGTGGGTTTCCGTTCCGGGCTAGGGTTAGGGTTAGGGAACGGCAAGGCTGAGGGCACAGGTGAGGGTGCGGACACGTGCTAGGGTCGGGGCACGTGCGGACGCGCGGGTCAGTTGCCGCGTACGGACTAAGATGAGGGTACGGCGGAGGCTAAGGTATGGGGCTGCCGGTGGGTTTCCGTTCAGGGCTAGGGTTAGGGTTAGGGAACGGCAAGGCTGAGGGTACAGGTGAGGGTGCGGACACGTGCTAGGGTCGGGGCACGTGCGGACGCGCGGGTCAGTGTCAGCGTACGGACTAGGATGAGGGTACGGCGGAGTCTAAGGTGTGGGGCTGCCGGTGGGTTTCCGTTCCGGGCTAGGGATAGGGTTAGGGAACGGCAAGGCTGAGGGCACGGGTGAGGGTGCGGACAAGTGCTAGGGTCGGGGCACGTGCGGACGCGCTGGTCAGTGTCCGCGTACTGACTAGGATGAGGGTACGGCGGAGGCTAAGGTGTGGGGCTGCCGGTGGGTTTCCGTTCCGGGCTAGGGTTAGGGTTAGGGAACTGCAAGGCTGAGGGCACGGGTGAGGGTGCGGACACGTGCTAGGTTCGGGACACGTGCGGACGCGCGGGTCAGTGTCCGCGTACGGACTAGGATGAGGGTACGGCGGAGGCTAAGGTGTGGGGCTGCCGGTGGGTTTCCGTTCCGGGCTAGGGTTAGGGTTAGGGAACGGCAAGGCTGAGGGCACAGGTGAGGGTGTGGACACGTGCTAGGGTCGGGGCACGTGCGGACGCGCGGGTCAGTGTCCGCGTACGGACTAGGATGAGGGTACGGCGGAGGCTAAGGTGTGGGGCTGCCGGTGGGTTTCCGTTCTGGGTTAGGGTTAGGGTTAGGGAACGGCAAGGCTGAGGGCACAGGTGAGGGTGCGGACACGTGCTAGGGTCGGGGCACGTGCGGACGCGCGGGTCAGTGTCCGCGTACGGACTAGGATGAGGGTACGGCGGAGCCTAAGGTGTGGGGCTGCCGGTGGGTTTCCGTTCGGGCCTAGGGTTAGGGTTAGGGAACGGCAAGGCTGAGGGCACAGGTGAGGGTGCGGACACGTGCTAGGGTCGGGCCACGTGCGGACGCGCGGGTCAGTGTCCGCGTACGGACTAGGATGAGGGTACGGCGGAGGCTAAGGTGTGGGGCTGCCGGTGGGTTTCCGTTCCGGGCTAGGTTTAGGGTTAGGGAACGGCAAGGCTGAGGGCACATGTGAGGGTGCGGACACGTGCTAAGGTCGGGGCACGTGCGGACGCGCGGGTCAGTGTCCGCGTACGGACTAGGATGAGGGTACGGCGGAGGCTAAGGTGTGGGGCTGCCGGTGGGTTTCCGTTCCGGGCTAGGGTTAGGGTTAGGGAACGGCAAGGCTGAGAGCACAGGTGAGGGTGCGGACACGTGCTAGGGTCGGGGCACGTGCGGACGCGCGGGTCAGTGTCCGCGTACGGACTAGGATGAGGGTACGGCGGAGGCTATAGTGTGGGGCTGCCGGTGGGTTTCCGTTCCGGGCTAGGTTTAGGGTTAGGGAACGGCAAGGCTGAGGGCACATGTGAGGGTGCGGACACGTGCTAGGGTCGGGGCACGTGCGGACGCGCGGGTCAGAGTCCGCGTACGGACTAGGATGAGGGTACTGCGGAGGCTAAGTTGTGGGGCTGCCGGTGGGTTTCCGTTCCTGGCTAGGGTTAGGGTTAGGGAACGGCAAGGCTGAGTGCACAGGTGAGGGTGCGGACACGTGCTAGGGTCGCGGCACGTGCGGACCCGCGGGTCAGTGTCCGCGTACGGACTAGGATGAGGGTACGGTGGAGGCTAAGGTGTGGGGCTGCCGGTGGGTTTCCTTTCCGGGCTAGGGTTAGGGTTAGGGAACGGCAAGGCTGAGGGCACAGGTGAGGGTGCGGACACGTGCTAGGGTCAGGGCACGTGCGGACCCGCGGGTCAGTGTCCGCGTACGGACTAGGATGAGGGTACGGCGGAGGCTAAGGTGTGGGGCTGCCGGTGGGTTTCCGTTCCGGGCTAGGGTTAGGGTTAGGGAACGGCAAGGCTGAGGGCACAGGTGAGGGTGCGGACACGTTCTAGGGTCGGAGCACGTGCGGACGCGCGGGTCAGTGTCCACGTACGGACTAGGATGAGGGTACGGCGGAGGCTAAGGTGTGGGGCTGCCGGTGGGTTTCCGTTCCGGGCTAGGGTTAGGGTTAGGGAACGGCAAGGCTGAGGGCACAGGTGAGGGTGCGGACACGTGCTAGGGTCGGGGCACGTGCGGACGCGCGGGTCAGTTGCCGCGTACGGACTAAGATGAGGGGACGGCGGAGGCTAAGGTATGGGGCTGCCGGTGTGTTTCCGTTCGGGGCTAGGGTTAGGGTTAGGGAACGGCAAGGCTGAGGGCACAGGTGAGGGTGCGGACACGTGCTAGGGTCGGGGCACGTGCGGACGCGCGGGTCAGTGTCCGCATAAGGACTAGGATGAGGGTACGGCGGAGGCTAAGGTGTGGGGCTGCCGGTGGGTTTCCGTTCCGGGCTAGGGTTAGGGTTAGGGAACGGCAAGGCTGAGGGCACGGGTGAGGGTGCGGACAAGTGCTAGGGTCGGGGCACGTGCGGACGCGCTGGTCAGTGTCCGCGTACGGACTAGGATGAGGGTACGGCGGAGGATAAGGTGTGGGGCTGCCGGTGGGTTTCCGTTCCGGGCTAGGGTTAGGGTTAGGGAACTGCAAGGCTGAGGGCACGGGTGAGGGTGCGGACACGTGCTAGGTTCGGGACACGTGCGGACGCGCGGGTCAGTGTCCGTGTACGGACTAGGATGAGGGTACGGCGGAGGCTAAGGTGTGGGGCTGCCGGTGGGTTTCCGTTCCGGGCTAGGGTTAGGGTTAGGGAACGGCAAGGCTGAGGGCACAGGTGAGGATGCGGACACGTGCTAGGGTCGGGGCACGTGCGGACGCGTGTGTCAGTGTCCGCGTACGGACTAGGATGAGGGTACGGCGGAGGCTAAGGTGTGGGGCTGCCGCTGGGTTTCCGTTCTGGGTTAGGGTTAGGGTTAGGGAACGGCAAGGCTGAGGGCACAGGTGATGGTGCGGACACGTGCTAGGGTCGGGGCACGTGCGGACGCGCGGGTCAGTGTCCGCGTACGGACTAGGATGAGGGTACGGCGGAGGCTAAGGTGTGGGGCTGCTGGTGGGTTTCCGTTCCGGGCTAGGGTTAGGGTTAGGGAACGGCAAGGCTGAGGGCACAGGTGAGGGTGCGGACACGTGCTAGGGTCGGGGCACGTGCGGACGCGCGGGTCAGTGTCCGTGCACGGACTAGGATGAGGGTACGGCGGAGGCTAAGGTGTGGGGCTGCCGGTGGGTTTCCGTTCCGGGCTAGTGTTAGGGTTAGGGAACGGCAAGGCTGAGGGCAAGGTGAGGGTGCGGACACGTGCTAGGGTCGGGGCACGTGCGGACGCGCGGGTCAGTTTCCTCGTACGGACTAGGATGAGGGTACGGCGGAGGCTAAGGTGTGGGGCTGCCGGTGGGTTTCCGTTCCGGGCTAGGGTTAGGGTTAGGGAACGGCAAGGCTGAGGGCACAGGTGAGGGTGCGGACACGTGCTAGGCCCGGGGCACGTGAGGACGCGCGTGTCAGTGTCCGCGTACGGACTAGGATGAGGGTACGGCGGAGGCTAAGGTGTGGGGCTGCCGGTGGGTTTCCGTTCCGGGCTAGGGTTAGGGTTAGGGAACGGCAAGGCTGAGGGCACATGTGAGGGTGCGGACACGTGCTAGGGTCGGGGCACGTGCGGACGCGCGGGTCAGTGTCCGCGTACGGACTAGGATGAGGGTACGGCGGAGGCTAAGGTGTGGGGCTGCCGGTGGGTTTCCATTCCGGGATAGGGTTAGGGTTAGGGAACGGCAAGGCTGAGGGCACAGGTGAGGGTGCGGACACGTGCTAGGGTCGGGGCACGTGCGGACGCGCGGGTCAGTTGCCACGTACGGACTAAGATGAGGGTACGGCGGAGGCTAAGGTATGGGGCTGCCGGTGGGTTTCCGTTCAGGGCTAGGGTTAGGGTTAGGGAACGGCAAGGCTGAGGGTACAGGTGAGGGTGCGGACACGTGCTAGGGTCGGGGCACGTGCGGACGCGCGGGTCAGTGTCAGTGTACGGACTAGGATGAGGGTACGGCGGAGTCTAAGGTGTGGGGCTGCCGGTGGGTTTCCGTTCCGGGCTAGGGATAGGGTTAGGGAACGGCAAGGCTGAGGGCACGGGTGAGGGTGCGGACAAGTGCTAGGGTCGGGGCACGTGCGGACGCGCTGGTCAGTGTCCGCGTACGGACTAGGATGAGGGTACGGCGGAGGCTAAGGTGTGGGGCTGCCGGTGGGTTTCCGTTCCGGGCTAGGGTTAGGGTTAGGGAACTGCAAGGCTGAGGGCACGGGTGAGGGTGCGGACACGTGCTAGGTTCGGGACACGTGCGGACGCGCGGGTCAGTGTCCGCGTACGGACTAGGATGAGGGTACGGCGGAGGCTAAGGTGTGGGGCTGCCGGTGGGTTTCCGTTCCGGGCTAGGGTTAGGGTTAGGGAACGGCAAGGCTGAGGGCACAGGTGAGGGTGTGGACACGTGCTAGGGTCGGGGCACGTGCGGACGCGCGGGTCAGTGTCCGCGTACGGACTAGGATGAGGGTACGGCGGAGGCTAAGGTGTGGGGCTGCCGGTGGGTTTCCGTTCTGGGTTAGGGTTAGGGTTAGGGAACGGCAAGGCTGAGGGCACAGGTGAGGGTGCGGACACGTGCTAGGGTCGGGGCACGTGCGGACGCGCGGGTCAGTGTCCGCGTACGGACTAGGATGAGGGTACGGCGGAGCCTAAGGTGTGGGGCTGCCGGTGGGTTTCCGTTCGGGCCTAGGGTTAGGGTTAGGGAACGGCAAGGCTGAGGGCACAGGTGAGGGTGCGGACACGTGCTAGGGTCGGGGCACGTGCGGACGCGCGGGTCAGTGTCCGCGTACGGACTAGGATGAGGGTACGGCGGAGGCTAAGGTGTGGGGCTGCCGGTGGGTTTCCGTTCAGGGCTAGGTTTAGGGTTAGGGAACGGCAAGGCTGAGGGCACATGTGAGGGTGCGGACACGTGCTAAGGTCGGGGCACGTGCGGACGCGCGGGTCAGTGTCCGCGTACGGACTAGGATGAGGGTACGGCGGAGGCTAAGGTGTGGGGCTGCCGGTGGGTTTCCGTTCCGGGCTAGGGTTAGGGTTAGGGAACGGCAAGGCTGAGAGCACAGGTGAGGGTGCGGACACGTGCTAGGGTCGGGGCACGTGCGGACGCGCGGGTCAGTGTCCGCGTACGGACTAGGATGAGGGTACGGCGGAGGCTATGGTGTGGGGCTGCCGGTGGGTTTCCGTTCCGGGCTAGGTTTAGGGTTAGGGAACGGCAAGGCTGAGGCCACATGTGAGGGTGCGGACACGTGCTAGGGTCGGGGCACGTGCGGACGCGCGGGTCAGAGTCCGCGTACGGACTAGGATGAGGGTACGGCGGAGGCTAAGTTGTGGGGCTGCCGGTGGGTTTCCGTTCCTGGCTAGGGTTAGGGTTAGGGAACGGCAAGGCTGAGTGCACAGGTGAGGGTGCGGACACGTGCTAGGGTCGCGGCACGTGCGGACCCGCGGGTCAGTGTCCGCGTACGGACTAGGATGAGGGTACGGTGGAGGCTAAGGTGTGGGGCTGCCGGTGGGTTTCCTTTCCGGGCTAGGGTTAGGGTTAGGGAACGGCAAGGCTGAGGGCACAGGTGAGGGTGCGGACACGTGCTAGGGTCAGGGCACGTGCGGACCCGCGGGTCAGTGTCCGCGTACGGACTAGGATGAGGGTACGGCGGAGGCTAAGGTGTGGGGCTGCCGGTGGGTTTCCGTTCCGGGCTAGGGTTAGGGTTAGGGAACGGCAAGGCTGAGGGCACAGGTGAGGGTGCGGACACGTTCTAGGGTCGGGGCACGTGCGGACGCGCGGGTCAGTGTCCACGTACGGACTAGGATGAGGGTACGGCGGAGGCTAAGGTGTGGGGCTGCCGGTGGGTTTCCGTTCCGGGCTAGGGTTAGGGTTAGGGAACGGCAAGGCTGAGGGCACAGGTGAGGGTGCGGACACGTGCTAGGGTCGGGGCACGTGCGGACGCGCGGGTCAGTTGCCGCGTACGGACTAAGATGAGGGGACGGCGGAGGCTAAGGTATGGGGCTGCCGGTGTGTTTCCGTTCGGGGCTAGGGTTAGGGTTAGGGAACGGCAAGGCTGAGGGCACAGGTGAGGGTGCGGACACGTGCTAGGGTCGGGGCACGTGCGGACGCGCGGGTCAGTGTCCGCATAAGGACTAGGATGAGGGTACGGCGGAGGCTAAGGTGTGGGGCTGCCGGTGGGTTTCCGTTCCGGGCTAGGGATAGGGTTAGGGAACGGCAAGGCTGAGGGCACGGGTGAGGGTGCGGACAAGTGCTAGGGTCGGGGCACGTGCGGACGCGCTGGTCAGTGTCCGCGTACGGACTAGGATGAGGGTACGGCGGAGGATAAGGTGTGGGGCTGCCGGTGGGTTTCCGTTCCGGGCTAGGGTTAGGGTTAGGGAACTGCAAGGCTGAGGGCACGGGTGAGGGTGCGGACACGTGCTAGGTTCGGGACACGTGCGGACGCGCGGATCAGTGTCCGTGTACGGACTAGGATGAGGGTACGGCGGAGGCTAAGGTGTGGGGCTGCCGGTGGGTTTCCGTTCCGGGCTAGGGTTAGGGTTAGGGAACGGCAAGGCTGAGGGCAGAGGTGAGGATGCGGACACGTGCTAGGGTCGGGGCACGTGCGGACGCGTGTGTCAGTGTCCGCGTACGGACTAGGATGAGGGTACGGCGGAGGCTAAGGTGTGGGGCTGCCGCTGGGTTTCCGTTCTGGGTTAGGGTTAGGGTTAGGGAACGGCAAGGCTGAGGGCACAGGTGATGGTGCGGACACGTGCTAGGGTCGGGGCACGTGTGGACGCGCGGGTCAGTGTCCGCGTACGGACTAGGATGAGGGTACGGCGGAGGCTAAGGTGTGGGGCTGCTGGTGGGTTTCCGTTCCGGGCTAGGGTTAGGGTTAGGGCACGGTAAGGCTGAGGGCACAGGTGAGGGTGCGGACACGTGCTAGGGTCGGGGCACGTGCGGACGCGCGGGTCAGTGTCCGTGCACGGACTAGGATGAGGGTACGGCGGAGGCTAAGGTGTGGGGCTGCCGGTGGGTTTCCGTTCCGGGCTAGTGTTAGGGTTAGGGAACGGCAAGGCTGAGGGCAAGGTGAGGGTGCGGACACGTGCTAGGGTCGGGGCACGTGCGGACGCGCGGGTCAGTTTCCTCGTACGGACTAGGATGAGGGTACGGCGGAGGCTAAGGTGTGGGGCTGCCGGTGGGTTTCCGTTCCGGGCTAGGGTTAGGGTTAGGGAACGGCAAGGCTGAGGGCACGGGTGAGGGTGCGGACACGTGCTAGGCCCGGGGCACGTGAGGACGCGCGTGTCAGTGTCCGCGTACGGACTAGGATGAGGGTACGGCGGAGGCTAAGGTGTGGGGCTGCCGGTGGGTTTCCGTTCCGGGCTAGGGTTAGGGTTAGGGAACGGCAAGGCTGAGGGCACAGGTGAGGGTGCGGACACGTGCTAGGGTCGGGGCACGTGCGGACGCGCGGGTCAGTGTCAGCGTACGGACTAGGATGAGGGTACGGCGGAGGCTAAGGTGTGGGGCTGCCGGTGGGTTTCCGTTCCGGGCTAGGGTTAGGGTTAGGGAACAGCAAGGCTGAGGGCACATGTGAGGGTGCGGACACGTGCTAGGGTCGGGGCACGTGCGGACGCGCGGGTCAGTGTCCGCGTACGGACTAGGATGAGGGTACGGCGGAGGCTAAGGTGTGGGGCTGCCGGTGGGTTTCCGTTCCGGGATAGGGTTAGGGTTAGGGAACGGCAAGGCTGAGGGCACAGGTGAGGGTGCGGACACGTGCTAGGGTCGGGGCACGTGCGGACGCGCGGGTCAGAGTCCGCGTACGGACTAGGATGAGGGTACGGCGGAGCCTAAGGTTTGGGGCTGCCGGTGGGTTTCCGTTCCTGGCTAGGGTAAGGGTTAGGGAACGGCAAGGCTGAGGGCACAGGTGAGGGTGCGGACACGTGCTAGGGTCGGGGCACGTGCGGACGCGCGGGTCAGTGTCCGCGTACGGACTAGGATGAGGGTACGGCGGAGGCTAAGGTGTGGGGCTGCCGGTGGGTTTCCGTTCCGGGCTAGGGTTAGGGTTAGGGAACGGCAAGGCTGAGGGCACAGGTGCGGGTGCGGACACGTGCTAGGGTCGGGGCACGTGCGGAGGCGTGGGTCAGTGTCCGCGTACGGACTAGGATGAGGGTACGGCGGAGGCTAAGGTGTGGGGCTGCCGGTGGGTTTCCCTTCCGGGCTAGGGTTAGGGTTAGGGAACGGCAAGGCTGAGGGCACAGGTGAGGGTGCGGCCACGTGCTAGGGTCGGGGCACGTGCGGACGCGCGTGTCAGTGTCCGCTTACGGACTAGGATGAGGGTACGGCGGAGGCTAAGGTGTGGGGCTGCCGGTGGGTTTCCGCTCGGGGCTAGGCTTAGGGTTAGGGAACGGCAAGGCTGAGGGCACAGGTGAGGGTGCGGACACGTGCTAGGGTCGGGGCACGTGCGGACGCGTGGGTCAGTGTCCGCGTACGGACTAGGATGAGGGTACGGCGGAGGCTAAGGTGTGGGGCTGCCGGTGGGTTTCCGTTCTGGGCTAGGCTTAGGGTTAGGGAACGGCAACGCTGAGGGCACAGGTGAGGGTGCGGACACGTGGTAGGGTCGGGGCACGTGCGGACGCGCAGGTCAGTGTCCGCGTACGGACTAGGATGAGGGTACGGCGGAGGCTAAGGTGTGGGGCTGACGGTGGGTTTCCGTTCCGGGCTAGGCTTAGGGTTAGGGAACGGCAAGGCTGAGGGCACAGGTGAGGGTGCGGACACGTGCTAGGGTCGGGGCACGTGCGGACGCGCGGGTCAGTGTCCGCATACGGATTAGGATGAGGGTACGGCGGAGGCTAAGGTGTGGGGCTGCCGGTGGGTTTCCGTTCCGGGCTAGGGTTAGGGTTGGGGAACGGCAAGGCTGAGGGCACAGGTGAGGGTGCGGACACGTGCTAGGGTCGGGGCAAGTGCGGACGCGCGGGTCAGTGTCCGCGTACGGATTAGGATGAGGGTACGGCGGAGGCTAAGGTGTGGGGCTGCCGGTGGGTTTCCGTTCCGGGCTAGGGTTAGGGTTAGGGAACGACAAGGCTGAGGGCACAGGTGAGGGTGCGGACACGTGCTAGGGTCGGGGTACGTGCGGACGCGCGGGTCAGTGTCCGCGCACGGACTAGGATGAGGGTAAGGCGGAGGCTAAGGTGTGGGGCTGCCGGTGGGTTTCCGTTCCGGGCTAGGGTTAGGGTTAGGGAACGGCAAGGCTGAGGGCACAGGTGAGGGTGCGGACACGTGCTAGGGTCGGGCCACGTGTGGACGCGCGGGTCAGTGTCTTCGTACGGACTAGGATGAGGGTACGGCGGAGGCTAAGGTGTGGGGCTGCCGGTGGGTTTCCCTTCCGGGCTAGGGTTAGGGTTAGGGAACGGCAAGGCTGAGGGCACAGGTGAGGGTGCGGACACGTGCTAGGGTCGGGGCACGTGCGGACGCGCGGGTCAGTGTCCGCTTACGGACTAGGATGAGGGTACGGCGGAGGCTAAGGTGTGGGGCTGCCGGTGGGTTTCCGTTCGGGGCTAGGCTTAGGGTAAGGGAACGGCAAGGCTGAGTGCACAGGTGAGGGTGCGGACACGTGCTAGGGTCGCGGCACGTGCGGACGCGCGGGTCAGTGTCCGCGTACGGCCTAGAATGAGGGTACGGCAGAGGCTAAGGTGTGGGGCTGCCGGTGGGTTTCCGTTCCGGGCTAGGGTTAGGGTTAGGGAACGGCAAGGCTGAGGGCACAGGTGAGGGTGCGGACACGTGCTAGCGTCGGGGCACGTGCGGACGCGCGGGTCATTGTCCGCGTACGGACTAGGATGAGGTTACGGCGGAGGCTAAGGTGTGGGGCTGCCGGTGGATTTCCGTTCCGGGCTAGGGTTAGGGTTAGGGAACGGCAAGGCTGAGGGCACAGGTGAGGGTGCGGACACGCGCTAGGGTCGGGGTACGTGCGGACGCGCGGGTCAGTGTCCACGTA